>NC_139006.1:64650563-66116248 GCF_964374135.1 Grampus griseus
AAGACGGGGAATTTTCACTTCAGAGGTCACTCTCACCCTCTCTTCCCCACCCCCAATTTTACCCAGCCTCTCTCTACCTCAGCTTTTAAAACCCTCACAGATGGGCTTACGGACCCCAGGCAGGAGCCTGGAGGACTCTTAATATGATGACACTGATCAGGCCAAAAATAAGACTTAGTGATATTGACAGGAGGGGGCTCAAAAGGAAATGGCCATCTAATAGGAGTTTCATAGAGAGGAAATAGCAGGAGACAGAGAGAGAGAGAGACAACCGGGAAGAAATAATTAAAATGAACATTTGAAAGTTCCGAGCTTGAGCCTCTAGACTCAAAGGACTCTCCAAGCGCCAAGTACAATTGACCAAGGCCCAGCAAACAATGAAATTTCAGGACACAATAACAGGGAGATCCCAAAAGCTTCCCAAGGCAGCAGGTCATATGTAAAAAGAGAAGAAAAACATTTTCAGACATGAGAAACTAAAAGATAAAAAACCTACCTCACATACACCCTTTCCCCAGAAAGCTACTGTAGTACATGCTCCACCAACATGAAGCAGTAAACCAAGAAAGAAGGACTCACAGGAGCCAAGGCCAACCAACGGAAACAGGTGAAGGAAATTCCCAGGAAGACGCTGCAGCTGGGCAGGAGAACCAGCGTACAACCTGGTTGGAGCTGGAAGCAGCTCTCCAAGAAAAGAATGGAACTGAGAATTTGATGTTCGACTATGTTGAGAGGAGTTTTAGAGTTACATCAGAAAGTCTGTATTTGTGTTAGTGACTGGATATTTGCAAAACATAACCAAGAAAGGCCTAGAATCCAGAACATACAAAGAATCTACACACAGATAAATAACTCAGTAGAAAAAACTGGCAAAAGACTTGAATTTGCTTCAGAAAAGAGGAAATCCAAATTAAAACTATAATGAGATGTTACTACAAAACTGATCAAACTAAGTGTTCATGAGGATGTGAAGCAACAGGAATCTTATACACCACCAGCTGAAGAGTAAAATGACAGCACTCCAAGGGAAACGGTTTGGTACGATACATGTTATGCAGCGAATCCACTATGAGGTGTACACCCTGGAGGAAGGCATGTACATGTGCTTACTTATGATGGAAATTATACATTCATACTTGTGCAATAATTAAATTATTAAAAATCTTCCTAAATGTAAGTAACACAAGGACAGGGATAGTGGCTCTTCTGTTTCCTCTTGTGCACTATGAATCTCATTAGCTATGCAAGAAATTTTTGTGGAATCAAACTGAACTGGGAAACACTAATACAACAATAGAAAGTTTAGCAGAAAAACCTTTTTAAAAAGGACAGGAGGTGAAAGTTCATAGACCTGTGAAAAATGTTCAATCACACTAATAATGAAAGAAATAAAAACTAAAAACAATAATGAAATACCATTTTTGATATAAAAGGACAAAATTAAAATAATTATAATAAAGCTGTAAAAGTATAGTGAGATGCATCCTCTCATACATCACTTGTAGAAGTATAAGATGACACACAGATGCATTAATTGTACAATATTTCTGGAAAGCAATTTGACATGGGTTGCGTCTTGAAAATACTGATCCCTCTGACAGCAAAAACTAGTACAATTCCAGTTTTAAGACTACTTCAAAAATAGAACTAAAAAAGGTGAGATACGATGTATTTACAAACTGATAATTATAAATTAATACAAAATATGAGAAATAACTAAATGAGCAATAATGGGATAAGAGTTAATATATTTTAGGACCTCCATAATACAGGTTATACAAATACTAAAATGTGAGATTTTCAAAGAATTGATGATATCACAGAAAAATGTTAATAATGTTAAGTAAAAACGGCAGAATACAGAACTATATAAAGTATGATCTCAATTCTACTAAATATATATGCGTGCGTGTACATATATGTCTGTATATAATACATACACATACGGAAGGTGACAACTGTTATAGCAGAATAGACAGCAGATAGAATTAACGTTCAAGAGACTAATTATTGCAGTTTTTTTTTATCAAGGTTTGTTAAACTTTCTCTACTTTAATATTTAAAAAAGAATCATAATAAATATCTCCATTTACACTTACCAGATCAATATTTTGCATGATATCCTGAAATGAAGGATGTGTTCGAAATTGTTCAAAGAGATCTCGTTTGTAAAGAAGTGCATACACCAAATTTGGATTGTGATGAAGAGAATTTGTCAGGCAGGAGTTGATGATCTCTAACATCATTCGAATCACTTCTTCGATGACATTTAGGTCTTGTGCCTGATAAAGAAAGAAAATCCCCATATAGAGTCTGTGTTTTTTTCCTTGACACAGAATTAATTAGAATGAGGACAACTGCTTTGCAATTCAAACAGCATTGGAAAGACCATGCAAAAGAGCTCTTCAAGATTACTTCTGTCAAGAATTTTTACAATTAAGTTTATCAGTTACCAAAGGATTTAAAATCTGTTGAACTTAGTATGGTGATAATTATAAATTTCACATAATAAATTATAGACTTGCCAATCTAGAAGGAAATTTGGAGCTTATTCAGTCCTTTGATTAATAGATCCTAATTTGTACTCTTATCACTGTATCACGCTAAATCATTAGACTTGCACAGTACAAAGTGGTGGTAGGGTCTTACCAATTCCAAGAAAAGTGTCTAATTCAGAATATGACCTCATTTTTCTGCACTGTCATTTCAACGTCCATATTTACAGATAAAGAGCCTACTGTTTTGTTTCTGCTTCCTCAGAGTCAATAGCCTTTGGGAATCTGAATGTGAAATAGTTATAAGAGCAAAACTCAAAGTAAGCAATCAATATCTCCCTTGAAAGAAAGAACAATGGAAAGCAAAAACACAGGTGAATACAACACTTTCCTTCTCCTCTTGAGTTTTCTAAATTATGTTTGACAGCTGAAGCAGAAATTATAACACTGTCTGATGTGGTTCTCAATGGATGTAAAGGAACACCTAAGACAATTACATTATAAACCAGGGAGAGCAAAGGGATTTAAAGAGGGGAAGGTTTCTACATCTCACTTGAACTGGTAAAATGTCAACACGACTAGACTGTGGTAAGTTATGTATGTAAATGCCTAGAGTGAATTTATACAAGGAGATAGTACACACAAAAATACTACTGATATGTCAAAATGGGATTCTAAAAAAATGTTCAAGTATCCACAGGAAGGCAGTCAAATAAGACAGATGAGAAACAAGGAACAAACAGAAAGCAGAAAGTAAAATAGGCAGACTTAAGTTCTAACATATCAATTATTACATTAATTGTATACAGTATAAATACAATAATTAAAACCCAAAGAATGGCAGAGTGGATAAAAAACACATGACCCAACTATATGCAATCTATAAGAAACTTCAAATATAAAACTCACTTTAAATAAAGTTAGATAGAAAGTAAAAGAATGGAAAAAGATATAACATGCAAATATTAATCTAAAGAAAGTAGGGATGGCTATATTAATATCTGATAAAGTACACTTCACTTCAAAGACTGTATGGCCTACAAAATAAAAAATACTAGCTGGTGCCTTACAGAAAAGTTTACCACCCCTGGTCTAGCAGACAAAAAGGTATACTTGTTTCCATACAATTTACCTCCACCTATATTGTTTTAACCATAATGTCCAGCATTCAATCAAAATTTATGAGATAAACAAAAAGCAAGTAAAAACAATCCATGTCCAAGAGACAAAAGTAATCAGCAGACCCAGAGATACACAGATACTGAAAATATCAAATAGGGAATTTGAAAGAATTATGATATACAAAATCTACTATGAGTCTATAATATGCTTGCATTGATGGGGAATTTTAGCAGAGTTGAAAACTATAAGAGGGAACTTCTCTGGTGGTGCAGTGGTTAAGAATCTGCCTGCCAATGCAGGAGACACGGGTTCGAGCCCTGGTCTGGGAAGATCTCACATGCCACAGAGCAACTAAGCTTGTGTGCCACAACTACTGAAGCCTGTGTGCTCTAGGGCTCATGTGCTACAACTACTGAGCCCACTTGCTGCAACTACTGAAGCCCGTGCACCTACAGCCCATACTCCACAACAAGAGAAGCCACCACAATGAGAAGCCTGCGCACCGCAACGAAGAGTATCCCCCCACTCACGACAACTAGAGAAAGCTCACATGCAGCAACGAAGACCCCATGTGGCCAAAAATAAAATTTAAAAATTACAAAAAAAAAAAAACAACTATAAGAAAGTAACACGTGGAAATGTTAGAATTAAAAAAAAAAGGTAATAGCAGTAAAGAATATCTAGATAGGTTCAACAGTAGACTTGAAAGAATCTTTTAGAGATAATGGCTGAGCATTTTTTTAAAATAACAAAAGAATCAAACAACAGATACAAGAAGCTCAGAATAACTCCAAAGTATTCCCTAAACAACCCCCCCACCCATACAACAAAAAACCACACAACTAGATGCATCATATTCAAACTACTGAAGACCAAAGAGAAAGAGAAAATCTTAAAGGCAGCCCAAGGAAAACACAGATTAAATACAGAGGCACAAAGCTAAGAATTACAGTAGACCCCTCATGAGAAATTATGCAAGCCAATCTAAATGAAGCAGCATCAATAAAGTGTTGAAATAAGAGTCAAGCAAGAATGCTATCACTAGCAAAAATATCTTTCAAATAGGAAGGTAAGATAAATACTTTCTCAGACTAAAAAAAGTTGAGATAATGTATTACTTGTACACCCACACTATAAGAAATGTTAAAGGAATTTCTTCAGACAGGAGGAATATGAAACTAGACAGAACTGTAGATCTACACAAGGAAATAAAGACATTTTTATTTTAAATCATTCTAAAGGAAAACTGATTCCAGAAACAAAACAGTAACAATGTATTATAGGTTTATACGTGTAAAACATGTAAAATTTATCAAAATGTCCTTCTACTAATGGGCATCCAATTTATTTTGTTTCCTTGTTTCCATAAACAAGGCTGCAATAAGCATCCTGGTAGCTCTGTTCTTATATATGGGCACTCTTGTTTCTCTGGGAGATTCCAGGAGAGGGATGGCTGAAAAGGTTGTGTTTGTAATTTTCATAGATGTTGCCAGACATTGCATAAGGAGCTATAACAACCCATTTACAATGACAATGTAGGAAAGCTCCTGCTCTCATTTTCTCATGAACAAGTGTAATTGTTCTTTTTAATATTCATTGCCTGAAAGAGTCATCAGTTTTTAATAACATTATATCACAATTTCCCGTAGTGATTAAGTATTTATCAATTCCTCTGAGTGATTCTTGTATTCAAAATGACTGTAGGTTCATGATTGGCCTCTTTTTAAAAACGTTATCATTATGTATTGCTTCTCTTTATTCATAAGTGTATGTTTTACTGATATTAATATTGCTGGGACTTCTCTGGTGGCGCAGTGGTTGAGAATCCACCCGCCAATGCAGGGGACACGGGTTCGATCCCTGGTCCGGGAAGATCCCACATGCCATGGACCTACTAAGCCTGTGCACCGCAACTGCTGAGCCTGCACTCTAGAACTCTCGAGCCACAACTACTGAAGCCTGTGGGCCCTAGAGCCTATGTGCTGCAACTACTGAGCCCACGTGCCACAACTACTGAAGCCCGTGTGCTCTAGGGCCCGCGTGTCACAACTACTGAGCCCACGTGCTGCAACTACTGAAGCCCATGTTCTGCAACGAGAGAAGCCACCGCAATGAGAAGCCTGTGTACCGCAACGAAGAGTAGCCCCTGCTCGCTACAACTAGAGGAAGGCTGCGTACAGCAATGAAGACCCAATGCAGCACCCCCCCAAAAGAAATATATATATATATAAATATAATATATATATAATATATATACCATCTTTATTTTGTTTAGCATTTGCTAGGTATATCTTTAATTTTCAAACTTTCTGTGTTACTGAAAACAAATACGGTTAAAAACAACTATGCTGCTAGGCTTTATAATTTTTAAATCTAATCTAATAGTCTGACTTTTGAGTTTAATTCACTTACATTGTTATTACTGATAACTTTGGAATTTATTCCTACCATCTTGTTTTGTGACTTTATATCAGTAATCTATTGCTGTATAACTAACTACAGGCATACCTCATTTTACTGCACTTCACAGATAACTGTGTTTTTTTACAAATTGAAGGTTTGTGGCAACCCTGCATTATCAGATGATGGTTAGCAGCTTTTAGCGATAAAGTAATTTTTAATTAAGATATGCTCATTTGTTTTTTTAGACAGTGTGTTATTGCATACATAATAGACTTAGTGTAAACATAACTTTTATATGCACTGGGAAACCAAAAGATTTGTGACACACTGTATTGTGATATTCGCTTTATTGCAGTGGTTTAGAACCGAACCTGAAATTATCTCCAAGGTATGCCTGTTCTTCGAAGCTTAGCAGCTTAGAATAGCAATAATCATTTGTTTTGCTAACAATTTGGGCTGGCCTTGGTGGGAACAGTTTGTCTCTGCTCCATACGCTTCACATGGGGCTGCTTGAGTGGCGGTTGGAGAGTCTACTTCTATGACAGCTCTCTATCGTAATATGGCTGGCAAGTTGGTGCTGGCTGTGAGCTGGGGGCACAGCTGTGGGTGGGGACCAGAGCCTTTGATTCTTCTTTGCATGATCTCTTCTGGGCTGCATGAGCTTCCTCACAGGTTGAAGGTTCCAGGAGATTCAATGTTGGAAATCACTTACTGTCACTGCCATTTAGTGTTACTACCAAATGGTGCCACACACAATTTACTGAGGAGTGGCAAAGTTCTAGAAGAGCACGTGAAGCAGAAGATGTTGTGGCCGTCATCTCTGGAATGTATAACCTGCCATATTTTTTTGCCATCCTTTATAAGTGTACCTCTTCCAAACCTGTCTTCCCTTTCCAGCTTCTGTTGAATTAATAAAGCTTTTTGTTATCCTGGCCCCTCCTTTTCCTCTCTGCTGGTTTACAGGCTAAAGATAGCATTTCTATTCTTATAGAGGTAGCCCTTAAAATTTTAACATACACATCCAACTTTAAAAATACTGCTGTCTACCTCCTGAACAAGATCTAAGGAGGTTAACATACTTTCGCTGCTCCTTGAACAGCAAGCCCCTGACCCCATTCTTCCTTGTTTTGTTACAGTAGCTTAGATTTTTAATTTCATCTTTTAAAAAACCCCATAAATTGGTTTTTAAAAAGTCAATGGTTAACTAAATTTACATATGAATTTCAGTGTACACCACTCTTTCTTGCATTCCACTTCTTTACAGATCTATTCTTCTTCTATTTGAAGTACATCCTTTAGTAGTGCTTTCAGTGAAGTCTATGGCTAATAAACTCTTTTAGTCCTTGTGTGGTTGAAATATGTCTTGATTTTGCATTCACTCTTACATTATATTTTAACTATATATAAATAAGAATTATAGTTAGAATTACAGTTACTTTCTTCTGCACTTTAAAGATATCGGTTCACTTTATTCTGGCATCTATTTCTGTCATGGAGAAGTTTACTGCAAACCTAACTACTGTTCCCCTGTAGAAAATCTTTTTGATAGCTTTTAAGATTTACTTTTTATCCTTTAACACTCTTGAATTTCACGACCATGTGTTTAGGTGTTGATTTATCTTTATGTATCCTGCTCAGTATACAGAGCATACTTTTCATCTGACAACCTAGTCTCTTCCATAAAGATAATTTGGATAATTTTTTCTCATTACCTTCCAATTTACTAACCCTTTTTGATAGTACCCACTTTAGAACTTACTTTGTCTACCGAGCTTTCAATTTTAATGACTATAGTTTTCATTCTAAGCTTTCTAATTGAATAGTTCTCTGAGTCATGTTCTTATTTCATTTCTCCCTGTTTTTATTTCATTAATTATTTATTCATCTCAATGAATATTATATCCTTCATTTATCTTTGAGGGTATTAAAAATACTTAGAGTGCTTTCAAAATTATCCTATTAAATTTTAATTCTCTTTGGATAAATTTACCTTACTTATGATCATGACTATGTTCATGACTGTCTTTCTTAGCATTAAGTTAGATTTTGGCATGTATTTGGAACTTTGGTTGTGTAGGCTCATCTGATGTAGCTTAATCCCCCCAAATCTACAGGTCATGCAGCAGCTTCCTAGAGCCCCCAGTCTGAAACTAGGTCTCACTGTTGGTATCTCAGGGCTGCTGCCCTGCAGTCACATTGAAGGCAGTATAGGCAGGGTCCGTCACCAAGCCACATCCCTCACAACGGGCTCAAGATCCCATCGTGAAGCTGGTTCTGTGTCCTCCCACCTCCCTAGGCATAGAACTTAATCGTCATTATTAGTACTTCTATTCAGGCTCTTTACAGTAAGTGGTCTATTCCAGCTCTCAGTTTCTAGCAGGGAACCTGGCACTAGCATGCTGCCTCTCACTGGGCCCCTTAGTGCTACGCCTGCCCTGCAGCAGTTGAGCTCCCAGCCACTCGCGCCTCCTTCCAGGCCTGAAGCTTGGCAGCCTCACTGCTTCAGACCTTGCTATCTGCATTGACGGCTTTTTCTATTTCTGGTTGATCCTGAAGTATCTATCTCATTTTGGGGTAAGGCTATATGTTTTAAAGGTTCTCTTGTTATAGTTCATCTATTACTTTTATGTTTTTGGAACAAAGGGAACTATCAAAATAATCTTGACTATAGCTCTCTCAATTATATTTTCATCTCACATTGGTATTTGAATTAGTAGAAGAGGAAGAAGAAACTTTGAGTTTCAGAATTCTCTCTCAAAGTCATCCAAGAGCAACCCAGTGCGATGCTATGACTACTGTAGTAATACAAGTCAGAATATTAACTTCTGCAGAATTTTATGTTCACAAGTATTCACATCCATTTATGTTAAGTCCTAATATATTAAACTTAAATATCAAAAATGAACTACCTCGGGCTTCCCTGGTGGCGCAGTGGTTGAAAATCTGCCTGCCAATGCAGGGGACACGGGATCGAGCCCTGGTCTGGGAAGATCCCACATGCTGCGGAGCAACTAGACCCGTGAGCCACAACTACTGAGCCTGCGCGTCTGGAGCCTGTGCTCTGCAACAAGAGAGGCCGCGACAGTGAGAGGCCTGCGCACCGCAATGAAGAGTGGCCCCCACTCGCCGCAACTAGAGAAAGCCCTCACACAGAAACGAAGACCCAACACAGCCAAAAATAATAAATAAATACATAAATAAAAAAATTAAAAAAAAAAATGAACTACCTCGATAGCTTACAATTTCTGCTTTCAAACATATTGACAGTTTATTCTCAATGTTTTAATAAGTAATTTGCTGCAACAAGTAGGGTAATATACTCAACTCCCAAATAGGCACCTGCTCATTTAAACCCAAACCAAACTACTGACCATTTATTTTATTCCCAAGTCAGGTGAAGTACAAACTGGAAACTTTACATCAATAAGCATACTCCACGGTAGTTTTCTTTCTTTTTTTTTTTAATATTTCTTTTTTATTTATTTATTTTCCTTATTTTTTTGGCTGCTTCGGGTCTTAGTTGCAGCACACAGGATCTTTGTTGAGGCATGCAGGATCTTTCGTTGTGGAGTGCGGTCTCTTCGTTGTGGCACTCAGGCTTCTCTCTAGTTGTGGCATGCAGGGGGTTTTCATGGCGTGCGGGCTCCAAAGCGCGTGGGCTCTGTAGTTTGCAGCACGCAGGCTCTCTTGTTGAGGCGCCTGAGCTCAACAGTTGTGGTGCGCGGGCTTAGTTGCTCTGCAGCATGTGAGATCTTAGTTCCCCGACCTGGGATTGAACCCGTGTCCCCTGCATTGGAAGGCAGATTCTTTACCACTGGCCCACCAGGGAAGATCCTCCACGTTAGTTTTCACTTTTTGTTTTTTGGTTTTTTTTCCGGACGTGCAGGCTCAGCGGCCATGGCTCACGGGCCCAGCCGCTCCGCGGCATGTGGGATCTTCCTGGACCAGGACACGAACGCGTGTCCTCTGCATCGGCAGGCGGACTCTCAACCACTGCGCCACCAGGGAAGCCCTTAGTTTTTACTTTGCATTAACCAATCTGACTGAGGTTCCTTAAGGGTTATACTAACCCTCTTACACTTATAGGAGTTACTAGGTATTTTACTTCTTTTTTATTGTTTCTGTGACAAGTCCTAATTCTAATGCTATCTTTTAAAGATTATTTTCAGCTGCAGATTTACAAATTAAATGACAAGGACATAAAGCTTCTCTGACATTACTCAAATCAACTGAAAATATAATGTAAGAAGCTACAGCAAAGACATTTTATACGCTATCATATTTTGTCATATTGTCATCATACTAGAAAGCATCCTGTATATTTTAATGTTATAAAACAATTATAAAACAAAAATGAGAAATTAAACATAATTTAGAAATTAAAAATAAGTTTAAATTAGGGAGTGGTTGATTATAATTTTCTGACAATATCTATTTTAACATGTAACACTGTAAATCATTTAGATTTTAGACATTATTACAAAAAGAACAAAAAATAACTGCCTTTGCAAAGTGGATAAATTAATGCAATTACTATAACTGCAAAGAATCACATCTCTTAGTTTTAGATATAACTGCTAAATTACACTTTTATTAATTTACAAAACTGGTCCTTTAGGGAAGTGTATAAAAAAATGGACTTACATTTATGGAATAAGTTTTTTTTAAAAAAAGACAGGTTTTAAAATACTAACAAAAATTAGCTTTGTCAGAGATAATATCAGATGGCTCATTGATAGAGAAGCAAAATATGTGGAGAATATTGTGCCTTTTTCATTCATGGTATTTTCTTTTTAGTACATACAGCTTCTGTTCCAGGAATGGATTCCTCGTCAAACAGACTCTCTTCTCAAAAAAAAAGGCAAACTTATTTTATTGTAGAAAATCTCAAATGTAAAAACAAGGGCCCTGAGAAAATGGCTCCATTTTCAGATATTTCTGATGGTTTTGTACACGTTGGTAATGAACACTGAACATGATCTGTGCTAAGTAGTGAATTTACGTCAAACGGACAAGTTGGCAGTTGTGGGAGTATCTTACCCTGTCAACAGCAGTCATGGCTGCTTCATTATATAAACTTCCTTTTCCTTTCAAGAGGGAATTTATACAGTTAAATAGTTTCAAATAATTTATTTTTAGTTTCCTTAAGAGAAGCATATGTATCTTGTTTGTATTAGTTTTGGGGGGATTCCAAGAGAGTTGTCTAAATTTCCTGCATTTTCAGCAGAAAATAAAACCTTCAACAAAATTAATGGGACTTTGCCGAAGTGGGGAAGAGGGGGGAGGAACCGCACAAGCAAGACTCTTTTTAAAGTTAACGTGCAAATGGCCTTCAAAGCCAATCATTCAGTGATGGAGTCTTGTTATCTCTATGTTGTTAAAATTCACTGGCACACACGGTGAAAAGCTTTGTGTCCACCATGTTATTTCCAGCCAGTATTGGATTTTTCCCAGAATATCGAGCTTCTGATGGCGAGAACTAGCTTTCTATTACATGCAAAATCACAGCTGAAGAATCAATCCTGTGACCAGAGGAGATAATGCGGGGGGGGGGGGCGGGGGGGAGGAAGGGGGAGGGCAGAAGGCTGTGCTCTAGCACCACCAACTTGGGTAAAACGATGTGGTCGTTTTCTCCATTCCTTGGACAGGGTCTGAATGTGGCCCACAAGCCTAAACTAGAACCCTGGGAAGGCTGTTATTTAAAACATGCTTACTGGTGGCAGAAAGGCAAGATAATGGTGGCTGCCAGGGGCCATGGGCTAACTTCACATGTTTTCCCATACCTGGAAAACAGCCAGAGAACACACAAAAAAGGAACATTCTGATTGAAATCCAGCTAGGCTGCAGCCCCCAACAAGCAGCTACCCTTAGCAGGCTACTCATACTGGGCAGCAAGTGGGGTGCCTAACAGTGCTTCTTACCCCTCCCCAGGCCCTCCCACTGTCAGAAGAGAGGAAGCACACACCCGAGCTTGGAGTTTTTCATATTGTTTTTAAAAATGCAAGGCTTTGCATCAAGAATTAGTGTTCACTTCCATTCTCCAAAATACATTGGTGTTGGGACTTCCCTGGCAGTCCAGTGGTTAGGACTTCACCTTCCAATGCAGGGGATGTGGGTTCAATCCCTGGTTGGAGAGCTAAGATCCCACGTGCCTTGTGGCCAAAAAAACCAAGACATAAAAATAGAAGCAATATTGTAACAAATTCAATAAAGCCTTTAAAAATGGTCCACATGAAAAAAATCTTAAAAATACAAAAACAAAACCAAAATACATTGGTGTTTTATTATAAAACCAATGTCCTTCCAGATCCTATAAAAAGTAATATCTAAGTGAAATAATTGTCTATGAAGATGTATTGCCTTTTTAAAAATGGCTTTGACATTGTTCTGAGTGCCTCCCATCACCCCACTCTGAGATACAAGAGTTCCGGTTCCAGTGCCAATTCTAACAGTAACTAGCTGTGTGACTTTAGGTAACCACTGAACCTGAGTTGAAGTTTTTTGTTTGCAAAAATAAGTGCTTGTTTTTATTTGCAAAAATAAGTGCTTTAAAAAATCCCTTCCTAGTCCTAGCTTCCTTAAAGAATGTAGAAAATACTGAATTTAGAAAGCACATTTTATTAGACTACCCAAAAATGTAATTAATGTAGAAAAATCTTAGGGTGACCTCAAACTTCAGTAAAATTCAGAATTTACTTTAGATTATCGCAGCACCTAAAATAGTGTCACCGTTCGTTTAGAATGGAAAAAAAAGTCCCAACAAACTTTGAGAATAAAAATGTATAAGGCGAAGCTTGAAAATAATCAGTCTCTAAACCAAGGAACCTACTGATTCTTCTGTATCTCATTTTTTTCAGTGTTTGTTAATTATCTTTGATATTGTTAAGGCACAGAAGGGAAATAATCTCTAAATTGTATGTCAGGGATTTCACACGAATGTCAGAGACCTAATGATGCTTGGTGCCCTTTTTTCTTTCATTCTTGGGAAGAAGGGTAGGTGGTGCTAAGAAGGGCAGTAAAGAATCACATATAAGAGAGCTATTTACAAAGCAGAAATAGAGACACAGACGTAGAGAAGAAACGTATGGATTCCAAGGGGGAAAGGGGGGGTGGGATGAATTGGGAGATTGGGATTGACATATAAACACTATTGATACTATGTATAAAATAGATAACTAATGAGAACCTACTGTATATAGCATAGGGAACTCTACTCAGTGCTCTGTGGTGACCTAAATGGGAAGGAAATCCAAAAAAGAGGGGATATATGTATACGTATAGCTGATTCACTTTGTTGTACTGTAGAAAGTAACACAACATTGTAAGGAAACTATACTCCAAGAAAAATTATAAAAAATAAAACAAAAAGAGGGCTTCCCTGGTGGCGCAGTGGTTGAGAGTCCGCCTGCCGATGCAGGGGATGCGGATTCGTGCCCCGGTCCAGGGAGATCCCACATGCCACGGAGCGGCTGGGCCCGTGAGCCATGGCCGCTGAGCCTGTGCTCCGCAACGGGAGAGGCCACAGCAGTGAGAGGCCCGCGTACCGCAAAAAAAAAAAAAAAAAAAAAAGAAAGAGCTATAGTGCTGATATTTAAAAAAAGGAAAAAGGAAAAAGAGAGGTAGCTACAAGTTAGTAGAGAGAAGCTCTAGAATGAGTTCTAGTCTCAGTTTTGCCCTAGACCGGACAGGTCCCTTTCTGTGCCTCAAATGTAAAACAAATGGGCTCTTTGGGCAATGCAGGGAAGCATTAAGGGACTCAGACTGACTTCTGCTTAGGATGTGGAAAGCTGCAAAGAATGTCATCTCCTACCCTAACAAGGAGGAATAGAGAGATAATTTAATAAGTCAAAAGTCTTCTTAAGGCCATCAGAGAATAGTTCTGCAAGGTAATGAAGTGAAATGAATTCCCAAGAGGGACGAGTCCCTCTAAGGAAGGAAGGAACACAAGCACTCCCTCGCTTTTGGCAGAGTGCAGGCAGAAGAGGTGGTCTCCACAGAAAGGGGTAAGAAGAAATCGGCTAAAATTTTAATGAATTCTTAAAAGCTAAGTGTGGTCTAATGTGTCAGTCTGGAAAGCGAGAAACTCAGATGCAGTGGAGTTTGCATTCACCCAAAAGTTCTTTTCCACTGGACTCCACCGAGCGCTCATGAGCCCCTCCACTTGGCTCAAGCTTGCAGAGAAGGTGACCAGCTGCAGCTGGGAGCAGGCACCAAGACTGCTACTTCCCAGGCATTCTTCTCATGCTGAGCAAAAGCCTTAAGCTACTGGGACAGCAAACCCTTTCAGCCTAGAGCACAGGCAAACTTCCACTATTTCTAGGGGAGAAGTAGGAACATAACCCACCTGCCTCTGAAGAGAAGCAAGAAACCCTCTCACCCCCAAGACACAGGCAAAGATCCTTTTTGTTTTTTAACATCTTTATTGGAGTATAATTGCTTTACAATGGTGTGTTAGTTTCTGCTTTATAACAAAGCGAATCAGTTATACATATACATGTGTTCCCATATCTCTTCCCTCTTGCGTCTCCCTCCCTCCCACCCTCCCTATCCCACCCCTCTAGGTGGTCACAAACCACAGAGCTGATCTCCCTGTGCTATGGGGCTGCTTCCCACTAGCTATCTATTTTACGTTTGGTAGTGTATATATGTCCAGGCCACTCTCTCACTTTGTCCCAGCTTACCCTTCCCCCTCCCCATATCCTCAAGTCCATTCTCTAGTAGGTCTGTGTCTTTATTCCTGTCTTACCCCTAGGTTCTTCATGACATTTTTTTTTCTTAGATTCCATATATATGTGTTAGCATACAGTATTTGTCTTTCTCTTTCTGACTTACTTCACTCTGTATGACAGACTCTAGGTCCATCCACCTCACTACAAATAACTCAATTTCGTTTCTTTTTATGGCTGAGTAATATTCCATTGTATATATGTGCCACATCTTTTTTATCCATTCACCTGTTGATGGACACTTAGGTTGCTTCCATCTCCTGGCTATTGTAAATGGAGCTGCAATGAACATTGTGGTACATGACTCTTTTTGAATTATGGTTTTCTCAGGGTATATGCCCAGTAGTGGGATTGCTGGGTCATATGGTAGCTCGATTTTTAGTTTTTCAAGGAACCTCCATACTGTTCTCCATAGTGGCTGTACCAATTCACATTCTCACCAGCAGTGCAAGAGTGTTCCCTTTTCTCCACACCCTCTCCAGCATTTATTGTTTCTAGATTTTTTGATGATGGCCATTCTGAGTGGTGTGAGATGATATCTCATTGTAGTTTTGATTTGCATTTCTCTAATGATTAATGATGTTGAGCATTCTTTTATGTGTTTGTTGGCAGTCTGTATATCTTCTTTGGAGAAACGTCTATTTAGGTCTTCTGCCCATTTTTGGATTGGGCTTTTTGTTTTTTTTTGTTATTGAGCTGCATGAGCTGCTTGTAAATTTTGGAGATTAATCCTTTGTCAGTTGCTTCATTTGCAAATATTTTCTCCCATACTGAGGGTTGTCTCTTGGTCTTGTTTATGGTTTCCTTTGCTGTGCAAAAGCTTTTAAGTTTCATTAGGTCCCATTTGTTTATTTTTGTTTTTATTTCCATTTCTCTAGGAGGTGGGTCAAAAAGGATCTTGCTGTGATTTATGTCATAGAGGGTTCTGCCTATGTTTTCCTCTAAGAGTTTGATAGTGTCTGGCCTTACATTTAGGTCTTTAATCCATTTTGAGCTTATTTTTGTGTATGGTGTTAGGGAGTGTTGTAATCTCATACTTTTACATGTACCTGTCCAGTTTTCCCAGCACCACTTATTGAAGAGGCTGTCCTTTCTCCACTGTACATTCCTGCCTCCTTTATCAAAGATAAGGTGACCATAAAGATCCATTCTTGCTGGTGGAGGGATAGAAGCAAAAACCTTCTAACACTGGGGTTGGGGCCAGGATCCCATACCTATACCAATACCAAGCAGAGGTCTGCTATCACTGGGGAAGGGGCAGAAAACTCCCACTCAAGGCCCACCACAGATACGAGGCAGTTTGGTTGCCAAGGGGAGGAGGAGCAGAGATGCTGAGAAAGCCCTGTCTCTAAGACCTGGATGCACCCAAGGACTCCTCAAGATTGAGGCTGGACCAGGACAATACAAATATTTCTTCTCTTCTCTAACTCCACTGCAAGGACTGCTGAAAGCAGAGTATGATAAAGGAACACTGAAAAACAACAACAACAACAAACAAACCCAGGCCCACTCTTTAAGCATAGGTAACAACTGCTGGGGAAATTTGAAGTTGGTGGTACAATGAAGATACAAAACCCAAACCCAACTCCAGTCCCAACTAGAATGATCCAACTCCCTATTAGCAGCCTAGCAGCAGAGGTGTGACCATTTACAGTCATAAATACTTTTTGCTTTAGACTCTGCTGTCCTATGCACAATGACTGGCGTGGAACAGCAAATTATGAGACACATAAAATAAGTTATATGGTCCATAAGTAAAACAGAATATATGATTTGGTAAGTGCTGGGGACAGAGTAGTGCTCCAGACATGTCCATACCTTTACACAGGTTATCATTTAGAGGAGATACACCCTGAGAAGTATTTGGTGCTGTGGGAAACTTGGGGGTTGGTGCGGGGGCAGGCAGGAGAAAGAGGCTTCCCAGAGGAAGTACAGCAGAGTGGTTAGGAACATAAGCTCTGGAGTCAGGCCTAAGTTTGAACCCCAGCTTTAGCATTTACTAGCTGTGTGTCCTTGGGCAATTTACTGAATTTCTTTGAGCCTCAGCTTTCTCATCTGAGAAATTAGAATATTACCTGTTTTATAGGATGTGATTAAATAGTACAATGTACTTCACAACATTTGCTGTCTTGCCTAGCAGATGGAAAGTGCTCATTACCTGGTAGTTACTATGATTACTTATTATTAATAGGCAGATACATGTACAAGTTGGTGGGAGAGGTGGATAGGCAGAAGGAACTGCATGTACAAAAGGCCTAATAGTGAAGTGGACCATGGAACAGTAGGGATATCCAGTTTGGCTAGAGTGTCAAATATAAGAAAGGAATAACAATAGGTGAAACTAGATCAAGTAGGCCTCACAGGTCAAGGCAGATGAGTTCAGGACTTCCCTTAGTACAAAGAGGACCTTTAGGGCTCCTTCCAGCTGAGAAGTACCCAAAGAGAGAAGGAAAAACACTTCTGGCTAAAGAACAGCACTGGAGAACTTCAAGTAGCTCTCAGAGAAGAGACACTGAAAAATACCCAGAGAGGTCCAGGGAGCACATTCTGAAAACCTACTGAGGTAGAGATTCAGGCGTGTTACTTGCTAGTCATAGTGCCAAGGGCATGAGAAACAGAAAGGAGATAGCAGAGACTGAAAGTTAAGGGTGTACTTTGGAACTACTATTTACCATTTTGAAAAACAGCAAAGGGAAGACATTTTCTAACAGAACGAGACATAGTACACAAAGCTTTACTAATTAATATATTAGAAATGGTACCATAGAAATATATTTGCTCCTTTCAAAAGAACATCGGAAGAAAAAGAATCCAGAAACATATCCAAGTATACATGGGAATTCAATAAATTATATGGAATTTCATATTAGAGGGGATAAATAATTGAATCATTGCTACTGGGTTAACCGAGTAATAATTAAGTAGAAAAAAAGTAAAGGCAAGATCTCTAATTCATTCCTCTCAACAAAAAGAATGCTAGAACACTGAAAGGTGAAAAATAAATCTTAAGGCGGTAGAAAATATACAGGTAAATATTTTCATAATCGTGACCCAGGCGTGAGATAGTGAAGACAGGGAGGCTTTTCAAAGTTTGGGGAAAAAAATCCAGAGTTTCTAAAAGAAAAAACACACAGCTTTGAATACAGGAAAATGTAAATCTCTTAAATTGAAAAATGCTAATCAATAACAGAGATGCTACCAATGGCATACTTACAGAAAAGGCACAGCCTCATAGTCATCCATAAGTAAATAAGTAAAATTTAAATAGTAAACATTATAAACCCATAGAAAGCAAGACAGAAAAAAATAATAAAAAATAAAAACCTGGGCTTCCCTGGTGGCGCAGTGTTTGAGAGTCCGCCTGCCAATGCAGGGGACACGGGTTCGTGTCCCAGTCTGGGAAGATCTCACATGCCGCAGAGCGGCTGGGCCCGTGAGCCATGGCCACTGAGCCTGCGCGTCCGGAGCCTGTGCTCCACAACGGGAGAGGCCACAACAGTGAGAGGCCCGCATACCACAAAAAATAAAATAAAATAAAATAAAAATAAAATAAAATAAAATTAAAAAAACCCTAAATGAATAAATAAGAAAACAGAAAAAACACCACAAGAGAATAAGTAAATAAATTTGCTCCTTTTAAAAGCAAACAAAAGATAGACAAAATGCTCATCAGGAAAAAGAGGAAAAACACAAATATAAAACATTAGGGAAGGTAAAAGGACTGTAACTACAGATATGGAGGACATTTCAATTAAAATTCTTCATACAATTCTCTAAGAAAATAGACAATCTGTGACAAAAATGCAAAATTAGAAAAACTAATGATATACTATTAGCGAGATTGTAGGAAAACTGGAACTCTCATGTTATGTTAGTGGGAATGCAAAATGTTACAACCTCATTGGAGGAACATTTGACAATATACAGAAAAACTAAATGGGCATTTGCACTTTGACTCAGAAATCCCACCTTTAGGAAGTGATTACAAAGGTACCTCTGCACAACTATGCAACAGCATATGCACAAGACTATTCATTATGGCATCATTTGCAATAGTGAAAGAAAACAAAATGTCCAACAATAAACTATGGTATGTCCACATAGTGGAATACTATGCAGTTGGGAAAAGCAACGAAGATGGCTTTACCCTAAGATGAAGTGACCTCTGGGACTTACTGTTTAAATAGCAAGGTGTAGAACAGTACACATGGTATGTTATCTCTTGAGTAACAAAGGACTTAGGGAAGAGAAAGAGTGTGTGTATGCAAACAGAACAAAACAAAACCTCTGGAAGAATAAACTAAAAATAATACAAATAAAAATAGTTACCTTTAGAAGAAGGGAAGAAACAAGAAGAGGGAATAGGGATGAAAGCAAGGCCTTCCTAGGTACACCTTGTTACACAGTTTTGACTTTGGAAACATATACCTTACATAACCCAAAATAAAATTAAATCAAGAATTAAAAAGAATTCTCTAAAACCTGACAACAAACTTGAATGATGTATCAGAAGGATGACACAAGGATACAGACATAAGAATTACTTCATGTGGCTTTGGAACATAGTAGTTTGACTGTATGTAAGTATAATCTTAGTAGAATATTAAGTAGAATATATTCTAAAGACAAATAGAACTGAAATATCAAACTTTATTCAATAGTCTCACTGTTAACAGTCACACTGGTGGCATTATTTTGAAGCTATAGATTACTTAATGGAAGAAAATAATTATGTTAATGCTTTTGGGAATCAAGGTTTTCAGTGTAAGAGAGGAGATACAAACATAAAACCGAAGAAATAAAGCTAAAAGTTCATAATGTTAAATGTGAATTTAAAATCATAAACAAATGACTTTTTCTTTGGAAAAATGTATATATCTTTATTAATAGTCCACTGAAAAGGTCTAGTAGTAATGACAACCAAATAGCAATGGGAACATCAACTGTCAGATTATATTCTCTAAACACTATTCACCACCAAAAAAACCCAAACAAACCCAAAAGAAAAAAAACCCCACCCAACCCAAGTCTTCTTGAAAAGATGACTGATACCAGGTCCGTAGCAGAAAGTACAGAATATTAGCTGGGACACCTTGTGCTGGAAATCAAGGAAGCTTTTAATGACTAGTGGACTGTGTTAAAGGGACCCAGAAGTCAACATGATGTGAAAACAAGTAACCAAAGATAAAACTTCAAAGAGCTGAGCTTCAAATATGAGACTTCTGGAAGGTGGAATAGATGTTTTAGACCGACTCTCTCACCCGAGAACTGCTATAAAAGCTGGATATGTGCATGTACATATCCATACACACTGTTTAATGTCCTCAGAAAGTCATCATACACATTTAATGGCCTCAGAAAGCTATCAAGGCAGTAAGAAATTATTAGTGCAACATTTAGGAAAAAAGGAAGGCCCAGAGGATAAATCTGGCATTTAGAACAACTTTTCCCATAAAGGTGTATGCTGAAGTATAGCTAAGAGCCTGAGTAGCGGAGTAGCTAAGAAGCTTAGTGTAAAGTTCGACAGGGTCAAAGGACTTGAAGAAGGCAAGGACAAAGACTGGAATTCAGGGTCTGTCAAAGAAGAGGGGCCCAGGTAAATTCCCTCAGGCTTTCATCTGAAAGTCCAAGAGCTACACATGAATTGTCAAGAGTAAAAAGAAAAAGATCACCCCTCACAGAGACTCAAATCCAGCTTTGAAGCATCTTAATCAGATAGGATTAGGCCAATCTGGGTGTAAAGCATTCCTAGCCTATCCTAGACAGTTGCCACAAGCAAAAATCTTCTCTGGAGGAAGAAAACCTTACCCAGGGCCTCTAATTATCTCCAGCATTTTTCATATACAGTGTCTCCCACTTAATAAAAATAACTAGGCACTTCTAAAGAGAAGCACATAACCAAAAGACAAGAGAAACAACAGACAGTAGAAACAGACCCACAGGGAAACATCAGACATGTACTTTAAAATAACTGTGCTTAACAGATTTGAGGACAAGACTGAGAATTCTGGCAGAGAATTGGAAACTACATAAAAGAACTGCATGAAAAATCTGGACATTAAAAATACAATAACTGAAATTAAGAACTTAATGGTTGGGTTAAACAGCAGATAAGACACAACTGTAGAGAAAATTAGTGAAATAGAAAATAGTTGATAATAAAACATCCAGAATAAAGACAAAGGAACAGAAACAATATTTCAGAGGTACTAGCTGAGAATTTTCTATAACTGAGGAAATACTTCAAGCAACAAATTCAAGAAGCAGTATAAACACTAGCAGGATGAATTTGACCAAAACCACTCTAAGTAAAACTGCTAAAAAAACCAACAACAAAGGTATCTTAAAAGCAGCCAAAGGGGGACAATCTGTGATAAATTCTTCTAACTATGTACTTATGATTTATGCACTTTTCTGTATGTGTGTAATACTTCATTAAAAAGTTTTTTTTTAAGAATAAGAATGCAGTGGGTGTAAACATATTCAATATGTAAAACTCCATGAGTTAGACAAGCAACAAAGACTGACTGTATAACACAGGGAACTATACCCAATATCTTATAATAACCTATAATGAAATATAATCTGCAAAAACCCCTCCAAATCACTATACTGTACACCTGAAACTAACACAATATTGTAAATTAACCATATTTCAATTTTAAAAACCTCCATAAGTTTACTAATAATCCTTTAAAAGATGAGAGAAACCTCTCACCCCTAAAACCCACCAATTCATTGGAAAACATTATAACTAGACCACCAGCTTCTTACTCTGAAAATTAAAGATAAAAAGGGAGTAATTAAGCCTTTCCTTTATGAACTGTATTTCACCTAGCCCCATCTGACGGAGGAATATACTTCTTTATAGAAGAATTACAGCTAGTAACTATAAAAAGAAACGATTTTGAAAAATCAAAATATTACAATTCTTAATCAACTAATTTTGGCAATAATATTCAATGAACTGCAAACTATTAGATAAAAATCTGAAGTGAACCTTCACAATGGAGAAACCAGGCTGTCCCCACCTGAAATCACTGATCTTAGCATCACTGAAAGTAAGACAATGTCTCCTGATGTATGGGGCAAACAGTTCTACCTATGAAGTAGTCTTGCCAAGAAAGATGAATCTGAATTCTATTCAAGCCTTTAGAGCTAACTTCAATGTACAGTAAATATGAGGGACACAGAACAAGTTAAATAATACCAAAGAAAGCAAAAGGACATATTCAGAATATGGAAGAGTCTACAGGACAAATGGCTGTTTTTGCAACTTGAGAATGGTATAGGAAAAAAGAAATGGAGAAGGAACTGCTCTAGATTAAAAGAGATTTAACAGACATAACAGCTAAATGTGTGAATTTTATTTGGATTCTGAGTTTAGCACACTGCCAATAGCCCTATTTGAGACTACTGGAGAACTCTGATTACGCTGTATATTAGATTACAAATGGGAAATATTGTTACTTTTGTTAGGTATGATAATGATATGTGATTATGAAAGAAGCTGTTATTTTTAGGGATGCATACCAAAATATGAAGGAGTAAAATTCCAAGATGTACTTTGAAATAGTTCAGCAAGGGAAAAAATAAAAGGTTCAGATGAAGGACGTATGACAAAATCTAATCGTCAAATCTAGATAATAGGCATATAGGGGTTCATTAAACAACTTCTGTAATATGTTTGAATTTTTTCATAATAGAATATTTTTTTAAGTTGACAATTTGAATGAAAAAAAGTTATCTTCGTAAACACAAATTGTTCAACTTGACCTATAATTAAATAAAAAATGTGAAGAGAATAACATGAAAAAAAAGGGAAAAATGTGTCAGAGGTAATGCTGTTAAAAAGGATTGTGCTTATATAATTTTATAAGTAACTCCCTTACATCTTTAGGGAATATACAATTACTACGCCAGTTAAGCTTTTAAATCAGAAGAAAAAGATAGTTTCTCATTTTTTTCCTTAAAGGAGAGTAACAATAACTGATTTTAAAATACGGTAAAGTTAGCTCAAAAATGAAAATAAAAACCAGTGTCACCAAAATACTCAATGAAACATATACTTATCAAAGTCAACATCATACAAAAAATTCTACAACCCAAATAGTTTCAAAAATTCTAGAATGATGCAATATTAGGAAATCTATTGATGTAATCATGTAAATGCTCAAAGAAGAAAAAAGCTGTGATCACCCTAGTCGATTTTTAAAAGGAACTTGAGAAAAATTATCATTTCTCATTTGAAAAGTTTTTTGGTAAAGTAGGAAAAAGGGGCTTCAACTGAAAAATGCACAATGGACACAAACACATAATTCACAAAAGATAAAATCATTAAAATATGTTCAACTTTCTAGTAGTTAAAAAATGCGCAATAAAATTATAACGCTGTATCTTTTTTTTACACCTATCACAATGATTAAAAGTAACAAATAAAGTAAATTCCCAATATTGTCAAGAAGACAGGAAATGGACATTCTCAACAGAGTACTGATGGAAGTGTAATCTGAAACAACTTTTCCAGGGATGAATTTATAAATATGTACTAAAAGTCTTAAAAAAATAAGACTTTTTTTTTTTGGTCCCTGCAATTCTTTTTCTTTTCTGTCAGTGCCAATTAAATGTTTTTTTCACAAGGATGTTTCTTATAAGGTCAAAAATCGGATTAAATTCGATGACCCTATGGTCCCTGCAATTCTAATGTTAGAAATTTATCCTAAGGAAATAAGTAAGACTGTGCTCAAGGATTCAGCCCTGTGGATGTTTATTGTACGAGAGAACAAAAATGCTCATCATCCCTGAATTAGTTTTCTATTGCTGCCATAACAAATTATCACAAATTTAGCAGTGTAAAACAACACAAATTTATTATCTCATAGTTCTGCAGACATTCAGGTAGGTTTGGTTGGTTCCTCTGCCCTGGTCTCAGGAGACCAAAATCAAGCTGTCAGCTGGGCGAGGCACTTATCTGGAGGATCTGAAGGAGAATCCCCTTCCAAGTTCATTCAGGTTGTTGGCAGAACTCAGTTCCTCATGGCTGCAGAGCTGAGTTTCCTATTTTCTTGCTGGTTGTCAGCTGGGAATCTCTGTTAGTAACTTATGTTGCCTGCATCACATTGTCCCCTCCGTCTCAAACCAGCAACGGTGTGTCAAATCCTTCTCAGCTTTGAATCTCTCTGACTTCCCCTTTTGGCATTTGTCTTCTGCTCCAGATGGAGAAAGTTCTCTGCTTTTAAGGGTTTCCGTGTTTCGATTTGGTCCACCTGAATAAGCGAAACTAATCTCCCTATCTTAAGGTTCATAAACTTACTCACATCTGCAAAGTCCCTTTTACTGTGTAACTTAACATATCCACGGGTTCTGGGGATTAGGACATGGACACTTTTCTCTACCACAATTCCTAAGGGTCATTACGCCTACCACAATCCCAAATGTCCAACAGTCAATGACTGGTTAAATAAATTATAGTCCATCTGGACAATGGAATACCATGTAGTTATTAAAATGATGGGTACTGGGCAACTCACTATGACATGTATAAAAGATGGCAATGGACTGATAGAAGGTCAGAGATGAATAGGTAGGTAATAAAGCAAGTTTAGTAAAATGTTCACTGTAGAATTCAGGTGGTAGGTATACGGGTGTTCACTGTAAAATTTTTCAACTTTTTTGTATATTTGAAAAATTTCAAAAAACAATTAACCCAGTGATCTTGCAGGCCCTCCTCCCCACTCAGTCAATGGTCTTCAGACTGTACTGGGTGAAAATCTAGGTGTCTGTGAGATTTCTAGCAAAGCAGCAGCAAATAAGCTTTTGTGTAAGGTTTGTACAGAGACTAAGTCTCAAATAGCATTAAATAGCACTCCACTTTACTTTTCAGATAATTAGAAAATTAAAATAAAAAAGCAATAATATAGGATACATTTTTTGAATTGTTAATGTAAAAACCAAAGTATATCTTTTTTTTTTTTTTTTTTTTTGCGGTACGCGGGCCTCTCACTGTTGTGGCCTCTCCCGTTGCGGAGCACAGGCTCCGGATGCACAGGCTCAGCGGCCATGGTTCACGGGCCCAGCCGCTCTGCGGCATGTGGGATCCTCCCGGATCGGGGCACGAACCCGTGTCCCCTGCATTGGCAGGCGGACTCTCAACCACTGTGCCACCAGGGAAGCCCTATCTTTTCTTTTCTTTTTTTTTTTTTTGCGCCACAGGGAAGCCCCCCAAATTATATCTTACACTTGAGGCATTTTTATTTTTAAAATGGAAGTTCCCTCTAACATGTAAAACTAATGCTATCTCTATTAATTACTTCTAGTTGGGAATAAACAAATCTATCCCACGGTTTAACAAAATTTGACAAAACAGATTCTCAACTGATTGAAACAGACAGTGAAATGAACATAAAATAACCACAGAAGACAATGATTTCACAAACAGTAACTGAAGGCCAATGTCATGACATGTAGCATCGTCTTAAGCACTGAGAACAGATTCTAACGCTATAAAATAAAATGCAGTCCTTGCCCTTTATTTGTTGCTTTTACTAACAGAAGCAATAGTAATAATAAATCGAAGTTTCCTATTACATACAGATGTAATTGGGATGTATGTTAACTCTAACAGGCACTAAGTCATATAACTGTATTGTTTTCTGACTTGCACTTTTATGTCTATTTACAGAGAAGTGCTTCCATGACACTGAAATTTGAATTTTAGAACATTTGTGTGCATTACAATGAAACGCTCTGAGCTAACTGTGAATCTGAGCTCTTTAAGAACCTAAATGCTATTGTTATACTAAATGGTTAATCCTTTTAGGAAATGGTATGTTCAAAAATATTCCAAGTTGGGCTTCCCTGGTGGCGCAGTTGTTAAGAATCCACCTCCCAATGCAGGAGACGCGGGTTCGAGCCCCAGTCCAGGAAGATCCCACATGGAGCAACTGAGCCCATGTGCCACGACTACTGAGCCTGAGCCTGCGCTCTAGAGCCCGTGAGCCACAATTACTGAAGCACGCGTGCCTAGAGCCCATGCTCCGTAACAAGAAAAGCCACTGTAATGAGAAGCCCAGGCACCGCAACGAAGAGTAGCCCCTGCTTGCTGCAACTAGAGAGAGCCTGCGCCCAGCAGTGAAGACCCAACGCAGCCAAAAATAAATAAAATTAAAAAAAAAAAATTCCAAGTCTACTGCTGAAATATAGGTGACCCCTGATTGAAGACAGCTTGATTTGAAACCCACTGCGTTATAACCATATTCCACATAATGGCCAAAGGTTGTATTTATGGTTGCTTAATGGCTGGGACCAATGCCTACACTTTGTAAAAACACACTGCCAATGCTCACGATTCAGTCAAGGTCAGTGGCAGTGAAGGTGACTCAGTCTGCTGCTACAATTAGAGTAAGGGAATCACTGAAGAGTTGCCATGGCAACTACCTATCGCCCAGCAATTACCATTCAAATACTTTGGAAGGCAATCCTGTATTAAACTTGCAAGTTATTTCTTGTGGCAGAAACTAATTTTAGAAGCAGTTTGAAGGTCCTTAGAGTAATGAACAATGCTTACTACAGGAAGAGTTACTAAAACAAGATGTCTTCAGTCTAAATGTTATTGGACTTATATTTTCAAAAGCCTCAAAGGCACCCAAAAGCTTATACAGAACCCAATTTTTATCTTGCTGTTGTTTGTGATATAGGGTTATAAAATACAAATTTTTCACTCACTGAAATCTGTTTTTCTGTTTCTTAACATGAAATTGATTTGGGGGAAAGGAACTTAACATGTGTAACATTTATAAGGATCTGACTTAAAATGGCCCACCTTAGGATCACAGTTTAGCAATCGAGTCATGAGTTGGGGCTGCCTGTCATTTTGCTATTTGGTGCTGATTTCTTGGTAAGAGATGCTTAATTTTATTTTCTGGACATTTTTCCTGGACAAAAGTTTGTAGAAACAACTATCAGTATGTAAAAGATAAAATCAAAATGGGGAGGTAATGTAACATGAAGGAAATCCTTCTTTGAGAGGCAAAGGAAAGGTGATTTGAACATAGAAATAGAGAAAAAGGCTATTAAAGGAGTCTCTTCAGTCAAAATTTACTTGACAACAAGGAATGTGATTCCCCCTTTCCTTTTCTCTATTGCACGTCTTTATCAATTTGGGAATAAGGAAAAATTTTTGTTAGGCGGAAGATACAAAATGCAAGCAAAAGACATTTTAGGGTAATGAGTACCTTGTAACAAGAAAACTTTCTAGTACTAACGCTAGTATCATTGGCAACAAAGCTAAAATTTGCTTGGTAGCATTTCTCACTTAAAAAAACCCACAGTGACAGTACAAGGAAGTAATGTAATGAAGATGCAGCTTCTACAATGTGTAGGCGATTAAGTGGCAATTTAATGGTAATTCTCTTTGGTCAGCTGTCCTGTAGGTTTGTAAATAAGAGACAGACAATTTTAGTTTTTCTTTAGTTAAAGGAAAACCATGGTTTCCTTAAGGTCCAAAGTCAGAAATGTTATTAGATGTGCACCAGCTCAAGTGGAAAAGACTGAACATGCTGTTGCATGTGAGTAACAATCACAGATGTGAGTGCAAGAGAAAGTCTTTTGTGATTGATGCCATTCACTTAGCTCTGGCAAGGACCTACATGTGCACAGCTATGATTACAGAGAAACCTCTGCCTCACTGCATCAATAAAGTCAATGATCAGTTCAAACTTTCCTGATCATCACTTGGTTTTACCGCAAGATCATACTGCGAGCTAGGTGAACAAGAACTCTCAAATATCCAAAGAACAAGAAAACGGCAGTATAAAATCAATTTCAGCAATTTAGTTGCTTTCTTAATAAAAATGCCTCTCCAACCAAAGTGTTTAGGAAGCAGTTTTTCTCCTTGTATGCGTGTTTGATTTATATTTAAGAAACATGTGGTGACATTATTTCAACTAATTTACTGGCTATTATCCAACAGTCACTGCTAACTTTAATTCTTTGGGGTGCCAACAAACTAAATAAAAGAATGATTAGAACCTTCTTAATGGCTTCAACTTTATGTCATTCAAAATTTGAGTAAATTGGGAGAGGAATTGGTCGTGTTGAGCAAAAAGAATACAGAAACTGCAAGACAGACATATAAAGACACAGAGGGAGAAATTAAAATTTCATTAACTGCACACACACAAAAAACAGTTACAAACTGCCTTTTACAAAAGATCTCAAAAACAGTTGCTATTTGAATATTCCTTATGCCTCCTAAGAGCTTTGATAACAGCACGGATACTGAACACCTGCCCAGCAGTATTCTGTGCTCCCCTGTAATTTAGTGGCCTTGGAAGGTCTGGTTCAATGTAGCCTTGGCAGCTGGGGAAATTTTATTAACTCCTTCAGGTTACCAGGCTAACTGGTACAATTTAATCAATCCTCCCAATAGCTATTTATTAGTTAACTCAACATTCCCAGATGAAATCTGTCATTTACTTAAAAATACTGAATGACTGGCACTGTGAAAAGGCACTGGACCAGGCACTGGATTCAAGCAGTGACCAATGGATGTAATCCCTGCCTATATGGAGCTTAGACTCCAGTGGGAGATTACTGTGAATTGTGGGAAATCCTTCAAGGCAAAGAAAAATGGGGAAATGGGAGGATAAAAAACATACAATTTAGTCCAAGACTTGAACACAAAAGCACAGGAAGTGTCCCATTTAAGACCACATTATAATGCTTTCAAGAGTTTCAGTCAATGTCATTAGAGATTTCCAATTAAATAAAGAAAAATACCAGAAGTAGGAGAAAATACCTAATTGTGGAATGCATAATTTACTGGCAGTTTTAGCCAATCTCTCTTGAATTACCAAAAATCAGACTCGGCGTTATAAAGCGAGGGTGCTGACAAGCTTGTTATTACTTTAAGACTTAGAGAATAATATGTTAAACTCAGTTTTGAAAATAATCTCAAATATTTATTGTACATGTGTTTGGTTTCCTGTTCTTTATTTCTTTCCCCTAAACTTCTGTTTTAATTTTTATCAAAGTAACAAATGAACATAGTGTGAAAGTTAAGACTACTACTAGATTTGAAACAAAACAAGAGCAATCCCAGGACCCATCCTCCTTTCCCTTCTCCTAACTCCCACTCCCCAGAGGTGAGTATTTTGAACCATTTTAGCTACCTCCTCCAACATTTGTCTTCTTATTTGGAAATAATAATGTGTGCTAGTATTTCTTAATTTTAGAATTTTCAAATATCTATTGACTTCTTGAAAAATGAGAGGCTTTTCCTCTTCTAAATTCATTTTAGAATCAGCTTGAGGCTTTCTGATTTACTGAACTGAAAATATCCATTTTTAAACCACCATATGAAGGAGACAACTAAAAAGAAACATGTATATCCAAGCTAAAATGCTGGAAGAAATGAAACAAGATTTAACTGGGAATCTCAGAATAAGATCATGCTTCAAATTTTATGACACTGCTTTGAGACAATGGCAGTTAACCGACTCCCCATGTATCTGAATATCTTATCTGTAAAATGAGGGAGAGAGAATAATAATTTCTCTTGCTTCATTACTAGAGTAGAATCTGAGTCTGTTTAAGAGTTGGACCATTTTCCAGAGCACCCTCTAAATTCAATTAGGCCTCTTAACTGTACCCTGTGGCACTGCTTTTGACCTGACAAATTTATTTTGTAACTCTCAGAATATAATGAATCCTAGGTGGCTGTTTTATTCCTTTTCTTTTTCTCTTTTCTTTCTTTATAAGAGTCTGGCGTTCTCAATAGTCACAGCAGTGATCCTGCTGGCATTCTCTCTTGCTCCTGTGCTATTACATTTAATTTGTGTGCTTTTATAACTTTGTACTTACGCCCACGGGCTTTTGAACAATGGGCACCCATTCAATAAATCCAAGAAATAAATGACTTAATGATTGTAAGTGCTTTGAACTCAATGGACAGAAGGCTTTACATAAGTAATATAATAGTAAGGACACTAGGATGAAAGATTGAAAAGAAAAAAACAATCTAAAGCTTTTTCAGACACACACACTCCCTCTCCCTCTCTAATTGTCATTCTTTGTTACATAGCACACGTTTTCCTCATTTGTACTCGGTTCTCAAAACCTCTTCCTCAAGTTTTTTGAGGGGAAAATGACAAACATTTGTAAAGCAAAAATACATTTATACATGCTTTCAAAGAGTATTTCCTCTGAACCACGGATGGGATGGTGAATGCACCGTTTATTATATAAGGTAAGAGATACTTAAAAACATCCTGCAATCCCATGGAAATGATATCAGTGCTATGAGGAAACCATTTGGAGCTTCCTATAACCTGAGTTGTGGGAAACCATTTGGAGCTTCTTACAACCTGAGTTGTGGGAATACTGTGCATTTTGACTTTAGTACTTTTCACTTGGTTTATTAAGCATAACTTAATTTAAAATCTGATAACGTGTACATTTAAAGAAAAGTAATCAGGATACTTAGCTATAAGTTTATTATGATGAGTTGTTATTAATTACAGTCCTTATGTATAACCTGCATTTTTTTTCTTTTTTTTTGGCCTTACTGCGTGGCTTGTGGGATCTTAGTTTCCTGATCAGTTTCAACCCAGGCCCCAGCAGTGAAAGTGCTGAGTCCTAATCATTGGACTGCCAGGGAATTCCCTAACCTGCAGAGAGAGAGAGAGTGTGTGTCTATTCACCCAAATGAATTTTATTATCACTTTATCAATTTACATTGAAAAATTACATTAACTTTGACATATTAATTTGTTAAGGATGAAATCTTCAGAATTTCAGAGCTTAAAGTTTAGAAAGATACATTATTTCTCCATTGATTTAGGCCTTATTTTATCTCTTCATTAATATTTTAACATTACCTGGGACATCCCTGGTGGTGCAGTGGTTAAGAATCTGCCTGCCAATGCAGGGGACATGAGTCTAAGCCCTGGTCCGGGAAGATTCCACATGCTGTGGAGCAGTTAAGCCCCTGCACCACAACTACTGAGCCTCTGCTCTAGAGCCCGCGAGCCACAACTACTGATCCTGTGTGCCACAACTACTGAGCTCATGTGCTGCAACTACTGAAGCCCGTGCACTCTAGGGCCTGTGTGCCACAGCTACTGAGCCTGCGTGTTGCAACTACTGAAGCCTGCATGCCTAGAGCCTGTGCTCCACAGCAAGAGAAGCCACCACAATGAGAAGCCCACGCACTGCAATGAAGAGTAGCCCCTGCTCGCCGCAACTAGAGAAAGCAGTGCAGCACAAAGACCCAATGCAGCCATAAATAAATTAAAAAATTTTTTTAACATAACGTTAATATAATTCCTAGGTATTTGTTGTTAATTTATTCCTAAATATTGCCTAACCTGCATTTTAAACAAGCTTAACTATTATCATTAGTCCACACAAAAAAATGCATAAAGTTGGGTATGCTAAGAAGTAGGAACAGGGGTAGACACATATTCTAAGGTAAGAAAGGTTAACCAGGAGACTGAGAATAAACAATGTGGTACTCTTTCTTTCTTAGACCTCGATTTAAAAAATCCAACCCATAAAAAAGTCTTCTCATCATTAATCGAGCTACCTGTCAACTATACTATTCAAAATAATTCCCATTTTTACACGCCCAGGTACCATCTGTGTTTTGCCAAGTCCAGTGCATATGTTTTAATCCTCATCTCATCCTCAATCTTCAACCCACGGTTGGTTCACCATTTCTTCCTCTTTAAGACGTGCCAACTTGACATCATGCATTTCCTCATCTATCCAACTTCTGAAGGTTGGGGGCCCTTCAGGGCTCCGGACTGATCCCTCTTTCCTTCTCATGCCACTTTCTCTCTCATTGTGCTCTCATCTACCTCATGACTTTGAATATCTCATTCTGCATTTCCATCACTTCTCCACAATATTCTTTTCAAAGGCAGATTGGGCCAACTGCTCCATGGTTCAAAACCCTTTAATGACTTTATGCCAAACGATGGTTAACATCCGAACTCCTTAAAATGAGGAGTCCGTCAGGCCTGGCACGGGCTGACGCTGACCTGTACCTCCAATCTCATTTAATGCTACTCCCTCTCTACCTCTCACATCCACACTCTAAGACATTCTGGTCTGCTTACATTTTCCTGAGTAAACAGAGCCCTGTCCTGCTTCAGTGCCTTCGCGTTGCTGTTCAAAACACTACTCCCACTCTTCTTCTGGCTATTACTCATCTATCAGGTCTCAGTCAAATATTACTTTCTCAGAGAGCAAATACCCGATCTCCCCCATATCCCCAAATCTAAATTAAGATTCTCACGATCCTCTTGCATTATGTTGCAGTTATTTTCCTTAACCCTACTTATAATTTTGCATTCACTTGCTTGCTAATTGATTGGGCTCTTCCCTCTACTAGTTCCCTGAGGTGGGGCAGGGTCCATGTCTGTTCATTCATGACTGTATACTCAAAGCCTGGGGCAAAATATGACATGAATAAAATCATATGTTTTGAATGGATGATGCCCTTCTTGAATTTATGCTGTTTTACTTTTGTATTCACTGTATTTAATCCTATTTAGAAACTAACACGTAACTTAATAGTAGGACTGTTATGATTATTTTCAGAAGTGGAAATTAAAACTCAAAAGATTGTCATTTCCTTACTATTACACAGCTACTAAGAGAGAGAAGCAGGATTCAAATCCAGGTATGTCTGATTCCAGAGTCTTTGCTGTTGGATGGAGAAACTGAAGCTCAGACATATGATTTATCAGACTTATGTAATAAGAACTTGAATGTTTTTTTTTTCTGGGAAAGAAAATAGATGCATATTATTACTTACGCATTGAGAATATACATTTTCTACAATCAGTTCATTAAAAAAAATCTCTGTGGCTTCCCTTTGTGATGCTACTGACTGATAAGTTCCTTAAGGACAATGGCCAGGTCTCCCAGCATCAGGCAAGTTCCATGAAGCTTTCTATATTGCTTTATCTCTTGTGAGTGCTCTGTAAGCAATAATGATGATGCTACAATGAAAGGAATGTCATGCTGAGTTACTCAATGAGAAGAAATAAAGCAGTGAGGATGGCAATAAATAGAGACAAAAAGAATCACAGGGTACAGAGTTAGGAAGAGATCTGAGTAGTCACCTCCGTTATATTTCTGGGATCAGTTCTAGAGCATTTCTGTTAGATGCAGACCTCACCTCTGTTGTATTTGAATCTCTAGTGGGAAAAAGAGAGTACTTTTCTATTACAGCCGGTATCTAACAAGAAGTCCTTTTTGGTGCAGGATTCTCATATGTTACTAGAAAAAAAAGCAAGTTAACACTGGGCATCACTATTCCAGTTATCTTTAATCTGCCACAGTCACCAACAACAGAGCACTCCTCCCTCGGAACATGCATTCCTCTAAACAGAACGGTGATAAGGCTCTATTGATAAACAAAACCCAGTGAAAAAAAGAAAAGATAGATACTGAAATTTCAAAAGTTGAGAAAAATAGATACGATTTAATAGTATGTTCTATTAAATCCATATTAAATCTAAGGCCATAATTAAATCAGAAATAGAATATTCTTATGTTCAGATAAATTTTGGCCAGGAAGGATATATGGAAAAGTCCGTCTTACCTTCCATTCCTGAACAATGATAATCATATATGAATGAATACAATCATGGATGATAATATCCATCATTTACTGAAAACCTACTATGATCAATGCATTCAGTCAAGAACATTATATGTATAATCACTAATATTCAATCCAACTTAAAAAGTAGGTATTAGCATCCTCATTTTGTAGATGAGATAATCAAAGCTCAGACAGCTACAATAACTCCCCTAAGGTCATTAAGTAAATATTTACTAACCAAAGTAGCATATCAAGTAAGTGCTAAAACTTAAGTTAACTCAAGTCTGTCTAACTTGCACAGTAAGCTTATTCCATTACACCACAGCACACTGAAAAGAGAATTTTTAACAGGCTTCCTCGGTAACAAGCTAAAGTTTTCAGTGATGGGAGAATAAAAGATGTATTTTCCTACTGTAGGTGGTAGAAGCTGTAGTGGTGGTAATAATGGCCACTAATATTTACATAATACGTATTTATATAGTTAAAGTTATATGCCACATATTGCGCTAAGTGCTTTCTATGCATTATCTCATTTAATTGATACAACAATCCCATGGGCAAGGTATTATTGTTTTTATTTAACAAATGAGGAAACCAAAGATCAGAGGGGTTTAGGTCAAGGTCACATGAAGGTTAAATGTAGTTTTTTCAGATTCCAAAGTTCATATTTTTTAACTTATTTTCTAATTAAAAAAAAATTTTCCCCATCTTTATTGGAGTTTAATTGCTTTACAATGTTGTGTTAGTTTCTGCTGTACAACAAAGTGAATCAGCTATACGTATACATATATCCCCGTATCTCCTCCTTCTTGCGCCTCCCTCCCACCCTCCCTATCCCACCCCTCTAGGTCATCACAAAGCATGGAGCTGATCTGCCTGTGCTATGCGGCTGCTTCCCACTAGCTATCTATTTTACATTTGGTAGTCTATATATGTCAGTGCTACTCTCTCACTTTGTCCCAGCTTCCCCTTCCCCCCGTGTCCTCAAGTCCATCCTCTACGTCTGTATCTTTATTCCAAAGATCAGAGGGGTTTAGGTCAAGGTCATAGGCAGGTTAAGTGTAGTTTTTTTCAGATTCCAAAGCTCATATTCTTTAACTTAAAAAAACTGTGGTAAAATACACATAATATAAAATTTACCATCCTAACTATTTTTCTACCATGTCAGTAGTGTTAAGTATACTCACACTGTTGTGCAACCTCTTTAACTTCTTTAATTGGAAAAATTCAAATATATACAGCACAAAGACAGGACAGTATAATGAACTTCCATTTACCTTTTACCCAGCTCCAACAATTATCAACTCAGGACCAACCTTGTTTCCTTATACTCACTCACTTCCTCCCCTCAAGTGTCATTTTGAAGCAAACCCCAGATATACCTTTATTAATATATTGGTAAGTATCTCCAAAAGATAAAGATTCTTCTTTTAAAACTGTAACCATAATGCCATTCTCACACATAAAAAGTTAATGGTAATCTGTGAAAATTATCAGATATCCAGTCAGTCCTCAACTTTCTAATTAGGCAAAAAAATGGTTTTTGTTCTTATTTTTAAGACAGCTTGTGAGAATGAGAAACCAAATCAAGTCGTTACGGTGCAACTGGACTTTATTAAAGGGTGTTTCTCTCTCTCTCCTTTTTCACTGCAATTTATTAGTTGAATAAACCAGGCTATTTGTCCTATATAATTTCGTGCAATCTGGATTTTGGTGGTGGTGTTTCACGTTTCTCTGTCCTAGATATTTCCAGTAAACTGGTAGATGAATCTAAAGGCCTGATCAGACCAGATTTTTGTTGCTGTTTTTGTTTTTAAAACAAGACTCCTTCACGAATGGTGGTGTGTTCTACATCAGGAGGCACATAATGTCTGGTTCTCTTTTTGTAAGTGAGAGGCTATTCATGTCCACTGCTTGGCTCTACTAATTTATTAAGGTTAATTAAATGGTGATATTCTAATTATATCATTCCCTTTTCAGTTATTAGCTATAACATTTCTCATAGAGGAACTTTCTCATAACTACTGTTTTGTTACCATCCTATATGAAAGGCAGGATAAATTCCTTGTTCCTTTTAGTGGAAATCTGGTTGCTAGCGATGTTCAGTGCTGTGCTACTGGGCTGGTCACTGTTTCTGTGAGTTCAAAGGACAGAAGTAGAATGACTAGACATAGCTACAGATATTCAAAAACAAAAACCAGAGTCCATACAGAATCTTCCTATTCAAACTAAGATCAAAGAGTTTTTATTCAATCTCTTCTATTTTATATCTGCATATACTGCTCCCACGCCAAGAATCCATGTTCCCAAGGCAATGGGGAAAACAAAATTAGAATATTGTACAATTACTCATTTGCTTTATCTTACATTAAAAGCCCATGTCATGAAATAACAATACCAAGGTTGCTACACAAACGTGATAGTAAAAACAGTTTAATTTTTTTTTTCAGTTGTGTCTTAAGGTACAGCCTCCTAGGGATAAAGAGTCACTTGGATGTTTGGTTATACCACCTACTGGATATATATTTAGGTTTATTTATTTCAATTTATTTAAATTTTAGAGACTGTTCTTTTAAACTGTTTTATAATCATGTTATATGTATAATCACTAATATGCAATCCAACTCTACTGAAGGAACTTTTTCTTAGGAACTATTTATGTAGTTCTTAAGTTAAATCTAAAATCAAGAATTACTCAAAATCTAGCTTTATCCTTCTCAGTCACTTTCATCCTATTCTTTTACTCTCTTTATAGGTAACAATTAAAAAAATTTTTTTTATAGTTTGTCCTTCCATTGTTTTTTTATTCAAATAAAAATAGATACAAATGGATATCACCAACCTACCCTGAGGAGGATGATTATGTGGCAACTTATAGAACTTCATATAGAAATACTTTTCATTCATTTTTATAGATGGATAGTACTCTACTGTATGAATGTACCAAAATTCATTCAACCAGTTCTTATCAATGGAGTTTTAGACTGAAGGTCAATTTGTTTGGTTTCAATGCTCTCACATATAATTTTATGTTATATATATATATATATATATATATATATATGTCTTTTATATAACTAGCCTTTCCATATGCGGTATATTTTATTTGCTTTCTTTTTATATTTTATTTTTTGGTATTCAGGAAATTTGTATTTTTCTTCTAATGGTTACCTCTAGGTGAATATATAATTCCTGTCTTATTTTTTTGTCATTTTCTATTGGTTTGCTGCTGTAAACAATATCAAATCAGCTAATTACCTCTTCTTCTTTCTCCCACTTCTCTCCCAGCATCTGACCTGATATAATATCCTTTAACTCCCAGTTAACCATCAGGCAATCAGCAGTTTATTCTACTTTTTACATGTTCTCACCATTTCCCTTCTCCATATTTTAATAGTTGTGATGTATCTGCATTGCCAGAGACACAGCCTTTTCATACTATACCACACTCTCTCCTCCGTGAATATTGTTTCATGCTAGTTCTACAAGTAAAAATATAGATAATGCTTATCACCAGTCTTTATGTTTGTATCTCTCCAGTCACTGTGGTTGTCTAAAGTTCTTTCTCTAGTACAGGGGTTGGCAAACTACGAACCACGGGCCAAATGAGATTTGTGGCCTGTCCCAATGTGGCCTTTGAGCTAAGAATGGTTTTTGTATTTTTAAAGGGTTGTAAACAAAACAAAACACCCCACACAAAGATATGTGACAAAGATAGCGATGTAGCCTACAAAGTCTAAAATATTTACTGTCTGGCGCTTTATAGAAAACCTTTGCTGACCACTACTCTAGTAGAGCCCTCAGGAAGGGAACCATATTCTCGGAGTTCCTAGATGTCATAAGGTTGTGTTTCTTATACTTGCAAGTCAGTTTGGTGGGATATAAAATCCTTGGCTCACATTTGCTTTCCTTGAGTATCTTAAAAATGTTATTCCATTTTATTGTGGCATAAAACACTGCCCAAAAGTCTGTTGACAATTTTATTTTCTTCCCTTAAAAGTGACCTGGTCTTTTTGCCTGAGCACCCCTCAAATTTTTTTCTCTCTACCTTTGTAACTCTGCAGTTTCACTGGAGCATGTGTTGGTATGTGTTGTCCTAGGTTGATTTTCCAAGGCATAGAGTGTATGCTCTTTCAACATGTAGTTTCAAATCTTTTTCCTTCATAATTTTAGGAAAGTTTCCTTGAAGTATTTTTTTTCTCTTGGGCGGATTCCTATTTTATATATGTATTTTATAAGTACTATAGGATTTCTGCCTATAGTATTTAGTCACTTTCTCTCAAATCCTTTTTCTTTCATTTCTTTTTGCTTTTAAGCTTTTCCTCCTTTTTACTTTCTATTTTTCTTAAGGCATTATATCTATTTATTTACTAAATACTTTCTCTTTATGGATAGTCTATATGTCCCAAATGATTTTTTTATTTCTAATTTTATTTAGAAATAAAATTTGTCCATTTGAGTATTTGTAATTCTGATTTGTTGTTCTGTTATATCCTGTATCATTTTCTTAGTTTCTTTTAGTTGTTTTGAAAAGTTATTTAACAGTTCTCATCTAATTTATTTTTTTTATTTTTGGCAATGAACAAGCACTGATATATTTGTTTAAAAAAAAAAAGTTTTCTTTTAGTCACGTTAATATCAAGACAGACAACTAGTTGTTAGCTATGCAATTCTAGACAATTTAGTTACATTCTCTGAACCATTGTTACTTCAAATGATTAAAAAAAATTTTTTTAACATCTTTATTGGAGTGTAATTGCTTTACAATGGTGTGTTAGTTTCTGCTTTATAACAAAGTAAATCAGCTATACATATACATATATCCCCATATCTCTTCCCTCTTGCGTCTCCCTCCCTCCCACCCCTCTAGGTGGTCACAAACCACCAAGCTGATCTCACTGTGCTATGCGGCTGCTTCCCACTAGCTATTTATTCTACATTTGGTAGTGTATATATGTCCATGACACTCTCTCACTTTGTCCCAGCTTACCCTTCCCCCTCCCTGTATCCTCAAATCCATTCTCTAGTAGGTCTGCGTCTTTATTCCCATCCTGCCCCTAGGTTCTTCATGACCCTTTTTTTTTTTTTAGATTCCATATATATGTGTTAGCATACGGTATTTGTTTTTCTCTTTCTGACTTCACTCTGTATGACAGACTCTAGGCCCATCCACCTCACTACAAGTAACTCAATTTTGTTTCCTTTTATGGCTGAGTAATATTCCATTGTATATATGTGCCACATCTTCTTTATCCATTCATCTGTTGATGGACACTTATCTATTTTAAAAGCATGGGTATATATCATGCTTTTATTTACAAGACATATTATTCTCCTTATTCTCTTTTTTCTTCTCTCTTTGCACTGAATTTGACTGAGCTTTTTCTCTTCGCTCACTTTCTTTTTTTTTTTTGGCCATGTGGCATGTGGGATCTTAGTTCCGCGACCAGGGATCGAACCCATGCCCCCTGCATTGGAAGCGTGGAGTCTTAACACTGGACGGCCAGGGAAGTCTCTCTTTTGCTCATTTTTAATGAAGTTAGTTTTCCCAACTTTTTTCTCATGGAGGGGTAGGTCAAGGTAGCACTCTCTAGTTCCAAGACCACCTTTTCTTTGTTTATGTGAAGTGCTCATAAACATGGTCATGCACTTTCTGGAATCTCCTGGCTCTCTTCTCCAACCCTACATTTATCTGAAACTTTCTTTTTTCTTTGCTTATTGTCCCTGACCTTCTCTGGGGGCTCCAATTCTAGCAGCTTCACTTCAGTATGGGGCTTGGTCCTAGGAGAGAGCTTCAGCTATTTAGTTTAATTTTTTTTTTTTAAGATTTAATTTTTTATTTATTTTTGGCTGCACTGGGTCTTTGTTGGTGCGTGTGGGCTTTCTCTACTTATGGCAAGCGGGGGCTACTCTTCATTGCGGTGCGCAGGCTTCTTTTGTTGCAGAGCACGGGCTCTAGGCACACAGGCTTCAGTAGTTGTGGCTCGTGGGCTCTAGAGCGCAAGCTCAGTAGTTGTAGCACACGGGCTTAGTTGCTCTGCGGCATGTGGGATCTTCCCGGACCAGGGATCAAACCCGTGTCCCTTGCATTGTTGACAGGTGGATTCTTAACTACTGCACCACCGGGGAAGCCCCTCAGCTATTTAGTTTTAAGAGTCGACAGGGCCCAGATGCTGGAACCCCTTCAGATCTTACAGCAGACCCCTGACAATCGACTCTGAGTTAGGGTATGCAAAACCCCTACCAGTTTAAGGTGCTTTTCTCAAACTGGCCTGTGGACTTTCCAGTGAATACCTTTTGGCTACTTCCCAGATCCCTTGGAGGTCTCATTCCTTCTAGTTGCTCTCACACAGATACTGCAAGGATCTTGTAGCTCTTGGTAGTTTGCACCTACCCTCTGGTATTTTGGGTTTCATGTGGCTACCCTGTCACCTAGTTTTGTTGTAAATGTTGTGTTTGTTGATGCATTCTCTTTGTTTTCATGGGGAAATTTCAAGAAAACTAAAAAACTATGAAGCTGGGTTTATGTTCCAAGAATTCTCCTCACAAAGCTCATATGCCTAACCATCATATATACTGACTCTTAATTAAAGGCCCTTCCATTTTGTAAGACTCAGAATAAAACCACTCAAAACTTTTTATGATATCTTCTCAGAGGAGCCTTTTATTTGTAGCATTCTGTAAAACATAAGCTGATATTTATCTCGTCTATAAATATGTACATCACTCTGTGACATCTACAAGTGGCTGTCTCAAATTCTTAAATACTGTATTCTAGGATATGTTTCAGGGGACACGGTTCACACAGAATACAAAGAGAGTGGAGTCCCCTAAAATTGCTGTGCATTGCAGCAATACAAATCCCTTTCTATATAACCAGAGAATGCCAATCACATTGGAAAAGGAAATCACACACAAAAAATCTACTTTAAGATACACTTTAAAGGCAAGGAAATCAAGGGTCAGAATGGCCAAAAAAGTTGCCCAAGCCCACAGCAAATTAAAGGTAAACAAAACAAAACAAAACCCCAGAAACAGGTCTTCTTATTTTCAGGCTGTTGCTCTATCCAAAACTTTTCTGGATCACTCGTCGATATGCATTTATTCAGGATGATTATAAATGCAGTCCAGATAATCTCCTTCCCAGCCACTATACCCTGTCACGGCTCATGGAGGCTCCTGTCTCAAGCCCTGTGCACTCCCTGTTCCATCCTCCTAGAACACACTGACCTCTGCATGACTCATTGCTTCTCCTTCCTTAGGTTTTACTCAAATGTCACCTTCTCAATGAGGCATACCCTCCACTAACCACCCATTACACTGCTACCTTCCCATGGCCTGTGCTCCCACCCCTTTATTCTGCTTTATTTTCCCATGGGAACTTCTTACATTTCATTCACTTGTTCATTCATTTGCCCATGAATACAATCATTATACCTCTCTCTTCATTAGAATGTAGGCTTCATGAGGGCAGAGATTTTTATCTCCACTGATGTCTTAAAGGGCAGAGGAAAGTGCCTGAGAAGACAGCAGTTGCTCACTACTTGCTGGATGCAAGAAGAGGGAATTTCAAGTACCACATGGAGTTTTCTTTCTTTGTAACTGATATTACTGTTAACCTGGATGATATTAGTAATTATATGAGAATTCACAATGGGTATGGGGAATTTAGGACTTGGAATCGGTTAATGAGCTAAAGCACTACTAATAATGAAACAGAAGTTACTCTAATTGGAATTCACTGACCAGTATGATACATAAGAGATAACTTCATAAGAGAGTTAATACTGATTATTAAAGGCTCAGTATGTTTTAGGCTTAGAATTTGACCCTAAAAAGGATAAGTCATTAATTCATTTGCTAGGTTGATCAATTAACATTGTACGTTCAAGAAAAAAAGGTATGTTTCAGAGTAACACAATATTCTCCTTATGACCTCAGTCAAAATACAAATTTGAGATCATAGAAGATACCAGGTGAGAGATAAGACTCAAATGCATAAAAATAATTAACCATGCCTGCCCTATTTATAATCAAACATGCTAAGTAACTTCATTTCTGTGGTACCAAGTACACTTAAGAACTGAAACTTAGTTCTTATGTGTCAACTATCAAAAACAAATACTATGTTGTGTTAACAAATTAAGAAAACCAATACACTCCAATCATGGAATAGCCTCTAACAACTGTCAAAGCACAAATTAACTTGACTTCTGTTTCCCAAAGCATACTGCTTCTCAGGACTGAGATCTCCAAATTCACATCTCAGAAACTCAAGTAATTTATAAATAAGTTAAGCAACAATTTAGGCTTAACTTTATCTGGTGTTAATTGAGTCTTCCAATAAAACCTGAAGCCTAGATAAACTCTGCTGCTTTCATGTTCATTTTTGCATTTATAAGGTAATCCCCAAATACACTTGTAAGATTTCTTAAGAACTTTTCAGAAAGCCATGAAATTTCCAGGAAAACAGGCAAAGCTGAATTCTCAAATACAATTTGTTTTCAGAAACTAAATCCACTATGGAAAGAGTTGAATTTCCACTCATACAATGAGTAAGATTACTAGTTTTGGGGGGTCTTGTTTGGAGAAACTACAATAAAGTGCCATTTATAAAATATTTGCAGCTTTGACTATAATCAACTGTAATAATAAGATACCAGCTCAAAAAAATTCTTTTCATTTAAACCTCTTTTGTAATACTGCTTTTTAATAACCCTCATAATAGCCGAATTAAAGGACCCCAACAGAAATCATTCATCCCACATAAAACAAACATTGCCTTTTCTTCTTAGCTTTGTTTTACAAGCTACATTATTTCCAGATGACGCTTGAGGGGACTATGGTTTCAAGAATTAGATGCTTAAATAGACAGCTGCTTTCTATTTGCCATGTAAATCAAGGATATATCAAAGAAAATTCCAAATAGTAGACTTCTTTTCTTCCTATTAGGAACTATGAACTCAGGCAGAAAGGGAGAAAGAGAGAGAAAAACAATAAAAATTCGAGCAAACAGAAAATTAAAATAATGATGTTTTTAACATCTTTATTGGAGTATAATTGCTTTATAATGGTGTTAGTTTCTGCTTTACAACAAAGTGAATCAGCTATACATATACATATATCCCCATACCTCCCCCCTCTTGCGTCTCCCTCCCACCCTCCCTATCCCACCCCTCTATGTGGACACAAAGCACCCAGCTGATTTCCCTGTGCTGTATGGGCTGATTCCCACTAGCCATCTATTTTACATTTCGCAGTGTATACGATGTGTTTGCACTGAAATCTGGCAATGATTAATTAACCTTCTAAGAGAAGTTTAAATAATACAGAAAACCCATGCATATTAAATTCAGTAGCAATGTGTGATAAATTTGTAAAAACCAGTGATTTTTTTCATTTTTTTCCCCCTTCCCATTGTAGTGAAAATATTCTTATCTGCTGCTCTACAGAGCTAATATAAAAACAGCTTTTCCTAACATTCTTCAAACTTTCTTTGTTATTTAAGAAATCACTATGATTTCTTAAATTATTGCACATTGCTACTGAATTTAATATGCATGGGTCTTCTGTATTCTTTAAAGTTCTCTTAGAAGGTTAATTAATCATTGCCAGATTTCAATGCAAACACATCCTATTTCCTTTTAGAAGGAACATAAAAGTTATTTAAGTATTTTTAACGATAATTTTAAAAAATCCTTAAAAAGAATATTCTACCATATTCCATAAGAAGGGACAGGACAAATTTCCTCTCTAGGAATAAAGAAAGGGCAATATTCTTTACCTCAATTCAGGTGTGCTTTTTAAGAGTGAAGAAATTTTTCTTTTTTAAAAAAGAGGGGATCCCTCCAACTAAAACTGTCCTTAGAAGCATAATCAGAACATTTCTGGAACTCCTAGTTCAGAAATGCATCCAAAGCCAAGTTATAACACAACCAAGAAAATCAGTCTGATTATGTTAAAGTCGGGCCTGGTTTTTAATTAGGAAGAAAAGTGGCAGGGATAGGGTGTGGAGCTTGCTCACTTGTTAGAGGCCTCATTTATTTGATTTTTAAAATCAATTGTGCTAAAGAAGAAACCTTCTGGGACCTAATCAGTGTGGGGCTTGGAATCTGTTAATACTTAAGTTCAAAGCAGTTGTTTCTAGGGATGTTCACAAGATTTGCAACCCTATTCACAAGATCGGGCTCTGTTTTTTACATTGGTTTTGACATTAGGAAAGTAACTATCAATATGAAGATCTTGATTCAAATTTCATGATCCTCCTTGGAGAAATGGTTGATTTTAGGGCTGGAGCAGGGGGAATACAAGATGAGTTGGAGCATCTTGAAGGCCACAAAAAAAAAAAAAAAAAGGTTGACGCATATTCAAAGGGCAGAGGATACACCTGAAAGAGCTCCCAGTGCCTAAAGTTGGAACAACCTGAGTAACAAAATAACAACACTTCTGGATGATAAGAAGAAAATTCGTATCCAGGAGTCCATAGTGATAGAAATATACAACTGCATAGATAAATACATCAGGGAGAGGTGACAACTCTTCCTTGCAGAAGAATTCTAATAATAAATTTAGAGGGAATGAGACAAACAGAAAATCACTAATAAATCAGTAAAATAATGCTGAAGCCAGATCAATCAATGGATGCTAAAATTTGTGGGAAAATGTATAGGAAGAAACAGGATATCGGCATCATCTCAAAGTATCTCCCCCATTTACTGTTCCAATATAGTGGAAATATTTAATAATCTAATAAAGTATTTCCAATATAGTGGAAATAGCTACTATATAAAACATACAGGGGGCTTCCCTGGCGGCGCAGTGGTTGAGAGTCCGCCTGCCGATGCAGGGGACACGGGTTCATGCCCCGGTCCGGGAAGATCCCACATGCCGCGGAGCGGCTGGGCCCGTGAGCCATGGCCGCTGAGCCTGCGCATCTGAAGCCTGTGCTCCGCAACGGGAGAGGCCACAAAAGTGAGAGGCCCGCATACCGCAAACAAAACAAAAAAACAACAACAAAAAAACATACAGGAATTTCAATGGGAAAATCAGCAAGTTTATGGTGAAGAATCTGGAGAGACATCATCCCAGTGAAGTGATCAATACCAGTAATACACACCAACACCATGTATTCTCTGAAATGATGTACTGAGAAGGGCATATCACTTCAGTAGTATCCTTCCCAATAACATCATTCTAATCATGAGAAAATGCCAGACAAACCCAAATTGAGGGACATCCTACAAAATAACTGATTAGTACTCTTCCAAGGTGTCAAGGTCATGAAATCCAAGGAAAGACTAAGGAGACGTGACAACAAAATGCAATGTGGGATCATTCTGCATTGGATACTAGAAAAGAATAAGGGCATTAGTGTCAAAAGTGGTAAAATTCAAATGAGATTTGTGTTCTAGTTAACAGTATTGTACCAAGGTTAATAGTTTTGAAAAATGTTCAATGGTTATGTAAGATATTTACAAAAGGGAAAGCTGGTGAAGGATATATGGAAATTCTTGAATACTCTTTGTAAGTCTAAAATTACCTAAAAATAATAAAGAAGAGAAGGAAGGACTGAGGGAGGGAATAAAAAAAGGGAAGGAAGGGAGGGAGGGAGGGAGGGAGGGAGGGAAGGAGGGAAAATAAGTCATATACTTGACAAAAATGTAAAGATCTATACCTATAAAGAAGAGTATAAGGCAAAAAGTGTAAGTTCTATTTTCCCTTCCCTTCAGTCTGACTCCCTACAGGTAACCACTATTTAACAGCTTATGAATTATTCCAGAAAAATTAAATGCATATTTTCAAACATACATTTACATATAACCTACATACTATAAAGTATGGTTTTCTGTTTGTTTCTACTGATTTAAGTGTTATGGATATCTTTTCAGATAAACCTATATGGACTGAATTTGTTAAAAAAAAATGTCTGCAGAATAACTGCATTGGATAGATTTAAACTTTAATCAGTCCCCTATTGATAGATTTTGCTCTTAAGCCAGGCTGAAAAATATACATATCTTTTTGTAACTGCATATCTAATTGACTTTAGCAGTTTCTAAAGTCAAGACACTGCTCAAGAATCATTTTCCCTAATTGAAAATATTAACTTTCTCAAAGTATAAAATTTATTTTTCTAACATTCACCCTCATGCCATAATGCCAGCAAAGCTGGTATCTATATGCTATTACATTCAACAAATAGTTCTTTTTTCTTTTTCCTAGTGCTCCAAGTACTACTTTTTTTTAATGGCTTCACTGAGACAATATTCACACACCACACGTACTTTGCCAATTTAAAATGTACAATTCAGTGGTTTTCTGTACATTCAGAATTGTGCAACCATCACCACAATCTAATTTTCAAACATTTTTATCATCCCCGAAAGAGACCATGTACCGTCAGCAATCACTCACCATCCTACATCACATCGTGGATTTTTTTCCAATAAATATACAGTTGGACCTCCATATTGTCAGGTTTTACTTCTGTGGATTTAACCAACCTTGGATGTAAATTTCTATCTGTGGTTGGGTGAATCCTCAGATTCAGAATCTGAAGATATGGAGGGCCGATTGTACTATACCACTTTATATAAGGGACATGAGCATCCTTGGATTTTGGTATATGCGGGGGCTCCTAGAATCAATCCCCCTCAGATACCAAGGGACAACTGTATACTACGTTTTTTCCTATACATGCATACTTACGATAAAGTTTAATTCATGAATTATGTACAGTAAGAGAATATCCAAATTGCTAGCACCACTACTCTTAGGCTTTGGGGTCATTAAGTAAAATAAGGGTTACTTGAACACAAGCGCTGCAATACTGCAACAGTCATCTGATAACCCAGATGGCTACTATGTGACTAATGGTCGGGATATGCTGGACAAAGGGATGATTCATGTCCCAGGCAGGACAGAACTGGATGTCGAGAGATTTCATCACACTACTTAGAATGGTGTGAAATTTCAAACTATGAATTGTTTATTTCTGGAATTCTCCATTTAATATTTTTGGACCGCTGTTGACCGTAGGTAAATGAAATCTCAGAAAGCAAAATCGTGGCTAAGGGGGGAGTTGACTGTACTTGCTTTTAGCAAGTTGATGATAAACTCTTAGTTACTGTTTATACTTCTGCTGATTTTTCTGATTTGGCTCCTTACCCTTTGGCCAGGGTCTTTTTCGCTTGTGCCTTTGCATTTACGTTTGGAATGAGATGGGAAAGTTGGTCCTATGAAAAGGTTCAAAAATTCTTTGATGATCATGGGGCAATAAATTTTGGTTCCTTATGATTCCACCTAGAATAAAAGTTAGATCCCTCTCATCTCAACTAGTTGCTACGATAATTGTTAGAAATTAGGGAAACAATGGTTACATGACATGTGACAACAGTCATAATTAAAAGCCATGTTTATATTTAAAAAGCAACTATAACTCACTTATTATTTTTGCTTCATTGTCTATATTCAGGTTCTGTTTTATATGACCAAAGTTGTTTTAGAGGTTTATTCTTATTAAAAAAAAATGTTGGGACTTCCCTGGTGGCGCAGTGGTTAAGAATCTGCCTGCCAATGCAGGGGACACGTGTTCAAGCCCTGGTCCGGGAAGATCCCACATGCTGCGGAGCAACTAAGCCTGTGCGCTGCAGCTACTGAGCCCGTGAGCCACAACTACTGAAGCCCACGCACCTAGAGCCCGTGCTCCACAACAAGAGAAGCCACCACAATGAGAAGCTCACACACCACAACGAAGAGTAGCCCCCGCTCACCACAACTAAAGAAAGCCCACGAGCAGCAACGAAGACCCAATGCAGCCAAAGATAAATAAAAATAAATAAATCTATTAAAAAAAAGTGTTGAAAGATTCTTCTTTAACAATTCTCTCATGTCTCTTTAGTCATTGAATTAAACTTTATGAAACCCTGATATAAAGACACCAAAACTCAGCCAAGTCAACTGAACTTCACTAGCTTTCCTAGACAACTTCATCACTCTCCGTAGTGAGCATTCTCTCTCCCCATGGAGAACCTGAGTATAATTTTTTGTTTTATTTTCCCTTAAGCAGTCAGGGAATTTTCTCATTCTCTAGAAGCTGGCTGAAGGCTTCAGGTTTCCCCTGAGATGTTCAGACAAACATGGCTGTACTAAAGTACTAATACTAATGTTTTTGTAACTTGCTATTTGCTTTCTATGTTGTTAGTCAATTGACTGGTGAACTATACAGTATAATGAGAATAAACATTTTCTTAATAAACTCAAAATTCTCTAGGTAGACTGAAAGTACTTTATGTACTACAGTGAGAAGAAAAACATATCCTTATTTTTACACAGTTATTCAAACTCTGCTACTATAGTTCTCTCAATCCTGCTGTAGAAAGTATACATTCAGGAATCCACTGCTGCATTAAGACCCTTTCGTTTTCCTGTTCCATCTTTTACAAACAATTTTTCTAAAGCATTAGTCAAGGACACAGAATTTTATATGGTTGTTGGCAGAGACACTTAACAAGTAAAATTTCTGGGGAAGAAAAAGGGAACATACTGTATTTGCCCAGTTAATGACCAAATTAAAAGAGAATGATAATGAGAATATGGTTTCAAATGTTCTCTCACTTATACGTAGTATTTTGAGCAATGGGAATGACCAATAAAACATGAGTTATCACCAAAGAAGAACATAGTGTAGTACTTACTTTTAAGGTTGCTATTGTTTTTTTTAATCACCTTTCAGGTCAGTGGCAGGAGGAATGATTCATAGTTATCAACACTACTACTGAATCAGTGTTACCCACCCTCTGCACTTAGCTCCGAGGAAAGGCAGCAAAATTCAAGTTCATAAACCCATTTGGAAAATGCTGTGATTTGCAAAGTCTCATACCCACAAATGTTATAATAAGGACTGTCAATGGCAGATTCCAAATGGAATTTTCTTTGTATTTCTAGGAAGCGGATGCCTCAAGAAATTCAGTTTTACTCAGTGAAACCTTCATGCAAGAGGAAAACAGTCAATGACCTGTAAAGTTCAAAAGAATTCATATGTCCATTACGAGTTCAACTTGCCCTTTCACTGCATAATCACCTCCATAATTGGCAAATACTGTTAAACATGACCTGTTTTCTCAAAGAAATATCAATTTTCTGGCCTCTGATTAAAGGAGAATACTGCTAGGGCAACCTCAGTACTACATACATTCAACACATTTTTGTGGAATTAACAGGAATACTATATAAATCAAATAATATGTGTATAAAAATGACAAAACACTTACAGATGACCAAAATTTAAGTTCTTAATAAACATAATCCCCATTGCCACTCTGGCCCCAACTGAGGTTTCCAAGGAGCAATTAGAAAGAATTATTTTTCTTAGAACAAGTCATGACAAGGATAGAATTAAGTCAACTATAATGCTCATTTTATTCAAGAAATTGAGAATATTCAACTAGCAGGAAAATCTTAAAAGATACTAATTTTTTTGGTAGGAGAGAAGTACTTTGGAATTTTAAACTTCATAATGGGAAGACAGATCATAACATCTCTCTCACACCCACACTAAATAAATAAATAAAAAAGATGAAAAATAGCACCAGTCAGGTTGTCGCTGCACACAGCTATCTCTGTTTATCAGCGTCTGATATCTGGACTGGGTGCTGTTCCCACAGTCTCATATCAGCACAACCATTTAGAAATGAAACAAATGACAGCAGGAAACAAGCAAAACAATTCTCCGGCTGTCTGGTACACATCACCACCTCAAACTTAGGATATAAAAATTCTCTCCTAAAGTTACTAAATATCAACTCATTAACTTGTCCCCAGACAAACAAACAGGGAGGTCCTTATTAGAACTGGATGAACTACCTCTGTGGTCCGTGACATGAAAGTTTTTACCATCCTCATCTAAGGTATGTTCCAAAACAAAGAGGTGTCACAGACAGTGGCACAGCCCTAAAGGAACTCATAACGAGTTCCCCCTCCTATTATATAATGCTCATCCCTGTGCTGTGTTCTATTCCATCATCATCCCCTGAGGTCAGGTGGTAATAAGCTCTTCATCTTTAAAGAGGAGGGAACAAATGCAACATGTTATGCTATTCTCTGCTGACCATGACTGACGAATTGGAGCAGCATACTGACCCAAGCAGAGACAATTAGATTCTCTCTCCCAGGATCTGAGAATTAGGACTCTGATAAGTCAGCAAAAGGCATGACACTCCCAAGGACATGTTAAGGGTTGGGAGGGAAAGGGGGTGGGGGAGGGGTGGGGGTTGCTATTTCAGTCAGCAAATAGGGAAAACGGGCCTACGGAAAGCAGCAGCAGAATAAAACTGAAGCAAAAAGAAGCAGATAACAGAAACTAAATGCCCCAGAAAGAGAGGCTTTTTTTTTTTTCTAATTTTAAGAATTATCATTCCTTATGTATGTATGTATGTATGGCTGTGCTGGGTCTTCATTGCTATGCATGGGCTTTCTCTAGTTGCGGGGAGCGGGGGCTACTGTTCCTTGCGGGGCACGGGCTTCTCATTGCAGTGGCTTCTCCTGTTACAGAGCACAGGCTCTAGGAGCATGGGCTCAGTAGTTGTAGCACGTGGGCTTAGTTGCTCCATGGCATGTGGGATCTTCCCGGACCAGGGCTCGAACCCATGTCCCCTGCATTGGCAGGCGGATTCTTGACCACTGGACTACCAGGGAAGTCCCAAGATAGGCTATTCTGAATGAATCCAATGGCTTTTCCATTTCAGGTTCTCATTCTCTGAAATCTAGGTGTACATCTTCCCCTTGAGTTCCGTGAGAAAAGTTTGCACACTTCTTATAAAATCCCTCCTTTTGTTTCTCTGTAATTAGTTTGAGTGGTTTTCTTGACTAATAAGATTTCTAATTATTAACAATCATTGATTTAGGGTTGACTTTCTTCAACTACTTGTTAATTATCATCAAAATTTTTTTCCCTTGATTTGAGATGTCAATCCTTTATTTACCTATCATAGGTTTCTCAGGGAACAAGATCACAGCCAGATCTTGGGAAGAGAGGGGTATTGTTATTTTTAAATTTAGCAATGAAAGGAAAATTTTTTTATTGACAAAGTAAGGTAACTACTTACATAATCTGGTAGAGGAACATCATTGGAACTCAGCGAACCTCTCAAGGACTGTGTGGCTTGTTCCAGAACTTTGTTGTGTTTTTTAGACAGCAAGGAAAACAAGCTGAAAAAAAAAAAACAAAACCCCAATTATATTAAAAGAACTAAGTGTCTCCTTTTCTAGGGTTTATATTGACATTCCACAGAATGTCGATTATTCTAAAAGATTCTTTTTTTCGTGCCTGTGTTAACAGTAGGATTAACAATACTATTGATATAACAAATAATAAAGTGAAAAGAATGTTTAAATTATAAGGGTTCTAAAATAAAAGTTTGCCAGTTTCAAATTATATTTCAAACAGAGGAGGAATTTTCAGAAGACTACTATCATGGACAGGACAGTGGACAGATATTAAGAAAACCTGAGATATGGACTGACTTTATGAGTAACTCATAGTGCAATCTGTTACAAGTTACTTGAGCTTGCTGTATCCCAATTTTCTCATCTTTTTTTTGTATCTTACTGCATGGGTTTATTTATTTTATTTTATTTTTTTAACATCTTTATTGGAGTATCTCATCTTTCAAATAAGTGCACTGGGTTATTTCTCTAGCATAATACAGAGTCTATGATTCTATATTATAGCTTTATATTCTTATTCTCAAAAAGAATGGCTTTAAACATATGTATTATAAGAGTTTTACTTTACTGGTACTGAATAACTCCCCTGTGTAAACAACTAAAAAAAACTGAACAAAATACATAAAATAACTGTTTTCAGATGTTGAACATCTGAAATGTTCAAAACCTGCCCCAGTGTCTTCTTGAACGTTTGGCTAAATGCAAAGAAAAGACCCCATAAGGTGTGGCAGTAAACCACCATCCAGGAGCCACAAACTGAACAGAGATTTTGGAGATCACAAAAGGCTGGAGGTATGCTGAAGTTCCAACCAGCCAGAGTGGATAAAACTCACTGAACATGAACACTCAGTTGAATTCTCAGAAAGGCCACGCTTTAGGAGTAGGGCTATTCTAGCCCAGAGTAAAGATGATTCTAAGATGCATCCCAACAGACCTAAATGAGCAATTTTCAAAGTCTAAAACAAATTTACATTAAATGTAAATGGATTAAAGACTCTCGTTAAATGACAGAGATTGTCAGACTGGATAAAAAAGCAAAACCCAGTAACATGCTATTTATAAGAGGCACGCTTGTAAATTTAAAGATACAGAGAAGTGAACAGTAAAATGATACAAGAGAGATATTGTATAAACACTAATCATAAGAAAGCTGGAGCGGCTATATTACTTTTAGACAAAGTAGGCTTAAGGATAAGAATATTATTACCTGAGATAAAGAGAGAAATTTTATAGTGATGAAATGGCAAATTTATCAAGAAGCTATAACAATCCTAAATGTGTATGTACCTAATAATAGAGCTTCAAATACACATAATTATATGATCCTAACGTTAAAGCTACTATATCTAGTGAATAAAGAATTCTTCCTTGGGCTAGATGACAAGTTAAAAATACAGACAATTCTGATTCCATGTACTTTTCTATATAAGTATGACCTGTAGTATCTTCTTTAATGCCCAAATCATTACTCTAGTATTTCTTAGTGGTATCTTTCTAAACCGAATATTGATTTGAATATCAATTTATGAAAATCTCTACTTATTTCAAATGGTTTAAATGGGATAATTACTGAAAACAAGACTACTAAGTATTCTTTCTAGATTGAGTTTTAACATTAACATGTTAAAAAATGAATGAAAAAAATTCCTTAACACTTATTGGTAATGCTGCATGTGTACAAAGCAAATGTAACAAAGCCAAGAATATTCTCTAAATCTATACTCAAATACAGCAGGAAAATAAGTGAAATAATTACTAAGTGAATAAGTGTGAAATCATATGATACTGATCAAGCATACATTGATAAGAGAGACTTCTTTGAAATGGAATAGTTCAGCAAAGTTTCATGAAGGGTTAGACTTTTATGAAGAAGGAAAAAGATTTGTGCAAGAGAAGAGAGAGCCATTTCCAAACAGAAGGCAAAGCACAGAGGCAAAACAGGGGACAGTGAGAAGAGTGAAGTGGAAGTGATGTAAAGAAGTAGGGAAAAAGACTCAATCTGTAAGGGTATGTACATTCTTTTCAATCATTTTACTTTTCTGGGTCCTCTCTATTTGAGGTTTAGTTTTGCTTGTTTTTTCTTTTTTAAGGTTAAAAGTAAACATCACACTTTTTCCTCACATCCATACCCATGACCCACTGGTAACAAATGTTAGCAGTTTATTATCTATGATTCCAACAATATTATATGCATCAAGGCATGTATATGAATGAATACTGTACATATACATCCATGTTTTCTTCCCACAAAATAGGTACTGCTCTGTACCTTGCACTTTTTCCACTTAACAATATAATCCTTGATTCGTTCAATAAACACATATTGAGTGCCAGTTAACTGATATCCAAGCATATGGATATACCTTAATTTACCTAGTCCATTAGAAATGAATCACTGCAATGTTTCCAGTTTTTTGTATTATAAATAGCACTGCAATGAACACCCTTGTACATAATTTTTAGTACATCTGAGGTGAGACTGACTATAGATAAAGTAAAACTGCTGAGTAAAAGAATAACTGAACATAGTACTAAACTGCAATGGGGGTATATATTCTTAAATATGCAAATTATTTTGCAGGCAATGAAAAATAAAAGATAAAAATATGTTGGGATAGTGCATAAAGCATATTCACATGGAAATGCATAAAAGAGGGCAATTAGTAAGATTCTTTTCATTGGTTGTAGTGTATTTTCTGGAATAAATGGCGTTTCAGAAGTTTTTTGAGACTGAATGGACTTTGGTGGTTGATTTTAGTATAGGGCATGGCAAGACTCAGAGGCATCAATTGGATGCCCAAACAAAAAGCAAAAGCAATAAATATACCTGGAGGAAGTGAGCTTTTTGGTGTTAGTAAGAGGAAAGGGGACAAGTGAAGTACAGCAGTGCACTTTAAGTTTACAAAATACCAGAACTCAGGAGCTGTTTTATGGGTTCAATAAACCTGGGATTTTCTCTGTCAGTGTTCTAAGAGTGTACCCTTCAGAGAAGGACAACAGAGGTAATCTATGGTAACTTTTATCATCACTTTCAGAAATTTATGGAACGAGTCCTAGGAATCAAAGCAAAAAGGATTTGATATTGTTTCCTTTGGAGAAGAAAGCCTAGTTTGTTTATTTTAAAAGAGAATACTAACAATCCTTTTTCCTTGTTGGTAAAAGACGAAACAAGGAAGAGAGCTGCAATTCAAACATAAGCTCTTTCAGTTGGACATAACAGAAAATTTGACTGTTACGGGCATAAAATGTTGACATGGTCCACCTCAAGAAGCTGTGGCTACTGCTCCCAGCTGTTTTTAAGAAAGTTGGTGTAAGAACAGATGGTTTGAGGTCACCCCCAGTTTTCTATCATGAATTAAAAACAGAATCCACACTTACTCAGGCTGTTATTCTTCTACAATCGAATGTGCTTTTTTCCTCAGGTCTGCTAGCCAGAGCTCTCAAAGTTGGTTTTTTTTTTTTAACTTTTAAAAAACATTCTAATTTTGTCTCCTGTTTAGCCTTTGTAGGGCCAAATGACCTAAATTTATATGAGACATGACTTTCAAATTGCTGAGAAAAGTAACTTTCGCTTAAAGCTTTTGCATTCAAAGTACCAGCCCCAGCTAAATGCTAGAGTGAGTGACACACATGATGTTTGTATGGAAGGGGTAATTCCGATTCTGGACATAAGTGAAACTGATTCCAAGTGTATTGATCTTCACTCAGGATACTTTTTTATTTAAATTAGAAAAAGACTAGATTTTCCTTTTTGTACAAGAATGTTCACTGTAAATTGGTTTAACAGTGAAAATTTAAAAACAACAAAAACTCTCAGGAATGGAATGGGTAAATAAACTGTGGAAGGGTCATACAATGGCATACTATGTAGCAATTTAAGGTTATCTAAAACTATGTGTAACAATAGGGATAATCCTCAAAAACAATGTTGTTCTACAAGCAAGGACCCTGGTAGAGAATGTGAATGAGGTATTATTTATATAGTGTTTTTAACATGCAAAACATTACATATCTTCTACAGATAAAACATTTGAAGTAATGAAACATATACGGAAATGATAAACACTACATTTAGGATAGTCATTATTCTCTGAGAAAGAAGAGAGGAAATAGGATCAGGGAGGAAGAAATAAGAGGTTCAGCTCTCTCTCTCTAAAATGTTCTTTCAGTAATACTGCATATATACATAGGTGACTGCTATATTACTGGGGTTTTTTTGGTGTATACCTGAAATATTACACATTTTAAAAACTGGAATAAAAAGAACACACTATCCTGAAGAAAACAGAGCCCCGGCCAAAGCCAGCGTTTCACAAAAGAAAGAAGCATATAAATACGCATGATGAGTCCAACCTGGAATGTGCTCAGAAAACCACTGGCTGCTGCCAAGGGCTGTCCTTTAGGGCGCCCAGCTGGTGGCAGGAGATGAGGACAGTTTAAAGACAGACTGCGAAGGGCCGCTTGTGGCACATCAAAAGTCCTGGACCTTTCTGTATGGAGTAAGAAGCTAATGTTACAGTCTTACAAAATGAGTTAAAGAGACATGATTCCTTGCCCCCAAGGAAATCAAGTCTAATGGAATAAGGGGAAAAAAACGTCTACAATACTGAAATCAGAGAACTCCATGGGTCTGAAGAGAGTGCCATGGGAGTACAGTTGAAGGTTAGGTACGTTTCACAGAGGAAATCTACCTTGATGGTGGCCTTGAAGGTTAGGGGGTTTGCTTGTTGGGAAAAGTAAAGGGGGAGGGAGAGCCATTCTGAAAGGGGGAAAAGTGTATAGAAAGGCACAGAGAGACTTCAGGGAAGTACCAATAGCTTATAAGGCCAGAAAAGTGCAAGTCCACTGCGGCAGAGGGTTCGAGATGGTGAGAGATGAAGCTAGCAAGGTCAGCATGGGCCTGTTAAAGACCATGCAAGAGGTCTGCACTAAGTCACTGAGACAGACAGTAACTCAAACAGTTACCAAGAACCTACTACATGCCAGGGAATGAGAGAGCTGTCTGCCTGGGATACAGCAACAAGCAGAAGCCACACGATCTTTGTTCTGTGCTCCTGGAGGGTGCAGTCAGGTCAAGAAGGCTATGCCTACACAGAAGTTCTACTGTCACTGTGGTGATGGAGACAAGTATGGCTTGCACTGGGGACAAAGATGAGGGCTGCCTGACTGTACCTGAAGTAAGGACAGGAAATCATTTCCGGAGGTGATGCCTGAGCTGAATCTTAAGGAACAATCTGGAGTTAGCCAAGCAAATCAGGCAACGGTAAAGGTAATGTGGGCAGAGAAAAGAGCATGAGGGTAGGCAGAGAAATCTGCACACTGTGGGTGCAGTAAACATCACAGCACGCACACTCATAAAGTATCTGGAGCACCACGATATGGTCAGGGCAGTAGCGGGAATAGTTCATAAAGTGCCTCTTGTGTCTTACTTAGACCCTGGACTTCATCCTGAAAGCCAGAGGTGTTTTCTGACAGCAGGACTATAATGATAAGTAAGAGGGACAGAAGCAAAGCTGCTATGTTTGGTGTCCAGGTGGGAGGTGGGGGGCAGGGACGGGCAGGAGGGGTGATGGAGCAACCGTGCTCATCTCTGTCCTCTATCTCTCCCTGACGCGCTCTCATCTAGTGGTGGCCGCAGAGGCCCTGTCACGGAACCTGAAAACCACATACCTGTGCAGAGAGGTATAAGTATATAACAATTACGTTCATTTTAGAAAGATTCCTTGGCTCCTCAAGAGGATGGGAAGGATGGACAGGGGCTGGCAAGGGAACAGGAGTGGAGACAGAAAGATACTTTGGGTAACTTTTACACCGCTAAAAGTGAGAGGTGAGGAGGGCTTGAACTGAAGCAAATATGAGCTATTTGGAAAGCAAAGGAGGCAACACAGAGTGAAAAAAGGGGATCATGGGTGACTCTCAGGTTTGGGAAACTTAGTGGCTGCCTGAGGATGTGACTGAACATGCCAGGGATATACAGAAGAAGAGCCAAAGAGTAGGGAGAAGACCCAGGCAGACAAAGAGCTGTGCCTCAAAGAAAACAAGAGCAGCAGCAGCTCAGTGGCAGGGTGCTTCCTGCACATCAGACACTGTTCATCAGATCATCATCTGACAGATGTGCTATTATTCTCCATGCTTTTTTTATTTTGAAGGGATGATGAAATTGAGGCTATGGTTAAGGCTCATAGCTACTAAGTGGTGGAGTCAGGAGACAAATTCAAGAGCTCCAAGAGCTGTGCTCTTAACAATTCTGCCACAAAACGCAGAGGTGCTCGGCAATATCCAGATGGAGGTGGTTAGAAATATCCAGATTCAGGGACTTCCCTGGTGGCACAGTGGGTAAGCCTCCGTGCTCCCAATGTAGGGGGCCCGGGTTCGATCCCCGGTCAGGGAACTAGATCCTGCATGCCACAACTAAGAGTTCACATGCCAAAACTAAGGAGCCTGCATGCCACAACTAAGGAGCTGGTGAGCTGCACCTAAGGAGCCCTCAAGCCACAACTAAGGATCCCATGTGCCGCAACTGAGGAGCCTGCTAGCCACAAATAAGACCCAGCACAACCAAATTAATTAATTAATTTTTAAAAAGTTGCATTTGGAAGAGATTTCTTTCTTTTTTTTTTGCGGTACGCAGGCCTCTCACTGTTGTGGCCTCTCCCGTTGCGGAGCACAGGCTCCGGATGCACAGGCTCAGCAGCCATGGCTCACGGGCCTAGCCGCTCCGTGGCATGTGGGATCTTCTCGGACCGGAGCACGAGCCCATGTCCCCTGCATCGGCAGGCGGACCCTCAACCACTGCGCCACCAGGGAAGCCCTGGAAGAGATTTATTTAAGAAAAAAAGAAATATCCAGATTCAGGACATACTAATCTGGTGCTCAGGAGAGAGGTAAGAAATTTAAGGGCTATTAGCATCAGTTGAAATCATAAAAGTACAGGTGATCTGATCACCCAAGGAAAACATGTAATATAAAACAAGAGAGATAAAGACAGAAATCTGGGAAACACCAAGACTAAAAGGGTAGACACAGTAAAGGGTACTCAAAGAGCTAGCAGCAGAAGAACAAGAAGAGAAAGACATTCTTCTCTAAGTCAGGAGAATAATCGTAAGGAGGGAGCACTCACCACTGTTAAAAGGTAAAGAAGGATTGAAAAAAAGAAACAAAGTCACTGGATGTGACACAAGGAAAGAAATCAACGGTTATTGTACTCAAAACTGTTTTCAGTGGGGAGGAGGAGGCAGAAGCTGGCCCTTGGTGGTTGAGAGACAAGCGGGATGTGAGGAAACAGGTGGCGCTGGGGCGAGGAGAGTTAAGAGTAACCGCCTGACGGGGAAGGCAACGCAGACAGAGGTCAGTTACTGCGGGGTGGCATGGAGTTCCCTCCTTGAAAACTGCAGACATTCCTCACAACTTGCAGTCACTTCCTCTCCATGCCCCAGTCCTTCCCGCTGACACACTCAAACAGTGGTCACCAGAGAAATGAGAAGCACCTCAACTCCACACTACAATGGGAGCAGACGAAGAAGCTCAGCTACAGAGCTGGTACTTCATCCAAGGTCAAAGTTCCGTAGAGTAGTGAATACAAAAGTTCTTAACAAACCCTAAAGAGCTATTTAAATGCAGAGAAACACAAAATATTATTAAGGTTATTAAAGGCAGAGCTCCAGCTAGACACCAAATCTCCTTCCGCCAAGCTTCGGGCTCTCTCCTCTGCAGACACGGACTCTTTCTACATGCAGGAAGCCCTTCTTGCCCCCTCCACCCATCTAAGTGCTGCCTCTCTTTCAAGGCACAACTCCCTACCCTCTGTGAAAGATTTCTCTAACCTGCACCCACCCTGCCCCTGAACCATACTAACTTCTCTACCACTCGGTTGACATTTAAATACGGTCTTACACTGCTGGTTACTTTATTTTTATTTATTTTTTATTTATTTATTTATTTTTGCGATACGCGGGCCTCTCACCGCTGTGGCCTCTCCCGCCGCGGAGCACAGGCTCTGGACGCGCAGGCCCAGCGGCCGTGGCTCATGGGTCCAGCCGCTCCGCGGCATGTGGGATCCTCCCGGACCGGGGCACGAACCCGCGTCCCTGGCATCGGCAGGCGGACTCTCAACCACTGCGCCACCAGGGAAGCCCTGGTTACTTTATTTTTAATCAGCTTTATTGAGGAATGACCTCCATATGATAAAGTTGGCCAATTTTAAGTAGACAATTCAATGAGTTTTGAAAAATACGAGCATTCAGGTGACTCATCACCATAATCATGACAGAGACTATTCCCATTGCCCCAAGAAGCTCCCCTGTGCCCCTCTGAAGTCAAGTCCCTCCTCCAACATGCCCACCCCGAGACCTCACTCCAGGTAACCACTGGTCTGTTTTCCGTCACTATGGTTCTGCCTTTTCTAGCTTTCATGTAAATAGAATCTTACCATATGTACTCCTTTGTGTCTGGCTTCTATCACTCAGCATAATGTTTTTCAAATTCATCCACATTGTTTTGTGTGTCAGTAATTCTTTCCTTTTTATTGCTGAGTAGTTTTCTATTGTATGAATGAACCTCAATTTGTTTATTTATCAGTTGGTGGACATTTGGGCTGCTTCCAGTTTTGAGCCATTATGAATAAAGAGGCTATAAACACTCTCGTACAAGTTTTTACGTGAACATATGTTTTCATTTCTCTTGAATAAATACCTAGAAGTGGGATTGCTGTGTTGTATGCTCTTTGTTTTAACTCTATAAGAACTGCCAAGCTGTCTGTTCTACATTCTGGCTAGCACTTGATATTTCAGTCTTTAAGTTTAGCCATTCTAGCGGGTGTGAAGTGGATCTCACTGTGGTTTCAGTTTGCATTCCCCTAGTGAATTTCCCTGTGCTCATGTTTTCTTTGTTGAAGTGTCTATTCAAATCTTTTGTCCATTTATTAAAAAAATGGGTTGTTTTTGTTCTTCGTGAGTTGTGAGAGTTCTTTATATATTCTAGACACAAGTCCGTTATCAGGTATTTTTTTGGTCAGCTTTATTGAGATGTAATTGATACATGACACTGGGAAAGTTTAAGGTGTGCAGCATGCTGATTTGATACATACAATATTGCAAAATGATGACCACCACAGCTTTAGCTCACACCTCCATCCCATCCCGTAACTACCATCTCTTTCTTGTGGCTAGAACATTTAAGACCTACTTTCCGAACTACTTTCAAGGATGTGCTAGAGTACTATTAACTGTAATCACCACGCTGTACATTATATCTCCAGAACTTATTTATCATAAAACTGGAAGTGTGTGCTCTCTGACCTTGCTATCAGCTAAACATCAAATTGGTTGTAGTACCATTTTTTAAACATCTGGGTACTGTCATTGAGATAAAATTACAGTCTACTCAGAGGCAGCTGTCTCTTATGACCTATAAACTATAAATATGAAAATATACCCTAAGTACAACACAGAGTAGGGTGGGTTATAAAACTAAAGGAAGAATTTAACATATTGATGAAGATTAAACAAAGATCTTAACTACCCTGAGAAAAGGACCTACATTTCCTTACTTTGTATCTCATTATCAGGTATTATTTATTTTTGTAAACAACCTCTCCCATACTGGGGGGAGGGGTGGGAAGTGGAAGAAAGTTTTAAAATTTGATGAAGTCCAATTCATGAAATTAAAAAGAAATTATTTGTAGTTTTTGCATCATAAATCTTTGCCTAACCCAGGATTCCAAAGATTTTCTCCTATAATTTCTTCTGGAAGTTTTATAGTTTCAACTCTTATAATTAGGTCTGTGCTCTATTTGGACTTCATACGTATGTATGGCATGCGGTAAGAGTCAAGGTTCACTTTGTTGTTATTGGGCTTTTTGGCATGTAAATATTTAATTGTTGTAGAACCATTTGTTGACAAGGCTATCCCTTTCACCCCTTGAATCACCTTGGCAGCCTTGTCAAAATTGCATTGACCATATGTGAATGGGTCTATTTCTGGACTCTATTCTATTCCATTGGTCTAAAAAGCTATCACATACTATCTTGGTTACTCTAGCTGTAATTGAGGGTAAATCCTGAAATCAGGTATTCTTAGTCCTCCAACTTAAGCTTTCTTTGTCAAAATTGCTTTTGGGTATTCTAGGTCCTTTTTATATCCATACAAATGTTATTAGAATCAACTTTATCAATTTCTACCAAAAAGTCTGGTGGGATTTTGATTAGGATTACTTGAATGTATAGATCAATTTCAGGATCTTAACAATACTAAGTCTCTGATCCACGAGCATGGGATCACCCTGTTTATTTACGTCTTCTTTAATTTCTTTTAGCAGTGCTTTAGCTTTTATTGTACAGATCTTGCCTGTATCTTAGTATGTTCGTTCCTAAGTTATTTCGTATTTTTTATGCTACTGTAAATAGTATTGGTTTAAAATTTCAATTTCTGGCTGTTGATCACAAGAATATCAAAATACAATTATTATCATATACTGACCTTTTATCCTACGACCATGCTAAACTCATTTATTAACTCTAGTAGATTTTTTGTAGATTCATTAGGATTTTTTTTTTTTTTTTTGCGGTACACGGGCCTCTCACTGTTGTGGCCTCTCCCGTTGCGGAGCACAGGCTCCGGATGCGCAGGCTCAGCGGCCATGGCTCACGGGCCCAGCCGCTCCGCGGCATGTGGGATCCTCCCGGACCAGGGCACGAACCCGTGTCCCCTGCATCGGCAGGCGGACTCTCAACCACTGCGCCACCAGGGAAGCCCCATTAGGATTTTTAAACATATGACCATGTTTCATGTGAATAAAAACACCTTTAGATCTTCTTTTCTAATCTGGATTATTAACATTTATTTTTCTTGACTCACTGCACTGGCTAGGATCTCTAGCACAATAACGAATAAATGTGAGAGTGAAGATCCTTGTTATTTTCCTGATCCTAGGGAAGATGCATTCAGTCTTTTACCATTAAGTAAGATTTTAGCTGTAAGTTTTCTCATAGAATTTCCTCAGTTGAGGAAATTCCCCTCTATTCCTTGCTAACTGAATTTTCTTATCATCATGAATAGGTGTTGAATTTCATCAAATGCTTTTCCTGTACCTATAAAGATGACCATACAGTTTTAAGTCTACTAATACAGTAGACTGTACTAATTGGGGATGGTACGTTAGTGCAGCCTTACGTTCCTAGGGCCAATCCCACTGGTTATCCTTTTATATGCTGAGGATAAATAATAAGAATGACGGTAGTTGTCACTTACTTAGAATGTACTCTATGCCATGCACCTTTCTAACCTTTCATATTTTTAACTAAATTAACATACAACATGCTTAATAAAAAGGGTATTAATGCTATCATCACAACATACAAGAGGAAACTAGGGCATTAGAGAGGTAAATTAGCTTGCCAAGGATTATGCTGCTTTTAAGTGGAACAGCTAGAATTTAGACCTTGGTAATCTGACTTCAGAGCCGGTACTCATAACTACCTTATTTTATTATCTCTTATCTGGGGTGGTCTGTTGTTTTTTTTTTTCCTGCCCAGCATGATTCACTTCCACTTACTTCTTTTAGGAAAAGAACTGACTCTCCCAAAAAAAGTGAGTTCATGGCACACGGTGAGTCAGTTATAATACCCCATCCCCTGGGTCACAAAGATTGGTCAATGGATACGTGTTTTAAGTTGAACCAGTTGAAAACTTTGCCTAAGATTTTTCTAACTAGGAATGGTGAGAAAGACTGTTTCTCCTCTTTGGTTAGACGACTGTAGAGATGTAAGGTCATGGTTTAGTTTCGTGGAGAAAATCCACGTATAAAAGGAGAGAATGAACCTAAGCTAAGAGAGTGAAAGAGAAAGACAGACCATAGACACAACACACAAACAGGCGTACAGACACAGACACACAGGAAGAAAAGGAGAGGGGGAGGTGGGCAGAGAATATGCCCTGGAGGTGCTGACTCCCCAGTTCAAGTCTCTGAGGTTCCCAACATCTCCAGCATTTCTTTTGTGAGCTCTTCTCTACTAAGTATCCTTAAGACAAACCTTTCCTTTTTCACACCTGCTAGAGTCTGGTATGGCTTACTCCCTCATCCTGAAGTTTTTGCCCAAATGTCACCTACTCTTTGAAGCCGATCATAATCCAACCCTGGAATGCCTTATTTTCCTTCCTGCTCTATTTTTTTCCCCCATACTACTTATCAATTTATAAAATACTATATGCTTTACTGATATGTTTTTACTGCTTCCATCCACTAGAACAGAGGGTGCAGGGTGGCCAACTAGAGCTCACAGACCAAACCTGGTCCACCACCTGTTCTTGTAAATAAAGTTTTATTGGGTCTCAGCCACATTCATTCATTCCTGTACTGTCTATGGCTGTTTTCATGCTACAATGGCAGAGCTGAGCAGTTGTGATAGAGACAATCTGATATGCCACGCCTAAAACATTTACTATCCAGTCCTTTACAGAAGAAGTTTTCTGATCCTGCACTAGTATGTAAGCTCCACCATGGCAGAGATTTTCACCTGTTTTGCTCACTGCTATATTCCTGGTACCTAGAACGACGCCTGGTGCATAGCAGGTACTCAATATTGGTTCACTGAATAAAATACAAAGTAGAAATTCCCTGAAAAGTACTTTTGCTAAGCTTAAAATTTCAAAGTTTGTCTGGCTTCTGATTCTTTACACAAATACCTGAGATTTTTATAGTTAGGCAAATATCTCCTTTCCATATCTTTACTGCACTTAAAAAAAAAGCATTCTCTCCCATTTACCTGGAAATACAATTGTCTTACACTTTTCAGTTTCTCCTGAGAGCTATCCTCCAATATCTTTCCTTGGTATACACACCCAGCTGATGCCAAAACCAAAAGGATTTGTTGCCAGCCTGGATTTGAGGTAAAAGAGAAGAGTCAAGGATATGATCAGGGTTTTTAGCATAAGCAAATGGAAGGGTAGGTATACCATTTACTGATATGGGAGATTATCCACTGGGGTGGGGGTAGTTCCAGGGAGATCATCAGGTGTCCCTCTTAGATATGCTCCGTTTGAGATGCCTACTCACTATCCAAGTGAAAGTTTCGACTAGACATTTGGATGTGTGCATCTGGCTTCAGGAAAGAGATTTAGGCTAGAGAGATGCATTTGGGAACTGTAAACATACAACCAGGAATGAAAGCCATGGCAATGGTTGAGAAAATTCAGTGACTAGTATAGATAGAGAGCAGAAGAGAGACTAGAAAAAGCTGAAACCTAAGCTGGAAGTGAAGGAAGACCAGACGCTAACGAGTTTATATTCTAGAACTCCAGCAAGGTACAGATCTTAAAAGTACCAGGTATTAGAAAGTAGGATGCAGATGAGGCCCAAAACAGGAAGACTGACTGAAAGTCTGTATTACAAAGTCAGACTTTCAGTCCCCTCCCCTCTCCCACTCAGCCCAATGAATGCCTCCCTCCATCCTGGCAGAAGAATAGAGGTGTTCACTCTCCAGAGGATGAAGCAGGCAGACTCTAGACTTACGGATATAACACCCAAGTGAGGATGGGAGCACTACACTGAAAGCGACTAAGTAAAAGCCTAGATGCTGAACACTGAAACCTCTGGCTTCATCCCCCGATAAGCTCAGAGAATGCCATCAGTGAGGTGTGTATACTCAAGAAAAATACTGGAGGATTACTCTCAGGAGAAAATAAAAAGTGGGGAATTCCCTGGCGGTGCAGTGGTTGAGACTCAGCGCTTTCGCTGCCGTGGGCCCAGGTTCAATCCATAGTCGGGGAACTAAGATCTCACAAGCTACACAGTGCTGCTCAAAAATAAAAATTAAAATTAAAAATTAAAAAAAAAAAGTGTGAGACGAACCCAAAGATACCAACATTTGGGGATTCTCCAAAAACTTAGTCCAGCTGGAGCACTCTGAGATGAAGCCACCAGCCAACAAAGCCCAACCCAAGGGGTTTTCCTGGTGGTGCAGTGGTTAAGAATCTGCCTGCCAATGCAGGGGACATGGGTTTGAGCCCTGGTCCAGGAAGATCCCACATGCCGCAGAGCAACTAAACCCGTGGGCCACAACTACTGAGCCTGCGCTCTAGAGCCCGCGAGCCACAACTATTGTGCCCTCATGCCACAACTGCGGAAGCCCGCATGCCTAGAGCCCGTGCTCCACAACAAAAGAAGCCACCGCAATGAGAAGCCCACACACTGCAACGAAGAGTAGCTCCCGCTCGCCGTAACCAGAGAAAGCCCGCACACGGCAATGAAGATACAACACAGCCAAAAATAAAAATAAATAAAATAAATAAATTTATTAAAAAAAAAAAAAAAAGCCCAACCCAAGCACAGAGAACTTCCAATTCGTTCTTTAGTGGCTCACTTTAAATATCAACTCTGCCAAAGATCACCAGAAAAAGCCACAAAAATGACAAACAAGTGAAAAAAGAAAAAAGGAACCTGGATGAAACAGAGAAAAGGCAGGGAGGAGATGAAATTCCCAAAATGTTACAATTACTAAGCTAAAGGAAAAAGTAAATACACTGCAACTATGAAACAAGAAGGAAGTCATACAAAAAGAAATATCAGAGAACAAAAAAGAGCTTTTGGAAAATGTAAATATGAAAAATTCAACGGAAGAGTTAAAAAATAAATTTGAAGAACTTTCCCAGGAAGTGGAACAGAAAAGACAAAGAGATGGAAAATAGTGGGAAAATGGCAATCAGAGAACTGGTCCACAGAGTCTAACACAGAATGTTTTAAAAGAGCAAAGAAAATGGAAGGGGAAAAGAAGGAAATTATTAAAGAATTATTCCAAGGAAAGTTCTCAAAAATGAAAAACATGAATTTCCAAACTGAAAGAGCCCTCCATGAATCCAGAAAACAGTTAAAAACAAAGCATAATAGCATATGACTGGAATTTTAAAACACTGGAGACAAAAGATCATAAAAACTGAGAGAGAGAGAGAAAGAAGGAGGGAGGGCCATATACAAACTGTCAAGAATTAGTAGGGCATTAGACATCTTAACAGCTACAAAACAATGAGCAATGCCTTCCACATGCAGAGTGAAAATGACTCTAAACATAGAATTCTAAACCCTGCCAAATTTTTATGCTAAAGATTGAAGATATTTTTAGACAAATTGTCTAAGAAAGTAAACTATATGGATCATCTATACTATACAGATCATCTGTGAATAATATCTGGTTATAACCATGTAAACATTCTATTGATGCAGCATGAAATGACTGTTGACCTGTACTGGGAGAGTGGGGAAGAGGCACCTTGGAGTGTGTGCATGTAGATGTGTGTAGCTGTAGGGGAGTTGAAGATGATGACTACTACTTTTTTTTTTTTTTTTTTTAAATTTTATTTATTTATTTTTTTTGCGCTACACGGGCCTCTCACTGCTGTGGCCTCTCCCGCTGCGGAGCACAGGCTCCGGACGCGCAGGCTCAGCGGCCATGGCTCACGGGCCCAGCCGCTCCGCGGCATGTGGGATCCTCCTGGACCGGGGCACGAACCCGCGTCCCCTGCATCGGCAGGCGGACTCCCAGCCACTGCGCCACCAGGGAAGCCCGATGACTACTACTTTTGAAATATTGGTCTGTTTATATATATGTCTGCTTCTCGTGAAAAATCTCTCCATCTATTCAGAGAGAGTCGAGCAGAGCAAAGACAAGATTCCCTGTAGTCTTTGTCAAAGACAGATCAAATCAGAGGCCGGGGGAAAGGCCGAGGGAGAAGTGGATGGCTCTAATAAACACGGGGGAAATCTGAGGATTAAAACACTTCTGAGTGATTAAAAACTCAAAGTCTATGAAGACTAGAACAAATTCATTTCATAAAATGTGTCCCTTTATATTTGTAGAATATAACAGAAATAGAAAAAAAAAATAACTTCCCAGGCTTCTCCTCTCTATCAAATTACGTACTCCTAATTATTTGTTTGTTTTATGCTATTGAATTGCTATGCACCTACACACATACATATGTAAAATATATACATGTATAGCAAATATGGTTTCCCTCCAAATGCTAAGTTCACGTACAGTCTTGATTGTAGATCTTTTTACAGTGCTCTACATATAACAGGGTTGAAAATACGCTTGCTACTAATGTCTTTCTATTTCTCTTCCATCTTTCTTACTCCAGTAAAAGAAACTTCAAAGATATCCATAATCCTGCCTTACAAAATTGGAAATGAGAGGTCTTTGTTTATTTTTAGAACACAAAAATCTTATTTTTAAGGATCTAAAATTAAGATGAAGGAGACAACCAACTACATAATTATCTTTGCTAAAAACATTGACATTTACAAAAAGAAGCAAGGTTAGAGCAAACCGCCCATTCATTCACATGTAACTGACTTAATAACCATAAACATTATTTTAGATATATAATAACTAGTTTGAAATTCATTTCCATCCAGGACAAGTGCTAAAATGGCATTGATTTTTGTGGTATATAAGGTAGAGTACAAAATAAGAAACCTCAGCACCACCAGCTTGTTGATTTTCAAGTAAGGCTTGTTACAATGCAAATGTTTAGTGGACTAGCAGTACGGAGCACAATGCACGGGAAGATGTGTCCATCCACACTGAGTGCAACGTGTTCCACCAGGTCTACATTATTCCATGTTTCAGCACTCTAAGGAAAAGGCAGTAACTCATCTTCAAAAACTCTGAAGTACAAGCAAAAGATACAGACACCCATTTATAAAATCTAGTAAGCCAGGGCACATCCTGAATTGCAACTGGAGAATCCAATCTCTTTGCCATAAAAACACAAAAGGTATCTTGGAAAGAACATGAAATTATGGTTACAATGTCCAGTATAATCTGCACTGTATGCATGTCATGCAACATGACCAACAATGTAACTAAACAGTTTCTTTAAAAAAAAAAAAAAAAAGCTTAAAACTCAAGAACTGAATTTCCCCTGGTTATAGCAACAACATAAGGAAGACACAGAAGGAAAACTGAAAGATCACTAACAACCTTAAAAATAATGTTACATGACTTATAAGTAAAAATATTTTGAAAATAATGGATAAAATACATGATCTGGTAACTATATTAACAAAAATATAAGTGCATGAAATAAAATAATTTATCATTAACTTAAAAACAGTTACTTTTATTTTTTACAAAGGCATGCATGCAAAACTTCTTGCATGTTTTTAACCTTTGAAGTAATTCAGTGGAAAACTGCTAATAAGTGGACATAATGCAAAAGGGTTGTTTTCTTAAGCAGATTTTTTTTCAATTTTGACTAAATTTGGTCAGAAATGCTACCAAATAAGAATGACCTAACTAAATTTGAAAATTGGTAATTTATCTCAAAAGAAAAACTTTATCCCTAGTCTTCACTTCACTTTATACTTCTTTCATGGCTAACATACTTAAAAATGTATATCCGTATATAAACTCAAGAACAGCACAAGACAGAAAGTATTTTGTAATTAGTATGTAATTCTAAAGATATCAAGTTTATTAGAAGTTTTATGGTATTTTCTCTGTTAGAAAATATATTCTATAAAGAACAGAAATGCATCTTCTGACTTGAAAGAAATTAGGTTGCCTTTTTCTGACACCCTTTCTTAGTCCCTTGAAAAAAACTGCACACTGAGCAGACAGCAAACCTATCCACTTAAAAACAAAAATTCTGTAGCAAAATGTCACTAATTTATGGCAACAACTAGGACTGAAATGATATCTAATGAGAATATTCATTTGAAAAGTGGGATTATCTCATAGTGAACACAAGAGGAGCCAGAGTGAACAGTTTATAAGTTATTATCACAAATTGTAAGGCACTTCCTAAGTGTAAAGAAATTTCCTCCCAGGGGAAACCTACCAAATGAAGTATGTTTACTCTATGTCAGATTTTACAAAGATAGTCAAAGGAAACATGACACTAATAACTGTATTTAGAAAATGATGCAGAATACCTACTCTTATTATTTTTTTTAATTTTTATTTATTTTATTTTTTTGCCTGTGTTGGGTCTGCATTGCTGCACATGGGCTTTCTCTAGTTGCGGCGAGCGGGGGCTACTTTTCGTTGCACTGCGCGGGCTTCTCATTGTGGTGGCTTCTCTTGTTGTGGAGCATGGGCTCTAGGCGCATGGGCTTCAGTAGTTGTGGCCCACGGGCTTAGTTGCCCATGGCATGTGGGATCTTCCCAGACCAGGGATTGAACCTGTGTCCCCTGAGTTGTCAGGCGGATTCTTAACTACTGTGCCACCAGAGAAGTCCCAGGATACCTACTCTTGTAAACAATTTATCAGGAAGATGGTGGTAGACCCTTAATTTGAGGATCCCAGCTAGAACTTCAAGATTTCTTTTTGCTTAGCCCGTAATCTTAATTTAGCGAATACAATTAGTCTTTGGGAGGGCTATAGGAACAGGAAGTCTTAATTGGAATTACAGGTCTTTACTAGTAAGTGCCTTTTCTCAACATCTGTCAGCCTCATTACTATTAAAAATCTTAAGATTTGTAAAAACTCTATCCTCTTATTTCAACTTCCTTTCAACCCTTGTGTACTTAATTACTAATTTATACTTGTTCTACACATTTTAACATACATCTTCCTTTATCTTTTGCTTGTATATTTATTCCATTTCTTTTGTGAACACAGTTTCAAGGGCACAGATGTCCATTCCTCTTCTTTTCTTTCAACTCCTTTGCAATGCCTCTCATGTATACACAGTGACTAGTTATTTCCTTCTCCACTTTCCTTTTAAGAAAAATATCCACTGACTGATTGGTGGTCGATAAAATATACTTTGAGTTAAAGTTTAGAAATACTTTTTTAGAATAACCAAGAAACCAAATACGTATTCATAGTAACTTCATAAGAAACCCTCCTCTACCGTGACTCATTCTCAGATAGAGGAGCAGCCCCCTTTCCTACCTGCCGAGACAAACCCAAGCCAATAAAGATGTAGACGTAGAGAATGGACTTCAGGACATGGGGCGGGACGGGGAAGCTGGGGCGAAGTGAGAGTAGCATTGACGTGTATACACTACCGAATGTAAAATAGTTGGCTGGTGGGAAGCAGCAGCATAGCGCAGGGAGATGGGTTCGGTACTTTGCGATGACCTAGAGGGGTGGGATAGGGAAGATGGAAGGGAGGCTCAAGAGGGTGGGGATATGGGGACATGTGTGTGTGTATGGCCGATTCCCTCTGTTGTGCAACAGAAACTAACACAGTATTGTGAAGCAATTATACTCCAATAAAGATTAAAAAAAACCAAAAACCCAAACAGCCAAAAAAAAGATTTCCATGCAAGAAGTGGTTATCAGTGCCCAAACAAAAGCTATGAACTTAACTCAAGGTCTTATTTGTCTGATTTAACACAACTATCAACAAGCTAAATTATTAGCTTCCTCAGCTAAAACTTCTAAATAATAAAATTAATGAAGAAGGGAAAACCAGGATGGTTTCCCAAAATGGTTAATAGCGTAACCAAAAAAGAGAAGAGAGTTTTGACATCAAAGTAGGAGCAAACTCAGAATTCCATTACTTTTCAGTACAACAGTCCATGTTCACAGCAACAAAAGTATCAAGAAAAAGACTCAAATGTGCACAAGGTCCTGTACTTAAAAACTCGAGAAAGTCTGCAATAGCAACATCTCTTATCTGAAATACTTTTAAACCATTTTAAGGTAGTACTTTTATGAAACATGCTTTTGTTATCTGGAAAATATTTGGAAATCCATAATTCCAGGGATGGTAGATAAATGAGGTATTACTTAAACAGGACTTTTAAAAGCCTGTAATATTTGAAGCCACAGTCCCTTTTAACTCTGGGTTAAGTTCAAACAGCAGAGTTATTACAGTATCAACCAGAATATTTCTGATATGATAAAAATTATGATTTTTTTGTTAAATATATTTAACAATACAGAATATAAACCACAGTAATCTTCACGAATAACCATTATTAAATGTCATTTTAGAACACAGCTCTTTATTATAACTACCAATAATTACAGAGGTAGAATTCTATCAGTAGTTATAAAAATGTCACCATTTCAAGACACAATCATAGCTCAAATCAAGTTGAACATAACCTGATAAAAAATAATCTTCTGTTTTAAGAACTGTGGTTAATGTTTAACCATATGACCCTCACCCCCACCAATCCCCCAATTTTCCTAAAATCCAGACATAAATTCATGCCTTGTGCTCCCTCTGCTGGCTATATAGCTATAGTTAATCCCATTCTTGGGAGATATTTTGTACAATGCAATCCTATTAACAACACACTGAAAGGCAATGGTACATTATATGTGGGATCTTAAAGATATAATACAGATCCCTTCTTTGGGCTTTGAGGAAAGATAAAAGAAGAAAAACATAACTTGACCAAGGTCACACAGCGTACTAAGAGACAGAATAATTCTGGTCTGACTCCTAATCCAGTGTTCCTTCTATTCCGTAACAATGTCAATGTCTTCATGTACAAGACTATATTTTGCTACAAGTACCTAAAATCTGAAGCTTGATATCTTTGGGCCACACACAGATTTTTCACTGAGCTGTAATTACAACTGGTAAGAGCATCTGACCAATATTCACTGCAGACATACGAAGAGTGCCCCTGATTTTAATTTTCTCGGACAGTGCCCAATTAAAAATGAAAGCTTTAGGGAAAAGATAGTTTATTAAAAACAAGAACCTGTTTAATTTCTTTTAAAATTTAATCTAAAGTGGGGAGGTTAATACTTTCCTTACTTTTAGTTGAATAAGGTATATGACCTATGCCATAAATGTTCCCAAAGAATAAGTTAGTATTTAATTCCAATTGACTTTTGTAGAATAGATGTAACATAATTATTTGTCAAGTAGTCTGTGTGTGGAAAACTGGAAATACCAGCTCTAGTCTGATAACAATACTATTTAGATAGACACAAACAGTCTGGGATTAAAGACTCTAATCTATTCAGACAAAAAGTAAATATTTATTAAGCTAGAATATACAAGTCTATCTCTGCAGGGAAGAGACATTTGTTTCTTGATGAAAGATATAAATTGTTATCTAAATCAAGAACAATTTTCATTCAAAGTAAAGTTTAAATTCTGTGCTCCTTTTGAAAACAGAAAACTAAAGGCATCAGCGCCCATCCTTGTTCTCTGGCAGTGATTAGTTGTTATTTTCATGGAAGGGAATCATGTTAAAGTATTTAAATAAATAGGAAAATAGTGTTGAAATGAATATATTTCTCAATTACCTACTGGTAACCAATTTGGACAGTACAAACAACAAATGTCAACATTTTAGAAATGAGAAAGTAGCCTGGGTTAAATCCAGCTTTAAGGAATTTAGGGAAAACTGACAGATGAATGTAAATTTTAACCTTGCACAATTTAAATAATGTGATAAACCTGTTACCCAGGGCTCTATAGCTATCATCATATAATATTTATGGATATTGATTTTTCAACTGAAATGCCAGATAAAAATTACCTTGTTTTTGATGTTATAAAGAAAGGCATTTAGAATAATTCAGATACATTTCTGTTTAAACACCAGTCCTCCACTTTCTAGCTATGTGAACTTGGTTACTTAACTTTTCTGAGACTCAATTTCCTTACATGTGTTGGTGATGATGGTGAAAGCTACTGAACAAGAATTCTCGTGATGATTAAATTAATTCAATTAGTGTAAAAACACTTAATAGGGAGTCAAAGGAAAAAGCCACCAGTCAGTTCCAATTGATTATTGGCATGGAGAAATGTGGGCCCTGGGTTACCAGCTATTCCATTTATCTGTTATATTTTAGCAACAAATGCTAACTTTTTAAACATACTGTGCAAAACCAAACACAGTACCTCTCTGGGCTGAATCCAGACCGTAGTTTCTGTTTTGGAGAATCACTGGAAATGCCACATGTCATGAAACTGAGCAAGGCATCGGGAGTCAAGGCTGTGTTGGGGTTAGATGGATGTTCTAGAAGAAAGAGATGTGCTCCGGCAGGAAAAGTCAAGGGTAGAGGTTAAGAAGATTTTATGAGAACAACTCAAAGCAAAAAGTGTGCTTTTCCTGGCAAACCAGTTTTGAAATAGCTCAGTACTATACTTACATTCCAATTTAAAATGTTTGATTTTTGTATAAATGCATTACCATTTAATCCCTGATTCTCCAGTAAAGAGAATATGTTCTATCAGAAATAGATCAGTTGGTTTATAGTAGAATCCAAAGTCTCTACAACATAACATTCATATGTCCAGGATACAGTATAAAATTACTGAACATACAATCCTGGCTAGAGGTATATCAATTTTATTGATCTTCTCAAGGAATGATTTCTGGTTCTACTGACTTTCTCTTCTGCTTTTCTGTTTTCTATATCATTGATTTCTGCCCTTTATTATTATCTTTCATTTCCTCATTTTGGTTTAATCTGCTCTTCTTTTTCTAGTTTCTTAAGGTGAATACTGGGGTCACTGATTTGAGACCTCTCTTCTTTTCCAACATAGGCATTTTAAGTTATAAATTTCCCTCTCAATACTGATTTAGTGGCATCCCACACATTTTGATTTGTTGTATTTTCATTTAGTCTAAACTACTTTTTAAATTTCCCCTGATCCATGGGTTGTTCAGAAGTATGTTTTTAAATTCCCAAATCTTGGGGGATTTCCCAGAGAGCTTTCTATTATGATTCCTTTATGGTGAGAGGATATGCTTTCCATGACTGGAACCCTTTCATTTAAACTCACTGAGACTTGTTTGACGGCACAGAATATGGTCTTTTATTGGGAAAATTTGTGAATAAGTTTTATTCTAAGTTAATATTAAATTTGGAAAATCTGCAAGTTCTATCTCTCACCTAAATGAAATATAATAAGAAATTAGACCTTTAAGAAAAAGCACCATTTTCAGAAAAAATACCTAGTAAGACTTGAAATACATTTTCTCTTTTCTTCCTTTCGGTATAAAGCCTTCAGCAGGTAAATACTATTAATTTCAGCATGAATCACGTTCTACTTAAAAGAAATGGTTTAGGGCTTCCCTGGTGGCGCAGTGGTTGAGAGTCCACCTGCTGATGCAGGGGACACGGGTTCGTGCCCCGGTACGGGAAGATCCCACATGCCGCGGAGTGGCTGGGCCCGTGAGCCATGGCTGCTGAGCCTGCGCGTCCGGAGCCTGTGCTCCGCAACGAGAGAGGCTGCGACAGTGAGAGGCCCGCGTACCGCAAAAAAAAAAAAAAAAAAAAAAAGAAATGGTTTACAGTTTAGAGTGTTAGTAAATGAGAATGTAAAGCAAAAACAAACAAACAACAACAACAAAAACTCCTTAATTTTTAAAACCAGATAAAAGAATTATTTTTTAACCTGTTTTTTCTCTCAGAGATCTATGTGTAAGTTTAGTATCTAAGCCAGAGGGGGAAAAGAAAAGATATCTCTGTTCAGTTTTTGCATTTATATAAGGCCCTAGAAAGTCCAGTCTAGGCCCCAATAGCATTGCAAGCTAACACGTTAAACCATTTTCACCCACTGATATTGTGGCATGAGTCAAGTTTACCACGTTAACCAGTCAGGGTCATAGCAGGACTCTGATGGTCTGGAACGTAGCTCTGGCATGTTCTGATTGGGAATATGATCTTTCTTGATAAATGTTCCTGTGTGCAAATGAGAAGAAAGTGTATTGGGATGTTATTGGTTGGAGTACTCTATAAATATCAATTAGGTCAAGTTGATTGATAGTGTCGTCTGAGTCTTCAATATTCGTGCTCATTTTCAGTCTACTCCTTCTATCAACTATTAAGAAAGAGATATTTAAATCTCCAACGGTAACTGTGGATTTGTCTATTTCTCCTTGCAATTTTATCAGTGTTTTGCTTCATGTATCTTGAAGTTGCTATCTATTGGGTACGAACATTTAGGATTCTAACAGTCCTCTTGATGAACTGACTCCTTGATCATTATGAAATGGCTTCCTTTATTCCTGGAGAGTCTATGCTCTGAAGCCACTCCCTCTTGCTTTTGACCAGTGCTACTGATGGGGTTAAGTTTATGTCTATCATGTTGCTGTTAGTTTTCTATTTGTCCCATCTCTTCTTTTTTCTTTCCCTTTTCCTTTTTTTTCTGTCTTCTTTTGGATTAATTGAGGGTTTTTTGTGAGTCCACTTGTTGATTTATTAGCTATAATTCTGAGCAGTGGTCAAGAAATTCTCTTAGAATAGTAAGCTGTGATTTTCGCAGGGATCGCTTCCTTTTGTTTCCCATCTCTCAGGGATTAGTTCTTTTATTGCCTCATGCTCAATGTCTTGAAAACCACTGTTTCATATATTTTGTCTGTTTTGTTGTTGTTTCAGGTAGAAGGGTAAATGCACTCTTTGCTACTCTATCTTGGTGGGAAGTGAATAGTGATTTTTAAATATTTATAGGAAAAAAACACATAGTTTTACAAATTTTATATAGAAACTTAAGGAACATTGGAGAAAACCAAAGAATTTTAATCTAATATTTTTCCTTACTTAAGCTGTGATTGTACAATTTTTCCCACCTCTAATAATCATGGTATTTTAAATTTCACCCTGATTTCTCAAATATGACACTAAGTTCACACTTAGTTCAATCTGTGTGGAAACTGTACTCCCTCAAAATAATCCCACTAATTACATGCCTTGTACTAACTCTACTTTATTTGCACTACTAGTCTCCTTTGTAGATTATAAGTGCCAGTCATTCCTAGTCTTTTTCATTATTCTTCATTGTAGAAATCAACATACTAGGTACTCTCTACTTTTTCAGATAATGTTGTGACACCATGAGGGAAGACAAACACTACAAAGCAGTTTTACATTTCTAGTTCAAGTCCATCACCCCCTACTTCATTCCACACACTGTTCATTGTTCTGCTCATCATTTCCTGAATACACTATGCCTTTGTTCACACTAACCTCTTTGCCTTTACATCCCTTTCCTACAAAAATCTGCCTGGCAAATTTCTACTCACCCTTCAATCTTAGAAAAAACATCAATCACATTTTCTAGTTAGTTGTATCCATGTTTATTTCCCTCACTAAAATATGAAGTTCTTGAGCATGGAATAATTCACTTTGGCCTCCCTGGTACCTAGCATAGTGCCTATGTATTTAAAAGACTCTCAAAAAGTGGTTGTTTAATTAACTAAACTCAGAAACAGAAATAATTTGGGAGGCAGCATGTCATGGACTGAATGTATGTGTCCCTCCAAAAGTCCTGTTGAAGCCCTGACCCCCAGTGTGGCTGTATGTGGCGTAAGGAAGTAACTAAGGCTAAATGAGGTCATAAGGGTGGGGCCCTGATCGGAGAGGATTATTGTCCTCAAAAGAAGAGACATGAGCTCCCTCTCCCTCTCCCTCCAGGTGGGCACAGAGAAGAGCTCACATGAGCACACAGCCTGAAGGCAGCCATTTGCAACTCAAGAGCAGAGCCCTCCTCACCAGACATCAATCCTGCTAGTACCTTGATCTTCAACTTTCAGTCTCCAGAAGTGTGAGAAAATAAATTTCTGCTAAATAAGCCACCCAGTCTATGAGATTTTGTTATGGCAGCCTGAGTTGACTAATGCACATAGGGAGGTGGTTAAGATGAGGCAGTTCCTCTCTCCCAACCAGAAGGCAGGTTAGCGTTCTTGAGTCTCAAGGACCAGCAGTAGGAACTCTCTCTTCTGTTTAAAAAGACATTTACTTCTGTCTTTCCTCTGGAGGGCTATACTTGAAAACAGTGCTGCTATTTCACCCTTAGCCACTGCTACCACACAACTCACTCCAAACCAAAAAGATCAGACATTCTATAACCTGGTTTATAAGGTTAGAGTTTATAATTACTCCAGCAATATATATATCTCAGAGGTATGGGGATGATCACAGTGCTTCTGAAATAAGTCCTTTACAAAAATAAAGCTAAAGAAAGAATAAATAAAGTGGAGAGAGGCTCTGGTTTTGGATGGGGTAGTCAGAGAAGGCTTCACTGAGGAAGTGATATTTAAGTAAAGACCTGAAGAAAGTGAGGTTGTGAATTGAGTAGATATCTGGGGAAAGAGCATTCTAGGAAAAAGTAATAATAAATGTAAGTGGACCAAAGAAGGGCATGTTCAAGTTGCATTACTGGTAACAATCTCAAGAACCTCTCTAAAGAATTATTTAAAGCATAAAAGATCTAAAACACATCATTATTTTTAGTTGCCAAGACCACACCCCACCCCCAGCAAAAACTAAGTTTAACTTTTTTTTTTTTTTTTTTACCTAAAACAGAAAATTAAATGATTACTCTTCAGCCAGCAGTCTGCTGCAGAACAGGAACTGGATTTGAAAACCACAATGCTACTGAAAACATTTTTAAGACTTACTTGAATACAAAATGAGAGTTACTGTATTCAATAATATGACTGTGACAATCTGTCTACCTCTGGCAGAGATAGATAGAAGGTGAGATGTGAGTTGCATTATATTAAAGCTGGAATGAAAAATAGTTTTCCAAACTTATTTCTTTAATTACTGAATTGTCGTTACAAATAAAAGGGAGAAAGCTACCAGCAACATCAGTATTTGTTACTTTAAATTAGCTTAAATTGAAAACATGCTAACCATCAATATATAAATAGTCGTGGTGGCTGTAGTAATCATGGGGAAAACGATAATAGCAGAATTTGGTTGCTTAGTATGTGACATTAGCATTGTGCTAAGTGTTTTGCATACATCATCTCATTTAAATCTGACCTCAACCTAGAGAGGCAGGTTTCCCTATTATCCCCATCTTACTTGCTCAAGATTACCAGCTACTCAGTGGCAGAACTAGCAGTCAAGTCTAGGCCTGACTCAACACCTAAGCATCACGTTATGGAAACGCCATGGAAACGCCAATATCTATAAATCAACCTCAGTGATGGGTCCTGCTAGTCAGGGCCAGAATCTGATACAACTACTGACACTTTATTTTGTTAAGGAATATTACGGTGTAGCGCTCTCAAAGCTCAGGATTTTAATGCTTCCTATCTTTGTGATCTATGAATGAACTCCAAGTAAATATTCAATAATAATGTGAGAACCATATGTCCTGATTTGCCCAGGACAGTCCCAGTTTATACATTTTGTCCCACTGGAACTATCAGGCAGAGTTCCCTTTCACTCTATTAAGTGTCTTGGTTTGAATGATAAATTATATGGCCATCTACTTCATAATCACTTCACTTTTGCTCCACCCATTCACTGTCTTCCTTATTAAACAATGAAACACAGTAAACTGCCACCACTCTTTCTTTTGGGGGCGTAAGTTCATGAGACCTTTTCTTCTAATCAGAGTGTTGGCTTTCTCAACATTTAAAGTACAACTTTTTTCTTGTCCCCAAATGGTTCCACAACTCTTTCCCAATTTATATGTCTGATCTCATCTCCTCCCACACCCTGTCCCATTCCCTATTCTTTTCTCCTAAATGAACCTTTTGTCTTTCTCGCCTACTCTTGCCTATATCTTCTTTCATGCCAACCCCTACGCTTGGGACAACCTACTAATCCGCCAAATCTCTTAACTCAAATCACTTTTTAAGAGTCACTTTAGTCAGTAAAGCCTACCTGAGATCACCCATGCACCCACCTGTCCTATTTATGGACTGAATCCATCCGATTCAAATTTGAATTGTTTTTGTTATTACACTGCTGTAAGGTTCACCATACTCACTGACATCAAAGAGTATGTGAATCCTGACAGACTTCACAACTTAAAAGTAGGGCTTTTAGGTATATCTACATCTATTAACCAAAAAGAATGCACAATCCAGACGGATCTTACTAAAAATTATAAATGAACCATTGCTTTTAGAGGATACAGGGACAAAAAGTGATATGTGGATAATATGATTGTCAAAAAGAAGACCACAGTCACTGGTAATACACAATAAAAAAAATTACTCTTAGGCCTCGTGGGAAAAAAACTTGGTGAATTGGAACACTGGTCTTACCCTGCTGCTATCACCTACAACTCGCCCAATTCTGAACACCAGAGCTCTGTTCGTCCACACTGACAATAAGGACAGAGATATCTGCTACAGAGAAAAATCAGAAAAACAAAATGTCCCACGAAAAACCATCTCTTTTAGGCCAAAGACTAGTGGTATTTAGTGAATTAGTCTAATGAATTAATGTATAATAACTCTCATTTTCATATTATTTTTTCAGTGGTATTTTTACATTCAAGGAGGAAGATAATTAGTTCTACGTAATATTGTAACTTTTGAACATCACAGTTTGTCTAAAACAACAATGAATTAAAATTCAAGGCTGAAACGACAACACCAAAAAGATATTTTTAGTGAGATAACATATCTAAAAAGAAAATGAAAACTGAACTCTCCTCAGAAAAATATTTGAATAACAAATATTAATAAGCAAGGAAATAACTACTGCATTTATACAAGTATAGGTTATCGGAAGAAATGTCATTTGATTGTGTAAGAGGGAAAATCAGCTTCTGTAAATACACGAAATCAGAAAAGGCACCTCCAGAACCAGATTAGGAATACCATGATAATACATACAGCATAATACATAGCTTCATTCTGCTAAAGAATGCTGTAGTACATGTGATGGGAAAGTGAGTTCTATGGTTTTGGTTATGGGGAGGTATGTCAAATTTCCACATGCTGTAAACAAATAAGGCCACATCACCTTCTGAAAAGGCTACTTATTGATTCTTTTTAATTTTTCAAGTTAAAGAACACTGACTCATATAAGTATGTACATTCCCCAATACATAAAAAGCAGTGATTCAAGCCATGTGCCAACAAATTCCAATCCAAGACTACAAATACACCAGAGCTGAGTTAGTTAACAAAGCAACAATTTTAAGAGTTCATTTTACTGTTTGGGCTAATATTCCCATGACAGCAGAACAAAACCACCACCATTTTGGCTGTAAAAGGCATTGCAAATTGAAGCCAAACTGACTTTGGTCTCACTTAAAGAAAAGATATATACGTGAGTTACATTTACAAGTTTGCAACCAATGCCTCTGAGTTTAGTCACACTTCTAGCTCAAGTGGATCATCTTTCAGTGGAACGACAAGTAATTAATGTATATAGATTCACTGTATAAACAGGTTACTATTATCATTATTATACTCACAAGAGGAAGGGAGGGACTAGAAAACCGGACAGTGAGAGTAAAATAAAATCTCTAAACCATGGTAACAGGAAATACCACATTACCATAGTCACACCAAGAGTCATGCAAAATTTGGTAGATTGGATACCTCTTGCATTTGCTGCTTAGTGTCAGGCACAAAAATCAAGGCAGCACTTCTTGAGAAAGAATATTAAAAAAAGGAAGGAAAATCAAAGCTCTTTCCTTTCCTTTCCTATCACAACACATTGCCTCAATATCTTGCCGGCTACAGTAATATGTTGTTATGCAAGACAAGAAAACAGCAAGAATTAAAAAGCCCACAGAACAGATGATTGCCCATTGTGTCTTACTGACCCGTATTTAATTCATAGTGATGCTCTCCACCTGACCACTGAAGGACAGTAAGAGGAATCTTGAGGCTATTACAATCTTCTGAACTACGAACAATATTCCCCAAATGCACTTTTTTCACTGCGCACTCAGAAGTAAATTTACCTGTAGCTATTTATTTACTGGTTTTCGATTAATTTGTTAACCTTTCTTTTATTTTCTAACATTTTATAGAAATGATACTGAAATGTTATTATATGTACTTGCATCCCTATCTTCAAACGTGATTTTGGAAGTTGAGGACCAAAGGACATTACGTATACCCTAAAAGGTGGACCCACTGCAACAAGACACACACTGCTCTTTGCCCAGACTCCCAGTGCTGCCACAGGCACTGCATGCCAGGATGTAGAGCCCATACAGTAAAACTGCTACTGCCATGCATGACAGGGACCTGAGCTTCCTATTGGCTTCTAGTATGCGCTACCTAAGAATAAATGCACATAGGAAAAGGAACTACTGGTATCAACATGAGATACACCAAGAATAAACTTAAAAATAACAAACATTTTTAAGCTGATGGAAATGTCACCTGTAAAAAAAAAATGTACATATATAGATGGTAACTATACTTCTAAATCCCCAGGAAAGCTTCTGCTTATTTGTTTATTCAAAGTTAGAAGGACGACCCAATTGTTAGTCACTAAACAGAGGAGTAACATGGAAGCTATAAGACTTTTAGTCACTATTGGAAATTATATTCAGCTGCTAACTGCACTTATTTTTTCTTTTCCCAGTGGTAACTAAAATGTAAAACATATCCTTTGGGTTACTTTGAAAATATGCCTATAAATGCTTACTTTGTGAAATCTGGTTAAAAACTTTTTGAGAATAGCTTGTATCTTTTTTTTACTTTGAGAAGGAAAAATTATCAAACCTATAGCAAAAATTAAAACCTAACTTAGACATTTGGGATACAACATTATGAAACTTTTATAAGGATTAGTAGCTTTGAAAAACAGGAGACACTGCATGTTTAGAGAGTAGAAACCAGACTAAATGGTACCTACAGAATTTAGAGAACCAAGAAATACAGTTTTGAGTTTCTTCTGTTTCTACAGTCCACAGTTCAAATTTGAATTTTAGCCAGTTTTATAAACTATCTCCAAGTGAAATTTTGAGTGGGTAGAGAAGTTCAAGAATTTAAACATAAATAGTTTAAAATGTATAATCATCAAATAATATTGGATTTGTATTGGGCTCTAAGATGGGCTGAAATGATTTCAAGGGCAAAGTTACTTAAAATCATACTATTATTAAAAGGCTTCTTGGGAGGCAGGATAAGGTTACAAGTGTAGCTTTTACAGCTAGAATAATTTCAGCTTCAATACTGGCTTTACCATCTTCTAGCAAGGTACTAAACTCCTCTGTGCATCAGTTTCCTCATCTATAAAATTGAGATAACAATATTAACTACCTCACAGAGTTGCTCTGAGTATAAAAACAAAAATAGTTAATAGGGACTTCCCTGGTGGCGCAGTGGTTAAGAATCTGTCTGCCAATGCAGGGGACACGGGTTCGAGCCCTGGTCCGGGAAGATGCCACATGCCGCGGAGCAACTAAGCCCGTGCGCCACAACTACTGAGCCTGAGCTCTAGAGCCTGAGAGCCACAACTACTGAAGCCCCTGCACCTAGAGGCCGTGCTCCGCAACAAGAGAAGCCACCGCAATGAGAAGCCCGTGCACCGCAACGAAGAGTAGCCCCTGCTCACCACAACTAGAGAAAGCCTGCACGCAGCAACGAAGACCCAATGCAGCCAAAAATAAATAAATATTTAAAAATTAACAAAAAAATAACAGGATTGAACTGAAATTTCAAAATCTCAAAACATAAAATTTTTTTAAAATTGGGGGAGCTATCTATTGAGAATAATTCATTGAGCGCATGTATATAGCGAGACGCATTTCTCACTTTATAATGCTGTGACATTCAGTAAGATGAAACTCTGATCTCCAGAGACTTGGATTCTACTTCTAGCTTGTGTGATCTTTGCCAAACCATTTAACTTCTCCATATTCTCCTCCAATTCCTCATTTTTTGTAAGATGGAAATAAATTTGTTGTCAATCTCACTTAGAGGGATAGGATTAGAGTAAATGTCATTCCCACTCTGTGGCCAAACTGAAAAGGATTTACCTTTCTCATCATGAGTACAATGATTTAGTTACTTACTGCCAGTAGGTGAAACACTAACTTCTGATTTACATCACTGCCTATTTAAATTCTGGAAGTCAAATAAATGTAAGGCTGGAATCGTGACGTGCCAAGGCATGGAGAATGGGTGAAATCACTTTTCTTCCATATATGGGAAACCCTGTATATTTAAGTCTGTTAGACATTCAGTAACCAAGAATATTTCTGTAATAAGCAGTTATGCAGGTCTGCATGTCTGAATATGTACATGAAATTCCCTGCAAATGGCAGCCCCAGGGAAAGAGCATCCAACTTGGGGATTTTGTATCCATTCCAAATCCTCCATACATTGCCTAAACTGCATGAGAAGTTTTAATTTTGTTGTTTAGAGTGTTCATCTTCGGGAACTCTTGTTACACCTACACACCACAGGTACATTAACTAAGACTTGAGTGCCTCCTTTACCAATGAAATCTATACCAAGAGCATTTGGTGGAAAAAAAGATCTATTACCACTCTGGGGGATCAAATATGACTTTCATATTGTTGTTTCCTTTCTGTCTTATTTTGTTTCCATATGGAAAAATCTTCATAATATCCTTCTTAGACTAAAATTTTACTTATCTGTAACGTGTAATTTTCCTTTTTTTAATTGACCATTTTAATATCTTCTTTTGGAAGTGTTTTTACATATATGTACATTGAATATTTTCTCGCAATCATTATTCTTACCAATGTCCTTGGAAGAGCAGAGAATTTTAATTTTCATTAAATCCAATTTACCAGTTTAAAATTTTTTTTTACTTAGTTAATAGGTATCTTTTGTTATATTTTACTGACTTAATCTACATTTCTTCCCTCTGGACAATAAATTGTACAGTGCGACTTGGCGACATTTTAGTGCCAATCACTATGTCATGCTAGTATAACAATTTATTTTGAGAAGGGTTTTAATGTTACTGTTGATCTTCAATAAATCTTACCAATATTCTTATAAGTAACACACTGAAAATATTTTCCTAAATGTTTCCAATTAGGTATAGTGTAATGAATATATTTGCTTTTCTACTAGGTAATTTTGAATTAAAAAGGAAGTTAAATAGAATTTTTAATACACACAGTGATATATTTTTTTTACTTCTTATCTATATTTCTGAAACTTCATTCTGTTACTACTATGACAGCTACTAGCCTCCACAATTTATTTATGCCAAAGGACAACTTTTCGGTGGGAGGGTGGTAAAGCTTGTAAGAACTATTCTAGCTTCAAATTATTTGAAATGCTGTATATGATTATGGTGTATAGTATTATGTTTAAATTTCAAGAGACAAAATTTAACGTAAAATAAGCTTACTGCTTCCTCTGAGTTTTTTCTGCTTAGCTAGAGCCACCAGATAAAATATTTTTGCATTTTTATGAGTCATCTTTCAAACCATGTTGATATTGCTTTGATGGTCATGGTTTACCATATAAATCCAAAAGGTGAGTGGAAAATTTGTAAAATATTTAACTGAGAGCAAAAAAGCAATGCAATTTCACATATTCAAGAATTAAGGAGCCTTCCTTTGGCAGGCAGTTTTACTGCATATCTGTAGAAAGTATGACAAGAATACTTCATTATCTAATGATGCTACCTTGAATGCCATTTTGAAGATATAGTAGCATTAAAACAGGATTGTCATCTTACTGCTTCTGGTCAAGTAATCGCTGAAGAAGTGGTCATTATTAGACTAGGCTAGTCTGCAAAAAAGTTAATTGTAATAAACTAAAGCATCTGTGCTCATCAGATATGAAGCACCTGTTGCATACTTAAGTATGATATTACGTGCTAGGGATTAGTGGATAAAAAAGCATATATTTTCTGCCCTCATGGAGCTTAGAGTCTACTCTGAGAGAGACAGAGAGAGAAAGAACATGTGTGAGAGAGAAAACATAGTACAATATTAAGTATAACAATGGATTTGGAGATAAGGGAAAATCTGAGGAAGGAACAAGTGTAAGAAATACAGAGTTGGGGAAAGAACATTTTAGACAGGGAAGAGCATGTAAAAAGCCTAAAGATGGAAATAGGGTCAGCAAATCCTAGACAATAAAAGAACTGGTGTGGCTAGAGGATGTACCATCCTCAGGGCAAAGGGAATCCACTGAAGGGTTTCGAGCAAGGAAGAGCAGTAATTGGATTTAGAGTGCCTGAACATGCTTGCTAGGTGAGGCATTAGGGGTGGGAGTGGGAGTGATAAGACTGGAGGAAGAAAAACCAGATAGGTTTTCTCAGTCTAGGTGTAAGAGAAGACAGTTTGAGCTAGAGTGGCTGGCAGTGGGCACAGAGAAAAGAAGGCAGATACTACTTACATTTTGGATACAGAAATGAAATGAATAGAGTCAGGATGGATGTAGGGGGTGAGGGAATGAAAATGCTGAAGATTTTCATGGGATGGGCGAAAGTAACTTGATGGATGGAGACACCATTTACTGAGATGGAGGAGACTAAAAGAAAAGGTTAATGGAGAAAGGTTAAGAGTTCACCTGAAAGATGGGGCCTGTGAGAGCTGTGAGTGGTGATTATAGCATGAAGACGGCTGACAGTATGGGACTGGAGCTCAGAATTTCAGCTGGCATTATCCATTTGAGAAGTAGTGGCACTTGCGTGACATGGAAAGTCATAGAAATAGACAAAAATGCCTACGGTAAGAGTTTAAGTGAAAGGAGAAGAAGACTTTAGGATCAAGCTTTAAGGAATTCTCATATTTTTAAAAAGAACCTAGAAAGAAATGGCAAAACGGTGGGAAGAAAGCCAGGAGTGTAATGTCACAGAAGCAAAGAGAAGGGTGTGGGACAAAGCTCTCTACACCTCAGCTCTGAGACCAAGCAAAGATGGTGGCTAGGTTTGTCAAGCTTTGCCCTCCTCTTTTCTCCAGAATGCACGATGACAATTCATTCCTGTACATCTGGAGAAGAAAAAAGAAACCCCCAAATCTCCGGATCAGAACACATACTAATTTAGAATAGTGATTTAAAAAAAATTTCACTGCCTATTGTTTATTCCTCCCAACTTTTCTGATCTGAATTTACCTGTCCTATTTTGATTTATACAGCACTGAGTACTAAGGCAATAAATCTTAAGACTGAACACCACATTACAGAAAATGGGATAAGCTTGATGACAAGATCAAGTAGTGAATATGTAACTCGAAAGGAAACCGTAATGGTTTAAGTGGGATAATACATTTCATTCATGCCACAGAAGTGGCACAAAAATCAATAAAGCACATAGCCACAATGGAATTATTAAGACAGTATCATATGCATGAAAAATTATGACTATGGCTTCAAATATTTATTCATTACAAATTTAGTGAACAGCATACACTATGACAAAACTGTTCTACTAATTTAAAAAACCTCTCTTGAGGAAGCTCATTAGAATATTATCTTAGATTTAGATTGAAGAGGCAATCCTTTCAAAGCAATAAAATGGCACTGGATGTGATTTTTTAAACCACGATATAAAAGACATACCAAATAGGGTAAAAGCACTCCTAAATGTGAAAGTTAGACAGAGAAATGACTTAATGTTGTGCTTAGAATTACAGACCCATTCTCAAAACGAAAAAATAAAGAATTAATAAAAATTCTAACATAAGCCATGGGAGAAATTTTCTGTGATCACAGATCAGGGAACTCCTATCTATTCCCATAAATCACACTGCAAGTCTTTGTCAATTAATAAAATGACATTATAATATGTTAGTAGGGGGAAAAAAAAAGAAAAGCCAAAGACATAGATTTTATTTGGGCAGTGGAGAGAGGGCACAGAAAAGGGAGAGAAGAAACTTACAATTTAAATTTGCATAATTAAAAAATTATTTTTTAATTAATTTTGCAAACTTAATTTTGCAAAATAAGCAAACTTATTTTTAAAAGAAATGTCATATATATTTTACTAATGTTCCACAACTATTTTTATACATTATCTAGTTTTTGTCCACGTGCATATAATTTTACAGTTGTATTAACCGCAGTACATAACTTTATATACTTTTTCCACTTAACACTGTACCAGATGTTTTCCGTATTTCTACTCATTTTTCCTTATAATATTTTTAATGGGTGCAAAATATTCCATTGAGTTGATAGGATATAGTTTACTTGTGGTTACTAGTGATTAATTAAAATTCTCAAATGCTCACTCAAAATTCTAAATTTGATTTCTACAGATGGCAACTCTGAGGTTAGTAATCTGAGAGTTGCTCTCAAGGCTTGTGTGGATAAACAGGAGAAGCTACCAGGTCTGAAAGCCTTCTAGCTTCATAAGGTTTGACTTAAGAGTAAGGTGGGCCAAAATCAATACACTAAACTAAGAATAAATGTAAAGCCCTGCAGTTAGGTTAAAAAAAAATTAAATGTGCAACAGGTCTAAGGAGATGTGTGCTCAGGTGAAAAAGATCTGGGAATTTTACATGAACTAAGGTGTGCCTGCTTTAAAATGTGTAGTTTGTCTTAGGACAAATTAACAGAGTAGAATTTATAACTATAGTTCAGTTTATAATTTATACAGTTTTCGTTTATGAAGGCCAGAATCATAAAGTACAACTGGAATGTCACGTCCAATTCTGGGTACCAAGTTTTGTGATACGTGCTGACAAATATAATGACCCAGAAAGAGAAGAAGAGGGCTGAATAACCGAAAGCTGATTTGTCTCTGTAATGGTCGATGGAATCAGGCTATTTAAGTTAAAGAAAAAGCTTTAAGGGGAGTCATGACAGATGTTTTCAAAAACCGGAAGGCCTCTGATAAGCAGCAAAGTTTATACATTTATGTGTTTCTCTCAAGCAGAGCCAGACCAATACATGAAAGTTACTGGCAGGCAGACTTCACATATGACAACCTTTCTAACAATGAAACAGCAAGAAGCCTACCACCTCCCGAAGTAGGAAGCACCCAGAAGCTCTCTCTCAGGGATGCTATAAAAAGAACTCTTACACTGGAAAGAAGTTTACAGTAGAATGACTGAAATTTCCATCGCAGTGATTCGTGTTAGACTAAGGTGAAGTTCCTTCCTAAGGAATAGGCTTATATTTCTCTCTAGGGATTGAATTACATTTTAAACAGTCTGCATAACCAAAAGCTACTTGAGGTTGTGAACTGAGTCTGAGATTGCTCCTTTCAGACATTTGCCTTGGTTTATCCTTCCATACAACACAGATGAAAGAAAAATCTTTCAACTGCAGGAACTAGATCACACTTGACCACGTGTTACTGTGTATGCAGGATGTTCATCACTTGCAGATGAACATGACACAGAGATGACCAGACGTCTCCTTTTATGCGAATCCCGCCCACATTCTGAAGTCTGTCCCAAATGGAAGCATTTCCTGTCCACTGTCTCAGCCTGCAAGTGGTGGATGTTAAGCCAGTGGGAGAGGAGGAGGGGCCCAAGGCCCTAACCTCTGCACTTGAGGAAAAGTAGACAGGGCCAGGCAGAAACTGGATGCCAAAAGACAGCACACACCTCTGATGCAAACACCCTGTTACAAGATGAGAGAAGACAGGAGATGTCAGAGAGGAGACAGGCTTGCAACGGGGCAGCATTTCAAAAATGCTACAAGTATTCCTGGCATCAGAATGTTTCCTTACCCAGGTACCTGGGCCTGACATTTCTTTACCAACGTGTCCTAAAGGCTTTTCAGTGCTGACGAGGACGTTGGCTTGAAAAACAGTCCCTTTGGAGGACTGATGCTTTAAAACTCTGCTAAGAATACTGAGCAACGTCCTGAGGACGAGAAAGGACCCGGAGTAGGGATGGGCTGAGGTGGCCCTTTGAGCAAAGGTGGTGAATGAGGACGAGGAAAATGGGAGAGAAATGCTACAGCAACTCAGAAACTGAGGGTGGACTTAACTCTGCCAGGAACTGGCTGAAGGGGGCTTGGGAATCGCACGCTGCTTTCATTAGCCATGTGGTACCTTCATCTTCCTCCTGTCAACTTTCCACTTTTGTTCCTTTCTACTTTGTCTTCCTCATCCTTTTCCTTCTGTTTTCTTTCATCTTCCCAGTCGACTGTGTGTTTCTGTCTCCTGTCTGCTCCTGTGAGGTGAGGGGTGTGACTCCAGAGCACAGTGGCTCATGGTCACACGTGGCAGATGCTAAAACCTGCTGCAACTAGTATTAATGAACAATGCCCCAGGCATGAGGTGCTATAAGATGCATAATAAGGAATAAGATTCAGTGTCCACTCCCAGGAGGCTCACAGTCCGGTAGGACGGATACGATGCACATGAAGACACACAGAAAAACAGAAGCACAGTGTGGTGGTAACTTTATGTGCCAACTTGGCTAGGCTATGGTGTCCAGCTGTTTGGTCAAACACTTGTCTAGACGTGGCTGTGAAGGTATTTGGGTGTGTGATTAACATTTATAATCAGTTCACTTTAAGGAAAGCAGATTACCCTCTGTAATGTGGGTGAAGGCCTTAACAGCAAACACTGAGGTTTCCTGAGGAAGAAGGAATTCTGTCTCAAGACTGTAACATAAAAATCCGGCCTGAGTCTCCAGACCACTGGCCTGCCCTATGGATTTAGGATTTAAGACTGAAACATCAACACCTGAATTTCCACCTAATTTCAGACTCACCCTAAAATAAGTCTCAACTATTCTCTCTCTCTCTCTCTCTCTCCCTCTCTCTCTCCACACACATACACCCCTATTGGTTCTGTTTCTCTGGAGAACCCTGACTAGTACACTAGTAAACAAGGGCAAAGGCAATTATGGTGTCCAATTCAGAGGTTCAATGATTAGTAGCTGCTCTCTCCATTCTCTGAAACCAGACAAGTTCTGTCTCCAGGTCCAAAGAGTATTCACTTAACTGATATTCACTCACTTTATAAGCCAGTTGAAAGTCACTGGCTTTAGTTTGATAAATTCTCCTATATTATACACATAAGAGTTGATCTATTATTTCCACTTGCTTTTCTATCTGATTTTTTTCATTTCTTGAAAGTGTCGTTACTGACTCAGTAAGAGTCTGACCAACATCATTATGAGAGTCTAAAATTTTTCTGCTACCAAGAAAAGGATCTGTCACCTTAGTTGTCACACTGTCTTCAATTCCTAATAATCAAAGTGTTTTCACTTAGATATACTGTGTAGTCTGAAGCTTTCCTATGCGTCTTCACCTGAAAAGATCTATTTTAATTCTAAATGCTTGCTCTTTTCTAGAAGGTGGTCATGGAGTTTTTTCCGTCTTCCTCTAAATCAACTGGCAGCGAAGACACTGCCCTCAGGCATCATACTTGGCTAACAGTATAGTGCTGGTGTGCGTCATCTCTGACTTACAGAAAATCTGTGTTAGAAATGTCAACTTCAAGTACAAAGCAGTAATGTCATACTGCCCCTCTACTGAACAACAGGAGTTGGTTTTCTCTGATACTTGAGATTGATGGCTTGTCTCTTTCTTACTGCTCCCATCTCCATTAAGTTTAATCTAGATTCATCTAGGACATGTTGCAACTTGCTGATTTTATAACCCCCCTGTATGTAAATGAAATGAGTGAGAAATACAAAATCCCAATGAATAATTTCTACCTTCTTATAAAATCAAAACTGCTCAGCTGAACGTGCCTCTATCAAAACACGGGTGCAGCCTCACAGCCAGCTCTCAGCTATACGAGCAGAGCAAGAGAGAGACCTCAAAATTCATATGTAATTTCATACATAAATCAGACAGAGCCCTCCCAACTATTATAAGTTAAGCCTAAAGATTTCCAAATGAAGCAAAGTAGAAAAAAATTCTGTCAAGTTTATATGACAACTATGTGGCTAAAAGCTTTTCTCTCTCCCATGAATCATAACAAAGTACTTAAGACATTTGTTTAAAAAAAAATCCCAGCCACTTTTTAAAAGAATTATTTGGTATCACTTCAAATATAAATTTCCTCCTTCATCATTTAATTGACATGTATCCCAGTAAAGCATGCAATCATCAGTCACTATACAGCATGCAGCATGCAGTAAATGGACAGCATAGGTTAATAACCTGGAAGCATAGGATCTGAGAATGTGAGAGCAAGTTAAAGACAAGAGTTCCTCTCCATTGTCACTGAGGGTCGAGAAGCAATGTTGAAGCGTAGAACAGTGAGAGTGGGGAAAATACAGTTTGTCCAACACATAAACATATCTCCGCAAGTGGCGGCAGGTATAACTGAAAGACAAGGGTAAAAGGAGAAAAACAGAAAGAGAGGAGTTTTCCTTTGAAAAAATAAATCATTCTCAATGACCTCAAAGCTTTCTGTGTATTTTCACTAGATGGTGCCCAAGAAAAAAACAACTGTAAAAGAGAATATTAAAAAGATTAAAAACAAGAAAACAACCTGATTTTTTTAAAAAATGGACAAGACCTAAGCAGACACCTCACCAAAGATTTACCGATGGCAAATAAGCATAAGAAAAGATGCTCCACATCATATGTTATGAAGGAAATACAAATTAAAATGAGATACCACTACATACCTATGAGAATGGCCAAAATCCAGAATACTGACAACATCTAATGCTGCCAAGGATGTGGAGTAACAGGAATTCTCACTTATTGCTGATGGGAATGCAAAATGGTACAGCCACATTGGAAGACAGTTTTAGTTTTCTTACAAAACTAAACATACTCTTACCATATAATCCAGCATTTATGCTTCCTGGTGTTTACCCAAATGAGATGAAAACTTATGTCCACACAAAAGCCTACACATGGATGTTCATACCAGCTTTTTTCATAATTGCCAAAACTTGGAAACCATTAAGACGTCCTTCAGTAGGTAAAAGGATAAATAAACTGTGGTACATCCAGACAGTGGAATGTTATTCAGCACTAAAAAGAAATGAGCTATCAAGTCATGAAAAGACATGGAGGAAACTTACATGCATATTACTGAGTGAAGGAAGCCAATCTGAGAAGGCTACATAATGTATGATTTCAACTCCATGACACTCTAGAAGAAGCAAAACCATGGAGACGGTAAAAAGATCAGTGGTTGCCAGGAGTTGGTGGGGAGGAAGGCAGTGCACAGTGGAGTTTTAGGGCAGTGAAACTCTTCTGTATGATACCATAATGGTGGACACATGACATTATACACTTATCCAAACCCACAGAATGTACAGCGCCATGAGTGAAACCTAATGTAAACTATGGAGTTTGGGTGATGATGATGTGTCCAAGTAGGTCTACCAATTATAACAAATGTATCACCCCTGGTACAGAATGCTGATAGTGGGGGAGGCTAAGTGTAGGGGCGAGGCAGGGGCATATGGGAATTCTCTGCACAATCTGCTCAATTGTGCTGGGAACCCAAAACTGTTCTTAAAGAAAAAGTCTATTTAAAAGGAAAAAAAGATATACTGACAGAGGGAAAAGTCTCAAACTATCATGTCATTAGATAACCATATAAAATTTACCTTGGTAGAGCAAAGAGACGTGAGATATTTTCTCTTTGCAGTATTACAAATACATTCCTGGAAGATAGGTAATACTACTACAGCAATGTGGAAGATGCCATGGTAGAGGGAATACTAGGGGTCAGAAAACTTAGAAATCTAGATCCAGCCCATCCACTGGCAGCTTTATAACAGCTGGTACTTGATCTAAGTCTCAATTCCACAAATGCAATATGAAAGTAAAAAGTTTAAATTACTCCAAAACTTTGAAGTGATATTATAAAAAGGTAAAATAGTAAGAATTTATTATTATTATTGCCAGAGCAATTTCACTTGTATCACATTTCAGACCACTTAAAAACAACAAGTTTGAAAGAGGAAAATGCCAAGTCAATCAAGGTCAATTAACTAAATAGTGAATACATCAATTGATATGCCTAGACTATTTGTCTTTGAGAACCATGTCTGAAAAACCATACCAAAAGTCTATCAAAGTTCCTAAGGAGGCAACGGTGATTTTTAAAGTGTGGTGGAACTCAAAATAAAACTAAGAGACTGAAAGATTAGAAACAGGGAAATTTCCACAAATGGACAATCCAATCATCCAACCAACTAACCAATCAATCAACTAATAAGCCAAGCAGTACCTACTATCTACTGCATGTAGGACAGTGCTCGACACTAAGGACAGGATGAGGAAGAAAATACACACAACTATTACCCATAGAGAGCTTACAAGATAGAGGGAAAGTAACAAAATTCCACCATAAACTGTAGAATTTCAAACTTCGAACTGCAATAAGCACTCTAAAGGAAAAGTACAGAATGCTTTAGAGGAGTAAAAAGAGGAGTAAAATGGGGATCTCCTTGAAATGTGGAGGTTGAGAAAGGGCTCTCGCAAAGTGAACTTTAAGCTGACATCTTAAGGAAGAATGCAAGTTAGCTAAATAAAGAGTGTGGGCTGGGAGGAGGAGTAAATTAAAAATCTATTACAAATAATATATGAATGTGGCAAAAAGAGTGGGCTCAAAATTAATAGCCTTCCTCTATTCAAAAAACAATCAGTTTTTTAAAAAATACCATGATTCCATTACAATGACACCAAAAAATGATGAAGTATTCAAGAATAAATCAAAAGTTATGCACAAATATGTATGAAGAAAGCTTTAAAATGGTAATAAGGAAAAATTTTAGACTCGATAAAATGGAAAAAAAATTTTTTAGACAGGAAACTCTAGGGTTGTAAAGTCACCAAATGTTCATATGTTAATCTAAAAATTTATATCCTCACAAATATCAGTAAGATTTTTTAGAAACTAGACAAGTTAATTCTAAGGTTCATATAGGAAACTGAACATTTAAGAAGAGCCAGGGTGGGGGGACTTCCCTGGTGGTGCAGTGGTTAAGAATTGGCCTGCCAACGCAGGGGACACGGGTTCGAGCCCTGGTCCGGGAAGATCCCACTTGCCGCGGAGCAACTAAGCCCGTGCGCCACAACTACTGAGCCTGTGCTCTAGAGCCCGCAAGCCGCAACCACTGAGCCCGCGTGCCACAACTACTGAAGCCTGTGCACCTAGAGCCTGTGCTCCGCAACAAGAGAAGCCACCACAATGAGAAGCCCGTGCTCCGCAATGAAGAGTAGCCCCTGCTCACCACAACCAGAGAAAGCCCGTGCGCAGTAGCAAGACCCAATGCAGCCCAAAATAAATAAATAAATTTTAAAAAAATGGCCAGGAAATTCTGAAAAACTAGAGTTATAAGATGGGATTAGCTCTGCCACCTATTAAAAAATACTGTAAAGCGACATTATCAGAAACAGTCTGGTATAGTGCATGAGCAGACAGAACACCAGAACAGACTCAAATAGGACAGGAACCTAGTATAAGATGAAGGTGGCACTTTAAAACAGAAAACCAGATAAGTTATTCAATAAATGATATTAAGTTAACTGGGTAAATAACTAGAAAAAAAATATAGCTGACTTTCTACCTCACCTCTTAAAATAAATTCCAAGTTGATCAAAGCCTTGAAAGAAAAACACTACTACAAGAAAGCTCAAAAATAAACCATACACCTGAGAGTCATTTAAAAATAAAGACATAAATTTGACCACACAAAAAAAGGAAAACATGAATGGAGGAGACACTTTTCACTCTTTACCTTTTGTACTGTTTGCATTTTTTGCCATTTTCATGTATCACAGAAATAAATTAATAACTAATTAATTTTTAAAAATTTAAAGGGGCACAGGAGTGATACTTTCAATCAGAGGGAATATTCTAAAGCAGGGAGATCTAGGTGAGTTCATGGATCTGAAAGAAGTTCAGTACAGCTGCTGTAACAGTGAATACATGGTCAAAGGTAAGGCAGGCGCATGCAGGCTATGTGCTATTTTAAAAGATTTATCCTATCATGGAAAATTAATGAAGGGATTGAACGGAGAGCCACTATATCTGATTTACATTTTTTTAAATAAATTTATTTATTTTTGGCTGCATTGGGTCTTCATTGCTGCACGCGGGCTTTCTCTTGTGGAGAGCAGAGGCTACTGTCCTTTGTGGTGTGCAGGCTTCTCACTGTGGTGGCTTCTCTTGTGGCAGAGCATGGGCTCTAGGCACGCGGGCTCAGTAGTTGTGGCTCGCAGGCTCTAGAGCACAGGCTCAGTAGTTGTGGCACACGGGCTTAGTTGCTCCACGGCATGTGGGATCTTCCTGGACCAGGGCTCAAACCCGTGTCCCCTGCACTGGCAGGCAGATTCTTAACCACTGTGCCACCAGGGAAGTCCCTGATTTACACTTTTTTTTTTTTGATTTACATTTTTTAAGATACATTTCTGCAATGCAAAGATAAAATTGGAGAGGGGCAAAAGTTGAAAGATAAAACTAAACAAGGGCAGGAGTAGAAAAGCAAAGAACAGTAAGAAGCTACTGCAACAGTTCAGGCAAATACTGCTGATGGCTTAGAGGACAGGTACAGCAGAGTAAAACCAGTAAAACCTGCACACTGATTGGAATGGGGGACGGTGCCAGTGTAGGAAGATATCAAGAATGACTCCCTGATTTCTGTATTAGGAACTGAATGAAAGTAAACTTTCTGAGATAGGAGAAACTGAAGGAGAGACAGGTTTTATGGAAAAGATCATGAGTCTGGTTTTGAACATGTACGGTACCAGATACTGTAGTTGTGAGATGTCAGTAAAAGTTGGTATATGGGTAAGTTTGAAGCTAGGAGAGGTGTGGACTAACTAACCTAGAGATACAGGTAGATAGAGACATAGAAACACAGATGGAAATCAAAACTCTGAGAGCATGTATGAGATCACCTATAGTCAAAGTGATGAGACAGAAGCACGACCCAGAAGTTACAGCCTTGCCAGGTGAGCGAGGGAGAGGGAGAGGGAGAGGGAGAGGGAGAGGGAGAGGGAGAGGGAGGGAGGGAGGGAGAGGGAGGGAGAGAGAGAGAGGGGAAGCGGGGGGGGGGAGAGGGAGGGGGGAGAGAGAGAGGGAGGGAGGGAGAGAGAGAGGGAGGGAGGGAGGGGGAGAGAGAGGAGAGGGGGGGGGAGAGAGGAGAGAGAGGGGAGGGGGGAGAGAGAGGAGGGGGGAGAGAGAGAGAGGGGAGGGGGAGAGTGGAGAGAGAGAGAGAGGGGAGGGAGGGAGAGAGAGAGGGGAGGGGGGAGAGAGAGAGAGGGAGGGAGGGAGAGAGGAGAGAGAGAGGGGGGAGAGAGAGGGGAGGGGGGAGAGAGAGGGGAGTGGGGGAGAGAGAGAGGGGAGGGGGGAGAGAGAGAGAGAGAGGGAGAGAGAGGTAGGGAAGATGATAATGAATACTAAGTGGTAACTAGAGTGGCAGGAAGAAAATCTAAGAGTGTTGTCAGAAATCAAGAAAAGGAGTGTTTCAAGGTAGCCTTGGTAATAATACACCTTTAAGATAATTTCCAAATATGCTAAATAAATAATAACTTTTCAAGCCATATGATTGAAATAGTTAAAAATATTTTTATAAACAGAGCTACTGTTCAATTTAGAGAAGCTCCTTCCTATTAATTTAATCATCTTGAAATATTCTTCATTATTTTTAATAGAGAGTGAATGGAAATAGCCCAGGTGACCAGCAGCCATGTGACAGATGTATTCTCATTGCGTGAGAAATCCTTTAGCTTCATACTTTTAGCTTACAACAACAACAACAAAAAAAAAAACCAAGAAATGAACAAAAAACAACACAACTAGCTTTTCGGAATTACCTTTTAACCACTTACAACTCTATCATGAAGTCTGTCTGAATATTTTCACAGCAATTGTAAAAATGGTAAAAAATGAATTCAAAATTCAGTAGACCCTAGACTTTGAAATTGCTATTTTGAATTCAGCTCAATCCGTAGTCCTTAAATATAAATCAAGGCACAGAAAATTGGCTTTTAATTATATTCAGTTGTCATTATTAACTAATTTTTATGAGCATCCACTGGATAAATAATATTTATTGGTTGCTGAACGAGACTTCAGTTATGAAATTATTTTAAAGGCATGCAGTCTACGTAAAATTAATAAAATGTTTCAAAAGGTACAAATATGAAAATGGATAAAAAGATATGATGTTGTATTTACTTCAGCATTTTACACAAAAGAATACCTTCTAATCATTACTGAAAAAGTTATATGGCGTCTGATTGAAATCTTGCTGAGACAAAAAGATCAGCATCTTGGTTACCTTTTTCTAGATGCTCTAATTTTTGAATATTCTTAGAACACAGTGATAATATTACTTACCTTCCATGAATGGAACAGTATAATATTTTTTGATGAGCAGAGGTTTACATTAGGATTTTTAGCAGTTGCTCATATTAAGCTGGTGACCAAATGTAACGCATTATAGGACAATCTTTCCAATCCTTTATTTTACAACTGATCTTTGGAACTTAAATTAGGAAATGTCATCTTGCAGTGCTTGGTTTCATTCTAATATGTCAAGCTAATTTTGAATATGAACTCTGTGACTTTGTCATCTACTAAACTGAGAATATCTCTCACGATTTCTTCTAAGAAAATCATTAATAGAAGCACTGAATAGAAACAGGTCAAGGACAGACCTCCTAGAAAAATTCACTAGAGATCTCTGTGTTGGCCATCAGCACATAGAGAAACACTAATCAACAGTATTTTCATGTTTTTCAGCCATAAATACATGAAGGAGGAATGTGAAAAAAAATACTTTCACATTTATGACCTACTTATGTTTTTTGTCCCCATATTCCACCACGGTAATTAAAAACAGGTATCAGAATCCCCATTTAACAAATGATAAAACTGCAGAATAAAGAAGTGACATGTTAACCATCCTGTCAATTAGTAATGGAAGAACTCTATCCAGTGGAATCCACCAACAATGCTGTCATGCTCCAGCCCGAGGCTTTCTAACTCTATAAATGAATATCCAAGCCCAGGACCCATCTGCTCTGGAAGTTCTCCAAGTCCTATTCCTGCTCACTTCTCCCATATAAAAGTATTATTAAGAAGCTGATGGGCTTCCCTGGTGGCACAGTGGTTGAGAGTCCGCCTGCCGATGCAGGGGACACGGGTTCGTTCCACGGTCTGGGAGGATCCCACATGCCGCGGAGCGGCTGGGCCCGTGGGCCATGGCCGCTGAGCCTGCGCGTCCGGAGCCTGTGCTCCGCAACGGGAGAGGCCACAACGGTGAGAGGCCCGCGTACCGCAAAAAAAAAAACCAAAAAAAAAAAGAAGCTGATAATGTCCAAGATATGGTAGCGTTAGAAAAATTTTTTTAACAGGTTTACAATTAAATAGATATTGTTACTGAGTCCTAAAAAGGACTCCAGGACTCAATCCACCAAAGGAAAGCAAAAACTTAAGAAAACATAAAAATTGTGCTCTTTAAAAACGCGAATCACCACCACCTTTAACAAGCGATCACAGTGAATATTAACATCAGTAAAGTAAACCTTATGTGTCTCCTGATATGATCACAGTAGAGATTAAGTCTAACCACACGGAATCATCAGGCAAATCCAAACTGAGGGGCATTCTTTATTTAAAAAAAAAAGGGTCTGTGTTTTTCAAATTTTGAAAGATGAGGAAAAACCAAGGGGCTGTTCTGGATTAAAGAAGAATAAAGAAGACAACTAAATGTAGTATGTGATTCTGGGATTGGATCCCAGACTAGGGTAATAAAAAGGCTTTCTTTTTTTTCCTAGAAAGGAAATTAGTGGGGCAAATGACAAAATTTGAGTGCCTGTAGATTAGACAAGAGTATTTTCTCAATGTTAATTTCCTAATTTTGAGAAATATCTTTTTATTTTTAAGAAATACACGCTGAAGTTCTTGGTGGTAAAGGTACATCTTGTTTATACACTTATTCTCAAACGTTTCAGAAAAAAATAGGACACACAATGATACAGCAAATGTGAAAGTTTTACATTTTGGGAATTTGAGTTAAAGGTAAATAAGAAATCTTTATACGATCTTTCCAAGGCTGCAATTTAAAAGGTTTTTAAAAACAAATACAATATTATAACATCAAAAAACTTAAAGAAAACCAAACTAGCCTTTTTGATATAGTGAATAACATCCATTTTAAGGTTATGGAACGCAAACCTAGAGCCCTCAAATGTCATCCTGACCTCTATACTTAAAGCTTAGGACATCAGAAAAACTAGAGTGTGGGAAGTAAGCAAATGTGGTCTGGAACTATCCCATAAAAAACAGTCACTGTTACTTAAGAGCTGCACTTTCATAAAAAATAAATTCTCTTTAGTGCCTTCTTACATGAAAATGTCCAAGATTATGCAATGTATAGTTCTGAAATGTTACTTGATATGGTTATGCCTCACCAAAGTAAAATAGGAAAATTTCTGTCCTAGAACAACATTTAAGTCTGTAAAAGATCCCCAAAACCACAAGCAAGAAGAGTGATGCTCTAAAAAGAACCCAGGGTCAGGCTTTCTAATAATGTATTTTACAATACTTCGACAATAAAATTACAACATAAAAATGAGGTTACCAGGGGCAGGTTAAACTTTATGGACTACCTAGACTATTCTGTGTATCCCTTTCCAATCTCCATTTTTGTTTCTCCCTGCCTCCCTTCCTTTCTTTCGAAAAAGCTTGTCAGCAGATTCACCAGTAGGTTTAAAATACCAAGAAAACTAAATTAATAATAAATGTTTAGCACCAATTTGAAGAAAATTATAAAAATTTACTATTGTGCATAAAAGAAGTTTTCAATAAATGAAGACACACCAGTATGCTTCTGCATGGGAAAACAAAATACAAAGAATGCCATTATCCTCCACAGATTAAAAATCGCAATAGGAATGTTTACTTTTGACAGTGTAACTCTCTTACAGTGATTCCTAAATTTCTTTTATTTAAGTGTTCATCTTAAAAGCCAATAAAAGATATGGATCCCCTTACAGGAAAATGCAGCAAGTCACATACACACAAAATTTTATATAAAATTTCAAGATCTTCATGGAATGCCTGAAGCCCATTCATATGATCCCTATGTCCCAGATTTATGAACTACAAGTACTGAGCTCCTGTGTAGAAGAAGAAATAGGTAAAAGAGCCAAGAAGACTTTGAAAAAGAATAGTAATTAGGAGGGATTTAACCTTATGCTATTCAAATACATAAGTCTATAATAATAAAAGTGGAAAGAAAAGTGCTAGAAGAAAAACAGACATGTGAATCAATATGACAGCTAAGAAAACCAAAAAACGGAATCTAGTATGTGCTAAGGGTTGCATTTAAACTTTGTAAGGGAGAGGGATTTTTTTTTGATATGTGTCTGGAAAAACCAGTAACATATTTGAAACAAAAAAACCAAAAAAACCCCAAACAGACATATTTCTTACATAGCAAATCAAACAAAATCCACCAAAGGACCAGAAGAATAAAAGAGGGAAGTGGGAGATGTGGCCATAAGAAAAAGGATTATTGATGTTACTTTATAAACATTTAAGATGTCAAAACAATCACTAAAATTAAAAGGTAACACATATATTTATAACATAAGACAGTCAATTTTTCCTTGTGTCTATAAAGAACTCTTTAAAATCAATAAATGAAAGATGAAAAACACAACTGACAAATGAACAAAGTGCATATGCTGGTAATTCATAAAATATACAAGCAATAAACATTTGAAAACAATTTACTCTCACTAGTGATTAAAAAAACAAAATTTCAAGAATGAAGCACCAATTTTTGGCTATCAAACTGGAAGACGTGTTTTTTAAAAAGAAGCTGATGGGGATGGCAAGAATACAGGAATATGGACGTTTTATGCACATGGGCTCTGATCTCACAGAACATGCATTTGAATAGGAAGGAAGACTGAGAACAATTGAGTAAAAAAAAAAAATAACAAGAAAATTTCAGTTAATGAAATAAAGAAAATATGAACAAGGGTGGTGGGAGAGGGGACAGAGGGGCTAACTTGTGTTGTTCAGAAAGGTTTCACCAACGGAATGACATCTGAGCTGAGAAATGAATGCCTAAGAGAACTACAATTTCAACTTCTCGAGTATTTCATAATATTATGAGCTAACTTACATTCTTTACTCCATAGCTGAATAAAAACATTTGATATTTCAACTGAAAGAGATATTAATAAATCTGAATAGGGCTCAGACATGAACAAGATAATGAGTTTTTTCAGTGGACGGGACTGGAAAAATGATGACGCCTGATAATGCGGATCTGTGATTTCATAGTCACAGGGCTGGGAAGAGCCGAGCGGTCGTTTTATCCAGTCTTCTACCCACAACAGAATGTCCTTCTAAGCACTCCTGCAAGTTTTTCATATTGCTCTTACTATATACATCTTTAAGCAAAAGGGAACTCTCTAATTTGACAGACAGCCCCATTCCACAGATAAGTATAACAATTAGAAAATTGTTCCTTAAAGTAAGTTAAATTTCTACCTAGTTATGACATCTGGAATTAGATACACAAAGTCTAACTTTTTTCTCTACATAATAGCTTTTGACTGTATAAAGAAATTGTGAACCCCTTAATTTTTTCTTCTCTCATTGATACTAAACATCTGTTCTTCTATCTTTCAAGAACTACAGTTTCTAAATTCTTCATCAGTCTTATTACTCTTCTTTGGACATTCACATTGATTAATAACCTTCTCAGCAATGTAAGAAAGGCAAAGAGGAGTCTTTTCTCACTGACAGTATTTACAATTGATAGTAAAATGGATACCAACTTTTAGTTGGTCTTACTGTAGTTTTAAAATTCTTTACGGGCATAGACAATACACTCCCTTATTGCCTAAACCACTGATATCATCCACTGCTTAGTACACCACTGGTTATTCTTAAAATACGGCAACATAAGTGAACTCATCATATTAGATGTGTTGTGTTTCGGGCAATGATGAGAAAATTATATTCTATCAGTAAAGCTCAAAATAATTTCAAAAACTAAAATTAAATCAAAAAGAAAAAACTCCCTCAAACTGAGAACTGAAATGAATTTAACTGTATATCAAGTGATGATAAAACTACACAAATAATTATTTTGTATAACTTTAAAATGTAGAATTGATCCTACATACTCAGTGGGATATACTCTAAGGACAAAGAGACACCAAAAATCCTAAACTTCATTCACTGACAGTAGCAATATTAACATTATTTTGAAACAAATATACATACATATATACACAGAGAGAGACACACAGACATGAGAGAGACACACAGACATATAGAGACATATTTAGTAGGATAAAGAGGAAAAATATATTAATGCTGTTCAAACAATCAAATCAGAATTTATGTTAAATAATCTTAAATTTGAATCAGAACTAGCAGTATAAACTTTTTCCTTTTCAAGAATTTATATTTTCCTAGCTTTGTCCACTAAAGAGAGCTATAAGAAATGACAATCTCCTTAGCAATTAGCACCCCTATCACCTACGAGCCAGACTGTGGTTTCTAAGTATCATTCCCACTAAAAGAAACCAGAGTCCTTAGAAGAATGGCTGTTTCTACGTCTGAGACAGGAAATGTGCAAGATGGCCTGAGACATCTTATTGGCCTAAGAGCAAGGAAGCAAGAAAACTATCAAAGACAAATGGGGTCCTATCAAAAGGACACAGAGACAATACCATACGAGGTCTGCCATTGGCCAAAGATAGCTCAATAAGATATCAGAAAAATTACTCTGCAAGTGACTGAAACACATTACACACACACACACACACACACACACACACACGCAATATATATACACTGAAACATATTATATATGTATATATAGAGAGAGACAGAGATCAAGGAGATCATAATAAAATAAAACAAACAAGAAACAAAGATGCATTAGTTATGACTGGAGGTAACAAGGGCACTTAAAGGGAAAGAATTAATTAAGCATTAATCATGTCTTTCTAACTAAACCTAACTGGAAAAGAATCCTACCTAAAAATATGCATGTACTATTATAATTAAAATTTTTCCTTCTGGCAGCCTATAATGAAACAACTAATTTGGTCAATCATCAAGAGATGAAGCCATCACATATATGAACAATGGTGAAAGTCAGAACAAAGGGAACACGTATCCTATGCAGGTAAAAGACAGTGTGGCAGGAGCTGACCTTGTGGGAGAAGAGAGGTAAATGGGGCCAGATTACCCAGGAGTTTTGTCTTTATCCTAAGAACAATGGCAAGCAACTGAAGTCTATTAAGCAGAAGAGTTACAAGATAAGATGTGCATTTTGAAAGGAGCAGTCTGGCTGCAGACAGTTGAGGGAAGATTTGGTAACAGACCAGTTCGGAAGTTACTGTAGGGAACTAAGGCAATGGAGTAAAGGAGAGAAGCGAATGGATTTGAGACAGAGTTACTAACAAGACTTGTTACTCAATTGGATGTGGCAGGTAAGAGAAAGGGGGTGTCAAAAAATAACTCCCAGCTTTCAGGCTCACATAAAAGGTGATGTCATTCACTGAGGCAGGGAACAAGAAAGAGGACTGAGGAGCGCTGGGAAAGGGCAAGATTTACATTTTGGACGTGCTGTGTCTGAGATGACTCTGAGAAACTTGAAAGATGATACCACGTATCTGATTGGACCAAAAGGTTTCAGCGGTCTGAGGACAGGTCTAGCCAGGAGATATGCGTTTGGGAGTCATCCACATATAAGTGGCAGCGGCTGAGATCACCTACCAAAGGAGTAGAGGGTACGGGATCTAGGATTTATGTATTAAATGCCAACATTTAATAGTGTAATAAGATCACGTTAAAGCTAGACTAGAGGAAGACAAACTTCCACAGAATTTTGAGGAGTGGCAAAAACAAACAAACCAATCAACCCAGAAGGAAGATGAGGAAACCAAGAAGAGACTGTCTTAAGGAAAGAGTAGTTAAAAGTGTCAAATGCAACTGAGAGGACAAATAGGATAGAAAATGTCTCCTCGATTTAGCAATATGAAAGTCATTGGTGACCAACAGTCCCTTTTGTTAGCAACATAAAAAAACACCATTCATTAAAACACAACTCTGGATATAAGACTTCTGTTTAATACCACTGATTAGCTCGTTTAAGTGCATTAAATACCATTAAGTTGCCAGGGGTGATTTTTGCAAACCAAAAATTTTAAAAAATAGCTCTCACACACATAATTTTACATAGGATAAAACTTACAATCAGTGTGGATATCTAAGGATATCCAAAAAATTAAGCAAAATAAAATCTGGGACAAGTGTCAGGAAACTACACAGCAGTGGTGGAAGCACAGCCCTTGAATCATTTAACTCCCTGGCAGCAGAAGCCATTTTTCCTGGAGCGAAATCTATTGCCAGCAATGAAGATCCTGGGAATCTCTAGTATGAAGGATTAACAAACTGGCCCAAACACTGGAAAATACATTGAAAGGAACAATCTAGTACTAGCTCAGAAGGGATGAAATGACCTAATATCCCACTGCCAGGTCTAGAAAGTAATAGAGATTGTAATAATAATAAAAAAAGGACCTCTTCAACAACAATATAACACTATGATATAAACTTCTTTTCTGTGACTTGTTTTATTCTCATTTGCTGAAGAAATTCAAAATAAGAAAATCCCCTGGATTTGCAGTGTAACACAACATTTTAATCAGTTAGAATTTATACTATCATTGATACTTGAAATTTAATTAAATTCTCTGATTTAAAAATCTTCTAATAAGCACTTTCATCCTAAATTAGCTACTTATTTTGGGATATAAATGCATCAATGAAGACCTACAACATGAACATTTTTAGAAATTTTAAAAATAAGTAAATATTTCAGGTCTTCTACCCGTTTTTTAATTGGATTGTTTGTTTTTTTTTATGTCGAGTTATTTGAGCTGTTTATATATTTTGAATACTAACCCCCTATCGGTTATATCATTTGCAAATATTTTCTCCCATTCAGTAGGTTGTCTTTTCATTTTGTTGATGGTTTCCTTTGCTGTGCAAAAGCTTTTAAGTTTAATTAGGTCCCATTTGTTTATTTTTGCTTTTATTTCCTTTGCTTTAGGAGAAAGATCCAAAAAAACAGAGGACATTCAGATGGCCAACAGGCACATGAAAAGATGCTCAACATTGCTAAGCATCAGGGAAATGCAAATCAAAACCACAATGAGATATCATCTAACACCTGTCAGAATGGCTATCATCAAAAAGAACACAAATAACAAGTGCTGGTGAGGATGTGGAGAAAAGGGAACCCTCCTACATTGTTTGTGGTATGTAGATTGGTTCAGCCACTGTGGAAAACAGTATGGAGGTTTCTCAAAAAACTAAAAATAGAACCACCATATGACCCAGCAATTCCATTCCTGAGTATATATGTGAAAAAAACCCAAAAACACGAACGTAAAAAGATGCATGCATCCCAATGTTCATAGCAGCATTACTTACAATTGCCAAGATATGGAAGCAACCTAAGTGTCCATCAACAGATGAATGGATAAAGAAGATGCGGCACATATATACAATGGAATATTACTCAGCCATAAAAAGAAATGAAATTGAGTTATTTGTAGTGAGGTGGACGGACCTAGAGACTGTCATACAGAGTGAAGTTAAGTCAGAAAGAGAAAAATACCGTATGCTAACACATATATATGGAATCTAAAAAAAAAAAAGTTCTGAAGAACCTAGGGGCAGGACAAGAATAAAGACGCAGATGTAGAGAATGGACTTGAGGACACGGGGAGGGGGAAGGGTAAGCTGGGACGAAGTGAGAGAGTGGCATGGACATATATACACTACCAAATGTAAAACAGATAGCTAGTGGGAAGCAGCCGCATAGCACAGGGAGATCAGCTCGGTGCTTCGTGTCCACCTAGAGGGGTGGGACAGGGAGGGTGGGAGGGAGACGCAAGAGCGAAGAGATATGGGGATATACGTATATGTATAGCTGATTCACTTCGTTATACAGCAGAAACTAACACACCATTGTAAAGCAATTATACTCCAATAAAGATGTAAAAAAAAAGATGTGGTATACACATACACACACACACACACACACAAACACACACACACACACACACACACACACACGTGTGCAATGGAATACTACTCAGCCATAAAAAATAATAAAAGTTTTGCCATTTGCATCAACATGGATGGACTTGGAGGGTATTATGCTAAGCAAAATAAGTCAGACAGAGAAAGACAAATACTGCATGATATCACTTATATGTGGACTCTAAAAAATACAACAAACTAGTGAATATAACCAAAAAAGAAACAGACTCACAAATATGGAGAACAAACTAGTGGTTACCAGTGGGAAGAGGAAAGGGGGGAGGGGCAATACAGAGGTAAGGGATTAAGACTAAAAACTACTGTCTATAAAATAAGCTACAAGGATATATTGTATAACACAGGGAATATAGCCAATATTTTATAATAACTATAAATGGAGTATAACCTTTAAAAATTGTGAGTCACTATACTGTACACCTGTAACATATAATACTGTACATTAACTACGTTTCAATTTAAAAAAGGGTAGGAGGAAGCAGTAAAAAAAAAATAGGCAAACATTTTAGATGGCAATTTCATGATGTCTTTGTAAATGTACTTGCTTCCTGATTTTAAAATATTTGTTATAATCAGATATATATTTGGTAGTATCTATAGGATTAATCATACTAACTTTTAGGGGCAAACTTTATTTCCAAGAACGTTTCTGAGAATCTCAACTTTGCCTTTGATTACAGTTTACAGAATCTCATTCTCCTTTTTATAGAAAACAAAGTAGTTAAAAGCACTGATTTTCACATACTATAAAAGCAAAGGGGATAAGGCCCTTGAAAATATATATTTTTAAGTTTTGTAAACATTATGTGTCATATGTACCAAATATCTAAAAATATTAGACTAAGCAGATGGAAACTTACACGGTACTCATTAAGTATAACATCGTCCCTTGTTTTAAAGATGATGTGACAATCTATATTTACAGGTGTGGATAAACAAATCAATTTATTACCGGCATTCCTTTTTACATGGCATATGTATTTTAAAAAAGTCTTTTGACTGTGGACAAGGCAACCATTTAAAAAGAATGTCGCCGTGGCTCTCCATTATAGACGTTTGCTCCTACAAGTATCCAATATGGCCATGCAGCAATGTGGAGCTGGCTTGTTCCCAACAATGCACAGTTATCCTATATGGCCTGAAGTTGTATTTCAACGTGTTAATAGTGTGCTGTTCTCTACCCTACTTGTGGTCTAATAACAAGGTCTAAAAAAATCTACAAATGCAGACATTCATTTCAAGTTCCTAACGCTTTCTTCTCACGAACTTAAGAGTTGGGAGGAAGGGAACACTGATGGAAATTTCATAAGGAAAGAAAATTTACTTGAAAACAATTTCTTGATTGGATTTCTTTACAATTTATATTTTGAAAGAAACATTTCTATATGTCATTATGTTCCTTCCTTGTGTTGAGGGAAGTGGTAGATTGACAGAGCACACGTTAAAGCGATGACGCCCACAGATTCCAAATTGGTTCCAGTGGGGGTGGAGTTGATTGAAGGAAAGGAAGACCTAAAGCACATGTTCATTACAGAAATAGCTATTAAAGACAGAGAACTTAGCCTGAAATTTTAAAAATTTATCTTTACATATCATCTTGAGAAATTAAAAGACTTGTTTTCAAAAATCTAGTCTTCAGGGGACATTCATAATGACTATATACTAGATTCAAAAGTGTCCCTCAGTCCACACACATCTGTCTACACTAAGTAATCTGGGGTAGAAACACTAAGAATGTAATAGAAAGACTGGGTTCACAATGAAATAGGTATAAAATAGCATATTCAGCACATTTTATGACCATCAAAAAGCTTGTTCACTTCTATGGTCATTATATTTTACAAACACTCTCTTGACAAAAAGGCACAGAAAGATTTACAGCTATTGTAAAATTATTCTGAAAAATCTGAGTTCTGAGTCTTAATTCTCAACATATATGCCATAAGTATTAGATCAGTGAAGTTAGATCATCTGGAGCCATGAAACAAAGGCCAATTCTGTTAAGACTGATTAAATATGTCACATCCTTTCTATAGCAGAGCTAGAAAAATACACACAAGATAAAATGCTATACAATCAAGAGTTGGAAATCTATTGAGGTCATTAAAAATAAGAACAAATCTTCACATATAGAAATTATGCTAATAACCCATCATCAGAAGACCATTTTGGAGTCATTTTTCAGTGTGCTCATGGATATACACTGGAAGAACCACATTCCCTCAACCTTTCACCCACGTGGGTGTGGTGACACACACCATACCCACATCTGTGAGCTGGCAGGCAAGGATCACGGGAGTGGTCTGTTACAGGAATGTGGTCATCATGAAATTGAAGAAGCTCACTGGCGTAGGTGGGTGGAGATGAAAAGCCTGATCTCGGTCTCACCAGCTCAATGCTCTCATCAGCCTAAATGAAGTATTAGCCTTTCTGCCACAGTACCTGACAGACACGCCAGGACACCTATTCCTGGGGGAAAAGACAGGCATGTGTTCTTTTGCCTCTGGCTCTTTGCACCTGCTGCCAACTATCTGGAGATGCTCATTCCATCTCCTTGTCCTTTTGGCAAACTCCTCTTCCTCCATTCTGTAAGTGTGACTCTCCCATGAGGCTTTCCCTGACTGCCTCAGGCACATTCTGGTGCTTTCCGTTCTAGGTTCCCATTTTGCCTTGTGCTTACTGCCAATACACAACTTAACAAAATACATTTGTAACTGTCTTCGTATCTATCTTCTCTCTCAACCCTAACCTCTTTGAGGGCAGATCGTGAATTTCTGTTTCCCTAGCGCCCAGCGCAATGCCTGGCGTTAAGAAAGCACAATATTTACTGATTCACTAGAGGAAAACTGACAACGATTGATGTTCCGTATTCAGTGATCCACAGGTCACTCTGCTTATGAGGGTCTCTGTGCATTTTATACTACACTGACAATCACGCTGTATGCTGGGCTGGGATTCAGAGTCATAACCATAAATATAGAATTCCTTCCTTCCTTAGGAGTGAGCAAAGGTCTATAAATCACTAGCAACAGGAACTTACACAATAATTTCTCTCTAAGGCCCTAACTTCTAAGTATTTTAAATTTTAAAAGAATCCCATGATTTGTCCACATGGCAGAAGTGCAAAAGATTCAACCGTTTTAATCACTTCCACCCTCCCCAAACAAACAAAAACTTTTAATTTTCTTTCCATGGAGTAAAGTACTGGATCCACATGATTAAGTTCAAAGCTGGCCATCCTGAAATAGTTCTGAAGACCTTACGAGCTATCACTCTATTCATTCTATGAATTACTTTACATTAATTTGGATCAAAATTTGCAACAATCTACCAACTTCTAGAGCTAGGTGCCTTATAAAAGGCTTCATATGCTTTTTTTAAGACAAAAGTTGTAACTGTTGGATACAGGAAATGGCCAAGATGGGATGAAAGAGATCAGAAAAGGAGGGAAAACGCTTACTATGATTTGCAGCAACATGAATGGACCTAGAGATTATCATACTAAGGGAAGTAAGCCAGACAAAGACAAATATCATACATTGCTTATAGGTGGAATCTAAAAAATATATATATACAAACGAACTTATTTACAAAACAGAAACAGACTCACAGACATAGAAAACAAACTTATGGTTACCAAAGGGGAGAGTGGAGGAGGGAGGGACAAATTAGGAGTTTGCAATTAAAATATACGCACTTCTATATATAAAATAGATAAACAACAAGGACCTACTATATAGCACAAGAACCTATACTCAATATGTGGTAATAACCTATAATGGAAGAGAATGTAAAAAGAGAATATATATATATAACTGAATCACTTCGCTGTACACCTGAAAGTAACACAAGAATGTAAATCGACTACATTTCAAGTAAAAAAAAAGCTTACTATGGAAAGACAGACCAAAGTACTTTGTTTTTATGACATCACAGAAGGAGAAAACAGGGTACAAGAAAGATCTATATCATGATGGAAGTGACATAGGTGCTTATTTATCTAGCATCTGCATAAATAGTTATTAGTTCTTTGACTCTTCTCATCTCTCTTTGGTATGTCATCTATAAGAAAATTAACCAATGGTTACCCATCAGGCAGTTTATAGTGTAGCTGAAGATTCAAGGTATAAACAGCGTAAAAATTAAATGACAAAAAAAAATTACCTAAGATGTATCACAATTCCATATATTTACTAACTGACAAAATAATAAATCTATGACAATAAGAGGTTACGAACAGGACAAAAGAGAAGATCGTAGACTGTGAAGAATTAAGTATCAGGAGAAAAATATAACGTAGGTATCATGGATTGAATTGTATCATCCCAAAATACATGTTTAAGTCCTAATCCCTGGTACTTCCTGGTACTTCCACATGTCGCTTATTTGGATATGGAGTTTTGCAGACATAATTAGTTAAGATGAGGTTATACTGAAGAAGGGTGGGCACTTAATCTAATATGACTGGTGTCCTTATAAGAAGAGAAGAGAGAAGAGAGAAGAGAGACAGAAACATACAGGGAGAAGATGGCCATTTGATGACAGAAGCAGAGACTGAAGTGATGCATCTATAAGCCCAATACTACCAAGGAATGCCAGCAAACAGCAGGAGCTAGAAGAGAAAAGGAAGCATTCTACCCTACAAGTTTCAGAGGAAACACGGCCTTGCTGACATCTTGGTTTCGGATTTTTAGCCTCCACCACTGTGAGATGATACACTTCTGTTGTCTTAAGCTCCCAATTTCTGGTACTTTGTTACAGCAGCCTTAGGAAACTAATACAGTGGGTGAGATGTGTCCATTCAATTGGCAATAACGAGAATATGCATCATCACATCATCAAAATAAAAAAATTCTGCTATTTGAAAGATATTAAGGGAAAAGACAACCCACTGACTTGTAGATGAATATTTGCAAAACATACACCTGTGAGTTTTATATCTAAAATATATTAAGAACTCTCAAAAGTCAAAATTAAAAAGCCAAACAACCCAATATAGAAAGGACAAAAGGTGTGAACAGACATTTCAGCAAAGAAGATATATGAATATGAGTTATAGGAATACATGAATATAAAGAAGTTATATGAATTATATGAACATAAAGCTGCTCAATGTTATTATCATCAGGGAAATGCAAATTAAAAGCACAATGAGATACCACTATGTATTTATCAGAATGGCTTTTACAAAAAGATATTATTAGCTATTTGGTGAAAATGAACACTCACACACTGCTAGTAGGAATGCAAACTGGTACAGTCACTTTGGAAAAGAGTCTGGCAGTTTCTCATAGAGTTAAATATACACTTACTATATAACCCAAAGACGCCATTCTTAGGCACTTACCCAAGAGAAATGAAAACTCACATTCCCACAAAATTCTCCACACAAATATCTGTAGCAGCTTCACGCATAAATGCCCCCAAATGAAAACAATCCAAATGTCCTTCAACTGAAAAATGGATAAACTGTAGTACCCATACAATGAAATACTACTCAGTAATAAAAAGGAATGATACAACAACATGGATGAACTGCCAGACTCAAAAGACTACATATCCTATGATTTCACTTACAGGGGAACAGAATAAGGCTTAGGTGACGGGAAGGGTATGACTATAGACTCATACAGGGGAATCTTTAGGGAGATAAAGCTTTTCTTTATCTTGATCATGGTGGTAGATACACGACTAGATGTGTTTGCCAACTCAAAAAGCTATACACAAAAAAGGAGAAATTTTCTGTAATAATAAAGCAATTTTTAAAACTGTCCTAAAAAACAACAATCATCTATGGTGAAATATTAGCCTTTGCTAGTCAGACATACCAAATGTATTCAAGGGAAGAAGAATATTAGGTTATAGATTCCAAGCTCAGTTCTATATATTCTGTTCAAGCACAGACCATTTGTCTTGGTAAAAACCTTTAATGTCAAGCCCTTTCTAATCTCTGCACACTTTTAAAGTTCTTATTCCATGCATCATCAAAAACTTCTTACTATTCCCAAATAAGTACTACTGTCTCCTGAGAACAAAAACCAAGTGTTTCCTACTGTGACAGAAACTGAACATCTCACCAAAAATGAACTATACTGAAGTTAGATATGTTATCAAGAAAAGCTTACCACACACTTAAGTATTACAGCAATGGTTCATTCCATACCAATCTGCATATTGGTCCAAAACAAACAAAAGGCTTATTAGAGAAGAATTATTTCTGGAGGTCTTAATGGAAGTCAGAGGAAACAGTCAATAAAACACTAAATATTTAATTCAAAACACTCAGTATATGTGGTTTGGTAGTCTGGGATATATGCCTTATAATTAAGAAAACAGATTTTCTCCATAAGAATCTACATTCTATCTTTTAATAGATAAAATTCTATGGAAGGCAGAGAACAAGAGAGAGTAAATGACGGAGCCAAGTAGAAAAACTCAATAACCTATAGGTAGAAATAAATAAAAGACAAAACAAATGTTTCTAAATTATAAGTATATAAGAAAATGCAGAGTTTAAATTACCAAATAAACCCATTATTTATTTTAAAAAAACATTGACTTCACTAATGGTACTTTAAAAATGCTATTATTCTATGGTATGATATTCATTTTGTAGATCTTTTAGATGGATATCATATGTTAGAATAATATACTGCCTTCTGAGAAGTTCGAGGAACCTTAAGATCAACCTCATTACCTCATTTAAAGAAGTGTTTTCTCATTTTCACCTTAGTTATTTATTCGTGGAGGTATGTATGCATGCACATATTTAGAGCAATGGAAACCCTTTCTTCAAACAAAATCTGGTGTGAAAGTGCAACAAGGAACACAGACACTAGTAGAGCACTGCTGCTCTGGGATGAGTAGGGCGGCATGAGAGCCCTGGTGGCTCATGTGGCCACCACCAAGGAAAACATGAGATCTACAGGTGAATAAAACACGAAAGCAGAACCATAGCATCTTGGATTTGAGAGGGACCTTGCTGTTCTTTACTTTCCATCAATCTGTTCTATGCTGCCTCCAAAGGTATGTAGCCACTGTTGAATAGCTTAAGTTATCTTAGCCTTTTCCCAGGTCAAGCTGAAATGTAGGTCATTGCAACACCGTTCAATTTGAAAGATACTGAAATGTATGAAAGCTACCACACCCCTTTTAGTTATTAGCATCAGCATGCCCACTTTGCAAAACAGAGCAGGGTGCGGTGAATTTATTTGTGTCCAGTTCCTTTGAATTAGTGGCAGTCTAGATCCAAAGATAATGACATTAAACAGCCATTAAAAAGCCTCATATTGTAGTAGCACATCTAGAGCTGAAAAATTACCAGAAGAACCTTAGTCAAAGTCCAAATGCAGATTACAGTACTGGCTAGTTTTGAAGAGGGCCACATCAATGTGGCTCCTAAAATAGTGTCTGTATCTGATTTTACTTCTGCTAACAGGAAAAGGACTAGAGGTTGCAGACCAGAAAAGTTCCGAAGTAAATATTCATTGATATAAAATAAAAAAACAAGTAATTCTTCTATAATAACAGGCAGTTCTAAATACTTCCCGGAATTCTTCTTCCTTGTCAGCCCATTGATATTTTTTAGTTACACATATGAATTTCCTGTTTCCCTGCCTTTACCTGTAGAAATAGTATTCATACTTTTGCAATTAACTGTCAGGTACTTCATGGAGTCTTCCATTTTATCCTAGGTTAGAATTACTCTCCCCTTCCTTCTATGTTCCTACAGCACTCTGAGCAACTTATCACTTCCTGTATTATTTTACAGTTGGCCTTATAGAAATTCTACTGAATTGAAACTGAATTTCTTATTCCTAAACTACACTTTCACATTTTTTTTCAGTAGATAAGATACTTAAATGTTGTAGGAATTAAGGACTCACATAATGCAAAAATGGACGGACGGGTGATATACTGAGGGGATTTCTAGAATGTATTTTCACAGAACAGCTGGATTCACTGTAGCTTTATGAAACAATCTTACTCCAAGTGCCACATGAGTACTAACATTTTTTATTTATTCCAAAAGTACTTACTAAAACTCACTCTGTAAAAGCACTGTGCCTGGTACACAAGAACAGACAAATAAATCCAGACTAGATGCTCTTCTAGGTATTGAAACTTGGTGCTCTGGTGTCAAGTTACACTGCTTATTTAAGGAGTTTGCGTCAATCTGCCCCTAAGGGCCTTTAACTCACCCAGGAAGCCACTGTTGCCCCACTCTTAAATATGGTAGTTGTGCTACTATAATCCCCTCTAGTTCCTTGTTTTCCAGTAATTGGAAAAATGTAACTGTTGGTTGTTCCCCAGTGGTCCACTTTTTCCCTTCTATAGCAAAAGATTCTTTTAGCAGAGCACATGGCTGCAGTGAATAAAAACTACACTTCTCAGCTTCCACTGCTGCGCCATGTGGTCAAGTGACTAAGTTCTGGCTTACTAGATATTGAGGCAGCTTCTGGGAACCTTCCTTAAGAGTCACCTGGTGCCTTGCCTCACCTTCTATTCTTTGTCTCCTCCTCTGTTCTGTGGCTTAAACTCAGATGCTGACTGGGACCATAAGAAGGAAGATCAGACCCTAGGGATGGTGGAGGTACAATGAAAGGAATTTACCCAAGATGCCCATGCCCTAATCCCTGGGACCTGTGTATATGTTGTAAGTCAAAGGGGAATGTGCAGATGTAATTAAGACTACAGATCTTAAAATAGGGAGATTATCCCAGACCATCCAGATATGCCCAATCTAATCACACGAGCCCTTAAAAGCAATGAACTTTCTCTGGCTAGAGTCAGGGGGATGTGGCAAAAGAATAAAAGAGACCTCAAGCATGTGAGCCATCTGATGTGCCATTAGGCTCTGAGATGCAGGGGCCCACGTACAAGGACCAGAGAGAAGCTACTGGAGCTAAGCGCAGCTCCTAGCTGAGTATCAACAAGGAAATGGGAACCTCAGTTCTACCATCATAAGGAACCAGTTTTGCCAACAACCTGGAATCTAGAAGCAGATTCTCCCAGAGCCTCCTTCTCAGGAGAAGGCTGCTGGTCAGGCCAGCAGACCAACAACTTGACTTAGGCCTTGTGAAATCTGGAGCAGAGTTACCAGCTGAGCCAAGCCAGACTTCTGACCTACAGAACTGTGAGATAATACATTTGTGCTGTCTTCGGGAGTTAAGTTTGTGGTGATTTGTTACAGCAGATAAAGGAAACTCATGCAGACTTCCTGTAGTAGAGCCTCCTTATCAGCCCTGAGGGTCTGCTTTGGACTTTTACCTGGAGAAAAATAAAATTCTTTCTTCTTTAAACTACTAGGATTGTCAGTTTTTCAGTTACTCACAGTTGAACCTAAATTTAACTGATATACTTGACGAAATCCTTTCAACCTAGCACAGCATCATTATCAACTGCTACAAAGTGGAAGAGGCTAAAGGGAAATACTATTTCAAGCTGTGAACACTTTATATAGGCAATGATAATAGTTAGACAGTCCTCAGTGAGGTTTATTTTCACTGTTTTATTTGTAACAGATATATCATTACTTCAAACTTCATAACACTTAGTATATGATCCAATTTTAAGAAAGTCTGAACAAAATGGCATAAAATTACATTGCTATCAATGTCTAGACCAGTCAGGATTAGTAACTACTTATGGATAAAGTATACATGAGCAAAATAGATACAAACAGTTTGGTAGGAAAGAAAAACACAATTTCAAGTAAGTACTATATATCACTGTGAAAGAAAAAAAAATATCTATGGCTTGAAAAAAATACCTAAATCTTTTAATTATCACAAAATACTCCATTTCATAACTGTAATATAAAAAACACATACTACTATAAAACCTTCACACTATTTTTCTTCATAAGGAAGCAAAGACTTCTGCAAACAAAATCTGTTTAAGTTAATTCAATCTTAACATGAAACGTTTGATTCTAGACATGAGGAAAACAGAATCTGTGTAAAAGACTTGAAAGTTTAGTTAAGAAATTTTTTGGTTGTGGAATGCTTTATTTATATTTCAGTTGTCACTTTTAGATAATCTAAAAATTAAAACCTTCTTTTAAAACCTATCAGAAAGGACTTCCAGTTTCTCCTTTCTATGAGGGTGGTCTGTGAAATATCCATTAATACATAAATGAAAAATATATATATCAACAGCCATTCTCAGTCATGTTATCTGTATTTCAAAACTACTTCAATGTGATCAAGTATATCCCGCTTCAAGAGAACCAATATGTGAAAAGAAGAAACTGCTTTATAAATGGTGTGACTCAGGAAGGAAAATAGGCAGGGATGAATTCTAGAAGCTAATTAACAATAAATAAGAAAGAACATAAAAACTTAAAAATAGTAATCTAAGGAGATGGGAAAATGTGAACTGACTGCCCCAAAAGGCAACTACGTAGCCTCTGAGGTGGTGGAAGAACACAGCACATAACCAAGCAGAGTCAGGTTAGTCCAACCAGGTCTTCTCTTTGCTCACATCATCTAGCAAGGTGAATGAGGAATCCGGGATCACCCACTTTCAACGTGCTCTCCCCAGAAAGACACTGAACAACTTTCCCTGATACGTAATGATGCGTAAGACACACCTGAGATTTGGGAGCATAACTAGATTCACCTCCTTGAAGTGAAGAACTCCTCTGCAGCTGCTCATTCTGGGTATCTTCCTGCAAATTATCCATAAGGGCCTCCTGCCTGTGACCCCAGGGATCACTTTAGGGGAGAGTACCTAAAGGACCAGCTATAAACAAATGTTTGTGAAGAGTTTTGAGGGTCATTAATAATGAACAGTAATAGTCACTGAGAACCAAGTCTGCCATTTTATCCCCACATTTGGAGAGAAGAGGCTAACAGTTAAATGTTCTAAACATTGTTCTAAAGGGTTTTCATATTTTTATTGATTTAATCCTCACAACAATGCTATAAGATAGGAATTATTTTAACCCACATTTTACAGATAAACCCACAGCAAGGTTAGGTAACTTGTCCAGGATCACACAGCTAGCAAGCGGCAGAGGTGGGTCTCACTCCAGTGTGACTGCTAACCACTATCACGTACTGTCCCTCAGGCACACGCTGTATGTGTATGTATATGCATGTGTGCCAACACCTTAAATATCCAATACGTGACATTATTCATTTTACTGGATAAACTCAATGATATTTTGAAGCTGTCATGCTACGGAACTATATCCTCTCAACATAGTGGACACACACATACACACGCACACACACACAATGTGGCTACTAAGTGATACACTGGAGAAAGGGATGTCCTGGGTGGGACAGCACAAGAATGGCACACAATTTAAAACTTATAAATTGTTTATTTCTAGAATTTCCCATTTAATATTTTCAGCCCACAGTTGACCCCAGGTAACTGAAACCGAGGAAAGCGAGGAAACCATGACTTGCTTTTTCACTTAATATATCTTGGAAAGCCTCCTATCAGTACCCTTACTGTTTTTTTGTTGTTTTTTTTTTTAAAGCTACATGCTGTCCACTGTATCGGTGTACCATTACTGAAATAAGTCTCTACTGATGGACACTTGAGTTGTTTCTAACCTTTTCGTATTATTAAAAAATATTGCCAAAATAAACTTGTACATTGTCATTTTGCACAAATGCAGAAATGACTGTTAGGTCACAGGGTAATGTATTTAGAATTTGTTCACATATTGCCACATTGTTCTTCATAGGAGTTTGTACCAATTTACACTCCAGTGTCTGTTTCCACATAACCATGCAAACAGATTTTCTAATCTGATGGGTGGAAAGTGGCAATCTCAGTGAAGTTTTAAATTGCATTTTTCTTATTAGAGTGAAATTAAGCATTTTAAAGTTTAGTTAAGGACTCTGATACCCTTATCAGAGTTAAAAACTCTGATAAGTTTTTAACTTAAAAACTTTTAAACTTTGTGAATACATCATCTTTAGGCAAATTGGTTACTACCTTCAGAGCATCTACAGGTAGCTATGGGCCTGGCTTGAATTCAATTAGGTATTATTTTTTCACTTTCCAGAAAATGTCAAGAAAGTGAATGGCAAGGATTAGACTATGAGGACAATAGCCACGTCTTAGTTCCCCTAAGCCTAGCACAGGGCCTGGTGCACCTCAGATGAACAATAAAATGTTTGCTAAAAAAACTGGCACCGAAAGATGTTTTCTTTGGAAGTTGATAGCGCAACAGCATCACCAAGGGGAGCTTTAGCTGAAGCATCCCCCCCATCAGATGTCCTCCAGCCAGGTCTCAAAGCCACAGCAAACACATAATCGGCTGGAGACAGTGCAACCGCTGTACAAATTCCACCTCCAAACAATCTCCAAGCTCCGCCCTCCAAATTTAATGCTGCCACTCAACCTCCCTTATACAGGACTTCTGCAGCTGCCATCATTGGAGTGCCCCTCAGGCCAGTCACGCTGCCACAGGGTAACAGAGCCCTACATTTTCTCGGCCCAAAGCCAAGCGCTGGCTGGCGACAGCCGCTCAGTAACCAGCAAGTGCAGCCCCACGAGCATTTACAGGACAGGAATTCCGCCCACTTGGTATAAGTAAAGACACCATTACGCAAAGTGGGCATTTCCTTCTGAACAAAAGAAACCAAATACAGGCAAAAGTCAGGGGAGAGAACTCTTAGCATTTGAACAGATTCAGCTTAATTTTCTCTTTTGAATAGAAATCTAGACATTTATCTTAAGCCTAGAATTTGAGAATGAAAATACTTGTTCATGGGCTTCCCTGGTGGCGCAGTGGTTGAGAGTCCACCTGCCGATGCAGGCGACACGGGTTTGTGCCCTGGTCTGGGAAGATCCCACATGCTGTGGAGCGGCTGGGCCCGTGAGCCATGGCCACCGAGCCTGTGCGTCCGGAGCCTGTGCTCCACAGCGGGAGAGGCCACAACAGTGAGAGGCCCGCGTACCGCAAAAAAAAAAAAAAATACTTACTCATTTCTTCAGCTACACTGCATAATAATTTATGACAGTCTTGTGGCAGCTAGTATCCAAAGATGGCCATAAATGAACCAGGCCTCCCAGAGTTTATGTCATTTGTGGTCCCCTCCTCTCCAATCTGTGTTGGTCCTGTGACCCGCTTTGGACCAATATAATGTGGTGAAAGCGAGGTTCGGAGACAGCTGAGCTAGGTCATAAGAAACCTTAGTTTCTGTCACTCTTGGGATGTTCATTCTTGGGAGCATCCCTCTTGGGAACCAGTGAGAAGACCAGACTTTGTGGACAGGTCACATGGGAAAAATGAGGTGCTCCAGTCACCATCTAAACAGACCCCCCCAGCTGACACTGGCATCACCTGCCAGCCAGGAGACTGGGTCACACTGGATATCCAGCCCAGCTGCTGTTTGACTGCAAGCATGTGAGAAACTTGGAGTGAGTATCACTCGGCTAAGCAATCAATCCACAGCACTGGGAGAGAGAATTATATACATTGTTGTTTTAAACCACTTAGTTTTGGGGTGGTTTGTTACATAGCAATAAACAACCAGAACAAAGTTATTTTATAGCCACACCCTGGCAAGATGAGCAATAAACTTATAAGACAATTTAGTACAGTAACATCTCCATCTTACCACTTTTGGGAGGGGCGGGCTACGCTGCATGGCTTAGTTCCCCAACCAGAGATTGATCCTAGGCCCTCGGCAGTGAAAGCACCGAATCCTAACCATTGGACCGCCAGGGAACTCCCTCCATCTTAGGACTTTTAGAGCTAGGAACCATGTCCTTTTACAGGGAATAAACATGATTTATATATTCTGTATAGCCCCTTTCTCTTCCAACCTCTGATAACTGAGTTCTCAACAGATATTTATTAAATGGAAGCATGAATAATACAAACATAGCTAACTATTGATTACACTGATGGAAGTAAGGGTATAATTAATTCAGAAATAGATATTTAAAAGTATGTACAGTGACCTTTGTGATACAGGCACGCTCACATTCTCTATCTCTACCCCTTCCTCTGAAAGGGCATTAGAACAGTGGTTCTTAAACTTATGCCAGGGCTCCTTTAGACTCTTAAAAAATTACTGAGGACCCCAAAGAACTTTTTTGTATGTGGAATATACCTACAAACATTAACTACAGTAGAAATGAAACTGAAAAAAATTTAAAATACCTATTAATTCACTTAAATATAATAATGAACACATTACACGTTAACTTAAATATTTAATGAGAAACAACTCTTTTCCAAACCAAAAGAAAATGTGATGAAGAGAAGTATTATTTTCTATTTCTGCAGATCTTTTCACTGTCTGGCTTAACAGAAAACAGATGCTCATTCCTGCTTCTGAAGTCAGTCTCATGCTATATGTGTTTTGGCTGAAGCATATGAAGCAAATGCAGCCTCAAAAAGATATGGACTTGGGAAAAGGAGCAGTCTTTTAATGCCCTTTACAGAAAATTGCAGATACTCTTCTTTGATACTACAACAAAACAAGTGGTAGTTTCTTAAAGATAGGTAAAAAGGTAGAATCAGACACCGTAACAAAAAGCTTTTTGAGTCTGTTGCATTAAGATTCATTAGTCTATTTTGTATACTTTTTTTTTTTTTTTGTGGTACGCGGGTCTCTCACCGCTGTGGCCTCTCCCGCTGCAGAGCACAGGCTCCGGACGCGCAGGCTCAGCAGCCATGGCTCACGGGCCCAGCCGCTCTGCGGCATGTGGGATCTTCCCAGACTGGCGCACGAACCCCCGTGTCCCCTGCATCGGCAGGTGGACTCTCAACCACTGCGCCACCAGGGAAGCCCTATTTTGTAGACTTTTAATTAATCTTTTCACTCATGCGTAATTTGTAATTTCATGCACTGGTCATTTGAAATATACCACTTCATTATTTTTTTGAGTGGTATAATTTTTTTACATGGTAAGTTTATATACACAAGCATTCAAGGAAAAGTTGCTAATCTCATGGCTCTTGTGACAGTCACAAGAAACAGACTGCATTAATCATGCTGCACAAAAAGACAATAATAAGCAAAGGTTGAAACATTAAACTTTTAGAGGTGAGTCATAATTGTAATGCTATTTGTCTTCAAACTTCTTCACAAAATGAAATAACTTTCTTTCCATAGTCTCAATTATATTAGCGTCTTTCAAAGATGTTGGAATTAAGGCAAAGACGTTAAAAGGAGTCAATTCAGACCAAGAGTGGAAGTCAACTTTTTGAGAATCAAAATTCTCTTATGAAAATACCACTTCATTGAGTTATACAGATCTTCCAAATGTCAACACATTGCATCATCATCCAAAAAATCCCACATTTATTAATATAATCATCAATGTCATCACAAAAGTCTTTAATTATTGGGAAGCTGTCAAACTGATGGTGCCAAAACAAGTTTTTTAAAATTCTAATTTTTGCTTGTAAGTTCCAATTTTATCATTGGCAACCAACACCGGCAGCTGTCTTCTTGAAGTGACAGGCTCACTTTATTAATTTTCAAGAAAATGTCTGCATAGTCTACATAACCACAGACTGTCACTCGTTCTTTCATGGAAAAATTGTATCCTATCAAAAAAAGGGCTACTTTAGCTCACAACTCAATCACACACATAATCGCTGTACTTTAGTATGCAGTGGAACTGTTTTCATGTGAACTTCATTTCATCACATAGAATATTACAAAGACATGGGTTCAAGGATCAAGATTTATTACAACTAATCATTTTTACTGTTTCATCAAGGACATTAAGCAAAAGTGGCTTTTTTTTCCCCCACTGCAAGCGTGTGATTGTGGGAAATATAGTGATTCCCAGTATAGTTTGGTGCCACTGCCTTGATTTATGCTTAAGGCACCAGCAGTTTTATCCCAACGTAGCTTTCACAACCCTGGTGCAAATGTCAGCACACTGGAAATGGCTTACGACGTCCTATTATAAAAAATGGTTTAGACCCCATGGAACGTCTGTGGTCTGTGAAGTACACTTTGAGAACCTCTGCACAGGTGTGATTCAAGAAAAAAGACTGTAGTAACTCTGTACAGTAGACATTTCACACATTCATAACTGAGAACTTGAGTTTAAAGTGGCTGACATCTGTTTTTCCTTTTCAGTATTTATCAATGTCAGGTCTGCCATAAAGAGAAGAAAGAACACTTCTAGGCTAGGGTTACTCAAGGATTCTGATTTCAGCTCCATCACACTATGAGCTGTGTGATCCTGAATGAGTTTCCCAGCCTCTCTGAGCCTCAGTTTCCTCATCTATAAAGTAGGAATTATGTACCACATACAGGGCTAGTCACACTTGCACAGTCTCCAAATAACAATGGCAAGCACTGTGTGTGACAAAGAGTAAGTCCTAAACTGAACAGGATTCTAAATGACTAAGAACCAGAAATATGGCTAATGTCCATATTTGAATGACAGTGGTAACACTGATTTTATTTTTCTCTCTACCACTTGTGGAGGGACCAAATCATAACAGATTGTCATAAAAACTCATCCTTTAACATAATGCAATTTTGATAGATGAAACGTCAGAAATTGCTTCAAAATAAGGAGGAAAAGGTAGAGGTATAAACAAAATAATGCTGGTCATGAATTGATATATTTGTTGAAGCTCAGTGATGGGAACCTACAGGCTCATTATAGTATGCTCTTTAAATACGTTTTGAAATTTCCAAATTAAAAAGGAAAACACTGGTCACGTATTTGAAAAGTCTTTAAATGATACCTAAGTTTGTCCACTGACTCTAGCTAATTTGATAATTTACAGATTCACAGGTTCAACAAGTCACTTTCTATGCTAGTACTTTTCCCACAACAACACACACCACACGCTTTCTTTGTCCCTTCCCATCCCATTCCACCTGGGAAGTGCTGATGTAATCTGCATCTTTAGTCAAACCAAATTTTAAAGTCACATGAGTATTCCAATAACGTGACAACTGTAACACAAGTTGAAAAGTTTTCTGAATAGGAAAATAAAGTTGCTCTAAGGTCAGCTTGCCAGATGGCTCTTGCAGTAGTAGTTTTTGTTTGAATACATATTTAAAAAAAATTTAATCACCTTCCTATAGGAATCGAGTTAGATGAAGTTGAGTTTTGTGAGTTTTTCTGTAGGTAGCTAAATGGGAACTATATTTATATAAGTGAAATCTTACCTAGGGTTTCTAAAGGAAGTTTAGGGAGAGCAAGACAGATGGAGAAAAGAACTGTCTCCCTTATCACCAATATAAAAGAGGGCAGACTGCTCACCTCTTCAGATAACGCAAGCATCACCTCACCAGTGAAGGGTGCAGTGGTGTTCAGGTTAGCTGTCTGCTCTCTCCCTTGTCGCCCTGTCATCAGCGTACTACCCACGCTGCCCGATGACTGTTAACCCACTGCCTCAGCCAGATGAGAAGCTCTTTGAAAGCAGAGCACAAATATATGACGCGAACCTCCAATGACCAGCAATGTCTAACACAAGCAGACGTACAAAATATTTGATAAACGATTAAATGACCCCAAAATACCTACCCTTGTTTTAAAAAATCACAATCGTGTTATAAAACACTCCATGAAGAAAACATTATTAGAACCCAGTTACTCTCGTTTCTCAGAGGGTATATGTAGAATCCCAGTGATTTATTTAAGGCTGAGTGATTCTAAGTGGGAAATGTGTAATGATATGAAGGTCTTTGATTACCTTGTGTACAAAGGTACCATGATGATGTTTATAGCAGTAAATAATGACAGGGTTGTGTACACTTCTGAATTGCCAGGACTAATGGGGTCATGAAAATTCATCAAGTAAATAATATACAAATGTTCCTGGGCTTCAGTGTGATCTTCATGTTTGACTAATGAAGGTAAGAAAACAGGCACATTTTAGATGGAAAAACATCACTAACAGGAGTGTCACACTGGGTTCCTATAGTAGTTTTTCTTAACTTACGGGTTTCAACCCCAAAAAGCCCTTCAGATTTTTTTCAACCAGAGTTCCTAAGAAGGTGTAAATCTAGTAATCAATCAAATTCTCTGCTACATGTTTAGGAAAGTGTTGTCTATGTGCCACCCTTGGAAGAACTGAAAAAACTGTCACTCATGTCATTCTCCACAGGGCCTGACTCCCTCACAGAACTCCAATTGAGAAAAGCTGCTACAGTATCACGAGGTATGTGAGACCCCACAATTCACTCTGGAATCTTCTCAGTTCCTAAAAGATAGTCAACAGCTTATAAAAGTATGTCAACAAGGGGATCACATGCTTAGGAAGGTCAGAAACAACTCACCCAGGGCAGGATGCGATATTAAAATTCTTGTACACAAATTATTTGCATGCTTTTAGTTTAAAACCTCATTTACAAGAAGCATTTGACAATGGAAGGTAGTACAGTATTGTGGATGGAGGACAGATGAAGGCTTAAACCCCAGCATTGTCACTGTCCAGCAAGGTGACCTTAAATAAATTACTTCTTTGAAATCTAGTTTCTTCACTATAAAATGGAAATAATAATACCCATATCATCAGATAACACAAGTAACATGTCGTATAGGGCCTAGTATGTAGCATATGGCAGATACCAGCCATACAAAAAACCAAAAATAACAAAGGCGGTCTATATGGCATGTTGTTCCCTCTTCACCTAGAGCTGTAGATTTTAACTATTTTTCTTTTAATCCAGTTAGAGTGTCAGAATTTCATCATTTGTTCCAATACCTACTGAGCCACCACAAGCAAGACATGGTGCTGTCTGTCCTCTAACAAGCAAGATTTTTTTTCCTCTGATAATTCCTAGGTGATAGCTATTGAAAAGACTCTATTCTAAGTGCTTTACATATAATAACCCATTTATTCCTCACGGCAGTCCTAAGAGGATATTCCCATTTTGTAAATGAGGAAATCGAGGCCCATTAAATGAATAAACAAATGTTAAGTGCTCAGAATACTCATCAGTATTGTTGATAGGGAGTATTTACCTACCTTTGCGGCAGCTACCTTTTCCCAACTATCCTCCTACCTCTCCTAAACAAGCATTCTCCCTTCCCTGTGGGTCCCCTCTCAGGTACATCCGATTCTGCATGTGTTTATATGGGACACGTGAGTCATTTAAAATCTCTTTATCCTTCTGTTTACTCTCATTTCTCCTGTTAGCACAATCCTTGTTTTTTTGTCTTGGAAAAGGTGCTTTTTACAAAGTCCGTGAAGCATGTGCAATTCATCAAGAAAAAAATGCTTTATTAAGTCATTTTATTTCTCTTACCTGGCTTAGCATTTTAAACGTATCAGGTATCACAACTACGTAAAAGAAAAAGGGAGAGAGAGAGAGAGAATATGTGTGCGTGAACACACACCTTTTTTCTCTTTTGTTCTGGGAAGAATATTAGGCAAGGAGCTGGGAGGCTTGATTTCTACATCTGCTTCTGCAATAGTGTTCACTTAGACAAGTCACATAATAAATCTAGGTGTCAATATTTCCATATGTAAAATGTGCAAACTTCTCTTAGATGTTCTTTAAAGGCCCTTCCAAACCTAAAATTTTATGATTTGTGTTTAATACAAAAATATTTGGGTTATGTCAAAGCCACTCAGAAACAAGGCTTTAAGGATTGCATTAATGACATTGACACCTGAGCAGGAGGCTCATTATGACACGTGGACAAAGCAGAGGTTAGTGAGGCCAGTCAGTCCTTTACTACTCCTTCTAAGATACATAAATCCCATGCATTAGCTAGAACAGTATCAACTAGCTACCTTAATGACTTGGTGACAGGTTTTTCCAATTGGCAACAGAAAGGCATAACTAGGTACTAAGACTATAGGGAGAGTTCCCCATGGGTCTCTGGTGTTTCTGTACATCTTGAAAGCAGAGGCATTAGCAGCCTTGTACTCTGGATTCTCTTTTCATGAATTTTGTAGAGCGAACAGATGTGGACAGTAGAGACAGTGACTCCCTCTACAGCAGAGGGCAGTTTGCTGCTATCAAATATATGAAAGGTATCTCCATCCAAAGCAAAGTTTGGGCAGGTTTGCTTGAAGCCTATTATAAAAGATGGGGTTTCCTAAGCTCAAGGTTTTCTCCAGTAATGCAAGCCACTGCATGTTCAGATGTCACCTGACCCTGGTCACACTGCCCGGTGGGCATGGGGAACCACACAAGAAAATGATGATACTCTGCCTCACACTACTGTGAGCAAGAAACTGTCCTTTGTCTCTGACCCAGCAACCTTGAGTCTCTAAGAGGATCCTCAAAACTGCGGCAGGCTTATCTGTTAGCTTGAGAGTACAGTAAAAGTCTCAGATTCTTCACAGTAGTAGACAGAAATGGAGACTTAATAATTCATGGCTAAGAGGACAAGGTATGAATCCTCCCATTACCTCTATGATATGAATGTAACACTTTATAAAGCTCTATGCCAATTATTTTAATGTTTACTTTCCCATGTGACAATTTTGTCCACAAAGGTCTTTACTTACAAGAAATCAAAATTCAGATAAATGTATAAGATGCTTCTTTAAAACTTGACATTTTGAATGTGCCAGCAGTCTAAACTGAAACTAAACTTCAAATTATTAACATTTCACATGTCCGATCAAGTCTACAAAGACCCTTTGTTGTATAATAATAATCTCTGAACAGTTAGAAATTTTCTATTGAACACTTACAAATTTTCAACTGGGAGCTATCTAAGTGCTCTCAATATAACTTCTAAATAAAGGGCTAAGCTGAAAAGCAAACCATGTCACAGGGTTTCCTGAAAAATGTAGCTACCTTCAAAGTATCACTGGCTGTAGGAAGTGTAGGAAGCCAGATTTTTTTTTTTTTAGGAAGCCGGATTTTTAAGGCAAAACATTCCTCCTTCCTTTCTTGGCTACTGCTTTGTTAAGAGCAAACAAGGATCAGCAAAGACCAAAAGCAATGGAGAAACTGGAACTACTTTATGGCCCAGGCACTGGGCAAGAAAATGTTAACTCTGTCTTTTAAAAAATAAATCACATAAGTTTAAAAGAAATAGTTACGGCTTCCCTGGTGGCACAGTGGTTGAGAGTCCGCCTGCCGATGCAGGGGACGCGGGTTCGTGCCCTGGTCCGGGAGGATCCCACATGCCGCGGAGCGACTGGGCTCGTGAGCCATGGCCGCTGGGCCTGCACGTCTGGAGCCTATGCTCCGCAACAGGAGAGGCCACAGCGGTGAGAGGCCCGCGTACCACAAAAAATCAAAACAAACAAACAAAATAATAAAAGAAATATTTAAACTGCAAAATCATTGCTCAGACCTCCAACCAATCCAAAATAAAACACTATCATTAAAAACTCCCCATCTAAAAAACAAAACAAAAACTCCCCATTTATATTCAATGAGGTCTTCATTGAGGGAAATATTTGGGAAATACAGGCAATTCGATGATCCTTTGGGCTAGGAATCGGAATCTAGGAATACTCTGATTCTTTGCCCAATTCCTTGCCCAATTTCTAGAGAGCAGGAAAGTTTTTGTAAGGATGTTATCTAGATTTACTTTTATATTAAAATTACTTCAAAATGCTTTAATACAGCTACAAAAGACGTTATAAGCCATTATTAACTCTCACAACACTACAATGAAGTAGGTATCATATATCATCTTAGAGATGGAAAACAGAAGTTAAACAACTTAACAAGATTTTAGAAACAAAACTGAGCTACTTGTTATAACTCTTTTTTTTTTTTTTTTTGTAGTACACGGGCCTCTCACTGTTGTGGCCTCTCCCGTTGTGGAGAACAGGCTCCGGACGCGCAGGCTCAGCGGCCATGGCTCACGGGCCCAGTCGCTCTGTGGCATGTGGGACCTTCCCAGACCGGGTCATGAACTCGTGTCCCCTGCATAGGCAGGCAGACTCTCAACCACTGCGCCACCAGGGAAGTCCATAACTCTTAATATCACATAACTCCTTCCCTACAGAAACAAATTCCTAGTGCTACAATATGAACAGACCAATCACAAGCACTGATATTGAAACTGCGATTAAAAATCTTCCAACAGGGGCTTCCCTGGTGGCGCAGTGGTTGAGAGTCTGCCTGCCGATGCAGGGGACACGGGTTCGTGCTCCAGTCCGGGAAGATCCCACATGCCGCAGCGTGGCTGGGCCCGTGAGCCATGGCCGCTGAGCCTGTGCATCCGGAGCCTGTGCTCTGCAATGGGAGAGGCCACAACAGTGAGAGCCCCGCATACCGCAAAAAAAAAAAAAAATCTTCCAACAAAGAAAAGCCCAGACCAGATGGCTTCACAGGCGAATTCTATCAAACAGTTAGAGAAGAGCTAACACTTATCCTTCTCAAACTCTTACAAAATATAGCAGAGAGAGGAACACTCCCAAACTCATTCTACGAGGCCACCATCACCCTGATACCAAAACCAGACAAAGATGTCACAAAAAAAGAAAACTACAGACCAATATCACTGATGAATATAGATGCAAAAATCCTCAACAAAATACTAGCAAACAGAATCCAACAGCACATTAAAAGGATCATACACTACGATCAAGTGGGGTTTATCCCAGGAATGCAAAGATTCTTCAGTATACGCAAATCAATCAATGTGATAACACCATACTAACAAACTGAAGGAGAAAATTCATATGATCCTCTCAATAGATGCAGAGAAACCTTTCGACAAAATTCAACAACCATTTATGATAAAAACCCTCCAGAAAGTAGGCAGAGAAGGAACTTACCTTAACATAATAAAGGCCATATATGACAAATGCACAGCAAACATCATCCTCAATGGTGAAAAACTGAAACCATGTCCACTAAGATCAGGAACAAGACAAGGTTGCCCACTCTCACCCCTATTATTCAACCTAGTTTTGGAAGTTTTAGCCACAGAAATCAGAAAAGGAATCCAAATCGGAAAAGAAGAAGTAAAGCTGTCACTGTTTGCAGATGACGTGATACTATACATAGAGAATGCTAAAGATGCTACCAGAAAACTACTAGAGCTAATCAATGAACTTGGTAAAGTAGCAGGATACATAACTAATGCACAGAAATCTCTGGCATTCCTATACACTAATGATGAAAAATCTGAAAGTGAAATCAAGAAAACACTCCCACTTACCATTGCAACAAAAAGAATAAAATACCTTGGAATAACCTACCTAAGGAGACAAAAGACCTGTATGCAGAAAATTATAAGACACTGATGAAAGAAATTAAAGATGATACAAACAGATGGAGAGATATACCATGTTCTTGGATTGGAAAAATCAACATTGTGAAAATGACTCTACTACCCAAAGCAATCTACAGATTCAATGCAATCCCTATCAAACTACCACTGGAATTTTTCACAGAACTAGAACAAAAAATTTCACAATTTGTATGGAAACACAAAAGACCCTGAATAGCCAAAGCAATCTTGAGAAAGAAAAACAGAGCTGGAGGAATCAGGCTCCCAGACTTCAGACTATACTACAAAGCTACAGTAATCAAGACAGTATGGTACTGGCACAAAAACAGAAATATAGATCAATGGAACAGGATAGAAAGCCCAGAGATAAACCCATGCACATATGGTCACCTTATCCTTGATAAAGGAGGCAAGAATATACAATGGAGAAAAGACAGCCTCTTCAATAAGTGGTGCTGGGAAAACTGGACAGCTACATGTAAAAGAATGAAATTAGAACACGCCCTAACACCATACACAAAAATAACCTTAAAATGGATTAAAGACCTAAATGTAGGACCAGAAACTATCAAACTGAATAATCAACAAGGGTTTAGCTACCCTAGATTGCAGAGAACCATCTGTTTCAGAAAACCCCAGAGAGCTTGGATTGATGGTCCCATGGCAGGTGAATTACTCTCATTAATAATGTCCTGCCAGGGCTTCCCTGGTGGCGCAGTCGTTGAGAGTCCACCTACCGATGCAGGGGACACGGGTTTGTGCCCCGGTCCGGGAAGATCCCACATGCCGTGGAGCGGCTGGGCCCGTGAGCCATGGCCGCTGAGCCTGTGCGTCCGGAGCCTGTGCTCTGCAATGGGAGAGGCCACAACAGTGAGAGGCCCAAGTACCACAAAAAAAAAAAAAAAAAGTCCTGCCAGTCTTTCCATGACAATGAAGTGGAATAGGCACGGGCTTTTAATCTGGACAAACCTGTCAGCCAAGTGTCTGCATAGCCACTTGTCAGCTGTGCAACACCAACACCTTAAATTATATAAGCCTCCAGACTTTTACCAGTCTTAAATGTAACAAAAGAGAGAGAAGTGATGAAACACTAAAGGTGATAGGTACGAATTTATCATTAAATGGACCTTATTTTTAAAATAAGACAGTATTCCTAAAATATCAAAACCAAGAAATAACCAATATTTCTCAAATACTGGTTATTTCTCAAACAAGAGAAATAACCAGACACGTTATTATATCTGAATATTTTACATTGTATAATATAAATGTATCCCAACAACAAACAGGCCATTTTGCTTCTTAACATTCTCTTGTATTTTTCGGTTCAACGTATTATTTGGTTTAGAAAAGAATCAACTCCAGAAGACTTCATTCAGTGGGGACAAAAGTGAGGAAGCCTGATGTGGTAAGCTAATACTAGGAGGTATTAATTAAAAGCAAATTGTCCAACTTTCTTTGATTCCATGGGACATTCTGAAACATCTATATTTGTCCAAATTAGAGGAATTAACCACCAAGAGTTAAATAAGGCAAACTGTGTTTTTGTAGTCTTCAGAAAAAGGCTGGGTGACCACAATATGTACCATTTCATGTGTAGAGCAGAACAAGGCGCCTTACATAAACTGCCAGCCTGGGGCTAGACAAAGACAAGATGGACAGCAGTGAACTTGGTTAAAATCTGAAGAGTATATATTCACTACTAGTGGCTATTAACAGTCAGAAAACATGTAAGCATAAATTATGAATTGAAGTATTTAAAAGTTCTTAAATTACATGATTAGATTTTACCAAAAAAAACAAAAAACAAGGGCTTCCCTCGTGGCGCAGTGGTTGAGAGTCCGCCTGCCGATGCACGGGACGCGGGTTCGTGCCCGGGTCTGGGAGGATCCCACATGTCGTGGAGCGGCTGGGCCCGTGGGCCGTGGTCGCTGGGCCTGCGCATCCGGAGCCTGTGCTCCGCAACGGGAGAGGCCACAACAGTGAGAGGCCCGCGTACCGCAGCAAAAAAACAACAACAAAAAAAACAAAACCAGCACTGTAATTAAATAGCTTTAATTAAAATCTAATCTATGTTTTTTATTATTTTATTCTCAGGAAGTTTGAAAGACTATAAAGCTTTCCGTTATGTGCACTGTCATCAACTTCACTAGTTTCAAGCAGCAGCATGTATCTGCAAAATGGGATGAATCAATTTAGGTTAAGTCTCAGAATGATGGGTGCCACAACTAAGCTTAAATCCCAGATGCCCGCCCATCTTCTAGGAATCAGTGGCTAGGTATTTATTAAAATTCTCTTGTGTACCTACTAACAGCTACTCTTGTAAAGTGATGCAAAGAAATCTAAGACACATCTTTTATCTCCAGTAATTACTACTCTGCTTGAGCAACGAGACTTAAAACTTCAGGCAAGGCCAGTGTGTCACAAGCAACTACACTGGCCAGGGCAAGACTCTGAAGTTCTCTCTCCCTGACACCTTCTCTGAGAGAAACCATATTTCTAACATGTGATATTCTTCCTTTCCCTGCCGTCTCCTCTCTGCTCCTACCCCAGAAACTAGCCCCTGGGCCAGAAACTGGCTGTGTGACTCCTGGCTCGCCACGGAGGAGCTGAGTAGAGCCAGCTGGGCAGACAAGGCCCACTCTAAGACAAGGCTCCTCAGCCCCAGCACGATGACACCTGGGACTGGATAATTCTTTGCTGTCCTGTGTACTACAGGATATTTAGCAATATCTCTGGCCTCTACCCACTAGATGTCAGTAGCAACCTCCTTCCCAGCTGCGCCAACAGAAAAAACAAAAACAAAACAAAACAGCAAAAATAAAAAAACCCCAAATAAAAAAAAACACAAATAAACCACCTTGACTCCTGTCCCCTGGGGGCAAAACCACCCATGTTTGAGAGCCACAGCTTTAAGGAGGTTGAATTTTAACCTGCTGGCAACAGGAAGGCATCTAATGATTTTAAGCCTAGGAAGCAATACAAAACGGATCAGATTTGCTTCTCCAATGAATGGAGCAGTGCAGGGGTCGACTGTAGAGGGGCAGGGAGGGAGGCAAAAGGACTGGGCTGACTAAAGACATAGTTTTGGGTGAAAATGATGAACACGTGAACTAACACAGCAGTAGTGGAGACAGAAACCGTATGAATGCAAGTTACAATGGTAGAGTTAGAACACCAGGGCCCAGTCAGATAAAGCATTTGAGGGGAAGGAAAAAAATGGCACAGAATTACTTGTAAGTTTCTTACTTGGCAATTTAGATAGCTGTAGTGAGAGTCATTACCTAGGATAGGGAATTTAACAGGAAGAGCACGTTTAATAATGAGTTCCGGGGACTTCCCTGGTGGCGCAGTGGTTAAGAGTCCTCCTGCCAATGCAGGGGACACGGGTTCGAGCCCTGGTCCGGGAAGATCCCACATGCTGCAGAGCAACTAAGCCCGTGCACCACAACTACTGAGACTGCACTCTAGAGCCCGTGAGCCACAACTACTGAAGCCCATGCACCGAGAGCCCGAGCTCTGCAACAAGAGAAGCCACCACAATGAGAAGCCTGTGTACTGTAACGAAGAGTAGCCCCCGCTCACCTCAACTAGAGAAAGCCCGTAGGCAGCAACAAAGACCCAGGGCAGCCATAAATAAATAAATGTATTTTTAAATAAACAAATAAAAACAAGTTCCGGGGACTTCCCTGGTGGTCCAGCGGTAAAGAATCCGCCTTCCAATGCAGGGGACGGGAGTTCGATCCCTGGTCGGGGAACTAAGATCCCACATGCCATGGGGCAACAAAGCCTGCATGCTCCAACTACTGAGCTCGCACGCATCAACTAGAGCCCACGTGCCACAAACTACAGAGTCCACATGCCCTGGAGCCCATGTGCCACAACTAGAGAGAAAACCCACATGCCACAACTAGAGAGAAGCCCGAGTGCAGCAATGAAAGATCCCCCATGCCTCAACAAAGATCCTATGTGCCACAACTAAGACCCTATGCAGCCAAAAAAATAATAATAAAAAGAAAATAAATAAATATTAAAAATAAATAAAAACGAGTTCTGTTTTAAACGTAATAAAAGTTTGAGGTAAGTGTGGGATATCCAGGTAGGGAGGTTAGCAGTTAGGTTTCAAGGGGTCAACACTTATGTCGTTAACGTTATGTGCCAGGCCCTTTTCAAATATTAATTCGCTTAATCTTCATCCTATTCATTGAGATAGCAACTACTGCCACCCCATTGTATAGATGGGGAAACTGCTGTACAGAGAAGTTAAGTAACTTCTCCAAAATTCCATAGCTAGTCAGTTTTGAAGCTGGGATCCCAAACTCAGAGTCTGTGCTCTTGTAGAGTAGGTGAAGTCACAGGCATAGATTTGAACTCGCAAGGAAAATGAGCAAAGATGAGAAGAACAATCTAGGATGAAATACTGGAGAAAAGTATAAGTACCTGTTAAGCCAAAGGTGAAGGGGGAGCCAGAGGAAGGAGCCAGTGAGGGGGGTGTGGGGGGGGGAGGGTAAGACAGGCAATAGGGGAAGTCTTAAGGGCAGGAAGTAAGTGATGATATATTTGTAACTCACAACAATCCCTTTCATATAATCTACTCCACATAAATGTTTTAACTGAATTAATAGCCCTATAATCCCAAATAATGATCATATCAAATATCCATGCTTACAGCATATTCAAAAAATTTCATAGGTGAGCAAAACCTATATCATGTATGTCTGTGATTTTTCTAGAATACCAAGAGTTTGTGGAAGACACAGTGTCATTTAATATGAAACAACAGCTTAGACACCATATGAAATCATTCCATACATTTATGTCCAACTAAGAAGACTTTTTTTTTTTTTACGTAACGCTGGCCTCTCACTGTTGTGGTCTCTCCCGTTGTGGAGCACAGGCTCCGGACGCGCAGGCTCAGCGGCCATGGCTCACGGGTGGGATCTTCCCGGAGCGGGGCACGAACCCGTGTCCCCTGTATCAGCAGGAGGACTCTCAACCACTGCACCACCAGGGAAGCCTCAACTAAGAAGACTTTTTAAAGCTTTATTCACATCCTACTTTCACAGCAATGAAACATGTTACTCTGTTTTGCATTTTGTTGAAGATCACATGAAATATTGGCTCCTCTAAGTTCTGCAAATGACAGCTACAAAATTGTGTAGTCTCTTCCTAAAAAAGGATTTAGAAACCGTGTATATGAAAACTAATTACTTCTCATTTGAAGGAGTTACTAGAGCATCTGGTGAATCTTGAGTTGTGCTGCTATAATAAATCTTCTGTGTATCTAAACAGTTTTTGGTTATGCATTCCTTATTACACTTTACAATTTTATACCCTAAACACAAACATTTAGTAGAAAATGAGTTTCCTCAAGACACAAAAACGCTGGCCCCCACTTCCAATTCAACACGAGTGTTTTCTAAGTGTTTATTAATCTTGATTTCCCTGCCCAAACTCAAAGTACTTTCCCAACTTTAATGCATGTACAAATCTTTCAGAGATCTTGTTAAAATGGAAGATTCTGATTCAGCAGATCTGAAAACCAGGCCAACACTCTGCATTTCTAACAAGCTCCCTGCCGCATGATGCGATGCTCTGATCCACACTGGCTACTCGGCTGTGGCGCTTGGACCAGAAGCACTGGCACTACTGGGGGACTTTGAGAACTGCATGGCCCTCAGTGTGACAAACAACAGACCAATATCATCTGCTGAAGCTGATAACTCTAGGCATTTACATTAAAGTATTTCTTTTCAAATCCATTTACAACTCATTCACTGACATTTTCTTTTTTGTCGGTAGAAAAGGTGACACCTTCTTTTCTTGCTATTCTTTCCATTATCCTAAACTGTGGATCTAATAGCTAAGCCCCTCCACAAGGAGGCCCCAGCTGGTTCTTTCAAGGTTCTCTCTTATAATCCCTGTACTGGGGGCTTTCCTGGTGGTGCAGTGGTTGAGAGTCCACCTGCCGACGCAGGGGACACGGGTTCGTGCCCCAGTCCGGGAAGATCCCACATGCCGCAGAGCGGCTGGGCCTGTGAGACATGGCCGCTGAGCCTGCGCGTCCGGAGCCTGTGCTCCGCTTTGGGAGAGGCCGCAACAGTGAGAGGCCTGCGTACCGCAAAAAAAAAGAAAAGCTGATAATCCCTGTACTGGTCCACAGCATGCCAACTGAATGGACTGGTTATTTTCTAAATATAAACCATGCTCTCTCACCACACCCCCTCTTGTTTTGTTTTGGTTTGTTTGGTTGATGCTTTCCCCTATCAGGCCAGTCTCTAGAGCCGTCCCTCTCTACTCACCTTGACTGATTTCTCAATGAGATGTGACCTCACCATTCTCTGAACCACCCACTCGCCCTCACCACAGGAATTTTTCTTTCATTATAATATTTACTACATTCTGCTAGATATGACATATGTTGGTCTTTGCCTTATCTCGGCTATTGAATTACAAGCTATTTAAGGGTAGGAAATTTTATAACTAATTTTGATATTCCCTGCATTGCATAACACAGTTCCTCACTAAATGCTAAATAAAGCTCCAATAAAATTGAAGTAAAGCATTATTCCTTAATGATGATAAACTTGATCTAAATAGTCTCAAATCACAAATCTAAATTACATTTCTTATTTCTCCAAATACTATTGGTTTTCTACTTCAGTCATCACAGAAAATTGGGCACAATGCTTTATTTGCATTTTTTTCCAACTCTGACACCTAGAAAATTTTTATTTAATCTTACTTGAATCATTTTATCAGAACTTAAATTCTGAACCAGTTCATCTGGCATTTTCATATTGAACAGTCCAAATGTTTATATATCAGTTGAGGAAAATTTTATAATGAAATCTTCCTAAAAGTGTTATAAAACTCCACATACACACAAAGAAAAATAGACCACGAAGCAGCACAGATATCATTACATCTGTCATGCTGAAATAAAGCATGGTGACAAAGGTCAATTTTTAGAAACTAAAGGCTCTTCAGAACACCTGGAAGAATCTGAGGTATGAGGAGACACCATGCTTACTTTCAATCACGAAGTCCGCGTTAGTCCAAAGTCAGTCAACTGGACAATTTCTCAAGTACAAACAAATAAACAAACAAATCCAAAATAATGTATGATTAAAGTAAGCAGTGAGTCAAAGGAAAATATCCTGTGCTAAATTCTGAGGATAAATAAACAGACTAAGAACATAAGTTAATTCTAACTGATTGTTAAAAATGAGCCCAGGTCAATAAATGTCTCTAACCAAAGGGCGGAAAGTGAGATCAGAGTTTAAAAAGTGATATGGGGTTGTGATAACCACCAATGACTGGAACACAACAACTAATTATCAGAGCTGCATTGCCCCAAAAGCAAGAATTAAAAGAAAGAATCTAATGTCACTGACTACATAAAAAATGTTCTACTTGAGAGCTGCTAGGGCAATACTGAGCATCCTACCTGAAGACCAAAAAGTAACCATACTCGTTAAATCCTGCAAATGACAGTCATTCATTCATTAATTAGCTTCCTAACCTTAAAGATTGTGCCTTTGGCAAAGAACAGGTAAGGGACGGGAGTTTCTGGTGATGTTCTGACAGCCAGAATAATGGCTCCCCCAAAATATCCACATCCTAACTTCCACGAACCTATGAATATGTTACCTTACGTGGCAAGCGGGACTCTGCGTGGTTGGGATTCAGCTAAGGACCTTGAAATGGGTAGATCATCCTGGATTATTCAGGTAGGGCCAAGGCATTCACAAGGATCCTCACAGTAGAACAGGAAGTCAGAGTGATAAGATGTGAGGAGAACTCAACAACCTACTGTTGCTGGCTTTGAAAGGAAAGGAAGGGGCCATGAGCCAAGGAATGCGGGCAGCTTCTAGCAGCTGGAAAAGGCAAGGAAAGAGACTCTCCTCTAGAGCCTCCAGAAGGGAATGCAGCCCTACTGACATCTTGATTCTAGCCTGGTAAGACCCTGGCTGAACTTCTAACCTACAGAATTGTATAATAGATTTGTGTTGCTTTAAGCCATTAATTTGTGGTAATTTGTTACAGCAGCATTGGGAAACTAATACAATGGTTAACTGCCACAGAAAGAATTCTCTAAAACAGATAACTGCTTTTGAAAAGGGTAGAGTGACGCTCTATAAAATGCTCAGCAAATATGTGAATTAAGATTTAGTTTGCATTACTAAGACATAGACCTGCTCTGCTGTAAAAGGCTAACACACAAATTTTAAAACTAGATTTTATAAAAGGGTTGAAAGCAAATACAATTAACTTTGATAGAAAACCTTGGGTTAGAAAACAAAGCAGAACAAGGCATTTTCAGCCAGACAAGAAGGTGATAAAAAGTAAGTAGGAAAATGTGATATTCCTTGCAGATAGCATTTTAAAAGCGACCACCATAGTATCCTTTTCAATAGGCCAGCTAAAAGGCAAGAATCAGCATGTCTTTCAAAGCTCATATTTACCTGATGATCCTCTGGGCAGCATATTGATGGAGAGAACGAAACTGTGCCGACATATTTGCTAAAGCTGCCAAACAATTTGTGTGAAGGTACTTGTCCTGTCAGAAAACAGCAAGTTTAAAACATACATCGAGTCTTCTCGACATTTTAAGCAAGGTTAACTAGAAGCAAATGTAAACTCAATTGTCACTGATTTTAGAAAGTGCAGATCCACAATCTGTTTTCTCTAATTCCAAAATCCATAAAGCACTGAAAATCCAAAGTTTTTTCACTGCTAGTTTGGAACCAACATCTGGCACAAAAGATAATGATGCTATTTATGGTCTTCATTAAGCCCACCCTGGAGAATACTGAACTATTTTGCTGCAGAAATATTAATGTTTAGTTACAGCGCGTGGCTCCAGAACCTCATGGTTACATACAGTGTAGCACACAAACTGTAATTATCTTTCTAAAATCAAAAAATTCTCTGTGCTAAAACATACGTGGCTCCAAGAGTTTCAGATAAAAGACTGTGGAAAGGCTAACCTGTGTTAGCCTCCCAGAGGGGCGTAACTGAAAACGGTGCAGTAAATTTGACCACTTCTCTAAGCTATGAATTCTGTATATCGCTTCTCTAGTGACTGGAACTGAAATTTGCTCCCAGGCATAGCAAATACAATCTAGTTGAAATTCTCCTTTTACTCTTTAAAGTATTCTCTTTTTCTCCATTTCTTTCCCATCTGAATTCATATTTTCTTGTGCTTGTATCTTCTTACAGTTTGTTGTTGCTACTTTTAAAAGGTAAACCAGTTTTATCAGTCCAGCAAAGACATACAACATCTTTTAACTAAATGTGCTCCACTGCTTATTTTCTATTACATGTAAAATAGCTCTGATCATACCACCTATGAAATATTAAAAAGCAGACACTTTAAACATTACCTTAGGATCATAATACAGTGACTATATGTTGGTCTATATTTTTCCACCATATTCCATGAGAACGTTTGCACTCTAAATATTGAGATTCCTTTAAACTATAGTCTTCATTGTACTGTATGTATAAAGGTAGAAAAATAGCTATGGAATACTTACTCTTGTCCTTGTCATGTTGTACTGAATAGTTCTTATTACAACCAGTATCAGGAGACTCCCCAGTGAAATTTCAGTTAAAACCCGTTCTGAATACCAAGTAATATTTTTTAACATCTGTAATAGGGAAGAAAAGTTTAAGTAAATATGATTGCTTTAGGGAAAAAGGGATTATCCATGTCTACAATTTCTGACAAGCTGTGGCTTTGCTCTGAAGGTGAGTTAAACAGTATACAAAAGTAAACTGTGAGAATTTCAGTTCAAGATAGTGAAACTGTGCTGATGTATTTTCTTCTTCTTCCTTCTTAAATATAAAAGAAAAAAAACAGACGATGCTATCATTAGTAGACGAAAAGGAGCTATATTTAAAAAGGTATGGCACATAGAACAAGTGTGACAGAAAAACCATCAGAGGTCACCAGTTTGAAAGCAAAAATAAGAAAACTGAGGAGTCTCTTGAAAAAGTGGAGCTATCGTAACAACCACAGAAAATCTCTACCCTTGGGTCGAGGAGAGGCCAAGAATGCAAATTAGCCAAGATCTTCAAGAAGAGACGCGCCCATGCTCTGCTCCAGCTCCAGTGCTCACCTCCAGGCCTTGGTAAGCAAAAACTGTCTAGCTTCAGTTGGTGCAGTTCCACAGACTTGTAACATGGGCATCAGAGAGAGAAAAACTGGGCAGCACAGCAGCCAATGCTGGGTTGCCACAATGAAGGAGGCAAAATGCACAAAAACCAACAGGCTCATCTGGCACCAGAACTCCTCGAACGTTCTCTTCCATTGAGGTCACCCTACTTCTTTTCTCCTTGACGCATGAAGCCAATGTGCCACATTCTTTCCATCCATGCCTGAAAAAGGACAAGACTTCTGGCTGATTCCCACCCTCTCCACTAAGAAGATAAGCCCCCCTGTAGAGCACAGGAGACCTCCATCATTCATACCTTCCAAAGGAGTCTCACCACCTTTCAAAATAAGTGAATCTAGACTTTCATTTATAATTATGAATGGACAAGAAGCCACCAAAAACGTAGAGAAATCCAACAGTGAAAAAGATATGCTGAATCTAATCAAGCCTCTGTTCTAATTGCCAGCATATATGAAATACAGAGGACAGAAAAACACGATAAATAACACAATGATATAATCATCCAAAGCCAAATGTATGAAATTCTACTAAACAAATAAGTCCGTTTCTACAAAAAGTGAATGGTGTAATAAGGTGGGAGAGGGAGAGACTGTTACAGATAACAGTCAAGAACTAAATGATTTGGAAACTCATTCAAACCAACCAACTCAAGGAAGACATTTTAAAGATAATTGAAAGAAAACTGAATATTAGTAGGAATTTTAAAAATATCGTTGGGCTTCCCTGGTGGCGCAGTGGTTAAGAATCTGCTTGCCAATGCAGGGGACACAGGTTCAATCCCTGGTCTGGGAAGATCCCATATGCCGCGGAGCAACTAAGCCCATGCGCCACAACTACTGAGCCTGCACTCTAGAGCCCGTGAGCCACAACTACTGAGCCTGTGCTCTAGAGCCCGCGAGCCGCAAATGCTGAGCCCACGTGCCACAACTACTGAAGCCCATGCGCCTAGAGCCCGTGGTCCGCAACAAAAGAAGCCATCGTAATGAGAAGGCTGCAGGCACCGCAACAAAGAGTAGCCCCTGCTCACCAAAACTAGGGAAAGCCCGCACAGCAACGAAGACACAATGCAGCCAAAAATAAATAAATAAAATAAATATTTTAAAAAATAAATAAAATATCGTTGGTTTTGTTGGATGTGATAATGGTATTATGTTTATTTTTTTATGCCTGTGTTTATCAAAGTGACATACTTAAATATCTACAAATGAAATTTTATATATATATGATTTACAAGATTAAAAAAATATATTCTAGCCAAAATATAAAAAGCAGAGGGGGTGGGGTGGGTAGATGAAATGAGAACAGAAGAATATTGATGAATCCATGGGATTCATTATACTGTTTTTTCCAATTATGCTTACATTTAATGTGTTCATAATTAAAAGCTTATTAAATAAATAATAAGAAAATGAATAAATGTGAAACTAAACAAGCAGAACAAACATACCCCCAATTAAACAAAGATAATTTAAGAGGCTGGGGAAAAGTTTTTGAAATTCTAATTAGTATCTTCGGTGAGAGTTGACAGAATACTGTATCCATAAAATAAGAACAGTTTACTATGAAAAATGCGAATCACAGAATGAAGAAAAGCTACTGAACATTAAAAATATGATGACTGAGACTTAAAAGAGAGAGAGGAGGACTTCTCTGGTGGCGCAGTGGTTAAGAATCCACCTGCCAATGCAGGGGACACAGGTTCGAGCCCTGGTCCAGGAAGATCCCACAAGCTGTGGAGCAACTAAGCCCGCGTGCCGCAACTACTGAAGCACACGCGCCTAGAGCCCGTGCTCCGCAACAAGAGAAGCCACTGCAATGAGAAGCCCGTGCACCGCAACAAAGAGTAACCTCCACTCGCCACAACTAGAGAAAGCCCGCATGCAGCAATGAAGACCCAACACAGCCAAATAAATAAAATTGAATTTAAAAAAAAAGAGAAAGAAATTAGCAGAATGGGTGCTATGGAAAACAGAACTTGGGATGTGAAAGACAAAACTGAGAAGTTCCCTAAGACAACAGCAGTATAAGGCAAAAAGACAAAATATAAGAGAAAAGTGGAGATCCAGTATATACCTAATAAGAGTTCCAGGAGGAATAGACTAAAATCGACCCTTGAACAACATGGGTTTGAACTGCATGGGTCCATTTATATGTGGATATTTTTTTCAGTAAGTATATAGTCAGCCCTCCATATCCACAGGTTGCAACCTCAGATACTGAGGGCCAACTATGGGACTTGATCATCTGTGGGTTTGGGTATCCAGGGCAGGTCTTGGAACCAATCTCCCGCCGATACCAAGGGAGGACTGTAGAAGCAAAAGAGAAAAATTAGTAATAGGGCTTCCCTGGTGGCGCAGTGGTTAAGAATCCGCCTGCCAATGCAGGGGACACTGGTTCGAGCCCTGGTCCGGGAAGATCCCACATGCCACAGAGCACCTAGGCCCGTGCGCCACAACTACTGAGCCTGCACTCTAGAGCCCGTGAGCCACAACTACTGAAGCCCACGCACCGAGAGCCCATGCTCCGCAACAAGAGAAGCCACCGCAATGAGAAGCCTGTGCACTGCAACGAAGAGTAACCCCCACTCGCCACAACTAGAGAAAGCCTGCGTGCAGCAACGAAGACCCAACACAGCCAAAAATAATAAATAAATAAATTTATTTAAAAATTTTTTTTAAAAAAAACAAAAATTAGTAACAGAAAATTTCTTTGAGGGGAAGAGAAACTTGAAACACTTTAAGCAAAAATATTGAAAAAAATCAAAATTTATTCTGATAAGATTTCAACAGTATATGAGAAAATCCATTGGCTTCTAGCCAGAAGAAACATGCCAAAATCTATTGGCTTCTAGACAGAAGAAACATGTTATCACCAAAAGAAAGAAAGGTAGACTAACATAAGATTTCTCATCTTGAACACTATATATCTGAAGGACAACAGAACAATGTCTACAAATGTTTGAGGAATAGATTATCATTCTAGGATTCTATATCTAGAGAAGCTACCACACAAGGATACAGAAAAGTGAAGACTTTTAAGTATGCAAAGACTCAGCATGAACCACCCATGCACTATTTCTGGGGAAAAAACAAACCACCACACATGTAAGTGCTTAGCTGCCCCTCCTCACCACTGTAATGACAACAACAAAACCATAACAGCCAGATAAAGTCAAGGAAGGAAAATATGGACTACTAAACAACAACAACCGCCCCCCAAAAAACCCACAATTATGAAATGAGGAAAATATAATTAAATCTAAATAATATGGTTGACCTTAATTCTTTGCTAAGATAAAATAAATATTTCTCTGCTAAGTCTGCCTCCCTGCAAATTCCAAACAATATTAAAAATGAGAAAGGGGGCATGGAAGCAGATAAGCATTAAAAAGTAAAGAAATACTGTCTTCAACTTCATGTAAGTGCCCGCAAGTGCCTCCACAACAGATTTTTACGCAGTTCAACTCTTTGACAAGAGACCCATGTCACCTAGAGTCCGCCATTTGGGTTACAAATAACCCAACAGTGACCTGTGCTGGAGGCTCCACTCAGAGGATGGCCACTCAGAGGATGGCCCACTACATGGTAGCTGAGTACTGTTTGTGAAGTAGAAAATGTAACACTTTAAGCATTTCCATTTATTCATGACTAATAACGACCTTAATCAACTAGAAGAGACAGCCTATGTGTAAAACAAATGATAGTAGCTGAAAATACTCAGAACAATGAGATTTGCCAGTTGAATCTTTATAAAGGAATGATGCAATGCTCAGTCCCTCTGATTTACTCTGTGAGGCTGCAGTTCTCAAAATGTGGTCCTGAGACATTTCTGGAGCATTCTCAAGGTCAAATCTATTTTCACAATAATACCAAGACATTACTTTCCACTCTCATTCTCTCGTGAGTATATAGTTCAGCTGTCCAGAGGCTACATAACATGTCTAATAGCACAACAAATTTAATACAGAGGGAGACATGAGAATCTAAGGCAAAAATGTAAAACAATGCCACTCTCTTGCTAAACTTTTGTTTGTGGAAAATAGTTACTTTCATAAAAATATGTTACTGATGCTAACACGTAATGGGGTTTATTATCATAATAATTATTTCTAAATGAACTAATCAAATATTTTAAAAATATGTCCGTTTTAATTTCCAATACAGTAAATGCCGAGAACAATAATCCACATAAAGACATTATGTCGTGTCCTAAACTACTTTTAAGTGTAAAGACCACAAGGTTAAGACCACTGTTCTGTCTCCAAGGGAATACTAACCCAGGACACGCGTTAGGCAACTTGACTAGTGAGAGGAGTCTCTGTCTTTTGAAAGGTCACACTTGAGCATACACACATTTGAGCATAGTTTGGTTTCTCCTCTCTCTTGGCTCCTGTGTTTAGAAATAAATTATCATAAGCCACCTTATTTGAAGCCAAGGTCATTGGTTCTTAGTGTTTACTTGTGCGTGTCTACTATGTAACTGGATGGAAGAAGTGTTTTAAATAAAAGTAGCCTTATTCATTTAACATTCAACAAATATTTAATGAGTATCCACATAGTAAACTTATGATGTTACTATGAAAATCAGAAACCAATTTGGCATTTACATAAAGGTCTGTCTTTTCTTCCTGTGAAAAATAAGTCATTATCTGTAAATTCTGGTAGTGTTTAAGAAAAATTAAAAATTAGTAGCTATAGAGCTCACACAGCTTCCCAGGGGACATTAATGCATACTAGGCAGCATACAGAAAATTTTCTTGGTAACCTGGCTGTAGTTCTTGACCTATTTATTTGGTACTTATAAAAAAAATTCCTCATCTCTTGCATTCAACATCCATACAGTTTAATAGCTGTAGACTGTTATCATCTTGATTACACATTACATACATTTAACATTTTATGCCAAAATAACTCAAACATGTAGAAGGAAACTCCTCAAGGATCTGAAAATATCTTCCTTCTCAAAAAGTATATGAGAATTGTTTGTGGTTCTAGGTCTTCTTTCAGCTTCTTCCCCCCATAGGATTTGTTTTTATTGAATATATCTCTTCCATATGTTACAAAGGCTACAATATTATATAGTAACATATTATATAATGTCAACTCTTTAAAAAATTAAATATATATAGAAAAGCACAAAGAATAATAAACTTCCATACTCCCACAAATGACATTAACATTTTATTAACATTTAACGTTAATGTTTTGTATTTTAAGATGAAAATCTCATTTTATTCCCCCAAAGAGGGACAACCACTATCTGGAGTTCAGTATATATCTTTCCCGTCCATTTCAAATACTTTATATGTACACACACAAACACACACACACACACACAACCAAAAACCAGCATTCCTTTGTATATTTTCTACTTTACATAAACGGTATCATAATGTATCAGGTTGAATAGTGGCCTCCAAATTCATGTCACCCAAAACCTGTGAATGTGACCTTATTTGGAAATAAGGTCTTTGTAGACACAATCAAGTTAAGATGACATTATACTGGATTAGGGTGGGCCCTAAATCCTATATGACTGGTGTCCTTATAAGAGAAGGAGGAGAGACAGACAGGTACATGAGAAAAGGCCATGTGAGACCAGCGCAGAGGCTGGATGCAGCTGCAAGCCAAAGAACACCAAGGAATGACGACCAGGGGCTAGAAAGAGGCAAGGAATCACTCCCCTAGATCCTGCAGAGACAGCATGGTCCTGCCGACACCTTGCTTTTGGACTTCTAGTCTCCACAACAGTAACAAGCAATTTCTGTTGTTTTAAGCCACCCAGTTTGTTATGGCAGCACTAGTAAACTGATACATTTAAGTATTCGTTTGCATCCAAATTTTTTCACTCAATAGGTCTTTGCAACTCCTCTATATTGATAGATATATATAAGAAGAATTATGTTTACCACATACGCCAAGGTCTAATAGTACTAGTTGTTTTTTTAATGAACTGCTTCTATACTAGTTAGTAAATAGCTGCTGCCCCAAGACACTCCTCCAGGACTTCCTCGTGGTTTGGCAATTAATGTACAGCAGAGGACAAAGGATATATGGACAACAGCCATTTTTACTGGATGATTTTGATGCCATGACAGTTAAATAGTTGAAAACCACCTCTACTTCATTCCATCCAAGCACGGTACAGTCTTGTGCCAATAGGTCACATTTTTTTATCCACTCTTCTATTATGGAAGTTTAGGTTATTTCCAGTTTTTTCCCTATTAAAATCAATGTTACAATATAGATCCTTACCCTCATTATCCAAAATCTCACGACATTAAACTCAGAAACCAGGGAGTCCTTACTCTCCATACTTGTAGTATCTGGCCATTAATTACCTAAAGTCAGGAATTACACAGATTTTGAAAACAAAAATATCTGTAAAATCCCTGTTATACGTTACCCAGTGTGTGGTACTCAGTGACTTCACAAGCACTTCGGCAAGAGTTTGTTAGGAAGCAGAATTACTAAGTCAATGAGCACCTCCTTTAAAAAAGATATGTATAGAGGCTAAACAATATACTACTAAATAACCAAGAGATCACTGAAGAAATCAAAGAGAAAATCAAGAAATACCTAAAAATGACGACAATGAAAATACGACCCAAAACCTATGGGATGCAACAAAAGCAGTTCTAAGAGGGAAGTTTATAGCAATACAATCTTACCTCAAGAAACAAGAAACATCTCAAGTAAACAACCTAACCTTACACCTAAAGCAAGTAGAGAAAGAAGAACAAAAAACCCTCAAAGTTAGCAGAAGGAAAGAAATCATAAAGATCAGATCACAAATAAATGAAAGAAATGAAGGAAACAATAGCAAAGATCAATAAAACTAAAAGCTGGTTCATTGAGAAGATAAACAAAATTGATAAAACATTAGCCAGGCTCAACAAGAAAAAAAGGGAGAAGACTCAAATCAATAGAATTAGAAATGAAAAAGGAGAAGTGACTGACACTGCAGAAATACAAAGGATCATGAGAGATTACTAGAAGCAACTATAAGCCAATAAAATGGAAAACCTGGAAGAAATGCACAAATTCTTAGAAAAACACAACCTTCCTAGATTGAACCAGGAAGAAACAGAAAAAATAAATAGACCAATCACAAGCACTGAAATTGAAACTGTGAGTAAAAATCTTCCAACAAACAAAAGCCCAGGACCAGATGGGTACACAGGCCAATTCTACCAAACATTTAGAGAAGAGCTAACACTTATCCTTCTCAAACTCTTACAAAATATAGCAGAGAGAGGAACACTCCCAAACTCATTCTACGAGGCCACCATCACTCTGATACCGAAAGCAGACAAAGATGTCACAAAAAAAGAAAAATACAGGGCAATATCACTGATGAACACAGATGCAAAAATCCTCAACAAAATACTAGCAAACAGAATCCAACAGCACATTAAAAGGATCATACACCATGATCAAGTGGGGTTTATCCCAGGAATGCAAGGATTCTTCAGTATACGCAAATCAATCAGTGTGATAAACCGTATTAACAAACTGAAGGATAAAAACCATATGATCATCTCAATAGATGCAGAAAAAGCTTTCGACAAAATTCAACACCCATTTTTGATAAAAAAACACTCCAGAAAGTAGGCATAGAGGAAACTTATCTCAACAAAATAGAGGCCATAAATGACAAACCCACAGCCAACATTGTTCTCAAAGGTGAAAAACTGAAACCATTTCCACTAAGATCAGGAACACAACAAGGTTGCCCAGTCTCACCACTATTATTCAGCATAGTTTTGGATGTTTTAGCCACAGCAATCAGAGAAGATAAAGAAACAAAAGGAATCCAAATCGGAAAGGAAGAAGTAAAACTGTCACTGTTTGCAGATGGCATGATACTAAACATAGAGAATCCTAAAGATGCTACCAGAAAACTACTAGAGCTAGCCAATGAAATCGCTTGCATTCCTATACACTACTGATGAAAAATCTGAAAGAGAAATTAAGGAAACACTCTCATTTACCATTGCAACAAAAAGAATAAAATACCTAGGAATAAACCTACCTAAGGATATAAAAGATCTGGTTGCAGAAAACTATAAAACACTGGTGAAGGAAATTAAAGATGATACAAACAGATGGAGAGAAATACCATGTTCTTGGATTGGAAAAATCAACATTGTGAAAATGACTAAACTACCCAAAGCAATCTACAGATGCAATGCAATCCGTATCAAACTACCACTGGCATTTTTCACAGACCTAGAACAAAAAATTTCAGTTTGTATGAAAACACAAAAGACCCTGAATAGCCAAAGCAATCTTGCGAAAGAAAAATGGAGCTGGAGGAATCAGACTCCCAGACTTCAGACTATACTACGAAGCTACAGTAATCAAGACAGTATGGTACTGGCACAAAAACAGAAATATAGATCAATGTAACAGGATAGAAAGTCCAGAGATAAACCCATGCACATACGGTTACCTTATCCTTGATAAAGGAGGCAAGAATATACAATGGAGAAAAGACAGCCTCTTCAATAAGTGGTGCTGGGAAAACTGGACAGCTACATGTAAAAGAATGAAATTAGAACACGCCCTAACACCATACACAAAAATAACCTTAAAATGGATTAAAGACCTAAATGTAAGGCCAGAAACCATCAAACTCTTAGAGGAAAACATAGGCAGGACACTCTACAACATAAATCACAGCAAGACCCTTTTTGACCCACTTCCTAGAGAAATGGAAATAAAAACAAAAATAAACAAATGGGACCTAATGAAACTTAAAAGCTTTTGCACAGCAAAGGAAACCATAAACAAGACCAAAAGACGACCCTCAGAATGGGAGAAAATATTTGCAAATGAAGCAACTGACAAAGGATTAATCTCCAAAATTTACAAGCAGCTCATGTAGCTCAATATCAAAAAAACAAACAACCCAATCCAAAAATGGGCAGAAGACCTAAACAGACATTTATCCAGATAAAATATACAGATTGCCAACAAACACATGAAAGGATGCTCAACATCATTAATCATTAGAGAAATGCAAATCAAAACTACAATGAGGTATCACCTCACACCAGTCAGAATGGCCATCATCAAAAAATCTACAAACAATAAATGCTGGAGAGGGTGTTGAGAAAAGGGAACTCTTTTGTACTGTTGATGGGAATGTAAATTGATACAGCCACTATGGAGAACAGCATGGAAGTTCCTTAAAAAAACTAAAAATCGAACTACCATATGACCCAGCAATCTCACTACTGGGCATATACCCTGAGGAAACCATAATTCAAAGAGAGTCATGGATCACAATGTTCATTGCAGCACTATTTACAATAGCCAGGTCTTGGAAGCCACCTAAGTGTCCACTGACAGATGAATGGATAAAGAAGATCTGGCACATATACACATTGGAATATTACTCTGCCATAAAAAGAAACAAAATTGAGTTATTTGTAGTGAGGTGGATGGACCTAGAGTCTATCATACAGAGTGGAGTAAGTCAGAAAGAGAAAAACAAATGCCGTATGCTAACACGTATATATGGAATCTAAAAAGAAAAAGAAAAAAAAAAAGGTTCTGAAGAACCTAGGGGCAGGACAGGAATAAAGACACAGACATAGAGAATGGACTTGAGGACACGGGGAAGGGGAAGGGTAAGCTGGGACGAAGTGAGAAAATGGCATGGACATACATACACTACCAAATGTAAAATAGATAGCTAGTGGGAAGCAGCCACATAGCACAGGGAGATCAGCTTGGTGCTTTGTGACCACCTAGAGGGGTGAGACAGGGATGGGATGGTGGGGGAGAGACACTAGATGGAGGGGATATAGGGATATATGTATACGTATAGCTGACTCACCTTGTTATACAGCAGAAACTAAGACACTATTGTAAAGCAATTATACTCCAGTAAAGACGTTAAAAAAAAATGTATGTTTTGATCAGTATTAACTAAAAACCACAGAGCAACACAGTAGCACCAGCCACAAGTGGGGATTTAAATTCAAATTTAATAAAATTAAAAATTCAATCCCTCAGTCACACTGGTCAGATTTCAAGTGCTGCCATTATCAGACAGTGCAGTTGCAGCAGATTTCTATCAACACAGAAAGTTCAACTGAATAGCCTGGTATAGAGAACACCACTGTATCCATCATCCAGTTTTAGCAAATGTTAATATTTTTGCCTTTGAAGCACCTAAAGCCCCCCAGCTACTCCTCCCTGACCCTCTAACCTCTGACAACACTCTCCTAAATTTGGTACTTCATTACCATGAATATTTTTGAATTTATTATTGTCAATACATACAGCTCTGTTTCATTCACTGTAGCTCCTCTGCAGTATTTCATTTATGTTATCAGGTGTTTGCAAGTTTTGAACACTACAAACAATCCTACAATGAACACTGCTTCAAACGTGCTCTTGTGAATCTATGGAAAAGTTTTTCCTAGGACTCAAACCAGGAAATGGAATTGCTCAGAGGTAGAGTATTTACTTCTGCAGGTAATTTGAGGAATGTGAAAGGCCAAATTCCTCACAAAAGTGGTTCTACCAGTTTATACTGTCACCACCAGTATATGAGAGTTCTCTTTTTCTGTATTCTCACCTGATATATGAGATCTCATAATTTTTGCCAATCTGATGAGTACAGAATATTTCAGTTATCTTAATTAGCACGATCCCGAAAAATCATCAGGTTGAGCATTAAAAATGCTCAAATTAAACCTTTAAAAATGCTTAGTGGAGGAAATTCCCCAGCAGTCCAGCGGTTAGGACTCCACGCTTTCACTGCCAGTCGCCTGGGGTGAGGGCCCGGGGTCAATCCCTGGTCAGTGAACTAGGATCCCACAAGCCTCACAGCACAGCCAAAACGAAACAAAAAACTTGTTTAAAAATAATAATAATAATAATAATGCTTACCAGTCATTCAGGTTTTTTATTGTTCTTCTATTACTTTGCCCATTATTCTAGCAATACTTTGCTTTTGTGACTGATTATAAGGATTCTTTATAAATTAAAAATGCTGGGACTTCCCTGGTGGCGCAGTGGTTAAGAATCCGCCCGCCAAAGCACTGGACATGGGTTCGAGCCCTGGTCCGGGAAGATTCCACATGCCGCGCAGCAACTAAGCCCGTGTGCCACAACTACTGAGCCTGCGCTCTAGAGCCCGCATGCCACAACTACTGAAGTCTGCGCGCCTAGAGCCTGTGCTCCGCAACAAGAGAAGCCACTGCAATGAGAAGCCCCCACTCACTGCAACTAGAGAAAGCCTGCGCACAGCAACGAAGACCCAATGCAGACAAAAATAAATAAATAAATAATAAATTTATTTTAAAAATAAATTAAAATGCTAACCCTGTCTTCCTGTCTGCGTCTTGTTTTCACTTGCTGTAACAGTGAAAATTTTCATTTTCATGAAATTCATTCATTTTAATGTAGTCAAACTTATTAATCTTTTCATTCATGGTTTATACATTTTATGCTTAAGAAATTCCTTTCTCAAGTTCATAGTAATATTACCCTTTAATTTCTCTTTGAAGATTTTAAAATGGAGCTTTTCACATCTAGGTCTTATTAATCCAAGTGGAATTCTTCTTTGTATGTGGAGCAAGATAATCTAATTTTACTTTTTCCATTTGGATGAGCCATGTTCTCACCCTCAGCACGATTTATTTATTACTTCTGTCACAGTTCATGTTTGAGTGTGTAGTTTCTGGACTGTCTAAGTTCTTTTCCATTTATTTGTTTTCTATTCCCTTGTTAATAAAACACAATCTTAAGTACTAAAGTTTTATAACTAGTCGATCTGGTAGGGTGAGTAACTCCACAATGAACTGCTTCAAAAACTTTCTAGGCTTTTTGCTTTTCCCTTCGATTTCTGGGATCAGCTTCTCAAGTCTCACAAAAAACTGCTGAGATTCTGATCAGATGAACATAGCAATTAATTTGGAGGCAAAATTAACAACTTGATGACATTGAGTCTTCCCATCTGTGAACATGGTATCTTTCTCCATTTATTAAGCTATATTTAATAACTTTCATTTAGGTAATTTATACCATTAAAATATTGTACTTCTTTTAGATTAATTCCTGGGTTTCACTGTAGTTTTACTGCCATTGTAAGTAGTATCCCTATATCACATTTTGAAGTCCTTTGTTATTAGTATGCAGATATAGTATTTATTTTGTATACTGATTTCTGACCCAGAAAATTTGTTCCACTTTCCTAACAGTTCTAATATTAGAGTCTTGAATTTTCTATGTAGTCAGTCCTAACATCTGCAAATACTGACATTTAGATTTCCTTTCTTTTTAATTTTAAAATCATTTATAGTTGTTCTAGTCTTAATGACCTGCTTAGAATTCTGATACAACATTGAGAAGTGGTAATAAAGGGCATACACACTTTGTTCTGACTTTCAAGGGAAGACTTTTAAAATTCCCCAATCAAATATAATACTTAACTATAGGTTTTGGTAGATACCTTCTGTTGAGACAAGGAATTTCCTTTCTACCCTTATTTTGTTAAGGTTTTTTAAAATCATAAGTAAGTACTGACTTTTATCAAATGCTTTTCCTGCAACCGTTGAGGTGATTATATGTCTTTTTTACTCTTAAATTAATAAATTACATTAAGATATTTTCTAATATGAAACCATCCTTGCATTCCTGCAATACTTGGTATTGACAGACATACTCTTTTTCCTATCTTGCTTTATTCCATTTTACCATATTAGATTTATAAGCTTTGTGACTACATTTGTGTCAGTATTGCTTCTCAATTCGAAATCCACTCTTCTTTGCCCTGCTTTGTGATACCAAAGCTGAACACTGTAGACATTTCTCCTTTGTTGGCTGTCTTGATGTTAAGTTTCATCAACAGAGGACATTTGGAAGGACACCTCAACATCAGAGCAAGAGAGCTCTTTCTTCCCTTCTTCAATGTAGTGTTTTCCGTGCAGTAGCCAACAACAGATCAGCATGGGGGACCTTGTAACATTTACCTAAGTGACCTTCACAGTTCCACTTTGGCCCACATCCTCTGACATGTTTCTTCACTACTGGCAAACTGCATATTCCTGGGACAACCAGGTCCTCTTCCTCAGATATCTGGCCCTCAGCTTTGGATGCACCTGGGGAAGCTTCCTTTAAATTTCTAAATTCCTTCCTCCTCCTCTGTCAGATTAATGATAACAGTTACTTTTTGCACTTGTCTTTTCTATCCTCTTTAGAGTTGGCAGTTTCTTTCTTAAAAGACTAAATATACTAAATATTTTAGGTTTGCAGGACATATAGTCTCTGTCACCCATGACTCGACTCTACTGTTGTCACTTGAGAGCAGCTGTGGAGACTACATTAACAAATAGTTGTGGTTGTTCTACAATAAAGTTTTATTTACAAAAAACAAGCAGCTGGCCTGCTGGCCATACTTTGCTGAATTCCTTCAATAGTCTATTGGTGCTGATGGTAATGATGACAGGTAAGAATGAATTACAATAATTCACTATCTGTCAACTGAAAATTTGATATGAATACCACAGCAATGTAGTAGATCAGTAGAATAGTGATATGCAAGAAGTGATTTTTTTTCTTATTAGAAATAGAAAGTGAAGCAGGTAGTAATTTTGCACATTACAGTATTTGGGTTTAATATGAAAATTTACCAATTTAGAACAAGTTGAACACATATATTCAACATGAAAGATACTTTCGATTGTATTAGTACATAAGAAATTTCAAATTTCTCAGCTTGTTTATTATTTTACTTTATTTTTCATGTTCAACCTGGTTTGAAGGATAGTTATTCTACTTTAATTACATACGATCAGCAATTACACTTGCATGGTACCCAAGTGCTCAAAAGCTTTATGCGCTATGGGATTTTTCTATATTTCTTAATGAAACTAGTATCTTAAGACTCATCAGCATAATCATGACACTTTGCTGTAACATATAATCTTCTGCATGTCTCTTGGTACATATGTACATACATTTCTTTGCATATATACCTAGTAGAATTGCTGGATGTTTGTTCAACATGTTCAAATTAGGTAGAAAATGACAATGAGTTTACCAAAGGAGTTGTAACAATTTAAAACCCCACCAGCAGCTCCTCATCCTACCCAATATTAGGTATCATCATCCTTTTTAATTTTAGTCGTTCTGGTAGGTGTATACTGGTACCTCATTGTGGCTTTAATTTGCAATTCCCTAATTACAAATGAAGTTTTTAAAACACTTTTTAATATGTTTATTGACCATTTAGATACTGTCCTTTTTGAAGTGCTTCTTCAAGCCTGCTGTTCATTTTATTACTGTGTCTTTTTCTTACTGGTTTGTAGGCGTTCATTATATATGTTAAATATAAGCCATTTGTGAGTAATATATATATAGCAATATCTTCTTCCACTATCTGGCTTGATTTTTCATTCTCTTACTAGTATTTTTTGATAAATAAATTTTAAATTTTAATCTAGTTTGGTTTATTAATCTTTTCTTTTATTGCTAATGCTTGCAGAGGCCTGTTTGAGAATCTTTCCTTGTCCCCAAATCATGAAGATATTCTCCTCCATTATCTTCCAGAAGCTTTACTGTTTTGTTCCTTATATTAACATCTAGAATTCATCAGAAATTGGTTTTTGTGTATGGAGTGAGTAGGGGATCAGGTTCATTTTTTCCCCATATGGATAACTAACCATTTAATGAAAAGACCTTTCTCTGTGGCAACCTTTGAAACAAGCTGTGTTCACATATAGAGTTCTCATATCCAGTAGATCAAGTCCTCCTACTTTGTTCCTCTTCTACAAGGGCACTTCAGCTATTCTTGGCCCTTTTCAATTCTAAGTAAATTGTAGAATTTACACATACATTTACACTCTCACATTCAAAAGAAAAATACTTCGAAGGGGGGAATTTCATTAAATATATATATCAATATGGGGTAAAGATATCCTTGCAATAGTAGTATTTCTAATGCATTAACATAAAAGTCTACATTTATTTCAGTTTTCTTTAATCTTTCTCAATGTTTTAGAATTTTCTAAGTAGAGATCATACACATCTTTCACCACATTTATTCTAAGGTGTTTGATATCTTACTATCATGCTATTGTAAAAGGTATTGTATTGTTTGATATCTTACTATCATGCTATTGTAAAAGGTATCTTTTAAAAAATCCATATTCTACTTATTGCTGGTATGAGAAATACAATTTTTTTAAGATTGATCTTATATCCACCAATTTTACTAAACTCACTTACTAACTCTAACATTTTATATATAGATTTCTTTGAATTTTCTATCTATACAATCATATCATCTGAAAAAAGTTTTATTTGCTTTCTAGTATTACATATTTTAGTTATTTTTCTTTCCATAATACACTGAATAGACCTCCAATCACATGTTCAATAGAGTATTGTTAGCAGATATCCTTGACTTGTTCATGATCTCAGAATGAAGACTTTTAACATTTTATCATTAGATATGATGCTTAACACAGTTGTTATTTCTTTTTTTGGTAGATACCCTTCATCAGATTAAGAATTTTCCTCCTGATTCATTAAGTTTTGTTTTTTGTTTGTTTGCTTATTTGTTTTCTTTGTTTTTTTTTGTTTTTTTTTGCGGTACGTGGGCCTCTCACTGTTGTGGCCTCTCCCATTGCGGAGCACAGGCTCTAGATGCGCAGGCTCAGTGGCCATGGCTCACGGGCCCAGCCGCTCCGCGGCATGTGGGATCTTCCCAGACCGGGGCATGAACCTGTGTCCCCTGTATCGGCAGGCGGCCTCTCAACCACTGCGCCACCAGGGAAGCCCCTGCTTATTTGTTTTTAAAGAATAAAGAGACTGAATTTTACACAATACTTTCTTGGTATCTATTTAGATTTATCATTTGACAGTTCTCCTTTATTCTGTTAAAATGATGAATTACATTCATTGTTTTCCAAATGTTAAGCCAACCTTTCATTCCTGAATAAATCCACCTTGATTATGACATGTTATCATTTCACATATTGCTGGTTCAGTTTGTTTATATTTTGTTTCTTCTTTCCTGTCTATTTGCATAAATGACACGTGCCTGCAATTTTCCTTAAATTTTGTTAAATTTGGTATCAAGATTATGTTGGCCTCCTAAAATGAGTTGGAAAGAGTTCCCTTTTTTCTACCAAGTAGATGAGCTTCTATAAGACTGGTGTTGTTTCTTCCTTCAATTTTCAAAAGAATTCATAGGTAAAAAATCATCTGTGCCTACAATTTTCTATTTAGGATGATTTTACATTACAAAGCCAATTTCTTTAATATAAACAATTATTTTGATTTTCTGTTCCTTCTGTGAGCTTTGCTTAAGTTTTTTCTAGAGGGGGAGGGGATGTGTCCATTTCATGTAACATTTAAATTTTATGGTATAAAATTACTTGTATCAATAGTATCCTCTGGGCTTCCCTGGTGGCGCAGTGGTTGAGAATCCGCCTGCCGATGCAAGGGACACGGGTTCGTGCCCCTGTCCGGGAGGATCCCACGTGCCGCGGAGCGGCTGGGCCCGTGAGCCATGGCCGCTGAATCAGCGCGTCCGGAGCCTGTGCTCCGCAGTGGGAGAGGCCACAGCAGTGAGAGGCCCGCGTACCGCAAAAAAAAAAAAAAAAAATAGTATCCTGAGGATTTTTAAATATCTGTGGAACCTTTCCTGATCTCCTCTTATGCACTTGCACTCCCAATAATAAATGTTTGTAGTTTTTTTTCTTGATCATCTTTCTAGGGATTTATCAATCTTACTAGTTTCATATATTTTGCTTGTAATAGAAAAGCAGAAAGATATAAAATCAAAGATCTAAGCTTCTACCTAAAGAATTGAAAAAAATAAAGAACAAGTAAAGCTTAAGCAAGCAGAAGAAAGGAAATAAAGAGCAGACATTAATGACATTTTTAAAAACTGAGAAAATTCAATGGAATCAAAAGTTGGTCCTTTGAAAAGATTTTAACGGAGGGAAGGAAGAAAGGGAGAATGGGAGGGAGGGAGAAGGAGAGGGAAAAAAGAAAGGAGATGAAAAGAGGAGAGAGAAGAGAAGAGAAGAGAAGAGAAGAGAAGGGAAGAGAAGAGAAGAGAAGAGAAGAGAAGAGAAGGAAAACCTCTAGCCAGATAGATGAAGAATAAGAGAGAAAAGACACACATTCCAATACCAAGATTGAGAGAGGTTAACATCTCTATGGCCATTACAGATATTAAAAGGTAATAAGTTTAAAAAAAAGGTAATAAGAATGTATTATGAACAACTAATGACAATGAATGCAATACCTTCAAGTGTACAAATACCTTGAAATACACAAAGTACCAAAGCTCAAAACTTAACCAAATTGTATATGAAAATATATATAAAAGGATACTACATCATGGCCAAGCACAGTTTATCCCATGAATGCAAGGTTGATTTAATATTCAAAAATTAATCAGTATATAATTCACTATATTTACAGACTGGAAAAAAATCCACGTGATTCAGAATATATAGAGAAGCCTTACAAGTCAATAGTAAGACAAAAATCCAATTTTTAAAAAAGGAGGTATGGGGGGCTTCCCTGGTGGTGCAGTGGTTGAGAGTCTGCCTGCCAATGCAGGGGACACGGGTTCGAGCCCTGGTCTGGGAGGATCCCACATGCCGCAGAGCGGCTGGGCCCGTGAGCCACAATTACTGAGCCTGCGCGTCTGGAGCCTGTGCTCCGCAGCAAGAGAGGCCGCGATAGTGAGAGGCCTGCGCACCGTGATGAAGAGTGGCCCCCGCTTGCTACAGCTGGAGAAAGCCCTCGCACAGAAACGAGGACCCAACACAGCCATAAATAGATAAATAAATAAATGAAAAAAAGGAGGTATGGCAAACAAGGCAACGTGAGGAACATCCCCGTGGTGATGGAACTGCTCTGAATCATGACTATTTCAAAGTCCATGTCTTGGTTGTGGTACTATACTACTGTTTTGCAATTACAGCTGTCACTGAGTGAAAAAAGGTAAAAGGTACATGGGATCTCTCTGAATTTTTCTTACAACTACAATTTCAAAATAAGAAGTATAATTTAAAACAATGGGGAAAAACTTGGAAAATACTTCACAAAAGCAAATATATAAGCACATGAAAAGTACATGAAAAATGCTCAGTAACACTGGGTATTAAGAAATGATAATTCTAACCAGAATAAGATACCAGAATATATTTCACAGACAGCTAGGTCCACAGTGGATGATTCCATGTAGAGAACTTTGTAAAAACACTTGACTTACTCGTTTTTACTATTACACATAAAAAGGAAGAGGATAAAAGTAAACAGATCAACAAGAAAGTTAGACTCTAGAGAAAAAGAACAATTTGTTTAAACACCTGAATATCATCTAGAATATCCTGAGATCCTTATGGAATGGACTTGAATGTTGACTGAATCTAATGCCTTCCCTATCTTACCATCCCTGTTTTGGCAGTCAGTAAAATTTAATTTTAATGCAAAATCCTGTGCTAACTTAAAATTGTTTTAATTACCAAATGTAATGAAGATACAAAAAAGTACACAAAATAATATAATAAAAAGTATATCCACTGTTAAATTATGTCAAATCTTAATATTTTGGTCAGATATGGTTCAAAGTTTTGTGTGGTTACTTCTTTTACTTTTGTTTTTGCTGCTGTTGAAGTGAAAAGAATATTACAGACCTAGGGGAAGCCCCACTGTGCACCCTTCCCCATTTTCATTCCCCTTTCTTGCTCTGATATAGCCAGTACCCTGACTGTTTTACTTTGCATGTTCCACACATTTTCAATATTATAAACAGTGCTTTAGATGACCACTAATAAGCATGTCCTCTCTGCAAATGTGCAAGAGTCTTCCTAGATAACCTTGGAGTGAAATGCTGACTTGTGGGGTATACACAGCTTCAATTTTACCTGTATCCCTTAAAACTAAACACACACCTGTCTTATGATCCAGCAATTCTACTCCTAGGTATATGCCCAAAAGGATGAGTGCACATGTCCACCAAAATACATGTTCAAAAATGTGTACAGCTGCTTTAGCAAAAATAGCCCCAAAGTGGGGAAAAGAAGCCCAATATCCACCAAGAAAGGCATGAATATATATACTGTGGCATATTCATACAATGGAATAGTACACAGCAATAATAAAGAACAAACTAATGATACAGTAACATGGGTGAATTTCAGCAACACTATCTTCAGTGAAAGAAGCCAAAATAAAAGAGAACACCCTAATTTCATTTCCTAATGCCCAGTAATAGTAAAAGCATTTTTCGTGTACTTTGCATGTGCTTACATATCTTCTTTTGAAAAGTATTTTTCCAAATTTCTCCCCAATGTTTTAAATTATACTTTTTTATTGTGAAATAATTGTAGTTTTAAGAAAAATGCAGAGATATCCCATGTATCCTTTACCCATTTTCCCCCAGTGACAACTATAATTCAAGGAGAAGCAAAAACTAATCTATTAGGAGGGAATTCAGAATGTAGTTTGGTGTGGGATATTGACCAGAATAGGGCAAAAGGGAGTCTTCTACTATGCTAGAAATGTTCAATAACTTGATCTGGGTGGTAATAATACAGGTATATATATATACATAGAAACTCATAAGTTGTATCTTTAAAATTTGTGTACTTTCTGTTTTATACTTCAATTTTAAAATGTTTTTTAAAAATCATCTGGTTTTTCAACTTCTTATCAAAAGAAAGATAAACGCTAGTTTAAAAAAAAAACTAAGTGCAAATATTTTCTCTCATGGTACTTTACTAAATAAAAGAATCAAAAAAATGTGTATGTTTTATCCTCTTTCTACAGTGTCAAGATCCCTTAAACCTTAGTTGAAATGATGGTCACGCTACGTAAGAGGCAAAAATAGTTTCAACAGGAACAGTAGAGAAGAGTAAAGATGACATGAAAGCTCTACTGAAGAAGAAGGTGTCTGTACCCAAAGAAGAGTGAGACCCCTATAACCCCATTCTCCCAATCGACTCCCACACTAGACTGGAAGAATCCCTTCTCAGAAATTGATCAATTACCCCAAAAGAAAAGGCCTACAGTGAGTAGGACACCCAGAGAAACAGAATATGTAGAGCTCACTACGCTGAAGAAGTCTTGCCCACACACAGAACTTGCAATCAACATTTTAGTGCATGCTCCTCGATAGAAACAGATAAGCAAGAATCACCACACATTTCAGGAAGGCCTCCAACGAGGACTAAGACAGGAGCCAAAGATGAAAATGAAACGGAGAAAATATGCAGTATGTTTTAATAGCTTTAGAGGGGGTTCTCGGTTCTGCTAAAGTTGGGAGTTGCATTAGTGATTAGTAAATGAATATAAAACAGGGCAATGATGTGCTACAGAAAAATTAAAACATGTACAAGAAAGGAAATACAATTATCATACACTTCATCTGAGGGTAGAATAATAGTTAACAAAATCATAATAATGTAAAAGCTGAGTTAACCAAAAATGATAATAAGATGGAAGAAGGAAAAAGTCTCTGTGCTGGAAAGGGCTCTAGGAACCCAGAGGGAACACTCAAGATGTGCAGGAGGGAGAGCAGTTAATCTCTAAATCTGAAAAATCAAGAAATAACAATATAAGCATGTTATTTAGAAACATGGAAAGAGCTGACAGCATTTGTCTTTGGAGAGTGGTAATCAGGTATGGGGTAGACATGGGCTCTGCTAGTTTGCATTAAAACCTAGTACTTCTGTGTAAGTTTTAAAACTATGTACATGTATTCCTTTGACACAAAGAAAATACCAAAGAGGAAGATAAAATCAGTTTGGGAATGGAACTCACAAACAGGACTAAAATGTAAAGAGTTAAATTATACTACACTATTTTACATTGTTTTACAAAACAATTTTCAGTCCTCTTCTTCTTTCCTATTCTTTCACTCATTCTATATAAAAGGAGCAAACCTGTTTGATAATTTCTGCCACAACTAAAAAGTGGAAATGGAGAGGAAAAATGATCTCACTGCAGCAAAAACATTCCTATCAATTACTAAAGAAACTATTTTGACAGAGTTTTTAATAGTAGCTAATGGTCATTCAAAAAAAAAAAAGCATCACTTCATAAATCTAAAGAAAGGCACACCATTTCTAAGTCAGGGACTTGCAGAAATATCTACCAGAAGGAAAAGAAGGAAGTAGGGTACTAAGGGTAGTAAATTTTACGGAGTGACATATCTGTTCTGTAACTCCGATTGAAGTGAAGGTAACTTACCACTTCATGAATGGATCTATTGAAGCCATCATCTTCTGTAAGGATCAACAATACTATAAGGGCCATATAGACATGGTGTGAATTTCTTTCTTCCACATGATACAGAATCTCGAGAATTGGTAAAACCTAGTGAATAAAAATTTTAATTTACTATTACCATTACTTTATTATAAAACCAATGTTTTAAACCTCTATACTTTTATCATGTACCCTTTGCTTTAATTTCATAAACCAGCCTGTGACTGAAAGTACTTTCCATTTGTATAACTAAAGGACCACCAGAGAAAAGCATCCTCTTCTGCAAAGGTCTGCCGCCATGTAAAGGTTGGGTTTACAGAGATCATTTAGGCTCATGGTCAACACCTGACACTCAATAGAGGCGATTTGGCCTCCAGCCTAGCAGGAACTTACACAATAAGGTATTCTTACAAACAATGCAATATATCAAGCATTACCTTCTTAACAGCAAAGATTGTAGGATAAAGGAACTGTTAACAACAAAATCAGATCAGCATAGTGAATTTCCTACCAGTAACATATTTTCTAATCACAGACTCAACAAATTATAGAAGAAAAAGGAAAGGGAAGGACATCAGTTAAAACATTATAAAAGTAATCTATGCAAGACATTAAAAACAAAAACTAATATACAAGCCCCACCTCACCCCATCCCAGCCCCCCAAAAAATCCCCAAACAAAACCTTTTAACTTTTCACTGGTGTTGTCATCATATACAGACAACTGTTCCCTGCATGATCTTTTGTACCAACATCCTTACCATGGAACTTTCTAGAGCCAATGATGTCATGGGCTTTCTGCTTATTCCCATCATTTTCCTCAGGCTACATCATGTTCAGAATTGTCTCTGCTTATATTCACTCACCCATTAGTAAATAAGCCTTTTCTTTACAAGTTTTTACTCACATGAGCAGTACACTGTCACACCCAATTTTGCTATTTAAGCCAATGTTTTCCACATATAGCTGGTGTGCAGATGGGTTCGCTCATCACATTTTTTTGCCCTTAGTGTCACTCTGACATAGAATATGCTCTTCAAATAAATTCTAATATTCCATGTTTACTCATTATTTTCATGTTTAATGCTGAAAAAAGTGGCCACCAAATCCCTGGTGAATCCTGCTATCACTATAAAACTTGGTGCAGAGGGGACATTCCTGTTGCCATCAGCAAGCTGCCAGCTATTTCAGAGATGTTCACAATTTTTTTAATGCATGAACAGTCCAACGTTATCTATAATTATGTATTTCAAACATGACATCAACACCTTAGTGAGGCAGCTTACTTTTCATAGAAACATTTTTGTTTACACATTAGTTATAATGGAAATCAATAATTGCCCATAGGAGTTGGAACCAATTTCACTCACATAGTAAAGGGTAATGTACATTTATATGATGTCTGGCAACGGTACCTTAAAATAACTATAACACTCCAGGAACTGAGTTCAGACAGCCTTAGTGTCAAAGCCTGTTGAAGGGATAGGACACTTGGGAAACTGAGTTGAAAAATCACCCTTCCTTTTAGCCATACTCATCAGGAATATGCGACAACTGTGACCAGCTACTTGAATTTAGTGAGCAGGCACTTAGTAGCGGAAAGGAACCAAAAGGGTATAAAAATCTTCTTGACAATGGCAGCCAGTGCTTCTTGGAGGACTTCATCCAGGCTGAATCATGGGCAGTGGGTGGCTGTTAAGGACCTAAAGGACAGGGAAGTTTGCTGTGCTGTGTGCTCTCCTGCTCTGCACTGTGACACCATCTCTACGTACACTGTCTCCTACACTGTAAAACTCATACCTCTGCCTTTGCCTGGTGGCATCTCCCTATCAACCTCTTGACTATCACCTTTGCAACCAGGCAAATATACATATCCTCTTGGGAAAAGAAATTACTCTTCAAAATATTATAAAATATAAAACCATGTTTAATATGATACTTACAAGATTTTCCATATCTGTGCGAGCCAACATGTATGTTCTAATATTACTATTCTGATGGAGCAATGTATACAAAAGGAGAGTTGCTTGATCAGATGTCTGCTGTTCACATAGGGCCATATACAAACTGTTAAAGTTAATCTGGAAAGCATGTGGAATTGACGAGGGGAAAGGACTGCTATCTGGAATATGGAAAACACAAAATTTTTTAAAATATTACATCTATTTTCTAGACTGTGCCTGATATTAAATAATAAAAGTACTGTTAATGTATACAATTCAGTTCCCATTAATTTTGTGTAAGTTGCTACATTTCAGGCTCAAAATTTCAATTTGTATTCTAAATTCTACCTAAAAAACAACTACACTAAAACATGACTACAGTTGATAACACAGTACTGTACATTTGAAATCTGCTAAGAGAGTAGAACTGAAATGTTCTCACCAAAAACAAAAGAAACAAAAACAAATAAAAAAACAACCACACACACACAAAACACAAAAACCCAACCCAACCTAAACTCAGACAATTTCTCTGTACTATCTAAACCACAGCTTTCCAATGATTATAAATATATGAGCAAATACCATGTAACAGAGTGACTTTTTTTTTAAAGCCAAGTATAAAAAAAAACTAAGTCACGCAGTTTGACTCCACTACTATTTTTGCATTAACATAGCTGAATTAAATTGTCAATAAAAATATGAGCTTAAATAAATACAGCTATGGGGGTAGGCAAAAAAAAAACAACCAACCTTTAATATATACAATTTAACCACAACATTGAAATGTTTTGTTACCAAAACTAAAGAGCCATCAGTCCTAAATAAAAATATCTAGAGACAAACAGAAAATTCTCTTGTAAGATAAGAGTTTAAAAGAAAAAAAAACTGCCTTGAAGCTAAGTTAATTTTTTTCAAATGAATTATCATGGCTGAAGTATCCATCAATGTCATCAATCCATTTATGAAGAAAATAGCTAGGATAACATATAATTTAGATAATTTTAAAATGATATCAAAATCAGTATGTTCAACATTAGCTTCTATAATAGAACATATCAAACCTAAGACAACTCTTGGAAAACATGAAACATTTTTGTTTAAAGGAAAAGTTAAAACTAATTGACTACAACCACTAAGAAAAAATTTTTTAAAGTAGAGTTACTGGAATGATGAAAAGCATAAATTACAACCACATAGGGAAAATTCTTGATATTCCAAAACTGACATAGCCCCTTTCCTACAGTTTACTGGATTTGTTTAAAAACGGAAGCAAGTAAGGTTAGGAAGTTTAAAAGGAGGTAAAGCTAGGTCAACTGACTTAGAGAAAATTATAGTCTCATCAGATAAAACACTGGAACATAATAGCACAAAGAGCTGATATTTTAATGTGTTTTGACAAGTACGCATAAAGAATTGTTTTTTTAAAGACCCAGAACCACTAGCAAAACAAAACAAAACAAAATTTTAAAAAACCACTGCTTTAACATTTCCAGAAGCTGTGCTCTTATGGAAAAGAAACGTGTGCCAACAAAATCTTTATGATAGCACAGTCCTATGTCTCTCAGATTTTCCTTTTTAACCTTTTTATTTGTGAGAAGAATGCATCTAAAAAATGTCTTCAACTTTACTACAAAGTGCCCTCACTTTTCCTTCCACATTCAGAACATAGGTTATTTTTTCAATCCTAGCACTGTATTTTTGACACTTACAAAAATAATTGTTTTGTAAGACTGACCTATATTTTTGCAAAGGATGGCAAAAGGAAGTGTTGAATATATTGTGAGTATGCAAATATTACAGGATTTACAGAAGACTTGGTGGAGGAAGATGCTGGACACACTACACCTCTTTACAATGGAAGCAGAATAACACAGGTTCATCAACCTGTATTATACCTGACTACAAATGGAATACATATGTTGCGTGTCTATACGTTACTAGCTAGTAAGCGCTATGAACCAGCCATTATACTGACAGCTTTATGTGTATTATCCTTTATTTAACCCATATGACAACCATGTCATTACTCTGACCAGTTTTACAAAGGATGAAATAGAGGCTTAGAGAGATTAAGCAACTTTTCCAAAATCATCCCTGAGTAAACACAGATCAGCTCCTGTTGTTTTCACCACATTATACTGTTTCTTACAACAGCAGCAATAATTTAGTGAGTCCGTCCTATGATAAATGCTCATTTAATTCTTCTAAGAACCTTATGAGGTAGAGATTATAATCCCTGCTTCACAAATAAGGAAACTAGTATATAAAGAATATAATCTGGGATATGAACCCAGGTCAGTCTAACCCTAAAGCCAATGTTCTGAATCACACTGTTCTGTACCACAGTCTCCCAAAAGATGACTCTCCCAAGAAGGTTCAACCCTAAACAGTATCATTTGGCCAGAGCAGCAAAAGTAATAATAGCAGATACCATATACTGAACACCTGCTATGTTGCAAAATCTGAGCTAATCATTTCAAAACCTTACCTTGTTTGGTACTTATACAAATCCTATTAGGTGATACTATCTTCATTTTACAGAAAAGGCCATTGAGGTTTATTGAGATTAAGCAAACTGTGAAAGGCCTCACAGCTTTGAAGTGACAGGAGTGTGACATGAAGTCAGGTCAGCTTGACTCCAAACCTTCCTTTTTTAACCCTAAAGCCACACTGTCACCAAGAAGAGTACAGCAATGAGAATAGAAAATACTATTAGATACATGAGTTTTCATTTCTTAGCTATCTAATTGTTAGAGACTCATATCCTCCTGCAAATAATAATGCCAGAAATGGCAAAGGCTCAACAAACACTGTCTGTAAGAAACGTATACTAGAACAGCTCTGGAAAGGAACAAAGCAAAGAGCACCAGAAGTGTTAAAAATCTTCCTAGCCAATAACTGCACTTCTTACCCAACATAATTATATTAGTGTTGGATGTATTTTGAAAATCTAGCTACCATATTAATCTTGCTTTTAGAGTATAACCTTTTGATGAGTGATTACTGCTTCAACATGGAACTATCTGCGCGTGCTCTACTTCAGGGTTTTAGCAAATTACAGCCTACAGGCACCCCACCACCTGTTTTGGAAATAAAGTTTTACTGGAACCCAGTCATGCTCATTTGCTTATGTATTACCTATGCTGCTTTTATGCTACAATGGCAGTTAAGAGGTGGTGACAGAGACCACAAAAGCCATCTGCCCCTTTGCAGAAAAAGTCTGCTGAGTTCTGCTCCTATCTTTAGTTATATAAAACCCTAAATGGAATATAGATTTTAAATTAAAAATTTCAAATAATGTATCATTTGGAGTTTTCCAGGTTAATTCCTATCCCTAATAGGTAGGACAGGTGGATCTAAATTAAGCACATGCTGGCTTGGTTATCTCTGAAAGAAATGTAAATATAAATGGATATAAAGAACCACAGCCCTCATCTAAGATTTACTTGACCTTCCTGAGAATATACACAGAAAATTTAGTTTTTCTCATCTTTAACCAACATGAAAATATACAACTTGACAGTCATCTCCACAAGTGAAAGTACACAATATGGGGTAAACAATACCCTCTTTCCTCATTAGAAAGACTATTCAGAGGAAAAAAAAATACCACAAACCTTGTGTATTCTTAAAGGACATGATGGCCTGTCTGTAGGGGTTTGGTGCATCTGCAGCATCTGTCAGGTTGGCCAGAATCAGCAGAAGCAGGAGACTCTGGTTGGCCAGAGGGGAAGAAACTTCTGGAGCAGCAGCCGCTTTGCTGCCCACACCGCCCAGTGTGAAAACAGTCCAGAGTCCAGCTTGAGAAGAAAACACACAATTAAAATGTGCTGGGACTAGGAGCAGGACAGGAATAAAGACGCAGATGTAGAGAATGGACTTGAGGACACAGGGAGGGGGAAGGGAAATCTGGGACGAAGTGAGAGAGTGGCATGGACCAAATGTAAAATAGCTAGCTAGTGGGAAGCAGCCGCATAGCACAGGCAGATCAGCTGGGTGCTTTGTGACCACCTAGAGGGGCGGGATAGGGAGGGTGGGAGGGAGACGCAAGAGGGAGGCGATATGGGAACATATGTATATGTATAACTGATTCACTTTGTTATAAAGCAGAAACTAATGTACCATTGTAAAGCAATTACACTCCAATAAAGATGTTAAAATAAATAAATAAATAAAAATAAAAATACAACTCTGGTGGAAAACTACAAAAAAGAAATGTGCTGGGACTTGTAAGATGAATCTATTTCTGTACAATATTCTATACTTTCTCACATTTTAAAGTTTGAAATAACACTCCCTTTTTTGATTATGAAAGTAAAACAAGTCCATAGTTTGGAAATTCTCATATTGTCCAAGGACATAAAAATTTTAAAGACTGTCATTCCCTATTCCCATAATTCCACTTCCATTTCCCATAGATAACCAAGATAATATTAAGTTTCTTATGTATCTTTCTAAATTTTTCTTTACATATCAAAACATACACATAATTATAAAAAAATTTCACATACAACTTTATACCAATATATTTGAAAACCTAAGCAAAATATTAAAATATCTAGGAGAAAACAAAATTGTCCAAAGAAGATGAAAGCCTGAATGGACAAATAACCTTACAAGAGTGTAAACCAGAGTCAAAGAGCCAATCCTTAAAAACCATCCAAGTCCAGGTTTTTTTTTTTACAAATAAGTCTACCAAACCCTCAAAGTACAGATAATTCTCATACTATATATGCAGTGCCAAAGTACAGAACAAGAATCATAGCTACATACTCATTTGACAAGGCCAGAAAAATCTCCTTGATACAGAAACTGGATTAAAAAATGCATTTAATCACATTAAAAAACAACTTAGGAATAAACCTAGCCAAGGAGGTGAAAGACTTATATGTAAGGAGGTTCATCAGAAAACTAAAAATAGAATTACCATATGATCCCGAAATCCCACTCCTGGGCATATGCCCAGAGAAAACCGTAATTCGAAAGGATACATGCACCCCAAAGTTCACAGCGGCAGTATTTACAATAGCCAAGACACGGAAACAACCTAAATGTCCAAGCACAGATGAATGGATAAAGATGTGGTACATATATACAACAGAATACTACTCAGCCATAAAAAAGAACAAAATAATGCCATTTGCAGCAACATGGATGCAAGTAGAGATTATCATACTAAGGGAAACAAGTCAGAAAGAGAAAGACTACCACTTATATGTGGAATCTAAAATATGACACAAATGAACCTATCTATGAAACAGAGACAGAATCACGGACATAGAGAAGAGACTGGTGGTTGCCAAGGGGGAGGGTGCGGGGGAGGAATGGAGTGGGAGGTTGGGGCTAGTAGATGTAAGCTGTTATATATGGAATGGACAGACAAAGGTCCTACTGTGTAGCACAGAGAACTATATTCAATGTCACATGATAAACCATAATGGAAAAGAATATTTTAAAAAAGGATGAATATATATGTATAACTGAATTACTTTGCTGTACAGCAGTAATTAACACATTATATATAAATCAACTGTACTTTAGTTAAAAACAAACCAAAAAAATAAGTGATCACTACACATCACAAATTTAAATTTATTCAAAACAGTGTTCATGACATAGTTGGGAAACTTGAGGCATTTAATAAGAAAATCAAAATTATATAAGAAAGTAAAACCAGTAGCCAAGTATTACTTGCTTTGGGACTGATTTGTTGTTTATCTTAACATTTTTAAAAATTTCCAGTCACTTTCTTCCACTCAGAGTATGCTCCATGACTGCCTACCCCTATATCCACCACTGTGTGTTCGAGGATTGCAAGCAAAGAAAAACACAATTAGAAAGTTCAATCTGCAAAAAAACAAAAAACAAAAAAAGAACACAAAATGCTCTCCAAGGTAAAATATAAGTGTTTTATTTTGGGGGGGATTCTCTTTCACAGCTGTGCATCTTCATTACTAGGAGAAATAAGAGTTGACTAGCACTGGACAAATTTCACAAACAAAATTCTGACTCGCTTTTAACAGAACTTGAAGTCTCCTTCCCCCCCACCCCCCTTCAAGTTTTTTCAACAGGGCTGCAAAGCTGATTATAATGTCAACAAATGAACATTTTATTGAGAAGCTATCCCACTCCACCCCCACCGGACAGACAGCCTTCCTTCCTTTCTCTGATAAATATTACTGCTATGTGGCCTTTCCTTACAGGGAGAAATGAGGCAGCCTGCCACTGCCTACACTGTAGTTTAAACTGGCCATAATACTGGACCAGAATTCTTCCAAAAGTTTGTTTCTTTTTGCTGATCCAAGCCTCTGATCTATGACCCAAGAATCTTAGTGGAACTGCATTTTCCTGTTGGCAAAAAAAAGCTTCTCTCCACCAAAAAAATAAGGGAAAGTTACAGTGTATTTCCTTCTGTTCTAAAAACCAAATTAAGGATGGTCTCCAAAGTTTTTTAATTGTATCCCTCAGGTCCTCCGAATAAATGCTTAAAATAAAATTCATCTAACTAAAACTAAAAAAGTACTGAAATTAACTAAAAGAAAAAATCTAGTGTTGATGATTCCACCTTTTAAAAGTAGTGACAAGATTATTTACCCTTAACAATAAAAATGTGAGAAAAATATAAAGTATGACAAACTGAAACATCAATAAAATAATAACCAAAGGAAAAAGAACTCTCATTTTAAGAAATTTTGAACTCAAAAGTAAACTATTAAGACAACGAAATTAAGGTAAATTACTGTTTTTTATATTACTAAACATGCCACTTGCCACTATAACTGATTTCTTGTATCTAAAAAATACATTACAGAACACTAATTATTCAAGCAAAACTATACAAAAAAAACCATGATAACATACTATACTGTCATCCATAGTTATAAAAATCTGCTAAAAGGGTCATATTCATATATTTTGAGACTGTAATACTGTAACAAAACAGAGACCATGAAGAAATTAAGGAGAAAGCAGGTCAGCTATTACAAATACGTATGAAAATTCTGCTAGAGACATTTTAATTAACACAGATAAAAGGGTAATCAGTCAATAAATAGGTAGTGAGTGCCTAATTAGGGTTAGGCTCTATGCCAGGTATAAAAAGTACAAAGAAGAAAAAAATTATACTTTGTCTTTGAGGAGGTTAGAGAAAGGGGAAGCAAATATTCATACTGATTTTCATTGCCATAATGATCCAACAAATATACCTAACTCTTCAAACATCTATACTTTTCCTATATAAGTACAGAGAAATAAGGGAAGACAGTTTCACCAATAAAGTTACTGAACATGCATCCCAGGGCAAACACTGGGGCAGAGTAACTATCTGATCCCAATACCATGCTCTCTTTCCTTTTATTAATAAAAGCCCTGAGTTTTAGCTGGGCAGAACTACATTTCCCAATCTTTCTTACAGGAAACTATGGCCATATGACTAAATTCCAGCCAACGAGATGTGACTGGGAGCAGCCCATGCGAGTTTTAGATTATATCCTTAAAAGGAAATTATTTTCTCTTCAAATCCTCGCCCTTCCCATGGGCTAGAACCCAGGTAGAGTGGTGGGCCGACAGATTTGACTTTGTGCATGAGGATACCACCAAGGGAATGGCAAAACAAGACAGAAGGAACTCTGGTCCCTGGATGACCTCAGGAAGCAAACCTGCCTACACCCCTGGACTAGCGTAGACTTCTATGTGAGAGAAATATTAATCTTCTATCTTTTTTAAGCCACTGGTATCTGATTTCTATTAAAAGCCAAACCAATATCCTAACACAATTATGTGTTATAAAGTTCCAAAATATTATTGCTTGGTTAGGGACCTTTTTTTCCCCAAACAATAGTTAAAAAAAAATTTTTGCATATCAAGAATTTATTTAAGTTTTTAAGATAATTATAGATTCATATGCTCTTGTAAAAAAATGCACACCTTTTTATCCAATTTCCTCTAAGGGTAACATCTTACAAACCTATAGTACAGTATCACAATCAAGATTTAACACTGACACCATCAAAATACAGAACAATTCCATCACCAGCTAGGAACATTTGTATGGGAAAAAATATCTGATGATCACTAAACTTCTTTGAAGTTAATTTCTTTTAAGGGTCACATACCAGCCACAGAGGAAATGTACCATCGTGGATTAGGCAAAGTGCAAGAAACTGGATTAGACACTAAAGAACCCAAAGACAATGAGGCCCTATCCATGAAGTTTATAGTCTAAAGGAGAAATGGACATGGAAAAGACAAGCAAATAAATAAATGGTAATGAGTTTGCAGGGAGAAAAAGAATGTTACCTAAATGTCAGGATGACCCTGGAAGAAAAAACAGTTGAGAAATAACTCAGAAATCAATGTGTAGAACTGACCATTGGTTTAGACTTTTTCCAAGTTTACAATTAACCAGAGAAGCCATTCTACTTCCCCCCAGTTTTAAAAAATTTTCTTTCATTTCTTTTTCCTCCTTTCTTTCTTGCTTAGAGCATCCTTCAAGGTCCAGATCAGAGTCGTCTATTCTAATGAAGCAAAAACATGACTGCTTTTACAGCACTTTGATTTTATAGCTCTCTCCAGCACTGTACTTACCACAGTCTGAAATTGATTATACTCATGTATGTAACTTAGGCACAGATCTTCCCGTGGACTCCTTGATAGAAAATAGCTACATCTTTTTCATGTTTCATATTCCTTAGAGGGCTCCAACTTACAAACTTAATGTTCCTTTACTTCAACTTTACTTTCTTTCTTACTTCAGTTACTTTCCAAAGGTTATTTTTACAATGTATAAGACAGATTTTATATTTGATATTTTAAAAGTATATAAATAATATAGATTTTATATTTGCTATTTAAAGGAAAAGCATGCTGTTTTTAAAGTTCTAAATGTAAGTGTCAAAAGTTGGCTTTAGGGCTTCCCTGGTGGCGCAGTGGTTGAGAGTCCGCCTGCCAATGCAGGGGACACGGCTTCGTGCCGCGGTCCGGGAGGATCCCACATGCTGCGGAGCGGCTGGGCCCGTGAGCCATGGCCGCTGAGCCTGCGCGTCCGGAGCCTGGGCTCCACAGCGGGAGAGGCCACAACAGTGAGAGGCCCGCATACCAGAAAAAAAAAAAAAAAAAAGTTGGCTTTAGTCTTATATTTTAAATTATAATACTTTAATGCTGATGAGAATACTAGGAGACAGGTGTTTTCAGACACCAGTGGCTGGACTGTAAATGAGTACGCACCATCTTTGGGAAAGGCAGTCAAGTAACGTGCATCACAAACATTAACAATACGCAGATTATTTGGCCTAACAAGTCCAATTCCACAATTTATTCTAAAGAATGAATACAAAGATCATATTAAAGAGCTATCCATCTTAAAACTCAAGAGAAACATATACACTTAAATACTGAATAAGAAGAAACTGGCTGAATTAATTGTGACATAACTCATCAACACAAGAGAAAACCAAGCCCATGGTTAGAAATCCAGGCATATCACCCAGAATGTCAACAAGGTTAACATTTTCCCAGTAGAATGTCAGCTAGTTTTTAATATCTAAACTTCCTAGAATATATCACTCAGTTTAATCCTTTTCAACTAGTGTTCATAAAATAATCTTTTATATTTGTATCTCCAAAACTCAAAACATTTTAAACAAAATAACGTACTGGGGGAGAGGGGGAATCAAATTTCATTACAAAGATAACCGGTGTGACAGAATTGTTGACATTTTGAAACTGAACTGAGTTTAAAAAAAAAAAAAAAAAAAAAACGAGATGAATGTCTCAGATGTTGTTGATAACTAACAGGGCATCTTAGTGCCCTGCCCTGTGAGCCATTCTCCACCACTGGGCACACATACTAAATGTGTTTCCTAAGGCCTTTCACACTGAGCCCTTGATTTTTCTAAGTGTTATACAATAAGAGGTAAAAGTTGTAAAGAAGAGTGAGGAAAAAAATGACTAAATGGAAGAGAAGAGATTACTATTTAAATCATCACTTTCATCAGGAAGCCATGTTTTAAGCATTTTATATAAAAACACACTAGTTTGTTAAACACTGGCATTTAATGTGGTTTAAAAAACTGGTTGAGTTATTATATACACTATAATTTTTAAAATTTAAAATAATGGTATTTAAATAGGTTCCAGATCAGTATTTTTGGCATAATGTCTGATTTTTGTGAATTTTTGTGATTACTGATATTAAGTGGTAGATACCTGCATTGCATAACTAGTTTGGAGGGTCAGTTGTTAGGGTCTGACTACAAAGGAACACAAGGAGACTTTTTAAGACGATGGAAATGTTCAAAATCTTATGGTTATGGTGGTTATTACATGACTATACATATTTGCTAAAACTAACAGAAGGTAAATTTTACTGTGTATAAATTATATCTCAATAAACATGACTCCATCCTTTCCCTCTCCAAAAACATGTTGGGCATGGATGTGGAGCAAGTTGAACTCTCATATACTCTATAGTGAGAGAGTAAATTGGTGAAAATAATTTGGAAAACTGTTTAACTGTAACCACTATACTTGAATGATGTACAGCTAGGACCCAGCAATTTGCCTAATTATTATACCTAATAAAATGCTTACATTATATGCAAAGACATGTACAAAAATACACATAGCAGCATTATTTTAACAGGCAAAAGTTAGAAATAATCAAATGTGTAATAATCATATACATTACAGTATGAAGGATAAATAAAATATGGGATAGTCTTAAGATGAAATAATATATGATAATCAAAATGAACAAAATATGCTTCATGCAAAAACATGAAAGAACTTTACGAACCAAAGAAGATGCCAAAGAATACATAGCATGTGATTCCATCTATATAAAGTTCAAAACTAATCTGCGGGGCTAGAAGTCACAACAGTGGTTTCCCATGCAGTTGGGAGAGGACAGCGATTAGGAGAGTACACGAGCGGGTTTCTGGGACGCTGGGATTACTTGACCTGACTGGTAATGACATGTATGTTCATTCACTTTATGACAATGAATTGAGCTATACACTAATTGTACACTTTTCTATATGTTAAACTTACATTAAAATATTTACCACTAAGAAAACCCAGTATGCATTCCTTTTTGTAAGATGATAAGTATATACCAGAATGCTCACAGTGGTTACCTTTGATTACAGGAACTAAAGGTGATTTGTTTTTCTCATTAGAATGCTTTGATTTCTAAAATGATAATGTAGTAAAAGAAACCATAAAATTTGAAAAATATTTACATATCTTTAGAACAATATTTCTTAAAAGAAATATATTAAAATGTTAGTTTATTGAGGAAAACATACCCTATTTGATATTATATCTTTATTAAAGGGCACAGTCCTCAAGCACCTCTCTATGTAATCAGCCTATATGTTAAAAAAACATTCTTTAGCAATTTATTTTTTTCATTTGAAAATGAATATAAAACAGCAACATACACAATCTTGAACTACAGCCAATCATACTACAGTGCTAGAGGAAAGGGGGAAGGGTGGTGGGAAGGTCACTAATATTTTCACTTTTTTACATGTGTTTACATTTAAAGCACTCTTAAAATATCTGGTGACTGCTAGTTCCTAAAACAGTTCTGAGTCAAATTCAATTTTCCTAACACAAAACAACATGATATTAAAACCCCCAGCCTGTCTCCCAAAAGGAATGCTTTGACCATCTCAAAAAAGAGAAAAAAAAACACCACAAAAGAACAGAGGAAAAAAAAAAAAAGAACAGAGGAAAATGTTTTAAAAACTCATAGCACACTAAAACATTTTATCCACCTTTGTAGTCTGAAATCTTTCAGAACCTCTGATTTATAATCCAGCATAATATAAGCCATATGAAACTTTAAAAGTCTTACTCCTTTAGAACAGAACTATTAAAGAAAAACTGAAAAAGCATCCACTGAAATAATTCAGTGTTTATGAAGATAACACCTGTTTTCAAAAAGGAGAAACAATGAAAGGTAACAGAATTCACTGGTCTAAGTAAAACTCTAGAATCACATATCCTTAAAATAAACATTTATGAGAACCTAAGATAGCCAGGTACTATAGTAAAGTGTACAGTATGAAGGGAGAAAAAATGAATAAAAAATCTAGTGTCCTCTGAGATAAATCCCATCTCATACCCCCATGCAAAAACATTAAATAAATTAAATCTGATGCAAGAAATAAGAAAGGGGTACTGTGCCTGTACGCTCAGAGGACAGATAGCCCTTCCCTTGAACAGGTCCATATCTGGTTCCCCAGTAACCTCATTCCATCTGTTCTGAGGTTGGCCCCTAAAGCAGTGTTTCCCAAAATGGCGCACAGACCACTGATGAAGTGAGAGATGGTTAAGTGTGGCACTTCTTAAAAATCTTCAAGAGTTATATGTATATTAGAAATATATAAACTAGGATATCAATCTCAATTTTCAAGGACTTCACCATGTAATATAAGGATAGAGTAAACAATATGCTTAAGTTTTTGAAAAAGTGAGGTAAGTAAACTGGAATTCAAGCTGTACTCATATAAGACAAAATCATGGTGGTTGCATGGATGTGGGTGAAGTTGGGGAAATATTCCTGTAGGAAAACAGAGAAGTCCTCACATCACAGCTCTAAGCATCTGGCAGTGTATACTTACACAGCAGTCCCACTCTTCAAACCAAAAAAGCCCTGTTCGCACAACATTTTCCCATGGTACATGATCTCTAACCCCTCAATACCCTGGCCACCTTTCCATCTGCTGGCAATGAGGCATCCCCAACAAAACATAAAATAGAGGTATGTGTGTTAATGATGGAAGAGAAACATAAGTACCTTTCAACAAGCTTTAACCAAATACAACCATTCACCCCTCCTTCAGCTGAGGAAATCCAACAGTGTAGGAAGTCACCCCTGTGAAAATTAAAGGGCCTTATTAGGGCTAGAGCTCTCACCGTTACTGCAAACAGTGCTGCGCACTGTCGCTCTCTTATACACGGCTGTACTACTTCATACACTTGGCCTGCATGACTGTCTTCCCTGCTAGACTGTGGGTTGCTTGACATGGGTGTCTCCCTTCTTCACTGTGGTTTGATTCCTTTGCACCCTGACAATGTAATTTGTTATATTATATTAAATAGGAAATGAGTAATTTTTAATTTTACAAACTGAATTTTTTATATTTTATGTAAAAATATTCATACAAAATTCTTTACTTTCTCCAAATAAAAATCAGGATTGAAGTCTGAATTATGCAAGAGATTTTGTCAAAAACTACCTATACTAATAAGTTTATTAACTTTAACAGTATCAATAACCAAAAAGAATCCATTTGGAATCTACAAATAGATTTCTAACAGTACAATCTTAGAATGAGTGCCTACATTAGCATTCAACTTCCACTTGTGAAGGAGTAAATATAAATCAAACGACTATAACAAAATATGCAGAATAGATTTATTCCCACCTCAGTAACAGTCATTTTTTCCATATAGCTTTCCAGCTGTTACTCTCCTGGGCATTAAAAACTGAGAATCTGTGAGTAACTATTACGCTTTGGTTGAAAGTGACATTCAAGGAAAGATGGGAAGAATTTCTTCCAAAACTCGGACCACTTTGAAATGAATTTTTAAATGCCTTAAACGCAGCAACAGCAACATCATCTACCATCAAAGGATAAGAAGAGTAAGATAAGAGCTTAGGAGGGACTAGGAAAGTAGAATCTATGAAAAGAGAGCACATTCATAAATATTTGAAAAAGACGATTCCAAATTAATGAATCCAGAGAGTTCCCAAGATACAAATGGTCCCCAAATGAAAGCTACAGGTAGTAAATGCAAGTAAGAGTGAACACTAGATCAAATGGTCTGAAAGTACTCATGAGATTGAAGAAATATCCACAGAGCATTCAATACAATCCAACCAGCAGTTAATAAACACACACTAACACTAACGGTCTCCAAAGTAGGTGAGCAAAGAAAATACCAGAACTTTGTGTTTCATCTAAGAAATATGAAGGCCCTAAGCCTCAGCAGTACACATGACTCAGACTGGCACTGGCGCTCACACTCAGCCCACCTGTCAGAAGTCACATGCCATGCCAGTAATCCAGGTACCCTGAGTGGGGTCCTGCCCGCAACAGGGGGGAAAGAGGCACGTGCTCCTTCCTTCTCTTGCAGCATAAGGAGACATACTGTGGTGTAGCGTGCTTGATTACATTATCTAGGTTTAATTAAACTGACTCTCGTAAAAATCTATTTTAAAAATAATGGAACCAGGGATTCCCTGGTGGCGCAGTGGTTAAGAATCCACCTGCCAATGCAGGGGACACGGGTTCAATCCCTGGTTCGGAAAGATTCCACATGCCACAGAGCAACTAAGCCTGTGCGCCAAAAATACTGAGCCTGCGTTCTAGAGCCCGCAAGCCACAACTACTGAAGCCCACGCGCCTAGAGCCCATGCTCCGCAACAAGAGAAGCCACAGCAATGAGAAGCCCACGCACCGCAAAGAAGAGTAGTTCCCGCTCACCGCAACTAGAGAAAGCCTGTGTGCAGCAATGAAGACCCAACACAGCTTATCAATAAATAAAATAAATAAATTTATTAAATAAATAAATAAGTAAAGACTACTATACACAAGGGACTGTTGTGGGGAGAGGTAGTGAAAGAAAGAGGGGAAGAAAAAGAGCAGTTTCTGCCATTAAACGGTGATCTATACAAATTATCAAATTTATAACTCACCAAGAATTATCATTTACCTAATTTTACACATAAAGAAATTACACTCAAAGAGGTCAAGTTCCTTACGCACATAATAGAGCTAAGCAGGTCTGCACCCACGGTGCTGAGTCTATAGCAGATGCTCTCCCCCACTACCCTCACTGCCCCTCCAGCTCCAAAACAATAAACGGGGTCCCCTGGCCTCCACTGGGTATTACAAGTTTAAAATTTACCGCAAGTCAGATCTTCAAGCACTTGGGATATAACAGGCCTAAATTCAATCTGTTTGCTATAAGGAATAGCATTCTGTGGTTTACAGTGAGTCTGGTCCCAAATTATCTTGCCAGACAGAAGTCTCTCCCGCTCTTCAGCCTCATCCACGGAACCCTACATATATATATATATATATACATATATTTTGCTTGGATTGTGTTTTTGGCTCTACTGCCTTCTGTTCATCTTGGTACCACATCTGCATTTCTTTACATCCCCCTAAGGAACCATCTCTCCCAGGCGTTTTGCCCCTTTTTTATGGTGAATAAACATTTACTAAATTATCTCTTTGGCAAGCATGCACAGGTTCTTCAATGAATAAATTGTTTTCAATACATTCAAGGTGCCCATAATCTTCTTAAGACAGGCAGAAATGTCTTTATAACACAATGTTCTGAGAGTTTCACAGAGTCCTGTGCAAAGAAAGAGGACTAGCTTTGCTTGGGCATTCCAGGAGAGCTTCCCAAAGAAGGCTGCCTGTAACCTGGGGTGTGAAGGTGAGTGACAGATCTGCAGGAGGAGAAGAGAAGGGCATTTCGGTGCATGGGATGGTATCAGACAAAGCTGGGCAGGGGTGAACCTTCAGTGCACCTGGCGCTCCAGCTGGAGACTCTGAGTGAGGTAAGGCTGGAAAGAGAGGGCAGATCGTGAGGGGCCTACACGACGGTGCTTCTGAAGGTCACTCCAACTGCCAATTCTGAAGGACCCCAAACAGACCAAGAATTCAAGTCCTTTCTGGTGATCTTACAAATGAATGACATACAATTCATACATACATACAACCTTCACTTCCAGTTTTACCTAGGATTAATACTAACCTATTAACTCACTAAATCAGTTATGGGATATAGTATTTTCATAAACCTAGAAAAAACTAGAGCTTACAGGAGATCCTAATAACTAAGTCTCCTATCAAAAAGTCTGACTGCTGTGCAATGCTTGTTTGTGCTGCAGAGCTCCTTGTGCACAAACACGCACGCCGACATACATATCACAGGTGCCTGGAATTCTGGCAGCTTGGGAGAAGGAAGTTCTGTTAACCATTTTGTTCTGAATTGGTCATGGTCTTCCACTGATGCATTTCAAGCTTTTTAAGTTATAAATTTCAGTTAAATTTAGCTTCAAAATGAGCAGTTAAGATGATTGTAGATTCTCTAGTTAACCCTACACAACACAACGATGCATAACTATTAAGCCCACACTACTAAGAAGATACCCTTTCCCCTACCAGGACACAACCAACCAGCGGGATATAAGGGAGGTTCACGGAGCTCTGAATCCTTCAGTAAGACACCTCCTTTTCAGGCCATGAGGCCAAAAGCCTCACCATGACAAACTGTCCAAAGCTATCATTAGAATTACTACCTACCTTCCCCTAAAGGATCATCAGGGCTAATTATAATTATGCCTTATATCCCTGTTTACCTTGATCAGCAAAGAGAACTAAAGCTGCTACACACCCTGGCCCAGTGCCGCACGATTCAGTGCAGCCCCTAAACTAACACAGTCTCCCATAGCTCTCCCCATCCCCTCTGGAACCCACATATTTCATCAGAAAAAATCCTTAGTATTTTCAAGCTTAACCTCTTTGCCCCTGGTCTAACAGAAACCTGGGTGTCCCCTGAGAACAGTTCTTTCTCTGGAACCTTTATAAGTGGTAACTTGTTTTTCTCTCTCCACAACCCTTGTACCACAGAGAAGCAGTACAGCTTCCAAACTATTTCTGCTGACACCCCAGTTGCCCTGAAACATCCCATCAGACTATACTACCCATCAATGCTTCTTGCTACAGTCATTTATAGACAGCACTGTCACTCCTGGTCATTTTCTAATCATCTGAGCACCTGCTTCACTGTCCGCCCCTCCACACTACTCCAGGCCTCATTTTTAAAATATCAACATACTCATATTCAAGCCACCCAAAAATATGGTCTCTAAGGCCTTGATCTGCTTGTTCACTTCCTCTAACCTACCCCAGCTACCCATTCCCATGGTCATGCCCTGGTTGCACGTTCTCTTTGCTAATAATTGCACTACCACCACAATTTTGAATTCATATATTCCACTCTCTGAATACCACCACTGCCCAGCCTTCCAGACCATTTCCTCTAGTACCCGACTCAAACAATTTTTGACCTGGTTGGCTCTCTCTACCACTTTTTCATTGTCTACCACCAGCCCCTCCTAACCCAGCTAGGATTCAGCGGATCAGCAACAGGATCACTCCCTTGCTTACTCCTTCCCAACTCCCTCACACTCCCGCTTTCCTCCATCATAACTGCCTAGCAAAACTCCAGCCTCGATTAAATCCAATTCTCTAACTACTCCATGTTCCAAAGCAGCTATACATAAGAACAACATACAACCATTCTGATTGCTTTTAAGTTCATCCCCATAAATTTCAAGTGGGCCCTCAGCTTTGTCCAGCAATCCTATTATGCTTCTCTAGTGTCCCAGGGGAATTAGGCTCCTACAGCTCTCTCTCTTGGTAAACTTCCAACACCAATCCCCAATCTTCATGCTCAGCTGACTCTCAATAGAGTCTATCAGATAACTACCCTGTCTTTCCACTTTAATATCCACAAACCCACCTGCATCAACATATACATACTCTGCCTTCACTCCTGTTATAAAGGAATGAAATATCCCTTCTCCAATCTTTATGAATAAGAATTTCTCCATCTGTAATAGAATGTAAGTTCTATGAATGCAGGCATTTAGTAATATTTACAGAATTGGAATGAATCATTCCTACCACAGTATGTAAACATGTTGCACCATTTCCCAGCCAAAAATAAAAAAAATAAAACCTCCCTAGAATCCATGTCCCCTTCCAGTGGCTGCCCTATTTTTCTGCCTGTTCTCTGACTCTCATTCTCCCCTCAACCTACCCTAATTAGTTTCCTAAACACCATTCCACCTAAATGCTTCTTCACAAAGTAACCAACAACTTCCATCTTACCAGATTCCAACAGTCATTTCTAAGGCCTCTCCTTAATCAACCTCTCACTTAAATCTGCATAAAGTTGTACATTTAAGATTTTGTACTTTACTGCACCTATGTTATAATTCTAACGTTAGAAAACTTCAGTGAAACAATTTCATGGATCAGATACAACTGGGAAGGGAATTAGTGAACTAGAAGGTAAATCTGAAGAACTTATTCAGAGTTCAGAGAGACAAACGAAATTCTAAGAGAGATTAAGAGATATGAAGACTATGAAGATGTGACAGAAATTTCAGAAGTAAAAAGAATAGCAGAGGTGATTTCCTGGTGGTCCGGTTGTTAGGACTTGGGGCTTTCACTACCAGGGCCCAGGTTCGATCCCTGGTTGGGGAACTAAGATCCCACAAGCCGCACAGCATGGCAAAAAAAAAAAAAGAATAGCAGAGATGTAACACAACAAAATAAAACTGCAGATCACAAAAGCTACCAGAAAGTAGAAATTTAATGATCCCAATCACTACCCCCAAGGTCACAAAACTAGCAGCCTTAAATCCAGGTTTCAGGCTTTTTGCAATATATCACAACACTCAGAGAAGAAAGAAAGAAAAATCCAGTTAGCTAAGAAACTCATACATTAGGCTCAAATGATACATATGCTATTTCTCCAACAGGTATGCATGAACTTTTGGGGACAATCCATGATGTGCCAGGAACAAGCAAGGTCAGAAAACAAACATGATACTTTTTTCTGCATCACTAATCTTACACTAAGATTTCTAGAAAGTTAATTAAGTCACTGGACTGTCAGGTGATGCCATCTTAATAGTAATAAAACAAACGTGGATATGATTACTGAAGTAGAACTTAAAATGTGCATTAATTTATAAGATAAAACATGAAACCTGAGCATTGCTAAGAGGCTTCTGACAAACTCCTAGATCTTTAAGGTTATGACTCATTTGCCTCAGCTGTTATGGGCTGGCTGAAAAAGCACTGTTAACGGCTCTAATGGTTTTCTCAATAATGTGTAAATTACTATGATTGGCAGAATTCAACAACAACAAAAGATTATTTGTGTAATTCACTGTTTTTGTTGTTGTTTCTTTTACTCTGAACTTAAATGTTGTATTTTGTGAAGAGTATAACAAAAATGCTGGGGGACTGAGGACAAAATCTGGTATGCAGAGAGGGAGAAGTACTAGGTTCTGCCTCATCCCACCGTCTTCTGGTCTCTGTGAGATTATGCTGATAACTCGTACAAATAACCTACCCTAGAAAGCTAGTTTATTATATTACTGCCTCGTCTTCATCCACTATACATTATCAACCAAGTATAAGTCAGCATTAAGGTGAGTTACAAGTAACAGACCTGTATTAATTATGGCTTCAACAGAAGTCCAAAAGTAGGTGCAGCAGAGCTTGCCCATTACTCCATAATATTCAAGAGCCAGGCTCCTTTTCTCTTGTTGCTTCACTGTGTAGTCTCCATTTCTAAATTTACTCATGGTACAATATGGCTAATCCAGCTCCAGCCATCACATTTTCATTCAAGTCAGCAGACAGAGATGAGGACATGCACTTCCTTTGAGAACTCTACCTGCAGGTTTGCCCATACCACTTGTGCTTACATTCCCTTGGCCAAAATATAGATCATATATGGTTGAAAAGAGGACTGAGAAATATAACCTATTCTTGGCATCCATGTAGTCAGCTAAAATGGGGGAGGAGACAAACTAGCAGTCATCATCATGACACATATGAATAAATCCTTTGCAATGTCTCCAAAATATATCCCTTCTACTTGAGATAATGGAACTTGGCCTTAGGTCCCCTGTCTTTAGAGCCCTGTCTTTACCTTTGCTCAGGGAAACAACTGTGCCCAGATAAACCAGTGAGCTTTATGAACAACATGAGAACTGGCAGCAGTATTGGTAGTCTTACCATGACGTCTTCCCTTTGAATACTAGCAACCGGACACCTCAAAACATGCGCTATTAACCACACAGCCAAAAGAAGGAGGTAAGTAATTTTAGCTGCTTTACAGCAAAAATTTGCCCGTTCTCCTGATTTGACCAAGTCAGGAAATGAAATTAACAAAAGTAACAGCTTGGATTTCAACCGCACCTTTCATGATTAGGGCTCAAACTTTTCAAATACATAGCAATATACTATTTTATTTTCATAACCCTAATAACAAGATAAAACTTGATTATTATTTGCACATTTTAAATGCTTCCTACTTTACTAGTTAATTTGCTGTAAGTATATACCTATACATAGGGACAAGCACTGGAAAAAGAATGAAAAAATGGAAACAGTTGATTTGTTACAGTGGTAGAACTATAGCTAATCTTAGTTTTTAAAATTTTCATAACTTCTAGTGCCCCCTGTGCGATATTTAAGACTTTATAAACACACACTCACACTCATATGTATACATACAGCATACAGTATGGAGAAAGATAGCCACACATGATTTCTACTAGCTGTGTGACTTTACGAAAATTACGTAACCTCTGTAAAATAAGGTCACAGTACTAGTAGCCATTTCCACACCCCTCCCATCTATGATCTTGTAGTGCAGGGGGCTAGAAACCTGCAAACTATATTTTCCAAACTTCTTTGCCTGCTGGCTTCAGATTAGGGCAGAGAATCAGAGACACTGGGTTGGGGGTAGGGTGGGGCGTGAGAACAGAGAAGCCATTTTTCCTTCAGCTTCTGGGGGGATCTCTAGCAGATTCAATCAGGATTCCAATGGCTTCCTGCTCAGGTAGTAAGGCTCCTACTGTGGTGGAGCCAGCAGGTTCTCTTGCAACATATTGTATAAAGATGTTCACTAGGGTGTTATCTGGAATAACAAAACAGTGGAAACCACCAAAATGACTAATCATTTTAACTGATTAAGGTGAATCCATATGATACATGATTAAAATTGTATTTATGAAGAAATATTAATGGCATGGAAAATACAACATAATGTTACATGAACAAGACAGGATTCTTAAAACTATACTTGCCATTAGCATCAGTTAGTGTTGTGACTGCAGAGCATGACAAGGGCATGAGGGAAATGCAGATCAAATTGTATATCATTTAAATATCTGTGAGAGTTATGGCCCAGCCAGATAGAAAGAACATGAAAGAAGAGAAAATGTATTCCAGCAGTAAAAACATAGGGAGGAATTTGGCTCAGCCTAAGTGGAGGGCTGCAGACTTTTGCTTACATTACGCATTGCAAAGTTGGCAATATCATCTCAAGGGGACAAACTTTGAAAACTTGATTCGGAAGACAGCAAAAAATAAAAACCCTCTTTTTATGTATGAAGCACAGATACATACAGTACATAAACAGATATACAGTATATTTGTAGTTTTAATTTTCCTTTGGGAGTGGCAGTGGCAATTAAGAAAAAACAGTCTAACAAGGCTCCTGGGACTTCCCTGGTGGTCCAGTGGTTAAGACCCCGTGCTCCCAATGCAGGGGGCCCAGGTTCACTCCCACATGCCACAACTAAAAGAGCCCACGTGCCGCAACTAAAGATCCCACACGCCGTGACTATAGATCCCACACGCTACAACTAAGACCCAGCACAGCCAAATAAATAAATATTTTTTTTAAAAAATATTACAAAAAAACTAAAAATAAAAAGGCTCCTTAGGATGAAGAAATGGGGAAACATGTTAAGAAACACCTGCAAACAGAAATCTCCCTGAAGAATAAAGTACATATTGGTGTAACTTGAATGCACGCATGCAGGAGAGGGTTGAAACAAAACCCCATCTGAAGGGCGTGGAGCTTCAGTGTCCAGGTATCAGGGGGACAATATAAATGGTTCAGTGTACAGCAGGAGAACCACCATGGATGTATGCAACACCAAGACATAAGAGAATCTAAGTTTGTAAATTATGTCAAAACATTTCAAAGAACCAGAGATCCACTAAATTGAATATACAAGAGGAGGAAGTGTTCTGTGTAGGCATTTCAAATGATTAATATGTTGAAAGGATAATATGATTATAAGGCAGGAAGGACAAAAATAAAAGTAATGAACAAGAGCAAGTAAGAAATTAATATAAGACTGCAAACCAAAGGCATCTGAAGAATAAAACTCTTACACACTGCCATCATCCATGGTAAATTGAGGAGGATAGGTAGTTTACTCCTTATCAAATATTATTATACAAATTTATGATAATCATTTCCTTGCTTTTCTTTATAGTTTCAAACACCTACAGACCAAACTCTAAACAATGTAGTTTAGTTTTGCCTGGCTTTTTTGGTGTAGTTTTGCCTACTTTTGAACTTTCATACTGTATATGTTTTCTTTTAACTTGCTTCTTTCATGCCACGTGGTTTTCTAAGAGTCATCAGTTTACATGGGGAGCTGCAGTCCCTTCAGCTGCATATAATGAACATAATACTCTTCATCCATTCCACTCTTGATGGTCATCTGATGTGTTTCCAGTTGGAGACGATTATAAACAATGTTGCTACGAACTTTTTTTCATGTTTTCTTGCACTCAGGTGTGCAGGTTCCTTTAGGACATATACCTACGAATGGAGCTGCTGGGGTACAGGGTATGTTCATATTCAGTCAATATTTGACTAAATAATGGTCAAATATTTTCCAAAGTAGCTATACCTAATTACACTCTTAGCAGAGTTGTCAGAGTTCCCACTGGTGTACCAACACCTTCTTTCATAATTAAAAATATGACATTCATCTCCAGTGTTAAACCTCTAAAAGTTACTGGCTGCAACTGTACCTACTTTCATATATGTCTGATTTTGAAACAAATTTAATTCACTTTCACTTCATGCAAAATAAGGGTAAAACTACATCTACAGTCTAATAAGCAGCACCTAGCTCCACACAGGACCAGCAGGGTGAATCAAGATATTCGTACCCTATCCTTTGTACATCTCTGGAAAGTATCCCAAGCATCCCAAAGCAACTTACTAGTCTCTTCTCCTGCTTGGCTAACTCCTGTTATGTGTTGTAATAATGTTTATTAACATTGTTTGTTTCTTTAGTCATTTGACATACAGTTTTAGGCTCCATAAATCTACACTCCCATGCAAAAAAATATTGAAGGGTATTTTTATCTAACAGAATTATATATATATATATATATATATTTTTTTTTTTTTTTTGCAATACGCTCCTGTTGCGGAGCACAGGCTCCAGACGTGCAGGCTCAGCGGCCATGGCTCACAGACCCAGCCGCTCCACGGCATGTGGGATCCTCCCGGACCGGGGCATGAACCCATGTCCCCTGCATCGGCAGGCGGACTCTCAACCACTGCGCCACCAGGGAAGCCCCAGCAAATCTACTTTAATTGCTTCATTTTTCAAATAAGATTCAGTCCCCAAAATTAGAATTCCATGATTTTAATATTCTTATGTTTAAAATATCTTTAATATTTTAAATTCCACAATAAAATAAATTACGTTAGTGGAGTCTCAGAAACATTAAATCGTCGATGCCAAATAAACAACATTTATAGCAGTCTTAGAAACTTATTCCTAGGATTTCATCTGAAATTGACTGCATTATTCTATTTTCTTCCTGGTGAATATGAATGAATTCATTCCCCAGCGATTTGTGGCATAAAAAAAGCTTCAGTCTTCCCCTCAAATCTGTTAAGAAGAAAATGAGACTAGAGGGCTGGCATACTGACTTTCAAAACCATTTCTGGAGGGCTTCCCTGGTGGCGCAGTGGTTGGGAATCCGCCTACCAATGCAGGGGACGTGGGTTCGTGCCTCGGTACGGGAAGATCCCACATGCCGCGGAGCGGCTGGGCCCATGAGCCATGGCCGCTGAGCCTGCGCATCCGGAGCCTGTGCTCCGCAACGGGAGAGGCCACAACAGTGGGAGGCCCGCATACCACAAAAAAAAAAAAGAAAGAAGAAAAAACACAAACCATTTCTGGAAACTGGTTTAGGAGCGGTTGCCAGCAAATTACAAGGATAAAAGATAAACAAGTCAATACTATATTTTGACACTTCCAACGAATATCTTTTAATAAACATTTTTTACAAGTCTAAAATCTGAAATAATGCTTGTTTCAGAGAGCAATTAAAAGTAAAATAACTTATATTATGACCTACAACTAAATATGGTCAGTTTGGATTGTAGATACTAATCTAAACGCTCACTCTGGGGCTTCCCTGGTGGCACAGTGGTTAAGAATCTGCCTGCCAATGCAAGGGACACGGGTTCAAGCCCTGGTCTCGGAAGATCCCACATGCCATGGAGCAACTAAGCCCATGGGCCACAACTACTGAACTTGCACTCTAGAGCCTGCGAGACAGAACTACTGAAGCCTGTGCTCCGCAACAAGAGAAGCCACCGCAATGAGAAGCCCGTGCACCGCAACAAAGTGTAGCCCCCACTTGACTCAACTAAAGAAAGCCCACGCGCAGCAATGAAGACCCAACACAGCCAAAAATAAAGTAAATAAATGCTCACTGTATGCCTGCAAAGAACCATTACAAGTAAACAGTAAACTGAAATTAACTATATTTTAAAAGTCACAAAATGAGTTCAATCCTGAAAATAAAGAAGGGGAGAAAAAAGTCATTCTTTCACCTGGTATATAAAAATCTATCAGATCATTCCAAATAAAAATGAATTGAGAATGTAATTACTGTTTATAAAGCACTTTCTTTCTTTGAAAATTCAAAGTGCTTTAATTAGAAATGCTTTCACAACTATGCCTGTTTCTGAGTGCCACATACTTTTTCGCTTACTGTAGTTGTTCTTTCTCTCAATGAGTCAGCCCAGAAGAAGCCAAAACTGAAGAGAAAAACAACCGCCACGTAAAAAAAAATTACAACTACTTCATACCATACCTATCATAATGAATTCAGTAACTTTCTCAATAACACCAATTGGGAGAAATGAGTTTTAATCTTCAAATTCTACTTTATTAATTTCTCTATTATAGCATTTACCTAAACAAATAATCACTACTTTGGCTTTATAATTTGGCTGGGACACCCACCACTGCAAGCAAAGGAAAAAAAAACATTTTTGATGGCTCATTCAAATGGAAAAGCCATATATCAGAAATTATCGTGTGAAACCTCAGTAGTTGCGATGGAAAGCCCAGCTTGGCAGAACACATTCAATTAGGCTTGGCTCTTTAAAACGTTAACTACTCAGTTACAATCACATTACAGCTCTGTCTTACAATGAAAAAACACACAAGAAATTTCAAGGTCAATGCTTCCTTTGCTTCACCCTTTTTTTTAGGTATTAGAGGCAATTTAGAAGCTTTAAAATATATTAGAAGACAGGGTCAAAGAAGTAAGGATAGAATCAAAAGAAAAACAATAAATGTTATAACTGTTTTTCCTTCTCACAATATAAATTTTCAACATAACTCTTGTAGTGACTATCTGAAGTCTCTATTATAAATGTGTATACCAAATATCAGATATTTTCGTAATTTATTTACATGAAAAATCTGAGTAAACTTGTAAATCATTATAAGGTCACTGCCTTTTTTGTATTTATTTTAAACAAAATTTATCTTTCAAATACAACTATGTAATATTTGTGACAAACAGTGACCATTTATTATGCACCTACTGGGTACGAGGCTCCTTCTTACACTTTTGCTCATTTCATGCCCTCAGTAGCCCTATAAAGGAAGGTATTACCCTCATTTTGCCTTGAAGAATTTGAGTCACTAAGAGGTTAAATAGCCAAAGAACATCTAGTTAGTAAATGGCAGGACTGGCTTTCAATTCTAGGTCTAATACCAACAGCCAGAGTCTGATACTTATGCCTCTTCCATAATACCAAGTTATCAAGATCTAAAGCTAGTCCCTCCCAAAGGACAATATAAGGAGTGGCCTCCAAAATCAGAATAGAAAATAACTTGTTTCAATCACAGGATTATTTGGTGGTGGTGGTGGTGGAATCCTTATGCATTCTGGAATGCCTTTTCCTTCTTTATTTTTTAAAAAAACATATTAGTGAGGTTGGAATGGGCTATGAGTGATCTACTTTGGGCAAAACCCTCACCTCCACCACTAAACAGGTTGTGGTTTAAAATAAAGAATGACTGGGGCTAAAAGGTGCCTTAGCTGTTGACATAAAAAAGAGACCAATGGCCTCCCAAACTGAGAATTTCAGTGAGGGGAATTCCAGCATGACCTATTTAATACCTATTACTGACTGAATGTTTGTGTCCCCCAACCCCAAATTCATATATTAAGCCCTAACCCCAATGTGGTGGTAATAGGAGGTAGGGCCTTTTGTAAAGTCATTAGGTTTAGATGCAGTCATGAGGGTGGAGCCCCCATGATGATATTTGTGCCCTTATATGAGGAAAAAGAGACACCATGTAAAGATACTGTGCAACCATCTGCAAGCCAAGAAGAGAGCCCTCACTAAGAACCAAATCTGCCAGCACCTTAATCTTAGACTTCCCAGCCTCTAAAACTGGGAGAAATAAACATCTGCTGTTCGAGCCACCAGTCAACATAAGGCAAATTCTAACAGCTATAAAAGAGGAAATCGAGAGTAACACAATTTAATGGGGGACTTTAACACCTCACCTATATCAATGGACAGATCATCCAGACAGAAAATTATTGGGGAAACATAAGCTTTAAAAGACACAATAGACCAGATAGATTTAACTGATATTTTTAGGACATTCCATCTGAAAACAGCAGATTACACTTTCTTCTCAAGTGCACACAGCACATTCTCCAGGAGAGATCACATCTTGAGTCACTAATCAAGCCTTGGTAAATTAAAGAAAATTAAAATCATATCAAGCATCTTTTCCGAACACAATGCTATGAGATTAGAAATCAATTACAGGGAACAAAAAACGTAAAAAACACAAAGTCGTGGAGGCTAAACAATACATTACTAAATAACCAAGAGATCACTGAAGAAATCGAAGAGGAAATCAAAAAATACCTAGAAACAAACGACAATGAAAACACAGCGATCCAAAACTTATGGGATGCAGCAAAAGCAGTTCTAAGAGGGAAGTTTATAGCTATACAAGCCTACCTCAAGAAACAAGAAACATCTCAAATAAACAATCTAACCTTACACCTAAAGGAACTAGAGAAAGAAGAACAAACAAAACCCAAAGCTATTAGAAGGAAAGAAATCATAAAGATCAGAGCAGAAATAAATGAAACAGAAACAAAGAAAATAATAGCAAACATCAATAAAAGTAAAAGCTGGTTCTTTGAGAAGATAAACAAAATTGATAAACCTTTGGCCAGACACATCAAGAAAAAAAGGGAGGACTTCCCTGGTCGCCCAGTGGTTAAGAATCTGCCTGCCAGTGCAGGAGACACGGGTTCGAGACCCGGTCTGGGAAGATCCCACATGCCATGGAGAAACTAAGCCCGAGCACCACAACGACTGAGCCTGCGCTCTAGAGCCTGTGAGCCACAACTACTGAAGCCTTCGTGCCACAACTACTGAAGCCCACGTGCCTAGAGCCCGTGCTCTGCAACGAGAGAAGCCACTGCAATGAGAAGCCTGCACACCGCAACGAAGAGAAGCCCCCGCTCGCCGCAACTAGAGAAAGCCTGCACGCAGCAACGAAGACCCAGTGCAGCCAAAAATAAATACATTTTAAAAAAAGAAAAAGAGGGAGAGCACTCAAATCAATAAAATTAGAAATAAAAAAGGAGAAGTTACAACGGACACTGCAGAAATACAAAGCATCATAAGTGAGTACTACAAGCAACTCTATGCCAATAAAATGGACAACCTGGAAGAAATGCACAAATTCTTAGAAAGGTATAACCTTCCAAGACTGAACCAGGAAGAAACAGAAAATATGAACAGACCAATCACAGTAATGAAATTGACACTGTGATTAAAAATCTTCCAACAAACAAAAGTCCAGGACCAGATGGCTTCACAGGTGAGTTCTATCAAACATTTAGAGGAGAGCTAACACCGATTCTTCTCAAACTCTTCCAAAAATTGCAGAGGAAGGAACACTCCCAAACTCATGCTATGAGGCCACCATCACCCTGATACCAAAACCAGACAAAGATACTACAAAAAAAGAAAATTACAGACCCATATCACTGATAAATATAGATGCAAAAATCCTCAACAAAATACTAGCAAACAGAATCCAACAACACATTAAAAGGATCATACACCACGATCAAGTGGGATTTATCCCAGGGATGCAAGGATTCTTCAATATACGCAAATCAATCAATGTGATACACCATATTAACAAATTGAAGGAGAAAAACCGTATGATCAACTCAATAGATGCAGAAAAAGCTTTTGACAAAATTCAACACCTATTTATGATAAAAACTCTCCAGAAAGTGGGCATAGAGGGAAGCTACCTCAACATAATAAAGGCCATATACGACAAACCCACAGCCAACATCATTCTCAATGGTGAAAAACTGAAAGCAGTTCCTCTAAGATCAGGAACAAGACAAGGATGTCCACTCTTGCCACTCTTATTCAACATAGTTTTGGAAGTCCTAGCCACGGCAATCAAAGAAGAAAAGGAATACAAATTGGAAAACAAGAAGTAAAGCTGTCATTGTTTGTGGATGACATGATACTATACATAGATAATCCTAAAGACACCACCAGAAAACTACTAGAGCTAATCAATGAATTTGGTACAGTTGTAGGATACAAAATTAATGCACAGAAATCTCCTGCATTCCTATACACTAACAACGAAAGATCAGAAAGAGAAATTAAGGAAACAATCCCATTCACCACTGCAACAAAAAGAATAAAATACCTAGGAATAAACCTACCTAAAGAGGTAGAAGACCTGTACTCAGAAAACTATGAGATACTGATGAAAGAAACCAAAGATGTCACCAACAGATGGAGAGATGTACCATGTTCTTGGATTGGAAGAATCAACACTGTGAAAATGACTATACTACCCAAAGCAATCTACAGATTCAATGCAATCCGTATCAAATTACAAATGACTTTTTTTACAGAAATAGAACAAAAAAATCTTAAAATTTGTATGGAAACACAAAAGACCCAGAATAACCAAAGCAATCTCGAGGGAAAAAAGCGGAGCTGGAGGAATCAGACTCCCTGACTTCAGATTATACTACAAAGCTACAGTAGTCAAGACAACATGGTACTGGAACAGAAACAGAAATATGGATCAATGGAACAGGTGAGAAACCCCAGAGATAAACCCATGCACCTATGGTCAACTAATCTATGACAAAGGAGGCAAGGATATACAATGGAGAAAAGACAGCCTCTTCAATAAGTGGTGCTGGGAAAACTGAACAGTTGCATGGGAAAAAAATGAAATTAGAATACTCCCTAACACCATACACAAAAATAAACTCAGAATGGATTAAAGACCTAAATGTAAGACCAGACATTATAGAACTCTTAGAGGAAAACATAGGAAGAACACCCTTTGACATAAATCACAGCACGTTCTTTTTTAACCCACCTCCTAGAGTAACAGAAAAAAATACAAAAATAAACAAATGGTACCTAAAGAAACTTAAAAGCTTTTGCATAGCAAAGGGAACTATAAACAAGATGAAAAGACAACCCTCAGAATGGGAGAAAATATTTGCAAACGAATCAACAGACAAAGGATTAATCTCCAAAATATATAAACAGCTCATGCAGCTCAATATTAAAAAAAACCAAACAACCCAATCCAAAAATGGGTAGAAAACCTAAATAGACATTTCTCCAAAGAAGACATACAGATGTCCAAGAGGCACATGAAAAGCTGCTCAACATCACTAATTATTAGAGGAATGCAAATCAAAACTACAGTGAGGTATCACCTCACACCAGCCAGAACGGGCATCATCAGAAAATCTACAAACAACAAATGCTGGAGAGGGTGTGGAGAAAAGGGAACTCTCTTCACTGTTGGTGGGAATGTAAATTGATACAGCCACTATGGAGAACAGCATGGCGATTCCTTAAAAAACTAAAAATAAAACTATCATATGACCCAGCAATCCCACTACTGGGCATATACACAGTGAAAACTATAATTCAAAAAGATACATGCACCCCAATGTTCACTGCAGCACTATTTACAATAGCCAGGTCACGGAAGCAACTTAAATGCCCATCGACAGACAAATGGATAAAGAAGATGTGGTATATATATACAATGGAATATTACTCAGCCATAAAAATGAACGAAATTGGGCCATTTGTAGAGACATGGATGGACCTAGAGACTGCCATACAGAGTGAAGTAAGTCAGAAAGAGAAAAACAAATATCTTATATTAACACATATATGTGGTATCTAGAAAAATGGTACAGATGAACTAGTTTGCCAGGCAGAAATAGAGACACAGATGTAGAGAACAAAAGTATGCACTCAAATGGGGGAAAGTGGCGGGGGTGCGGGTGGTGGGATGAACTGGGCGATTGGGATTGACATGCATACACTAACATGTATAAAACAGATAACTAATAAGAACCTGCTGTATAAAAAAATAAATTAAAAAAAAAACAATTCTGATAAACTGGACCTCATCAGTAAGAGAGTAATAAGAAGAGAAAGCAAGATAATACTGAAGGAGTGTGTCAGTTAAACCCATTAGAGCTGCCTCAAAACAATGTAATCCCCAACAGTTAACAGAATTGGCTCAACTATCTGGCATGATGGGCCCACAGCAGAACAGATGCAAGCACAGGAAAGGGACCCACACCACAAAGTGGTGCAGAAATGGACCAGCTTTTTCAGAACCATCTAGAATGCTTACTGAAAATATGTATGACCAGGCCACACTTCATATCTAACAGCTTAGAAATTCCAAGGTGTAAGCACAAGCACATGTTGGTGGGAATGTAAATTGCTACAGCCACTATGCAGAACAGTATGGAGGTTCCTTAGAGAACTAAAAATAGAGCTACCATATGATTCTGCAATCCCACTACTGGGCATATATCCAGAAAAGATGAAAGCTCTAATTCATAATATCATAAGATACACGCACACCAATGTTCAAAGCAGCACCATTTACAAAAGCCAAGACATGGAAGCAACCTTAGTGTCCATCAACAGATGAATGGATAAAGAAGATGTGATATATATATATATATATATATATATGTGTGTGTGTGTGTGTGTGTGTGTGTATACACACACACACACATATACACATATAAATATATACATACATACACACACAAATATACACAGACAATGGAATATTACTCAGCCATAAAAAGAATGAAATAGGACTTCCCCGGTGGCGCAGTGGTTAGGAATCTGCCTGCCAGTGCAGCGACACGGGTTCAAGCTCTTGTCCAGGAAGATCCTACGTGCCACAGAGCAACTAAGCTCATGTGCCACAACTACTGAGCCTGCATTCTAAAGCCCGTGAGCCACAGCTACTGAGCCTGTGTGCCACAACTACTGAAGTCCACGCTCCTAGAGCCTGTGCTCCCCAACAAGAGAAGCCACCACAATGAGAAGCCCGCGCACTGCAATGAAGAGTAGCCCCCACACCACGATGAAGAGTAGCCCCCGCTCGCTGCAACTAGAGATAGCCCGTGTGCAGCAACGAAGACCCAATGCAGCCAGAAAGAAAAAAGAAAATACATAAATTAATTGATTTTAAAAAAAGAATGAAAATACCATTTCCAGCAACATGGATGGATGTAGAGATTATCATACTAAGTGAAGTCAGACAGAGAAGGACAAGTATCATATGATATCATTTATATGTGGAATCTGAAAAAATGATACAAATGAACTTATTTACAAAACAGAAAGAGACTCACAGACATAGAAAACAAGCTTATAGTTAGCAAAGGGGATGGGGGGGAGATAAATTAGGAGTTTAGGATTAACATATACACACACTATATAAATGCGTAAACAAGGACCTACTGTGTAGCACAGGGAACTATACTCAATTATCTTGTAATATATTCTAAAAAGAATATATATATATATGAATAACAGAATCTCCCTGCTGTACGTCTCAAACTAACACAACATTGTAAATTAAATAACTATACTTCAATGTTTTTAACAAAAGTTAAAAAAAAAAGAGAGATCCCCTTTTAGGAAATACACATTCAAGTACTTAGGGATAAAGGGCCATGATGTATATAACTTATTCTCAAAAATGGTTAAAAAAAATGTGTGTGTGTGTGTGTGTGTGTGTGTGTGTGTATGTGTGTAGATTTGGGGGGAAGGAATACAAATACAATACAAATGGGATAAAATGTTAACAATAAATCAGCCTCATTAAAGGTATATAATTTGGGGGATTTTTTTAGTTTTGGTATTTTTATATATGTGTGAACTTATTTCCAAATAAAAAGCTCTTTCAAAAGAGGAGGAGAGGGGCTTCCCTGGTGGCACAGTGGTTGAGAGTCCGCCTGCCAATGCAAGGGACCCGGGTTCGGGCCCCGGTCCAGGAAGATCCCACATGCCACGGAGCGGCTGGGCCCGTGAGCCATGGCCGCTGAGCCTGCGCGTCCGGAGCCTGTGCTCCGCAACGGGAGAGGCTACAGCAGTGAGACGCCCACGTACCGCAAAAAAAAAAAAAATTATGTGGAAATAGTGTCAGAGATCATGTATTCCAACCGTGATCGACATCTGGTAGACAAAGAAACTGGGAGCTAAGAAAAGGAACTTCCTTCCGATACACAGAGTAGATCTAAAGTTAGCAAGTCAAGTTTTCTGGCACCCGGTACTGATGACACCACACACCATACTGGACTTCTTTATGATGACACGTAACTGCAAGAAAAATCAAGAACTACACACAAGTCTGTATTTTTAAAAACTGTGAAGCACTGCCACTGTTTTGAAGAAAGCAGGTAATGAACTTCTACTACCTCCTCCAAAAAAAATGTCCAACCGTATTGGAGAACGGGAAAATACTCAGCTTTTGAATACTTACACCAGTTTAATGACTGAAAAAAGGAAACACTAATGGATGAATCAAGCCTTCCCACAGGACACCCGATTCCCACAGGCACACAGGATTCCTGTGCTGCCTTCAGAGGCCGAACATGAGCAAGCCTTGTACAGCCCCCTCATCGGAAACAATGAGGGCAATGGGAGGGGTGACTCGGAGAATGAACCTCTGCAGGTCTGGTGGTCTAGGGAGCATACTCAGCACCAAAGACAGAGCCATGAGTGATTACGAATGTAATTCAACTCATAATACTGAAAGAAATCAAAGGAAGGCAAACCTAGAACAGAGGTCTTCTCATCCAAAGAGGTTCCTGAGACTCCTCATCCCATAAATTATCACACAGTACTCCATTTTCCTAACAAACTGACGCCCCTGCCTGAGTGTGGAGAGCACGTCCCAGCCTAATTCAGCTGTGGAACTCAGCTCCATTTAAAATTCCTTCAGACAGCTGAACTCTGCACTATGTAATTAAGCAGACCGTATACTGTTTCTTTAGTAAGAGCACCCAGGCAGACCTTACAACTGCCAAAGTGCCAGTCTAGTTTTTGTTTCTCCTTCAGAACAAAGCACAAGTTCAGTTGACGTAACCTCACATGACCCAGGTCCTCTTGTATTTCTGGTCTCTTTAGGTCTAAACGCTGTGAAGTAGAAATGAGGTTTTACTGGATGGTGGGAAAGGACTTTGTTCAGTTAATGAAATTTGCTTCCAATCTGATAAAACTCACATTTGTGCCACTTCAGAATTTATTACAAGACTCTTGAAAATGTGCTAATTTGTCACCGAACAAATGAAACACTGAGTATAATAAGAAAACTATACCTAATTAGTCACGTAAAATCCTAACCAAGAAAGCCCCTAAAATAGAATAATTTCCTCATAAAACACAAGCGATAAAAAGTTCCCAAGAGCATGACTGTATTTATATTGTACAGCTAGAATGCATGCAATATGCATATTTATAAATATTCTTCTGGAAAAATGTCCTCTTATAGGTAAACAATCTATTCATGATTTGCATATATTTCCTTGTATAAATCAGTGCACCAAATGGAAAAAATATTTTAAATTGTTTCCAATATTTCACATTTAACCAGCTGCACAGATGCAATATAACAATTAGTAGCGGCAGCCAACTGAACAGAATTTCTTATGACTAACTGGACAAAACCTACGTATAACAAAGACCTGACAAATCTGGTAAGACTTACTTGCTACTCCTGATGCCAGTCCATACAGCAGCCCTCCCGCATCTGACTGCTGAGGGAAAACGTGTGCTCCTGGAGGAGGCGGCTTTTCTTGCCTGATGAAGTTATACAACAAGGTCTTTACAAGTTTGCTGGTATATGGGAGGCTACACAAAAAGAAAAAAGAAGAAAATAAACTCAGATTTGGGGGAGTCAACTGACTTTGTATCGTGATAAATATAACCTATATAATCTACCGACATAAAAGGGATTAGCACAATTCAAAGAAAGCTGGCACTGTCACAACAGTGAAGACCATGGGCTTTGAGATCAGACTTGAGGCTTAAATCTGGCTTTCCTCTTACTATGCTGTATGTCATTCATCAAATCGCTTCAACTCCTAAGCTTCAGTTACCTTATTTGTAATCTGTATAACAGGTGAAATATTATAAATTCAGTGTATAATACAGTACTTGGCACTTGAAGGGAGGTAGTAACACAGAGTCAGTGGGAAAACGCAAGAATTTAAAAGTATGGAAATTGACTTGAATAGTATATTTGACTTAACCCAATATATCCAAAATATTCAACATACAATCAATATAATAATTGTTAAATATCTTACACTGTTTAAAATAAAAGTATGAAGTTATTCAATCTATGCATACATATAAAAAACATATCCATATATATACAGATTTCTTTTAATGTTAATACCCTTTGCTTTTAAGTAACAGAATGAGAGGAGAAGGCAGAGAAAACAGGTTAAAAGGGATATGTGTCCACAAATTGGTGATAAATCAATTCCTGCAATCTGGAGAAAACTTTTGAATAGACTCTTCAGCCAACGCTTAAGGCCTTTTATCCCTATTATCAGTGATTTTCAAATATGTTCTAAAAGAGCTCTAAAGGATTCTGTGGATGTGCCACAAGTATAATCAAGGTAGCAAGAGGGATGTGAAAAGACAAAGGTGCTTCTCTCCCTCTCCCTCTCTCTCCCTCTCTCTCTCTCTCTCTCTCTCTGTGTGTGTGTGTGTGTGTGTGTGTGTGTGTGTGTGTGTGTGTGTGTGTGTGTGTGTGTGTGTGTGTGTGTGTGTGTTTAATATTTATCTACTCCCGTCCCTACCCCCCAAGAGACTGTAAGCTTCTGCTCTGCTCAGGAGCACAGCTCCACATCCTAACACATGCCTGGCACGTGGTTAACACACAATAAACATTTGTTGACTACATGAAAGTAGGAACAGTCAGTTAAGTGGCTGCTGGGGAAGTCCAAACACGTGGTGATGGGGCATCCACTGCAGCAGTCATTTCAATGGGACTGGTGGGAAGGGGAAGATACAAATAATTTCAATGAACAAATATGACTGGATGAATGCTTAGACATAGAGAATGATGCAGAAGGAAGAAAACATGGCTTCAAAGTTTCAACTCTACAAAGAAACCACTAGAGAAGGTAATGAAGCTAGGGGATGAAAGGGGCAGGGAGGATGGATAGTTTAGACAGGAAAGCAGATCCTTATGTGTTGGGTTTGAAGTTCTGACAGAACCACCAGAGGAAATGTCTGGTTGGAGATATGGAACGACACTAAGGAAAGAGGACAAGACGAGAACTATAGATTAATTCAATAAAAAACCTGACAAATTTAAAATAGAAACATACCATCGACCTCGCATCAAGTACTTGTGACTGATGCTCTGTCGCAAAACTTCCTTGTGGAAGAGTTGGCAGGAAAGGAAGACCACCATTGTTGACACAGCTTCTACTGATATTTCATATGTAATATCTCTGGAAAAATAGGAAACAAATCAGAATAATGATCACTTTGGAAGATTAAGATATTGCTCTTTTCTAAATAAACTATACATTTAAAAACTCAAATCAAAATATTCAATATGCTTCCGGATTATTAAAAAATACTAGTATGTTTAAAATAAAAATTAAGTCAAACAAAAATATGAAACCCTTCCTTGTCATTAGTTCTTGTACTTGGGTGAAATATCGCATTACTTTCCTATTTTCCAGGTCCCATCTACTAATGAATGACAAGTATCAATACATTAGTGTATAATGGAAACAGTTACCAGCAGTGTTCTACTTCAAAGGTCCACTCTAAAGCCCTTATGTTCATTCCCTGTTTAGTTATAACACAGAAAAAAATATTCAGATTGTAAAACTGAAAAGAAGTCACAGTGTAGGGAAGACAACAGTGTCTTTCTGAGTTGATAATAACTTTACAGTGAGAACTATGGTATACCCTAGATCTTCTATCTCTAAGTGTCTACTTTCTCAAGGCCAACTCTGCCTGTTCAGCAAAATATGAACAGTAAACAAATTGTTCCTGTTTTATTAAGCGTATTTCTTTTATGAAGGACTACCATTGTCCTCCGAAGATCATTAATCCCTTTTAGAAACAAATCTTAGAACAAATAAAAAGGAAACAAAATTTTGGCTGAGCACGAACAGGAACAAATGCATCAAGAGATCTTCAATTATTGCAAAAGTTTAAACGCAATTATCATGGGGAACAGTAACATGTTAGCCCAGGAAAGTGAAAATCTCAACAGCACAACAAAAAGAGTAACAGCTCCAAAAGAATATCAGCTATTTTTACAGATCTGAAATATTCATGGAAAGCCCAAAGAAAAATACTGAACACCTACTTAAATGAAGCTCATCAAACAAATTAAAGAGGACTTGATTCTAGAAATGGAGACGCTTACCAGATTTTAAAGTTCTAATTCTACCAGATGTTTACAGAGTGATTTTGCTGATGAAATATCTTTTAAAAGCAAAGTATACAAAACAAAACACAAGAGACCCGTGCAAATGATCTTATTATGTAACGAATAAATCTCATTTCTACTCAGAAATCTGACTAATACTGTAGAACAATTCTCTTTCCTGAAATTTCCATAATTATTGTTGTAAAATATTAACCACATAAAAGGCATATCTTACATTTGTACTTATTTCTTGAATTGAATGAAAAACAACCCTGATGTGTTGTATCAGGATTCATTAATTCTTCAATAATGATGATTTGGGTGCTCAAAACCCAAAGGATTTTGAATCACAATCATCATTTATTCATACAGCCTATGCCTGTCAGGAATCCATACTCTGTAGTCAATTTGCTAGGCTTTTCAGTTGGGTCAGGGCTTAAAGCCAAATCCTGAAGAACAAGTATCTTGCCACAGTACACGCTATCTAGGTAGGTGACTACCTCCAGTACACTTGTTAATGCATTTAGTCATTGCATCAATAATAATTTAAAAAAAAACAGCAGTGGTTTACAATTTAACATGTTACACTAGGTTTCTGATCCAGGAAGAAACTGCTTTAATTTGTTTAAACTAAAAACTATGGGGCTTCCCTGGTGGCGCAGTGGTTGAAAGTTCGCCTGCCGATGCAGGGGACACGGGTTTGTGCCCCGGTCCGGGAAGATCCCACATGCCACGGAGTGGCCAGGTCCATGAGCCATGGCCGCTGAGCCTGCGCGTCCGGAGCCTGTGCTCCGCCACGGGAGAGGCCACAACAGTGAGAGGCCCGCGTACCGCCAAAAAAAACCTTAAAACTATGACTATTAATAAATACTATGTCTGACAACTTTAATGAAAGAATGTAGATTTAGAACAGAGGGCTGTTCTCCTTCAAAATAAATTGGACCAAACAACATCACAAATGGGAGAACATCACAAATGGGAGGGATCTTTATTGCTCTGATTTTGACTGGAACTAACTAGGACTTCCTGAACAGTCATCAGCATAGTGTACCAGGCATACATAACTCAGAACAGCAAAAAGGAAGAAATATGTTGAGGCCATGTAATACACGATCATAATACAAAAGGAATACTCTTTGCAACAAAAATGTAAAGGGAATTTCATGAAAAAAGGATCCAGGATGCTGTTGACTGACTTAGAGGATATCTTCTATTCATTTTGCTGGCCAGCATCCACTTATTAGTATTAAAACATTAATAAAGGGCGAACAGGATGATCTGAATGGAATGACTAAATACCATGAAGATAATTCTACACAAATTAATCTTAATCACAACCAAAATTCTCATTGAGTTTTTTTCAGAAACTTCATAAATTGACATTTTTATGAAAGAATAAACATACAGCCAAGTCAATCTTGAAACTGAAAAGTGAAGAGAGGGACTTCCTTTACCATATATCAAGCCATGTTACACAGCTGTGGCAATAAAAACGGTATGGTATTTGCAAGCACACACAAAAAAATTAGACAAACCAATGGAACTCAACTGAGAACTGAAACACAGGTCAAACCTGTGTTTCTATGGAAACATAGAATAAAACAGATCTATAAATCAATGGAGAACAGACTGTACAGAAGATGGTGCTGGGAAAAACTGGCTTATTTCATAAAGAAAAATAATGATGGCTCCCTATCTTACAACATATTCAAAGACCGACTACAGAAGAATTAAAGACCTACATTCACTTGGATGTGAATGGCAACACTAAAATTAATAGAAGAAAATGTACAATGATAAGTTTGTAACATAAGCACAAGAAGGGACTTCTTAAATAAAAGCCTAAGAGCACAAAGCATAAAGTAAATAAATAAAAGCATTTAATTACATCAAAATTAAAGGTTATTGCTCAACAAATGAAACCCTGAACAAAGTTAACTGGCAGATGATAAAATGTAAGAAGAACAAAGAACTAATATCTAGAATATTACAAGCAACTCCCACAAAAAGCCAAGAAAAAGCCAAGAACTTCACTAGGAAAAAAAAGAGCAAAAGATAAAAAACAGTCTGTTTAAAACAGTGTAATATCCCTTGATGTCCTAGAAAATGTAAAGTATTGGCATGTACATAATGATATATAAACCCTCATGTACTGCTGATAGTAATATTAACCAACACAGCTATTTTAGAGAACAATTTATAACCCAGTATATGTATATGCCAAAGAAAAATTCACAGAAATATGTCTGAGAACTGTGGTAAGCAAACCTCCAAAATGACCCTCAATAATCCCTGCTTCCTGCTATTCATGTCCTTGTGTAATTGCCTCCCCTTGAGTGTAGGATGGACCTAGAGACTTGCTTAGAAGAGAATACAGTAAAAGTGAAAGCATGCCACTTCTGAGAGGAGACTGGCTTACAAAACAACCGTGGCTTGTGTTGGGCACCTGCTCTTGCTCTTCTGTTTGCTTTCTCCAAGGGAAGCCAGCTGCCTTGTTGTGAGCTGACATACAGAGAAGTACACCTTGCAAAGGACTATGGAAGGCCTCCAGTCAACAGCCAGTAAGGAACTGAGTCCAACAGCCCTAGAGAAATTGAATCCTGCCAACAGCCAAGTGAGAAGTCCAGGAAGCAGGTCCTTCCTAGTTAAGCCTTCAAATGAGACCACAGCCCCAGCCATAAGATCAACTACAACCTCATGAGACACTTGAGTCAGAGGCACCAAGCTACACAGTACCCTGATTCCTGATACTAAAAAACTGTGAAACGACGTTTTGTTTTGTTTTTATTGAAGTATAGTTGATTTACAATGTTGTGTTAATTTCTGCTGTACAGCAAAGTGATTCAGTTATACATATATATTCTTTTTTATATCCTTTTCCATTATGGTTTATCACAGGATACTGAATAGAGTTCCCTGTGCTATCCAGTAGGACCTTGTTATTTATCCATTCTATATATAGTAGTTTGCATCTGCTAACCCCAAACTCCAACTCCATCCCTCCCCCAAACCCCAACTCCATCCCTCCCCCAAACCCCATGCCCTTAGGAACCACATGTCTGTTCTTTATGTCTGTGAGTCTGTTTCTGTCTTATAGATAAGTTCATTTGTGTCCTATTTTAGATTCTGCATATAAGTGATACCATATGGTATTGAAACAATGTTGTTTTAAACTTCTAAATTTTAGAGTAGCTTATTGTTCAGTAATACATAAATAATATAAAGACATTCATTATTCGTGGTGTTGCAAAGTTGGAGGCACCCCAGGTGTCCAGCACTGAGGAACTGGATAAGTAAAATGTTGTGGATGTACACAATGGAGCAGTTTTAACAGCAATAGACTAGGTGTTCATTTAGCATCACAGGTAACTCTTAAAAACAATTCTGAGGGCTTCCCTGGTGGCACAGTGGTTAAGAATCCGCCTGCCAATGCAGGGGACACGGGTTCAAGCCCTGGCCTGGGAAGATCCCACATGCCGCGGAGCAACTAAGCCCATGCACCACAGCTACTGAGCCTGCGCTCTAGAGCCCACGAGCCACAACTACTGAGCCTGCGAGCCACAACTACTGAAGCCCGTGCGCCTAGTGCCCATGCTCCGCAACAAGAGAAGCCACTGCAATGAGAAGCCCATGCACCGCAACGAAGAGTAGCCCCCCCTCGCCACAACTAGAGAAAAGCGCGTGTGCAGCATCGAAGACCCAATACAGCCAAAAATAAACAAAACAAACAAACAAAAAACAATTCTGAGAGGAAAAACAATGAGTTCTATAACACAATTCTATTTATATATATTAAAAATACATGGACACTATAGCTGATTCACTTTGTTATAAAGCAGAAACTAACACACCATTGTAAAGCAAATATACTCCAATAAAGATGTTAAAAAAAGAGAAAAATACATGTACACATAAGTATAACATCTTGTACTCAGACATATATATAAAAAATGCATGCATTAAACATAGTAAAATGGCTGTTTATGGGAAAGAAAAGGAGTAATGAATGGGGATAAATGGGAATAAGTAAATGGATTAATATTAAATGGAGGGGGAGATGGGCCTTACACAAACCAACGATGATAGTGACCCTTGAACTGAAGAATGTGACTGACTCAACCCTATGCCTGATGTGTCCAAAATCAGGGATTGTGGAATGAATGGAGGCATAAGAGGTTGGAGGACATATTGAAGTGGGAGAATGCTCAGATTAATCCCAGAAACAAAAAATACCAGGACATTATAAGGACCACCATTAAAATAATGACAATGGCAATGGAAAAGAGCAGTAAGACTTAAATGTCGCTTAACAAAATAAAACTAATAGCACTCAGTGACAGATTGGATGCTTAAAGTGGGAGAGAAAGACTAAGACTAATCAAGAAAGATCAAGGTTTCTAGATTTAGAACTCAGAGAAGGTGACGTTATCAACCTAAATCAAGAACACAGGAAATGGAAAAATCACTTTACATGTATAATCTATCGATGTTCTTTATTCACAGATTCCATGTTTGTGAATTTACCTACTCACTAAAATTTACTTATAACCCCAAAACAATTTTCTGCAGCACTTTTGCAAGTTGAAGTGATCTAAGTAATTTTCTAACTCGCACCAAAGGAATCCTAGGCAAAATTTCATGACAAAAAAATAGCTAACGATTGCAAATGAACTCACAGATGATAAAGTTACTTTGTTAAAGATGATAAAATTAAAGTCTGCACTTTTCTAATGTCAGCGGGGAACGGGAAATAACTACATAGCAAAGCTTCATATAAAACTGACTATCCAGATATGATATGATGTCTGGAATTTTCTTAAATATAATCTGAGAAGTAGGGGAGGGTAGCTGTGGATGGGGTATAATTGAAATAAAAGTGGCCATGAGTTGTTAATTACTAAAGCTAAGTGATAAGCATATGGGAGTTCATTAGTCTCTCTACATTTATATGCTTAAAATTTTACATAAGATTAAAAATATAAAATTAAAAATTGACTGCACAACTGTAGACCAGAGTTTGGTGAAGATAGGGACCTCTCTTATTCCTAGCTCCCACCACATTTCCTGGCAAATAGCAAGCACTTAACAGATATTATTTGGAGTGAATGAATCATCCAAAATTCTATATTTAACAAATTTAATTTGCTAAAGTTATCTGCTTTGAGAAGTTGGGTATGTTTCAATAGTTTTTATATTGTTGTCATTAGCAAATCACCACAAACTTAGTGGCCTAAAACAGCACAAATTTATTATCATGCAGTTCTGTAGCTGCAGTACAGGTTTCACGGTGTTAAAATCAAGGTGTCAGCAAGCTGCTTTCCACTCCGGAGGCTCTGGGGAAGAATCCATTTCCTGCTCACTTGGGTTGTTGGCAGGATTTAGTTTCTCATGACTCTAGGATCCAAGTCCCCATTTTCTTTTTCTTTTGCGGTACGTGGGCCTCTCACTGCTGTGGCCTCTCCCGTTGCGGAGCACAGGCTCCGGACGCGCAGGCCCAGCGGCCATGGCTCACGGGCCCAGCCGTTCCGCGGCATGTGGGATCTTCCCGGACCGGGGCACGAACCCGTGTCCCCTGCATCGGCAGGCGGACTCTCAACCACTGCGCCACCAGGGAAGCCCTAAGTCCCCATTTTCTTGCTGGCGGTAAGATGAGGGCACTTCCGAGGCTCTACAGGTCGCCTCATTCTTTGACTCAAGGATCCTTTTCCTCCATCTTCAAAGCCATTAGTGGCTTTGAATGACTCATGCTGCATCTCTCTGACCCACCCTTCTGGTTTCCTCTTCTACCTTTAAGGACTCATGTGATTAGACTGTCCTCTATTATCCTAGTAGGCCCAATCTCCCCTCAAAAAGCCCTTAACTTTAACCACATCTACAGAATCCTTTTGACACGTGAGGGTATCTATTCACCAGCTTTCCAGGGATTAGGAAGTGGACATCCTTGGGCTGGAGAGGACATTATTCTGCCTACCAATAGCAGCTAGTAAGAATTAGACGCTAATTTCAATAAGAACCAAAAACCTCCCTACCAGCCAACATGAAAATATTACTCAAAGTTATACTAATCTACCAGATTTGGGGGCTGGGGAGAATATAATGTTCAAATAAATGGATTAAAGCAGGCTCCAACAAACTGACAGGGTAGAAGATAATTTAAGTACACAATGAAGCACAGCTTCAAATGACATAGCAAAGATACAGATCCTAGAAATGGCTAAAACAGAACCTTTTCCTTTTTTTTGGCAAAGATGTCAAGAACCCAATTTCCAATTTTCATTGTATGAAGATAGTGCTTATAGCCACAAAGCAGAAGAAAATTTAAATGCACAGAGTAACAAATATTCAAACAAGGGCAATAACCATCGACTAGCTGCCCATCCTGCTCAGAATAAAATGCAAAGTCCTTAACCTAGCCTCTAAGACCCTACATGACTTTTGACTAACCATCCAACCTTGTCTATCACTCACCCATCCTTGATCATTTGGCTCTAGCTCTACTGGACTAGTTACTGGTCCCTGGACACACCAAGCATGCACCCACCTCAGGGCCTTGCATCTGCTGTTCCCTCTGCTTAGAATGCTCTTCCACCAGAGAGTGACAGGACTCCCTCTCTGACTTCCTTTGGGTTTCTATTAAAAGGTCCACTTCACAAGGAGCCTTCCCTTACAATCTTGACTAAAATACCACGACATTACTTTTTTCCATTGTACTTGTCACATTCTAACATTAAGTAATATATTAATTTGTTTATTGTCTGTCTTACCCTATGCACAACTAGAATCTATGTCTTATTCACTATTGTATCCCTGACACCTAAAACTGTGGCTGGCCACAAGTACACACATATTTGTTGAATAGTCTCTTTGTGCTCTTGGGCACAGTGAGAAATTAATATTATTTGGGGTTTACCAAAACCAAGAAAAATATATTCATTCATGCACAAATTTTACATGACAAAGTATATCTGAAACTCCCAGCTTCCAGAAACTAATTCATGATTTAGTGCTCTGCATAAAAATTCACACACACAAAAAAATGGAATTCCCTGTTAGTCCAGTGGTAGGGCCGCACACAGGTTCCATCCCTGGTTCGGGAACTAAGATCCCGCACGCAGTGCAGCGTGGCCAAAAAAGAAAAGAAAAAAAGTAAAAGAAAATTCACTAGACTCCTGGGGCTACAGTTACAGAACTAGTAGCAACAGCAAAAGTAATTACTCAACATGCCCTCAACATGTAATTACTCAACATGCCCTTATAATATTTTCTATTATAAATGGTATTGAAAATGACTGGATTTCCCTGGTGGCGCAGTGGCTAATAATCTGCCTGCCAATGCAGGGGACATGGGTTCAAGCCCTGGCCCAGGAAGATCCCACAAGCTGCAGAGCAACTAAGCTGGAGCACCACTGCTACTGAGCCTGCGCTCTAGAGCCCGCAAGCTACAGCTACTGAAGCCTGCACATCTAGAGCCCGTGCTCCGCAACGAGAAGCCACTGCAATGAGAAGCCCGCGCACTGCAACAAAGAGTAGACCCCACTCACCGTAGCTAGAGAAAGCCCATGTGCAGCAACGGAGACCCAACACAGCAAAAGTAAATTAATAAAATTTTTTAAAAAAATAAAAGTTTAAAAAAGAAAAGAAAGAAAATGACTGATATTTTTAAAGTCAGTTTCAAAATAAGTTGTGAATATAAATTTGGGTTCTGCCTATGGGGAAAAAACTGATCTAAACAGGAAAACCTCTGAAATAGCCATTTAAGAAATATGCTTTAAAGACACACATGGATAAAATGCAACTATCCATCAATTATCTTCCTAGTTACCTTCTTCCCGCACATCTCCCAAGTCTGTGTGAGGGCTTCAGCTCCCTCTACCCTTGCCCCCAAACTGCTTGGCTGACTCATATTCATCACCCAAGACTGTGGACTATGCTCTTCATAGTCTATAGTCTACATCACACAAGAAAATATTTGCTGAACCAAAAAAAAAAAATCAACCAATATTAGAAAATGAAAAATGTAATAAAGCACAGCTTATATATTAACTTACACAACCACATAATTTTTAAAGAGATCACAGGAATTGAGGCTACTTCCATTTCCAGCAATGACAGACAGAAAATTCAGAAGAATATTCCCAATGAGGTCAACAAAAATCACTGACAGAGGGTCTGGAAGGGCACTTTCTAAAAGGACCAAAGAGCTAGTAAAATACTGAAGAATTACAAGGCCAAGACTCAAGGCACTAAGAAAACCTAGAGAGGTCAGCCTGACATCTGGAATTGCTTTGGCCTTGGGACGCTTCCTGATCCATAAGCGGTGGCTGGGAATCCAAGCAGTGCTTTTGACAGGGTTGACAATCTAGGGCACAAAAACTGGAGTCCAAGCCTGCCAAGGGTTAATTGGGATATTTGCCTAATTATTTTTAAATTGTAAGAGATCTTTATATATTCAAGAATAAAGTCTTTTGTCAGCTATACGTTTTGGAGACATTTTCTCCCATCTGTGGCTTGACTATTCTTTTTCTGAACCGTCTCTCTTGAAGAGGCAAGATTCTTACTTTTGAAGTAGTCTAACTTATCAAGTTTGTGTTTTTTTGGCTATTGCTTTCTGTATGTTTTCTAAGTTATCTTTGCCTAAAACAAGATTGTGTGTATTTTTCTAATTTTTATGTTATATGTGAAAGTAGGAGTCAAAGTTTTTTTGTTTTGCTTGGTTTTCCCATATAATCAGCTTTTCCAGCACCATTAGTTTAAACAGTTTTCCCTTCCCAACTGAACTGTTTTGCTTTTCTCAAAACAAAACAAACAAACAAACAAAAAACAATTGACCAGAGAAGTACAGATCTGTTTCTTGGCCCCCTATACTGATCCCCTGATTTATTTGTCTATACTTAGGTCAGTACCATGTTATCTTCAAAGCTGTAGCTTTACAGCACACTGTGAAGTGATATAGTGTAAGTATTCCATTTGTTCTTCCTTTTCAATTATTTCTTCAGGTATTCTAGGTTCTTTGCATTTGCATATATATTTTAGAATCAGCTTGTCAATGTCTACGAAAAAAAAAACAAACAAAAAATACTCTGGTACAAATGTGATGAATTGACTCTGTAGATCAATCTGGGTAATACTGACATCTTAACAATACTGACTCTTCCAATTCATGGATATGATGTATGTCTACATTTAGGTCTTCTTTGACTTCACTGAGCAATGTTTTCTAGTTATTAATATATAAGCTGTACACATATTTTGTTGAATTTACTAAGTATTTCATATTATTTTAAAATGGAATTTTTAAGGTTTTAGTTTCCAATTGTTTGCTACTAGTATATGATTCCTGTATAATCATCTTGCAATGTGCAACCTTGCTAAACTCACTTTTTAGTTCAAGTAGCTTTTGTATATTCCTTAGGGTCTCCTACATAAACAATCATGTTGCTGGCAAATATAGTTTTACTTTTTCTTTTCTAATCTCTATGCCTTTTATTCTTTGTTTTGCTTTACTGAACTGGCTAGGGCCTCATACAGTAGCAAACAGAAATGCTAAGACCAAACATCCTTGGCTTGTTCCTGATCACAGATGAGGTAAACCTTTAGTCTCTCATCATTAAGTGTAATGTTAGCTACAGGTTCTTCATGGATGCCCTTAACCTAGTTGAAGATGTTTCCTTCTATTCCTAGTTTGCTGAGAGTTTTTTTTTTTTTCCCACGAATAGATGTTGAATTTGGTCAAATGCTTCTTTGACATTTACTGAGACAATCATATGGCTTTTCTAATTTATTTTGTCAATGTGGCATATTATACTGATTTTCAAGTGTTAACAATATTGTATTCCTAAGATATGCCCCACTTGGTTATAATGTATTATCCTGTTCTTATATTGCTGGATGAAATCTGCTAATTTTTTTAAGCTTTTTCTCCTGTATTCATGAGAAATATCAGTCTGTAATTTTTTTTTTATGGAACGCCACTGTTAGGTTTTAGTATCAGGGTTATGCTGGCCTCATAAAACAAGTCATCCCATCTGCTTTTGAAATACACTTTATTGAAAAAATATTTGCTTCATGATGTGATGTTGAGCAAAGATAGCAGAATAGTATGCATCATATGAGTGAATACACATACAGATGTTAATATGCAAAAAATAAAAAGCAATCCTGGAAGATGAGATTATAGGTGAATATTTTTATTATTTTTAATTTAAATTTTCAAAATGGGAAGGGCATAAAGAAAATGAATGGGAGAAATATTTACTTCAAATTGGCTGTCTCCACCAGGAAATTTCCTGAAAGAAAAAAAAAATCAGGAGAGATGGTCTGAAGATAATCTCTAATCCCATTCTGATCATAGGTTTTCTTTTTCTGTTTTTTTTTTTTAAATAAGTGCATTTATTTATTTTTGGCTGCATTGGGTCTTTGCTGCTGTGCGCGGGCTTTCTCTAGCTTCAGCGAGCAGGGGCGACTCTTTGTTGCGGTGTGCGGGCTTCTCTTGTTGCACAGCACAGGCTCTAGGCATGCAGGCTTCAGCAGTTGCAGTACATGGGCTCAGTAGTTGTAGCTTACGGGGTCTAGAGCACAGGCAGTAGTTGTGGCACATGGGCTTAGTTGCTCCGCAGCATGTGGGATCTTCCCAGACCAGGGCTCGAACCCGTGTCCCCTGCATTTCGCAGGCGGATTCTTAACCACTGTGCCACCAGGGAAGTCCCAGGTTTTCTTAATTATTCCTCTCTCTCTCACTTCACTGTAAACAATCAAAGTAAAGAGGATTTGCAACTAGGAAAAACAATCTAAGTGTCTCATTCCTTTTGGACTGTAATAACAAACTAATACAGACTGGGTAACTTATAAACAACAGAAATTTATTTCTCACAGTTCTGGAGGCTGAGAGGCCAGATCAAGATACCTGCAGATTCAGTATTTGATGAGAGCTGGCTTCTGGGTCACAGAGATTAAGCACCTTTTTGCTATGCTATCCTACGATGGAAGGCAGCAAGGAAGTTTTCTTGGGTATCTTTTATAAGGGCATTAATTCCACTCATGAGGGCTCTGCCCTTATGATCTAATCATCCCCCAAAGACCCCATACCTTCTAACATCATCATCTTAGAGGTTAGGTTTTAAAATATGAGTTTTGGGAGGACATGAACATTCAGACTGTAGCAATGAATTAGACACACTTGCTGCATTATTTAGGGCTCTCCAGAGAAAGAGAACCAACAGGATATAAAGAAATATATACATAGAAAGTAATTTATTATAAGAGATTGGCTCCCACAATTACAGAGGCTCAAGGTGGCATTATCTGCCATCTGCAAGCTGGAGGCCCAGGAAAGCCAGCGGTGTAGTTCCAAACCCAAGTGCTGAGAAGCAGAAAAGCCCTGGTCCGAGGGCAAAAGCCCAAGAAACAGGAGTGCCAATACCGGAAGACAGAAGGAGGAGATGGATGTCTCAGATTAAGCAAGAGAAAAAATTCACCCCTCCCCCACCTTTTTGTTCTATTCATGCCCTCAATGGACTGGATGATGCTCACCTCCACTGGTGAGTATGATCTTTCTTACAAAGTCTACCTATTCAAACGCTAACTGTTTCCAGAAACACACTCACAGCCACATCCAGAAAAAAAGAAATAATGTTTGACATCTGGGCATCCCTCAGCTCAACCTGTCACACAAAATTAACCATCACACTTGCCAAAGACATAAGTTAAGTGTTTAAATACTGGCAAAGGGCACAGAGTCACAGATTCAGTCTCATTAAAAGCATTTAGTCATTAAAAGCATTTAAGCACTATTTGAAAGGTTTTACACCTAGAAATTTTTGTTCCATCATAAAAAACAAACAGCATTCTAACACTCACCTAATCTGTTATAATCATTAAAAAGTGAATTCATATTTCAGTACCCCAAAATTTGACATCTATCACGGGTGTGTTACAATTTTAAATAGGAAGACTCAACAAGAAGTTCACATTTGAACAAAGACTTGAAAGAAATAAGGAAGCAAGGGAAAAGTCTTCCAGGGAGAGGGACCAGCACACACAAAGGCCCTGAGGTAGGAACACACCTAGCATACTTAAAGAACAGCAAAGAGGTCAGTGGGGTTAGAATGAAATCTGCAAGAAGGAGAGTAGTAAGAGATGAGTCCAAAAAGATAACAACAAGCCTGAAAGGCCTAAAAGCTGTAACAGATTGATAAACTCAAATTCTTTTTTTTTAATTAATTAATTATTTATTTATTTATTTTTGGCTGTGTTGGGTGTTCGTTTCTGTGCAAGGGCTTTCTCTAGTTGCGGCGAGCGGGGGCCACTCTTCATCGCGGTGCACAGGCCTCTCACTGTTGCGGCCTCTCTTGTTGCGGAGCATAGGCTCCAGACACACAGGCTCAGTAGTTGTGGCTCACAGGCCTAGTTGCTCCACGGCATGTGGGATCTTCCCAGACCAGGGCTCGAACCCGTGTCCCCTGCATTAGCAGGCAGATTCTCAACCACTGCGCCACCAGGGAAGCCCCAATAAATTCAAATTCTCAAAAATAGTTTTTAAAAATGTATCATGGCAAAAACAAACATATACTAAAAGCAAATAAGTCAAAAAGCAAACTTAGAAAAAAAATGTACTTTAAATTTATGTCACAAAGGACTAACCTTTCTAATGTAAAACTCGTCCTAGAAATAGATACAATAAAGGTGCCAAAATGAGAATGAGCACAGGATATTAGCAAAAAATGTTAACAATTCTAATGTCTTTCAATAGGGGGATGATTAAATATAAACTGATATTGACCTACAACAGAATATAATGCAACTTTTAAAAACAAATGAGAAAGGATGTAGAGAAATCAAAACTCACACACACGGCTGGTGGGAATGTAAAATGAGGGAACCACTGAGGAAAAGTTTGGCAGTTACTCAAAAAGTTAAATACAGAGTTATCATATGACCTAGCAATTTTACTCCTAGACACATACCCGAGAACTGAAAACTACGTCCACACAAAATCTTGTACATGAATGCTCACAGCAGCACTATTCAGAAAGTAGAAACAACCCCAATATTTATCAACTGAATGAATGGATAAACAAAATGTGGTATATACATACTATGGAATAGTTTTCAGCAATAAAAAGGAAAGAAGTACTGGGGCATGCTATAACATGGATGAACCTTGAACACATTACACTAAATAAAAGAAGCCAGATACAAAAGGCCACACATCATATGATTCTATTTATATGAAATGTCCGTAAAGGGCAAACCTATAGAGACAGGAAGCAGATTAGTGGTTACTGGGACAGGAGGGAGGGGGAAATGGGAAATGACTGCTAATGGGTATAGGGGTTCTCTTTGAGGTAATGAAATTCTGGAATTAGAGAGCAGTGATAGTTTCGCAACTTTTGTGAATATACTAAAAACCACTTAAATATATACCTGGAAAGGGTAAATTTTGGGGTATTTGAATTATATCTCAATAAAGTTGTTACTTAAAAGACAAAAATGAGAAAGCTCTCTGAATGCTTGTATACAGGAACTGCCAGGATAGACTGCTAACTGGAAAAAGAGGAAAATTCAAAACACTATGTATAATTTCCAACCTTTTATATGAATACAGGGGGAAATAAAAATCTAAATTCGTAATTGAATATATATGCATGAAGAATTTCAGGAAGGATACATATGAAACTAAGAAAGAACAGTGGCTACTAGGGAGACAAATGAGAAGGCTGGAGAGATGGGGAACAAGGACAGCCAGGAGATTGTTCATGTACACTTTTACGTGTTTGGTATCTGAACAACATAAATGTATCACCTGTTTGAAAATGAAATTAATCAAGAACTAAAAACAGAGGATTATCATAAATTATAAAATCAAAATTTACTGATTAAAATCTGATGACACTGAAATAAGAATAAACAAAAACTAAATCATATTGTGGTACGCTGAGAGAGTCACTGACCCCAAGTGAGAAAACCTAGGATCTGTTTCTAAGTTCTCTATTAAACTCACTCTATTAACTTCAAAAAATAACTCCTCTGGGTCTCAGTTTTCTTATTTGTAAATAAGTACATTGGGCAAGATGACCTCTAATGTCAATTCTTGCTGTAACTTTCTATGATGCTCAAAAAAAGGAATTCAAAGCAACGTTTTATTCCTGTGGAAACAAAATTTTAAATCCATTAATTGGGCTATCTTAAGTGCCAAATAATCAAGGAAAAGATCCAAGACAGGCCAATACTTGAAAGAAACCAAAATTCTACCATGCTGAGTGTGGTGGTTTTTAAAAGATGAAAAATGTTTTAAGCCAACAGATCTTTCTTGTTTAATGTCCTTGCATAATCTTCAGAAGATTTTCATCACACAATCGCCAAAACAAAGTCAACTTTAAAAAGCCAAAATGTTGCTTCGGCTGCCATATTATCACAAGAACTTTCCACCATCTGGGCTGGAAATGTCCTAGAACAAACTACTGTTGGAGCAAGTTATTAATTTCATGTGAAGAAAACAAAGGCGCCATGACCTTGCAGTGCTCTGCTAGGGCAGAGTGGAACACTTGGATAAAGACAAAAGCCTTCATGAAATGGGTGTTAGTGTTGGCTAAGGTCAAAGTCAACGAATATGCAAGAGAAAAAAACCATCCTCCTTTGACTTGCTATTGGATAAGAAACTGACAGTACTGTAAATGGAACGTAAGTTTAACAAAAACAACTGACAAGTTCAAAGGATTAAGACCAAAAATTAGAAATATCAATGTCATGCCAACAGGGAGATTCCAAAAGTAAAATGTGAGGAAAGACTACAAAGTGGTACCGTGTATTACAGATACGGTCAACAGCAGTAATGGCTAGTTTTAAAAGTCAACAAAATCGAAGACACGGTAATACTCCTCATTTATAAAAGTATTAACAATGGAACAGAAAGTGCCTGAAGGTTAGGCACCAAGAAATCTGCATTCTAGTATCAGAACTGTCATTCGTTACCTTTATCAGTCACCTTATCTGTCAGCTTCATCATACATAAAAATTAATGGAGTGGATCAAATAAACTCAAATATCCATTCCATGTTTTTACGGCTTCTCAAAGAACTAATGCTATATATGTAACAGTGCATCAAATGTATAAAATATAGCCACATACCTTCTTGAAATAAAGCTCAACCAAAAAGAGGTTTTAAAAACATTCTAAAAAATCAAAAGTTAAGATGGATTGATAAGGTGGATACATAATAATAAAGCAAATATACCAAAATTGTTATGTGGGTGTCCAAACTGCAATTATGCCAGCTTAAACAAAGAACATTCATAAACAAAGAACAATCAGAGAGAAAGAGCTCTCAAGAACTAGAAATGATTGCTAAACTTTCATCGAAAGTTATGAATGGCTTTTAAATATATGAAGAGATGTTCAGCCTCACTTGTAATGAGTGAATGCATATAAAGATCACAATATGATTTCCATTTTTAGCACACGAAAAATTTTATAATACACAATATTGACAAGGCTCTGTTAAATGTTTTTGGTGGGACTATAAATGATATACTCCCTTTAGGGAACAAGTTCTTACCAAATTTATTATATTTTTATCAAATTTTAAAATGGTCACACTTAACTCCAATTCTAAGACTTAAATGAGGACTATATCTGTATATATGCATTAAGTGAATGTATGTATATGTACTACATCCAGACAATGGAGTATTATTCAGTGCTAAAAAGAAATGAACTACTAAGCCACGAACACAGGGGAACCTTAAATGCATGTTGCTAAGTGAACGAAGCCAATCTAAAAAAGCTACAAACTGTAGGATTCCAACTATATGACACTCTAGAGAAGGTGAAAATATGGAAGCAGTAAAAGGATCAGTGGGGTGACCAAGGGTTAAGGGCGTGGGAGGGATGAACAGGCAGAACACACAGGATTTTTAGGGGAGTGAAAGTACACTTATGATATTGTAATGGTGGATACATGTCATTATGCATTTGTCAAAACCCACTGACTGTACAACACACCAAGAGTGAACCCTAATGTACACTATGACTTGGGCGATAATGATGTACCAATGTAGGTTCATCCACTGTAACAAATGTACCACTGTGGTGAGAAATGTTGATAACAGGGGAGGCTGTGTGGGAGGAAGGGTATGGGAATACTCTGTACTTCCTGCCCAATTTTGCTGTGAATCTAAAATTGCTCTGAAAAATAAAGCCTTTAATTAAAAAAAAAAAAGAAATAGTGTCATATTATTTAGAAATACATATAAAGGTAAGATAAGGGTAAAGATTTATATAAACCACCAGAATAGTCAAAAACAAAAAATGACAGTCTCTGGAGAGCAAAGGGATATAGGACAAGGAGATTTGTTCTCATCATAAGCCCCTTGTGCTATTTGATTGTCTTCCCAAACCATGTGCATACATACGTTACAATTTAAAATAATTGCATCAGCATTAATGACTAGCATGAAATATCCAAAGGTAATGCAATCTGGATTGTGCCCAAAAAAGAAATCACTCTGTAAAGAATTAACTTATATAAGTAACACAAAAAATTAAAAAGGAAAAGAAAATCAATTGTTTGACTGTTGGTAGAATTAAAAGTTGTAGTTATTAATATCAAACCACCTCATTCATATTTTGCTATACGTGTATTAATAACAGCAAAAGAAATTAACAAAAGCATCCTGTACCAGTCTTGCTTTCATAAGAGGAGAAATTCTTTGAAGGCAGAGATTCAACATTTTCAGGGCTGAGCTACCTAAGACTCTTGCAAACTGACCTTAGGAAAGTCACTTCCTTTCTCTCTACTTCAGTGCCATTATACATAAAATGAAAATGTATAAAATAAGCTTAATTCTAGTTCTAAAAAATTCAATGATTATACGCCTCTAAATAGTCCACAACTTACAAGGAAACATGCAAACACAGGCAAAATGACAGTCAGGATTCAGGACTCTGCTGTAGCTGCTGCTAATCTCTCACACCTAATGCCAGCCTAGAACCAGTCCTCCAAAGCAGCCAGAGAAGCTCCTCCAAGCAGCCTGACCCAACAGGAACTTACTTCAGTTCCCACACAAACTATTCAGCCTTGTTCTTTTGAATCTCAGACATGCTGCGTCCTATGACCACTATACTTGTTAATGACCAAGTGCTATTACTTTTTACTGAGAAGTTTAAAATAGGAAAATTGACTCAGAAGCAAACATATTGTTTTTCTTAAGTACTTAGTATGTGTAAAGCAACACAGTTTTATAATCATAAAGCATTTTAAAATTTATAAAAGCATTTTCGAGTGCATTACTTTGGTTTTCAACGCAATCCTAAGGAACAGAGTAGGCAGTGAGAGCGCTAGACACACCTCATCCCAGGATGAGATGCTCCCTCTCAGCTGCAGGCCCCTCTACTGCAGCTCAGGACATGGTGTATTAAACTAACAACTTGCCTGGCTGTTCCTTCAATGGCTACATGAGTTGATCTCCAAACCCAAGCACTTCAATCTCCACATCTAAACTATTAAACAACTGAACCAGATGTGTTCAAATGTCTTTTCCAAGTGACAGTCTATGATCTACGAACCCCAATTTTAAAATGAGAAAACTGAGGCCTGGAGTGACAATGCTGATGAGTGGTAATGCTAGGATTCAAACACTACCTTCTGGATGCAGAATTAGTGGTGTTTTTTCCTAATACATAATGTCTCCTACACTTCTTGACAACACTCAATAATGCAATTATGAACAATCTGAGCACATAGTTTATAATATCAACATTTGTGGTACTGGATACATCTCAGTCAGATTTCTTCAATAAACCTGGTAAAGGCTTACATATTAAAATTTTTTAACTGGGATTTTTTTCCCAGAGGCACCAGAAATCAATTTTCAAACTAATAAGCTATTGTGAACTTAATTCTGTTTTGGTATTTGAAAATGCTATCATCTTTAATTCAGTGCTTGTAATGTCTTAAACATCTAATTCAATCAGAAAGCTACACCAGATATTTACTTTACAGCACCTAAAACTTAAATGCTGACTTGTTTTAGCTACCCACTCTGCTGAGGCTGGATTTGAGAAGAGTCTGGGTATCAACATGCAGGGCCGTACAAAGACATTTTCCCACAGTTAGGCCATTCACTGCCAACGTGGGTCTCTCCAGTTCCTTCACTCTCAAAAACTTGCAGACTTCATAAAGAAACTGTTTATGGCTCTTCAGGTTCTTGAACCACCTACTTCACCATTGCCACCAAAAGTTTTCAATATTCAGATTTTCCAAAGTATAACATCTAAGCCAATACCAACAACTATGGGTCGAATAAATGTGTATTTCATTACATTTCATAAATCCAGTAAAGTTAATTTTACCAATAAGATTCTTAATCAGTTTCATCCCTCCCCAAATACATCCAAAATGGATTTCAGAGAACTAGCTCTAAAATATATATATTATGTTCTTTAATATCTTAATAAAGAGAACCCTAAACCTAATCAAACATTTAGTCCTTTTAACATTCAAGTCTTTACTCCATCAAACCACACAGCTTCTCCAGCCCTAGTCTCCCACAAACCCTCCCCTCTAATCAAACGAATACACTTGTGATTCTCCAAACACATCAGACGCATCCAAGAGGTCCCTATGCAGCTCCTTTCTGCCTCCTTGAAGACCTGGCCGCTGCTCATCACTACAGCTCCCAATGACTGCAGCATGGATCAGTTGTTCCTCTTACTGGGCTATCTTTCTACGCATCTATCCATCTCTAAGCTCTTCCAAAGTCATGCCTTTCTTTGCCCAGGGCCCAGTACTGTAAATACACATAGTTTAGTATATTCATAACATATGTTTTCGTGGATGAACTTAATGAAAAGGAAATTATTATATTGTGAAGGGATCATCTGGGGGACTACTGAGATACAATGCTGACTGTCCATCCCTAAACTAAATGGCTCCAGACTAGTCAGCATTTATAGCTAATTAATATACCATTTCCTTAAATATTGTCAGATGTAATTTCTCAGTGTTTCGGTTTCTAGTAGCCTCTTTCCACTGCTAAGGTCTATAAGATACCTAGTGTTTATAATATAATGTACCAACTGCAAGGGGCTTTGAGCCACTATATCTGCAATGGAATATGCCTTAGCACACTACTGTGTTTCCATATAGACCAGATGATGAGAAACAAACAAAATATTTAAGCACATTGAATAGGTTGTGCTCCCACGGATTTACTCATTCAACAAATATTTTTTGAGTCTTCCACTTGCCAGGCTAACCTGAGTACTAAGGGGACAGCAGTGAGCAAAACAAATGTTAACGCAGGAAGAGCCCTTGTTTTCATGTAGCTTTCATTCCAATTTCGTATGAAAAGCAGTGATACGAGCTTCCCTAGTGGCACAGTCGTTAAGAATCTGCCTGCCAGTACAGGGGACACGGGTTCGAGCCCTGGTCCGGGAAGATCCCACATGCCACAGAGCAACTAAGCCCATGCGCCACAACTACTGAGCCTGCACTCTAGAGCCCACAAGCCACAACTACTGAGCCCGACTACTGCAACTACTGAAGCCCACGCGCCTAGAGCCTGCTCTGCAACAAGAGAAGCCACTGCAATGAGAAGTCCACGCACCACAACGAAGAGCAGCCCCTGCTCGCTGCAACTAGAGAAAGCCCGCGCGTAGCAACGAAGACCCAATGCAGCCAAAAATGAATAAATTAATTAATTAGAAGCAGTGATAAGTATTAGGACAAAAAAATAAAGCATGATAAAAGGACAGAAAGGGACTTCCCTGGTGGTCCAAAGGCTAGGACTCCACACTCCCAATGCAGGGGCCCAGGTTCATTCCCTGGTCAGGGAACTAGATCCCACATGCTGCAGCTAAGGATCCTGCATGCTGCAACTAAGACCAGGCACAGCCAAATAAATAAATAAATATATTTTTTAAAAATGGACAGAAAATGAGAAGCGTGCTATTTTAGGGTAGTCAGAGCGGCTGTTTCTAAGAAGCAGAACTTTGAGCAGAAGGAAGCTTGAAGGAGGTCAGGACAAGAGCCATGCAGATGTCTGAAGAGAGATATGCAAGGCAGCAGAAGGAAGGTCGAAGGCCTTGAAGACAGCAGTGGGTTGGCATGTTCCAAATTAGCAAGGACACCAGCGTTACTGAAGCAGAATGAGTAACATGGACAAGGTCAGCAGATGACATCAGATACCCCTGCACTGAAGCAGCAAAGTCCCACTACACAGACATACGCACACTCCTGGAAAAGGCGGTGAAGGCAATCCAGTTTGAATATGGTATCTTTATCAATATATAACATGAAAAAACTAAAGTTTCTTAAATTATAGAATTAAAAAATCTGCCCACCAGGGCCAGGCTGAGAATTAAGCCGTCCCAATCCTCCTTACTGAGCTCACAGGTGGATAAAGGAGAAGACACATAAATGGATCTCAGAGGAAGGGGCTGGAGCCCACAGAAAGGCCCACTCTAAGTAGACCTCTCAGGACGTGTCCAGAGTGAGGGCACAGAGGCAAGGAGTAGGGCCTGTTCTTCACAATGGCATCATTGTAAACAGCTAAGAGTGATAGCTTTGACAAAAACAATAGCAACGAACAGAGACAAAAAGACAAGGAAAGACATCCAGTTCAAGTTCTCAAAATAAACTCTATTTCATAATAAAAAAGCATCATAAGCAGTCCTCAAAATGTAAGTATTAGGCCCATACAAGGTAACTGCTTATGCTGCTAGGGCCCCACCTAAACTCCATCACTGGGAAGAATCACGGGGTCTCATTCAACCCTCACGGTAACACTGAAAGAAGCAAACCAGTGTCACAAATTCTAAGTGTGTGCTTTCAACCCTGGCCTGCCGACCATGTTCCATTACACTCTCCATTAGTGTCTTGAGGGACATACCTTTATCGTACCTTATTCCTCTCTCATTCAACTCCTTGAGATCAAGAAGGTATAACAATTAAAGACAAGGTTTTACTTTTGGAAGACATTTCAATTCTACTGGATCAACCCAATATACACTAAAAAATGTCAAGTCACAAGACGGTGCCTGACTTAATCTTTCTTTTAAATACATATATAAACGCTGAGAGGTGTGGTGTTAAGGAAGGATTCCTGGAAGGTGTGTAATTTGAATCTGTCTTTGAAGACTAACACCTCAGAGAATTAATATTTTATCAAGAAATCCAAACTGAGAAGCAGCATCCACTTACTACTTAAAGGTCCATTTTCATTACAAATGAATTCCTACAAATTCTGGGAGTTCAAGCTTCCACAGTTGATCCTGTTCTCTTAATGATGAGGTATCAGTTAAAATGTATAGATTTCTAAATGTCTATCTACCTCTGTTCTTGGTAATCATTTGCTTTCAATATTAACAGAGTGATTTCATAGTCTCAAACAAAACGTTTAAGCTAGTTTTGCATTACCCACGATGGCGATTAAAATTAGTTCCCTCTTGCTGTTCACCCGCTAATGTAGCATTGGCATGCCAACGTTAAACCTCAAGGTATAGCGAGACTGATGATAGTCAGGTGTGACTAGACCATCCTCAGTTTTCACAGGTTAACATTCCTCCTTAAATTATAAGCTGATTGGTAACCCTGCACTATGGTTATAGTAGATGAAACATTTAAAGAGTAGGTTGGTTTCACATGGAAACTGTTACCAAGACAAACCTTTTTGTAGGATGGAGTTCCAAGAACATTAAATCATAAGAAATTGTTTCAGCAGCTGGTTAAAGCTGAGTGTACATAATACAAGACATCTGGTTGTCTGTGCATTTTCAGTTCATTTAAAAAGTATAAACACATAAAACACTAAAATGTTTGATTTATTACAACACTGCTTCCTCCCCAAGAGTGTTTAAGTGGCTGGTCTATTTACTGTATTCACTCACAGCTTATTTACTATCTAAAGGGATTTATCATTTCCATCCTCCTTAACTTTACCATGACATTTTATCAACAACAACAACAACAACAAAAGGCACTCATTCAGGATATATACAAAATTGCTGGTATTTGGTAACAACAAATGTAATAGAGGTAGTGCTACTTTTAAAATTAAATCAGGAACACATGAAGCACCACACATACTGTGATATGCAAATAGCAGGCAATATATGTGTTCCCCTTCCCACATCTGACCATAAGTAACAGAAAGCTAATAGCCACAGTGGCTTAACCAAAATAACTGTTTGCTCTTTTCACATAAGGAGAAATCCAAAGATAAGCCATCTAGGGTTGGTGTAATGGTTCTATAACTTTATCGGTATCCCACACTGCTGGGACACTGTTCTTCGTGTGTGGCGCCCATCTTCATAGTTTCAACATGGCCCAAACACTGCCTCCACATCCAGGAAGGAAGAGAAGGTCCAAGGGCAACGGGCTGAAGGTACATGCTCTGCAAGTTCATGACTTCTGCTTACGTGTAATTGGCTCAAACTGTGTCACAGAGCCATATTTAGTTCCCAAAGTGCCTGAAAACTAAGCTGGGCACACCCTGCCCCCAAAAATATTGGAGAGGAAGGGGAGAAAGGATACCAGGCATGCAAAGAGCTGTGTCTGTCACAAGAGTTCAACTTGCCTGGGACACTTTTCCCGTGCCCGTCCCTGTCAGTGATTCCTCAGTTGTCTCAGCCCTACCTTCCAGGCTGCACGTCACCAGACCAAGTCACAACAGGCTTTGGTGGCTCTCATTCCTAAATCTATATTACAATTTTGGATGCTGCACTTGTGCACAACAGAGGCCAGGAGCATGTTTTCTCACAAATACCTGTCTTTCCTTTTTGGGCCACAGGCAAGTGGCACATTTCCAACGATATCCCCACATAGACTGAGATTCTGTGATGATAAATCTTAAAAATCTACTTTTTTATTTCAAAAAATAATTCCTTTAAAATATGCATTCTCGGGAATTCCCTGGTGGTCCAGTGGTTAGGACTCCAAGCTTCCACTGCAAGGGGCATGGGTTTGATCCCTGGTCGGGGAACTCAGATCCCGCATGCTGTGCAGTGTGGCCAAAAATTAAAAAATAAATAAAATAAAATATGCATTCTCGATGCGGGGGTCGAGATCACCCTCAAGAGGGTGAAAATTCGTTCTTAAGAGGTGAAAAACTTCATAGCTATTATAATGATGTGTGGCCCTCAAAAAGGCCATAGCACAATACACAGATATTCAGTGTATCTGGAGTATTCAAATTTCATTAGGACTTCAGAGAGGCAATTAAGAAAAAAAGGTTGAGAGTAACTGCTTTGAAAGTAACAGACATTTTGAATCACACAGAGACTGCATTCAGCTGTAGTGACAGAAATCTAGTTGTAACAGTGTAAACAAATAAGGGTCTAGTTTCCTCACATGAGAATTCCAAGGGTGGGGTATGGGGTAGGGGGAGGAGGTGTAGTAGTTGATGACTTTGGTTCAGCAGCTCAATGACATCAAAGCAGAATTTTCTCTGAGTCTCTTAGCTCTTGGTGCCAAGATGTTCAACACAACTCTAAAGAGACCCTGGCCACATTCCAGAAAGCAGGAAAGTGGGCTCTCACAAACAAAAATATACGTATGCCTCCTAGATGAGTCAGGTCCCCTTAAAGAGCTGCACCCATAAGTTTCATTTGAGGACTTCCCCCCCACATCTCACTGACCACACATAGCTTCAAGAAAGGCTAGAAATGGAAATCTGACCTCTCCAAAAAAGGGCAGATATAGCAATAAAATCAGGAAGCAAGGAAGAAGGGGAGAACAAATAACAGGTGGAAAACTACCTGCATCTACCACATATATACTAGATTTAACTGTTTCCCTCTCAAACCCTTGTTTACAGAGATTAATTCTGTGCCTATCATATGCTCAGTATTGCTAAAGAGCTTATTTTCCCCTCAACAACATAAAATTCTTGTGTTGATGACAGGTCGTCAGAGTCTAAATATTAGGCAAGAGAGACAGAAGAAGCCCATGGATGTACACGGAGGCATACATAAAAAGCATACATGAAAGTACTACACCACAACCCACAAACTCTTCAACATGATCAATTACCATCTTCAATATACAAAGAAGATAAAACTAATCCTGGCTTAGCCAGAACTTACAAGAGTGGAATATCAGTGATTAACTGCATCAAACAGCACAGCAATTCTTCCAAAAGATCTTCTGAGTCAGAACCTGGTAAGACACATAAAATATTTTTGAACAAAGTGTAAAACAGAATTCGGCTGTTCAGCTCATAATTTGTTTTTTTTTTTTTTGGCCACGCCATGTGGCATGCAGCTCCCCAACCCAGGATCGAACCTGGGCCCCCTGCAGTGGAAGCACAGAGTCTTAACCAGTAGACCACCAGGGAAGTCCCTAGAATTCAGTTATTTAGAAGTTTAGTTTTCATTCCTAATGAAAATAAGAATAATTATTATTACAGAAACTCGAACACTAATGTTGACCTCTGAATAAAATCTATGTCATGAAGCAAGTCAGCATCTATTATAATCTTCATCTAGTAGAGGAATTTTTTTTTTTTTTTTTTTTTTTTTGTGGTACGCGGGCCTCTCACTGCTGTGGCCTCTCCCGTTGCGGAGCACAGGCTCCGGACGCACAGGCCCAGCGGCCATGGCTCACGGGCCCAGCCGCTCCACGGCATGTGGGATCTTCCCGTACCGGGGCACGAACCCGTGTCCCCTGCATCAGCAGGCAGACTCTCAACCATTGCACCACCAGGGAAGCCCTAGTAGAGGAATTTAGATCACCAGCTATTTATTCTATCTCTTTTAATGCTTGAAGGTTAACTATGGCTTCTGTAGGCAAGCAGTTTTCAAGTTTCTTATACCGCACTATGTTTTTTCAAATAAAATCTGATACTAAAGTCAAATAGATAAAATAGATACAAATTCAAGCTGCTCCAGCCACTCTGTTTGAATCAGGACTAGACTATCTGCACCTTCTCCCCGAACGAATATCTGACCTGACCCTTGATCTCCTTGATGAGCCTCAAAGTGCCTTCTCTGAACCCATGGAGCCCCACCAATCACAGAATGAAACCCGCTAAGAGGCCAACCACCTCTTTACAAAGAGCCAAAGACAAAGAGCCAAAGACTTCCCAAGTCACAGAATAAGTAAGCAGCGAAGGTAGGTTACAAATTACTGTTCCAATAGAAATGCTCCTCTGTCCCAAACGTCTCTAAGCCAAGTGACCTTCTAACATCCAAAGCCAATCAGGATCTCATGTGGCTCCTGGCTTTGGACATTACTGACACCTACTCCTTCATGAAGTTCTTTCTTCTCTCAGTCCCTATGCCTTCTTTCTAACCTACTACTTTTCCTATTCATTCCCAGTATCTGCTACCTCAGAATGCCTTTCAACATTGACATGTTCCCCCAGAATTCCACCACCGGGTTTCTTCTCTTCATGTCTCACTCCCTGTGTTCTCCCTTCATCAACCATCACTTACACGCTGGTGATTCCTAAGTCTATGGTTTTCCTCTCAGCCTCTCCACTGCACGTCATATTTTTATATCTACTTACCTCCCGGCCACCTCCACCTAGATACTTCACTGGTACCTCAACCTCAACACACTCAAAACTGAACTCCTCTTTCCCAACACTTCAAATCCAGTTCTTTATTCTTTATTGTCCTTTTTGGTGACTACATCAGTAACCCAAGCCCCAAACCCAGATGATTCTCTCCTACTCATCTTTTTATAATCAATCAGTCTCTAGGTCCTCTCAATTACACAGTCTGCCCCTCTGATATTTCCTCTTTCCTTAACTCCTTGTCATTCTTTCGTTCATTATGTCATCATTTTAAACAAATTTACTAAATTAAAACTCATTCTGGAATTTCTTTAAACCTTCTTAACTAGTATTCCTACCTCTAATTTTACTCCTCTCCAATCCAAACCCCAGATCGCTATCAGAGGGAGCTAACTAAATTCCATCCTTTCATTCTCCTGGCTTAGATCTTGTCAATTGCTTTAAGCTGATTACTACACATCAGAAAAAAACTCAAAGCCCCAAACTACAGTATGTCAGACCCTGCAAGATACAAGCCCTGAATCCCTTTCTATCTTTATCTCCCGCCATTACTCCCTTCGTGATTTATATTCCTGCAGTGCCAAGCTGCCTAATACATGCCGTATCATGCCTCCTACAATTACATTCTCTCTTCCTGGAATGCCCAAAAAACCTGATTTTGTTTTTTTTTTTTAAAGCCCAACTTTATCTACCTGAACCATCCTCAGTCTTCATCTCCTCCATAAAATCCAACTCTCTTGCCTCACCCTGAATAAAAATAATCATCTACACAGCATCTATGCCTTGTGCATCTGTCTGTTATTATAAATGTTGGTTGCACTATCTTAGTTTCTGACTACATGTAAAGCTGGCCCCTATTAGACTTTGTCCTTCTTCAGGGTGATGACTGACAAAGAACTTGGCACATGATACACACTCAATACGTGTTCATTGAAGTGAACACAGGCATGTAAGTCCAAATCTAGTGGTTACTTCCAAAACATCAAAGCACTTGGAATCTCAAAACGAAGTTTAGCAATTCTGTTTTTCTAGACCACAGTATCACCTGGTATCATTAGAAAGTATGAAGAAATTCCTTCCTCCCTTGCCAAAAATAGAACTGGCACAGTAGCCCTCTGAGAGGTCAGTGCAAAGCTCGAAGAGATTACTCCTTCACGCTGAAGACACGAATCAATGCTAAAAAGAATACACAGCAAGAATCAAGTTCAATAACCACATTAAATCTCATTCTAGAAGTGGTAGGCTTATAGCTCAACTAGTGAAGAAAGTCAGGACAAGATATAACTAAATCTCTCTCTGCCAAAGCTGTCCAATAGGATCACCTTACAATGCAGGGGACGCGGGTTCGATCCCTGGTCAGGGAATTAAGATCCCACATGCCGCCGGGCAACTAAAGCCCGTGTGCCACAACTACTGAGCTCTCGCACCTCAACTAGAGCTCACGTGCCGCAAACTACAGAGCCCTCACGCTCTGGAACGTGTGCGCCACAACTAGAGAAGAGAAAACCCACACACCACCACTAGAGAGACGCCCGCACACCACAACAAAGAGCCCGCGCACCGCAACAATAAAAGATCCCACGTGCCACAACTAAGACCCGACGCAGCCTAAAATAAATAAATAAATAATAAATACATCTTAAAAAAAAAAAAAAGCTGTCCAACATAACCCAAACGAGTTAACAACCGGTTCCAACAAGTTGGTTTGTTGGCATATAATACATAATACTTATTTGCTGAACTGTCATTCCTTGGCTTACCCCAGAGAATGTGGTGACCCAGACCCAGCAAGAACATTTAAAGTCACTCACTGATTCCCTAAAGAACATTTTAGACCAAATAAATTAGCCAGTTTAATAATATACCCCTGGTTCAGCCAAGCAGCCAGCACAAGGTTTTTTTTTTTAATACTTATTTATTTGGCTGCGTCAGGTCTTAGCTGCGGCATGTGGGATCTTTCGTTGCGATGCGCAGGCTTTTCTCTAGTTGTGGCACATGGGCTTCTCTCTAGTTGTGGCACGCAGGCTCCAGAGCACAAGGGCTCTGTACTTGTGGCACATGGGCTCTCTAGTTGTGGCGCGCAGGCTCAGTAGTTGTGGCACGCGCGTTCTACATACTCAGTAGATCCCACAGTATGTGGAATTTTAGTTCCCGATCAAGGATCGAACCAGCGTCCCCTGCATTGCAAGACGGATTCTTAACCGGACCTTAACTGGACCACCAGGGAAGTCCCCAGCACAAGTGTTTTAATTACAGATGGTGAGGGAACAAGTACTCAGGACACACAGATGGTGCTTGATTGGATTTTTTTCCTTCCGGGGTATAAACACATCTAATTTTCAAATCTTAAAATGGCGACAAGGATCCTCTCTTTGGTTCCATGTGCCATTCACATCATGACCTCAGCCAAGTTTACAGCTAGTTAATTAAGGAGTACATACACAGCTTTGTTATCAATGTAATACAATACTAATGAAAATAATGATAAATCCATTTCATACAAGTAAAGAGTAGCATTTCAAGGCCAAAGTTCTAACAAACTAAAGGCAAGAATAAGCAAATTCCAGGTGAAATCTCTGACAACTTCCATTTACTAAAGCAAAAACATTCTTGCATAATACTATATTCTTATTTCTGGGGCTAATCTAGAAGCAAATAATTTCACAGCAAGTGAAGAGTGACTGCTTAGCAGGTTTTACATTAAGCAAGTCACTCATATTGCATTAGTTTCCAAGCAGCATTTATATCACTTAGCTTTCATGTGAGGCCAAATATCTTCCTTAGTTTCAATAAAAACAAGTAAATATAAAACTCACCTGCCAAAAATTATTCATGCATTTCTCACAGGAAAGAGAATCTTAAAAGTCCTTGAAATTTGCAGGTTCATGACAAAGTAAACTGATGTTCTTTGAGTAAAGAAATTTGCAGAGATTCAGCGTGTTTACTGTGTTGTGAACTTTTATAACCTAGAGCTGTTTTTTTAATCTCTTAAAGGGTTTTTAACTGCCTCTATATCTCCAGTTAAATATTTTAATATTTTAAATCATGAGCATTCCATTCTCTCTAGCTCACATTAATCTTAACAATAACCCTTAAGGAGCAGGTATGATCATCATCACTTTACAGATGGGAAATCAAGGCTCAGAGAGGTTAGCTTACTTAGAGTAAGTGGCAGAATTCAGATTTAACCAAATTCAGACTTCCAAAGGAGAAAAAAAAAAACCTTACAAATTACTTCTATAAAGACCTGTTTCTACAAGCTCGGAAAAAATCCAGTCAACCAATCCATGTTTCACTGAAGACCCTAAATACAAATCCCTGGGAAGTGAGTACTCTGAGCCCCGTTAGGGGGCATTTGGATTGGAAATACCACATATTGGTAATACCACATATTACTTTACCACATATTACTTTATTATTATAAATACCACTATAAATACCACTATAATAACTATTATAAATACCACATATTACTTTACACGTCAAGGTGACAGCCTACACATTCGCCTACACATTCATCAACACATACTCAAGTTCTTGACTTAAATATCCAATTTACAAATAATCTCAAACAACTAATAAATACAGACTCTTATTACGAATAGTTTGCCGATCAACGTCACTGAAATCCCGTCCCTATCCCTGAGGTTCTCCCATTTTAAAGCCCAAATGCTACTTCCCGGGTCCCTATGAGCGTCAGCAGAGAAAGGTGCAAAGAAAGAGAAAGAAAGACAAGATTTATGGTCCCTCACAGCTCTAATAAATCTACACCTGAAACTAAGCTGTGGCCAGTCCCTGTTAGTGCTTTCTGCTCAGCACCCATTCAGAATCACGGACTAAGATTCAACTCTCTTATTTTGGCCTTAGGGAGACAACCAGAGATAATAAAATACTGTCATAACCAAACGCCTTCCATCAGAGTTGGGGGGAGGAGGGGTGGGGAAGAGAGAGAAAAGAAAAATTTTTTAAGCACTCATTCGAGGAAGGGGAAAAAACAGCACTGAAGGAAAACAAAGCAGCAGCCAGAAAAAAGAAACATATGGGTCAATTAAATCAGGTTACACGTAGTTATTAGAAGGAATATTAAAAGACAGAGCTAATCATTGTTTTCCTTGCATTCAGAAAGTCAAACTGTCAGTTTCTCAATGCTGCCCAATACTGTGCTAATACAGGTACTTAAAACTTAAGAATTAACAGAGCTACACTGCAAAGAGTGCCTGAAAGTTCAGAGCAGAAGACTTCCTTAAGATGAAGACACATAGCTAGATTATACTTACTATAAACTTCTACTCAGAAAAAACATGACAGAGTCTAGGTTACTGTCTATTTTAACTGTGAAGCTAATACTGGGATTATTCTAACGTATTAAAAATCATATTTAAATGTCTAATTAGCAAAATCAAATATGCCTCCATTAATTAATTAAGGAAAAGCAAATGGATTCAGTCTTTTCTAAAAATAAAACTGGTCTACATTTCCATGCATTACAATATTTATAAACCTGTGTCGCACAACCATTCCAATAAAATCTGCAATAATTTTGGTCAACTGCTATTACTGCAGTCGAACAGAAATGTTTCTAATTACCCTCAAGGATAATATACTCTATGAGGTTTCATTATAAAATGTGCCAATTAGTAAAATTTAATTCATTTTGTTCCACTGATTACATAAAAGAAAGAAGGGGAGAGAAAGAAATATCACGAATCACACTATCACCTATTAAATAACCAAAGAACAAGTCAGGAGTCCCTAGAAGCACTTTATTCTTCTGCAAAGTCAGATTACAAATCTTATATGCTAAATATTTTGAAAGAATAAATCTGCGCTTTCTTTTTTCTCTGAGTCACATTGTTCAACTATCGTGGAGTTTTTTGGGGGGGTTCTGCATTATTTATCTATAACTAATGAGATTAAACTATTAAGTTTTATATTAAGACAAAAATAAAACCAAAATCACTCACCTCCCCCCACAATACAATTTCTGGTTCACCTGCTGAGCAACAGCGGCCCCAGGCCCTAGGGACCAGCTCAGGCGGAGGAAAGAGCAGTAAAGCCCTGCCATCATGGGAGCCAAAGCACCTCGGCCGTCAGAAAAAATCAAAGCTACTTTCAAAGGAGAGAGATTTACCTCCACTGCATTTAGTAAAACAAATACACCACGGACTGGGAAGGTAATTCCAAACAGTTTCGAAAAGGTTTTAAGCCAGGGGGGAATAAAAAGGAAATTGGTTGTGTTGAAGAGGTGTGATTAAGGATTTTTTTTCCCATAAATTTCCATCTCATGTAATTTTTTTCTTCTGTTTGTTTTGGTCTCTCACAAATTATAAGTTTTCTCACCTGTATGGGATCCCTGACTCCCCATCTACCAGCTAGAGGGAGACAAATGGCACAGCCTGCCACGCGGTGGTTCCCACAGGTGGGCTGTGAGCTGCTTCATCGAGGGGCATCTAAATGTCCGTTTCTATAAGTCTTTCCCTGTTTTGAGTTCATTTTCTCCAGAAGAGTATCCGCTCGTCTTCTGGCAGGAAAGAAAGTGGGGTGGGTAAAACCCCAGTGCCAGCATTCCAGAAGCCAAGTCAAGATGCCTCACTCTTCCACTTTGTAGCCTTTTCTCTTAACCCTATTCTCGGTACACCACTGCCTCCACTGTGCCCAAGAGCTCACTGAGGGAGGCCCCATCGGTCCAGCCTCTACAGAGAGCAGATTTTAGTACTAAACTGGGGAAGGGGCGGTCCCATGACTGTACATGACAGGGGAGATATCTTTCCATCAATCCCCCTGGTTGTCTGCCTTCAGAGACACCTGGCACTTCCAATTCCTAAGCATCTCCGGGATTCTGCAGCAAGAACTGGCTTTTCTCTGAAGTTCTCCAACCCTGAAGGCATTTAGCTCCTAGCTTTCACTGGTCAGTTTAATTCAGCATTACTCAGTTTTCCAACTTGCAAAATGTTACTAATATTGTGGAGACTTCCCTGGCGGTCCAGTGGTTCAGACTTTGCCTTCCAACGCAGGGGGTGCGGGTTCGATCCCTGATTGGGGAGCTAAGATCCCACATGCCTCACAGCCAAAAAAACAAAACATAAAACAGAAGCAGTATTGTAACAAATTCAATAGACTTAAAAAAAAAAAAAATTGTGTCCTCCTCTCTTTCTCTTTAACCTAATAAATTCATAACTTATTAAAAATCCCTTTACTGATCTTTCATCGGGGTTTCAGGAGAAAGCAAAGATGATCATGTATGTTTAATCTACTATGCTTGAGAGCAAGTCCTACAAAATCAATGATTTTTAAAAATAAATATATGTTGAACTATTAACGTAGTCAAGCAAGCCTTTTACCTGGACTTGACAAGTGCCTAGTCTCTTTTTTTTTCTTTCTGCAGTACGCAAGCCTCTCACTGTTGTGGCCTCTCCCGTTGCGGAGCACAGGCTCCAGACGCGCAGGTTCAGCGGCCATGGCTCACGGGCCCAGCCGCTCCGCGGCATGTGGGATCTTCCCGGACTGGGGCACGAACCCGCGTCCCCTGCACCGGCAGGTGGACTCTCAACCACTGCGCCACCAGGGAAGCCCGTGCCTAGTCTCTTTCTACTCTGCACAAAGCTGTGCTAACTGGTTCCCAAGCTCCTCAGGCCCACACGTCTTGCTCCGCCCAGCTCTCGGCAGGTGCCCTTCCTCCTCCCCCTCCTCCTCACCTGCCCCTTCTGGGACACAGGCGGCACGTTCTTCCAGAGCAAACCTGTGTTCCCTCTCTGTGCTCCAGATCCTAGTGCCTCTTACTTCCCTGGACCTTTTTACTGCTTTTCGCCCATCTTTTTTTTGCTTTTATCTTCAGTCTCTCAATCTCCTAAGGTATCTTCCCTCATTTAAAAAATCAGAAATATCTGTAAAGAAACTATAACTGGCAGCAGTATTGTGGAGCAGTTACTCCAAAGGGCCCTCCTGTACAAAACAACGAGTTCTTGGTTAAAATACACTCTTTAGTGCACTGATGGGCTTCCACAAAGTAAAGGAAATCTACAAGGACCCCAGCACCATAACCAAAAAGAACCACCGCTACAAGCAAACAAACCATGGCTTGAATCCAGAGTAAAACACTGAACAATAAGCAAACTCTAAGGGTAGGGTGTCCCTGAGGATGAGGCCAGCTACTGGGAGACTAAGTCTTCAGACTTGCCACTGGGAAGCTGAACCTGAGAGCCACCTTAAGCCAAGAACTGCTGAAGGAAACTGAAGTGGCCTAGGGCGCAGCCCCTGGATCCCTTTAGAAGCAAATGCAAATCCTACCCTTATTTGGGGCCTCAGGTTAAGATCAAACAAATAAAAGCTCACAGTCAGCACCATCAAAGACATAAGGAAACAAGCTACCATAAGTGTCTGCAGAAGCCAGCAACAGAGTTACGCCCCTAAGGACTTAAAAGATTGGCTTTATGCATAAAAAATGTAAAATAAGTATCAGTTATTATATCAGCAAAAATAGGACATAATACCAAGATAGAGGAAAGGAAAACTTGCATTGAAGGCAAAGGGAATGCAAACAATTTTGTAGTACTTCACAGTTTTGCCTAGGGCTGGCTTTGTCCCCTCGACTATTCTCGAAGGCATGGAATAGTGGAAAGAGCTATGTTTGCATAACGATACAAATTCTCTCTAGCAAACAATCTACTACCACATCATACATAGCCTACAGGAAAATGTTCAAATATGAAATCCTCACAAATTTCAATTACAAACTGAGAGCAGACTAAGAGTCATACTACCCTCGTAAAGATGGCTTCACTGAATAAGGCAGCAATATCTATCTGATCATGGCAGTATTACAGTGAGTTGGGATAAACAAAAAATTCAGTATGCTGTAGTAACCCAACAATCCTAAAATGCCTTGGTTGATTTGCTCAATTGTTTGCAGATGGCCCTCTACTTTTGTCAATTCAACCTTCAAACAACCCTTACCACTGTATCTTACCTATCCCTGAACAGTCTTTTACACACCTAAGTCAGATATTCATATACTGGCTAACAAATGGATGTTTTCAGAGTGAGGTTCCATTTTTTACCATTCAACAGTATCTGTGCAATCATTTAATTTTATCACACTTTTACAAACTGTAAAAAGACGTTGACAGAAAATATAAAAAAGGACTTATACTAGTGATAAGAAGTAGAAATCTCAAACTAACAACCTAAGGCTACGATGAAAATAATTACACATGCCAAAAACAGTAGTCTTTAATCTTAAGGAGATGTTCACTGGACTTAAGTTGGTGGACAAACAGCAGCTCAGCTGCAAATGAAAAGAACAAAAGAGCATGTATAAAATCCTGAATTGCCAACCGGATAAAGGAACAGGACAGCCTGTCAGCACACAAAATCACCAATTACCAAACCTCACAGGCAGCTCTTTCAGTGAGACGACCATCTTGATAAAGTGGCCATGGTTGAAGAGTGTCATTTTTGTCCTGCCTCTACATGAGGCTACCTGGGATGTACAACAAAACCATGCTTCTCAAGCCTGGATGTGAGCGGGGAGTGCAGGTACAGAGAGGGTACTGTGGCAAGACGTTTGGCCCCCAAATAAGCACAGTGTATCTCTCAAGTGCATCAATTTGTTCAACGGTAAGTAATGGAAAAAAATGATTTTATATTAAAATAAAAAAGATATTGTGTTAAATAAAGCACAATATTTGCTTAATTTTTGTGACATAATGCAAAACAAAGTATTGGGTTTGCAGATGCTGGTTGGACTATGCACTCAGGCCCAACGGGGATAAACGTTCACTCCATTCTTGCTGACAGAACTTCCTGGAAAGGAATGCAACTCACTAAACAGAACTATGTTTTGGCACTATTGGTACCACAAAAACAAAGCCTAGCATTAACAAAACTAGCACATACAAGATACAGTCCTGATTAAAAGCTCTAACCATTTAAACATCAGTATATATTTAACAAATATAGAAGGCTGATTATCAAGGTAGTAAATTGAACATATTCAATGTATAAAGCTCTAGGTGGGCGAGAAAGCCTGATGAAGGCAGAGATGTGTTTTGAAAAATGAACCCAGGAAACTCAGAAGCAACAGTGCCTTTGCCTTGAGGAAGAGAGAAGCAATGGGGAAGGGTAGGTGCAAAACCGCATTCCCCGTATTTGAATTGTTAATAATCCCATTACGCCCTTTTATTTTCCAAGTTGTAACTTTTAATGCTAAGAAATGAAACACCAGCAGTTGATCTTGAAAACTATAGGCTCTCCTAACTACTGGGGAAAAAAAAAATTTTGGCAATATCAGGAGAAAAAAGTAAACTTTTCCTGTATCTTCAGAAAAAGACAATATACTTTGGCATCATAAAACTATACTTAAAAACATTATTTCTGATCAAACAGTCCCAGAGATACCCAGACTCAGAGACTGTTATGTCCTATGAAAGTAACCTTTAACATTTATAAAATCTGTAATTCTGATTGGTTGTCTCCCTTAATAATGTGTTGGCCTAGTAATGGTATTTAAATTGACATTTGTTTCCTGAAAGGAATATCTGTGATTTTTATTTTTATTTCCCATATACATAGAAGTCAAAATAAAGAAAAGTCTCAATCTTACCGGCACCCTTATTTAAAAAAAGAGAAAAAAGAAAAAATTATAAGTGTCTCGGCTCATTTTTTTTTTTTTTTTTTTTTTTTTTGCGGTACGCGGGCCTCTCACTGTCGTGGCCTCTCCCGTTGTGGAGCACAGGCTCCGGACACGCAGGCTCAGCGGCCATGGCTCACGGGCCCAGCTGCTCCGCGGCATGTGGGATCTTCCCGGACCGGGGCACGAACCCGTGTCCCCTGCATTGGCAGGTGGACTCTCAACCACTGCGCCACCAGGGAAGCCCTCGGCTCATTTAAATTAATATAGGGGAAGAAAGAGTGATGGTGTCAGGTCACTTAAAAATGAAAATTGGGACTTCCTTGGTGGTCCACCGGTTAAGACTCCATGCTTCCACTGCCGGGTTCACGGGTTCGATCCATGGTCGGGGAACTAAGATCCCACGTGCCACGTGGCGCGGCCAAAAAAAATTATGAGGAAAAGTAGAATTTTCAAAATTATACTTCTAATTCTTCAAATTCTATCCTTATATGTTACACACGTTATCCCAGAACATCTTCAAAGGCAATACTTACTGCAACTGCCAGGAGATTTTTCTTCATAAGTAAAATGAAGTTGTAACTCTTCCTCTGACATCTCATAAATGAACACTTTCAGCAAACAGCAAATAATAAACAAAGCATTGTGTGTCTGCCAAATGAAGATGTGGCTAGAAAGGAAAGAGCAAAATTACTCAAGAATCAGTATTTAATCATGAGCACAATCACTTTATTCTAGTCCACTGATTTCTCAATCATGTTGCCCATTTTGTTTGTAATATTAGAACAATGTCCATACCTTTTTTTTTATGGCTCATGATTTATGACACTGGACCAACGATATCTACTATAATTTACCTCATATTTCATTCTGTGTATTTTACATAGTGAGTCAACTTTAAAATTTTTTTCCTTTAGGCATGACTGCTCTTTGTTCTTAACTTTATAGCTGCCCCATACACAGGCAATTCAAAGAAAAGAAAACTAAAAATAGAAAACATAAAAACTATAATAACATAAAGAGAATATATGCAAATACACAACCAAAAAAAAATTTTTTTTTTTTTTGGCTGCGTCCTGCAGCATGTGGGATCTTAATTCCCAGACCAGAGATTGAACCCATGCCCCCTGCAGTGGAAGCTCGGAGTCTTAACCACTGGATCACCAGGGAAGTCCCCACAATCAAAATTTTAAATGGGGCATCACTAGCTGCACAGTACAATACCTGCTATTTGTATTAATAATCATGGACTCACAACAATTTTAATTGGATTCAATATAAATTATTTGGCAACAGGGTAATGAGCAATCTTTTAAGAGACTACCCTCCAAAAATGGTTTCAAAAAATGCTCGGGTGGATAAAAGGTGAATCTTCCACTATATAAATATAAAACCATAATATCTAATCTGAACCTTCGTTCACCTAATATGAAAGAAATAAAGGAAACAAATGTGGAATGAAATAATACACTAAGTCATTACAGTAAGTCCCCTACATACAAACGAGTTCCATTCTGACTGCATGTTCATAAGTCCAATTTGTTTGTAAGTCCAACCAAAGCTAGGCTAGGTACCCAACTAACAAACTCGGCTAAATAGTACTGTACTGTAATAGGTTTATAATACTTTTCATACGCCTTGCTCCACTCTCAAAATTGTTTTCACTTTTGTTTCCATCGTTATCACTTGGCACTTCTTAGCAGTACCAGCTACATCACCGCTGCTTTTACGCTTGCTTCCAGACATCCTGGGCTTGAAATAAAGATACTGTACTACGGTACTCTATACAGTACTGTAAAGTACACAAAAGCACGACCACTTGTAGAGCATGCACACATGTGACAATGTACGCCAGATACGTGAACTAACTTACGTGATTGGACATGCAAACACACTTTCGCATCTTTGAAAGTTTGCAATTTAAAGGTTCGTATGTAGGGGACTTACTGTATTTAAATTAGATACAACCAGCAGTGGAAATGGGAGAAAATTACCTTTTTTTTAATAATAATTACACAATTAATCTTCTTAAAGAATATATTTCTAAAGATTGTCTAAAATGCTGAAATCAGATTCCAAAATTTATAATCTCACTACAATGACCTGGACAGTAAATTAAAACCTCTTTTACTTTTTGCCTTAATGAGAACAATTCCAAGACCATACCTTATTTCTACCAATAAAATGAAAAATCATACTGTTAAATATAAATTAAATATAGAGAGAGTGTGATTTAATCATCCAGCTTACTTCTGACATTCTGCTGAAAGTTTTAGTTCTTTGGTTCTAGACAGGAAGACCTTAATTAGTGCACCAAGGTTTCCTGTTCGAGGATTGTTTTCAACTGCAAGAGAAGAAAAGGTTTTTAAAAGTTAAAGTTAAGAACCGAAATCAAAATGAGCATATCATAACATTTATAAAGCCAAATGTCAGATTGAAGTTGTTCAGGGATGAACCTTATTGTCAATTTCAAATCTAATTGGGGAAATTAGCAAAGAGAGAGATTGCTGCTTGGTCTTAATTCTAAACAACGAAAAATGATTTACAAATGGAAATAATAGAAACTGTAGGAGAAAACAGCCACCTCATCTCAGAATCCAAAACTGTAAAGAAAAGATATACAGAGGAATAAGTACACCATTACAGCCCACCTGCTTAGCGCTCAGTAACTGTCCAATTAACCCAGGTCTATCTGCTGGGTATGTGTTCTTGTCACAGCTTGAGAGTAGATGCAAGTAACTGTATAATCTTCTCATTGTGATAAAATGTATAGCACCTTGCTAATCCAAGTGTGGTTCAGCAGCAATAGCATTACCTGGGAGCTTGCTGGAAGTACAGAATCCCACGGCCACCCTACACTACTGAAGTTGACAGCGCTTCTCAACGTTTAATGTGCATTTAAATCACTTGGCATTCTCATTAAAGTTTAAATTCTGATTCTGCATGTGTGAAGTGAGTCCTGAGATTCTGCAGCTGTGACAGTCTCCCAGGTGATGCCCATTGCTGCTGGGTGGAGAGCCCCACTGTGAGTAGCAAGGGGCAACCTGTGTTTTAAGTTAGGGCAGGTTTTTGTCCAGATTCCATAATTCAGAATAGACACGTGATTAGATATTGTTAGAGTTTCACTCTGAATCAAAAATTGCCTACTTTTAAGCTTCGGGTTTAGCTTAATGAAAGACTATCCTGAGATTTCAAGACAAACGGATTTTTTAAAAACCAGTTAATGTAGGGGACTTCCCTGGTGGTCCAGTGGTAAAGAATCCTCCTTCCAATGCAGGGGACATGAATTCAACCCCAGGTCAGGGAACTAAGATCCAACATGCCGTGGGGCAACCATGCCCACGTGCCACAACTAGAGAGAGAAAACCCGCAGGCCACAACTAGAGAGAAGCCCGCACACTGCAACGACAGATCCCGCATGCCTCAACAAAGGTCCCGTGTGCCACAACTAAGACGCGACACAGCCAAAAAAAAAAAACCAAACTAAACAAAAAAAAACCCAGTTAATGTGTGCAAGTGTGTCTCCGTATGAATTAATATTTCATAGCTATTGTAAATCAAAACAAAATACTGAAACAAAATGCTGAGGCTGACAGGACTTCAACCATACTTCCGAATCTCAACTTCACAATCTTGTGTTCATTCAACAGCCCCTCATTATTGAATGGCTTTATAAGTAATCATTTGAATTTTATGGTTAGCCATTAAAATAACAAACAAAAAACGCTGTGTTGTTAGAAAGAACAACCAAGACCACTAGACTGATGTAATTAAAGTTTTGTGTACCCTTTTCATTCATTCAGCATGTCTTCATGGAGCTACTTACATGTGCCCAGCACTGTGTCAGGTACTAAGAAGATACTTACAAACGGAACTCCCTCTCTTAATGTGGATGACATTCTAAGTTTCCAAAGTACTCTTTTGGACAAGATGTAGATGGGGTAATAAATTTATAAAATTAAGTACACTTAATGATGTTTCAAAAACAATACTCAATGGTAGACTCAATATTCCAAAATACCTCAGTGGAATTTAACAGGATCAAACTTAATTGGCAAAAATCAAACGCTACATTGAAGTTGAAGGCGCTTCAGGACCAGAGTAGGAACAGGGGATGTCTGACAGGAAGGCAGAAAAGCACGTGGAACTGGACTACAGAACGTGACTACGTTCAAAGTCCAGCTCCAGCACTGACTAGCTGTGTGACACCTGGCAACTTACTTAACCTCCCCATGCCTCAGTTTCTTCACCTGTAAAAATTCAAGTAATGATAATACTTCAGAAATGGAAAACTAACTCATTTAACTCTAGAGCTTGAACTTGCAGCAATCTGTTAACTGAACTGGCTTTGTGAAAAAGGAATTCTCCATCTCCACAGGAGTTAAGCAAATTCCAGGTAATGCTCAGACAAGGATATTATAAAGAGGATATCCACCTGGGGTGAGAGGTTGACCTTGCTTCCAGCCCCTGAAACAACCTTTCCCAGTATCTCACTAAAATACCCACGATCTCCAAGATCCAATAACCAACATACCATAAATATAAAAGACAGAGACATGCTAACAATCCATAAGGATGCAATCGACAAAATCTACATTGTGGGAAACTCTACTACCCACTTTCTTCAATAAGAAAATTGAGAGGGGAAAAAAGACAAGACAAATTCAGGAGGAACCTAGCTCTGAAAAGAATGTAAAGACATATTAACCAATAATAATGTATGGACCTTATTTGGCTCCTGATTCAAACAAACTGAGACAATTAGAAATTTGAACAGTCAGTGGATGTTTTGTGATATTAAAAATTGTTTTTAGTAGATAATGGTATTTTTCCATTAAAAAATTGTTATTATGAGATATGTATCACAATATCTATGAATGAAATAATATAATGCCTGAGGTTTGTGTCAAATTACTTATGTGAGGATACGCTTTTTGTTTTGTATACACTTTCTACTTGTGCACTTTTCTGTACATATCCATATTTCAATAAATAGGTGAGAGATACAGATGAAACAAGACTGGCCATGAGTTGAAAATGATTGAAACTGGGAGATGAGCATACAGGAGGTCATTATATTATTCTGTCTGCCTCTGTATGAGTGGGAAATTTTTTAAAGAATTAAAAATAAAATACCCATGAAAAAATACAAAAAGATACAAGCTCATGAAAAGGCTGAGTAAGGATAGTCCTTTTCCCCTAAAAACAGGAAACACTTTAACTAACTACAAATTTTATAGAACTGGACTAAAATTTTATTTGGTAATCAATGGATCATTCACAAGCCTAACTGCCTGAAAGTACTTTTGTCTACTCCAACCAGAAAACTTACGTTAATCATCCTACCCAATACCTTGCTATACAGATTCAGAGGCGACAAGTCCCAGAAAACAACTGGTAAGAATTAAACAAGCCAAACACAGAGCAAACCTCATCTCCTCACATAAAACAACTGACCTGGCTCTCATAGCACTATTCTAGCAGGTAAAAACTAGGAAAAAGTGGGGGAAATGCACTTAAAATTCACTGTGAGATATTTAATAAGAAATCTGTTTGGACCCAGAGAACCCCATGTGCAGATTCATAGAAAAAAGTAATAAAGATAATATAAAAAGCCCAACAAAAATAATGGCCACAAACATCCCCAAAATGATGAAAAACATCAATCTACGTATCCAAGAACATCAACAAACCCCAAGCAGAATAAAGAATAAATTTTAAAATTTTGTAAAGGCAAGGACAAAATCTTGACAGCAGTAACAAAAAAATGACTTATCAGAAGGCAACAGAATGATATAGTCAAAGGGATATGAGAAAATAAATGCCAACCAAGAATTCTGTATCCAGAAAAACTCTCCTTCAAAATGAAGGCAACAGCAGGGCAGGGGCACAACTTTACAGTGGAGAAAATGGACAAAAACAACCCTGGCCACATAATCAAGGTCAACATCATCAGTGAAACTCATGTTAATAGCATGTATCCCTGATATGATGTGTTGAGAACAGCATGTCACCTCTGTGATCTTCCACCTACAAACCCATAACCCCCACCTAGCCATGAGAATAACATCAAACGAACTGAGGGACATTCTAGAAATACTCTACCAGTATTCCTCAAAACTCTTAAAGTCATTAAAATTGAGGAAAATCTGAGACAAGAGGAGGTTAAGGAGACTTAATGACTAAACGTAATGTAGTATCCTGGAACAGAAAAAACTCCAAGAGGACATTTGGGAAAACTAGTGAAATCTGAATAAAGGGTCAAGTTTAGTTAATAGTAATGTACCACTGTTGATTCCTTAGTGTAACAAATGTACCATATTAATGTAAGATGTTGACAACAGAGGAAACTGAAGAGGGTTATATGGTAACTCTCTACATAGCTTTGCAACTTTTCTATAAATCTAAAGCTATTCTAAAATTAAAATTTTATTTTAAAAATCTCAATAGATGTGTTTACCAGAAAAAAGATTAGTAAACTAAAGACATTAATAAAAAAAAATATCCTACGGAAGGTCAGAGAGAAAGTAAAAAAGAAAATAAAATACAAAAAAAAAAAAAAAGAGAGAGAGAGCCTAACAAGCCTATGCAACACAATGAAAATGTTAACACAAATATAACAGAGACCCTAGAAGGAGAGGACAGACAGAATAGGACAGTAACAATGTATAAATCGATAATGGCTGAGAATTTTCCAAAACAGATGAAAGATATCAACCCACAGATTTAACAAGCTCTACAAACCTCAAGCAGGGAGGGAGGGAGGAAGGAGAGAAAAAAGGAAGGAAGGAGAGAAGGAAGGAAAAATACTCCTCAGCATATTCTAAGATGTTGAAAACCAAAGGACAAAAAAGAAAAACTTAGGGCTTCCCTGGTGGCGCAGTGGTTGAGAGTCCGCCTGCCAATGCAGGGGACACGGGTTCGAGCCCTGGTCTGGGAAGATCCCACATGCCGCGGAGCGGCTGGGCCCGTGAGCCACAACTACTGAGCCTGCGCATCTGGAGCCTGTGCTCCACAACAGGAGAGGCCGTGATAGTGAGAGGCCCGCGCACCGCAATGAAGAGTGGCCCCCACTTGCCACAACTAGAGAAAGCCCTTGCACAGAAACGAAGACCCAACACAGCAAAAATAAATAAATAAATAAATAAACTCCTACCCCCAACATCTTCTTTAAAAAAAAAAAGAAAAAATTAAAAGCATCCAGAAGAAAAAAATTCCATTGTTTTCAAAGGAACAACACAATTCCATTGTTTTCAAAGGAACAACAGCTTTTTTTTTTTGACAGTTTTAATCTTAACAAAAATGAGAGTAACCAGAAAAATAACAAAATGGTATATTTAAAGTATGGAAAGAAATTAATGCCAACCTAGAATTCTACACCCAGCAAATATATCCTCCACAAGCAAAGGAAAAATGAAAACATTTTCAGACCCAAAAAAGAAAAAAAAGAGAGAATAGCTACATACCCACATAGCCCTTAAAATTGATTTACATTTATATCTATTAACGTGGAAAGAAGTTCCTGAATACTGCTAAATGAAAACATAGAAATAATACCACTTACATAAAATTGTGCATATAAGTCAATATACACAGAATTACTGATAAAATTTTGGTCTTATCACAAAAGACTAGCAATGATTTCCTGCACTGTTTAATATGGGAAGACTTTAATTTTAACTATACCACTATATTGTTAGAATTTGGGGAATTAAATGTGTGTGTGTGTGTGTGTGTATATATATATATATATATATATATATATATATTTGCTATTCTCCAAAGTAGTTTTAAATATAGAATGACACACTTAGATACATAATATCAAGTGAAAAACACAGATTAAAATAATTGAGTATGTGTATTTAATATGCATGTAAATGTATATCCAAAGAATAAATAACAGAAGGCAAAATATTACCAATAGCTATGTCAGGGTTGTGGAATATGAGCACTTACTGCCTTTTTTACATTTTAGTATGCTTTCCACATTGTATTAATAAGTAACTATTACTCCCAATTTTAAAATGTTATTTTTAAAAAAAAAAAAAAATGTTATTTTTGTAAAACCCCAAGGTCACATTAAAAACCATCATCATAATAACTGCATTAATATCACTGTTACATAAAATTAATTTTCAGCAAACTGTCATATAGGTTTTTGATAGTCAGCTCTGTTTAGCGCAAAATCCTCAAATCTATGGTTATAACTGCAGACAAAATTCAAGGCAACTATTATAATACCACCTCTATCATTACCCACATAATTTGTTTTTAAAAGCAAAAATATTTCATCAAAGACTGTTTTTGGCAGAGTAACTTATATGGGAGTTAGCCACATAGCTTACATGGAGCACATCCATAAGCTTGATTTAAAAACAAGCTCGTCATCACTTATTAAGCTCCTGTCCACCAGTCGTTTCACAGATACGTTATCTCTAATTTTCAAAGCAACAATGAAATGTAAGTATAACCATTCACATTTTTTAAAGCATACATTTCTTTCCAATTGCTACCAATTTGAAAGCAAAGTATTTGAGAAATGAGGTCCAAAAAAAGGTAACATTTGTTGACATAAATAATGAATAATGACGAGATGCTAGGCACTATACTGGATGTTTCGTATGTTATCTGACTTCTTCCCATGAGAATCCTGCAATTTAGATGAGGAAATTAAAGCTCAGCTAGTAATAACAGAGCTATAATTAAGACCATAAAATAATTCCAGAGCCCATGCACTTTACCATAATATCAAGTTGTTATTACTAATTTGAGAAGATTCCTAATATATTTTCCTATTAATGAGTGATAATTATTCTAGTTAACACAGCCAGCAACAGCATATTTAGTACGTGCAGTTGGCAAAGCAAAGGATGAATGATCCATATTCTCTAGGAACTACACATGCAACTACAAAACAAAGAATATTTTGGGTTTTTCTCAGTATTTCAAAATTTGTAAAAAGCATAAGCTCTACGGCTTAGTGGAGTCCATTACCACTACTGCAAATAAACCAAGCATGTGTCTCATTGCTGTTAACTGAACGAGAACCTCTAGAGGCATCAATAAGCACCAAGAATATAATTATTAGTACAATTATAATTATCATCATCAACAAAAATATATCACTTCATTAATTCAATTCACATTGTACCAGCAAAATCTGTAACAGAAATTTTGAAATAACTGTCTCCACACACATACATATATATACACATTACACACACACACACACACAAACACACACACACACACATACACACACACACATTCATTTTTCCTCCTTACCTAAAGACCTGCAGACTGAAATGGTTGCCTCCTCCAAGAGCTTCAACTCGGTACTGGAAAATGAGAAAAAAGGTAATTAATAACTATAACATTAACTATGTACATACTAACCAGTTAAAGAAATACATAGAAAGAAAGACAATTTAGAAGGAAAATAAGGTGTACAGTGGTAAACAATAATATCAGCTAAATAAAGCTTCTATTCTCAATGTAATTAGAAAATTTACTATAATTCTCAACATGAGACTCCTAAAGAAAAGCACTTGGGGCGCCTTGCCTTTTAGGTATTGAGGCAGGGAGGAGAGGTGGGGCTGATGGGACTTAGAAAAATTCGAGAAAGGTATTCTCAAACACAGAGCACAAGGCAGGGGCCTCATGTGCCCATTTCCAAGGAAGTACTGATCACAGGATTATAGTTATTTAGAAAAATGCCATTATTTTTCTATAATACTTTCAAATAGTTCAACAACAACAAAAAAGAAACAAGGCAAGAAAAGAGAGAAAACACAGACATAAGCTTCAATAATTTATAAATATACAGAAAAACAGAAGCCAATGCAAATTGACACAGAGATAGGAGAGAAAGATATAAAACTCTTAGATTTAAAAACTGGGGAAGCTACAGGACAGTGGATCCAGCAGTAATTTCTTACATATGACACCAAAAACACAGGCATCAAAAGAAAACATAAATAAATTGGACTTAACCAAAATTAAAAACTTTTGCACATCAAGGGATACTACCAAGAGAGTGAAAAGTCAACCCAACAGAATGGGAGAAAATGTTTGCAAATCACATACCTGATAAGGCACTAATATCCAGGATATATTTTTTAAAAACTCTGATTCAACAACAACAAAAAACCCCAAACAACCCAGTTTAAAAATCTGCAAAGGATTCAGACAGACATTTCTCCAAAGACATAAAAACGGCCAACAGGTATATGAAAAGATGTTCAACATCACTAGTCATTAGGGAAATGCGAATTAAAACCACAGTGAATACTACTTCACACCATTAGGATGGTATTATTAAAAAAAAAAAGAACGGGAGGGGATGGGAGAGGAGGGGAGGGAAGGGAAAAGGAAAAAAAGTGTTGGAGGGGATGTAGAGAAACTGGGACCCTCGTGCATTGCTGATGGGTGTGTAAAATGGAGCAAGTGCTATGAGAAACAGTATGGCAACTTCTCAAAATATCAAAAAGAGAATTATCATATGATCCAGCAATTCCACTTCTGGGTATACATATACCCAAAAGGACTGATATTTGTACACCCACATTCATGGCAGCATTACTCGCAATAGCCAAAAGGTGGAAGCAACCAGTGTCCATCAACAGATGAATGATGGCACAAAATGTGGTACATACATACAATGGAATATTACTCAGCCTTAAAAAGGAAAAGTTCTGACACACGCTACAACATGGATGAACCTTGAAGACATTATGCTAAGTGAAATAAACCAGTTGCAAAAAGACAAATACTGTATGAGTCCACGTCAAATCCATAGAGACAAAGTAGAATGGTGGTTGCTATTGGTGTGGTTGGGAACAGGGAGGTGGGGGGATGGGGCAGGGATAGCAAGTTAGTATGTGATGAGTATGGAGCTTCATTTGGGGAAGATGAAAAAGTTCTGGAGATGGACGATGGAGATAGTTAAACAGCAATGTGAATGTAGGACTTCCCTGGTGGCGCAGTGGTTAAGAATTCACCTGCCAATGCAGGGGACACGGGTTCGAGCCCTGGTCCGGGAAGATCCCATATGCCGCGGAGCAACTAAGCCCGTGCCCCACAACTTCTGAAGCCCACACGCCTAGAGCCTGTGCTCCGCAACAAGAGAAGCCACTGCAATGATAAGCCCGCGCACCGCAATGAAGAGTGGCCCCCGCTCGCTCCAACTAGAGAAAAGCCCACGTGCAGCAGCAAAGACCCAACACAGCCAAAAATAAATTAATTAATTAATTAAAAAAAAACAATGTGAATGTATTTACTTAATACTACAGAAGTAAACATTTAGAAATGGCTAAAATGATAAATCTTATGTTGTGTGCATTTTGCCACAATTTAGAGAAAAAAGTGCATTCCAATTCCAATTCAACTAGTTACTAGCTATATAACCTAGGGATCGTTTAACCTTCTTTCAGTTTTCTCATACATAAAACAGAGATGATAAAAACAGTACCTGTTTCAAAAGGTGTGGTTATTAAGTTATGTAATATGTATAAGGCACTTAGAACAGTGCCTGGCACAAAGTAAAACCTCAATAAATGAGCTACTATTGATTCCAAAATACAGTGCTTTTTTCCCAGTTAATAAATTAAAATAATGCTTTACATCTATGTAACCCTTTAAAAGTTTTTCAAAGCACTTTCAAATTTATTAGCACATGAGAACCTCTTCTAATGAGCAGGACAATTATAAACCCTATTTCAATAGATAAGCAAACTGAGGCTTCCAAGGAGTTTAAGTAACATTCCAGGAATCAGCGGAAGAACAAGAACCAACTTTACAGCCTGGTGACTGGTTTAAAAATTTTGTTGTTTTCTGCCAACACACATGGCACATAGCAAATCCTCCAAATGGGCAACTCTTTCAAGGGCTAGTTTAAAAACCCCTACCTCCCAGGGTTCTCTGCTGTTGCTGCTGAAGCATACTTTTTAAAAAAAACAATCCATAAGCACCAATGCTTCTGACAAGAAAATTTTAGAGAAACTATGAAAGAAAATGGATTACTTTAGCTATTTCTAGAACTATGCTGTCCAATATGGTAACCACTAGCTTACATGTAGTGGCTGACCACCTGAAAAGTGGCCAGTCCCAACTGAGATGAACTGTAACACAAAATACATACCAGATTTCAAAGATTTTTTTAAAAATAGAAAATACTTCATTATCAATCTTTATGTTCATGAAATTATAATATCTGGGATATACTGAGCTAAATAAAACATACTGTTAAAATTAATTTCACCTCTTTTATTTTACATTTTTAACATGGCTACTAGAAAACTTCAAATACATTCCAATCTAACCTTTTATTTCTATTAGAGCTACTCTAGAACTTGGCTCCCAGCAATTGAAGACAGTATCATGTATAAGAAGTACTGTACATATACACAAAGCTAAAACTAATTACTTCAGTGAATATGCCATTACCTTAAGAATCTCAAATTATATTCATATTCAAAAAGATAAATATCTTTCCAAAGTAATCTTTAAGTTTCTCCTAAGATTGAAAAATTTTTAGCCAAAGGTACCTAGAAATGATTCTATAGTCAACTGTTTGCATGTCCCTGGTCTTTATCCCTGTATTAGACATTTTTGGAGAGTCTGCCCACCTCATATGATCTGTCTACTGTCCTCCCCCTCCCTTTCTTCTACCTTCCCACCTACTCCTCAGGGGTGAGCAGAAGCAGACAGGGCTTGTTCAGCCTGACCCCCACTCCCTGGCCATAGGTGATGGCTCAGAGATAGGCATCTAACAAAAGCTATGCCAGAGTCTTGGGGAATTTGGAATTGAGATGTAAAGACAGGTTCTCCGTATGGCTGGAACTGGCCTGCCATGCTGAGGGTTATAGGAAGCCATCCTCTATCCACTGAGCAGCAGAGATAAACAAAAAGGACAGTCAGGATTCCTGCTGGCCTTGTAATTCTTCGGACCAGTTCTTCCTGAAGCCTAGCTGTGTTTCTCATCTGGGATTCTATGAGACAGCCCTTTCTCTTCATCACATAAGCCCCTCTTTCTGACATATGCTAAATCAAATTGGTTTTTGTTAATAACCAAGAGACTTCTATTATAATAAATCACTGTGGTCAGATTTAATAATATACATCAGTAGTTGGCAAGAAGTGAAAACTATGAATTACTCAGTTTATGGGTTACTCGGGCAAAAAATAAAAGTAAAGACGTATAAAATGCAAAAGACTGTAAAGAGTTTTATGAGGCTAATAACTAGACCACATGCATAAAGTCTGTTTCACTGGTGCTTCTACTTTGAGTCAATAACACTCTCTTAAAACCAGTTGGAACCAAGAGCTTCAATTATATACATGTGGCTACAATCTTCAAAAGCTTCGGAATTTGCTTGTTCAACAAACACTGCCTGGGTGCCCAGGACATGCTGGGCTCTGTGAAAGATGCTGCCTCTGCCTCCAGGCTACACAGAGGAATGAAGAATCAGACAGACTATTTGGTGCAGGGGAAGTACGCAGATCAAGCCCGGCCCTGTCCCAACCTACCCTCTTAGCACTCAAGGAAGGCATCCTGGAGGAAGTGACTGTCTGTCCTGAAGGAGGAAGAGAAGGCAGTTGGGCAGACAAAAAGGGACGGCTTTCCAGACACAAGGAATGCGTATGCAAAGGTATGGCAGTCACAGAGAGCCTGGAAGGTTCTGGGAAGCAGAGTTAATCAACACTGGAGAACGATCAATTACAAGCCTGGAATAATATACCAGATGGCTGGGGTATGGAGTTCAGTTTCTCAACTCATTCTCAACAGAAAGGTATTGAGTGTTCCCCAAACAAAAACAAAAACCAGGTTCTGATTTCTTTTGAATACAGTATTAGCCTGAAAAAAAGAATTAATCCCAACATGTATTAGTGAGGTTGGTTTGGACACCATTTCCTCTAGAAAACCACCTCTGATCACCAAAGACCAGGTAAGAAGCCTGCTTTCTGTCCCAACAGCACCCAATCATGAAACTGAGCACCCGGTGGCAAGACTGCCAAGTTATGTCTGTGGCCCCCCTAGACTGTGTGCTCCTTGCTCATCACAGCATTCTCAGCCTGGTACAAATCAGGCACTTAATCAAAATGCACTGAATCAATGAAAGCCTTTGTCAGACACTTCATTACCAGAGGACAAAATTCCTTCCCCGGCCCTCAAGAAACACTTCACACTCCCCAGATTTCAAGGCAACATCTGCCCCCAAGTTTAAATTTTTATTAAAATATTTTTAAAGACACTTATTTGTTTCTAAATGTAAAATAATATAACTTTTTGAAGCAGGCTGGTTTCTTTGTCACTCAAGGATGAAGAGACAGGAAAAGCTGGGAACTATCCCACCTCTGCTAGAAGCTCTGGCTTGTGGTTAGCCAGCCAGCACCTACCATTCTGTAATTAGGCCCCTCAAGCCTGCGTCCCCTACACATGGCCGTGATCTGAAACAGCACCACAGCTACCACACTTCCTCAACAATCACCACTGCCGATCAGAAGCATCTTGAGTATCCAGATTATAACCTCCGTGAGAACAGAGAAAATGTCTCATTCATCCGTGCCTTCCCCCACCACGCCTGGTACAGTGGCTCAGTCAAAAGAAGAACACATGGCAATTACCTATTAAATGAAGGATTCATAAAGCAGTGTTATTTCTACAAAGGAAATCAGCCAAGCACACCCCTGCCAAAAGCAACACACTGACTGTTATAATAGAATTCCTTTCCTCCCATCCCTCCATCCTCCAATTTTCTAAACTTTTCGGAACATTTTAAGAATAATCTTTCCCATGTGCTTGATGTAGAGCTAAAATGAGGTGGTAAGCAACCGGGGTGGTTGGTAACTGTGGCCGCGTGTTTATAGGCATTTTTGCACAGTACTGTTTAGTTAAACAAATGAACTCAGATGTTCTGGTAGCAGGCAACTTACAAATCATCATTTGCAGTAAATAAAAGTAAAATTGAAATGCAAAATATGCCAATGTTTCCAAGACAATTACAATTAGAAAACAAATGCTGTTTCTGAAGGCAGACTTGGGGCACTGGGCATACAAAAGGGGGGCAAAAAGGCAGCAAATATTCATACCAATACAGATTAAGTAAATTAATATCACACAGAGGTCTTCAAACTTCCTGTATACATAAACTCCACAACCAGGTCAATATGGAAAATGTCATTAATGAGAGATTAGGGATAAATACTTAAAACAACTCATCTCTTAATCAAACATTTGCTAAAGGAACTAAACTCTAGATAAACAATCATATTGCTCCAATGGCCCGGTGTGACTCTGTCTGAAGCAATCCTTATATGTGACAGCAGACCAGGCTCCTCCTCCTCAGAGCTGCTATCATTCCAGCAACAACATAAACAGATGGATTCACAGAACAGGAATCTCAGTTTTGCGGGTGACACCCCGATGGACAATGAGACCTATGGGACTGGAGAGCCATGCCCAAGAAGCTCTCACACACACACTGGAAAATTTGAAACTGGTCTAAGGGATTTTTCCAGTTTTAAGAACCTTCATTGGGCTTCCCTGAAGATAATTCGGCAAGGAAGTGGTTATCAAGATTTTCACAACTATAGGGAAGTTCTTAAACATTATGTCGCCATTTCTGGGCTATATCCTAAGTCTATTCCCTTCCTTATTTAGATTTCATGAAAAGACTCTCCCTCAGGAGAGAACATCAACGTCAACCTCTCACTCTCCACATGCTCCAGTGACAGTTTCCACAACAAAATTCCCCAATGAATACCAATAACACAGCTGGATTACTTCTAAGTTATGTCTCAAATAATCAATGTCATCTCTGCCACCTCTGCTGAGTGCGCCAACATACATCATGACAAGGTTAAGTAACTGGGACGTGTAGGTAGCAGAGAAGACTTGCAAGGTAAAATAGAGCAAAAGAGAGAAGAATCTTAATGCCATCTAAAGGAATTTGGATTTTATCCTACATAAAATAGGAAGCCAATAAGCATAGAATCAAAAATATACACTAACTGGACATCCCTAGTGGCACAGTGGATAAGAATCCACCTGCCAATGCAGAGGACACGGGTTTGATCCCTGGTCCGGGAAGATCCCACATGCCACGGAGCAACTAAGCCCGTGCACCACAACTACTGAGCCCAACTGCTGCAACTACTGAAGCCCACACGCCTAGAGCCTGTGCTCTGCAACAAGAGAAGCCACCGCAATGAGAAGCCTGCACACTACAACGAAGAGTAGCCCCCACTCACCGAACTAGAGAAAGTCCGCACACAGCAACGAAGACCCAATGCAGCAAAAAATAAATTTTAAAAAAAATCAAAAATATACACTAACTGGACTTCCCTGGTGATGCAATGGATAAGACTCCACGCTCCCAGTGCAGAGGGCCCGGGTCTGATCCCTGGTTAGGAAACTAGAACCCACATGCATGCTGCAACTAAGGAGCCCTGGAGCCACAACTAAGGAGACAGCCTGCTGCAACAAAGGAGCCCACGTGCTGCAACTAAGGAGCCCGCCTGCCGCAACTAAGAACCAATGCAACCAAATGAATAAATAAATATTTAAAAAAAAAACAACCCAGCTGGAATATTATAATATATATAGACACACTAACAGAACTCTTCACAGAGCAGCGAGGTGCCCCAGGTGTACAATGGTTAAATGTCTTCAATCATCTTCAAATTTTTAGCAAAAAACAAAAGGACAATGTGAACAGCAACAACAATAATGCCTCTAGTAGTACATATAATAAAGCCTAACCAGATACAACCACCACAATAGTTAACCACTGCTGCCAACTGTTGGGCCAGCAAACTTGGATAAACTACTATGACTAAAGCAGAACACAGTCAACTACATAATCTTTAAAAATTCTAGTTTAGGGACTTCCCTGGCAGTCCAGTGGTTAAGACTCTGCCCTCCCAATTTAGGGAGCACAGGTGTGATCCCTGGTCAGGGAACTAAGATGCCACATGGTGCATGGTGTGGTCAAAAAAGAAAAAAAAAAATTCTTGTTTAATTCCACTAAAATAATATACCAAATTGGAACACTAGTAAGAAACAGTAACAGAAATAATATAGATGATTCTGTTCCCACTAGATTCACAGACTGGTCACTTTCAACTCTTATACTCCAAGTGTACTACCCTCTCGATTTAACCATTACCATCAATTAACAAACTCATTCCTGCGTACTGCTCGCGTGGATTTCCAACCATTCCCGTTACTGAAGACAACATATGCTCCCATACAATGGAAAGATTCCAAAGCCACATATTTAAGTTCCAGCTTCCTCATTCCTATTGGTATGACTAGCCAAGATACTTAATTTGAGCGGCTCAGTTTCCTCATATGTAAATGGTGTAAGGATGCCACCATCTGATAGGATAGTTGTAAGGACTACGTAGCAACATGTGGAAAGTGCTCAACACTCTGCTCAATACATGTGAGCTCCCTAACCCCTCAACAACAAAATGAAATGAATCTACAAGTGTTAAACTGTCAAACTTTGCATATATTTATTCCTTAATACATCTTATAAGTAATTTGCCAGTCTTCACCTTTCTTCCCTCCATGGGGCAGAGGGGAAGTATAAGGCATAATTTAGTAATTTTTCAAGTAGTTTTACATTTTGAAATAGTATCAAAACAGCTGTGTCAAACAACTGTAGATGATCTGCTTTGATTTTATTTCCATTAATATGTTACTACAGTAGAAGTATAACACTAGTGGATTACAAAGGAAATCAATATTCCTTATTCACCTAGCAAAACTTCTCAGTATTAAGTAACGTTTAATAACTGGCAGAAAAGAAACTTATATCTAAGTAATTTTTCTTTTTTAAAAAAGAAAATAATTTGTATTTATTATTGTAAAAATGAACCATACTAAAAACCACCAGGAGGAAACACTACACACCAATCAGAACTGTTAAAATAAAAAACAGTGACATCAAATGCTGGCAAGGATGCAGAGAAACTGGTTATCACATACATTACTGGTGAGAATGTAAAGTGATACAGCCACTCTGGAAAACAGTTTGGGCAGTTTTGTATAAAACTAAGCATTTACCATATAACCCAGTCATTGAACTCGTGAGCATTTATCTCAAAGAAATAAAAACTTATATTCACACAAAAACCTGTACACAAATGTTCATAGCAGCTTTATTCATAACAGCCCAAAACTGGAAACAATCCAAATGTCCTTCAATAAGTCTTTAAACAGAAACAAACTATAGTATACACACAACACGGAATACTACTCAACAAAAAAAAAAGGAACGAACTATGATACACAGAACAACCTGAATAGATCTCAAAGACACTATGCTGAATGAAAGAGCCAATCTCAAAACGTTACATATCGTATAATTCCACTTACACAACCTTCTTGAAATAAAAAAATTATAGAGATGGAAAACTGATTACTGGCTGCCAGGGTTTAGAGATGCGGAAGATAGAAAGAATGGGTGCGGCTATGAAGGGAAAGCACAAGGGAGCCTTGCTGGTATGAAACAGTTATGCATCTTGATTGTGGTGGTGGTTACACATGTGATAAAACTGTACAGAGCTATACATGTACACACAAATGAGTGCATGTATAACTAATTGCTGAAATCTCAATAACTTTTGTGTGTCAATTTCCTGGTTTTGGTACTGAACTAGAGTTACGCAAGATGTTACCATTGGGGAAAACAGGGAAGGATGCAAAGAACCTCCCCTGTACTACTTTGTGTGTGTGTGTGTGTGTGTGTGTGTGTGTGTGTGTGTGCGCGCGCGCGTGTGTGTGCAACGTCCTGTGAATCTATAATTATTTCAAAATAACAAGTTAAAAAAAAGAAACATAAAAATAAAGGTATAAAAACTTACACAGAAGAATTATATAAATACACACATTTTTAAAATTAATATTATATAACACAATTTTGCTTCAACGAGATTATGCTATATGAACGATTTTATAACTGGCTTTAACTACTTAATATGCTGTGGATTTTTCCATATCTATAAACACATAATCATTATTAATGACTATATATTGTTCCAGTGTGCAGATGCACCATTTTTATTTGTTCATTCATCTGGACACTTAGGATTGTTAGCAATTTTCTGTTATAAACATTGCTATCAATGTCTTCATACATACATCTCTGAACTTGTCCAATCATCTCCTTAACATAAACTCTAGAAGTGGAATTGCTAGGTCAGTGACACTTCTGTTCTGATGAATACTGCAAATTACATTCCAGAAAGATTTAACCAATTACCATTCCCACCAAAATGTATAAACCAAAATGCATAACTGTGGCTTAACCCATACATATTCCTAAATCTGCAAAATTACAAACCCAGATCTTTTGACACCAAATCCAATGATCTTTATATTCAGATAAGCATGTGTTGAGAGTAAGCAAGCATAAGAACCTTCATGACAAATACAGATTTTTTTTCCCTTTAAAACTGCCTATAGAGAGGAATTCATAAAGGATGTGACATCTAACTGGCAAAGTATCATGTCACTGTAAATTTAAAACAAATTCTATTCAACACCACCTAAATTCTTTCACTGTACCAGGCAGACAATTTTTGTATCAACTAACATGGATGGTGGGGCATATCAAGAAACCACTGTACAGTTTACAACTTCTTTGGATTTAAACTCTGTGTTACAATCCTCTTACATGACAAACAACTCTGGCCTTAACTTGAAGAATGGTATAGTGAAGAGGATACAGAAATGTTCAATTGTGATAGAAAAAGAAAAAAATTAGCAAATATGAAGTAAAAAACTGTGGATATTTTTCATTATAAAAAGAGATGATCAACTATATCATCCATTTATGCAGAAAATGTGTCCAAGATGTCATGAGCCATGATTCATGAGGTGACAGAAGAGAAGAAAAACAACCCTGGCCTTGATGGTTAGATCTGCTCTCCACCACAACCTCAGGGAGACCCTGCCATTAGTTCGTGTATGAAAATAAAAAGACCAGAGCTCACTGATACAGCACGCATCCCTTCATTCATCAACAGAGTACCACTGTCAGATGGCAAGTGGTTTTCCAAAACTGACAAATACACAAGAAAGAACATTTGTTGGTAGGGGAAAAAAGCTAATTTCATATGAAGCCTGTAGTTCAAGAATACAAGGGTCCACAACCAAAACAAATATATAAAATGGGTCATCTAATGAACTTAACACCTATTCCTGATAACTGTCACACATAAAAATATATGTAAGAGTTATTTACAGTAGTTTAGTCAGCTGGTGTAACAAGTCAGACAGGCTACAGTTGGCAAGTAAAATACTCACCATGGGAGTTCACAGAAGCAGCATACTTAGGCTGATAACTTAATTGATGACCCATGACCTAAACCATGGAGCCAACATACAGCCCCAGAAGGAATTATTTGTGGTCCTTTAGGCAGTTTCTACCATCCAACATTTTCTTTTTCAACTTTCTCTTTTCTTTTCTGTCAACTCATCTGTCTCATTCTTCTTCATGTGTCTGCACTACAAATTTTTAAGTAACGTAAGAGGTACCAATGGAAACTGCCAGGCCATGGAGTTGGCCCTCCGGGATTAAAGAAAGAAAAAAGAGGTTGAATAATACATAATCTTAGAAAAGAAGCTTACCAAATGGTTGTAGAGCAACCTAAAAAAAAAAAAAAATCTTATCATATTCTCAAATGTAGAAGTAATTTAAGTTCCCACATAAACTCAGATTTTTAAAAAAATGTTTACACTACAGAGAAAAATAATTTATTTAACAAAAGTCAAAACTGCAACTAAGTATTGTAAACATTTAGCAGATTTTCAGTAATTTGAACTCCACTAACATAGAATTTGGGGTTGTTTGGCTAAACTGAGTTGAAACTAACTTTTATGTTATATTTTAAAGAAAGTATTTCAACATGGGAGAAGACTAAGGAAAAGAACTGTCTAACCTTCTACAGAAGAAATATATTCAAAGACTTCAGCATATTAATTGTTGATATGCAAATAAATTTGCTGATTAGCTATAACTTGTAATCTGTAGAGGCCTATATACTATTCAATGTTCTCTCACCTTGATTATTTCATTTGATTTCTTTTAAAAACCCTGAGAAGTTGACTAACGAAATAAGAGTATCCTCAATCTACAAGTGACAGAAATGGAGAAGCTAAGTAACTTGTCCCAGGTCACAAGAGAAAAATAAATATGTCAAACTTCTAGTTTAATACTCTTACAATATGAATAATATTTAGCTACTTTTTTATTAAGGCAAACCCACATAATATCAATCTAGAACATTACCACTAACTGGAATTTCTATATATACCTAACAGAAGTTATCATAGATGTATTATTATAAAAATTACATCTGTTACGATTTAAATCATTTAAAAATTATGTGAATGATAAAGAACTAGAAGAAAACAGAAAAAATTAAGTCTAATAAGGAAAGTGGTAAGGTGACAGATGACTTTTTTGTAACTGCTATGAAATCATAAACTATAGTTTGGTAAGAAAGCTAAATTTTTTAATTACATATTGCCGAATTCACAGCTTTCAGTAATTTAGATTGGTTTTATTCTACTTTGTTTTTTAATTTATTTATTTATTTATTTTTGGCTGCATTGGGTCTTCATTGCTGTGCGCGGGCTTTCTTTTAGTTGCGGCGAGCGGGGGCTACTCTTCATTGTGGTGCGCGGGCTTCTCATTGCAGTGGCTTCTCTTGTTGCAAAGCACAGGTTCTAGGTGCACGGGCTTCAGCTGTTGTGGCGCATGGGCTCAGCAGTTGTGGCTCATGGGCTCTAGAGCACAGGCTCAGTAGTTGTAGTGCACGGGCTTAGTTGCTCCGCAGCATGTGGGATCTTCCCAGACCAGGGCTCGAACCCGTGTCCCCTGCATTGGCGGGCAGATTCTTAACCACTGCACCACCAGGGAAGCCCAATTCTTAAGTCTTTTTCACTGAAAATTCCACCATAAAATGATTTCAAAATTGACGTTTTATATTAATAGTGTCATTTTCAGCCCACAACATACATTCTCTAACAAATTATGTTTGTCAGTTTAAGACACAACATGAGTAAAATCAACACGTAACCATGCAGAAAAGCACAGAAGCACTTCTAAAGACATTTTCCCCCTTACTTAGCAAAGAGAGAATTATGGAAATCATTCACAAAACCAACAAGAATCAGCCCATTCGGTGGTTAAACTGTGGAAACGTTTATGTTTTAAAAGAGGCTATTCAAAGGAAGAAGTTAAAGGATAAAAATTGCATATAAATTTATTATAGCAATTTTTAATGCACCAAGTAGAACCAAAAAGTATTTATATTCATGTGATTCACAGACAATCCTATAGGCTGTCATTCAACTTCCAAAATGGAAGAAACTGTAACTATTAAAACGTAAAAATTTCAGCAACTATCATGCAAGATCATACTGCATTTATTTTCTCAAGAAAGCAACAGAAAAAAATGACTTAAAAATTCAGATTCCAACCAACACAGTGAGAAAAGGAAAGAAAGGTATACTTGGAGCAAAACATACTTTCTCCCTTATTTTAATGCTTTAAACAATGTTAGTTATGTTTTCCCCCACTTAAGCTTTTAGTTTAAGGGAACAATCAACCCTGGGCAAACTCAAGCACCTTCTAAAATAATTTTGCGTAGAAAGGTATAAATAAGACATAGGGAAATAAAGGTTTTTACTCAAGATGTAAAAGCTGAACTTCTTTTGGTCCCGCAATCTGAGAAAATAAGATGCCAAAAAAAGTCTCAAATTATTTATTCCCTTAATAAAATGGCCTAGTACACTATTTTGGTCACCATTCAAGTAAGCATATGATGAAAGAATTAGAGACAGTTCAGAAAACGGTTTAGGAGTTATCCCAGGCCCACCTCAATGACAGAGCAGGTTGTTTCAACTTGAAAAGTTCTAATAAAATTGTATATAAAGTGTGCCAAAGAGAATAAAAATATAATAGCAGAGACAAGCATCAAAAATTCAAAAAAAAAATTTTACAATCACTTCTTTCTGTCAGTTAAAAACTTCTGACCTAATTCAATCAAAGTTTCTTTTCCTGTTTCTTAGCAGGAAACAGATCAAGAAACTCTGAGGGAGACCTTCAAGATGGCAGAGGAGTAAGACGTGGAGATCACCTTCCTCCCCACAAATACATCAGAAATACAACCACATGTGGAACAACTCCTACAGAACACATACCGAACGCTGGCAGAAGACCTCAGACCTCCCAAAAGGCAAGAAACTCCCCACGTACCTGGGTAGGGCAAAAGAAAAAACCAAGACAAAGAACAGGGACAGGACCTGCACCCCTGGGAGGGAGCTGTGAAAGAGGAAAAGCTTCCACACACTAGGAAAGCCCCTCCGCGGGCAGAGACAGGGGTGCTGGGTGGGGGGAGCTTTGGAGCCACGGAAGAGAGCGTGACCCAGGGACAACCTCCCCGGGAGAAGACACAGCGCACCTCAGGCTGTTGCAACATCATGCTGGCCTCTGCCGCCGCACCCCTCCCTCCCCGCAGCCTGAGTGAGCAAGAGCCCCCTAATCAGCTGCTCCTTTAACCCTGTCCTGTATGGGTGAAGAACAGACGTCCTCAGGCGACCTAAGCGCAGAGGTGGGGCCAAATGCAAAGCTGAGCCCCTGGGAGCTGTGCAAATAAAGAAGAGAAAGGGAAATCTCTCCCAGCAACCTCAGAAGCAGTGGATTAAATCTCCACAATCAACATGATGTACCCTGCATCTGTGGAACACCTGAATAGACAACGAATCATCCCAAAATTGAGACAGTGGACTTTGGGAGCAACTGTAGACTTGGGGTTTGCTTTCTGCATCTAATTTGTTTCTGGTTTTATGTTTATCTTAGTTTAGTAATTAGAGCTTATTATTACTAGTAGATTTGTTCATTGATTTGGTTGCTCTCTTAGTTATTTTTTAATATATAGATAGATATATTTTTTTCCTTTTTGCTTTTTGTGAGTGTGTATGTGTATGCTTCTTTGTGTGACTGTGTCTGTATACCTTTGCTTTTACCATCTGTCTTAGGGTTCTGTTTGTCCATTTTTTTTGATATACTTTTTAGCACCTGTTATCATTGTTTTTTGGTTTCGTTGCTCTCTTCTTTGTTTTTTAATTACTTTTTAATTTTTCTATTTTTAATAATTTTTAATTTTCCATTTTAATAACTTTATTTTATTTTTCTGTCTTTCTTTCTTTTTTTCTCCCTTTTCTGCTGAGCCATGTGGCTGACAGTGTCTTCACGCTCCGGCCGGGTGTCAGGCCTGTGCCTCTGAGGTGGGAGAGCTGAGTTCAGGACACTGGTCTACAAGAGACCTCACAGCTCCATGTAATATCAAACAGCAAAAGCTATCCCAGAGATCTCCATCTCAATGCTAAGACCCAGCGCCACTCAACAACCAGCAAGCTACAATGCTGGACACCCTATGCCAAACAACTAGCAAGACAGGAACACAACCCCACCCACTAGCAGAGAGGCTGCCTAAAATCATAATAAGGTCACAGACACCCCAAAACACACCACCGGACATGGTCCTACCCACCAGAAAGACAAGATCCAGCCTCATCCATCAGAACACAGGCACCAGTCCCCTTCACCAGGAAGCCTACACAACCCACTGAACCAACCTTAGCCACTGGGGACAGACACCAAAAACAAAGGGAACTATGAACCTGCAGCCTGCGAAAAGGAGACGCCAAACACAGTAAATTAAGCAAAATGAGAAGACAAAGAAACACACAGCAGATGAAGGAGCAAGGTAAAAACCCACCAGACCAAACAAATGAAGAGGAAGTAAGCAGTCTACCTGAAAAAGAATTCAGAATAATGATAGTAAAGATGATCCAAAATCTTGGAAATAGAATGGAGAAAATACAAGAAACGTTTAACAAGAAACCAGAAGAACTAAAGAGCAAACAAGCAATGATGAACAACACAATAAATGAAATTAAAAATTCTCTAAAAGGAATCAATAGCAGAATAACTGAGGCAGAAGAACAGATAAGTAACCTGGAAGATAAAATAGTAAAATAGGAAATAACTAAAATAAAATAGGAAATAACTACTGCAGAAAGGGAGAAAAAAAGAACAGACAGAAAAATAAAATAAAGTTATTAAAATGGAAATAACCAAATAACTAAATTAAAACAGGAAATAACTACTGCAGAGCAGAATAAAGAAAAAAGAATGAAAAGAATTGAGGACAGTCTCAGAGACCTCTGGGACAACATTAAATGCACCAACACTCGAATTATACGGGTCCCAGAAGAAGAAGACAAAAAGAAAGGGACTGAGAAAATATTTGAAGAGATTATAGTTGAAAACTTCCCTAATATGGAAAAGGAAATAGTCAATCAAGTCCACAAAGCACAGAGTCCCACACAGGATACATCCAAGGAGAAACAAGCCAAGATACATATTAATCAAACTATCAAAAACTAAATACAAAGAAAAAATATTAAAAGCAGCAAGGGAAAAACATCAAATAACATACAAGTGGGGCTTCCCTGGTGGCAGAGAGGTTAAGAATCTGCCTGCCAATGCAGGTGACACAGGTTTGAGCCCTGGTCCGTGAAGATTCTACATGCCACAGAGCAACTAAGCCCATGTGCCACAACTACTGAGCCTGCGCTCTAGAACCTGCAAGCCACAACTACTGAAGCCCGTGTGCCTAGAGCCCGTGCTCTGCAACAAGAGAAGCCACTGCAATAAGAAGCCTGCACACTGCAATGAAGAGGCCCCCACTCACAGCAACTAAAGAAAGTCGACGAACAGCAACAGAGAAACAACACCGCCAAAAGTAAATAAATAAAATAAATAAATTTCTTTTAAAAAAAAGAAAAATACAAGGCAATCCCCATAAGCTTAACAGCTGATCTTTCAGCAGAAATTCTGCAAGCCAGAAGGGAGTGGCAGGACATATTTAAAGTGATGAAAGGGAAAAACCTACAACCAAGATTACTCTACCCAGCAAGGATCTCATTCAGATTCAATGGAGAAATTAAAACCTTTACACACAAGCAAAATCTAAGAGAATCCAGCACCACCAAACCAGCTTTACAACAAATGCTAAAGGAACTTCTCTAGGCAGGAAACACAAGAGAAGGAAAAGACCTACAATAACAAACACAAAACAATTAAGAAAATGGTAATAGGTACATACATATCGATAACGACCTTAAACGTAAATGGATTAAATGCTCCAACCAAAAGACACAGACTGGCTGAATGGATACAAAAAAACCCAGTATATATGCTGTCTACAAGAGACCCACTTCAGACCTAGGGACACATACAGACTGGAAGTGAGGGAATGGAAAAAGATATTCCATGCAAATGGAAATCAAAAGAAAGCTGGAGTAGCAATTCTCATATCAGACAAAATAGACTTTAAAATAAAGACAATTACAAGAGTCAAAGAAGCACACTACATAATGATCACGGTATCAATCCAAGAAGAAGATATAACAACTGTAAATATTTATGGACCCAACACAGGAGCACCTCAATACATAAGGCAAATACTAACAGCCATAAAAGGGGAAATCGACAGTAACACATTCATAGTAGGGGACTTTAACACCCCACTTTCACCAATGGACAGATCATCCAAAATTAAAATAAATAAGGAAACAAAAGCTTTAAATGATACATTAAACAAGATGGACTTAATTGATATTTACAGGACACTCCATGCAAAGACAACAAAATACACTTTCTTCTCAAGTGTTCATGGAACACTCACCAGGATAGATCATACCTTGGGTGACAAATCAAGCCTTGGTGAATTTAAGAAAACAGAAATTGTATCAAGTATCTTTTCCAACCACAACGCTATGAGACTAGATATCAATTACAGGAAAAAAATTTGTAAAAAGTACAAACACATGGAGGCTAAATACACTACTAAATAACCAAGAGATCAATGAAGAAATCAAAGAGGAAATCAAAAAGTACCTCAAAACAAATACAATGAAAACACAATGACCCAAAACCTATGGGATGCAGCAAAAGCAGTTCTAAGAGGGGAGTTTATAGCAATACAATCCTACCTCAAGAAACAAGAAACATCTCAAATAAACAACCTAACCTTACGCCTAAAGCAATTAGAGAAAGAAGAACAAAAAAACCCCAAAGTTAGCAGAAGGAAAGAAATCAATAAAGATCAGATGAGAAATAAATGAAAAAGAAATGAAGGAAACAATAGCAAAGATCAAGAAAACTAAAAGCTGGTTCTTTGAGATGAACAAAACTGATAAACCATTAGCCAGACTCATCAAGAAAAAAAGGGAGAAGACTCAAATCAATAGAATTAGAAAGGAAAAAGAGAAAGTAACAAATGCCACTGCAGAAATAGAAAGGATCATAAGAGATTACTACAAGCAACTATGTGCCAATAAAATGGACAAACTGCAAGAAATGGACAAATTCTTAGAAAAGCACAAACTTCTGAGCCTGAACCAGGAAGAAATAGAAAATATAAACAGACCAATCACGAACACTGAAAATGAGACTGTGATTAAAAATCTTCCAACAGGACTTCCCTGGTGGTACAGTGGTTAAGAATCCTGCAATAGGATTCTGCAAGAATGGCCATCATCAAAAAATCTACAAAAAATAAATGCTGGAGAGGGTGTGGAGAAAAGGGAACACTCTTGCACTGCTGGTGGGAATGTAAATTGGTACAGCCACTATGGAGAACAGTATGGAGGTTCCTTAAAAAACTAAAAATAGAACTACCATATGACCCAGCAATGCCACTGCTGGGCATATACCCTAAGAAAACCATAATTCAAAAACAGTCATGTACCACAGTGTTCATCACAGCAGTATTTACAATAGCCAGGACATGGAATCAACCTAAGTGTCCATCGATAGATGAATGGATAAAGAAGATGTGGCACATATATACAATGGAATATTACTCAGCCATAAAAAGAAACGAAATTGAGTTACTTGTAATGAGGTGGATGGACCTAGAGTCTGTCATACAGAATGGAGTAAGTCAGAAAGAGAAAAACAAATACCATATGCTAACACATATATATGCAATCTAAAAAAAAAAGTGGTTCTAAAGAACCTAGGGGCAGGACAGGAATAAAGACACAGACATAGAGAATGGACTTGAGGACACAGGGAGGCAGAAGGGTTAGCTGGTATGAAGTGAGAGAGTGGCTTGGACATATATACACTACCAAATGTAAAATAGCTAGCTAGTGGGAAGCAGCCACATAGCACAGGGAGATCAGCTTGGTGCTCTGTGACCACCTAGAGGGGTTCACCCCTCTAGGAGGATGGGAGGGAGACATAAGAGGGAGGAGATACGGGGAGATTATATACATATATATATGTAGAGCTGATTCACTTTGTTGTAAAGCAGAAACTAACACACCATTGTAAAGCAATTATACTCTAATAAAGATGTTTAAAAACAAAAAGAAACTCTGAGGAAGGATTATTCTGGCAGCTCCCCTTAAACATAGAAGACACAAAGCAAGGTTACAACATAGGACAGATTATCCATCAACTTGCCTATGTTAATTGTAAATAATATATTTATTACATTTACATTGTAAATAATGGCACTCAAACATAAAGTATGTGTTATTATCGCCCTCACTTTGAAAGTGCTTGAAAATGTGACTATATAGATCTGGTGATTCTTTTCTGAAAGATTAGCATGTATAATTTAATGTTGCATCTCTTTAGCCATTATTTGATACTTAGTCATTGATTGGTCTATTCTTCCGAATGGAGACTGTGTAGCATAATGACCAACAGAATTCATCTCTGGAGCTACATAAACCTGGTTTGAATCTGGTCCATGGCAGCTACTAGCCATGTAACCTTGGAATACCTCCCCAGGCCTGTTTTCTCACATACAGGAATAATAACAGTACCAACCCCACAGACTTGATGTGAGAACTAAATGAGGAAATGCGTCTAAGGAATGAGCCCAGCACCTGGCACACAGTAAGTGCTCAATAAATAGCTGCTAAATTAACGCTGCTGTTTACATTAGCCAAACCTCTTAGCAGAACAAACATATTCTTTAGAATGCAAGGAGGATCCCTGAAAACAAAATCAGAGTGGTAACTGGAACCTAACAATGCTGAAGAGAAATGAAAGGTATTTATTTAAAAGAATTTATAAGAAAGTACAACAAACTGAAGTTTAAAAAACATTATGTGATGTGGGAAATACATAGAGTGGATATTTTTCAGCCTAAAAAGGAAGGAAATTCTGACATGTGCTACAACATGGATGAACCTTGAAAATACTATGCTAAGTGAAACAGGTCAGACACAAAAAGATAAATATTAAACGATTCCATTTATATGAGGTACCTAGAATAGGCAAATTCATAGAGACGGAAAGTAGAGGTTACCATGGGCTGGAAAGTGGGGGGAATAGGGAGTTACTGTTTAATGGGTACAGAGTTTCAGTTTGAGATAATGAAAAACTTCTGGAAATGAGAGTCGTGATAACTGTAAAACACTGGGAACGTACTTAATGCCACTGAACTATACACTTAAAAAGTGGTTAAAATGATATAATTTTATGTTATGTAAATTATACCACAATAAAACAAACTGAGTAAAATCTTTCCATATTATAGGAGAGTAAATAAATTACAGCAGACTAAATTCCCCAAATACCAACATTAAAGCATGCTCGTCTCTGCAACACCGCACATCATAAAAAATCTTTACCATGGCCAAAAGTCCCTATGTAATTTGTTTCCTTGCTCACTGTTCTGCCACCCTGGCCTTTTTGCTATTTCTCTAACATGCAGAACTTGTTCCTGCTTCAAATCCTTTACATTTCCTGTTTCCTCTACCTGGTGGAATACTCTTTCCCCAGGACATGCAGGACTCTCTGATTTCACTAATGTCTGCTTAAATGCCGCTACCCCAGAGACCCTCTAGCTAAAGAAATTTCCCGCTGGTATTTGTTCCCATTCTATCACTCTTCATGACCTTGCTCTGCTTTATTTTTCAAAAATGACTTTATGTATTTATTTCTCTACTTGTTTATTGCCCATTCCTCCACTAAAATATAAGCTGCTTAAGAGCAGGGACCTTGCCCCTCATGTTCACTACAATGTTTCCAGCCCTTAAAAACAGTGCCTAACAAATGCGAGGCATTCTTTGGTAAATACATCTTAAAATATTCACATTTACAAAAAAGGAAATATATCAAATACATTAATTTTTATAAGTTACATAACAGTAATACAGTACAATCACATATTTATGGGGGGGAGGGAGACATAAATACACATGTCTATTATTAGGAATGTCCATTAAAAAAAAAGTATGGAAAAACATATACCAAAATATCAACAGTGGTTATCTCTATACGATGATAATACAGGCCAATTTTCCCTTTTGTTTCTGTATTTTCTAACTTATATACAATGAAAGATTTGTGTGATTTAAAAAGAAAAAAAAAAAAGACTATTTTACCAGCAAATCAACTACCAAGAACTCACTCCAGTTGTACAGTTAAGGATACGCACAAAGACTTGGCTACAAGGAATTGCAGCGTAGTTTTTTATATACAATCGGGAAAAATAAGAAACAAGCAAAATGTCCAACGATATGAATTATGGACATCTATAAGACAGAACATTCTACAACCATTTAAAATTATGTTGTATGAACACAATGACATGAGGAATATGTGAGTTAAAGAAAAAATGTGTGGAATATGATGCAAATGTTTTTAAATGAGAGAGAGAACTGACAAGTTATACACCAAAAAGTTAACAAAGGTTACTTCTGATTAGTGTTATGTTTATCATTTTTACCTTCCTTGAGCTTTTCTGTATTTAAAGGTACTAAAGATGAACACACATGACGTTGCAACTGAGAAAAATGAGTTTAGTGATTGTGTGACTGTACCAAAAGCTGCCTCTTGCCTTATTTGAGCACCATCTAGTGCTCAGTACACATAATACAATTCTCATTATGCAGTAAAGGCTTCTAAAAAGTAGCCTTTATATAAAGGACATGGAGTCTGCACAGAGACAAATATTACTATAGTCAGTGTTTGGCCTAATTTTTAAAACAGCTGAACAATTAATTCAAAAGAGTCATAGAATTTTCAATCAGAGGATAAAGCAGTCATCAGAAAATTGGTTAAATTTCTGCTATTTATTTTCAACCCTCAAATATTTTAGACTAACTCTCAAGACAGAGAGCCCTTGCACTTTTTTAAATTAATGGGTATTTATTCCTTGAAAGAAGAGGAAAGTCAGACACTTTACGTGCATTATGGTGTTTTATCCTCCCCACAAATCTATATACATGGTAGGTAATATTACTTCCGTTTTACAGAAGCATCAACAGGCTCGGTGAGAATTAAGTAGCTTGACTAAACTCACAGAGGTAATAAGCAGTAGAGCTGAGATGCAAGACAAAGTCAGTCTGGCTCCAAAATCTATGCTCCTCCTACCATGTTCCACTGTCTCCATTCTCTACACTTTGCCCAAAATCACCACACCTTTTGGCAAACTGATTCTCATTCTTGGTAAGCACACAAGCTGTCACTACATTGCTCATCACTGCTCTCAAATCTAGAATTCTAAGCTCATTAAGTATTAATGCTCAAGTCAAATATCAATTTAAAATAAAAGAGCTTTTAACGAATAGTGGCTGGAGGACTTCCCATTTCCTGTACAGGCAAAGAAATTCAGACCTTCATTACATGGTGGTTATGTCACTGCAGCTGCCTCCCATCTGGTTTCCCTTCCTGAGTTTCTCCTCTTTCCTCCTCTTTCCAATCTACCACTCACTCCACCCCAAAAGTAAACTCCTTAAAACAATGCTTTCACCAAATCCACTTTACAAGAACCCACAAAGAATCAATTCTAATCCTCAGCTTTCTAACCAGTGTGCCAAAAATGGGCAAGTGGACAGATTGTGATCTTCCCATTCAGTCCCCCGTGGTCAGAACCCCTGCACCCTCAGAGCCTCCAGGCCACCACATACATCTGACCAGCCTTATCAGTTTCCAAATAAACAAAAAACAAAAAAAAAAACCAAGAAATATGTTGGGAAGCACTTTCAGTGTTCCATAAATTCTGTTCCTGACCTATTATACTTGTTTCTCATGCTCTACCAACACAAACTGGAAGAATTAATGGAAGTCATTTGGCCATACTTCACTCACAGGACAGAAGTCAATTCTACCATACATATAAGGCTACTGCCATATTATATGTAATGGGTTACGTATAAGGCTATTGCTGTATTATTCAATATATGTAACAGGAAAACACTGGAAGCAATCCAAATGGTAAAGGTAAATGGCTACATGAATTCTGGTATGTTCAGCAATCAACAGACACTTTGGTTTCTTCCATACCTTGGCTGTTGTAAATATGCTGCAATGAACATAGGGGTGCATGTATCTCTTCTAACTAGTGTTTTCACTTTCTTTGGAAAAATACCCAGAAGGAAAATGGGTAGTTCTATTTTTACTTTTTGAGGAACCTCCATACTGTTTTCCATAGTGACTGTACCAACATACATTCCTGCCAACGGGGCACAAGGGTTTCCTTTTCTCCACATCCTCACCAACACGTATTTGTTGTCTTTTTGATGATAGCCATTCTGACAGATGTGAGGGGGTATCTCATTGTGGTTTTAATTTGCGTTGTGCTTTTAATTTGCATTTCCCTGATGATTAGTGGTATTGAATATCCTTTCATGTGTCTGATGGCTATCTGTACGTCTTCTTTGGAAAAATGTGTATTCAGGTTCTCTACCCATTTTTTAATCCAGTTATTTGTTTTTTGATGTTGAGTTGTATGAGTTGTTTGTTCATTTTGGATATTAAACCCTTATCTGATATATCATTTGCAAACATCTTCTTCCATTCAATAGACTGACTGCCTTTTCATTTTCTCAACAGTTTCCATTGCTATGCAAAAGCTTTTTAGTTTGATGTAGTCCCATTTGTTTATTTGTGCTTTTGTTTCCCCTGACTGAGGAGACATATCCAAAAAATATTGCTAGGAGCAATGTCAAAGAGTATATACTACCCATGTTATCTTCTAGGAGTTTTATGGTTTCAGGCCTTACATTAAATCTTTAATCCATTTTGAGTTTATTTTTGTATATGGTGTTAAAGAATGTTCTAATTTCATTCTTTTACATGGAGCTGTCCAGTTTTCCCAGCACAACTTACTGAAGAGATTGTCTTTTCTCCATTGTATATTCTTGCCTTCTTTGTTGTAGACTAATTGATCATAAGTGTGTGGGTTTATTTCTAGGCTCTCAATTCTGTTCCATTGATCTGTGTCTGTTTTTGTGCCAGTACCATGCTATTTTGATGACTGCAGCTTTGTAGTATAGTTTGAAATCAGGGAGTGTGTTATCTCCAGCTTTGTTCTTCTTTCTCAAGATCTTTTTGGCTATTCAGGATCTTGTGTGTTTCCATACAAATTTTAGAATTATTTGCTCTAGTTACATGAAAAACACCATTGGTATTTTGATAAGGATTGCACTAAATCTATAGATTGCCTTTGGGAGTATGGTCATTTTAACAATATTAATTCTTCCAATCCGTAAGTAGGATATACCTTTCCATTTGTTTGTGTTGTCTTCCATTTCTTTCATCAATGTCTTACAGTTTTCTGAGTATAGGTCTTTTACCTCCTTGTTTAGATTTATTCCCAAGTGTTTTTTTTAATGCAATTGTAAATAGGATTATTTTCTTAATTTCTATTTGATAGTTCATTGTTAGTTCAAACACAACAGATTTCTGTATATTAGTTTTGTAACCTGCAGCTTTACTGAACTCATTTATTAGTTCTAATAGCTTTTTGGTGGTATCTTTAGAATTTTCTGTACATAGTATCATGTCATCTGCAAACAGTGACAGTTCTACTTCTTCCTTTCCAACCTGGATTCCTTTTATTTCTTTTTCTTGTATGACTTCTCTGGCTAGGACTTCCAATACTCTGTTGAATAAACGTGGCAAGAGTGCACATCCTTTTCTTGTTCCTGATCTTATAGCAAACGCTTTCAATTTTTCACCATTGAGTATGATGTTAGATGTGGGCTTGTCATATATTAAGCTGAGTTATGTTCCCTCTATAGCTACACTTTGTTGAGAGTTTTTATCATAAATGGATGTTGAATTTTGTCAATTTTTCTGCATCTACTGAGATGATCATATGATTTATCCTTCAATATGTTGATGTGGTATATCATATTGATTTGCAGATACTGAACCATCATCCTTGCATCCCTGGGATGAATTCCAATTGATCATGGTGTATGATCCTTTTAATGTACTGTTGAATTCAGTTTGCTAATATTTTGTTGAGAATTTTTGCATCAGTGATATTGACCTGTAATTTTCTTTTTCTTGTGGTCTTTTCTGGTTTTGGTATCTGGGTGACACTGGTCTCACAGAATGAGTTCAAGAGCATTTCTCTGCAATTTTATGGAATAGCTTGAGAAGGACAGGTGTTATTTCTTCCTTAAATGTTTGGTAGAATTCACCTGTGACGCCATCTGGTCCTGGACTTTTGTTTGTTGGCAGGTTTTGGATTACTGATTCAATTTCATTACTGGTAACTGGTCTACTCGTATTTTCTATTTACTCTTAATTCAGTCTTGGAAGACTGTACACCCTAGGAATTAATCTGTTTCTTCTAGGTTGTCCATTATACTGGCATATAATTGTTCATAGTAATCTCTTATGATCCTTTGTATTTCTGTGCTGTCAGTTGTAACTGCCCTTTCATTTCTAATTTATATGGGTCCTCTCTTTATCTTGATGAGTCTGGCTAAAGGTTTATCCATTTTATTTATCTTTTCAAAGAATCAGCTCTTAGTTTCATTGATCTTTTCTATTGTTTTTCTAGCCTCTACTTCATTTATTTCTGCTCTGGTCTTTGTTATTTCTTTCCTTCTACTAACCTTGGGTTTTGCTTCTTTTTATAGTTCCTTTAGGCATAAGGTTAGATTGTTTGAGATTTTTCTTGTTTCCTGGGGTAGGCCTGTATCTCTCTATAAACTTCCCTCTTAGAATTGCTTTTGCTACACCCCATAGATTTTGGATGATCGTGTTTCTGTTTTCATTTGTCTCCAGGTTTTTTCTTTCCTCTTTGAAATCTTCAGCGACCCAACAGTTGTTTAGTAGCATATTGTTTACCCTCCACACGTTTGGGGTTTTCTGCAGGTTTTTTTTTTCTTGTAACTGATCTCTAATCTCATATTGCCGTGGTTAGAAAATATGCTTGGTATGATTTCAATTTTCTTAAATTTACTGAGGCTTGTTTTGTGCCCTAGCATGTGATCTATCCTAGAGAATGTCCCATGTGGACCTGAAGGTGTATTCTCATGCTTTGGGATGGAATATATATAATAAACATATATCATCTGGTCTAATATGTCATTTGGACCAGAGTTTCCTTACTGATTTTGTCTGGATGATCTGTCCATTGATGTGAGTGGGGTGTTAAAGTCCCCCACTATTGCTGTGTTCCTGTCAATTTTTCCCTTTATGTTTCTTAACTGCTTTATGTATTTAGGTGTTCCTATATTGGGCACATATATATATTTACAATTGTATATCTTCTTGTTGTATTGATCCTTTGATCATTATGTAACGTCCTTGTCTCTTGTTACGGTCTTTGTTTTAAAGTCTAATTTGTCTGATATAAGTACTGCTACCCCTTTCTTTTTGTTTCCATTTGCATGGGATAACTTTTCCACCCTTTCACTTTCAGTCTGTGTCTTTAGATCTGAAATGAGTCTCTTGTAGGCAGCATATAGATGGGTCTTGCTTTTGTATCCCTTCAGCCACTCTATGTCTTTTGACTGGATCATTTAGTCTATTTACATTTAAAGTAATTATTGATAGGTATGTACTTATTGCTATTTTGTTAATCATTTTCTGGTCGTTTTTGTAGTTTTTGTTCCTTTCTTCTACCTTTAGTGTTATGTTTAGATTCCTTTCTCTTTTTTCGTGTGCATCTATTATAGATTTTTGGTTTGTGGCTACCATGAGATTTATATATAACTATACATATAAACTATATATACATAGTTTAGTGTTTTGACATCATATTTAACACCTTTTTGTTTCATGTATCCCTTAACTACTTATTGTGGATATAGATGATTCTACTACCTTTGTCTTTAGCACAGTTTTGTTTTTTGGTTTTGCTGCTATATTTAGTATGAAATCAGTCATATAAGTAATTTTTAAACACTTTATTAAGACAAATAGTATATTACTTAAACTTTACTCTTGAATTAATATTTATTTATCTATATATCTATTTATTTATTTATGGCTGCGCTGGGTCTTTGTTGCTGTGCACAGGCTTTCTCTAACTGCAGCCAGTGGGGGCTTCTCTTGTTGTGGAGCACGGGCTCTAGGCACGCAGGATTCAGCAGTTGTGGCTCACGGGCTCTCGAGTGCAGGCTCAGTAGCTGTAGCACACAGGCTTAGTTGCTCCACAGCATGTGGGATCTTCCTGGACCAGGGCTTGAACCCATGTCCCCTGCACTGGCAGGCAGATTCTTAACCACTGAGCCACCAGGGAAGTCCCTACTCTTGAATTAACCTTGATTTTATTTCAGACCTTTGCTTCACAAGGAATTTTAGTAAGGTAAAAAGTTAAAAACTATTGAAGAATCTAAAGATTTTTCAACCATGCTTGGAAACTATAACAAAATCTGGTTATTCTAGTGCCAAAAAACAGTTTATAGTAAGGAAGGATTAGATTAGTCCTGAAGGACTTAGTGCTTCTAAAAAAACTGGCAGCCATCAATTTTTGGCTGCACTTGAAGACAGCACATACAGGATCCAAGGAATTCCAGGAGTGAGCAATCTCAGAAATGTCTGGATTCAGAGTCTTCCCTAAAGATATTCCTCTTAGTCTTGAATAATTCATAAACTAGGTAATTCCATCCCTGACTGTCAATGAGGTGCTGGCACCTTCTACCTCAAGGCCTGCTCAATGTCAAGGTTCACACATCAAATACCAGACTGAGGAGCTGGGGTGGGGGGTGGGGGCCTCAAAAAAAGTGACAAAAGTGCCAAAAGCATATGCACCACCACAAACGAAGCTTCTCTGGATAGTCTGAATAGCCACCCATGCCCCCACAATGTGCAGTTTACTCACTTTACAGCTTTTTATACTTTCTAAGATTCCTTTATACTTTTCTCTATAAACTAGGATGAATTAAGAAAAAGAAATGACATCAAAAAGAATAAACACATGAGAACAGCAAAGGATCTTTGAGAAAAAGCAGTAATTAGCAAAACAAACTATAAAGTCATAATAATTCAAACTGCAAGGCACCAGCACAAGTATGTAAAACTTAGAAAGAAATAGACAAAAATGGCTAACAAATTATTCCCATCACTATTTCTTGAGAAGTTCATCCCTTCCCCAATGCTCTGAATTGCCAGCTTTGCATAAATCAAGTACATGTACACACACACACACACACACACACACACACACACACACCTTCCTTCCCTTCTTCAGAGTACTTTAGCTATTATTAGTTTTTTTTCTTTCCCATGCAAATTTTAAAATGCGCTTATCAAGATCTCCTCACCCACCCCCTCAAAAAAGCTGTTGGAATTTTAATTGGAATTGCCTTCAATCTACAGGTCAATTTGGAAACAACTGACACTTTTATGATTCTTAATCCTTAAACATGGTATACATCACCATTTAGTTAAGTCTTCTTTAATGTCTTTTGGAAGAGCATATATAGATTGTACTACAGTTTACATAAGTGAAAAGAAAATTTATTTTGGATAATAAATAATGTTCTCTTTATATGCCCTTTTTTCTCTAAGTCTTATTACTACATGAGCAGTGATACTCAATGACAATTCCTTCAGGATTAACAAAATGGTTTCAAAACTTGCTGACGCTACAGCTCATATCCAGTTTGACCTCTCCCACCAATCCACAACCACCTTTAATTTTCCAAGGATCTCAGAAGCAGTAGTATGTATCCACTTCCCATAATATACAACTAATCCACATTATCACAAAAACTGCAAACTAAGCCAACCTTGTAAAGTCCAATCCAACTATATCCAAAAGTCAGAAATTAAAATGTATTGCCAAAATATATAAACAATTCACAAAAAGGAAATACCAATAATCCTTAATCCTTAAACATATAAAAATAAACATAACCTTGATTGTTAAAAGACCACAACACACATACACATATATTTTATTTACATATATCAATATTTATATATTTTTAAAATTCATACTCAAGAGAGATAGCCCTTCCAACCCTGGGGTCAGGGGAAAGGGGAAATACAGACTTATTTATCACTATTACACCATTTTCGTTACTGAAAATCAGTAGATTAAGTTTTTACCCTTATTAATAATGTAGTAAAAACAATGTTTTATATATCCTAATTCATGAAAGCACTCCTTCACAGGAGAATTCCAGTTAATAAATGTACAAGAAATGACCAAATTAAAAATACTACCATTTTGGAATCTCTTATGAAACAGGTGATTCAGACCAAAATCATCAATGGATGCTAAAACACACTCAAACCTCTGATCAGTCTTAGCATGATAACTGATATAAACCCACACATTTTCTGTAACCTAATGAAATACAATATAAGGTACCTAGTATCACTTATGAAATACTCTTACCAAAAATGTTTAACCCAAATTTTATCAAGCCTTTAAATCTGATGTCCAATTTATAGAAAATACAGTAAATAAAAAAACAAAATATGAGAAGCAATCAGGTAGGTCTAGAAGGTGGAACATTCTACAGAAAAACTGACCCAGTTTGTTAAAAGAAAAAAAAAAAGTAACGGCATAGGGGAAAAAACAGTGGCAGGAGTTGGGGAGTACATACCTCTATTCGAGATTAAAGACAGAAGAAATGTAACTACCTTATTGCAATGTATTGCAATGCAATGTATACACCTTATTTATTTCCTAATTGTAACAAATGAACTACAAAACGACTAGGGAAATTTGAAAATGGACTGGGTAAGAGGAATTATTGTTAACTTTGTAAGGTGTGATAACGGTATTACAGTTATAAAAGAAAATGTCCATATTTTAATTTACTTTAAAAAACCCTAAAAAATAGATGAAGTAAATATGGAAATAATCCAAATGGCTATTAACTGATGAATGGGTAAAGAAAAGATGGTATATTCATACAAAGGAATCTCACTCAGAAATAAAAAGGAATGAAATATTGATACATGTTGTAACATATCACACTCAAAGATTCCAGGGACTAGGACACAGGTATCTTTAGGGGGCCATTATTCAGTCTACATAATAAAGCTGTTAAAAACAAATAAATAAAAATGTTTAAAATCTAGATACTGAGTAATGGGAATTCAATATTCTAGTCACTCTACATAATTACGTGTCTGTCAGTTTTTATAATAAATGAGATATTGGTTTTCACCTACCAAATTGACAAAGGCCAAAGAATCTAAAAATGCATTAAACTGACAAAGGGGTGGGGAAGCAGACCTTCTCATACATTGCTGGTAGGAGTGTTAATTGGTACAACTTCCATGGAGCAGTTTGGCAAATTACAAATGCACATATACTTTGACCCAGCAATGCTACTTTGAGGAATTTATACTGGAGATTTATTTGTATGCTTGAAAAATTATGTATGCAGCATTATCTGTTATAACAAGAAATTAGAAACAATCTAAATGTCCATATATGAAAAACCGATTTCATATAATCTATGCACACTCTGCAGTCATTTAAAAGAATAAGGCAGTTGCATATATGCATATACATGTGTTTTACTTAACTGTGGGGAAAAAAAGCAAGGGACAGCAAGCAAAAACAAAAAAAGGTATGTGTAGTATGCTACCATTTGTGTTTAAACAGTTTTGTAAAACTACATGAAATAATATGGTTTTACTACCTCTGGAAGCATTCAAAAGAAACTGCTACCAGGAATTATCTCTGGGCAAGGGAGGTGGCTGAGTGGGGGAAAGGAAAAAGAAAAACTTATTTCCTCCTTTTCATACTTTTTGAATTTTCTACTGGTACATATACAACAAATGGAGGGGCAGACAGATCATTAAAACAAAAAAAAATTTTTTTAAATCAGCATACCACACAAGCTTATGTGGCCCTTGATACAAATTTTCAATCTCCAAGTACACTCTTACCTGCTAGTTGGTGCAGGGAAAGAAAATGACAGTAGCTGATTCCAGAACGGGTCATTCTCAGAGACAGATTCTGTGCCTGATAACTTTTTTAAGTACTCATTTTTAGGAAGATCACCAATTCTGCTGCTATTCGATCCCATCTTTTAATCTGGTAGATAACTTGTCCTTAAACCTTCATTTCCACAAGACAACCTATAAAGAATGAAAAGAAATTTCAAACGTGTTCAAAGTAATCATCATACTTTTCTTACCCTTGACCTAAATGTAAGAAACTCTAAACCTAGTAAAAGAAATCATACCTCTCTTTATTTTTAAATATATTAGACATCAGATACCAAGTTATACAAGGTGAAAAATGAGGCTAAAATCTGTCTTAGCCAACATAACACAAAATCCCAATCTATACTTGTAGATCTTAGAATGGGCATACCTCTGCCCAAGAAAATGTCTCAAAGCAAATTCATAACAATGATAACTTATTTAAAAATAGTCTAAAACAATGGTGCTAAAGAAATAGAGACTGGATGGCTTGAATGTGCTAAGGGCAGAAAATTGTTCAAGTAGTTACCATGTGCTACCTACACTTATTAAAGTGAAAGGGCTCCCAATTCCAAAGGAGTCACACACAGTGCCTCTCATCCTGCTGTAATGCACATATACTTCTTGCTGGCATTCTTAGTCTCCTAAATCATGAGCTGTTGTGTTTTGCTGGGGTTTTTTTTTTAAATAAGAACTATCTTATTCATCTTTCTAGATGTCTACATTAGCATATAACAGGCATTCTCTAAACAGCATTATGTTGAAGGAAGGAATGAGTGTAAATAAATTATTACTGTCTTCCTTATTTGTTGTGCTTGGTCACGAAGGGGAAAACTAACAGATCAGTTACAAAATGAATCACAGTCTTCATCAAATTGCACGTAACATAGTTCAAGATCATGTTTTACCTCAACTTGTTCAGAAAAAGTCTCTCACTGACAATAAAATAATGAAGAATAAATTAAACTAAATTAAAATTACCATCACAGGGACTTTCCTGGTAGCGCAGTGGTTAAGAATCCACCTGCCAATGCAGGGGACACGGGTTCAAGCCCTGGTCCGGGAAGATCCCACATGCCACGGAGCAACTAAGCCCATGCGCCACAACTACTGAACCTGCACTCTAGAGCCCGAGAGCCACAACTACTGAAGCCCGCGCGCCTAGAGCCTGTGCTTCGCAACAAGAGAAGCCACTGCAATGAGAAGACTGCACACCACAACAAAGAATAGCCCCCGCTCACCACGACTAGAGAATGCCCGCGCACAGCAACGAAGACCCAACGCAGCCAAAAATTAATTAATTAATTAATTTTTTTTAAAAAAAGATTACCATCACAATGAAAGGAAACTACATGGGTTCGGTGGCTAAAGGAAGCTCAGGTTACAAGAGAATTTACATTAGTAGTGACTTACTTTCTCACCTACGTCCCTCCTCATTCCACAAAGACATCGAAGCCAAGATCAGAATTTGGAAGCACGTCTTCCACATTCCCTTTGGAACTCTGGGACTGGCTTGAGCTGCTTATCTAAGGACATGAGGCTTCCCCAATGCACATGGACAGCTGGGCCTTCTGAATATGAGAGGGAAATACTGATCTGGCTTCTTATCACCTGCCCCTGAACTCAAGGCCACACACTACTTTCCTCCTCCTTAATCATGGGGACAGGGACCCCAACACTAGCTGACTCCAACTCAGACTTCATATCAAGCCAACAGTCAATCATAACTCTAGATTTCAGTTTAATGTCTCAAGTAATTATTGAGCCCAATTAGAAAATGCTATAAAGAAATATTCTGAAATATATAAAGTCCTTACTTGTCATACCCTATTCCAAAGCTACTTTATACCTTTTAAGTTATTTAAAATTAAAAATTTTAATATCTTAGCAATGAGATATAATACACTAGTGAAAATTAATTAACTAGAGCTACAATTACCAACATGGACACATCTCAAAAACAAATTATTTTTTAAAGAAAGCGATAGAGGGACTTCTCTGGTGGTCCAGTGGTTAAGAATCCGCCTTCCAATGCAGGGGACGAGGGTTCGATCCCTGGTCAGGGAACTAGGATACCACATGCTGCGCGGCAACTAAGCCCGTGTGCCACGACTACCGAGCTCACACACCTCAACTAGAGCCTGCGTGCCGCGAACTGCAGAGCCCACGTGCCCTGCAGCCTGCGCACCACAACAAGAGGAGAGAAAAACCCACACACCAGAACTGGAGAGAACCCTGCTCGCCACAACAATGAGCCCGCGCACCACAAAGATCCCGCATGCCTCAACGAAGATCCTGCATGCCGCAACTAAGACCCGACACAGCCAAAAATAAATAAATAATAAATAAATCTTTTTTTAAAAAAGTAAAGAGATGGATAAAGATATACCATGCTAACACTAATCAAAAGAAAGCAGGGGGCTTCCCTGGTGGCGCAGTGGTTGAGAGTCCGCCTGCCGATGCAGGGGATATGGGTTCGTGCCCCGGTCTGGGAAGATCCCACATGCCGCGGAGCGGCTGGGCCCGTGAGCCATGGCCGCTGAGCCTGCGCGTCCGGACCCTGTGCTCCGCAACGAGGGAGGCCACAACACTGAGAGGCCTGCGTACCAAAAAAAAAAAAGAAAGAAAGAAAGCAGGAAGAGTTTTATTAATTTTAGACACAGCCAACTTCAGAGCAAGGAAACTTATCAGGGATAAAGGCCATTATATAATGATAAAGGAGTCAGTTCTCCAAGAAGACATAACAGTACTTACTGTGTATCCACCTAACAACAGACCATCAAAATATGTGAGGCAAAAACCAATAGAACTGCAAGGAGAAAACAATGAATCCACTATGATAGCTGGAGACTTTCACGCTCCACTATCAGAAATGGTCAGATCCAATAGGCAGAAAATCAGTAAGGATAAAGCTGATGTCAACACCACCATCAATCAACTGGATATAACTGACATCTTTAGCTGCTTCATCCAACAACAGCAGAACATACGTTCTTCTCAAGCTCACATTAAATATTCACCAAGATAGACCACATTCTGGGCCATAATACACATCTTAAATTTAAAGAAGAGAAATTATAAAATGCTTTGAGTGCCCAAAACCGATAAGCTGGGGATAGAGAAGCAAATCAGAGGACCCCATGAGGAACGATTCGGACAAATGCAGAATACAGGTGATGAGCAAGTTCATTTGTGGGACTGGAAAAGTTCTGAATCCTCATTGTGGTGGTGGTTACCTGAATCTATACATGTGATAAAATTGCACAGAACTATATGCACAAAAGAAAAAAAAATGAGTCCATGTAAAAAGTGGAGAAATCCTAGTATAGTCTGCAGTCTATTCTGTGCTGTCAATATCAGTTTCCTGGTTTTGATAATGTACCATAGTTATATTAACCTTAGGGAAAGCTGGGTGAAAGGTACATGGAATTTCTCCACACTGTTTTTGCAACTTTTTATGAGTCTACAATTATTTCAAAATAAAGTTTTTTAAAATAAAAACAAAATCAAACCCAAAAATCGAATCTATATGTCCAAGAAAGGTGCCAACAAATCAGACTAACAGCTATTTTCTATCACAACCACTAAGTTTATTTTTACATATGAAATTAATTCATCACCTACATTATCACATGAGATGATTAGGATCTCACATTTATTTTACTTGGTGTCCTGGAATGCTCTTTCACTTAGTTTCCCTAAATAAATCTTATTTAAAACTGAACTTTTTCAATAAAAGCAAAATAAGTCATGGTCCTTTGGGGATTCCACACTAACTTCATAACATGGGAGGATACAACAGATTTTGCCCTCTACCACCTACTTAAAAGAACTATTTCCTTTTTATCAAACCTTCCAAATTATTTTATTTGTCTAATAATCCCTGCAATTCTTGGATATGCCTCAAAGAAATTTTTTAAGAACAAAAAAGACAGCCACAACTTGTTTATAAGTCCTCTGTTTATCGGGGGGAACCCATGCTAATTAGCGGTTAGCATTGTGGGCCTAACAACAGTATATTGGATAAACACCTAAGTGTGTGGATCAAAATCGTTAGGTAAGAGAGTGCTGGTTTACTGGCAATAAGCACTTTAATTATGGTTTCCCTTGGCTCTGCCATGGACTCAATTTCCTTTCTCTTTGCTTCATTAAAATTAACAGAATAAAAATGGCACCAGATAAAAAGAAATGAGAACCAGAGCAAATTGTTCTCAATTAAACAAACGAGTATTTTACTTTTCTTGTGGTGCCTTAAAAGCAATCAATGAAAAATTTACTTTGGGAGTTTAATAAGGTCCATAAATGCTGAATTTTCAAAAGAACAGAATTCCATCCCACCTCTCCTAAATAAGGCAACAATGAGACTATCATCACAGAGTCTATTAATGAAAATTTAAGTCAGACTTGATTTATTTATACTTTATTTTTTAATCAGTAATGCACCTGGTACAAAATACAAAGGGTTCAAAGGGTATAGAGTAAAAACTCTCTCTCCCATCCCTACTCCTAACCATCTGGTTTCTCAACTCAGAGAAAATATTACTGGTTCCTTGGATATCATTCCACAGATTTTCTATGTATATACAAACACATATTTTCTCCTTTTTACACAAACCATAACACCCTATATATGCCTCTATACTTTGCTTTTCCCAGTTAATATATACTAGAAATCATTACATATATGTATATAAAGCACTTCATTTATTTTTACAACTCTAACATTCCAGTTTTTAATTCCATAAATCCCGTATCGATGGACATTTAAGTAGCTTATGATCTTTCGCTATTACAAACCGTTCTCCAGTAAGTATCCAGTACATATTTCACACGTGTATCAGTATATAGGTACAATGAATCCAGGGAAACAGAATTGGTGGGTCAAAGATTATGTGCATTTCTAACTTTGGTAGATACTGCTGAAGAGTAGCAGAATATGTCACCTTAAAATCTGCCACTTTGCCACTTTATTTTGAGCTGTAGGCACTTGAAAAATAGCAAATGCAGGGTGAGGCCTTCTCTGAACTCTCCTTATCTGCCTAAAGACAGATTCTCCAAAAGGAACTCCATTATCATAAATTATAAATTAAGCAGTTTCATCAACCAGGGAATACTGACTCTTATCACAAGAGCGCCTAGAAGTTGACACAACACTGAGACTAACTTTGTCACAAACTATCATACCTCTCATCTATTCTTCTAAGGCCCATTCATCTTTTCTAAAAATCATTTACTCTCCCTTAAGAGGCCTACGTTCCCCTTCCCCTTTCCCTATTAAGATGGTATTAAACTGAATTCTAAGCCACTCATTTTTCCCTAGGTATCTCCCATGTATACATGAGGTACACGTGAATAAACTTCTATTTTTCTCCTGTTGATCTTTTATCACAGTTAAGAGCTCAGAAGGGTAGACGGAAAATTATTTTTCCTCCCCTACACTGCCTAGCTGCCTTCTTTAGAGGTTGCCAGCTTCCACTCCCTTCAGCAATGCCTGTTTCTCCACACCACAGCCACCACTGTTTAATCAAACTTTTTGATCTTTGCCAATTGACACATGAAAATAGTTTACAATATGGTTTTAATTTGCATTTCATTTCTATTGCTGTGAATGAGGCCATCACCTCTTCATATCCTTTGCCTATTTTCTATTGATTTATAGGAAATAAATTTTATTTTCAAAACTGCTAGGACAGACCACAAAGTACTAAAGTAACTGCTCAATCCAGGACCAATATGAAACCTTTCTAAAACAATATGAATAAAGTCTGTCAGCTATAAGACGACACTGAACAGAATATTAACAAGGAAAACCAAGACAGCCAACTGAGCACAAAATGCAATGCCTCCTTCCCCTCTTTTCCTCACCTAACCCTAAAATAATGCAAAAAATTTTTGTCAATTATTACACAGCCATGCTGAAAAATTCACAGGAAACCCGAAGCTGTGAGAAATCCCCATAAAATGTAAAACAGCTGGAGATGGACTGAAAAGGGAAGTGACATACAGGGCAGGCTCAAGAGCCTTCAACCAAGGGCACCAAGGGTGCAACAGCAACCCCAGTCCAGAGGCAGCTGGCCAGAAAAGGGCCAGAGCCCAGGGGCAGCAGACCTGGCTAGGACACCCTGCCCAGTCACCCCTGCCCTCACTCCATTAGGCGGCAACAACAGGGTACTATCTGCTGAGAACAGAGGGTGAAAGCGGCACCCAAGGCAGCTGCAATGACAAGGAGGAACAAGTTCAGCCAAGCAAAGACAACCAGCCACTGAGGTGCTCTTGCCAGAAAGTTCCATCTGCTCCCCACCCTCGCAGAAAGCAAAGTAGAAAACTGAGGCCCAATGGCACCTCTTCTGCATCTAATTCATGCCAAGGATTTCAAACACAAACACACACACACACACACACACACACACACACACACACACACACACACACACACACACCCCACTTGCACTCAATGTATTTGGAACTCCCAAGACCCTTACCAATGATAACCACAATAAACTGGAACTTGAAAAACCCACTGTCCAATCACCCCACCTCCTAACAGTCCTAATGCTCTTCCCTCTCACTGTGCATCAGAAGACTTCCTGGTTTTCAGCTCTGCTTTCTCTCAATGTTTCAATAACTGAGGCTCTCTCCTGGTTTCACCAGTGCCTTCCACGATATTATTATTACTTTCAAACCTCTCCTAGTCCCAACCTCTGACTGGAATGCCAGTACTATCGATATGCCTAAAACAGGAATTTTTTTTTTACTTAAGGGTAATATAACATAAATAATTATATATATTAATTATAATATGCAACATGCAAAAATTTATACATATATATCCAGTAATTTCGTGGATAACAATGTTCCTTACATAAATCTATACTAGAAATAAGCAGCGTGCAACTGCTGATGCTTTTAGCAGTACCTTTCAAAAGACCTATCTTTAAGGCAACGTAGTGAATAATTCAATCTTAATGTGTATAAAACTGATTCCACCCTCCCTCCCAAAACCAGTCTTCCCTCTCACCTTCCCACCACTCACCTAAAGTTTCCATTATGTAAAAACTACCTTTAAATGTTATGGTTTTGTCGTATATATGACATATCTCCCAAGGTAGATTATTCCTCCTTATCCCTAAGTGACCTACAGCACACTGCTGAAGAGATATTACTCAAAAAAAATACTTTGAAATAGCCAAGGTCCCATAGCTAATAAATATATGAAAAGATCTTCAGTATAAATGAGGAATAAAATATGCTAATTAAAACAGTGAGGTATCATTTTTACCAATCTGATTAGCAAAGGTTAAGAAAAACCTTAATAGCAGTTGTGAGAGTAACAAGGAGACAGGCATCCCCACCATTAGTGTGTAGGTATTTGGCAACACCTGTCAAAATGTTAAGTGTGCCAACAATTTTGGTTTTAGAAATTCATCTCACAGGTAAACTCATACAAGTTGACAAGTTCTATACATACAGATGTTAATCACTATTTGGAATAGCAAATACACAAAATAACCTAAATGATCATCATCTGGAGATTAACTACAGTATGGAATAAGCATATAATGGAATACAACGTAGCCACTGAAAAGAATGAGGTAGATCTTATGTGTTAATATGTAAAGATATCCCAAATACTGCAAGTGAAAACAAACACAAAGACACAGAACAGCTCATATAGTAAAATCCCATCAGTTTAAATAAACATGTAAATTCTTATATACGCCTAGATAATTTCTGGAAGGAAACATAAGCAATGATCCAAGACTGGTTACCTCTGAAGAATGGGAATGGAAATCTGGAGGGAAGAGACTTTGCACTTTATGTCCTTCTGTACTGCTTGACTTTTTTTGAAACCAGAAACATGTTGTAACTTACAGTAAAAAAAAAAAAAAAAAAAAAATCTTAAATAAATGGATGTTCTCTTTACCTGCTCTCCTTCAGGAAGGCTCTGAATGTGCTTCTGGCTTGTGCTTTAAACTCTATGTGAGTGACCCCAGAATTAATATTTTGTCTTGACTTCTCAGTCAAAATCCAAGCATAAATCTCTACATATTGAACATATCAACTGATGTCGTACTATCATCATAAATTTTAAAATAGAATTTTAACATTTGTCCCCCAAAACAAGCAACCCTTCCAAAAGTCACTATTCCTATCAATGTCATCAGCATTCTTGGCTCAAGTTACCTCACTCACATACCCAAGCATACATTCCACACATGCCTATTACACACTTACTGTAAATGTAGGTGTTATGATGGCTACCGAAAATGCAAAAATGAATAAAACCAGGTCCCTGCCATTAATGGACTCAAATCCTGGAGAGACAAACACGTCAATAAATTATTATAACACATTTGGTAAGTATTCCAATGGAGTTATTACAAGCATCCATGGAAATACACAGGAGCATCTGAGGCAGAAGCAGCACATATGCAACAGCGCTATTAGCAGATTTATCTACATGGTCTAAAGGCTTTAAACTCACTGATTCATTTAGTCCCCCTTAACAACCCTGAGAGGTAGGCACAGTTTTCTCATTTTACAGATGAGGAAACTAAGGCACAGATAGGTTAAGTAACTTACCAAATTCATGAGGTCCCAGAGATAATAAGTAGAAAAGCCAGGATTTGAACCCAGGCAATCTAATTCCAGAGTCCCTGGTCTTTACCAGTTTACTAGGGTGACTCCCCAATGACATCAACAAGTCCTGTGGGTTCTTCTACAATACCCACAATTCTACATATCAACTTTTAAGCCCATCTCTTTATCTTCCCGCTGCTTCCATGCTGGACCAGGCTTCTACAATCTCACATGATTCAGTGCAACAGTATCCTGATTTCTTTGCTCCCAATCTCTCCACTTCGATTCACCCTGCACATTCCACTACTACATTAATCCTTAAAAAAAAAAAAGGAAATTCAGTCCAGCATCAAAATTAAGACCAAAAGTTCTGGGCTTCCTTGGTGGCACAGTGGTTAAGAATCCGCCTGCCAATGCAGGGGACACGGGTTCGAGCCCGGTCCGGGAAGATCCCACATGCCGCGGAGCAACTAAGCCCGTGCGCCACAACTACTGAGCCTGCGCTCTAGAGTCCACGAGCCACAACTACTGAGCCTGTGTGCCACAAGTACTGAAGCCCACGTGCCTAGAGCCCGAGCTCCACAACAAGAGAAGCCACCACAATGAGAAGACCGCGCACTTCAACGAAGAGTAGCCCCCGTTTGCCGCAACTAGATAAAGCCCGCGTGCAGCAACAAAGACCCAGTGCAGCCAAAAATAAATAAATTTAATAAATTTAAAACAAAAAAAGACCAAAGGTTCTAGTATGAGACAGACCCTGCTAAGTCTGTAGACTCAGCCTGAATCCCATTTACCACTTATCAAACCCTACTGCATAATGAGAAAAACACTACTTACAACTCGTATTTTCTGAGGATGAAGCAAGATGACACATGCAAAGCACTCAGTAAAGGCATGTTTAGCCAAATAAAAGGTCAAGTACAATCTATTTTTAATATTTGTGAAGTTACCACTTCCATCATTTTACTTAACCAGCTCAAAAATATTCAATGATTCTTCATTACATGAAAAGCCAAATATTGACATTCAAGACCCTCCACAGTCTGAAAGCTCGCTTTCCAACTTTATTCCCAACTGTCCTCCAAACCAGTAGTTCTCAAACTTCAAGGTACATAAAAAACACCTGTGGAGCATGTGGATAAAAATGCAAATGCTTACGCCTCAAAGATTCAGAATGTCAGGCCACAGCCCAGGCATCTGCATTTTCTAAAAAGCATTCTCAGCGATTTTGATACAAATTGTGTGTGAACCGCAATTTGCAAAAAAGTACCAGAACAAAGTAAGGCAAGCCACGTTCTCAACACCTAGCATGCTCTAGCATTCCTCTGCTCCTGTTCACACCTGCCTCCCCCGCCACACACCTGTCCCACAGAACCTGAAACCCTACTCACTAAGCATAGTGTGAGCACTCTTTTCTCTACAGTCCTAGAGCACTCATTATCTTCACCATTCATTTATAATTTAACTACCCTTCAAATAATGCCTTGTTTTGCTGTCTGACTTATACCGCTATTTAACACTTCAGATCAATTATTCCAAGTCAATTTTACTATCATGAGTGAAAAGAACACTATGAACAAGAAATGATATGCTCAATATTTTGTATTTAATTTGTGAAATATCTGATATATACATAAAATAAATCTCCTTCCTCTTCTATATGTACTGATTCACTGTCTCCTGATTTAATGTATCTTAGCTGGAAAGTAAACATTAGTGGATCTGAAAATCCATAATAACCAAATTCTGTCTTAACACCCTCAAAATATACAAATAACACCCTAGTGCACTTTGTCCTGACTTAAGTTGAGACTCCATAAATCATAAACTATATCCCAGAATCGCCTGAATGTATATATGTGTGTGTACACACACAAACATACACACACACACATTTGTACTCAACAAACTTTAAAGTGAAACCTCATCATTGAAACAGGAGTCCAGAGAAATAGTGGGCAGTGATCACTGGCCAAAGGACATGTTAAAACACCACAGGTGCCATTAGTCCAAGTAATGGAACATTCTCTAAAAGGTTACTATGTTCCAAGTGCTATATTAAGTACAGTTGGGTATTCCATGGCAGTGAAATGAAAGCAATGAAAATAAAAAGATGTAAGCCCACAAGTATAAGATCAAAGGAGGTGTGAAAGATGGAAAGGTGACAGAGTGCTAGTAACTGAACTGGCGGAGCTGAGGATGCCCCCAACATACCCGCCTGCCAAAGGAGACCCTAACAAGAAGCCAGCCAATCCGTCCCATGGAACCCTGGGAAGGTGAAAGAACTGGAGAAAAGCACCATGAACGACTGGGCAAGGCAGGGGGCTCAAGTCTGCGAGTCTTTCACCCCCGAGTAGGAAACCATGTATGTGCACTCTGAAGAAATCTGAATGAAGAGACGCTGGACTCTGAAGCCAAGGTTGCAGAGAGTAATGAGGCAGAGGATAAAAACAGGGGAATGAAGTTGAAGTCGGCCTGCTGCACAGATACACAGTGGGTTTCCCAGCCTCCAAAGCAGGAGACTGGAGGGTTCTTCCCAAGAGAAAATGAAGGGGGAACCATGGAAAAGATACAGACATTTGGGATTCCCCCCATTTAAAAAGCTGGCTTGCCATCTACAGCAATGCTCACCACTCAGCAAAATCCACTCACATGCAGAGCTTTCAATCAATACTGGGAGTCTCAATCTTAAATTAAGAGTGGTCCACCAAAAATGATCAGACTTGTGAGGAAAGCCTCCAATGTGAAATAAAGAAACCAAAAATATTAATCAGAAAACAGGTGATTCTAAGAAAAAAATTTTAACTAATATCCTCAGGGAGATAATAAAACTAATAATAACAACTGCAAACATTTATACAGCCTACTATGTCCCTGGGTCCTATTCAAAGTGCTTGACACATATTGAGTCTTTTAATCCGCACCGGGTTAGCAATTATGACCCGAGGGCTAAATCCAGCCTGCTGCATGAAGAATGATTTTTACATTTTTAAGTGGTCAAGAAAAATCAGTATTTTGTGACACGTGGAAATCCTATGAAATTAAAACTTCAGTGTCTACAAGTGAAGTTTTATTAGAACACAGCCATGGTCATTTGTTTACACACTAAAGCTGCTTTCGTGATACAACAGCAGAGCTGAGTAGTTACTACAGAGACTATATGTGGTGTGTTCATCCCCTTATACTGCTGCTCAGTGCACTACAAATCTCAGGGACACATGTGACAATGACAGCATTTCAAGTGTCAGGCATATTGCCATACTTTGACATTTTTAATTACCAGTAAATATCTCTCATATCAAAGCAAGAACAAAGGGCAATTTCCCTGGTGGTCCAGTGGTTAGGACTCTGCGCTTCCACTGCTGGGGCCTGGATTCGATCCCTGGTCGGGGAACTAAGATCCCGCAAGCCCCAAGGCGTGGCCGAAAAAAAAAAAAAGAACGAAGTAGACTCTGATGTCACACTTTTAAGTCACAGTGGAGTGTAGATTTTTTTTATCTAATTAGATATTGAAGTATTATGTTTATCATGTAATATCATCGTAGCTATGTCAGAAGAATACAAGATAGGTAGACATTACCAACTAAGGTAATAACATGACATGCCCTACCACACAGCACTCACTCCCAACTCATCAGAGCAACAATCAAGAAAATTAGAAAATTTAAAACAAGGCATTTCATCACAAGCAAAATGTCTTCCCAAAAATAAAAAATGAAAATGAGGCTACAACCAGAGTAAGATTCTGAATGGCTCATTTGTTAACCAAGCAAGGAAAGTCATTTACCAATCATGATTTAAATTGTGTTTGATTACAGCAGACAAAGAAATGTGTCCAGAGAAAATAAAACATCTTTAAGACTTGTCTCTCAGTGAAAATAATTGCTCCAAGAACAGCCTGTAAGGAACAATTACAGCCATGAATGTTTTCCAAATTGGTTGAGAAAATACTAATTCAGTACAACCTGAAGTGGCATCTGCTAAGATGAATAATGACAGATGGCGGTAAACATGTGTGGAGCAGAAAAAAGCTTAGCTGGACAAGTTTACAAATCTTATGAAAATGCAAGGTGTTTACAAAATTTTATTTTACTTTGCAAAATATACTTTTTTTACAAAAATATGTTACTTATGTTAACATGTGGATTTATTATTTCTATTTTTAAGTAAATTACATAAATATTTCTTAAATGCAAGGTGCTTATAGCCTACAGTGTTCATTATGCTATCTATCAGCAGGTACTCTGCATAAAAATATTTGAATCTATGATGTGTTATTGAACCAGCAGTGTCAACAGCCAACTTCATCCACTCTCATGAACTTAACTATCAGTTCCATAAAATTTTTCTCAGAAATAAAAACTGAATATCCTGATACGTTCTACCACACAACAATACAATGGCTCAGCAATGGTATAGTTTTATTTAAATTTTTCAAGCTCAGGGTTGAGACTGAAATTGTCCTGAACAAGAAGAACTCCCTCAACCACTGTTACTAGACACTGAATGGCTTTGGAAATTAGTTTTTGCTGCACATTTGATAATATTTCTCAATGAATTCAACCTAAAATTAGAAGGCCAACAGCACTTAAAAATCTGTAAAACCTATACCGAGGTAAAGTCATTTCAAGGACAACTGACATTGTTTGAATCACAGGTAATGTCAAGCTGCTTTATACACTTTTTTTTTTTTGCGGTACACGGGCCTCTCACTGTTGTGGCCTCTCCTGTTGCAGAGCACAGGCTCCGGACGCGCGGGCTCAGCGGCCATGGCTCAAGGGCCTAGCCGCACCGCGGCATGTGGGATCTTCCCGGACCAGGGCACGAACCCATGTCCCCTGCATCGGCAGGCAGACTCTCAACCACTGCACCACCAGGGAAGCCCCTTTATACACTTTTGATGCTGTCAAAAATCAAAATAAGACTCGAGACCTCCACTCCCACACAAGTATGCAGTAGATATATTTTCCAAAGTCAAACTACAGTTCCAACAGCATTTTTCAGACCTCAGTACAAGTACAAAAGTACGTTCCACATTTCAAAACCCATTTAACTGTGCAACAAGGAGTTCCACGTAGTCCTCAATTGGAAGTGATTAGTTGGTAATACAATGATTTGCTAAAGGGTAAATATGAGAAATGAATCTAACATAATTCTACAGATGTCTTCCAAGCAATAAATACGCTCTATTAAAACCACTGGGGGAATTTCCTGGTGGTCCAGTGGTTAAGACTCGGGCTTTCACTGCCGTGGACCCGGGTTCAATACCTGGTCAGGGAACTAAGATCCCACAAACCGTGCAGTTCAGCCAAAAAATATATATATATATGTTCATAGATTGATATCAGTATTTGGCAATACTTATCTATGTAAAAAGATATATTCAAAGGTGAAATACATTAAATCTCATTACAAATCAGCATTAAATAGGAACATTTATGATCAATTTTGATGATAGGGAACAGTAACTTTAAACTCCAATTAAGTAAAATGGTATCCCTTCTCCCCCAAAAAAGATTTCATTCTTCTCATCAGCAAACCTTTATTACCAAAAAAAGAGTTCTCAACCATTATTAGTATTGTATTTTTAATTTCATCGATTAAAAAACTTGAGGAAATTTTTTCTCCCTTGTTTTGCAAGTACCTACAAAATATTCTTCATTTTGCCTCTGGGCCCACAAAGCCTAATGCTTATGATCTGGCCCTTTACACAAAATGTCTGCCAACCCTTGGCCTAGAAGAAGAAACTGAGACAAAGAAAGGTTAAGCGACTTGCCCAAGACCAAGACTACAGAGTTAGAAAGTGAGAGACCAGGTTTCAGGCTAAGGCAGTCTGGGTGCAGAAACCATGCTCTTAACCACTATACCACATTGTTCCCATGAACCAAGAACAAGATGTCAAGGAAATAATCAAAGAACAAGAAAAGAGGGCTTCCCCGGTGGTGCAGTGGTTGAGAGTCCGCCTGCCGATGCAGGGGACACGGGTTCGTGCCCCGGTCCGGGAAGATCCCACATGCCGCGGAGCGGCTGGGCCCGTGAGCCATGGCCGCTGAGCCTGCGCGTCCGGGGCCTGTGCTCCGCAACGGGAGAGGCCACAGCAGTGAGAGGCCCACGTACCGCAAAAAATAAAAAAAGAACAAGAAAAGATACTTGAAACTACTAAAAACTGATTTAAAAATTCAATAGGCAGTCTTGTGTGATAATATAGAAGCTGTGTAATTACTTGAAAGATGAGTGGATGTGAAATAAAAGCCATTTTGTGTACTGTTAAAAAAAAAATTCATTTAGAAGGTCTTAATAGATTAGTAACAGGAGTTCCAAACAGAAAGCACAAACAAAACAGAGGAGCATTAAGTTAAGACACTGTCAGGTCGGGAACTGTGAAGGTGTGAGACTGTACTTTACCTTCATTAATAAAGACAATAAAGCCTCTGGGAGGGGATGAAAAACAATTCACTGTCACGGCAACAGCAGTAGCCAGAGTAACATCTTGCATCGGTTTCCTGGGTCCCAATCCCCACAGGTCTTCCAAAGTATTTGGTAAAAATCAGTAATATGTTCACAGAAAAATAAAACAAATAAGGAGGGGGGGCGGGGAAGCAAGGTAAACTCAGCTCAGCACTGATATTTATGCAGTCAGGATAATGTAAACACTGAATTAATCAAGAATTCTTAAGTATCTATACTACAAGGGCTGGAAGAGGGGGAGGAGGAGGAAGAGGCTCATCTACCACAACAGGCATCAACAGGTATTACCTAAAATTGATAAATCACAGAATAGCCATTTAGACATATTACTTATAAACACAGTTAAAAGCAGTTATCTCTGGGAACCAGACTAAAAAGGACAGGTAAGGCAGGGTACTGCTGATCTTCTATAACATTATTATAAATTATTATCTTTTCTAACAATTTGCAAGTATTACTTTAAGTAGAAATATTAATTTTTAAATACATTGGAGAGAATGTGCTTTACTATTTCACAATCATTGATTCATATAACTCAATGTGCAAATATCAAAGAATAGTACAGGGCTGAAAAAACAAACTAGCAGGGCTTCCCTAGTGGCGCAGTGGTTGAGAGTCCGCCTGCCGATGCAGGGGACACGGGTTCGTGACCCAGTCCGGGAAGATCCCACGTGCCACGGAGCGGCTGGGCCCGTGAGCCATGGCCGCTGGGCCTGTGCATCCGGAGCCTGTGCTCCACAACAGGAAAGACCACAACAGTGAGAGGCCCACGTATTACAAACAAACAAACAAACAAACAAACAAACTAGCAATACCCAAGCTCCATCACACTGGTTATGTAAGCACGACGACTCCGTCAATATTTCCTGAGTGCCCATTATGTGGCCAGCACAATACCAAGAGCCAGGGTTAAAACTGTGAAGGATAGAATTTATTTACAGTTGAGTAAGAGACACAAATAAAGCAACATGAAATTATAATATGGCAACTATTCAGGACTCAGTGAAAGCTTCCCAGAGGTCATGCCATAAAAGCTAAGACCTAGGACTTCCCTGGTGGTGCAGTGGGTAAGACTCCGTGCTCCCAATGCAGGGGGCCCGGGTTCAATCCCTGGTCAGGGAACTAGATCCCACATGCATGCTGCAACCAAGAGTTCGCATGCCACAACTAAGGAGCCTGCATGCTGCAACTAAGAAGCCTGCGTACTGCAATTAAGGAGCCAGCGAGCTGCAACTAAGGAGGCCGCCTGCTGCAACTAAGACCCGGCACAACCAAATAAATAAAAAAAAAATAAAAGCTAAGACCTGAAGGACTGGCCTGGTTGGGTGTGGAGTTAAGAAACTTTTCAAAGTAAGAGAAAAGCATGTGTGTAGGCCTAGGATTAGGAAAAACAGGCAGGGTCCATTCAAGGAACTGAAAAAAGCTCAACATGGCTAGAGTAGGGAGGGAAGCAAAAAAGGCCAGAAAGCAAGCTGATGCCTGATAGGGAGACTTACTAAAGGGCATGTCTTCTACTTTGCCCACTGTAACTATAAAATTGCATACATCCCTCAGCCTTCTAGACCAGTGAACTCTTCCCCAATACACTGATGATTTCAAAATACCTTAGTCCAGAACTATCCTATGGGTGCCAGACCATTTATCTGACTACATGCCATACATTACTATCTGGACCCAGAAATCAAGGGCCATATCCTAGAGATGACAGAGTAAGAAGCTGGAAAAGAGGCTGGGTCCCTCATGACAGCAGAGCCACCATACCAGCCCTGAATTGTCTACCTCTGGACTTCTCTTACATGAGAAACAAACTAACAACATGTTCAAGCTAGCAACGGTATGTTACTCAAAGACAAACCTAATCTTAACTGACACAGGAGACTTTGAAAGTATTGTAAGGTGGAGGGTTGCAAAAGGTATTTTGAAGGAATAATTGTCAAGATTCAGTGATTGACTTCAGGACTTCCCTGGTGGTCCAGTGGTTAAGACTCCGTGCTCCCAATGCAGGGCGCCTGGGTTTGATCCCTTGTCAGGGAACTAGATCCCACATGCATGCCGCAACTAAGAGCCTGCATGCCGCAACTAAAGATCCCACATGCCACAACAAAGATCCCGAGGGCCACAACCAACTAAGACCTGGCAGAGTCAAATAAATAAATAAATAAATATTTTTAAAAAAAGATTCAGTGATTGACTCAATCTAAAAAAGAAAACTTATTATCTGTCATATGACATACAAAAAAATTGTTGTTAATTCTTCCAATATTCTTATTGGAGAGTTACAGCCACTTTTGGTGTCTGCATTTTTTAATTGAGATATAATTCACATGTAACATATTAATTTCAGGTGTACAACACAATGATTCAATATATGTATATACTGTACTGCAAAATGATTGCCACAATCAGTCTAGTTAACATCCAGCACCACACAGAGTTATTTTTTTTTCTTGTGACGGGAACATTTAAGATCTACTGTTAGCAACTTTCAAACATATAATACAGTATTATTAACAACAGTCACCACGTTGCACATTACATTCCAGCACTTATTTATTTTATAACTGGAAGTTTGCACCTTTTGACCACCTTCACCCATTTCACCCACCCCCGACCCCTCACCTGCTGTCTGCATTTTTAAAGAATGTAACAAAAACTAGAGAAGACATCAAAAAGTACTGACCAAACTTTCTTAATAATAAAAAAAAAACATTTTTCAGTAAATAAGAGCTATCTGTAAAGTTGTTTTCAGCCCTATTAGATTGCTTTGTCTACAAATAGACAAACATGAGTATAATTTAAAACTGCAAACAGTTTTTAAGAAGTTCAAAGCATTAAGCTCAACTAAGAATCTTAGTAGGGAAAATAAGCTTAAAAATAGGCACAGATATATAACAATTCCCATTATGTTTACTGGAAGCCATAAGCTAAAACACACCACCATCAGAAAGACCAGACCTTCACGCTCCAAGGCAGTCAAGACCTTGAGAGCTAAGCTGGAAAGTGGAACCCCCTCAGGAAGCAGGATACCAACTACAGGACTTCCTGAAATCCACCTGTAAGATTCAGAGTCTTCTCCCCCATCCTGGGAGAGGAAGAGCAGTAACAGCCATCTTGCCCCTCTGCTTTGCAGGCCCACAGCATTCAACCTCGCCCAGCTGAGTCACATACGGAAAATTCTAGATGGGAATTCAAGCCCAACTCTCACAGTAGCTCATTCTTCCTGAAAATTTTTTCTCCCTTTGAGTCTTCCTGTTGAATTGGAGGTACCTCCATCACCCACTGGGACACAGAGCCCCTGCCCTCTCACTCTGGGCATGGGAACCATCATTGCCAGAGTGTCCTGCGACTTCAAGTAGCAGCTGAGCATTATATACACTCTGATTACAAGTAAACAATACTTAAAAAACATGAATATGTAATAAATAAATAAATAAATATGAATATGAAAAAGACCGAAACAAAATACAGAAAAACTTTACACGTTATTACATTGTTTTTATATTTAATCACTTTTAAAGGTCTCATTTTACCAAAGCCTATACTACAAATGTCACAGGTATTTCCCACATATTTGTTTACAGTCACTAAAAGGAAAATGGAACAGTCCTCTCCAGCACTAACTATTCCCATTATCTACAAAGTGAAAGAGGACACACTGCATTTGCAGCAGCAAACAAAACCACTGATTTTCTTAAGTCTCAACAAAATATCCCAAAACATACTGTGATAGGCAGAATAACAATTCCCAAAGATGTCCACATCCTAATCTACGGAACCTGTGATTCGGTTATTTTACATAGCAAAAGGGACTTTGCAGATGTAATTAAGTTAAGGACCTTAAGTTGAGGGAAATTACCCTGAATTACCCAGGTGTGCCTGATCTAATCACATGGGTCCTTAAAAGTGGAGAACCTTTCCCAGCTGTGGTAAGATGGACTACAGAACAGCCAGAGAGATGCAATGCTGCTGGTTTTGAAGATGGAGGAAGGGGGTCACAAGCCAAGGAATGTGGCGGCCCCTAAAAGCTGGAAGAGGCAAGGAAACAGATTCTCCCCTGGAAACTTCCCAAAAGGAACACAGGCTTGACACACTGATTTTAGCCCAGTGAGACCCATTTCGGACTTCTAAAATACAGAACTTTTAAAGAATAAGTTTGTATTGTTTTAAGCCATTAAATTTGTGGTGATTTGTTGCAGTAGTCATAGAAAACTAATACACACACATGAAACAACTTCTAACAATATGTGAAATCATCTGGAAAGAAACATAATCAAATTGCCCAAATACTTAGAGCAGTATGAGATCTAAGTTATTTGTGCATTTTGTGGTATATTTCACTTCTATTTTTCTCCTGCCCTCGCAAAACTCCATCCATTAAAGAGCTAGCCAAAGTGACAATTCTTCAAGCATTCTGCAGAAGGATGAACCATATTAATCAAGAAAATGGAACAGTCAGGACAACAGGATTAACTGGAAAAATCAGGAAACAAACTGTATTTTTCAGGAAGTCAAACATCAAAATGTTTGCACTGCTTCTTCAGTATCAAATGGATACCACATTTTAAAAAATAAGTCCTTCTAGATATAAAGAGCTTATTATTAATTTTTTAGGTGTGACAATCATATTGTGGGTATATTAAAAAGAGAGTGACTCAATCTTCCAGAGACATATACTCAAATATTTACAAATGAAATGGAGCTGGGAATAGGAATTCAGGGCCATAGATGAAACTAAATTAGCCTGAGTTACTGATTGTTAGAGCCGGGTAATGGGTACGTGGGGGTATATTACATTATCCCAGGTTGAGCTTTTCCAAATTTAAAAGTTACAAAAACAAAGTCCTCGACCTACTTATAATAATATAGATTTCTTAATATATTTAATAGTTGAAACTCCTTCCTGTAACATTGACCCATCTCAATTTTCTGCCACTTAATCCACATGCATCAATTTTTTCATTCCCACTCATTCTGCCCTGTTTACTAACCTAATGAGCTTCAGGAAGTCACCTAACAGCTAAAAGGTTGATTCTTCATCTGCAGAATGGGAATAATTATACTTACCCAGTCTGTCTCTGAGTTGCAGAGAAAATTATGAGATAAACAATACAAAGCAGGATAACCATTCAAGAAATCTACATTATTCATAACTTCCATGCTCAGCAGCAACCATTCACCTATTACTATAGATCCCCTTCCCGTCCACCTCCAGTTCCTCTCTCGAACCCTCAATTCATCATCCCAAAGCCAGGGTCCCTCTGAAAGGGTACACTCCTCTCCACTGCCTCTACACACACACCGGTGTTTTCATATCTTTCAGCACCTTCTCTCTACACATCTCTCCCTCCAGCTTTCAAGCATCCTGCTCAATCTGCCCCCCTAGCGAGTCTATCCTGTGTACCCCTTTGCTGGCCCTATTACAATCACCCCATCCCTTCTATTTCAGTACTTTCATCCTATCAGCTTTATTAACTCACTACTGTTCACAAACACCCGATCTAACTTCCCACCCTCTCGCCTTTCAGTTAAAACACAATCGCTACTTGCCAGGGAGTGGAGAATAAGGAGTGACTTCTAATGGGTATAGTTTTCTTTTTTGGGTGATAAAGATGTTCTTAAATTAGACAGTTGCACAACCCTGTGAAAATGCTTTTAAAAAACACTGTGTTTAAAAAAAGAACAAAAAACCACTGCGTTATACTTTAACTGTACTTTTAAAGGGTGAATTTTGTGGTCTGTCAATTACATCTCAATAAAAATTTGTATGTCAAAAAAACAATCAACATTATTGCTCACCTTGCCCATCACACGCCCACTTGTCACATCAACCCCATCTTCCGAAGCATCGACTTGCTCTTCGGTATCCCCCCCGCCACGACCAACTCCCAACACCAGACTCGGACTGAGGCCCCTCTCACTCTCTTGATTAGCACATCCCCTCACTTCCCGGCTCTAAATGCCACTGAATCCTGGAAGTGGGGGGCAGCTCTCGTGGCCCCGTCCCCCGCTGGCAGAAGGGACCCTTCTGCCCGGGGGAGGGGAGGGTGTCCCCAAACCCGCTCTGACAAGGGGCGGGGCCCCGCCCGGCTCCCAGGGCCGCGCTGCCAGGGGCGACGCCACAGCCCACCTGTCTCAGCCGGCGGAGAGATCCGCTTCCAGCTCACGGACGGACGAACGGGTGGCAGAGGGGACAGAACAAGCCGCGGTCGCCGCCGCAGCCGGGTTGGCGCACACCTGCTCAGGCGTCCATGTTTCCACGTCTCTGCGGCTCCGGCTCCGACTCCGACTCCGGCTCGGCTCCCGCCCGGACAGCGTCAGTGCGGAGGCCCAGGGGCGGGGAGAGCAGAGGGAAGCTACGGAGAACGCCCGGGGTACCGAAAGCCCCGGCGCGCTCTAGCCGGCGGTCACGTGGCGCGCGGCGCGCGGACTTCTGGGAAATGAAGTGCTTCCGGCGTTCAGCGTTTCTCTACTCTCCTGCGCTTCCAGGGCAACCGCAAAGCCGCGTGGCAAAACTGAGAAGCTGATAAATCTTACCTTCGTGCTGCAGTCCTGGCTTACCCTACAACACTTGTTCTGGTAACTTAACTTCATTAAGGCTCCTGTTCATTCCAGCACAATAATCACCCCAAAGTCGGGCAGTTCCTTGTAGGACTCTAAAGAATTGGGAAATAGGAAAATAAAGTTTGATGGAGGCAGAATAGCAGATCTAGAATTGCCTGCAATACTGTCAGAAAGGACAGGTCCAACAGGAAAGAGTGTCAATGTGGTGCAGTGGCAAAAGTATGGAATTTAAAGTCAAATGAGCTGAGGTTACCAGATTGACGTCCTTGGGTCCTTATTTCACCTCTCCAGCAAGTTTCCTCATCTAGAATACATATACGGGATCATGATGATACTAACCATACAGGACTATTAACGACGTCAGTAATAATAACTCACATTATGGGTTGTTTTCTATGGGCTATTCACTGTTACTTTATTTCTTCAAATAACGCTATGAGATAGATATCGCTGTTATTTCCTTAATATGAACAGTATGTGCCAATACACTCTGAAAAGTACTATAGAGGTCTTACATATACTTTTCCAACTTTTATTGCCAACAAGTTCCCTGAACTTGCAGAATAATTGCAGGAAAATATACTAAAACACAAGATACCTGAGAAGCCTAGCTAAAAATGAGGTGATAAAAATGTTCTGAAATTAGATAGTTTATGGCTATGCAGCCATTGTAAACAATGCTATGAATATGTGTTCATGATATATTGAGAGGAAATGGTATGTACAGTATTACCCATTTTCAAAAATAAATTATATTTATAATACTTATGTATATATGGCCCAAGGGGAAAAAGGCTAAAGGAATATTAGCAATTATTATCTTTGGGAAATGAGGTCATGCATGTTTTTAAAATAAATTTATTTATTTATATTTGGCTGCATTGGGTCTTCGTTGCTGCACACAGGCTTCCTCTAGCTGTGGTGAGCGGAGCCACTCTTCGTTGCTATGCGCGGGCTTCTCATTTTGGTGGCTTCTCTTGTTGCGGAGCACAGGCTCCAGGCACACGGGCTTCAGTAGTTGCAGCACGTGGGCTCAGTAGTTGTGGCTCGCGGGCTCTAGAGCGCAGGCTCAGTAGCTGTGGCACACAGGCTTAGTTGCTCTGTGGCATGTGAGATCTTCCTGGGCCAGGGCTCGAACCCTTGTCCCCTGCACTGGCAGGTGGATTCTTAACCACTGTGCCACTAGGGAAGTCCCCATGCATGATTAAAAAGTTTTTTCCTACATGTTTTCTAATTTTTCTGCAATAAATATGAATTACATGTATAATTTTATTTTTAAATTACTATAGCGAAAAGAGAGTCAGGCACCAAATCAACCTCAAAGTACTTTTTAATTTTGCCTATACAAAAATCACAGTCTACCTACCCCAAAGTGACCTAGCAAAAACTGTGAACATCTCTTCAGAACTTTCTTGATAGACCAAGAAGCAACTTATTCTACCTTGAGGCAATCCTATTTGTGAAATTTAATATTCCCTACCTTTTGTAATTTTTGCATGGCTTGAAATAAAAAGTTTCACTAGAAACCAGTGTTCCTAGGCAAATATCATAATGTTGCTAAGAAAACATCATAAATCAGAAAATAATAATAGGAATGGTTTTAACAATATGTAATGCATTAGTTGAAGTAGCAGTCCTTTGAAAACTACTTATTGTACATGTAATGTGAAAAGTATTATCCTTGGTCAGCAACTTTCAATACTGCCTGCACAAGTATCATGACAGCTTTGACTTGACTACTTCAGTGTCTGGTTATTGCAGAAACACTAACAAGAAGGCCATAAACACCCTCCCACTAAATGCAATGGGGTGTCTTGGATTGGATCCTGGAACCACAAAAGGCAATAGTGGGAAAACTGATGAAAGCCAGATAAAGTCTGGACTTTAGTTAAAGATATTGTACCAATGTTAATTTCCTAGTTTTGACAATTGTGTATGGTTATATAAGATATTAACATTTAAGGAAACTAGGAGGAGGATATTCAGGAACTGTCTGTACCTTGCAACTCTTCTGTAAATTTAAAATTATTCCCTCTGGCAGGCGGAATAACGGCCACCCTGAAGATGTCCACATCCTAATCCCCCAAGACCTATGAATATATTAGTTTACATGGCAAAGGGGAATTAAGATTGCAGATGGCATTAAGGTCACTAATCAGATGACCTTAAAATGGGGAGATTATCCCCAGTTATCTGGGTGGGCCCGATGTAACCACAAAAGTAAAAAGTGAGAGGGAGGCAGAAAACATCAGTCATGAATATGGCTCTAGCAGAAGATCAAGTGATTCAATGTGAGAACCAGGCATTACTGGCTTTGGAAACATTATCTGCTAGAGCCTTCAGAAGGGAACACAGTCTTGCTGATACCCTCATTTTAGCTCAGTGAGACTGAGTCAGACTCTCACCCACAGAGCTATAAGACAATAAATTTGTGTTGTTTTAAGCCACTAAATATGTGGTAATTTTTTGTAGTAGTAATGGAAAACGAATACATTCAAAAATTAAAAAGTGTAGGGACCTCCCTGGTGGCTCAGTGGTTAAGAATCTGTCTGCCAATGCAGGGGATACGGGTTCGAGCCCTGGTCCCAGAAGATCCCACATGCCACAGAGCAACTAAGCCCATGTGCCACAACTACTGAGCCTGTGCTCTAGAGCCCACGAGCTATAACTACTGAGCCCACACTCTGCAACTACTGAAGCACGCGCACTCTAGGGCCTGCATGCCACAACTACTGAGCCTGCATGCTGCAACTACTGAAACCCGCGTGCCTAGAGCCTGTGCTCCACGGTAAGAGAAGCCACCGCAATGAGAAACCTGCGCACCGCAATGAAGAGTAGCCCCCACTCACAACTAGAGAAAACCCACGCGCAGCAACGAAGACCCAACGCAGCCAAAAAAACAAAAAAAAGGTATAATTAAAAACAAAACTTCCAAATGGCTACCTGTCTTGCCAACACATTCCCAATCTGGGACTGTACAAATATCCATGCTACTTAGAAAGAAACTGTAAACCAGAAAATGCACAAAAAATTATACTTCACTTCCCAGCTCATTTTGGTTAGACTATTATAAAAACCAGCTGTATCTGGAAACATGTTGAGTTCCATAGGAAAGTCATTCAAGCAATGAAGTGTCAAGTGAGTCATTGGAAACAGTCTGGTATCTGAAATTGCAGTCCTGCGTAACCTCCTCATCCTCACTACTCAGTGACTTTCCAGCAAGGTACTCAAAACAAGGACTGGTGCTTCTGATTTAGGATGTCCATTTGGTTCATTCATTCACTTATTCCGCTAATATTTACTTAGCAATTTTGTGTGCACTGTGCTTCAGAGCTGGGCCTGACCTCAAGAAGCTGAAGGTCTAGAAGAGGAAACAGGCATTATAGAATTAAAAACTGGGTTAAATTGCCACGAAGAACAAGAACAGTCAGCACAACCTGGTATCCAGCCCCAAGGAAACAGCTTTTCAAGAAATAAATGGTGAAAAATTAACCATTTTCTGGATGAGCGGGGCCAGTATTTTCAGCATCTTAATAATAAAATTTATACCTGCAAAATTGAAATTTCCTTAAGGGTTAAAACAAAGAAACAAATAGAACTGAACTAAATCAACAAAAAATTATTCCAGAGGTGCTAAATGCCACCATGACCCCTCAGTAATAAATGGTTCCCAATGCGATCAAATGGCCTTGGCTATAGAATAATGGAAATTTTACTAGGTTTACCCAGAGAATGAAATACACTGCAAGTCTCTGAATGCGATTATTGTTTCTGATTTTCTCTGAGATTCTAAATATAATTCCCTCCCTCCATCTCCATAAATCAGACCATGTCCCCCATCTGCTTAAAGACTTCCAGTGGCTTCTCACTTCATTCAGTATTAAAGCCAATGGTATTAAAATGGCCTGCAAATCCCTACAATATGCCTCAATCCCAAAGCCATCCCACCACTATAATCTCATCTCCACTTGTGGCTATTTCACTGTCAAACCTAATTGGAATGGCCTCCTTGCAGCTGCTCCAAGCACGCTCCCAGCTCAGGGCCTTAGGTACCTACTGTTCCCTCTGCTTGGACCACTCTTTTCCCTATTTTTAGTAGTGAATATTTTATTGCGTGCCCTGTAACTGCCGCACATGGATCTAGGCACTGGCATGTTATAGATCAACTGTATTATTTATTGCTTTCAAGGAGCTTACATTCTGGTGGAAGAAGACAATTAAAAAGTAAAACAAATTATAATTAACTTAGACCACTTCTCCTTATCTCCTCCAAGACTCTGGTCAAATGTGATATTATCAAGCCTTTCCTTGTTCGCCCTGCATAAAATAGCAACACCTCCCCACCCTCATCTCCTGTCCCCAGACTCCAGCACTCTCCATCCTTTCCCCTCCTTCATCTTCCTACAGGGCTTTTAATCACCCCTCCACACATTGTATAGTCATCTGTTTATTTGTCTCCTTGCTAGTGGAATGTGAATTCCCTAAAGAAGGGATTTTTTTGTTTATTGGCATAGCCCAAGGCTCCCATAGGCACGTAGTAAACATTTTTTGAATAAATAATAAACCATTTCACCAGGTATTATGGATTGAATTATTCTCCCCCATCAAAAAAAAATGCATATAGTGAAGTTCTAACTCCCAGTACCTTAGAATGTGACCTTATTTGGAGATACGGTCTTTATAGGGGCGATCAAATTAAAATGAAGTCATTAGAATGGGTCCTAATCCAACGTGACACGTGCCCTTATAAAAGAGGGAGATTTACAAACAGACATATACAGGGAGAATGCCATGTGAAGATGAGGGCAGACATCAGAGTTATGCATCTACAAGCCAAGGAACACGAAAGATTGCCAGTAAACCCTCAGACGCTAAGGGAGAGGCATGTAACGGATTCTCTCTCACAGCCCTCAGAAGAAACCAACACTGCAGACACCTTGACCTCTGACTTCTAGCCTCCTGAACTGTGAGACAATAAATTTCTGTTGTTTAAGACACCCAATTTATGCTTCTATATTACTGCTGTGCTAGCAAACTAATACACCAAGCAGTCCACCACTTGCTTCCCCTACTTTGCCCATGTATGCAAAAATGTGTGTTTGACTAAAAAATATCACCAAAGTACTAAATGTTCAATGACAGGGGATTGGCTGAATGCATTATGGCACATCCATCCAACAGAATACTGCGCCTTTAAAAAGAGGATATAGAAAGTTATTTAATGACTTGGAAAGTCCTTCACAACAGGTTGTTAAATGAAATTAAGTTTAACAAACAATATGTAAAACATAATTCCAATTTATTTAAAAGTCTGAAGAACTGGGCTGGAAATGTAACTTTTATTTTTCAATTTTTATGCATTTGTACAGTTTGCATACATGAATATATCCAATATATATACAAAACTAATATATGTGCATGTATTCAAACATATACAAGTGTATATATGTAATATATCAAAATATATACATAATTGGACCTAATTTTCACAATGCTGTGAGTAAAGTATTATTGTCTCCATTTTACCCCTGAGAAAATATAATACAAAACAGTTTGTGTTTTTTTTTAAGTTACTGACCGTTATACACCTAGGTTACTCAGACCTCCAAGAGTTCACCTTCTAATATAAACAGTGTAAACAGGAAAGTCCAAAGAGAATGGATTTTTATGGTTGTTTTATGGTGATTTAGTTGTGAACTTGAATTTTTATGGTAAAAGAGAGGTGATGGTGGAAGGAGAGACTATAGGTTAGAATTGAACTTTAAGACTCTACAGCCAAAAAGAGTCTCCGGATGTCCCTGGAATTCAGGAAATCCCAGTTGGAAGATCAGGCATTGTGGCCAGAGACCAGATCCACAGACTGGCAAAAATATAAAGAGAGCCAGTTGCCTGGGTAGGAAAATTAGAATTCAAAATTCTTTCAATTAACTACAATAGTGAACAAAAAAAGAGCTGAATGACATTTAAATGAACTCTAAGTTTCTGCATTTGGGTTCAAAATACCACTGCCCAACATAGGAACAGTTAATTGAAAAGGAAGTACTTGTGACTTCCCTGGCAGTCCAGTGGTTAAGACTCCGCACTTCTACTGCAGGGGGCGCAGGTTCGATCCCTGGTCTGGGACATGCCTCATGGTGTGGCCAAAAAATAAATTAAAAAAAAAAAGAAAGAGCAAATACTAATGGCTCTTAAACCTCACCAAAACTCATAACAGGAGAAAGTCAAATGAAAGCTACCCTGAAATATTTTCTCAAATCAGATTGGCGAACATCAAAAAGTTTGATGAGACACTGTTGGCAAAGGTGTAGGGACCAGGCCCCATACACTGCTGGAGGGCGTGTACATCAGCATCACCAACAGTTTGACAATATTTTCAAAATTATAAAACACATACCCTTTGACACTGCAACATACACTTCTAGAAATCTATTTTACAAATATGAGTTCACACACAAGGGAATTCCCTGGCGGTCCAGTGATTAGGACTCCGAGCTTCCACTGCAGGGGGCACAGGTTTGATCCCCTAGTCGGGGACCTAAGATCCTGCATGCCCTGCAGTGCGGCCAAAAAAAAAAAAAAAAAAAAAAAAAAAAGCACACAAGTGAAATAATTTACATACAAAGATATTTACTACAGTAATTTTTTTGGTAATTTAAAAAACATTTTTATTGTGGTAAGATACAAACAAAATTTACTATCTTAACCGTTTTTTAATGTACATTTTTGTAGTATTAAGTATATTTACACTGTTGTTTAACTGTCCCCACCGTCTATCTCCAGATCTTTTTCATCTTCCCCAACTGAAACTCTGCACCCATTAAACACTAGCTCCCCTTTCCTCACTGCCCCTAACCCCACCAAAGCAACCACCATTCTACTTTCTGTCTCTATGACTCTGACTACTTTAGATACCTCATTTATAAACATAGAGTACTTGTCTTTTTGGTGACTGGCTTTTTCACTTAGCTTGATGTCCTCAAGGGTCATCCATGTTACAGCACATACCAGAATTTCTTTTCTTTTTAAGGCTGAATAGTATTATTATGTTAAGGTAGTTTCCTTCTATTTCTGGTTTGTTGAGTGTTTTATCATGAAAAGGTATTGAATTTTGTCAAATGCTTTCTCTGCATCGATCGAGATGATCACATGGAGTTTTTTCCCCTTCATTCTGTTAATGTGGTATATTACATCGAGCAATTTCTGTACGCTGAACCATTCTTTCATTCCAAGAATAAAGCCCACTTGGTCCTTTTAATGTACTGTTGAATTTGGTTTGCTAGTATTTTGTTGAGAATTTTCGAATCTATATACATTAGAGATACTGATCTGTAGGTTTCAGGTCTCTCTCCCTCTCTTTTTTTTTTTTTTTTTTGGCAGTGTGGCATGTGGCATCTTAGTTCCCTGACCAGGGATCGAACTCGTGTCCCCTGCGTTGGAAGTGTGGAGTCTTAACCACTGGACCACCAGAGAAGTCCCTAGAATTCACCTGTGGAGCAGCCATTAGGTCCAGGGCTTTTCTTTGTTGGGAGATTTTGGATTCCTGATTCAATCTCTTTACTAGTTACAGGTCTATTCAGGATATCTATCTCTTCATGATTCAGTCTTTGTAGGTCTTGTGTTTCTAAGAATTTGTCCACTTCATCTAGGATATTCATTTTGTTGGTGTACAGTTGTTCACAGTACTCTCGCATAATCTTTTTTATTTCTGTAGCATAGGTTGTAATGTCCCCACTTTCATTTATGATTTTAGTAATTTGACTCTTCTCTCTCATTTTCTTAGTCAGTCTAGCTAAAGATTTGTCAATTTTGTTGATCTTTTCAAAAAATCATCTTTTGGTTTTGTTGATTTTCTCTATCATTTTCCTACTCTATCTCATTGATCTCTGCTTTAATCTTAACTATTTCCTTCCCTCTGCTAGTTTTGGGTTTAGTTTGTTCTTTTTTTTTTTTCCCCTTAGTTTCTTAAGTTGTAAAGTTAAGTTGTTAATTTGAGATCTTTCTTCTTTTTTAATGTAAACATTTATAGCTATAAATTTCCCCTTTAGCACTGCTTTCACTGTGTCCTGTAAGTTTTTTTTAATTTATTTTTTATTGGAGTATAGTTGAATCCATATGTTTTGCTATTTTGTGTTTTTATTTTCATTTGTCTCGAGATATTTCCTAATTTCCTTTGTGATTTCTTCTTTGTTCCACTGGGTTGTTTGTCTATTGTTTAATTTCCACAAATCTGTGAATTTTCCAGTTTTCCTTCTTCTACTGATTTCTAACTTCCATTGTAGTCAGAGAGGACACTTTATATGATATCTATCATTTAAATCTTTTGAGACTTAATCTGTGGCTTAACATATGCTCTATTTTTGAGAATGACCTATGTGTACTTGAGAAGAATGTGTACTCTGCTGTTGTTGAGTAAAGTTTTCTGCGTGTGTCTGTTGGAGCCAGTTGGCTTACTGTGTTGTTCAAGTCCTCTCTTTACTTACCTTCTGTCTGATGGTTCTATTATTGAGAAAGGTGTATTAAAGTCTCCAACTATTATTGTAAACTATTTCTCCTTTCAATTTTGCCCATTTTTCCTTCCTGTATTTTGATACAGTATTTTTTGTAATGTTGAAAGACAGAAAACAATCTAATATCCATTGATCTTCAAGATACACTTATTCTTTTTTTTTTTTTTTTTTTTTCATTTTTTGTCCACACGGTGCAGCATGTGGGATCTTAATTCCCGACCAGGGATCAAACCCATGTCCCCTGCATTGGAAGCACAGAGTCTTAACCACTGGACCGCCAGGGAAGTCCCAAGATACACTTATTCTTTCTAAGATATACTTTTTTTTTTTTTTTGGCTGCATTGAGTCTCTTGCTGTTCGTGGGCTCTCTCTAGTTGCGGTGAGTGGGCTCTACTCTTTGCTGTGGCGCGCGAGCTTCTCATTGTGGTGGCTTCTCTTGTTGTGGAGCATGGGCTGTAGGTGCTTGGGCTTCAATAGTTGCAGCACACAGGCTCAGTAGTTGTGGCACACAGGCTCAGTAGTTGTGGTGCACGGGCTTAGTTGCTCCACGGCATGTGGGATCTTTCCGGACCAGGGATTGAACCCGTGTCCCCTGCATTGGTAGGCGTATTCTTAACCACTGAGCCACCAGGGAAGTCCTAAGATATACTTTTAATTGAAAAAAGAAAACCAAGCAGAGCATATTGTGTGTTACTTTTGTCTAAAAAAAGAGAAAGTAAATACATACATATGTGTGTATTTGCTTATGCCTTCAGAGAATAACTCTGGAAGGATAAAGAAGAAATTGGTAAATCTGACTACCTCTTAGGAGGGCAACTGGGTTCTTGGGAACCAGGGTGGGAGGACGAAATCTTTCTCTGTATGCACTCTTGTACCTTGTGAATTTTGTACCTCGTAAACATATCACCTATTCAAAAAAAAGTATGATTAAAGATTTTTAAATGCTGTAGACTGAAAACTTTTAAAAAAATGGGTGAGTTATGGTTCAAATTAAAAGGATCCTAGAAGGTATTAGGTAACTGTAAGTTCAGTAAGTAGGGCAGGCTGCTAAACGAGCTTGCTTGTATTCCAGAAAGCTCAGTTCAGATATGATGTAGTAAAAGGGAAAGAGCTGGAGCTAATTATTCATTTGTTAGTTCGTTTATACTCTTCTTTCCCCAAATATTTAAAATGACTTGAAAACACATGAAATACAAAAATTGGAACATTAAAAATAGGAGGAGGGAATTCCCTGGCGGTACAGTGGTTAGGACTTGGTGCTTTCACTGCCGTGGGCCCAGGTTCAATCCCTGATCAGGGAACTAAGATCCCGCAAGCTGCATGGTGCAGCCAAAAAAAAAAAAGGAAAGAAAAGAAAAGAAACCAACAAAACAGGAGGAAAAGAAGGGCCAGGGCATAAACTGGAGCCAAATGGGTAGACCAGGTGTCTTTCTAAACCTCTAAGTTGAGTTTTTTTTATAACTGCTGGCTTACAATGTCTGGCATGCAGCTTTTCTCTGTTGCAAGTTGAATACAGACTTCGTGTGTGAATAAGTCTTCATCTACAGGGTGCTGACTCTTCTTAGAACCTAAAGGCCCAAAAAGGACCTGTGCCTATTAGAAGGCCTCTCCACAAGCAGGATGAAAACTATCTCTAGATTATTGTTTCAAGCCTGTCCAAGAACAGTGCTCATGTTTCCAACTTCTCTGAGAAAGAAGAGCAGACTTTGGAGTCAGACTTGACTTTGAATTCCGGTTCCATAATTATGAGCTGAATGATTTGAGAAAGAGACTATCCTAGTCTGTTCTTAGTTAGCTCCTATAACTGAATACCATACACTGGGTAGCTTAAACAACAGACATTTATTTCTCACAATTCTGGAGGTTGGGAAGTCCAACCTCTGTTGATTAAGGCACTGGCAGATCTGGTATCTGGTGAGAACACTCTTCCTGGTTTGTCAGTGGCTCTTGTCACTGTAGCCTCACATGGTGGAGAAAGAGAGGTCTAGTCTCTTTGTCTCCTAGTAAAGACACCAGTCCTGGGACTTCCCTGGTGGTCTAGTGGTTAAGACTCTGTGTTTCCACTGCAGGGGGCACGAGTTTGATCCCCGGTCAGGAAACAAAGATCCTGCATGCTGCACGGTGAGGCCAAAAGAAAAAGAAAAAAAGACACTAATCCTGTCCTGGGGGCTCCACCCTCATGACCTTACCTAAACCTAATTACCTCCAAAAGGCCCACCTCCTAATACTGTCCCATTGGGGTTAGGGTTTCAATATATAAACTTAGGGGGAACACAAACATGCAGCCCATAGCAGCTACTTAACCTCTGTGAGACTAGTTTTCTATTCCTGGAGACAGTAATACCCCACTCATATCTCACAGTTGCTGTGAGAGTTAAATTAAGTAATGCACGTAGTGTGCCTTTTTCTGTAAATGTTAATTCACCTGCATAATCCAGATGGTACTCAACTCACATGTAGTTGCCAGCTTCTGGGTGCCCCTCCTAACAGGGATATACTGTACATTAACCAGAACTAGATTAAGGGCAATCAGGATGGTGAGAGGTCTCATGTTCGATGTGGAATGGCTGACAGAACTGAGGATGCACAACTAGCTAAAGAGAAGACTTGAGATAAATATGGAGCAGGGGGCATGACCACTTATTTTGTGTGTGCCAGGGAACCAAATTAGGACCACAGATCTGAAGTTACAGGTTGCAGATCTCCACTCCATACAAGAACTTTTTGACAATAAGATCAGTACTAATAATTAACAATTCACATTGTGGATTGTTTGCTGTGACCTATGCACTGTTATTTTATTTAAATCTGCAAACAATCCTGTGAGAAAGAGTTGATGTAGAAATTTATCTAATGGCCTGGAAAACATTTCACAATAAGTTGTGAAGTGAAATTAAGCTTACTATTAATGAAATGGTCTACCTGGAAGAAAAATGAGATTCTGATCACTACATGTGTTCAAGCATAGGCTGGATGAACAGATAGTCGAATAAAATTGCACCTGGGAAGGGACATTGGCAATTATCCAAGTTTCTTTATATTAGAGGTGAGGAACTGAGCCTTAGGGACATGAGAGGACTCAGACAAGGACACACAGCCAGTAAGCTGTGCAGATGACTGGACTGAGCAGTCCCCTAGGCCTCACTGTATGCAGCGATGACGAATCCCCTGCAATGCCAGCCCTTAGCAGTCAGGTAAGACACTGCTGCAGACAGTGTTGAATACTCAGAGGCCGTGACCCCTCAGGTCCAGAGTGTTGCCTGCCGGGCCGAGTGAGAGGCTACCCAGTTAGTTCTCAAATCCCTCCTGCCTGCAGGAGAGCCCAGCTATACATCTAAGTCTACAGAGTCCCTGTTCATCTTTCCTTACCCGGAGCCCTGAGGCTAAGCCTTGCGAGAAAGCTGTTTGGACAGCCAGACCACCAGAGTTCCTAAGAGGAGCTGTCCACTGCCTCACTGCTGGAGGACTTAGAGGGGTTACTGTTCAGTTGTCAGTGTCTCCTTCCTGCTGGGACCAAACTAGGATGAGTCACAAACTAATATTAGCTAACGATGTTTTGAAGACACCTACCCATACCAGGCACTGTGGTAAAAGTTTCAGGTATAATAACTCACTTAATGGTCATTATGACCCTCCAGAATAGGTACTTATTTATCGTCCCGGTTTTACAGTCCCAAGAAGTTAAACTTCCCAACAACACAAAGCTAGCAAGTAATGATTCGAATCCAGGCAGTCTGGCTGCAGAGCCCACGCTTACTAGAAAAGGTCATCTCAGAGGTCTTTATGCCAACACCACCAGTGTGTGAAGCTCTATGATGACTTCCATAGAGTTAAATCATCTTGCTAAGTAAAATGGGTTGTTATACCTGGGTGTATTAGCGTTGAGCTGTAAGCGCCTTCTAATTATCTTGAGCTCACTCATGTTGACGTGATCAGGCACCAGGAACTTTGTTTTACCCAGGACCGGAAGTTGCTTCTCACCTTCGTATCATTCTACCGGGATTTTGGTAGGATGCTGCTCTCGGATAAGTCGGACATCTTCTACTCTTTGTGCGAAGGTTCGGCGCTGTTTGAAGGTTTTCTCTGACGGCATGGCGCGGCAGGCTGGGCGGGGGCGGCGAGGTGGAGGGTCCCGGCGGCTCCAGGCGGTGGCTGCCACGGCTCCGACTGTGGCGACAGTGACTGCTCTTGTGTCTGAACAATCTGTTTTAAGCCTAGTCGTCTGTCGTCTATTCCCAATGTTTATATATTATTTTAATTTTTATTATAAGAACAGCACAGGGACTTCCCTGGTGGCGCAGTGGTTAAGAAGCCGCCTGCCAATGCAGGGGACACGGGTTCAAGCCCTGTTCCGGGAAGATCCCACATGCCGCGGAGCAACTAAGCCCATACGTCACAACTACCACTAAACTAAAAGCATTAAAAATGACATACACTTTCTCTACCTTTTGGCTTAAAGCTGTAGATGATCCACGTTTTATGTTAAGTGTGTGACTAAAATATGTTATTAAAAAGCATTTTTAAGAGTATTTCAGTTATCACTGTTAGGTCAAGCAGTCATCAAAATTCCCCCACTCCATGGGCATGTCAGTTTTGAAAATAGCAGAAGGAAACATGTTCTTCACAGATATTAATATCAAACGTGAAACATTCTCAAAGTCCAACTAGAATAAATAACCAGTGCTTCCTACTACCCGCATGGGGTTCACTATGTACTGTTTTTGTGAGAGCTGTCACTGAAGGATCACAGACCCCCTCGAGACTGTACATTAGCAGGTCACCACTAACCCTTGTGCATTTAGGTGTGTGTGGAAAACTTGTATCTGCGAGTGGCACTTATTTATCGTAACTGAGGAAGAAAAAGCAATATTACTGCATATGGGCCCTCAACCCCAGTCAACTACTCTTCCTGATGCATGCATCTGTCCACATGGCTAACATTTAATATGTATATTTTTACATTATGTAAGTTCTTAATTAGCCTGACGTTTAGATTGTATACATCATTATATCTGACATTCTTGTAACTACTGTGTGATCAATAAAATTTCTATAAGAAATTCTGCTTTTTAAAGAAAAAATACCACGCTGAGAGGGGCGACTTACTCATATCCCACATTAGTGGGTGGTCACTCTATTTATAGGGTCTTTAAAACAAGTACATTTTTAATGAATTAAGGTGAATAACTGTGCAACTAAAAACTGAAGAAAAAAACAGATTGTTCACGTGTTAATTTCTTTTCCTTCAGATTGTTTAAAGTCTATCTTCAAAGTCAACAATAAGAAAAAAAAAAATAAGGCACCATAAAAAAAAATCTAGGAGGGGTGTCAGGAGGGATTTTTATACTATCTATCTATATATATTTTTGGGGCTGCATTGAGTCTTCGTTGCTGCGTGCGGGCTTTCTCTAGTTGCAGCGAGTGGGGTTACTCTTCGTTGTGGTACGCAGGCTTCTCATTGCGGTGGCTTCTCTTGTTGCGGAGCACGGGCTCTAGGTGTGCAGGCTTCAGTAGTTACAGGACGTGGGCTCAGTAGTTGTGGCTCGCGGGCTCTAGAGCACAGGCTCAGTAGTTGTGGTGCATGGGCTTAGTTGCTCCACAGCATGTGGGATCTTCCTGGACCAGGGCTCAAACCCGTGTCCCCTGCATTGGCAGATGGATTCTTAACCACTGCACCACCAGGGAAGTCCCACTATCTGTATTTTTAAAATATTTTACAATAAGAATACATTAATGTATTAGTTGTAGAATAATAGTAAACTCTAGGAAAGATGCATTGGTAAGTAAAGGGTTTGGGGAGGTGATCCATGCTGCTGTTTTTTAAATTGTGAAACATGCCACGAGAGGAAATATTTAATGGACACAGCTTAAAGAACAATATTGTTAAACCCACTACCCAACTAAGAAATTGTAGTGTCGACTAAAAAAAATTGCACAACCTAAGAGTAGAGAATTATGTTTTATTCAGTGGACTCTCTGAGGACCCAAACCCAGAAGAAAGCCTCTCAGATAGCTCGGAGGGACTGCTCCGAAGAGGGAAGGGAGGAGCCAGGATATATGGGAGTTTTTGCAACAAAAAACAGGTAGTCAAAAGATTATTGTTAATTAAAGAAAACCAGTCATCTCAAGTTAATGAATTTAGCGCTTTTCTCTGTATGGGGAGATGCAAAAGTATGGGCTCATTGAAATCATTCCTTTGATACGCACCTCAGCTATCTGGGGCCAGTATCCTGTGTTTTCCATCCTGAGTCTCCTCAGAGTGCACCATTGGGGTGTGGTTGCAGTGGCTGAGGGCTTGGTGGCAGGCATCCTGTCTCCACCCTGAGTTCCTTTAGGGCTCAGTGTTGGGGAGGTGGGGGGGGGGGTTGCTGCTGTAATGTGATGGCTTGACGGCTGCAGCATCCCTTGTTTACTGATATGGCAGGCAACATTTTTCATTCACAGTAGCAATATCCCAGAAAGCCCTCTCTGCTTCTCCTTAACTGCATCTGTCTCCCCTGAGGTAACCACCATCCTAACTTCTATGCTAATTATTCTCTAGATTGTTAGAAATTGTTTTACCACTTTGGTAATACTGCTTATTTTGCCTATCTTTGAATTATATAAAAATCATTCAGCATATATTATTTTGTGGCTTTTTTTTCTCTCAAATTTTTTTTTCGAGATTCACCCATGTGGATGCATACATCGAAGAATTCACTTTTATGTTTACTTTTTTATTGACTTGCCTATAGCAAACTGACAAATGTTAAGCTTGTATCTAAATCTTCTCTTATGTATATCTTCTCAATATATATCTGTGTAACCACCAATCACAGGGAGATAGACAACATTTCCAGCACCCTAGAAAGCTCACTTGTTCTTCTTTCCAATTCCCCAGAAGTAACCACTCTTCATACATCATGCAACGTAATTACTTGTGGGTTGTTTCATTTTTCACTGCTACATAGTATTCCAGTATACACATATTTTGTGAATTTAGACATAAAATAATTGCTGACTGGCTTTTGGATCCCTTGATCAGGTGAGCTAAAAAAGCTTGCCCCCATTATTTCATTAACCCAAAATGATATTACCCCAAAGTTTACATAATGGAATTCTTTGAACTCTCCTTAAAGCATTATAACAAGGTTTTAATATACCAATTTATTTATCCTTCCTACTTTACATGAACTTTTGTGGGTTTTTTGTTTTGTTTGGGCTGTTACATAAACAACACTTCTAAGGATATTCTTGTGCATCTCCTGGTACACAGATACAGGGTTTTCTCTAGTATCTAGACCCTAGGAATGGAATGGCATAGTGTAAGTGCATGTTCTACTTTACTGGAGAATGCCAAGTTGTTTTCCAAAGCAGTTGTACCAGTTGACACTCCCACCAGCAGTATATACAAACACTTTCTGTTCTTCATCCTCCCAACTCTTGATGTTTAATTTTAACCATTCCTATGTTGTTTCATTGTGGTTTTAATTTGCATTTCCCTGCTGAAACATGTGTCTCCATATGTTTATGAGCCTTTCTTCTTCTGTAAAATACACTAACTGCTTTCCTCTTACCCTCTTCTGAAATGATTTCTGATCATCAAATTAGATGAGACTATGCCGAGTAGCTCTTTAAATTTCACAATTATAAATGCCGAAGAGTTTAAAATCAGTGTAACCTGGGGACACTGATAGGTGGAAACCATGAGATTTAAATCCAAAGTGGACTCTAGGAATAGAAGGACTAGAATCATCAGTCAAGAAAGAGGCTAAGTGCAGCAGGCAGACTTCTCAGATGGTCCCCCTTGCTTCCCGGCCCCTGATGTACGCACACCTTCTCCCAAACAACAATCAAATACTAAACTAGGTGCTGCTGTAAAGATATTTTGCAGATGTAATTAATCCCAAATTAGTTGACCTTAAGTTGGGGAAATTATTTGGACCTGATTTAATCACATGAGCCCTTTAAAAGCAGAGACTTTTCTCTGCTGGTCCCAGAAGTTTAGAAGTCAAAGAGGTGCTCTGCCTGCCCTGGAAGAAAGTGAACATCCATGTTGTGAGCTGCCTATAGGGGCCAGATGCCCAGGAACCACAGTTAGCCTCTAGGAGCTAAGTGCAGTCCCTGGCTGACTAGAGGAAAGTAGGAACCTCAGTCCTACAGCCATAAGGGAATGAATTCTGCTGGCAACCAGTGAACTTGGAAGCCCAGACAAGAACCTCAACGTCCTAGTTTCAGCCTGGTGAAACCCCGAGTGGAGAGTCTAGCCATGTCATACCCGGATGGCTGACCTACAGAAAATGTGGGATAATAAATTTGTGTTGTTTTAAGCCACTAAGTTTGTGGTAATTTTTTATGCAACAATAGAAAATGAATACACCAAGGAAGTGTGAAACTTCATCTGCTGATTTACATGGCAGGAGCAGGACCTCCGAGCAGGACTGTGGATGTGCAATGTGCAGATCTAGGGGCATCACTTAACTGTCGTCCGTGTGAATGGTGCTCTCTGAAACTGGGCAGTGCACATGGCACAACTGTACATGGCAGTCCTGCAGACCTGCCCTGTTCCAGCATCTAGGCTACCTCTTTTAACTTTTTTTTTTTTGGCCATTGAGCCATTTTAGTAGAAATGAGAGGATGGGGTTAGGTGTATCTGAAGGTCCATACCAGCTCAACATTTAGAGTTTTTAAGTATACTCTGCAACTACTCCACCACACATTGCCCTTCACAGTCATACCTTCTCAATTTAACCTCTTACTTCATTTAAATACATCTACCCACAGACTTTGTTTCTTTCTTAAGGAACTGTTACCATATTAATGAATATGGCTTTGCAGATAGAACTAGCCAGTAGCTATATGGAGAGGAAACCACAAGGGAACTTCCCTCGTCTTTTTCCTTTTGATTATGAGTGAACCTAGGACATTTAGCTTCAGAGAGTTCAAGAGGCTTAGGATCAGTGGGTAAAAGTTCTTTTCAATCCCATCAGCCTGTTGAGTAGATCAACACATCAGACGTGGTCATTTTGGGGAAGTGCTGACTCACCTGTTTCCTAAGAAGGCCATTTAGTAATGAAAAAGATGAGACAAAACCCAAGTCTTTCAGGTGAGCCTCAGAGAACTATCTGAGAAAATGAGCCCATCTCGCAGAGACAGGAAATGCAGTTAAAGTTAATAGGGCAAAATAAGCTACTGAAAACTAGGTAAGTTAAAAAGTCATGCTAAAGGTGATCAAAATCAAACACTGAAAACAAGTCCACACTGATTAGTCCACACTCTTCCTCTCCATTTCTTCCCAATTATTCCCACTAATGTCTTACAAGGTATCAGCAGCTGTGATGGCTCTGTAGGGGATCAATATTTTAAGACAATTTAAGAGTATAGCTTTGGAATCCTAGACTCTACTCTTAACATATATATAATATAGATTGACGTGTCAGAATTGATTTTGGGGGTTGGGGGCAAGAGAATAGTTGTGTGGTATAGAACAGTGGCTACCAAGTCCAGACCAAGGATAGGTGATAAGCTTTCACCAACCAGGCTTCCCTAGTGGCACAGTGGTTAAGAATCCACCTGCCAGTGCAGGGGACACGGGTTTGATCCCGGATCCGGGAAGATCCCACATGCCGCAGAGCAACTAAGCCCGTGAGTCACAACTACTGACCCCATGTGCCACAACTACTGAAGCCCACGCACTGCGACAAAGAGTAGCACCCGCTCACCGCAACTAGAGAAAGCTCGACGCACAGCAAAGAAGACCCAATGCAGCCAAAAATAAATAATTAATTAATTTAAAAAAAAGTTTTCACCAACCATAAAAAGAAAAATATGGAGAAGCAAGAACTACAATCCTGCAGCCTGTGGAACAAAAACCACATTCACAGAGACACAAGATGAAAAGGCAGAGGGCTATGTACCAGATGAAGGAACAAGATAAAACCCCAGAAAAACAACTAAATGAAGTGGAGATTGGCAACCTTCCAGAAAAGAATTCAGAATAATGGTAGTGAAGATGATCCAGGACCTCAGAAAAAGAATGGAGGCAAAGATCGAGAAGATGCAAGAAATGTTTAACAAAGACCTAGAAGAATTAAAGAACAAACAGAGATGAACAATACAATAACTGAAATGAAAACTACACTAGAAGGAATCAATAGCAGAATAACTGAGGCAGAAGAAAGGATAAGTGACCTGGAAAACAGAATGGTGGAATTCACTGCTGCAGAACAGAATAAAGAAAAAAGAATGAAAAGAAATGAAGATAGCCAAAGAGACCTCTGGGACAACATTAAACACAACAACATTCACATTATAGGGATCCCAGAAGGAGAAGAGAGAGAGAAAGGACCCGAGAAAATATCTGAAGAGATTATAGTCGAAAACTTCCCTAACATGGGAAAGGGAAGAGCCACCCAAGTCCAGGAAGCAGAGAGAGTCCCATACAGGATAAACCCAAGGAGAAACACACATAGTAATCAAATCAGCAAAAAATAAAGACAAAGAAAAATTATTAAAAGCAGCAAGGGAAAAACGACAAATAGCATACAGGGGAACTCCCATAAGGTTAGCAGCTGATTTCTCAGCAGAAACTCTACAAGCCAGAAGGGAGTGGCATGCTATACTTAAAGTGATGAAGGAGAAAAACCTACAACCAAGATGACTCTACCCGGCAAGGATCTCATTCAGATTCGATGGAGAAATCAAAAGCTTTACAGACAAGCAAAAGCTAAGAGAATTCAGCACCACCAAACCAGCTCTATAACAAATGCTAAAGGAACTTCTCTAAGTGGGAAACACAAGAGAAGAAAAGGACCTACAAAAACAAACCCAAAACAATTAAGAAAATGGTCATAGGAACATACCTATACATAATTACCTTAAATGTGAATGGATTAAATGCTCCAACCAAAACACACAGGCTTGCTGAATGGATACAAAAACAAGACCCATCTATATGCTGTCTACAAGAGACCCACTTCAGACCTAGGGACACATTCAGACTGGAAGTGAGGGGATAGAAAAAGATATTCCATGCAAATGGAAATCAAAAGAAAGCTGGAGTAGCAATACTCATATCAAACAGACTTTAATATAAAGAATGTTACAAGAGACAAGGAAGGACACTACATAATGATCAAGGGATCAATCCAAGAAGAAGATATAACAATTATAAATATATATGCACCCAACATAGGAGCACCTCAATACATAAGGCAACTGCTAACAGCTATAAAAGAGGAAATGGACAGTAACACAATAGTGGGGGACTTTAACACCTCACTTACACCAATGGACAGATCATCTAAAATGAAAATAAATAAGGAAACAGAAGCTTTAAATGACACAAGAGACCCGATAAAGTGATATTTATAGGACATTCCATCCAAAAACAGCAGATTACACTTTCTTCTCAAGTGCGCATGGAACATTCTCCAGGACAGATCACATCTTGGGTCACAAATCAAGCCTCAGTAAATTTAAGAAAATTGAAATCATATCAAGCATCTTTTCTGACCACAACGCTATGAGACTAGAAGTGAATTACAGGGAGAAAAATATAAAAAACACAAACACATGGAGGCTGGACAATACGTTACTAAATAACCAAGAGATCACTGAAGAAATCAAAGAGAAAATCAAAAAATACCTAGAGACAAATGACAATGAAAACATGATGATCCAAAACCTATGCAATGCAGCAAAAGCAGTTCTAAGAGGGCAGTTTATAGCTAACAAGCCTACCTCAAGAAACAAGAAACATCTCAAATAAACAATCTAACCTTACACCTAAAGGAACTAGAGAAAGAAGAACAAACAAAACCCAAAGTTAGCAGAAGGAAAGAAGTCATAAAGATCAGAGCAAAAATAAATGAAATAGAAAGAAAGAAAACAATAGCAAAGATCAATAAAACTAAAAGCTGGTTCTTTGAGAAGATAAACAAAATTGATAAACCATTAGCCAGACTCATCAAGAAAAAGAGGGAGAGGACTCAAATCAATAAAACTAGAAATGAAAAAGGAGAAGTTACAACAGACACCGCAGAAATACAAAGCATCCTAAAAGACTACTATAAGCAACTCTATGCCAATAAAATGGATAACCTGGAAGAAATGGACAAATTCTTAGAAAGGTATAAACTTCCAAGACTGAACCAGAAAGAAATAGAAAATATGAACAGACCAATCACAAGCAATGAAATTGAAACTGTGATTAAAAATCTCCCAACAAACAAAAGTCCAGGACCACATGGCTTCACAGGTGAATTCTTTCAAACATTTAGAGAAGAGCTAACAGCCATCCTTTTCAAACTCTTCCAAAAAATTGCAGAGGAAGGAACACTCCCAAACTCATTCTATTAGGCCACCATCACCCTGATACCAAAACCAGACAAAGATACTACAAAAAAAGAAAATTAAAGACCAATATCACTGATGAATATAGATGCAAAATTCCTCAACAAAATACTAGCAAACAAAATCCAAGAACACATTAAAAGGATCATACACCATGATCAAGTGGGATTTATCCCAGGGATGCAAGGATTCTTCAATATACACAATCAATGTGATACACCATATTAACAAATTGAAGAATAAAAACCATATGATTATCTCAAGAGATGCAGAAGAAGCTTTTGACAAAAAAAAAAAAAAAAAAAGAAAAATATGGAGAAAATTGTGAACTTCTCACGAAAAACAAATATATCTTTTATAAACGTATTCACACTAATGGGCTACTATTATCCTTTATTCCCATGTTCCTCTTCACTCTTTTGGTGTCAAAATGTCTTCTTTTATGAAATAATGGTGATGATAAGTCACAGCCTTTTAATATATTCCCGCTTGGCAAAATAAAAAGTTGGTAACGGTGTAGCAGCCCCCTCAACTTTTTTAAAAATATTTTTTTACTAGTATGTGAAAATACAAGATTGGGAACCAGTGCTCTAGTGGGAGACTGCTAGAAGCAGAAAAGGCCTTAGAAGACCGGTGATTCTCAGGAAGGTAGGTTTAAATGAACTGGAGTGATCTGGGGGATCACTTTTCAAAATTATCCATCTCAACTTTTTAAGAGTACTGAATTAGAAAAACTGGTATGCTACAGGAAAAATGAAGGAGTAAACCAACAGAGGAAGATATGGGATCCAGGGAACAAGAGATCCAACACAGGAGTGGTGAAGAAAAGTCCCAAGGACTGCTACTGTGCCTCGGGCCTGGGCAACAACTAGTCAATAGGGGAAGTGTACGGGGAGAAAAAGGTAATGAGTAACTGCAGGCAAGCGATGCTCTAAGTGAAGGGAAACTCAATCGTACTACACGCACAATCTATGCAGTGAGCAGTAGTCACCTGCTCATCCTATCAGTGTCCAGCAAGAAGCAGATGGTACGCTCAAGATAAAGCAGTGACCCAAAGCCAGTAGTAACAGATGCCATCAACCCTAGGCCCAAAAAGACATGGAAAGGGAGACATTAGTGGAAACTGAAAGGGGTCATGTGGAGTTGGTCACCATGAGGTACAGTGACTTCTGGCTGAGGAACACATCTGACCTGAAGAGACCTTGAAGGGAAGGAGCCAAGGGAATAAATACCCTGACCTCACTCTTTCCTTCCCTCTCTCCCATCTCCTGCTGCAGATACCACTGGCCAAACCAACAGATCCCAGAGGTCATAGGAAGCCTGTTGATGTAGTCCATACAGCTTTCTTGAGCAGGAGAGTAGGGTGAGGGAGCAGAGATTTGGAGGGGCAAATGGAAAACATCTGGAGTATGCATAATGATATACACACTGATCAATGACTTAACCAAAATTTACAAAAACATATCTGGAGAATGTGTGGGAGAAGCAGAGGGCCTACAGTGTAAAACAGCTGTATCTCAACCATGGCAGGAAGTCAATAATGTTTAAAGTTGATAGCTCCAAAAACTGCAGCATACATGTATCACTTAAAATATGAAGATAAATCCTAAACAAAAGCAACAGCTAAATGAGTAAAGCCCTTGGGGACTATGGGAGTAAGGACATTATAGACCTTATTTGATTTTTAAAAAATGATATATTTTAAGAAAGTTGCTAGAAGACTATACAAAAAGCTAATAGTGGTTACATCTGTGGAGCTAGAACAAAGTTATGAGAGTAGAGAAAGAACATTAACTTTTCATTCAACCTGCCCTTGCATTGTTCTACTATGAACATCTGCTATTTTCATAATATAGTTTTTAATACCTTAAAAAACAAACTAATCAACTGGATTTAGTTGGTAATGAGAATTTATCTTATCCCTCAGGTAGGCTGGGGCAGAAAAGATGAAACACATTTATATCAAAGGAAGTCCAAGGTGGATCAATGACTTGACCAGACACAGCTTAACAGAGCCTCAGTTAGGACCCAGGACTTCCCTGGGGACCCAAGGCGGGGAGTCCTTTCTAACTTCTCCTTGCTTCAGTGAAAATAAATATTCTATGAAGATATGTCTCATCGTCTTTGAATATTTATAGATCCTTACACTAAAATGAACAGGCCTGGGGATGAAAGATCATGTGGAGAGGCCCAGACCAGCAAATAACTGTGCAGTCACGTCACTGTTGCTGAAAACCACGAATTTTGGTGTCTTATTATGGAACAAAATAACTGATACAATCTAAACTTTAAAAAAAAAGAAGAAGAAAAAAAATATTGCTGCCCCCATAACTATCCGGATGCCATCACATTATTACAATCCTGACTTCTGATGTGGTTAAAAAATCTTACTTTTAAGTATTTATATTTTAAAAGAAAAAAGAACAAGAAGCTAAACTGAATATTTAATATATTTGTAGGAACAGAAGGAATGCGACAAGAATTAGAATTTTATAATATACATTAGCCATTTACGTAAAAGATGTTCCATTTTTCAGAGAGGTTACCCCATTTCCCTGTCTTTCCTATCTTCCTCACAGCAATAAACAGTAATTACTACTCTCATAGATAAGCTGCTCCATTGAGTGAGACAGTAATTACATCTTTATGTTTCAAGTCATTATCACCTCCAAAAACTACCTTTCAATTCACTGCACAGTCTCACTGCACTCTTTCACAGTAAAATTATACTCCTCAAATTTGAAGAGCCTGAATAAAAGCTAGAGGCCCAAGGATTTTTAGGGACTGATTTAGTAACAGTGTCTACTGGCACGAACCTTTTCTTTATTCATATTTTTAAAAATGCAATAAAAGAAATGAAAGCTACTTTAATGAAAAAGAAACTCAGGAATGAGGTCATTAAATATAACCAGCTACACTTGAAATACAAATACCAGGTATCTCCTGATTAGTGTCAGGTAAATATCTAAACTATCTAACCCAAATTCTGGTTTCAGGGAAAAAGATCAGAGACAAGTACAAAGAAGGTGCTTCATACTATCAGATCCATTTTTAAAACAATGAGATCCTTTGGGACCATCACATTAGTCTTTCTTTTTATCCGAGATTTCTGTTGGTCCTCTTGTTGGTGATCCATTTATATCTGCACCCTAAAATGAAAAACCACTTTAGATATTATTACAACAAACAGACATACATTTTAAGACATATTCTCTTTAAAAACAGACAATAACTTCAGAATGAAAAAACTACTTCTAGAAATGTGCAGGATGGCTAAATTTGTGCAATTGAACACGAAGTTGTATTTAACAATCACCAACACTAAAGACAACAGAGTTGTCTAAATACTCATTTAAAAAAATAACCCTATTTTGTTAAAAAAAAAACCCTCTATGATCCTACCAATTAAATCTCTTATCAAAGTTATCAGTCAGTGAAACTTGGCTTATTTTAGAATCATCTCTTGTTATTTATTAACTATTTACCATTACTCTTACCACTCAGGAAATACTGGTTATTATCCTGGCCATAAAGCAAGAAGCAAATGTATCAATCAGAGGACTAGTTTAGAACCTTAGTTTAAAGCAAACGTTAATTACAAATAAAAATCCAAAACCCCTATTTTAAAAAAGAAGGGAATTTAGACACATTAATGAAGCTTCTGGTTGGAAGAACTTGCCTTTCCAAAAGCCAAGTATTTCATCCTGCATCCCCACGCCCCCTTATTCAAAGCATTTTAATGTTCTTACCTTACAGTCTATTTTGCCTTTGTTTTTATCACTGGATTCTTGTATAGCTTTCCTAGGCCACACACGACTAACAAAGGGGGAAATCAGAGGATATATATATGGTTCCAGGAACTTTTTGTAGACCCAGAGCAGAACTGGAATGACAATGCAGGGAATGCACACCATTGTCCCAGGCTTGAGATCCTGAACTGCTGATAAACAAGGAAGAACAAATTAGATCATCATAGAGTAATGACTGAAGGAATTTACCTAGATTAAGATATATGAAAAGACTATTTCTACACTGAAGGAAAAACTTAAATCACACTACAGGTATTAGCTTAAAGCAAGTCTATTAAATAAAAATGCTGCTATCTACAAGGTAAAAGAATAACAGGTGGCAGACCTGAAAATAATAGTGAGGTACCTGCCTCCAAACCTCTCCAATCACTGCTCCACAACCACAGATTTGATGATAAAGGAATGACACCATCATTCGCGGGGTGCTAGGCAGTTAAGCCCTTTACATGTATCAACTCATTTAATCTTCAAAACACCCAGTGAGGTTGGGTACCCTGGCATTTCCATTTACGGATAAAGAAAAGGAGGCACAAAAACATTAAGGAATTTGGTAATTTTGACATACGCCAGTTTAGTGTGAATTAACTCCCAGGGCCTAATCATCTCCAGGGACTGAACAATGCTAAGGGCAAATCTTGTAATATGGAACTCACTAAGATATCACTTTGGAAGACCTCTAGGCTGCATACTGGCTGGCCTTTCCCAGCCAACAACTCTCCCTGGACAGATGTGCTTTTTCTTTTTAATGGCAATAAAGGGGTATTGAGTAATAAAAGTTTTATTTAGTATTATTGGTATAAGTCAATTGTCCATTTCCAAAAATTAACACCTAAATTTCCTTGATAATTAGAAGTCAACTTGGAATTTCTCAAGATCAGCAATTTCTTGAAAAAGAGCCAATACTACTTCCATAACACACAATTAAACCGAAGACCTCTTAAATTTACAAGAATTTTTAGTCCCTTAGCAAAGGCTTTAAAAACTAAGAAACTTCAGGGCTTCCCTGGTGGCGCAGTGGTTGGGAGTCTGCCTGCCAATGCAGGGGACACGGGTTCGTGCCCCAGTCCGGGAAGATCCCACATGCCGCGGAGCGGCTAGGCCTGTGAGCCATGGCCGCTGAGCCTGCGCGTCCGGAGCCTGTGCTCTGCAACCGGAGAGGCCACAACAGTGAGAGGCCCGCGTACCGCAAAAAAAAAAACAAAAAAAAAAAACTAAGAAACTTCAGAACAGTGCATAAGGCTAATAATTCAGCATGTTAAACTTATTTTCAAAATATTGTAAGCTAAGTAGTATTTAGTGGTAAATGAGTAAGTACTGCTACGCTCAGGCAATTTAAAATGATTCACAAGTGAAGAGTGGTATACATAATCCAATCTCAATGTGGCTTTGAAATGAATTACAAGAGCTGTAAACAAATAAAAAAGTAAATGTGTATCAGGGAATGACCAACTCTTTTATAAGGGATTCATAACTGGAGTCTTTAAAACAGTCCCCTAGACAAATTAAAATAATTTTAGAATTTGCCAAAATATTTTGTTCCAAAATTTTAAAGAATCAATCAAAATAAGCCAAACGAGCAAGAGTCTTTTTCAGCATTTTTCAAGAAATCATAATTTTTGGCTACTAGACATTTAGAATCTGATCTGAAAAGACTTCTTACTGGTTTAGGTACCATAGCATGATAATCAAACAGGATGGCTGGCAGCTGCCTGGATTTGAGCCCTGCTTTCACCATTTTCTAGATAGCGTTCCTGGGCAAATTATTTAACCAGACGGTGCCTTAATTCTCCCATGCGTAAAAAGAGGACAATAATAGTACCGATCTCACAGGGATGTAGTGTGGATGAGATACATTAATAGGAATACAAAGCTCAGAACAGTGTCTGCATATATTAAGTACTACGTAAATGTTGCTACCATAAGAAAAAAAACAAAACAAATCCCAAACACATCCAAAAGTTGTAACCTGTCCAAAGTCCACACTGCAGGTAACAAGTAACTAGAACCGGCTAAAACCAGAATTCCTAATTCTGGTTTCCTAGCTCAGTGCTCTTGCATTTTCTCTCCCCCAAACACGATCATCATGTTATTCCCCTTTCTACCAAACTTTCAAACGCAACTAAAACCCTTCAAAACAACTGGCAATGCTACCGAGCACTAAGCTAATACGATGACAGGCAATCCCTCCATCATAAAGATTCAGGTTTTTACCTACTTGAAATTGTGCTTTAAATGAATTCTCAAGAACAATTAGTACTAATTACTTTTGTTATAATTATGGCTTAGAAAGGTCTAGAAGGTGACTATGATAAATTGATAAAATCATGATTTTATTTACTCTCTCCAAGCCAATTCTCGAATATACAACACAGCGAGAAAGATGGATTGAAACGTGGAGGAGAGGAATTTCTTGCATGCGACTTAGTCCAATACAATGGAACAGAAAAAGGCGGAGGCTCTATGAGAACAAGAGCAGCTGTGGCGGGGGTACGCCACTTCCTCTAAGTGACCAGTCGGCGGATCACTTCACTGGAGACAAAAGAGACCGGGAGAGGCTAAGTCAAAGGCAAGGACTGAAAGACAGGGGAGAGTACGAGCGAATGGTGGCGACGACGATAAAAAAGTGATACCGACAAGGCAGGCCAGAGAGCGGATCCTGAAGCAAAGAGAGGCGGACGGAGGCAGGAAGGGGTGGAGACCGACGCAGGGGGAGGCACAGGGCAGGGGCGCTGGTGTACCTTGAGGGCAGGAGAACCCCGAAGCCCCGGCCGCTGCCCGGACCCACCCAGCCCCGCTCACCCGCGGCCACCAAGCCCCAGTGACGGTGTCCAGGCTTCCGGAGGGAGGCTCGCGGGGTGACGTGCCGCAGCCAACCCTAAGGGCACCGCAAGAGGGACCGACAAAGGAGCGCCTGCGTCAGCCTGATGACGCACCCGACGTAACGGTGACGCCCTGCGGGGACGGCGGCGGCTTCCGGTGCAGCCCCGGCAATCAGCTTAGAGCTTGCGGGCGAGGCGGAAGCGCTGTTGCTCCCCAGTTGCCCGGTCACTGGAACAAGATCTACGACGCGGATCCAGGAAAGGATAAGCGCCTGTACCGGTGACTCACCACCAACAGGGAAGCTTGCGGTGATGGCTAGGATGTTTTCGAACGCAGTTGAGGCTAAGCTACTCACCCTGCTACAAGGGTCTTAAATTCAAGAGCAGGGGAAATTAACATCGTCACATTTGAGCGGGTATTTTTACAAGAAATGGGCATACAACTTTCCTCCCACTAGGACAGCTATAATCGGCGAAATCTAAGCGATGAAGAAATTCGAACCACTGCTGGTCGCACTGTAAACGGAACTGCTTTAGGAGTCCTGCAGTTCCTCCAGTGTTCATTAAAATTACCTTATGACCCTGGAATTCCACTCTTGGTATACATGCAAGTGAAAGGAAAATATGCCCACACAGGAACTTTTATAGTTCACAGCAACACTAACAGTAGCTAAAAGAAAAAAAGCCCCAAATGATATGATGAACCACAGGTACATGCTACAACCCTGAAAAAATCATGCTAAGTCAAGCAAGTCAAAGCCAGTGAGGAAGGTCACACTGTGATTTCATTTATATGAATTGTCCAGAATAGGCAAATCTACCGTCAGAAATAGGCAAGTAGTCACCCAGCACTGGATTGGGGGGAGGTGACAGCCAACCACTACCAAGGTTCCTCTTTGGGATCATGAAAAACTCTAAAATTCACTGTGCTGACGGATGCATAAATGAATATACTAAATGCTACTGAAGACTATACAGTGTGTTAAACCTCAATAAAGTGGGTGGAAAAGAGATTCAGAAATTTCCCCATGTTCTAATTCCATTTTACGCAAAGCACCAAAAGATGCAAAACAGCATGTTTTATGAAAACTCATTTGATCCATTTTGTGATGACACTTGAAACAGATTTACTAATTAAGACAACCAACACTCTGCTTTTACTTTCATTTGCATTTATTTTTTGCAGCATTTATTCCCGGGCCATAAGTTTTTGTTTCTTCAATTTCTTCTGGGATATCTGGGGAAAAGAAAAATGCACTATTAAGATTCCAGAAGATTGTATCTCAATGAAAGAGTAACTGGAAATTTCAACATAAAGGGAAAAACATGAAGAGTCCTTTGGCATAGAGAAGTGGTATGGGGAGAAGGGCAGCCAGGAGGACATCACAGTAGTAAGCAGGAGATAACCAAGACGGCAGCCAGGGTGCCCAGCTGGTTAGAACTAAGTGGCAGCAAGGATGGAGGATAATATTTAATGATAAAATCAACAGAAGACAAATCCATTAGGTGGATCACACCATTAGGTGTGAAGAATCACTCCCAGGTTTCAGGCTTAAACATACTGAAAACAAGCTTATTGGGGGGCAGGGAGGAGAGCCCAGTTTTGGACATGTTGCATTTGAACTGGCTATGGACATCTAGGTGGGGACATAAGCAGATGATCACATGGTTTTAACATACTGAACAATACAAAGTTACTATTCACTGTTAATCAAGAAACTAATGAGACCCATGAAAGCCAAAATAAAATGGTTAGAAGAGGTTGCTGGTTGCTCAGAATAGTCTCCTTTCATGGTTATTCCAAAGGTGTCCTAAGTTAGTCATCACAGCAACCACAAATCTAACACACCAAATAAACAGAGCAGAGACTAAGTAATTGACCTTTTTCTTCTGGGCAACCTCCTCTTCTGGTTTAGGAACAATCTGTTCTTTTTCAGTAAGGATCATCTCAATGTGGCACGGAGAGCTCATGTATGGGTTGATCCGACCATGAGCTCTATAAGTCCTGCGCCGCATCTTGGGGGCTTTGTTCACCTGGATGTGCTCAATGACCAGAGAATCTACATCTAAGCCCTGGAACAAAATCAGGTAACATCTTTATCTTAATACCACAAACTGCATCATTCAAGTTCCTGCCTGAAAAAAAATAATTTGAAAGGCAATCCTTAGGACTTTAAATAGCATATTTGTTCAAGCAGGTTTTTTTAACCTTTATTCTAAGTGTCCTTCCTTAAATCTAACTACCAAAACTCCGTGCTAAATGCACCAAGTTTGTAAGTGGCATTCATAAAGGAGTGGAGTTACAGGATCTGGTAGCATCTATGTCTATTTCTAAGCCTTGATGATAAACAGGATTTTGACAGCAAGGCTTAGCAGCTAGAAGGGCTACAGCTGAACAGACCCACATTAATTCCAGTTCTGACCCAATTTTCAAAATGCAAAAGGGTAATGGATAATTCCTCAAATGGATAAACCTGTTTTGTTGACACAGGTTTTGTTCAGTTAAACATAGTTCTTTTAACTTCTAACTGAAATTTAATGCCTCTCAACTATGAATGTAGGCAACAAACCACATTAATCATTACTACGGCAATCACAGTTCCTTTGGAATAGTACATATTTTATTATATTTTAAAATATCCTGTGAAGGGATTCACAAACCATAGTGTAAAAAAGGTCCATGGCACAAGAAAGTTTACAAACCCTTGGTAAAATACTCAAGGGAAAAAAAGTGTTTCTTTTGCATGTACTGGGATTATAGGGGGGGAAATTCTATAGACTTAAGCTTGAAGTAACTGCAGACCATGCTCCTGAAATGCTTTACAGACAAAAATTTTGGTCTGTTGGAAACTGGAGGTAGAGATTTAAGAGAATTCTTTTAATGGAGAATTTAGCTACTTGAGAAAGCAAGACAATCAAGGAAATAAATCTGGACAACAGCAACTTTAACTGAATAACAATCCAAGTTACATGTATAAAGATATTTATGGTTTGGGTACCTTAAGTTCAGCATTACTCTCTGCATTTTTGAGCATGTGCAGTAAAAATTCAGCACTCTTTTTGGGCCACCGACCCTGCGTCCAGCCCCACTGTTTGGCCTAAAAAACAAACAAAACCAGAGAGCCCATTCGTCACTTCCCCCAATTTAAATCAATGTTACAAGATGAGTTTATTTTAACCAACACCAAGGTTGCTCAGAAAATGTTTTTTTCATGGTTAATCCAAAGGTGTCCTAAGATTGTCATCACAGCAACCAGAAAGAGCCTGATTAAAGGCAGATCATGGCCATTCTTACTCCCTCCAATCACCTTCTCTAACAGTTTGTCTTTTTAAATGACAACTATGAATTCTCACCTGGGCACACCTACCAACTCCACCATTGTAGCGACGGAATGGCACACACTGCTTCTTTAAAGTGACATCCTTCAGATACTTAGTGGCTTTTCGGATATGCATACCCTTAATGGCCTGGGCTGTTTCACGAGTGTTCTAAGTATAAATAATATAAGCTGTGAGTTAACCTTGTATTTTTTTAAAAATCACAAATTTTAAACATTAAATTCTAACATTTTCGACACGTCAACATTTATCAACAGCCAAAACCTTTCCATTTATTAGGACGTGAGCTGATACAATGAAGAATAAAAATCTGTGATTATGAGCCGAGGGAGGTTTGGTTTGAAGGTGGAAACAAGTGAACCCTAAGCATGTTTACTCACTTTAATACGTTCTCCATCATCTTATGAACTACAATTACGTGTCCCATATCTTGATATGCACACTAGGTTCTCAAGCAGTTCTCTGGTAGTTTTACCCAATTCCACAAATCCTAAATCAAAGTACTCATTATATACTGATGATCACGGACCAAAAGGTGGCTGCTCAAAATCGATCGATTTTCACGGTAAATCCAAAGGTGTCCTAAGAAATGCATCACCGCAGCTACCTTTTTAGAATGGCTAAAAAATACTCACTAGAACTCGTGAAACAACTCTTTTAGAGCATAACTATGATTCACATACCTTAAAGTGAACACGAAGATTTGAACCTCTCGACTTGCATGCTAAAAAATACCAAAAAGAAAAGTTTGGGTTAATTCTGGGCATCTTGTTGCCTCTTACTCCAAAATAAAAAATGTTTCGTGTTCACTTACATTTTGTGGGATTTTCTGGGTCAAGTGAATAGCGAACCATTTTTAGAGGTCACCTGGAAACGAGCAAGTATAATTCTGTCAACATTATTTACAGTAACTTACACGGTTTATGTACTAAACGCTGCCCGCAGCTGCTCAGAGAGTAGTTGTTTTCATGATTAATCCAAAGGTGTCCTAAGAAATGCCATCATCGCAGCCATCCTTCTATCCACTGTTTCTTCCCGTGTGGAACTACCAGTGACTACAGCAGTGCTGACACTAGACTAGTGACAAGGACATCATTCCTTTTACCCTCTGGAAGAAAACACAGCCTGTTTCAATCCAAGCCTGGATCCTTCAGACGACTTAACTCGACCCACTACAACCCTCTACAGGCTCCCCCTACAGAAACCTCCTTTACTCACGCCAACTTCACACGTAATCCAGTCTTTTTCCCACACTTTCAATTACCCGCTTTAAGCGCCGCTGAACTCGAAACATTTAACGTTCGGCCACTGAATAAAAGCCTCGACCCTACTTGACTTTACCCCGCCCCCCAAATTTCTCTCGATGCGGCCACAAATGCGCTGCGTTAGCAGCCACCACTCAGCGCGAAAACACTGGGCCTCCGGAGTCGGGAACCACCACAGCCTGCCTGTACGCCCGGCCAACCCCCTTCCCAACCATCGCGCCCCGCTGAGGCCTAAGAGCACCGGGGCGCCAAGCGGGGTACTCCGACACGTCTCCCCGCACAGAACGCCGCTCCCAGAGAGAAATCAGTAGCCGCGAGAGTCCTCCTCCCGAGGGTGTCGAAATTGGCACCGCCAAGGCCAGGATGGCAGCGATAACCAGAGGATTCCGCACTCGGAAGACTCGCCAAAGAAACACCTACCTCAGGCCGCTGACCGGAAAAGGAAGAGCGGTGGTTCATGGGAGAATTCATGAGAACTCGACATCTCGCGAGACTCCCAGCCAAAAGAACGAGATTTGGAGAGGTGGGGGAGGGCGGAGGAGAAAGGGAGTGTGGAATATGTTTGACAAGATCTGGAAACGAATTACCCCTTTAGGGACCGTCTCAAAATTCTTCTTTTTTGCTTCCAGAAATAAAGTTATGGATTCTAAATATCAATCAATTAAAAACAGGTTTGTTCAGAAACAGACTCAGAGACTTAGAGAACGAACTTATGGTTACCAGGGAGAAAGGTGCGGGGTGGGGGGGAAGGATAGTTAGGGAGTTTGGGATTGACATGTACACACTGCTCTATTTAAAATGGATAACCACGACTTCCCTGGTGGCACAGTGGTTAAGACTCCACGCTCCCAATGCCGGGGGCCCGGGTTCGATCCCTGGTTGGGGAGCTGGATCCCACATGCTTGCCGCAACTAAGAAGTCCACATGCTGCAGTGAAGATCCCGCATGCCGCAACTAAGACCCAGCTCAACCAAAATAAAATAAATATTGAAGAAAAAAAAGGGATAACCAACAAGGACCTACTTACTGTATAGCACAGGGGGCTCTGCTCAATATTATGTAGCAACCTAAATGGGAAAATAACTTGAAAAAGAATAGATACATGTATATATATAACTGAATCACTTTGCTATACACCTGAAACTAACACAATATTGTTAATCAGCTATATTCCAATATAAAATAAAAAGTTTTAAAGAAAAGGTTTGTAGTTCTAGGACAAGACCACCTATTATTAGGTATAGACAAGACATTTATTCGTCAACATTTGTTAGGTTTGGTTATGTGATTATATGAAAATGATTTGTAAAGGGACAATTAGGAAGATGCAAAGGGTGGGATGTAATTATGCTAATCAGAAAATTCTCAGTTTAAGACCATCACCCAATCAATTGTAAAGCAACCCTTGTGAAGGATGTAATATCAGAAGGGTCTTGTTCAAGAATGGGGTCTGGTTTCCCCACTGCAACTTGTAGATCTTCATATGGGAAAGGATAACTGTTCCTTGAAAACAAAAATGCCAAGGGACATTTTCTTCCTCGCCAAGGTCATCTGTCTGGTTATTCCTTTACAGTCACTGGTGGTGTGACTGCTGTTAGATTTAGGTCTTCCTTTTACGGCCTCTGTGATTTTCCCAGAAAACTTAAATGAACTCTTTGAATTGTATTTGATATACATATATTTTCTTCAATCTGTTTTTAATTCTTTATTTTAATTTTATTATATGTATTGTGCAGAAATTTTAATTATTAAAACAATAGTGTACTGCAGACAGGGGTAATCCTTAGCAATCAATTGATTTGTTCATTCATCCATTCAGTGAATATTCATCAAACACTTATGTGCCTGCCGCTGTGCTAGATGCTATGCTCTAAGAGGTCCTAGGAGAGTCTCGGCCATCAAGGAACCCACAGTCTTAGAATGAGGGTAAGGACAGAGAAATAGGGAACTAGGAGGTGAACAGCCAATTAGAATACAGTGTGAACTTGCTAAAGTAGGGTGAGCACTTAGAGTAGGAAAGCCTCCCCTGAGCAGATGACATGGCAGCTGCACCATGAATGACCAGGAGGAGCTAGCTGGCCATGGCAATACAGAAAGAGAAAAATAACTATTATTACCAGCAAGAAAATTCTGCTATGGGAACGGCAATTGTTTGGATTCTTTTTGGGTGTGGGTGGGGCGAGGTAAGATGGAGTGGCAAACCTGATCTGGAAGGAACCTATTTGTCTGCCAAGGAGTTTGAAGTTTACCTTAAGGTCAATGAGGGACTTTTCAAAGTGTTTAGACCCTTGGGGGAATGGGTGAGGTAACTTGATCAGATTCACTTTTGAAAAAATCACTCCACAGGGAGACATTTGGGATGCCTCAGGGGCAAGACCAGAAGCTGGCAAAAGATGGTGGTGGCTTGAACTGATCAGGTTCAGTTTAATATTTTTACAAAGAGAATAGAGAGTGGTGGATGAATTCAAGAGATTTTGGTAAAACTCACGTGATTTCCTGATTATAAGCTGTAAAAGTTGGTACTTTTGTACCTTGCCTGGAATCAACTTCTTCCAAACTCCTGTGAATGTTCTTAATGGCAACTAGAACGGTGAATCCTTTACAGAAGGTTTTCAATTGGCTTTGCCCAGATCATCAGAGGAATCACTATCTATGGCAGCTACAGCCTTACGAAATGTATTTCTCAAATGATGAGACTTCAAAGCCAAAATCACCCCTTGATCCACGGGCTGCAGAATGGATGTTATGTTAGCAGGCATGAAAACAACATCAATTTTCTTGTACATTTTCATCAGAGTTCTTGGGTGACCAGGTACATTGCCAATGAGCAGTAATATTTCAAAAGAAATCTTTTTTTCTGAGCAGTATGTCTTAACAGTGGGCTTAAAATACTCAGTAAACCATGTTGTAAACAGATGTGCTGTCATCCAGGCTTTGTTGTTCCATTTATAGAGCACAGGCTGAGTAGATTTAGCATAATTCCTAAGGGTCCTAGGATTTTCAGAATGGCAAATGAACATTGGCTTAACTTCTTATCACCAGCTCCATTAGCCCCTAACAAGTGTCATTCTGTCCTTTGAAGCTTTGAAGCCAGACATTGACTTCTCCTCTCTAGCTATGATATTCCAAGATGACATCTACTTCCAACAGAAGCCTGTTTCATCTACCCTGAAAGTCTGTTGTTTAGTATAGCCACATTCATTTGTTATCTTAGCTAGATCCTCTGGATAACTTTTCTTCTGCTTCCTCACCTCTCTCAGCCTTCACAGAATTGAAGAGAGTTAGAGCTTTGTTCTGGATTAAATTTTGACTTATGTGATATTGTGGCTGGTTTGGTCTTCTGTCAACTATCCAGAGCACTGAAACTTTCTCCATACCAGCCAAAAGGCTGTTTCACTTTCTTATTATTGTGTGCTTACTGAGTAGCACTTCTAATTTCCTTCAAGAACCTGCGCCGCAACCCCCCTCCACCCCATAACTCGGCCAACTGCTTGAGACAAGAGGCTTAGCTTTTGACTTGTCTTGGTTTTCGGCATACTTTCCTCACAAAGCTTCATCATTTCTAGCTTTTGATTTAAAGTGAGGAATGTGTGACTCTTCCTTTCACTTGAATACTTAGAGGACTTTGCTATTTTTTTTAATTAAAATTTTTTTTTTATTTTTTAATTTTTGGCTGTGCCTTGCATCTTGTGGGATCTTAGTTCCCCAATGAGGAATTGGACCTGTGCCCTTGGCAGTGAAAGCGTGGCATCCTAACCACTGGACCATCAGGGAATTCCCTGGAGGCCTTTGTTGAGTTATTAGTTGGCCTCATCTCAATATTGTTGTGTCTCAGGGAATAGAGAGGTTCCAGAAGAGGGAGAGAGGTGGGAGAATGGCTGGGCAGTGGAGCCGTCAGAGCCCACACATTTATTGATTAATTTTGCTGTCTTATATGGGCGTAGCTCATGGCACCCCAAAATAATTACAATAGTAACATTGAAGAGCACAGATCACCATAACACATATAATAATCATGAAAAAGATGGAATTACTGACAGAATTACCAAAACGAGACACGAAGTGAGCAAATGCTATTGGAAAAATGGCGCTGAGGCCTGCTCCAGGCATGGTTGCCACAAACCTTCAATTTGTAAAAACCTTAAAATCTGGGAAGGGCAATAAAGTGAAATGCAATAAAACAGGTATGTCTGTATAACAAAGGAAAACTAGCTTTATGAATGACACCTCCCAGAGGTATTGTGTATTGGATTGAATGGAGGAACATGAATAGCTAAAGGAAGTATTTCATTCATAAGCAGGTGGGGCAGTGTTTCTGAGGAGCAGTAGAGTTTGGAGATGGGCCAGAAGAGGATCCTTCCTGCCAACCTCAGAGGACACCACAGTCTGGAGCAGAATAATTCCATTTGAGTAGTGGCAGGATACCCCTAATCCTCTCAGAGAACAGGAGGTTGGCAGGGGCCACTTCAGGGGGGCTGGTCAGGGTACATGGGTCCTGACTTGGTACTTGGAATCTGTTTTAATTGTCACAGAAAACCACTGAAGGGCTTTCAGCAGGGAAGGGACGTGATAAGATTTATGCTTTAAATAAACGACTGAGAGCTCTGTGGAGAGTAGAGTGTGAAGGGCAATGGTGAGGTCACGGAGAGGGAGGCAGAGGTTCTCGCAAGAGCTAATGACAGCTTAGACTAGGCTGGCCACAGTGGAGATGGTGAAGAGGAATCAGATTCAGGGGATCTTTTGGAAGCTGAGTCAATGGAACTTGCTAATGGATTGGATGTGGCAAGTGAGGGAAAGCTAGTCATCAAGGACGGCTCCCAGATTTTGGCCTGAGCTGCAGGAGGTACAAAATGCTGTGCCTGGCGGAGGAGCAAGGAATAATAAAGTAAGTATTCTATTTGGTCCGATTAAAAGCTTAAAGAAGTTTTAATTTATAAAATTTCAAAACACACAAAGGTAGAGGGAGAGCAATAGAGCGAGCCTGCAGGTACTCACATTAAACTTCAATGGCTGGGCTCCCCTGGTGGCGCAGTGGTTGAGGGTCCACCTGCCGATGCAGGGGACACGGGTTCGTGCCCCGGTCCGGGAGGATCCCACATGCCGCGGAGCAGCTGGGCCCATGAGCCGTGGCCCCTGAGCCTGCGTGTCCGGAGCCTGTGCTCCACAATGGGAGAGGCCACAACAGTGAGAGGCCTGTATACTGCAAAAAAAAAAAAAACTTCAATGGTAATCAATATTTTGTCTTTCTTGTTTTATGTATTTCTTCCTCCCTACCCAACTTTCACCACTTCCTCTCCCTTTTCTTACAGTATTTAAATCCCAAATATATTCTTTCATTTGTATGTACATCAGTATGTATCTCTAGTGGTTAAGAATCTCCTTCCCCTCCCCTGCCCCTTCTCTCCCCCTTCCCTCCCCCTTCCCCCTTCCTCTCTCCTCTTCCCCCTCTTCTCCTCCTTCTCCTTCTTCTTCATCTTCTTCCTCTTCTTATAACCGTTATACCATTATCATACCTAAAACAACAACAATAATTTCTTAATACACCTCAGACCCTACTTTGTGATCAACTTCCTCTGTCTCAGAAAGGCTTTTACAGTTCGTTCAAATCAGGACCCAGACAAGATCCAAATATTATGGTTGTGAGATATATCTCCCAAATCACTTTTAATCTATAACTATTTCTCTTTTTCATATTCTCTTTGTAATCTCCCCACTCTCCACCCCATTCCACTTACTTGTTGCAAAGACTAGATCACTTGCCTTATAGAATTTCCCACACTTTAGATTTTGGCTAATTACATCCTCATGGTATCATTGAACATTTTCCTCTGTCTTTCAATTTTCCTGGAATTATACCTTGAAGCTTGATCAGATTCCGTTCCATTTGGGGGGCAAGAAAACTTCATAAGTGGTACTATGTATTTATCATTACATCACATCAGGATAGACAAAATGTCATGATTGTCTCATTTTTACCCGTATTAAGATGGGTAAGTGAGTTCAGGAGATGTCAGTCTGATCCCTTCATTAGAAAATCCCACATCAGCATTTTAAATAATTAATTAATTAATTTTTGGTTGCCTTGGGTCTTCGTTGCTGCACGCAGGCTTTCTCTAGTTGTAGCGAACAGGCGCTACTCTTCCTTGCGGTGTGCGGACTTCTTATTGTGGTGGTTTCGGTGGTTTCTCTTGTGGAGCACCAGCTCTAGGCGCGTGGGCTTCAGTAGTTGTGGCTTGCAGGCTCTAGAGCTCTAGAGCGCAGGCTCAGCAGGTGTGGTGCGTGGGCTCAATTGCTCCGCGGCATGTGGGATCTTCCTGGACCAGGGCTCAAACCCGTGTCCCCTGCATTGGCAGGCGGATTCTTAACCACTGTGCCGCCAGGGAAGTCCCTGGGAAGTCCCCCACATCAGCTCTTTACCTAATGGCTTTAGCAGCTCTTGAAATTCATTGCCTAGATGCATTATTTAATCAGATGTTAAAAAGTGGTGATTTTTCCCCCTAATTAGCTTTTTTTTTTCGGCTGTGCCTCGCAGCTTGAGAGATCTTAGTAGTTCCCTGACAGGGAATGAACCCTGATCTGGGCAGTGAAAGTGTGGAGTCCTAACCACTGGACTGCCAGGGAATCCCCATTAGCATTTTTTAATTGGACTTGTGTAAAAAAGAATTTTCCCTGTTTCCACTATTTGAAATATATTTCACACAGGATAGGCAGGATAAAACTTAATTTTCTCCTTTATTTATTGACTTTTAGAAAATTGAGCTCGTTCCCAAAGCAACTACCAGAAACGGCTGATTTAGATTTTTACAAATCAGCTTTATTGAGGTATACTTTATATACAATAAAATTCCCCCAATTTTAAGCATACAATTTATTAAGTTTTGACAGATGTACGTGGTCATATAACTACCACCACAATCATGATCTAGAACACTTCCATCACCCCTCAAAATTCCCTTATGTCTCTGTTTAAAAAAAAGGTAGTAGGCCCAAAATGGAGTCACTCGTGCTAAGTGACTCCCAGGTCAGCACACCAAAGTTTAGTCTGTAACCTAATTGTAGTTTCAGATTCTTTCAGGAGTGGAATATAAAATTCCAGTTTGGAATTTCCTGATTAACGCTAGTGAGGTAATCTACAAGATAGACCCCTGCCCTTCCCCCAATAGCAGGTGATCTTGCCTGAAATAATCCTTTCTTTTGTTTTTTACTTCCTTGTCCCACCCTCTCTGCCTTGAAAAACCTTCCACTTTGTACAGCTCCTCAGAGCACCTTTCTACTTGCTAGTTGGGATGCTGACAACTAATTAAATGATTTATTAAATAAATCACTTAATAAAGCCAATGAACTCTTCAAATTTACTCGGTTAGGCTTTGTTTTTTAACATTTCTTTGGAACCAATCTCCTTCTCCCACCCATGGAACCTAACGACTACTGCTCTACTTTCTGTCGCTGTAGTTTTGCCTTTTCCAGAATGCCATGTGAATCCTACAGTATGTAGTATTTTATGTCTGGCTTCTTTCATTTAGCACGATGCTTTTGAGATTCATTTAGATTATTGCATGTATCAGTAAGTCATTCCTTTATTGTTGAATAGAATTCCATTGTACAGCTATCTCACAATTTGTTTACCAGTTCAGCAGTAGATGGACATTTCTGTTGTTTCATGTTTTTGGCTCTGATGAATGAACCTGTTGCAAACTTTTGAGTACAGGTTTTTGTATGGACATATGTTTTCACTTGTCTTGGATAGTTACCTAGGAGTGGAATTGCCTGGTTACATGTTAAATTTATCTTTTTTTTTTTTCAAACACACAGACTTTTTTTTTTGTTTTTTTTTGCGGTACGCGAGCCTCTCACTGCTGTGGCCTCTCCCGTTGCGGAGCACAGGCTCCGGACGCGCAGGCTCAACGGCCATGGCTCACGGGCCCAGCCGCTCCGTGGCATGTGGGATCTTCCCAGACCGGGGCACGAACCCGCGTCCCCTGCATCGGCAGGCGGACTCTCAACCACTGCGCCACCAGGGAAGCCCTATAAAGCAGGTTCTTATTAGTTATCCATTTTATACATATTAGTGTATACATGTCAATCCCAATCTCCCAATTCATCCCCTCCCCCCGACACTTTCCCCCTTGGTGTCCATATGTTTGTTCTCTACATCTGTGTCTCTATTTCTGCCCTGCAAACTGGTTCAACTGTACCATTTTTCTAGGTTCCACATATATACGTTAATATATGATATTTGTTTTTCTCTTTCTGACTTACTTCACTCTGTATGACACTCTCTAGATCCATCCATGTCTCTACAAATGACCCAATTTCGTTCCTTTTTATGGCTAAGATTCCACGGTATATATGTACCACATCTTTATCCATTCGTCTGTCGATGGGCATTAGGTTGCTTCCATGTCCTGGCTATTGTAAATAGGCTGCAATGAACAATGAGGTGCATGAGTCTTTTTGAATTATGGTTTTCTTTGGGTATATGCCCAGTAGTGGGATTGCTGGGTCATATGGTAAATCTATTTTTAGTTTTTTAAGGAACCTCCATACTGTTCTCCATAGTGGTTGTATCCATTTATATTCCCACCAACAGTGCAAGAGGGTTCCCTTTTCTCCACACCCTCTCCAACATTTGTTGTTTGTAGATTTTCTGATGATGCCCATTCTGACTGGTGTGAGGTGATACCTCATTGCAGTTTTGATTTGCATTCTCTAATAATTAGTGATGTTGAGCAACTTGTCATGTGCCTCTTGGCCATCTGTATGTCTTCTTTGGAGAAATGTATATTTAGGTCTTCTGCCCAGTTTTTGATTGGGTTTTTTTTTTTTTAATATTGAGCTGCATGAGCTACCTGTATATTTTGGAGATTAATCCTTTGTCCGTTGCTTCATCTGCAAATATTTTCTCCCATTCTGGGGTTTGTCTTTTTGTCTTGTTTGTAGTTTCCTTTGCTTTGCAAAAGCTTTTAAGTTTCATTAGGTTCCTTTTGTTTATTTTTGGTTTTATTTCCATTACTCTAGGAGGTGGGTCAAAAAAGATCTTGCTGTGATTTATGTCAGAGTGTCCTTATGTCAGAGTGTTCTCCTCTAAAGTTTTAGTGTCTGGTCTTACATTTAGGTCTCGAATCCATTTTGAGTTTATTTTTGTGTATGGTGTTAGGGAGTCTTCTAATTTCATCCTTTTACACGTAGCTGTCCAGTTTCCCAGCACCACTTATTGAAGAGACTGTCTTTTCTCCATTGTGTATTCTTGCCTCCTTTGTCATAGATTAGTTGACCATAGGTGTGTGAGTTTATCCCTGGGCTTTCTATCCTGTTCCATTGATCTATATTTCTGTTTTTGTGCCAGTACCATATTTTACTGTAGCTTTGTATTATAGTCTGAGGTCAGGGAGTCTGATTCCCCCAGCTCCGTTTTTTTCCCTCAAGACTGCTTTGGCTACTTGGGGTCTTTTGTGTCTCCATACAAATTTTAAGATTTTTTTGTTCTAGTTCTGTAAAAAATGCCTCTGGTAATTTGATAGGGATTGCATTGAATCTGTAGATTGCTTTGGGTAGTACAGACATTTTCACAATATTGATCCTTCCAATCCAAGAACATGGTATATCTCTCCATCTGTTTGTATCATCTTTGATTTCTTTCATCAGTGTCTTATAGTTTTCTGAGTACAGGTCTTTTACCTCCTTAGGTAGGTTTATTCCTAGATATTTTATTCTTTTTGTTGCAATGGTAAATGAGACTGTTTCCTTAATTTCTCTTTCTGATTTTTGTTGTTAGTGTAAAGGAATGCAAGAGATTTCTGTGCATTAATTTTGTATCCTGCAACTTTACCAAATTCATTGCTTAACTCTAGTAGTTTTCTGGTGGCATCTTTAGGATTTTCTATGTATAGTATCATGTCATCAGCAAACAGTGACAGTTTTACTTCTTCTTTTCCAATTTGTATTCCTTTTATTTCTTTTTCTTCTCTGCTGTGGCTAGGACTTCCTAAACTATGTTGAATAATAGTGGTGAGAGTGGACTTCATGTCTTGTTCCCGATCTTAGAGGAAATGCTTTCAGTTTTCCACCATTGAGAATGATGTTGGCTGTGGGTTTGTCATATACGGCCTTTATTATGTTGAGGTAGGTTCCCTCTATGCTTGCTTTCTGGAGGGTTTTTTTCATAAATTGGTGTTGAATTTTGTCAAAAGCTTTTTCTGCATCTATTGAGACGATCATATGGTTTTTATTCTTCAGTTTGTTAATGTGGTGTATCACATTGATTGATTTGCATATATTGAAGAATCCTTACATCCCTCCAATAAATCCCACTTGATCATGGTGTATGATCCTTTTAATGTGCTGTTGGATTCTGTTTGCTAGTATTCTGTTGAGGATTTTTGCATCTATATTCATCAGTGATATTAGTCTGTAATTTTCTTTTCTTGTAGTACCTTTGTCTGGTTTTGGTATTAGGGTGATGGTGACCTCATAGAATGAGTTTGAGAGTGTTCCTTCCTCTGCAATTTTTTGGAAGAGTTTGAGAAGGATGAGTGTTAGCTCTTCTCTAAATGTTTGAAAGAATTCACCTGTGAAGCCATCTGGTCCTGGACTTCTGTTTCTTGGTAGATTTTTAATCACAGTTTCAATTTCATTATTTGTGATTGGTCTGTTCATATTTTCTATTTCTTCCTGGTTCAGTCTTGGAAGTTATACCTTTCTAAGAATTTGTCCATTTTTCCAGGTTGTCCATTTTATTGGCACAGAGCTGCTTGCAGTAGTCTCTTATGATGTTTTGTATTTCTGGGGTGTCTGTTGTAACTTCTTCTTTTTCATTTCTAATTTTATTGATTTGAGTCCTCTCCCTCTTTTTCTTGATGAGTCTGGCTAAAGGTTTATCAATTTTGTTTCTCTTCTCAAAGAACCAGCTTTTAGTTTTATTGATCTTTGCTATTGTTTTCTTTCTTTCTACTTCATTTATTTCTGCTCTCATCTTTATGATTTCTTTCCTTCTACTAACTTTGGGTTTTGTTTGTTCTTCTTTCTCTCGTTCCTTTAGGTGTAATGTTAGGTTGTTTATTTGAGATGTTTCTTGTTTCTTGAGGTAGGCTTGTATTGCTATAAACTTCCCTGTTAGAACTGCTTTTGTTGCAACCCATAGGTTTTGGGTCGTCGTGTTTTCATTGTTATTTGTTTCTAGGTATTTTTTGATTTCCTCTTTGATTTCTTCAGTGATCTCTTGGTTATTTAGTAATGTATTGTTTAGCCTCCAGGTGTTTGTGTTTTTTACATTTTTTCCCCCTGTAATTGATTTCTAATTTCATAGCGTTGTGGTTGGAAAAGATGTTTGATATGATTTTAATTTTCTTAAATTCACTGACACTTGGTTTGTGACTCAGTATGTGATCTATCCTGGAGAGTGTTCCATGTGCACTTGAGAAGAAAGTGTAATCTGCTGCTTTTGGTTGGAATGTCCTACAAATATCAATTAAATCTATCTGGTCTTTTGTATGATTTAAAGCTTCTGTTTCCTTATTAATTTTCTGTGTGGGTGATCTGTCCATTGGTGTAAGTGAGGTGTTAAAGTCCCCCATTATTATTGTGTTATTGTCAATTTCCTCTTTTATAGCTGGTAGCAGTTCCCTTATGTATTGAGGTGCTCGTATGTTGGGTGCATATATATTTATAATTGTTATATCTTCTTCTTGGATTGATCCCTTGATCATTATGTAGTGTCCTTCCTTGTCTCTTATAATATTCTTTATTTTAAAGTCTATCTTGTCTGATATGAGAATTGCCACTCCAGCTTTCTTTTGATTTCCATTTGCATGGAATATCTTTCTCCATCCCCTCACTTTCAGTCTGTATGTGTACCTAGGTCTGAAGTGGGTTTCTTGTAGACAGCATATATATGAGTCTTGTTTTTGTATCCTTTCAGTGAGCCTGTGTCTTTTGATTGGAGCATTTAATCCATTCATGTTTAAGGTAATTATTGATATGTATGTTCCTATTACCATTTTCTTAATTATTTTGGGTTTGTTTTTGTAGGTCTTTTTCTTTTCTTGTGTTTCCCACCTAGAGAAGTTCCGTTAGCATTTGTTGTAGAGCTGGTTTGGTGGTACTGAATTCCCTTAGCTTTTGCTTGTCTGTAAAGCTTTCGACTTCTCTGTCGAATCTGAATGAGATCCTTGCCAGGTAGAGTAATATTTGTTGTAGGTTTCTCCCTTTCATCACTTTAAATATATCATGTCACTCCCTTCTGGCTTGTAGAGTTTCTGCTGAGAAATCAACTGTTAACCTTATGGGAGTTCCCTTGTATGTTATTTGTCATTTTTCCCTTTTTGCTTTCAATAATTTTTCTTTGTCTTTAATTTTTGTCAATTTGATTACTATGTGTCTTGGCTTGTGTCTCTTGGGTTTATCCTGCCCAGGACTCTGCTCTTCCTGGATTTGGGTGGCTGTTTCCTTTTCCATGTTAGGGAAGTTTTTGACTATAATCTCTTCAAATATTTTCTTGGGTCATTTCTCTCTCTCTTCTCCTTCTGGGACCCCTATAATGTGAATGTTTTTGTGTTTAATGTTGTCCCAGAGGTCTCTTAGGCTGCCTTCATTTCTTTTCATTCTTTTTTCTTTATTCTGTTCTGCATCAGTGAATTCCACCATTCTGTCTTCCAGGTCACTTATCCCTTCTTCTGCGTCTGTTATTCTGCTATTGATTCCTTCTAGTGTATTTTTCATTTCTGTTATTGTGTTGTTCATCTCCGTTTGTTCTTTAATTCTTCTAGGTGTTTGTTCTTTAATTCTTCTAGGTCTTTGTTAAACATTTCTTGCATCTTCTCTGTCTTTGCCTCCATTTTTTCCGAGGTCCTGGATTATCTTCACTTTCATTATTTTGAATTCTTTTTCTGGAAGGTTGCCTACCTCCACTTCATTTAGTTGTTTTTCTGGGTTTTTTTCTTGCTTCTTCATCTGGTACAAAGTCCTTTGCCTTTTCATTTTGTCTATCTTTCTGTGAATGTGGTTTTCCTTCCACAGTCTGCAGAATTGTGGTTCTTTTTGCTTTGGCTATCTGCCCTCTGGTGGATGCGGCTGTCTCTATGTTTAACTTTTTAAGAAACTGACAAACTATTTTCCAGGGTGGCTGTACCTTTTGGCATTCCCACCAGCAATGTATGACGATCCCAGTTTCTCCACATCTTTGCCCAAACTTGGTGTTGTCTGTATTTTTAATTATAGTCACTGTAATGGCTGTGTAGTAGTATCTTCATGTGATTTTAATTTGTATTTCTGTAGAGTCTAATGAAGTTGAACATCTTTTCATGTACCATACAACTCTCTGAAGTATCTGTTTAAATCTTTCAGCCATTTAAATTTATTCATTTTCAAAATGTTTATTTATTTATTTATTTGGCTGCGTCAGGTCTTAGTTGCAACAGGTGCGATGTTCCTTGTGAAACCGTGCACCTCAGATTGGGACTTGAACTCACGTGCAGAGCTCGAATCTGGCCAAACCCCACAGCCTTACAACTGAGATCACATACCTGGTTTCAGGACTTAATGAAGCTCAAGTTCTTGATGTGTCATCACAGAAAGAGTTCAGTGAGAGACAAAGTGATAGGTAAGAAGTGGATTTATTTAGAGAGAAACACTCCACAGACATAGTGTGGGCCATCTCAGAAAGCAAGAGCAGCCCTAAGGTATGGGGTTGTCAGTTTTTATAGGGGTGCGTAATTTCATAGGCTAATGTGTCCTAACCTGGTGTCCTAACCACTGGACTACCAGGGAATTCCCTTGGATACAAGTTCTTTATCAGCTTTGCAAATATTTTCTCCCAGGTTCTGACTTGTCTTTTATTTTCTTAATAATGTTTAATAAAGTGCAAAAGTTTTAAATTTGGGGAATTCCCTGGTGGTCCAGTGGTTAGGACCCCATGCTTCCACTGCAGGGGGCACAGGTTCGATCCCTGGCTGGGGAACTATGATCCCACATGCCGCAGGGCATGGCCAAAAAAAAAAGTTTTAACTTTGGATGAAGTCCAATGTATTCTTTCTTTCTTTTATTAATTGTGATTTTGGTATTGTAGTTAAGAAATCTTTTCCCATCCCAAAGTAATGATTTTTTTCCTGTTTTTCTTCTAGAAGTTTTATATTTGTACTTCTTAAATTTACGTTGATTTAGTTTTGGTAACTCAATTTTGTTTGAGGTGAGGGTCTAAATTCACCTTTTTAGGGACTTCCCTGGTGGCACAGTGGTTAAGAATCTGCCTGCCAATGCAGGGGACATGAGTTCAATCTCTGGTCCGGGAAGATTCCACATGCTGTGGAGCAACTAAGCCAGTGTGCCACAACTACTGAGCCTATGCTCTAGAGCCCACGAGCCACAACTACTGAAGCCCGCATGCCTAGAGCTCGTGCTCCGCAGCGAGAGAAACCATTGCAGTGAGAAGCCCATGCACTGCAACAAAGAGTAGCCCCTGCTCAATGCAACCAGAGAAAGCCCGTGCAGAGCAACGAAGACCCAGTGCAGCCAAAAATAAATAAATTAATTAAAAAAAAATACATTCACCTTTTTACACATGGGTATCCAATTCCTAGCACCATTTGTTGAAAAAAAATGTCTTTATTGAATTGCTTGTGGAGTAGATGCAGTTAGTTTGGTAGATATGGTGGGGGAAGGTAATAGGAAGAAACATGTTTGAAGTTAAGCAGCACTTACTATGAGCCAGGAACAGTTTGAAGCATTTCTCGTAGGTTTTCTCATTGAGAAAATCTTGAGGGTCTTCTCACAAACCTTGTGAAGTAGGTGTCCTTAAACCATTCTCTTAATGGTTTTGGAGATCTCAGCGAGCATGTGCCCTACTTATGTGGGTTCCAGAGTCAGACCCTGGAGGGGTTCAAGGGTCTTCCTAGAAAGTGGATAATAATAAAATCTGGAGAGGGATACGGCAATGATGGTGGGAATGAAACAGGAGGGAAGGGACAGGGCACAACCTTTGAAAGAATGACATAGCCTGAGGACATGACACAAACTGATTAGAACCAAATGGGTCCAAGATGGCAGACAAGTTGACTTCCACTAGACCTTGAGCCTCAGTATACACTCACTGTAACACATCAGCAAGCTAAATGACAAACCCTAAGATGCCACCATAGTTCCAAGGCTGACCAGAAGGATCAAAAAGTAGGCGGTGGCCCAATTCCTGGAAATCCCCGCCCCTTCCCCAAATAGCTGGAATACTCCTCCCACTCATTAGCCTATGAAATTACCCGCTCCTATAAAAACTGACAATGCCATACCCTGGTGCCTTTCTCACCTTCTGAGATGGCCCACACTCTGTCTGTGAAGTGTGTTTCTCTCTAAATAAATCCACTTCTTACCTATCACTTTGTCTCTCACTGAATTCTTTCTGCGATAAGATGTCAAGAACCTGAGCTTCATTAAGTCCTGAAACCAGGTGTGTGATCTCAGTAGGAAGACTGGGTTTTGGCCAGGTTCGAGTCCCAGCACATGGGTTCAAGTTCCAATCTGAGGTACACAGTTTCAGCAACGGGAGTGAGTAGAGCCTCTATGAGGAGAATCTGGCTGTAGAAGGTGGTAGAATTTGTTTTTTTTTTTGCAACAGATGAATTCCTGAAGGCATCTCATAATGCAAGACTAATTTTCCATAGCAATGAACATAAAATAAGAAGGAATGTATTCCTAATACATCTAAATATGCAACTGTCATAAGAGTCTACTTATTTTTTTCAGCATTATCTCTACTATTTTATAGCATAGTGCTTAAGAGCATAGACACTGGAGCCAGACTTCTTAGTTTCAAATCCCATCTTCTCTCTCTTTTTCGAGGACTGCCATTCACTAGCTGCCTGACCTGGAAAACGTTACTTAAGTTACCTGTGTCTCAGTTTCCTTATCTTATCTTTCCAGATAACTGGAAAGATATCTGGAAAGATATGTTTACAGATAACTGTAAAATGGGAACAATGATAATAGAAGCTACCACATAGGGTTGTTATGAGGATTGAGTTAATATTTATAGAGCACTTAGAATGGTGCGTGGTACACAGGAAGTGCTATTAAGTACTTTTTAAGTAAAAAATTACTATGTTTCAGAGAAGGATTTCTTAAATTAATAGCATGGCATATTATGGACTGCTTTTTAAATAAAAGCTTTTCCCTAACATTTCATCACATCTAAATTCTGCTGTAAAGCTACTGGTATTTTGGCATACTTTTCCAGCAGTAGTGTTAGCACCCCATCTTAGTGGAGGACACTGTTTTAGGATACAGAAAATACTTTTTAAGTTATAACAGTGAACAGCACAATAGTCACTAAGATCACTTATGTGCTCACAAACAGAGTTGGGTGAAAGCAGTCACACCTTAAAGACTGATCATATTTCTAAGATTTCATTTATATAAAAGACAAAAACTAATCTTTTCTGTATGAAGTCAGGATAGTGGTTGCCCTCGGAGGGGAACAGGATAACTGGATAGTAGGTAAAATGTGGCTTCTGGGAGCTGATGATGTCCTATTTCTTAACCTGGGTACTGGTTTCACAGTTTCTTGCCTGCAAGCTGGTGCAGTTTATGAAAATCCATAGTTATACACATATGATATGTGTCTCTCTATATATTATATATGTAATATATTCAGTATTATTCTTCATTTGTATGATGTTTCAATTCTTTTAAGTAACCATGGGTGTATTAGTTTGCTAGGGCTGCCATAACAAAATACCACAGATTGGGTGGCTTAAACAACAAAACTCATACAATTTCTTTCTTCTTTTGTCACTCAGTCACTAATGCATTCAACTAAGAAGCCATTACATGTACAGGGTGGGCTATGCACTGTCCATGCATAGTAAATGCTAAGCGGTATTCTACTTAGGTAGAGAGCAAGACACAGATACATTTTATAAGGAAGTAAAGGCAATGCAAGCAATGTCATAAAACAACACAGGATTCGCACCCGGAAGAGTTGTGCAGGTCTTAAGTAACGTTGGCGACTGCTTTCTATTGCATAATGGACGTTTGGCGGCATAGAAGGGACATCACGCACATACTGGTTGAATAAATGCTTACAGTAGCCTTTAAGCATTTGGCTGACTATATACTGGGTCAACTGAGCTGGGCTGGAAGAAGGGTCTGGCATTTATCACACCGGCATTGTGGCTGGATGCTCTACGTTCGCTAGTGCTTGGAACTTCATGATGGGTGGAGGAGGCTATGCAGGCTGGGCTCCCCAGGAAGCAGCGTCTGAGACAGAGATGAACAAGTGCTCATGGATTTAATAATATGGAAAGGAGGGTTAAGAAGCAGGACTGATCCTGAGGGCCAAATCAGGCTCTGATGCGGTCTCCAGTGAAAGATTCAACCAGTACCCCACTCCCAACCAGAGGAGCTCTGGAGCTGGATGTTGTCCCAAGTTGGCTGAAGGGGCTGGGCCTCTGTAAGTCCACGGATCAGTCACTGATGTAGGCTGCCCAGGAAGGGGGTGTGACCTTGGGGGAGGCAGTTTTCTTCAGCCAGGTTCTTTTTCCAGTTGAATTCATGCAGCCGATAATGAACTGATGCTGAGACTGAACAGCACAAGCTTTATTCAATGGCCAAAGAACGGAGAAGTGGGAACCCAGTTCGCAAATCAATTTCTCAACCCAATTCGGGAGGTAACACCAAATACATAGGAAGATCGAGGTAAAAGGCAGGGAATTGGAAAGAGTGGGAGGAATATTCATGAGTTATCTGAGAACAGGTGTGTGGTTTGGACCTGGAACCGATGTAACCCTCCTTTTCAGTCCTTGTATGGGCTTTTCCAGTTGTCATGGCAATCATCAACTGTCTTGGTGCTGGTGGGTGTGTCGTTTAGCATGTTACTGGATTACAGTGAGCGTATAGTGAGGCTCAATGTCCACTGGAAGTCAAAACCTTCCTCCATCTTGGGTCTAGTTGGTTCTAACCAGTTCCTGTTTTTTCTCTTTGCAGCATCCTCCTGAAACTTAGATAAGAGTAATTGGTTTCCATTCGAGGAAGGGACAGGGGTATGATTTTGGGTCAACAGCCTTGGTAACAATGCCTGTGTTTTTTTCTAGAATCCTGTCTGCCAGTTCTGCACATCCCTGCCTCCCTGACTGCTTACCAGGGACCTCCACCTTTCCTGGTGACCCTCAGCTCACTGTGGCTGGCCTGGCTTCCCCATCCTGCCTCTGGACCATCCGTCTCTTGGTTGGCTATCAAGCTTTCCTCCAGCTTTTGCAATGCTCTCTGGTGCCTGGTTCACAGTCCCATTTTCTCAGCCCACTGCTGCCTGCATTCATCAAGATGAACCTAATGAAAGCAATGTTGAGGACGATTATTCTGGCTCTGAGGCACTAGGTGGATTGGTGAGGCCAACAACCTCGGATTAAATTCTGGAAAATTCTAGGAAATACCAGAAAAGCTGTAGCAGATGAGGTAATACGAGTTTGGCAAGGGCGAAGAAAGTGGGAATGCAATAGCAAACGCCTTTGGACTCCTCAAACACGACTGAAACACAGCTCCCCTGGGACCTTCTTCTATTGGATTCTCTTTGATGGCAACCCCTGGGGCTTCATTTGCTGTGTAGATCTCCAGGGAGCAGCAGGAAACAACAAATCCTTAGCCTCTCAAAGTCATAGCCGTTCTCCTAGCTGACCTGACAAACTCAGATGTTAAGTGGGCCCTGCAGGAATTTGACAGTTTGTCCAAATAACTGTTTTCAGTTGAGGCTATAAATCTCTTAGGAAAAGGTTTATCTGCCTGGCCGTTCAGTCAGTTGGCCAATATGAATTAGTCTGACCATCTTCTCAGAAAAGAATGTCTTTGGGGATTTTCAGATGAGTGAATATTCAATATTCTGTCTTTTAGCTTTACCATCCACCTCCCTGCCCCTTCGTAGAATATTCTTCAGATAGTTGGCTCCTGGGCCTCCAGGAGCGCCAGGGGAAGAAAGCCTTAATCCCTTGGCAGGATTTACTGGCTCTCCTCAGTCTGAGCCTCCCATACAATGCTGTTTGAGCTTCCCTTAGAAATTGGCCTTCTTTGCCAGGAAAGGGGGAGTCTTTACATGACAATAAGGAAAATGTAAGCCCTTACACCGAGGGTGGAGTCCTTTTCTTTGCCTCTTAGGATGGCGTGCTACTGCCAGCTCCTCCCTACCTCCTGGTTGGTCTTTCCCCAACCACCCAGAGCTAGCACTGGGGGGAGGGGGATCGTGTAGAGGGATACTGACATCCAGTAACTGGAATGGAATTCCACTTCTTCCCAGTCGGGTGTCTCAATGCAAGTTACTTGGTTTTGCTGAGCTTTGCTCTTTCATTTGTAAAAAAAAAAATAAAGAGATAACAAACCAGTTGTACTGGGTTGCTAGGAAAGTTATAAGAGAAAGATAAAAGACACAGTGAATAGCACAAGGTTAGATATTCAGTAATACTGGCTAATTCCTACATTCTCTCTCCTTCTGTTGCAGGAAGGGGGACACCTTCCAGGGCTCTTGTCTAACACTCGGAAATGAAGTGTCCAAGGTAACACATGTGCAGACGAAGCAAGAGACTTTATTGGGAAGGGGAGCCCGGGTGGAGAGCAGCAGTGTAAGGGAACCCAGGAGAACTGCTCTGCCACGTGGTTCGCAGTCTTGGGTTTTATGTTGATGGGGTTAATTTCCAGATTGTCTCTGGCCAGTCATTCTGACTCAGGGTCCTTCCTGGTGGCGCACGCATCTCTCAGCCAAGATGGATTTCAACGAGGAGGATTCTGGGAGGTTGGTAGGACGTATGGACTGGCATCTCCTCTCTCCTTTCGACCTTTCCTGAATTCTTCCAGTTGGTGGTAGCTTGTTAGTCCCGCGTTCTGTTAGTTCTCGTTAGTTCCTTCTGTTGTAAGAGGTAACTCATGCAAGGGGTTACTATCTTGCCTGGCCAGGGAGGGCGGTTTCGGTAAGTGGTTCCCCTAACACTTGTCCTTAGAATTTATTCTTGGACATCACCTAATCTGATTCTTGTCCCCAGGCAGGGATTTCCTCTATGACATCCTGCACTGGTTATCCTCTGGGTGCCTCCTCCAGAACCATTCTCTAATGTCTGTGTCCCGTGAAGCTGAGCCCGACGACTATAACCCAGGCCTCCCTGCCAGCTGACTTCTGGTTGAGAGTGGCCATGGTGAGCATAGGTAGGAGCTGGAAGGTCAGGGAGAAACGCTAGACTATTTCTTCCTACCTCCCTTGCTGCCTTAGCACCAGGTTCTGGGGTGGCTGCATCCCTTTAAGTCTGCAGCCCCTGTCAGATTGCCCGTCCTCCCGAGCTCAGATCTCTCTGAGCTCCATTTCAACACCTCTTTGTCCAGTCAGTCCAGAGTATGGAAACATCCTTGTGTGGTTGCTACTCTCTGGGTGCCTCAGTGTCTCTTGTAAGTTCCCTTAACTTTGTCCCCATCCCTTGAGTTCCTTTAAGGCCTCTTCTGGTGAACTCTGCATGGAATTGTTTCCTGCTGACATCCAAACAGAAAATTATCCACCGTCTATTTGAATACTTCCAGGGACCAGAGCTCAATATTTATCTCTTCATTCTTATTTTATTTTTCTTTCTTTTTTGGCCATGCTGCATGGCTTGTAGGATCTTAGTTTCCTGACCAGGGGTCGAACCGGGCTTGGCAGTAAAAGCGCCGAGTCCTAACCACTGGACCGCCAGGGAATTCCCCTTTCACTCCTTTTTTTTTTTTTTTTTTAAAGAAGATGTTGGGGGTAGGAGTTTATTAATTAATTAATTTATTTTTGCTGTGTTGCGTCTTCGTTTCTGTGCGAGGGCTTTCTCTAGTTGTGGCAAGCGGGGGCCACTCTTCATTGTGGTGCGTGGGCCTCTCACTATCGCGGCCTCTCTTGTTGCGGAGCACAGGCTCCAGACACGCAGGCTCAGTAGGTGTGGCTCACAGGCCTAGTTGCTCCGCGGCATGTGGGATCCTCCCAGACCAGGGCTCGAACCTGTGTTCCCCGCATTAGCAGGCAGATTCTCAACCACTGCACCACCAGGGAAGCCCCACTCCTATTTTTAAAATAACGATGTACTCAGGACTTTGCTGGCGGTCCAGTGGTTAAGACTCTGTGCTTCCACTGCAGGGGGCATGGGTTCGATCTCTGGCTGGGGAACTAGGGTCCTGCATGCTTCGTAGTGCCCCCAAAAATAAAAAAAAAATAATGATGTATTTGAGAACGGAACTAACTAATGGAACTGATGGAACTAGGGTACATCTACTGTATGTTGAGTGCTACGTACGCTTTGTCACATTTATTCCCCACAGCGACTTTGTAAGGAAGATTGAACTACCCGCATTTCACAGAGGATGGGACCGGAGGCTCAGGGGAGTTCGGTCACTTGCCCCGGATCTTACAGCTAATCAGCAGGCAGCACAGGACAAATTGAGCATAGAGTTAGGTTGTCCTGACCCCCACGTTTGCTCTCTCTCCATTACACCTGCCTGTCATGGGGGAGAGTTCGGAAAGGGGAAGCTGGAAGTATGGGAAAATTTGCCTTGGATTTCACAATTTTGCCAAGGGCTAGCCTGGAAAGAAACTCTAATACTGCTCACAGAATCGTCTGTTGAAGGCCACGGTTCTGTTGTAGCTGAGTGACACCATGGGCCACTAGATGGCGCCAGTTCAGCGTTGAGTTAAAGCTTTTTCCCGTAACACTTTTTGTGGGCAAAGGGTGTGCACAGAAAGTTCTGTTTACCTTGAAGTGTAAATACTACTTTGATGTAATGAACTATGTATTTCCTCCAACCTGGGCTGACTCTCAAGCTTTTCAAAGGTGAGATTGTGAATAGGGCAGGAGGGGGAGGCTAGGAGACTGAGAATGATTCAAACTCAGCCCCACAAATGTTGGCTTGTAGTGGGGAGAAGCAGTGCCCTACCTTTGACACCAAACCAAGTAAGACAGTGAATCAAAGGCCAGGAGAGCATGAGAGCTGGAGGCGTCTGGAGGTCTTTTAGTCCAACCTTCTCATTACACAGACGAAGAGGCATTCCTCTGTTGCTTTCTGTGCAAGTGATCCCCAACTTACCCGATTGCTCTAATAAAAAAATATTGGCTTACCATCTTTTCCCTTTTTTTTTTTTTTTTTGCGGTACGCGGGCCTCTCACTGTTGTGGCCTCTCCCGTTGCGGAGCACAGGCTCCAGACGCACAGGCTCAGCGGCCATGGCTCACGGGCCCAGCCGCTCCGCGGCATGTGGGATCTTCCCGGACCGGGGCACGAACCCGTGTCCCCTGCATTGGCAGGCGGGCTCTCAACCACTGTGCCACCAGGGAAGCCCCTGGCCTACCATCTTTTGCCTTGTGACCCTCCCAGTTTTGTAAAGCAGCTAGATAAAGGTTGCAACTATTGCTCCCCTCTCTTTGTTTCTGAAGGAACTTCTTTTCTTTTGTCCATTTGAAATTCTCTAGACAAAATTTTCAAGTTTTGTCTTTTTTAAATTAAAAAAAAAACAACGGAGTACGTTCATCGGGTTCAAAAATCAAAACAATATTAAAAGGCAATCAATAAAAAGTGTCACTTCTCTCCCTTTCCCCATCTGTCTCATTCTCCTACCCCTCAACCCATGAGTAACCATCAGTTTATTACTTCTTCGGTATTCTTCTTGAATTTCTTAATGCAAATACAATTAAGTGCAAATACAATCAACATGGAAAGGTTTTTATTTATTTCTTTGGGGGAAAAGATTCTCCGCTGTTGACCCCTGGCTGCCGAATGCCCTTTCATTCCCACCTGCCTTCAGGGGGTGATTTCTCTAGTGGCCACATTTTTGGGGGAGATAAAAAAAAATTGAGACATAGTTCTGACAAATACCAGTGGCTGTGCCTAGATGGTGCTGCTGTTCTGGGAACCGTGGAAGCCATTGTCACTGCAGCGAGTCCATCGCTCCTGGGCCCCAGATGCCCCCTCACTCCTGGAGGAAGGCTTCCTTTTTTTTTTTTTTAATCGTTCATTTCTACTTTATTTTTTTTCTTGTCCATTATGGTTTATCACAGGATATGGAATGTAGTTCCCTGTGCTATACAACAGGACCTTGTTGTTTACCTATTCTATATATAATCGTTTGCATCTGCTAATCCCAAACTCCCTGTCCACAGCCAGATGCCCCCCCCCCCGCACACCCCCAACCCCGCCACTTGGCAACCACAAGTCTGTTCTCTGTGTCCGTGCATTTGTTTCTGTTTCGTGGAGGATGGCTTTGTCTCCTACTCCACGAGCCCTCCAGGAGACCCTCCGCCTGCTTCCTTGATTCACAGTCCCTCCACCTCCCCCATTCCTTCCCAGGGCTCCCACTCTCAGCATCCCTGGGGCTCCCACTCTGCCTTTAGACACCTCCAACTCCTCTTTCTCCTCCCTCAACTCCTTTTTACTGCCCTTTTCTTCCCCCTTTTCCCAGCAAAGTTCTGCAAAGGCTAGTTACCGAGCTTTCTTCCCCACTTAGTTCAGTTCATTAAAATTGAATTAGCACCTACAGTGTGTGAGTAACGTGCTAGATGAGGAAGATTCGAAGATAAAAACGATGTGGTCCCTGTCTCTAAACCCCTTCGGCTGGCTCAGACCTAATTAAGGGAAACACCCTGGGATACAAGCAGTAATACAGCCAAGGTCTAAGTAGGCTGAGCACAGCACAGGAGCCATGAGTTCTGGGAATGATGATGATGTCACCATTACTGAGCCCTCCAGGTGCTGTAGCTTGGGATGTTAAGGTCCTGATGCTGCTTCCTTAAACAGGGTCCATTGGGTAAGTTGGCCTCCCTTTCTTTAGTCCTCTGCCTTCTGCCACCTATTTAGATGCCATTCTTCTCTGAAACCCTCCAAGTTAGGGCTGTTTCCATACTTAACTTTCTCAGGTACTGCTCCCTGCTCCAAACCACCTTTGCCCATCAAAAGCAAACCTGTGAACTTTCCCTTGGAGCCCTGTGTTTGCTTCCCAGGGCAGCAGCTCACACATGTGAAGATAATACTGTTTTCCTAAAGGGCCCATGCCAGGTAGTAACACAGGTGCATTTTAATAGTGATCTGGAAAAGCAGTTCTTTAACAGAAGGGTTCTCAGTCACAAATAGGTTTTGAAGATTAGTGACAAACCAGAAAAGCTCTGAGGAGAGTAGACCAGTGGATCAAGGTGCTGCTGAAATGTCATATGAGGAGCAGTAAGATGAAAAAAAAAACCTACCAACGACTGAAGTTACTTATCATTTGCCAGACATTGGCTGAGAATTTTGCTTGCATTATCTCAGCATACTCATTTTCTAGTGCTGCATAACCACAGACTTAGTGACTTAAAACAACACATATGTGTTATCTTACAGTTTCTGTTTGTCAGCAGTCCGGGCAAGGTTGTATTCTCTGCAAGACTGCACTCAACGGTTTGGTTCTCATCTGAAGGCTTGACTGGGAAAGGATCTGCTTCCAAGACACATGGTCCAAGACCAGTCCAAGATTCAGGTCTTTATTGGCTGTCAGACTGAGGGCCTCAACTTCCCCTTGGCTATTAGCCAGAGGCCATCATCACGTCCTAGTTAGTTGTTGGCCAGAGGCTGCCAGGTCCTTGCCATGTGGACCTAACCAACATGGTTGCTTACTTCACCAAAGCCAACAAGGATCGTGTCTGTTAGCAAAATGGATGTTAGAATCTTATGTAACATAATGATGGCAGTGATATCCTGTCACCTTTGCTGTATTCTATGGGTTGAAAGCTTGTCACAAATCTTGCCCATACTTGGAAGAGGAGATTACACAAGGGCTCGAGACCGGGGGTGGGTATCATAGGGACCATCTTAGAGTCTGTCTGCTCTACCATCTCTGAAGAGGACATTTCTATTCTCATTATACAAGTGAGGAAAAGGAAGATTAGCATATTAGGTAACTTGCCCAAGGGCGCTCAGGTAAAAAGTAGGAGAGAAGGGATTCCAAACATGTCCTGTCAGATTTAAAGCTCATACTCATTGTTTTACACTAAGGTAACTTGGGGGTGTTTGGCCCGGATCAGAGAAGACTCAGAGGTGAGATTCATACTGACAGTCTTCTGGAACTTGGGTCACCACATGGATGAGGGCATAGATAGAACTAAAATCAATACTGGGCATTATCAGGGATAGATTTAACCTCAAATAAAGGACTTCTAACATTTACAGTGACCTAAATAGAATGAGCAGGCTACCTTCTGAAGTGGCCTGTTCCCTCCATCACCTGGTCCAGCCAGCATCCGTGGCAGGATGAACCCTGTCCAGGGCACCGGAGGGGATTCCACCACTGGATGGGGATCTGCTGGGGAGGGTTTAAGATCTCAGAAGTAGAGAGTCTGTATTTCTCAGAGGTTATCAAAGGTGGAAGCTGCAGAGTCCAGCAGCCAGGTGGAGGACATATCCTGGAGGAAGTTAAGTTTCACTCTGCTTGTGAACCCATCCAGGACTGAAGTTCTGCTGAAGAGGCCCCCAGATGGGTCCCCCTTCTACACTGACAGTCTGCCTGGGAGTAAAAGTCAGGATGATATCAGTGGTTGTTCCCACGTGGAAGTGCCCTCTGAGTGCTTCATGGAAACTTTTCTTTGAGTTTTATTATCCTGACTGTGCAGATAAGGAGACGGACCCACCAGGGGAGAGAAAGTGGAGGCCACCGTCCATGTCTCTTGGTGGGTCACACTCAATACTTTCCTGCCCACATCAGCTGGGGTTGTAACAGTTTCCAGTTACAGTGTATCCAAGCTGGTCACCTGATGGCAGAGTCTTGTCCATTTGGAAGCTCCAGACCAATGAGCTGAAGTAAACACCTCACCCCACTCTTTACTGCCCCTTGTGCAACTTCCTTGTCTCGCTGATAATTCTTTTGTGTGTAACTGTAATTATGCCAAAGTTCATCCGTTTGGGGACAATATGCATAATCTTGCATAGATAATAAAGCTCTTTTAGTTTATTTATTTATTTTGTTGAATAGAATTGCTACTACTTCCTCTGTGAGTTTCTGACAGAAAGTCGGAAAGACCCAGGTGTGGAAGCCTTTATATCATGTTAATCCTGCTGAAAGGATTTGTAGCTGGATTCCTAGGGCAGGCAAGGGCCTATCGGTCGAAGCTATCCTTCTGAATCCTGATTCAGCTGGTGCATGATTAATTCTTTGCTTGTTCATACTCTCTCAGGCAGAAGTATAATTTGAGGAAAACAGGGAGTGTGTGCCCCAGGCGGAATGGCAATGGACCCCCACTTTCTCTGCTTCCCTCCCCCTGTGCCAGCCAGCCTGGCTTGTTCACGCTCCCCTTGTCTCTGGGCCTTTGTGTCTGTTGATGCCCTCTCTTGCCTGGACAGCCTTGTCTATTTTTCTTATTTGGTCAACAGAGCACCAAGGAGGGTGCTGGGGAATCTTGCTCCAGCCCTGATTCTACCACTGATGTGCGGGGCAATATTGCTCAAAGCTCTTGGCTTCTTTGAACATTCATTCCTGATATGTGGCAGGAAATATTTATTTACTCAAACTGAACCCACCTGGACAGTGGGAAGGCCTGCTGGAACCACCTCCCCTGCTGGGCAGCTGTAGGGATTAAATGACATCATGGAAGTTAGAACAGGATTATTTCTTGACTTCTGTCCATCATCGGTGCCCAGGCCAGAGCCTTCAGAGCCTTCTGGCCCACAGTGACTGATCTTGTTTGTCATTTATTTAGCGCTATACTGCTTAGCTAATTTATGATCTATTTATGTGTGTGCTTTATCTACTCCTCTGGTACATAAGCTCTTTTTCTGCTCCTTTGAATCCTTTCAATGCCTAATGTGATGCCTTAATCATAACTGGTTTAGTCTTTGTGGATTGACTGCCTGATTGAAGCTGGGATCCATGGAAGGAGACTTATTTTAAAGGGACCACCCAATGCAAGGACCTTAGGTTTGAGATCATTTTATGCCCCCTTTCATGGTGGAATGAAGACTGAATAACACAGTCGGAATGAATAACGCAGCGTGTCATGAGTTGGGAAAGGAGATAAAAAGAGAATATCTATACATGTCATTTTCAATCATCTTGACTTGAATGGCCTTGTCTTATTTGGTCAAACAACAAAAGCTGGGGGGAAATGGTTAAACTTATTTCTTGGTTCTTCTGAGACAAAGTAACTGGCTGATTGACTGTCTTTTCCGCTCAGCAGAACTTGCTGGCCTCAGAGGCCAAAACCAGAAACTGAACTGAGGCAAATCGGATCACAGTGGGGAGGAAACGGCAACCTGGCAACATCTTTATTTTTGCCTTGTTGGTGTAACCTTGCTCACAAAGAAGAAGTGGAAGAGAAAAGACTTGGCGAGTGGGGTGGGAAAAAGAAAAGAAAACCACATCGTGAGGAAGGCCCAGGAGGACACAAAGGAACAAATCAGCTAATGCTCAGGGAGTATCCAAAGTGTCTGTGGGAGGATCACAGCAGGGTTTGCCCCACATGCTGGTGGAGGACGGGCTAGGCTACCTTCCTCCTAGAGTGAGGTCAGTGGCCATCCCCCACCAAGTGATTCTCACACTGGCCCTTTCCCCAGCAGGCAACAAAGGTCCCCTCACCTCTGCCTTTCCAGGAGTCTGGGCTCAGAGATCCCCTCAGACCCTCAAGTCAGGGTCCTCCAGAGAAATAGAACCTACCATACAGTGGTCCCTCAGTATCCACATGGGATTGGTTCCAGGAACCCTGTGGATACCAAAATTGGAGGATGCTCAGGTCCCTTATACAAAATGATGTGGTATTTGCATACAACCTACACATATCCTCCTGTATACTTTAAGTCATCTCTAGATTACTTATAATACCTAATACAAGTATATGCTGTACACCTGAAACTAACACAACATTGTAGGTCAATTATACTTCAATAAAAATTTTCAAAAAACCCAAAATAAATGCTATGTAAATAGTGGTAAATTAAATATAAATGTTATGTAAGTAGTTGCTGACACATGGCAAATTTCAGTTTTTGCTTTTTGGAACTCTTTTGGATTTTTCTTTTTCAAAAAAAATTTTTTTTTAATCTTTTGCCTGTGCCGTTCGGCATGTGGGATCTTATTCCCCAACCAGGGATTGAACCCGTGGCCCCTGCATCAGAACTGCAGAATCTTAACCACTGAACCGCCAGGGAAGTCCCTCAAATATTTTTGATCTGTGGTTAGTTGAATCCATGGATACGGAGCCTGCAGATATATATATATATACACACACATATATGTATATATATATACCTGTATATGAATGTGTGTGTATATATATGTGTATATATATATATATATATATATATATATATATATATATATGGGGAGAGAGAGAGAGGTTTATTTTAAAGAATTGGCTCATGTGATTGTGAAAGCTGACAAGTTCAAAATCTGCTGCATGGGCCAACAGCCTGGTGACCTAGGGAAGAGTTGCAGTTTGAGTCCAAAGGCAATCTGTTGGCAGAATTGACTCTTCTTCCAGGGACCTCAGTCTTTTTTTTCCTCTTAGGGTCTTCACCTGTTTGGATGAGGCCCACCCACATTATGGAAGGTCACCTGTTTTACTCAAAGTCTACTGATTTGTTTATTTATTTTAAAAATATTTATTTATTTATTTGGCCGCACTGGGTCTTAGTTGTGGCATGCGGGATCTTCAGTTGTGGCACGTAGAATCTAGTTCCCTGACCAGGGATCAAACCCGGGCCCCCTGCATTGGAAGCACAGAGTCTTAGCCACTGGACGACTGGAGAAGTCCCAAAGTCTACTGATTTAAATGCTAATCTCATCTAAAAAATACCTTCACAGAAACATCTAGAATAACCAAGTCTCTGGGTACCTTGGCCCAGCCAGCTGACACATAAAATTAACCACTACTCCTGAGAAGGGATGATAATTCCACGGCAGAGCTAATTTTGAAGGGAAGTGGCTGCTGCTGCTTCTTTTTTTTTTCTTTTAAAATTTATTTATTTATTTATATTTTCAAGCAGGGATACAGGCACATGGTAAACAATTTGAAAGGTCTAGAAAAGTATCTAGTAAAGAGTGAGTCTGCTTTCCACTCTTAACCTGTTTCTTGGGAATTCTTTCAGAGATATTATATAAGTATAGAAGCATATTCCCATAAAGAGTTACGTTCTGTACACACCTCGCAGGCTATCCCTTGGTTTTTTTCCCTCACTTAACAAGAAAAGTGGGAGTTTTTCTATACCAGCCTGCATTGACCTACAGCATTCTTTTCAATGGCCAGATAGTATTCCATAGTGCATTTACCTGGTCTCCTAGAGATGCACATGTAGGTTGTCTCCATCTGCTGCTATTGCAAACCATGTTGCAACAAATACCCTTACACATCCTTACATTTGAAGTAGCCCTTTCCCTACTAACCCCCGTGATTTCTCCAGTGCATCCTTCAGGTGAGCTCAGTAAAGGTTTTCTGACATAAACCCATCCCTCCAGGTCACGCCCTGCTTTCATCAACCTTTCTAAGTAAAGCCACTGCCTCTCCTGCAGGCTCAAGCTCTCCTTCCAGTAAGAAGTTAATTTCCGTCTGGTTTCCTGAGACTCGGCTCAGTTGGACAGTGTCTGCCTGTGTGTCTTTATCCCACCCCAAACGGGGCTCTTCAGATTCAGCCAGGCTTGCTCTCTGTTGAAGAGAGCCTGTATATTTTTCTAAGCTTATTTCAGAGGCAGCAGTATTCAGATTCAAATTTCTCCTGGCACTTGGCTGAAGTCAAAGTGACAGAGCAGAATAAATTGCAGCCAGACAGGCTGCACAATCCTCCTGCCTGACAGAGGGTTTTGTTGGCTGCAGATCCTGTCACCAGGCAGGCAGACGTCCTTGTTGCTCCAAAGCGGTCCCGTGGGAGGTCCTGATAGACAGTGAAGATGGGGTTACCTCCAGGCTCTGGGAATAAGTTCCGGCTCCCAAGGGACCGGACGGTGTGAAGTCGGAGCTGGAAAAGGTTGCAGAAATCATGAGCCCAGCTCTTCTTATAAAGGATGAGGAATCAGAGCTGGTCCTCTGGAAAACTAGCTCTGGGTTCCATCCATCATCCCCGTGGTCCTAAATCTTCTGGGGTAAACAAACTCCTTGGAGAATCTGACGAAAGCTTGGGCACTTCATCCCAGGAAAGTGGACATATGCATAGACACACAATATTTTGGATACAATATGTGTTGGTTGCGGTGGTAGGAGAGGAGGGTATTCCGGGTTAGGGTCAATTAAGACGATGCTTGAGAAACGTTTTCTCTCAACGTGCTGTACGAAGGCCAGGCATTATTGTTGTTTTATTTTTTTTTTTGCGGTACGCGGGCCTCTCAGTGTTGTGGCCTCTCCCGTTGCGGAGCACAGGCTCCGGAAGCGCAGGCTCAGCGGCCATGGCTCATGGGCCCAGCCGCTCCGCGGCATGTGGGATCCTCCCGGACCGGGGCACAAACCCGTGTCCCCTGCATCGGCAGGCGGACTCTCAACCACTGGGCCACCAGGGAAGCCCAGGCCAGGCATTATTATCTTCTTCTCCAGGAGTGCTCAGACCAAAACGTTCCTCCATTAACCTGTCTTTAGCTGGACTAACTTTAAAATCATTGCATTTCTGGAAGGTGCTTCCGGAAAGCTTCATTCTCTTCAGACTGGGTGGCATGGGTCCAGTGTGAACCAGCCACACTGCAAGTTTTGACCTGACCTCTTTCCAGCTGGCCCAGCCTGGATCCATTTGCCTCCCCGAGAGTAGATCCGAGAGAACTGGGACCAATGGACACAAGACAGGAAAGGGCTTATTTCACCTCGGTGAGAACTGGATCTCCCCACCAAACTTAAAATATATGTAATATTATCTCTTCCCACTTTACCAAACTGAAACTTGTTCATTTTAGAAAATACAGACAAATAAATAAATAAAATAAAAATCACCAAGTAATTCCAATGCTTGGAGAGTTTAATCAGAGTGTTAATATTTTGTAATATTTTATTTTATTTTTTTGGCCACGTGGCATGGCTTGTGGGATCTTAGTTCCCCAACCAGGGATTGAACCCAGGCCATAGCAATGAAAGCGTGGAGTCCTAACCACTGGACCACCAGGGAATTCCCCAAGAGTGTTAACATTTTATATTTTGGTGTGTGATCTCCCGAATCACGCCCCACCACACACACACACAACCCATACACACTCTACACACTGTGATTGTACTATTATGCCTCCTGCTTTAGTTCTGATTATTTCTGTTCAAAACTATAAGACTCTTCCAACAACCAACATGGTCCAATAATGGAATTGGCTGCCTCAAAAAAGAGTGGGGCCCCAACTCTGGAAGTGTTTAAGCAGAGGTTTGACGGGGTGCTGTAAAAGAGATTTCTGCAGTAGGTGAGCAGTTGGTCTGGAAGCTTTTTAAGGATTCCGTGCACTAGAGGCCTTGGCAAAATTCCCTCTGTGAGTTGCTGGAATCTTGGGCAGGTGGCCACCGGCTCCCCCGCTTCCTGGCTCACCCTCCTTGAGAGCCTGGCTCTCCCTCTTAGGCCAGATGATGAGAAATCAGCATTCTTCACTGCTCTTCCTGCGTTGTTACCAGCCTCTGGGTAACAGGCTTACTTGCACTGGCTGTCATTAGCAGAAATTTTGCTTTTAAGCAGTGACCTAATTGGTTCTTTTCTTAATAAAAAAGAGAGGACATTCCATTTCTACTCTGTTGTTGTCCTACTGTGGGCACTCTAGATTTTTCATTTAGCGCTCTACAGCTGGTTGTTTTGTCTGTGTGTGTGTGTGTGTGTGTGTGTGTGTGTGTGTGTGTACCCACCCATGCATGTGCACGTCATGCGGTGTCGTGTGAGGTTTTTGTTGCCCAAATCATCCTATTGCAATTATTTCCTCTTACTGAAATCTTCTGGCACTGCCTGGTGCTTCAGTAAGTAGACACTTGCCTGGGTTTGCAAATTGTTGTGTATTAGGGATTCGGTTAGTCAAAGGATGTATCACAAAGGAATCTGACTTTTATTTTATCAACTTAATTTAATTTTAGATTCTTAAATTATGAAATATTTCAAGAATACAGCAAAGTACAGAGAAATTGAATTGACCTCCATATATCCCGCTCACTTGAACAAACGTGGTATTTTGCCTGCTTGCTTCAGAATTCTCTCCTTTTGCAGGAAATAAAATATTAAAGGCTGAGACTCTCGTCCCTTCTTACTCTCTCCTTTCAGGTTAATCACTCACCTGAAATGGCATGTTTTTATATTTTTACTACGTATATGAATGTGGCCAAAAACAATATGTTATATTGTTTTGTTTCTTTTTAAGATTTACTAAATCATACTGTAGATAAAATTTGCAGCCTTTGTTTTTCACTTAAGATTGATCTGTGTTTATCAATAAAGTTCTCATTGATTCATTTTCAATGTTATACAGTATTTCATAGTATGGTACAATGTATTTACCCATTTTCCTACTGGACATTTGAGTTGTCCCTCCTTCCCCCTTGCTGTCACTGTTGTAAGTAAGGCTGCAGTGAAATTCCATGGACTTGCTTCCTTCCTTGTGGGAATATTCCCAAGGTGCTGATCCTCGAGGTTGATCTCAAAAATAGGGTGCAGCACTTTATCTGTTTGTTTGTTTTTTTTTTTTTTTTTGCAATACGCGGGCCTCTCACTGTTGCGGCCTCTCCCGTTGCGGAGCACAGGCTCCGGACGCGCAGGCTCAGCAGCCATGGCTCACGGGCCCAGCCGCTCCGCGGCATGTGGGATCTTCCCAGACCGGGACATGAACCCATGTCCCCTGCATCGGCAGGCGGACTCTCAACCACTGCGCCACCAGGGAAGCCCAGCACTTTATCTTATAGGTGAGAATAAAGGGTATTTTAGTTGTTAGTTTAGTTTTTAAAATTGTGATAAAATAGACACGGTATAAAATTTATGATTTTTCAGTGTGCAGTTCAGTGGCATTAAGTACGTTCACATTGTTGTACAATCATCACCACCTTCCGTCTCCAGAACTTTGTCATCTTCCCAAAAGGAAACTCTGACCCCATCAAATGAAAGCTCCTCTCTCATCCCTCCCCCAAGCCCCTTGTTTTTGTTTTAAGTAGAGGAGGTTACTGTTACTTCCTTGTTCATTCTGTAAACGTTTATTACATACCTATCATCTTTCAAACGTATAAATAGGTGCATAAAATTTAGTTTCTGCCATCAAGAAATCCCCAACCTAGTCAAAGACAGACACGGGAGCAGTAATATGGAACCAGTGATAGAATCCAAGTGCTGAGAGAGTCCAGGGGCAGAGCAATGAATTCGGGGGCAAGAGTGAGATGAGGTGGGAGGAAGTGGGAGGCAAGAAAGTCTTTGGAAAGGAAAGAATTTTCAAGCTGAAACTTGAGGTATGAAATAAGATTTTTCCAGGCAAACAAAGGTGGCGGTGTAATGAATTTATGAATGTGCCTTCAAAATTCAAATCAATCAAATATAACTATATTAATTAGGGCTTAAGAGAAACCACTTGAGTCTGTGAAACAGGAGGAATTTAATGCTGGGTCTTGGTTACACAGGTGATGGAGGAGCTGAGGTGCCACATAAGGGCTGATGAGGCATCCAGAGAAGCAACAGAAGGAGGAAGCGCATCCTGACAACTGAGGTCAGACGGTCGAAGGGAGGAAGTAGTATTATCACAGCCAGGGGCCAGGATCTCCCAAGGGAGACTGGAACGACAGGGGCTCTGACAGATAGCAGTTGGAGCCATGGTGGACACATGCCTCCCCTGGAGAAGCTGCCAGAGACAGAGAGGGAGGGGGATGAGCACCCTGGCTTCTTCCTTTTTTCCATGGTTCACTGGCCATTGGCTGAAAGAGCAAACATGGAACATGGAAGTAATACAGAGATTGTAACCACAGAAAGCAGGTGGGGATGGGGGACAAGCAGAATAGGTTGAGGTATCGGGATTAGAATATCGGAGGAGGGGCCCCATGGAGGCTTCTGAGAAAGGGGCGTTTCCCAGCTCCTTCTGGGACCTCATGATTGGAGAACAGGCTCTGCTAAGTTGGTGCTCAGACTCCTGAGAAGGTCTTCCCTTCACCAAAACTAATATGGATACTGCTCTCACTGAGAGCCTAACCTGCCAACAGCAGGGGCCATTGCTATGAGGCAGGAGGTAGATGGGCCCCCGGGGCAAATGATTGGAATTCGCTCCTGTGGACAGATACTCCGAGATGCATAGCAGAGGCTGGGCCCTGCCCAGATAGAAGATAAGAGACCACATATTTCCCATTCTCGAAGTCAGGAGACCTCCCTGACTACATATGTGCAGAAAGGCTCCTTGGAGGTCAAAAGGGGAGTAATGCTGGGACTTCCCTGGTGGCGCAGTGGTTAAGACTCCATGCTCCCCAACCTAAATGCCCATTGACAGACGAATGGATAAAGAAGTGGTGGTACATATATACCACGGAATATTACTCAGCCATAAAAAGGAAAGAAATTGAGTCATTTGTTGAGATGTGGATGGATCTAGAGTCTGTCATACAGAGTGAAGGAAGTCAGAAAGAGAAAAACAAATATCGTATATTAACGCATATATGTGGAACCTAGAAAAATGGTACAGATGAACCGGTTTGCAGCACAGAAGTTGAGACACAGATGTAGAGAGCAAACGTATGGACACCAAGTGGGGGACGCCGCGGGGAGGTGGGGATGGTGGTGTGATGAATTGGGCGATTGGGATTGACATGTATACACTGATGTGTATAAAATTGATGACTAATAAGAACCTGCTGTATAAAAAATAAATAAAATAAAATTCAAAAATTAAAAAAAAAAAAAAAAGCCTCCGCTCTCCCAATGCAGGGGGCCCGGGTTCAATTCCTCGTCAGGGAACTAGATCCCTCATGCATGCCACAACTAAGAGTTCACGAGCTGCAACTAAGGAGCCATCGAGCTGCAACTAAGACCTGGCGCAAACAAATAAATAAATTTTTAAAAAAGGGTGAGGGAGTGATGCTAAGTGATGCTCACTACCCATAGCCCTCTTCGGTAGAATCCATCTTGACTAAGAGATTTGTGCACACACATAGGAAGGTCTGGGATATACCACGTACAGACTCTGAACCCGGCAAATCAAAATGACTGGCCAAAGGAAACCCGGAAGAAATGTCCCATAAAAGTGATTCAAACTACCATGAGGGCGCGACTCTCTCTCTGAGTCCACCTGTGTGTTTATTCACACGCACTGTACTCTTTTTTTCTCCTAATAAATACTTTACTTGTTTCACTACTTTCCATCTTTGTGGGAATTCTTTTTCTGCAAAGCTGTAGGGCCAGGGCCTTGTCACTGACCACTGGTCTAGTGGCTAGGATTCGGTGCTCTCACTGCCACCACCCAACCTCAATCGCTGGCTGGGAACTGAAACCCTACTTCAAGCTGTTGCAGGCCAAGGCCACCTGAGATCAGCTAAGCCCCCAATGGAGCAGTTTTCCCTGGGGAGGTCAGGTCAGCCAGCCACATGGTGGCAGATTGATTACGATGGGTCTCTTTCATTCGGAAGGGGATAATGTTTTGTTCCCACTGGAATAGATAGTATTCTGAATATGGATTTGCCTTCTCCAGTCTTGACACGTAGCACTGTCACCATCTATGAATTTATAGAATGCTTTATACACATAATGTATCCAAACAACATTACTTCTGACCAAGAAACTGATTTCAACAACTAACAATGGGCTCAAGCCCATGAAATCAGTTCTTACCCTGTGGCCCCTTTTGGCCTGAGTGATAGAATAAAAGACTTAGATACAGCGCTAATTGGGCTTAACAACCTGAAATGCTGAGGTTTTGGCTTACCGGATGTAGAATATGCTTTGAATCAGTGACCAAAACATGGTGCTGCTTTTCCCACATATGGAACATAGGGTCTAGGAATCAGTGGCTCCCCTAATTATTATACTTAACCCATTCACGGAATTTTTGTCTGTGGTTGTTGCACCTTTGGGATCTGATGGTTTGGAGGTCTTAGTTCCTAAGAGAGGAAAGGTTCCAATGGGAAACTCCATAATGGTTCCATTGAATTGGAAGATGAGAGTGCCACTTGCTTATGAAGTACTGCAGGCGTGACTGACCCCAATTACCTGGGGAAATTCGGTTACTGCCACTCAGTTGGGGCAAAGAGGACTATGTCTGGAACTCTGGGCGTTCTCTGGGCTGTCTCTTAGGACTTCCAGTAATAGAAGCTAATGTAAAAATACAGCCACTAAGAAAGGCAAGCCCAGTGAAGATTCAGACTTTTCAGGAATGAAGGTTTGGGCCGCCTCACCAAGTAAAGAATGGAAGCGGTTAAGATAACGGCTGAGGACAGAAGGAACGTGGAACGGGGTAGTGGGAGAAGAAAGTCATAAATATCCACTATAGCCTTGTGACCAGTTATAGAAATGAGGACAGAAGCAGCTATGCCTATTTTCCCTCATTTATCCACTCATAGTGTTAGCTCACTCATATACGTCATGCATATATTCTGAGTACTTTCTTATTTTCTTTCCTCTTCCTTTCCCTTGATTATCTTATTGTTGTATCATCTTTGTAAAACTGATAGTTCATGTTAAAATGATCTGTTATGTGTCTGCCTCCCTGTTAGACAGGATCCTTGAAAGAAGGGACCTTTTATCTGCACCTCAAACACAGACCCAGTCAGCAGGGCACACCTCCTGGCCTGTTCTGTTGCTTCTGCCCAGTGATTATCTGCCAACTACTTGGAATTTCCTGCATAGAAACAAAGGGTTAATTCAGCTTGGGTTGTCACAGCCCATTAGTAACAATTATCACTTGGCTCAGCAAGTTTGCCCTTCTGGTAAATCTCACAAGTGAGGAGTCAGGCACTGTTTAAGGAAGCTGCTGTAATCCACGGAAAATAACAATCATTCCATATATACATTTATTTATTGAGTGCTTAATAATTATAGCTATTAAGAACTAATATTAATTAAGTATCCAGGCTGGAGATACAATGAAGACATAGTCCCATCCTAATGGGAAATGTACAAATAGGTCCTTGAGTACAGGACATGGTGATAAGTGTCATGCCACAGGTTAGGGGGTGGCTACAGGAGCATAGCGGAGCGACACTTAACTTAGGCTGGGAGAGATCTACAAGGAAGGCTTCTTGGAGGAGGTGGCCCTTGAGCAGAGTCTCCAAATAAGAGTAGGAGTTAGCTTGCCCAGTGGGGTAAGGTTGTATTAGGCACTTTTGGTGCAGGAAACAATATCTTCTGCTAGAGAGCTTATGCTAGCTTTAGCAGTAGGGTTTGTTGTAAAGACACACACAGGCAGGAATCATCCACACAGAGGAGACCTAGTACAGCTGGACCTCAGGTTCTAAGGTCTACGGCAGTGGTTCTAAGGTACATCAGAATCATCTGGAAGGCTCGTGAAAACACAGATTGCTGGGCCCCACCTCCAGAGTTTTTGATTCAGGGTCAGAGAATGTGCATTTCTAACAAGTTCTCAGGTGATGCTGAGGCTGCTGGTCTGAAGACCACACTTTTTCACCCTCCTGTCTAAGACACTTCTGGCAACCTTTTATTGTTTTTTTTTGGCCACACTCCAGGACTAGTGGGGTCTTAGCTCCCCGACCAGGGATTGAATCCAGGCCCTTGGCAGGGAAAGGGTGGAGTCCTAACCACTGGACCACCAGGGAATTCCAAGGTCTGGCAACCTTAAGAGCATAGTTCATGGACCTCGGCCCTTAGCCTCGTGTAATCACCATTATTGTGATTCAGCTACTTTCTCTGTTTTTGATGTTTTCATCCTTCAGGAATTGTTCCTCACAATCCCCTGCTGCTTTGTGCATCTTTTTTTTTTTTTTTTTTTTTTTGCCACGCTGCTCGGCTTGTGGGATCTTAGTTCCCGGACCAGGGATTGAACCTGTACCCCTGCAGTGGAAGCGTGGAGCCCTAACCACTGGACAGCCTGGGAATTCCCTGTGCATCTTTTCTTTATCTCCCATAGCTGGTTTTGGCTCACTTGGATCCTAATAAGCCCCCTGTGCCATTCTGTGCATCTTCTTGGCTTCCCTCTTCCGCTCCTACTTGATTCTTTGGTATTTCTCAGATCAGATGCTGAAAGGAGAGAAGTCTGATTAAGGTTCTAGGTTGCCGCTGCCAGCCGGTGAAGGGGCTTTGTTTGCCTAAGATCCACTTGTGAAGGTGGGATCAGAGCACTGAGGAAGACTCTATTTCCATGACTATGTTGAAACCTCTTTCCTGAGGACCCCGCATAGTTACTGTTCTCCAAGCCCAAGGTCTCTTTTCAGTCCTCAACATTTATTTTCTTTTGCTTTACTTTCATCTATTTAGTTTTTTTTTTTTAAACAAATTTATTTATTTATTTTCAGCTGTGTTGGGTCTTCATTGTTGTGCGCGGTCTTTCTCTAGTTGCGGCAATCGGGGGATTGTTGCAGTTCACGGGCTTCTCATTGTGGTGGTTTCTCTTGTTGCGGAGCACAGCCTCTTGGCGCTTGGGCTTCAGTAGTTGTGGCATGCGGGCTCAGTAGTTATGGTTCGTGGGCTCTAGAGCACAGATTCATTTGTTGTGGCACATGGGCTTTGTTACTCCGCGGCATGTGGGATCCTCCTGGACCAGGGCTCGAACCTGTGTTCCCTGCACTGGCGGGTGGATTCTGAACCCTGCGCCACCAGGGAAGTCCCTCATCTATTTAGTTTTGAATAAGGTATTCATGTGGTTCAAAATTCAAAAGGTTCAAAAAAGCTATGGGATTAAAAAAAAAACACCTCAAAACGTTATTTCCACCCTTTCCTCCAGCCACTCAAATGTCCTTCCCAGAGTCAACTAATGTTTCTAGTTTCTTCTAAATCCTTCCAGAAATATTCTATGAATATATAAACATGTACATATATATTTTCTTTTTGTTTTTTAAACAAAATGATGGCATACTCTACACATTCTTCTATACCTTGCTTTTTTACTTCAATTTATAAATTGAAGATCGGTCATATCATGACATAAAGTGCTTCCTTATTCTTTTGTACAGCTGTATATTATTCCACCACAGCCATGATTTACAGTTCGCTGTTGATGGACTTTGTTTATAATATGTTGCTATTGCAAACATGCTGCAATAAATTATCCTGTGGGTATATGAATTTGTACAGCAAAATGAAGGATACATTTCTTTAAATAAATCGGATAATTCCAAGGTATTGGCAGCTGTGATTGTCTTAGGATGGATTCCCCAGATAATGAACTTTGAAACAGAATTTTTTGTGCAGGTGGCTTATTAGGGAAGTGCTCTTGGGATCTTACCTTTGAGGGGTCCAGGACAGCACAGGAGGGCAGAGGGAGGAGTTGAACTGTGATGCTACAGAGATCTCACAGTCAGTCCTGCAAAGCTGTGTTGAACTGGGGCAAAGGGAACCTGGCCTTTCTACTCCACAGTTGACTAGACATTATATACCAGCTGCCTTGGGGGAAGGGAGAGTGACTTTGGGCAGGCAATTCCCTTAAGCCAAGAGCAAACCCAGGGAGACTCAGCTCTGAATCCTCAGCAGCTGACACTCCCATTAGCTGGGGGCGGGTGCCTGCCTTGGACCTGCAGGGGGCATTTGGGTCATGACTCATGACATCCACTATGGTCTACCATTGAGACAGTTGGCTCCCTTTGGGTTACAGTGTAAATTCACCTCATCTGGGAACAGCGTCTCCAGAATTCTAGTTGGTTGTCTTCCTGGCAAGGAGGGTTTCATGGAGGAGGTGATTTCTGACTTAGACCTTTAAGGATGAACAGGAATTTGCCAAGTGGACAAGACAAAGGGATTGGAAAGATACCTTAGAGTGTACTTCTCCAGTGGTTCTTGCTGAGGGTGTGGATTAAAATTGTGGATTAAAATCACTTAAGGGGTTTTGCAAGCTGAGATCTCAGGTTGCTTCCCCCAACCCCCGCCTGTGTTTTCCAAACTATGTTGCTTCTGGTGAGTTTCAAGAAAAGATAAAACATTCTTAATTTAAATGGAATAACTGCCTTCTCCCAATTTGCAGAAAAAATGGACAAAAATAATATTCTCAAATTCAAGTTTTCTCCCATAATTTTAAAAACTTTATTTGGACTAATTTTTTAAATTAATTAATTAATTTATGGCTGCGTTGGGTCTTTGTTGCTGTGTGTGAGCTTTCTCTAGTTGCGGTGAGCAGGCGGGGGGGCTGCTCTTCGTTGTGGTGCGTGGGTTTCTCTTGTTGCGGAGCATGGGCTCTAGGTCCGCAGGCTTCAGTAGTTGTGGCGCACAGGCTTAGTTGCTCCGTGGCATGTGGGATCTTCCCGGACTGTGTCCCCTGCATTGGCAGGTGGATTCTTAACCACTGTGCCACCAGGGAAGCCCCTTAATTTTTACTTTACAGAAAAACTGTAACAATAGTCCAGAGACCTCCATATCCCTTACCCAGCTTCTTCTAATGTTGACATCCTGCATAAGCACAGTACAATGATCAAAACTAAGGACTCGGGCTTCCCTGGTGGCGCAGTGGTTGGGAGTACGCCTGCCTATGCGGGGGACATGGGTGCGTGCCCCGGTCCGGGACGATCCCACATGCCGCGGAGCGGCTGGGCCCGTGAGCCATGGCCGCTGGGCCTGCGCGTCCAGAGCCTGTGCTCCGCAACGGGAGAGGCCACAGCAGTGGGAGGCCCGCATACCGCAAAAAAAACCCCCAAACACCAAAAAAAAAATAAGGGCTCAACACTGGTACAATAGCCTTAACTAAACCACAGTCTTTATTTCAATTTTACCATTTTAATTAATTTATTTATTTTTGCTATGTTGGGTCTTCGTTTCTGTGCCCGGGCTTTCTCTAGTTGTGGCAAGCGGAGGCCACTCTTCATCGCGGTGCGCGGGCCTCTCACTATCGTGGCCTCTCTTGTTGTGGAGCACAGGCTTCAGACGCGCAGGCTCAGTAGTTGTGGCTCACGGGCCCAGCCGCTCCGCAGCATGTGGGATCCTCCCAGACCAGGGCTTGAACCCGTGTCCCCTGCATTAGCAGGCAGATTCTCAACCACTGCGCCACCAGGGAAGCCCTACCATTTTAAAAAAGCTTTATTTTGAACTCATTTTAGGCTTACAGGAAAGACATAATTTTTCTTCAAGTTTTTGTGCTTTTATGCTTTCTACTACTTCCGTGCTTCCAACAGATAAAAGAACACAAATAAGTAACAAAGGAGTAGTAACGGAAAAAGTCAGAACTGGCTAATAATGCTTTGAAAGCTGGTTTTTCATCTGTATTTGTAATTGTGTTTTCACTTTATTTTGTAGTGTGTACAGTTAATTAAACTGACATTTTAAAACAACGCACTTTAGCTAAACAAACAGTTTTATGGGAGATCATAGTTTATGTGATGGAACGAAATATTTTAACATTTAATGCTCTTCAGCAAAAAGCATTTCAGGTGCTTTCTCATCTGAACAAGTCTGAACACTACTGCACTCTATACCATCCATCTACTTAGAGATGCAAGACGCAGCGGGGGTGGTTGCTATGTTTTTCTTGGGGGAGATTCAAGCTCTTGGCTTTCTGGACCAAGTTCTTTCAACTAGTTACTGCTGAGACCTTGGTGGACCTCAGACCTCTGTTACTATTATGTACTGGGATAAATATTGCGTGTCTTTTATTGGAATCACTCTTTCATCCCTAATACTTAGCTCCTCTCTAGAGTAGTAATTTAGTTTATTTATATTTTTATATTTAATTATTCATTTCTTATGCATGCACATGGTGAAAAATTCAAGCTGTACCGAAAAGCATAAAATGAAGAGTTAAAGTCTTCCTTTATGCCTTCCAATCAATCTAGACCATTGTCCTCCAAGAGGAGTGCCATCTTCTGGGGACATTTTGGAAAACTGACAGTGTTTATGATTGTTTCAATGATTAGAGGGTATTACTGGAATTTGGGAAGAGACCAAGAATGCTTATAATTTTGAAAAACAAAAAATTTTTTTTAGTTGTATCCCACACAAACTTTTAATCCTGGTGGATGTTCATATAAGTGAATAATACTATTTTCAATGATCTAAGTCTAGACTATAGATGTTTTTAATGGTTGTGGGGGTTGTATGCTGTCCAACCTAGCAGGTGTTATTCACATGATAGAAATCATAGATTTCAATATTTCTTATGCCATTTTTCTAGCAGATGGCCATGAAGTGTCTTGTCCTAACAAAATTAGTATAGCATGATAGCTTTTTCCAAAAGTAAAGCATCTTAAGGAGGGAAATCCTTTTTGTAATTTGCATGAAAGTGGCATAATGAATTGTTGGGTTTTTTTTGGTAAAATTTTATTGAAAATTAATAAAACAAGTTCTTGTATGTAACAAATAATTTATAACACAGTTTAAATTGTCTTTTGAATTTGTTTAAACTCTTTTTTTTAACTGCAGACAAGTTTTAAAAAAATTTTGTGTAGTCAAGATTATTATGTCTTTCTTTTATCTTCTGTGTTTATATTCTGCTTAAAAACCCTTCCCTATGAGGCCACTCTTGCCTTCTGAGATGGCCCACACTCTGTGGAGTGTGTTTCTTTCTAAATAAATCCACTTCTTACCTATCACAAAACAAAACAAAAAAACCCCTTCCCTATGATATTGGAAAAGTAGAGATTTTTGTATAGTAATTATGTAATCACCCTTGTTACTGGATTATCTTATTTCTAATTTTTTCAAGCATCTGTTGAAATGATTTTTTTTCTCCATCTTTGATGTATATATGTGGCAAATTATAGATTTCCTTATACTGAGCCATGTTTATATTTCTATGTTGAATGTACCTCAGTTGGTCATGACATATTGTCCTTTTAATGCAATTTATTTATTTTAAATTTTGGCTGCATTGGGTCTTTGTTGCCGTAAGCGGGCTTTCTCTAGTTGCGGTGAGCCGGAGCTACCCTTCATTGTGGTGTGCAGGCTTCTCATTTGCTGTGGCTTTTCTTGCTGCAGAGCACGGGCTCTAGGTGTGCAGGCTTCAGTAGTTGCAGCATGCAGGCTCAGTAGTTGTGGCACGCAAGCCCTAGAGTGTGCAGACTTCTGTAGTTGTGGTGCGCGGGCTCAGTAGTTCTGGCTCGCGGGCTCTAGAGTGAGAGTTCAGTAGCTGTGGTGCACGGGCTTAGCTGCTCTGCGGCATGTGGGATCTTACCGAACCAGGGATCGAACCCATGTCCCCTGCATTAGCAGGCAGATTCTTAACCACTGTGCCATCAGGGAAATCTGTACTGTTGAGTTTTATTTGCTAAAATTTTACTTAAAATATTTGAAATAAAATCAGTTTATAGTTTTTCTTTCTTTCTTTCTTTCCTTTTTCTTCATTTCAGTCTTTGTCAGATTTGGTATCAGTGTTATCCTGAATTTGTAGAAAATTTGGAAGCTTTTATTTTTTGTCTGGTTCTGAAAAAGTTTAATTAGTTTCAGAATTTGTTCATGCATTTAGTCAACAAGTATTTAACAAGTCCTGGGGCTGAGAATACAGAAATGGTCAAAATGCACAAAAATCCCTTTCATCCTAGTGGAGGAAGGCACACTGTAGATAAATAAGTAGCTAAGATATATGTGTCAGATGGTGGTAAGTGTTATGGAGAAAAATAAAGCAGGGGAGGGAGATAGGAGGAGCTTTGCAATTTTCAGGTGGGTGTCAGGGAAGCACCAGTGACATTTGGGCAAAAATCTGGAGGAGGTGAGAAACTGTGCTCTGAAAATACCTGGGGATCAGAAGAAGGAAGAGCAAATGTAAAACCTCTGAGGTGGGAACATGCCAGGTGTGTTGAAAGAACAGTCAGAAAACCAGAATGAGCCAGGGGAGAAGAGTATGAATTAATATCAGAGAGGTCAAGGGGAGACCTTGCAGAGCCTGTTACTAGTCTTTACAGTGAATGAATTAGGGACTCATAGGAGGGTATTTCAGGTGGTTTATTTCAGATGAAAGATGATGGTGGTTTGCACTGTGGTGGGAACAATGGAGGTGGTAAGCAGTCGTCAGATTCTGGATGGATCTTGAAGGTGAAGCCACAGGGATTTGCTGGTTATTGGCTGCGGGATATGGAAAAAGGGAGTCAAAGCTGACTCCAGTTTTTGGCCTGCGTGACTGGAACAGTTAGTTTTCCATTTATTGAGACTGGGAAGACAGAGTCAGGAGTAGATTTTGGGGGAAGATCAGGGATTTGGTTTCTTTTCTTTAAAACATTTTCCCCATTTATTTATTTATTTTTAAAATTTTATTTATTTTATGTTTGGCTGCGTTGGGTCTTTGTTACTGTGCAGGCTTTCTCTAGTTGCGGCAAGCAGGGGCTACTCTTCGTTGCGGTGCATGGGCTTCTCATTGCGGTGGGTTCTCTTGTTGCGGAGCACGGGCTCTAGGCACATGGGCTTCAGTAGTTGCAGCACGTGGGCTCAGTAGTTGTGTCTCGCGGGCTCTAGAGCACGGGCTCAGTAGTGGTGGCGCACGGGCTTAGTTGCTCCATGGCACGTGGGATCCTCCTGGATCAGGGCTCCAACCCATGTCCCCGGCATTGGCAGGCGGATTCTTAATCACTGCGCCATCAGGGAAGTCCAGGGATTCAGTTTTGAACATGGTAGGTTTGAGATATCTTTTAGGCATCTAAGGTGATAAAGAAGTTTGGATTTCAGGGTTCAGGCTAGAGGTGTATACTGGAGAATCACGTATAGATGGCTTTGAAGACATGAGAGTAGATGAGATTATCAAGGGAGTGATTTTAGATGAACAAAAAAGAAGAGATCCATAGATGAACCCTGGGATGCTCCAACAATGAGAAGTCAGTCAGCAAAGGAAACTGGGGAGGAGGGACCAGATGAGTTCAAGGAGGAGGCAGTGACTGTGATGGAGCGAGAGGAAGGCTGAGGATACAGCTGGCTGTGTGGGGTGACCTTGGTGGGCAGGGCTGTGGGGAGGAGTTGGAGCTCGAGAGGAAATGGGAGGAGAGGGCTTGGAATCAGGGAGCGTAGAGAACTCTGTAAAGAAATTTCACTGTAAAGGGCAGCAGAGAAATAGGGTGAGTCTGGGGAGGGAAGTAGAGTCACTGGAATTTTTTTTAAGGTGGAGAATTTGTAACTTGTGTTGGTATGTTGATGGAAATCATCCAATAGAGAGGGAGAAATTGTTGGAGTGATGTCCTTATGTGAGAGGGGATGGAATCTGGTGTGTTAATGTGTGTGTGGGCACAGGGGGTATTTAGAAGCACAGACAGCTCATCTTTAGTAACTGGCAGGGAGGCTGAGGACACGGGTACAGATGCACATAGTTGGGGGTGTGACAGTGCTGGCTTGTGGATGTTCTCTTCTGATTGATTTTATTTTTCCAATAAAATGGGAAGTCAGGTCATCAGCTCAGATAAGGATGGGAGAGATGTTGGAGATCTGAGGGGAGAGAAGAAGGTGTGAGAGCGTCATCTAGGAGAAGGAGTAGGAGGGGTCTAGAGAAATATGATTGATTGCTAGGCAGAATTAAAAGACCCCTTGAGATTAGTAGTTACTAATTTAATTTAGCAAGCTTGTTTGTAGGTGTAGGTGCAGAAATAGGTGAAAAATGGGATTTAATCAAGGGTTAGTTTGAGGGAATTTGCCTGGGGAACCATATTCATCTGGCATTTTGGAGGTCTGTGTGGATAGGATGATTGGTCACTCTCAATCTTTTCTTGTGGTTATTGGTCTATTTATTTTTTTATTTTAAAAACAATTTTATTTATTTAGTTTGGCTTCGCTAGGTCTTAGTTGCGGCACGTGGGATCTTTATTGCGGCACGTGGGATTGTTTAGTTGCAGCATGTGGACTTCTTAGTTGCAGCATGAGGGATCTAGTTCCTCGACCGGGGATTGAACCTGAGCCCCCTGCGTTGGGAGCATGGAGTCTTACCCACTGGACCACTAGGGAAGTCCCTACTGGTCTATTTAGATATTCTGAGGTCAGTTCTTTTTTTTTTTTTAATTTATTTATTTTATTTATATTTATTTTTGACTGTGTTGGGTCTTTGCTGCTGCATGCGGGCTTCTCATTGTGGTGGCTTCTCTAGGTGTGCGGGCTTCAGTAGTTGTGGTGTGCTGGCTCAGTAGTTGTGGCGCACGGGCTCAGTTGCTCCACGGCATGTGGGATCTTCCCGGACCAGGGCTCAAACCCGTGTCCTCTGCATTGGCAGGCGGATTCTTAACCACTGCGCCACCAGGGAAGCCATGAGGTCAGTTCTTTGTAACATATTTTGCTAGAGAATGGACCTTTTGGAATCAGGTTTAAATGTTTTTGTTCTTGTTTTTCCCCACAGAGCTTTGGAAAGGCCCAGAGCATTTAAAAATGGACTTAGTTTGGTGATCCACCCCTCCAGTCTGTCACTGGAAACACTTTAAATGCTTCTCAATTTGGCAATGAGCCCCTTTGCCTCGGCTTTTCTTCTCTCTGTTCTGTGGTGTGGAAGTGATGGACAAGTGAAAGGGTCTGGCAGGTGGAGCGGCGGGGTTTGCTCAGCTGTGCTTCCTCCGAGCAGGGCTGGCTGCCGTCCTCCATCCTCTCCCTGGGAGGTGCTGGTCTCCAGGCTGCTCAGAATCCTCAAGTTCTTCGCTGATCCCGTAGCTGTCATTTAGCTTTTGTGTGCAGGGCTAGTTGCAGAAGACATGTTTTAACATTGTGAGTTAAAATGGCATGTGAGCTGAACCACTCTGGTTGTTTTTTTGGGGAGGTTTGAGTGTGACTTGACAACCTTTCCCTGGGTCTTATCCTCTGGGTCAATTGATAATGTAGCCCATTATCATGTTATCTTTTCCAAAAGAAATGTGTTAGGCCTGACTCTTTTCTTAGGTAAATTCCTTTAAACTACCCCAAGTCCTGGTTAAACTCAATATTTCACCTCTTGCATGCTTGTATAGATGCAGGAGAAAAACGTACAATCATTCATGAACTGCATGTCTGAATTTGCATAAAAATCTCTTTATGAAGAATAAAGAATAACTCAGCTTCCTTTAGATGTCTTCTAAGTGGAAGAATTCAAGGAATTGGAGCTTGTGGTTTGCAGAGGAAGGGAAACATAAAACAAAACAAAACAAACCTGCCCAGAGCTACCTTCAGCACATAGGCGAGCTGAGGTCGTACTGCAGATGGAGGTTTAAAACGGGGCTCAGTTAACTCTCTCTCTGTAGTTACAACCCCTAATCCAGTGCCTCCCGAACTGTGTTCCTGGGGAATTCTGATCCTTCACTAAACCCCTTGTGGGGTGAGGGTTCTGTGGTTAACTTAATTTAGCAAAAGTTGAATACTTTGTCCCTTTCTTGGAGATTCATCACACACTTCCTTTACGTAGTCATTCAACAAATAGTTGATGAGCCTTCTATGCACCAGGTTTTATGCTGGGCTCTGGGAGAAAGAATAATAAGCAAAACCAAATCCAGTTGTTGCTTTCATGGAGCTTATACACCAACAGGGAGAGAGATATTAATCAAATAACCAAACAAATAATGTCTAATTAAAGACCTAGGTAAGTTCTATAAAAGAAAGCAGCATTCTTATAGGAAACCTAGGCCAAGGGTCAGGAAAAGTTTCTCTGAAGAAGGGACACCAGCAGATAGCTGAAATTTGATAAGAGTTCGCATTAACTAGGTCAAAAGCCAAATCTTCATGCTTGAGAACATTCACTAGAAATATAATATGAACCACATATGTAATGAAAAATTCTCCAGCAATCATTAAAAATGTAAAAAGAAAAAGGTGAAATTAATTTTAGTAATATATTTTACCCAACTCAGTGTATCCATGATATTGTCATTTCTACATTTAATCAACATAAAAATTATGAATACAGTATTTTAAATATATTTTTTGGTTTTAAGTCTTTGCAATCTGGTATGCATTTTACACTTAGTTTAGATTTGCCACATTTCAAGCGCTCAGGGGGCCGTGGGTACTGGATTGGACAGAGCAGATAAAGGAGCTAAGACAAGGCCAGGGTAGCAGGAAGGCAGAGAGAGGAGAGGAGGGTGGTGGGAGACAGAGTGGTGCCTCTCGCCTGGGCCAGTCCATGGAGGGTGTTGTTGGCCATTTGAAGGGTCTTAATCTCGAACCTGAAGCTACTGAAGGGTTAAAGTATAATAAAGGTCCTGAGAAGTCCTGCAGTGAAGAAGCCTGTTTTAGCTTGTTTAACTCAGTGTTCCCATATTTATTCCATGTAACTCCTATTAACATCCCAGGCCCACATGGGGAAATGCTTCTCTAGCTTATTCCTTTTGGAGGAAATGTTGCTTCTGAGTGATATAAGCTTCAGGAGTTGGAGACCTCAGGTCTCTGAATTTATCAAGAGAAGAGTCTGGCGACTTTAACTCCTGCTTGTCACCCAGAACTAACAGCTGAGTAAGCAGAGGAATGCTACCCCCTTGTTGGAGGTTTGGCACTCCCTTTCCAAACTTTGTGGTCAGTACTTCACTCAGGGGGATCCAAGTGCCAGCCAAGAGTCGAGACTTAAGGCCTTTTCATTCTTTAAAGTCTTTTAAAGTCCCATCTCCACCTAATAGTCTTTTCTATCAGTTTGATTCACTTATATTTTTCTCTTCTCTGACCTTGGAAAGTGGAGTTTGAGTATGCTGTGCATTTAATTATATTTTCCATTTCTTTTTGAGTTGCTTATATCATTTAGCATAATGCTGGGCCTATGACAGAGGTTTAATAAATATTGAAGGGGTTCAGTTTGTGCTAGTTTTTTCCTTCTTTTTTTGAACCAGTGGTATAATTTTTATTCTAGACTTTCCGCTAAGTCTGGTCCTCTCAGGTCTCCATCATCTTCTCTGTCTTCAAACAGGGAGAGGAAGTCCTGGAATCAGAAACTTGGATTTGTGTTCCATCTTTGCTTTTTTACCAGCTGTGTGACCTTGAGCAAGTGAGTCAATCTGGTTGGGTCTTAGGTTCACGATTTGTAAAGTGAGATGGTTGTACTAAGTGATGTCTCAGATTTGTTTTAGGTTTAACACTCTAAATCTATGTATGCTGTCTAATAGGGTAGCCACTAGCTCCATGTGGCTATTGACCACTTTATATGTGGCTAATCCAATTTGACATGTGCTGTAGGTATAAAAACACACCAGATTTCAAAACAAGAATGTAAATAGTCTCAGTAATTTTTTGATGACATGTAGAAGTAATAATATTTTGGATATATTGCATTAAACAAAAAAATTATTAAAAAATTAGTTTCACATGTTTCTTTTTACCTTTTTATGTGGCTACTAGAAAAGGTAAAATCGCATATTTGGTGCTTAGACTGAATTGTGTTTCAACAACCCCTTCCCTCACTGCCATCCATATGTTGAAGGCTTAACCCCGAAATGTGATGGTATTCGGAGATGGAGTCTTTGGAAGACCATTAGGTTTGGATGAGGTCCTGAGGGTGGGGCCCTAATGATGGGATTAGTGCCTTTATAAGAAGAGACACCAGAGAGCTTGCTCTCCCTCTCCCCGCCATGTGAGGACACAGTGAAGCTATCTACAAAACAGGAAGAGGGTTCTCATCAGAACCTGACCATGCTGGCATCCTAATCTCAGACATTTAGCCCTGAAAACTGTGAGAAAATAAATTCTTGTTGTTTGAGCCACCCAGTCTATGATATTTTGTTATGGCAGCTATAGCTGACCAAGACATGTGGTTTGTATTATATTTCTATTGGACAGCACTGGTCCAGATGTCTGGTAACTCCTACATACCACACTTTCAACATCATGTCTGTGAGAGCACAGATGGCCTCCTGAACATTCCTTGGGGTGCTCAGTGTTTTACTCCAGTAGCCATTCAATAAGCATCAGGTGATTAAATCATCTTAGTTATAAGCAACACAGTCTTTGGCTCATTTATGCAGAAGAGGAACTCATTAAAAACATAATAGGTAGCAATCAGAATATCTGCAGGGCAAAAGAACCAGGCTTGGAAAGTATACTCAGGCAGACTGCATTGCCCAAGTCCCACTGCAGACTGGTCTGCGGGTGATGCCACTGCTGCCCCCCAAAACTAGAGCTGGCTGCTGCTGCCCCGCTGGTGGAGTGGAGTGGCTGTGTGCCTTCAGGCTCGCTTGCTTTCACCTCAGGGTTTGATTGGCTGAGTTTAAACCAGGAACTCTAGCTGCAAGGGAGGCTTCTGAAGTAGAAAGTGGGCTCCTCTCATGAGAGGGAGATTCATTCCTCTAACATAGGCAGGTGTCTTCAGATGACAAACTGCCTAAAAGAATGACCAGAACCTTTGCTAGAGTAACCTGAGAACCTGACATTTTGACTGCGACACAAACAGAAGTTTCTGCTGAAACTCCCCAGGCAGGGACTTCCTCCACACTGGGGGCTCCCCAAATCTCCTCATGGTTCTTCTGAAAAATATGTTTTGCATATTTTATACATATGTTATGCTTTGCATAACAGGCAGTTGATGTTATCCATTACTTTAATACTGTGATTATAATTTCGTGATGTCCTTTGGAAGTTCTCACATGATGTTTTAATATAAAGACACAGGAGGGCACTCTAACCAACCAGCAATAAAATGTAAAAAAGATGGGTGTTGATCTTGTTGAATCTATGTTTTTTTCAGGTAGGATAACCAACTTTGTAGGAGTACCTAAGCTCTCCTAGGGGATCTCACTTGTGACAGAGGTCCCCAAGACACACTCTCCACACTGTCCAGTTAAGGTTCTAGGGACTGTGATTTGAGTAACTCAGAACAGAGAGGGGGTTTTTTTGTTTGTTTTTTGGTTGCATTGGGTCTTCATTGCTGCACACCAGCTTTCTGCAGGGAGCAGGGACTCCTCTTCCTTGAAGTGTGCGGGCTTCTCATTGTGGTGGCTTCTCTTGTTGTGCAGCATGAGCTCTAGGCCCGTGGGCTCAGTACTTGTGGCTTGCAGGCTCTAGAGCGCAGGCTCAATAGCTGTAGCACGCAGGGCTTAGTTGCTCCGGGCATTGTGGGATCTTCTGGGGCCGGGCTCCAACCCGTGCCCCTGCATTGGCAGGCGGATTCTTAACCACTGTGCTACCAGGGAAGTCCCCAGATAAGGGTATTTTTGACTCACAGGTTATCTACTGACTGGACCACTGAGGAGATGGAGACATGGCTCCCAAAGGCCCATATTTAGAGGTCAACTGGCTAAATCAAGCTGAGAGCAGAAGAGAGAGATCTGGTTGTCAGACTTGCTTCAGACCGGCAGCCTGTTCCTGAGACTCAGTTTTCCCATCTGTAAAATGGAGACGATACCTGACTTATGTCTGTATAGTTTGCCAATGGAGAAGGAGAGCGGTAAGAGGAGGGAAAAAAGATATCCGGGGGTGCCATTTACCATCCCATAAAATACATTGAGTTTTACACTGAAAAAATAAAGCCGGCCTGCCTCTTGTTAATGAATTATAGCACACAGGAGGGACAAAGCATGCTTTGCTGGGCAGCTGGAGTAACAAAAGTAACGAGGATAGGTTGGAACAGGACCTGCTCCTCCAGACTGGTTTCCCCACACAGATCTTCCAGGAGGGGCCCCCCGACACCAGGGAGGAACGGGCGCGGGACTGCTCGGGCCGTTTTCCTCCCCAGGCAGGAGCGGGACCGGTTCTGGCGACGGCGGGGTTACGCCCAGCCAAAGGTGTAGTCTGGGAGAGCCAGTTCTGGCTGGAAGGAGGCGGGATGACGGTGCTCGGCCCCGCCGAGGCGCTTTGTATCTCTCCCACCTCCTCGGCGTTCCTGAGGGCTGTTGAGGCGCAGCCGCTCCCTAGCTGTCCCGGCCGCTGCCGGCCTAGCGCCCCGGGCTCCCCGCCAAGGTCGGGGCGCTCGCCGCCCTCGGTCCCGGGGTCCCCCGGGCGGAGATGGAGCCGGCACCCATGGGAGGAGCAGGGACACGCGCAATAAAGGGAAGGAGAGGAGGAAAAAATGGGGAGGGAGAGGAAGAAGCTGCCTAATTCCTCTCAATAAGTAGTTGCGCGAGTCAGCCGACTCTCGGCGCTGGTTACGCGCCCGAGATCCCCAAGCCTGGCTTACTGTTTCCTTTGGGGAGTGTCGCCTGGCATCCCTCTAGCCCTCCACCCGCAGGTGTGAGAGTGCCTACCACGCGGCAGGCGCCGCACTGAGCGCTGTACTATAGTAGGTTTTTTAATTTCCCCAACATCCCTAAGCGACAGGAACTGTTACCGCCCCCGTACTGGGGACGAAGGAAAGGCCTTGGAGAAGTTGGGTGGCTTGCCGCGAGTTTTGCAGCTAGTGGCTGAGCGAGGACTCCGAGAGGGGTCTGAGCGATCCTGATGCCCAGGCCACAGCCCGCAGCCCCTCCGCTCTGCCGGGTTATTGTCTGATCACGCCGTCTGCACCTGTCGCGGGCCTCGCTAGGCAGGAGCGCAGGAGGAAAGGGAGAAAAGAAGGACCACAGGGTGACCAGGTGGCTTTCCTCCATCCGTACCCTTGGCCCGGGGCGAGGAGAGAACATTTCTGGCGCGGGGATGGCTTTGCGCCTTGGAGAGGACAGCCTTCCTTCTCCAGCGATCGAAAGCGCGGCGGGAACAGGGCTTTGGGGCAAGGACCCTCCTGGGGCTGCAGGGGCGAGCGGAGAATCTAGGGTCCGGGAGTGGACACTAGGAAAAAGTGGGGTGGCGAGAGCGCGGCTGCCCGCGAAGCTGACTGGGGAGGAGACAAGGCGGCGCGTGTAGAGTGTCCACGCGGTGGGTGTGCGGCGCTTTCATTCAAACTTTGGGGAGTCTTTGGTTCGGGCGTCAGAGAAGGTGTGACCAATCAGAGTCCGGGGACGGGAATAAATTATGCAAATCACCATCTGGCGATGGGTCAGATGACTCCAATAGTTTAAAAAACTACCTCGCCGGGGAGCTCGCGGTGTGACAGTGGCGAGCCCTGGCTTCCCGGGAGAACGGCACGGGTGAGGGCAGATCTGGTTCTGGTTGGAGCATCTTCGCACTCCCCTCACCACCCCGTGGCTCAGTTTAGCCAAGTTTTCGTTTTCCACCTTCTCCACCTGCAGCTGTCTAAGGCCACCACTCTCTCTGGTCTAGAGAAGCCTTCCCACTTCGGGTCTTACGGGCTCGGACTGCTGGAAACATCGAGAGGCGGCTTTTTTTTTTTTTTTTTTTTTGTGGTCTTTCTAAAAGTCCCGTTTGGGGGAAGGGGATGTGGCCGGGAAGGATGAGAAACTCCGGTCTTCTGCTCTGCCTCTGGAGCGCTTACTGTTGCTTTGCCGCGGGAGGTCCCGCAACCCTTGGTCCAGAGGGTCGGCTGCAAGGTAACGTGTCCTTGTTCTTATTAACACCCCACAACTTCTTTTCTGTGCCAGTTCCCCTCTGTCTTGCGCACCCTTCTTCCTCGATCCTGCGACATTCTTCTTCCTTACCCCCTGCGCTGTCCATTGGGTCCTCCTAATCAGCCTTGGAGATCACTTGTTCCTCGGCGCTTCCGACGAGGACATCCCCGGCCAGGCGTCCAAGAGGCCGCAGGCTCGCCCGCGCTCGCTCTCGCCCCGCCCCCTTGTCGTTATACGGTTCTCCTCTCGGTGCTGTCCAGTCAGCAGAGTTGGCTGCCAGCGGCTGTTTAACCTTGTCCTCCTCTTTGAACCTGGGGTTTTCGAGGCAAGAAGGTTGTTAGAGCTCTATCACCTGGTGCCCTTCCTTTTAATCTCGGTGTAGGTGTCTTGAAAGTTAAGGTATCAGGGTAGCTGGCTCTGGTTTGAGTAGTGCTTGCCGGGAGTATTAGGTGAGTAACTTGTGCAGAGAAGCTGCTGGGCTTATTCCCCGGGTTGCCAGCCTCCTCTTCCCCAAGTCTTTCCAGCCCTTGCTCTTCCTCTTCTACCTCTCCGTCCTCCTCCTCCTCCCAGCTGCCAGCTTTTCTTCTGAGTTCTGCGCGGCAGTCTTTTCTACTGGAGGAACCTGCCCCGAGGGGCGAGGGTAGGGTCACCCAGCGGGAGTACCAAGTCAATTAGTTAAGCAGAGGAGAGCGGGGAACCTCTGAACCACACACTTATTTCATCTTCTACTATTCTGCTGAGGTTGGGTCAAATGATGCTGGTCCATGTTGCTTATGTGCGTGCAGGAGGTTAATTGGAATGAATGGAAAAAACTTGTTTTATTTAACATGTTCCCAACTCTAGTGCAGTTGAACCAGGGTAGGTTGCATCTCTAGATCCTCTCCTGTAAAGTGCTAACATTCCTTCCAACTTCTATGTTCTGCGATTCTGAGTATTTGGGGGCCATTTCATTCATTCAAAACAGTATTTATTTGCCAGGCATGCTTCTCGGAGTGAGGGATAGAGCAGTGAACAAAATGGGTGTAAACCCCTACCCCCATGGATCTTACATTTCAGTGGTGGGAAAACAGCTAGTCAACTAATTAAAATATATAAATAGTACTCAGTGTTATGGAAAAAAATAAAGCAGAGGAGGAAAGTACAGAGGGCTGGTGGGAGAAGGTGGCGCAGTGTTAACCTGGGACCAGGCTTCCATCCCTGAGGAGCTGACCCCTGAGCAAGGAGCTGAAGGAGGTAAGAGAATGAGCCTGAGGACATCCGGATGAAGGACGATCATGAAGTTCCAGAGGCTGAAGTGACTCAGGCTGGAAGTAGTAGAAATGAGCTAGAGAACTGTGGTGTCAGAGAGAGCCAGCTGCTAAGGTGAACCTTTTATGTCAGTTTGTGAGTTTATCCACAAGTCGGTGGCAGGAAGCCAGCAGACTCCCTTTCCTTTTCTCCTGGACTTCCCACCTGGTCTCTGTGAGTGGCTATCTGGGTGGAAATTGAGAGATATTGAATGAGTTACGTCCGTGGTTCAAATTTCTGTCAGTTGGGGCTTTTGTTCGTTACTTTAATGACAAAGTTCTGCTCATGCATATTTAGTCGCATTTTCTGGAAACTTTTACCCTTTTTACATCTGGTGCATAGCTGTCCTCCCCCTTGTCCACTTCACCACCAACCTGTCCACCACTCTGGTCTCTCTTTCCGTGACTCCATTTGTTTTTTAACTCTGGGATAAATGAAGCTCCTGGGATGGTCATTCGGTACCTTTTCACTTGATTTCTGGGTGACCGGACAGTTTGATTTTCTAATTTCCTAGCCTGTTATCAAGGGATGGTATCCTGGATGGTTGGAAGAATGCTAGATGAGGCTCATTTAGGACCTGCTGAAATAGTGTGGTGATGACAGTACCTAGTGTTAAAAGGCCATAGGGACCATCAGTGACATGGGCTGTGTTTTGTAGTAGGGCCATCTCCTAGACGGCACTGTGTGTGTGCAGTGGAGCTGAAAAGAGAGGTTTTGCTGCGCTTATGAGCTTCTCCATGGCTTCAATAACTTATTTAATTTATTCAACAAACTAGAAGACTGTCTGGCACATGTCTGGTACTGCAAGGAGCACTGAGGATGCATGAGGTCTTTGGGGCAAGTGTTGAAATCGAGATGAGAGCATTAGGGAAGCCCATTGCATAAGAGGTCAACAGCTCCTTACCTCCAATTCCAAAATCTTTGAAAATTGAAAAATTTGTTTGGTAACTTGTTTGGCAGCAAGAACTGGCCTTACCTGACCTGAACTCTTACTCATTTGGCAGGAAAAACTGACCTGAACCGATAAGAGGATATTTAGAATCTTTTTTTTTTTTTTTCCCCTCGAGTGTGAGTAGTTATGTATTTCCCTGCAGAAATATTATTGGTGTATTTGATGAATGGGAACGTCCCAGACCCTGCTGGGGGTGTTATATTATATATATATATATATATATATATATATATATATATATATATATATATGCCATAATACCTTTCTAAAATCTGAGAATTTCTGAATTCTGAAACTCAACTGGTCCCAAGCATTTCAGGAAAAGAATTAAGGACCCATACTCCGAAACTAGTAACTTGAGGGAAGGAAAGAGAACTGGTTTGGATGGGGAAGAAGAAAGAAAAGCAAGAGAGACTTATTTCAGATTCACAGTAATTGATCCTAGTGACTCATTAATACTCCAATATTGGTGAGATGTCCCTTTTATAACATCTTTGCAACTCTTCTGGGAGGTGAGGAGGAAACATTCAGCAGATGTAAAAACTGAAACCCAGTGGGGTTAAGTAATTTGCTCAAGAGTGAATTAGAACTAGACCCTAGATCTCTCACCACCCAGGCCTGCTGGTTATGCCCTTGCTCTGTTATTTCTCCCCAGATGAGCTCAACAAATCCAGGGTTGTACCGGCTGCTGCCAAACCCCCTGTGAGATTTAACCTCCGCACTTCTGAGGACCCAGAGCATGAAGGATGCTACCTCTCCTTTGACCACAACCAGCCCTTAGAAGACTGTGGCTTCAACATGACAGCCAAAACCTTTTTCATCATTCATGGATGGACGGTGAGCCTCTGGGGGAGGGAGCTCTACAGCTTTCCGGGAGATTTGGTTTCCTTTGTTTTGGTCAATTAGAAAGAATACTGGTGCTTCCAGATTCCACTCTGTCTCCCCCTCTTTTCTTGTGGGCTGCTTGTATTTCAGACAGCTGTGAAGAATGTAACGGGCACTTGCTAAGGGGGCAATCTGGACTCCAGCAGGGCGGTATTTAACGCTGGCACACAGCGGGCTTTCAGAAAGTGGCTCTCCTGAGGGCAGCAGCCCAGCTCCACTGGCTCTTAAGGGGCCCTCTAATTACGCTTAATTACATTGGTCAACCACTGCGTCGCGGGGGCCATCCCTCCGTAAGAGCTGAGCTGAACGGAAGCAACTTGACTGGCTCAGAGAGTCTGTGAGGAGGCAGCTGGCCTGGCTGGCTGGCCCTGGTTGGCATGGTGCCCTCCTGTTTGCATAGAGATGGCTCCGTTTAAAGGCACTGGAGTCTTTATATGACCTAGCTGAGCAATTCACATTGAAAAGCCCATGACGAACTTCAACAAAAAAGGGCTTTAACACTCAGCCTCAGAAGCTTTTGACCAGCGAGGGATTTATTCATTCATCTAATGGCAGTCTGTAGGAAAATGGCACTATTAAGTGAGCAGGTTTCTGCCTGGGCTAATTGGGAGGGGACATTCCTCCTCTTAATGATGAGAAATTCATATCCGTTACATGCTTTCTGGGTCTTTAGGTCTATCACCAACTGTTGGGGTCAGGCCTGGTGGGGGTGGGTGGTGTGTAGGCACCTACCTACCTAATGTAATTGGAGGGATGATGAAGGGCCTGCCATCCATCCTCACCCCACAGCCTACGATTAGAATTATGCATTTGAAACTTTATAAGGCCCCCTGTCAAAATGCAAGTACAAACTGCCTGCAATTTACAAATGGGTTGCATTCCAGAAAGTTCTTTTATAATCTGTTTGGAACTTGGAACAGCAGTTTCCCATAGAAGCAAGATTGTAAATGGCGTTAGGGTTCCCAGGCCAGGCACAGAAAATTTGTTTATCTAATAATGTACTTGTGGATGGGTTTACAGCTGGACCTAGTCACCATTCACACTTTGTTTCTGTGGGAAAGTGTGTTCTGAGTTCTAATTTGGGATTCCAGGGACAGATCTTCTCTACTCTGGGGTCAAGAAGGATGGCAGAGATGGCTTGTGGGAAGGGGTCATTTGTTAACTCTGCATTTGCCTAAGAGACAGAATCTCCCTGCATCTCTGAGAAAGAAACTAATTATCCAGGGCAACCCTTCTCAGCTGCCTTTGAATGACGGACCAGGCCACTTACTGGCCTGACTGTGACAGGGACTTCGGTTAACCTCAAGCCAGCATCGCCACCAACTTATATCTCATAGGGGGCCTATCGGTCAGTGGGGCAGCAGCAGAGGACACCAGCTCTGACATCTTTGATGGGAAAAACTGGAGATGTCAAGCGCAATGGAAGACAATCACCCATGTACCAATCCTGCCTGTGGCTGGCCCGGCTCATGTGCAAGTGTTTGATGCCTGGGTAGCCAATGTGAAGGTTCCAGAAGTGGCTGGGGAGAAGGTCGTGGAACTGAATTCCATATTCATTAGGATTCTGAAACCCAGAAGAAAAATTTTTTTAAAAAGCCCCGTTTTCTCTGCAGATGAGCGGCATGTTTGAAAGCTGGCTGTACAAACTCGTGTCAGCCCTGCAGACAAGAGAGAAAGGAGCCAACGTCGTGGTGGTGGACTGGCTCCCTCTGGCTCACCAACTTTACACAGACGCAGTCAACAATACAAGGGAGGTGGGACACAGCGTCGCCAGGATGCTCAACTGGCTGCAGGTAACGGGACCTTTTACGAGCAGGACCCTGAACCCTTTTAAGAAATACAGGTCAGGGGCTTCCCTGGTGGCACAGTGGTTAAGAATCTGCCTGCCAATTCAGGGGACACAGGTTTGAGCTCTGGTCCAGGAAGATCCCACATGCCATGGAGCATTTAAGCCCGTGGGCCACAGCTACTGAAGCCCATGCACCTATAGCCCATGCTCCACCACAAGAGAAGCCACTGCGATGAGGAGCCCGCACACTGCAACGAAGAGTAGACCCCTCTCGCCGCAACTAGAGAAAGCCCGCACGCGGCAACAAAGACACAACGAAGCCAAAAATAAATAAAAATAAAATAAATAAATTTATTTTAAAAATTCTAAGACTGTAAAAAAAAAAACAGGTCAGACAGGTCAGTTTCAGTGAACTTCAGGAGTCTGAGAATATCTTTGAGCTTCCAATTTTTTACGGAATTAAGTATTGCTTGAAACATTTGGAAGCTGGGACTTTTAGAAAGCTTTCTAATTATTGACACATTTCTGGATTTTTCCTTTTACTTTACTTGAGGGAAGAAAATTTGCCTTTTGGTTCATTAATTGCTGATGCCCTCAGAAGCCAGGATCAGCTTGTAATCTTAAATACCTACTGAAGTCTGCTCTGGCCTTTTAAGGGTGGCTGGGCTGAGGGTACGGAGGGTTGGTTCAAACCAATGTAGCTTAGTGCCTTGCATAAAATGTGGAAAACAGATCTTGAGGTCTTAAATTTACTTTTTATAGCTTAATGATTTACCTGAGCTCAGTGGACTTAATGGGATGCAGGGGTACACTGGCTGGTACACTGGCTAAGTGACCCTATTATCTGGGTAATTACAGCCTGAGCTTCCTTTTAGAAACCGATGGAATCTGAATAATTTTGGCAGAATTCTGGTCAGGAGTCTTGAACAGTCCTCAGTCCTTTACCTGGGTTTTTTTTTTTTTTTTTTTTTCAGTATGCGGGCCTCTCACTGTTGTGGCCTCTCCCGTTGCGGAGCACAGGCTCCGGATGCGCAGGCTCAGCGGCCATGGCTCACAGGCCCAGCCGCTCCGCGGCATGTGGGATCTTCCCGGACCGGGGCACGAACCCGTGTCCCCTGCATCGGCAGGCGGACTCTCAACCACTGCGCCACCAGGAAAGCCCTACCTGGGTTGTTTTGTCGAGCTCGATTCCTGAGCCATGGGGTCAAATCACCACCTCCTCACCCCCACTGCTGAGTGCCCTGTGAGGGTCTGATGCTTCAACTCTGGGGTCCCAGGCAGGTTTGGGATGAGGAGGTCGGCAGCTCGTGGGCATAAGAGGGTGGGCAGGGGTCACCCTGCTGCAGGCTGTGGCTGGCACTTAGTCTCCAGTGAGCCTGGTGGCTTTGAGCTCCACACTGCCACCCCCCTCCCCCCTCCCGCGTCTCCCCAACGTGATTGACTTGTTGACTTGTTGGTGGCCTTGGGGCTCAGGACCACACTCTTCACTCACACACCTCTGTGACTTCCTGCAGGGGAAGGAGGATTTTTCTCTCAGGGATGTTCACTTGATCGGCTACAGCCTTGGAGCTCACGTGGCTGGGTATGCCGGCAATTTCGTGAAAGGCACGGTGGGCAGAATCACGGGTAAGTGTTGCTCCCTTCACTCATGGCTGATCCTGGAGCTCCCTCAGCTGCTCTGCCCACCAGGCTTTCCTGAACCAGAGTGCTCCCTAAGAGGCAGCAGGAGAGAGCTGTAGAGGGTTAGCCTTGGAAGAAACCTGGAGAACATCTAATTCAGGGCTTTTCAAATGTCCAAAAGTCTCAGAGCCCTTTTTCAAATTGAACGTGTGCAGGTCCCCAATGTATGAAACAGATAGAAGGTGTGTTCTGGTCAAAGCTGGGTATTTGCAAGTAGTGTTAACCTTGTTATTTGAGCCTCCCCCTTTTCTGGAGGAATTTCCGGGTCCCAGAGCACCAGGGAGCACAGTTTGAAAACCAGGTCTAGTGCAACAGGTGAGGAAACACCCAGGGGCAAAGAGCTAAGACTCAGGGGCAGACCTGGGGTGGAGCCCAGGCCTGCAAGCCTCTGGTGCTCACTTCTAGTCTCTGCCCATGGTAATGCCAGGACCTCAAGGGAAAGGAATGAGAGATGGGCTGTGGTTTGAATTCTGCCTCTGGTTTCTATTTCATCCACTAACAGCCTCTTTCCCATGTTTAGTTGGCATATTTATTAGTGATAATTACCTGTTTAGAATGAGTGGTTAAATGTTGTCGTTAAAGAGACCTTTCTATCTGATATTGGTACCCAGGTAGTCGATAGAAATTTGAATTTTCCACGTTAGTGAGCTTTTTTTTTTTTTTTTTAAGTGAAAGCGAGTTTATTTGGAGAGATAAACATTCCATAGGCAGAATTGGTGAGCTTTTTTTTTAAATCTTATTGAAGTGTAGTTGATTTACAATGTTTTGTTAATTTCTGCTATACAGCAAAGTGATTCAGTTATACATATATATATTCTTTTCATATTCTTTTCCATTGTGGTTTATCACGGGATATTGAGTACAGTTCACTGTGCTATACAGTAGGACCTTGTTGTTTATCCATCCTATATATAACAGTTTGCAATTGCTAATCCCAAATTCCCAATCCTTCCCTTGCCCCCTTCCCCTTGGCAAATAATTGGTGACATTTTGATATGAGAGTTTGATTTAAATCATTGAATGATAGTGAAAAGTGGAAAGGATTCTCTTCCCCATTTGGAGGCCCTCTCAAAAAACATACTCTCCTCTAGGAGAAAATTAATGGCAAATTTTTTTTAAGATTATATATTTATTTTAAAATTAATTAATTTTTGGCCGCCTTGGGTCTTCGTTGCTGCACGTGGGCTTTCTCTAGTTGCGGCGAGTGGGGGCTACTCTTCGTTGCGGTGCACGGGCTTCTCATTGCAGTGGCTTCTCTTGTTGCAGAGCACGGGCTCTAGGTGCGCGGGCTTCAGTAGTTGCAGCACGTGAGCTCAGTAGTTGTGGTGCGTGGGCTTGGTTGCTCTGCGGCACGTGGAATCTCCCCGGACCAGGGCTGAAACCTGAGTTCCCTGCATTGACAGGTGGATTCTTAACCACTGTGCCACCAGGGAAGTCCTTAATGGCAAATTTGTTGCCCTGAATTTTTATCCCCCTGCTAGCATTCTTTTATTTGTTTTCCCTCCCAGCTTCTCCCTCACCTCCAACATGCTAAGGGCCTAACTGGCCACCCAGAAGGAAAGAGTTAATCGTTTCCTTCCTGGCAATGTTTTCGTTTGAAAACAGGGTTCAGGTAGAAGGGAGTCGTTAGCTAAAGAATGATTTAGTAGAGGTAGAGTTTCTGGTTTCAACAACAAGCCAGTGGGGCAGATTTAAAAATAGATACATTTGTGAGGTTTAGTAGCCCTGCTTAAATCATTGTCCCTGGGCTTAAGTCTAATGAGCACACACACACACACTCCTTTAGATCCGACTGTTTGATTCAGCATAGCTTGAGAGCTTTACTTTTGGTTATCAAGATGCGGGGCCTGAACTGTCTAACGGGTAATGTGGCCACACATGACTGCTCATTAACCCATCGCTGGAGCAAAGCCGTTGGGCCTCAAGCCCCTCAGGGTTCTATTGGCTGAGCACCTCCTCCTAGCCCCCAGCAAGAGGCAAGATGTTGCAGAGCTCAGCCAGCTGTGCTCAAACTGCAGCACACACAAGGTCCCTGCCGGAGCACCAGGGCCAGTGTCCTTGGCAACAAAGACAAGCTGCAGATCCTCCCTCTTCCTCTTTCTAAGTCTGAAATGAGATGGGGCTAGTAGGAGAGTTCCAGTTCTTTCCCCCTGCCTGTCTGGGTGGGAGCAGCTGAGATGCGGGCTTTGCTGGCAGAATGCTAATCAGTGCTCTGGGCTGTCTGCGTAGAGCACTGGGACCGGCATGTCCTGAGCACAGCCCCTTTTCTGCAGCCTCTCTGTGGAGCAGGGGACCGGGGTGAACATAACAGGAAGGAATGGCCTCTGTCCAGTTGCCAGGCAGCACCTCAGAGGGTATCTGGCTGACCTGACGTATGCTGCTGTGCATGTCTGATGGGAGAGGCCTGTGCCCTCTCCTCTCCCCTCAGACTTCCCATGGGTCTGGGAACCAGGTGGTCCTGACTGGTAAGAGCACCAGAAACTGCAGCTCGTGTGGGGCAGAGGCCAGTGACGCCGCTGTACCGAGGCCAGCAGGGGTCCTTAGCCTGGACCTGCAGGAGGTACCTGAACCCCAGTCTTGCTTGGACCAGAGAGCTCTGGACTGAGGTTTGCTAAAGTTTTATCCTCTTAGGCTTCGGAGGGAGTTCTGTGACATATTAGGGAAGAGGTCATATATTTCTAATTGAACTTGTGTTTTGTTAGTTATAAATAAATAAGCAAGCAGATCTGTTCATTCATTCAAGAGATGTGAACTAAGTGTCCACCCTGCAGGCTGTGGGCTAGATGCTACCTAATGTCAAGCACTCAATGTGTGACAGGTATTTTATGCCATATGTAAGCCACATAGCGTCCAGGCAAAAGGGTCCTTGGGCTTCATTTTACAGATGGGGAAAATAGGACTCAGTATGTACTTTAATGATATCTCACACCCTGAGTAGCAGAGCTGGGATTCAAACCCAGGCAGGCCATCAGATTCGAGTCTGCACCTCACCACTGCACAATGCTGCCGCTCTCCTGCTGGGAGAGATGCAGTAGCTGTTACAGCGCAGCAGCCTCTGCCCTGCCAGGCCAGAAGGTGGAGGTTTTCCTGTGTGTATACATGTGCACGACAGGGTGTGTGTGCGTGTGCATGCATGTGTATATTCCATTTGCTGGACAGAACACTTTGCGGGGAGTCTGACTGAATGGAAGAAGAGGTGGTTCTCCATCATCTCTTGTTTTTGGAGGGGATGCGTTCACCCTCCTATTCCTAGTTAAGAAGTAAATTGTGAAACTTTTCCCCAGAGTCGGTGGGCCCTAGCTACGTGTCAGGCGGGGTCAGTCCGGGGAGGTGAAAGCTCTGCCTGCCAGCCGGCCTTTCCAGAAGCCCCGTCAGCCGCCTGCATTCCTCCAGCCCAGCTTGGTTTCCATGGCACTGACTGTCTGGTGGAGACTTTTGTTCACCGATACAAGAGCCCCTCTCTTATTGGCTGCAAAGCAGAATGTTCCTCTTCTTTCTTTTTTTTTTTCTCCAGAGGACATGGTGAGAGGCAGGGAGAGGCCACCTGTGTCAGTACTGCGTCCGTTCAGTCCCTAAAAAGAGTCATCGAGGGCTATTCCGGGAGGTCACTGTTTTTGTGCCATCTTTCTTTTGGGTCCTGGGCTAGAGATGAGCCCCCAGGCAGCCTGGGCTCCCTTTCTGCCTCTGTCATTCATACATTTTTCTCAACTTCAGAGTGTTAATCATTACCAGTTCTCATGAGTAGCGAGTTCCACAGGTTTACTGTCCGCTCTGGACAACAGTTCTACCTTTTGTTTATCCTAAAATGACCCCCCTCAAGCCTCACGATGTGCTCCCTTGTTCCACTGCACTGGGGTCTGGGAAACACTGTTCTATTACTCATCTGCTGCTTTCACAGCTCTGTTCTTGGTCATACCTCCTCCCTACCTTGGTGTTTCTAGATCCAGGTTTCTCAACCTCAGCAACTATTCATATTTGGGGCCAGATAATGCTCGTGTGGGAGCTGACCTGTGCATTGCAGGATGCTTATCAGAATCCCTGGCCTCTACTCCCTGGATGCTAGCAGCTTCTTTTCTCCCTCTTCGCCAATTGTGACAACCAAAAATGCCTCAGAGGTTGCCAAGTGTCCCCTTGGGAGCAAAATCCCTCCTAGTTGAGAACCACTGTTCTAGACTAAACAAACCCCCTTCCTCTGCTGCACATAATCTTTTCTTAACTTTCTCCAGGTCCTCTCTCTGTGTCTGTAGGGCTCTAGGTTGGGATGAATCCAGCTCCCATATTTACTTAAGCTTGGTAATAGTAGCCAGTATTACCCTGACAAGCCCTTACTCCTTAATATCGCACAAGAACTGTATGAATCAAGACATTCAGATTTCATTTTCGAAATGCTACTGAAGCATGGAGAAGTTTTTCCAAAATCTGGTCCACAGACCACTTATTTTTAGGATCAGCTGGGGAATAAACCTCTATTTCTGGGCTCTACACCGGACCTACCAATCAGAATCTCTTGGGGGTCAGGGAATCTGCATTTTATGCTTTGCAAATTCTATTTTGAAAGGTTTTACACTCATGTGGTTCCCAAACTATTATACAAGATGGTGAAAGTGTCTCTGTTGCTGCCACTATCTTTGCAGTTGCCTACCCTGCCTTCTCCCCTGACACACATACACACAGGTGACCTGGGGCTTGTGCGTCCTCCCAGAGTTTTTCATAGCTACACGGTGGAATCCAAATTTGTAAGAAGCTCCCCAGAGATATTTGTGCTGTTTCAAATGTGAGAACCAGTGCTCTCTGCAGTGCTGTTTGTTTGATACAGAAAGTTTGCAGACAAAACGTTTTCTCCTTGTGGCTGCAAAAGAAAGGAATTCTGGAGGCTTGAGACACGGCTGCTCAGTGTGCCTGGTGTACCCCCCTCTTGCCATTCCACTCCTGGGCCTGATTCATAACTAAAGGAAGGGGAAGTGTAAGTCCAAATACAAATAGCTCAGTTTGGGGAGACTGAGTCTTCCCTCTTGAAGATGTAGGTAGCTTAGTTATTCTGTCAAAATTCTGCTAAAATTAAGACTGTGGAAGGCTCCCAGTGGCAGAATAAATGGAATGAATGGCTTAGTTTCAGCCAGCCCAAGTTCTTTCTAGAACTGCTTCAGTTCTTCTTTTTTTTCTTTTTAATTAATTAATTTAATGTATTTATTTTTGGCTGCATTAGGTCTTCATTGCTGCGTGCAGGCATTCTCTAGTTTTGTGAGCAGGGGCTACTCTTCGTTGTGGTGCACAGGCTTCTCATTGCGGTGGCTTCTCTTGTTTCGGAGCACGGGCTCTAGGCATGCAGGCTTCGGTAGCTGTGGCACACAGGCTCAGTAGTTGTGGCACACAGGCTCTAGAGCACAGGCTCAGTAGTTGTGGCTCACGGGCTTTGTTGCTCCGTGGCATGTGGGATCTTCTCAGCCCAGGGATCGAACCTGTGTTCCTTGCACTCGCAGGCGGATTCTTAACCACTGTGCCACCAGGGAAGCCTCTAGAACTGCTTCAGTTCTGACAGTGCACGGTTCCTCAGATCCACGTGTCACTTGAACCCCGTGGCCAATTTACTGAGTCAGCTGAGTTGTCAGGACAGGTGAAGGCTTCAGAAGAAAGCATACGTTCCTCTGCAACAGGCACCACACCCTTTAGGATTCCCAGGGTGGGGGTGTCTTCATTTTACACTTGCCGGTTTAGCTATCCACCAGGACTCACTGCCTTAGCGCACCTGACACAGCTGGTCTTGGCTCTCCCTTCTGCTGTAGGTTTGGATCCTGCTGGGCCCATGTTTGAAGGGGTTGACATCCACAGGAGGCTGTCCCCTGACGACGCAGACTTCGTGGATGTCCTGCACACCTACACGCGCTCCTTTGGCTTGAGCATTGGGATTCAGATGCCTGTGGGTCACATTGACATCTACCCCAATGGAGGTGACTTCCAGCCGGGCTGTGGACTCAACGATGTCTTGGGGTCAATTGCATATGGAAGTGAGTTCCTTATTATTATTTATTTTGCGGTACACGGGCCTCTCACTGTTGTGGCCTCTCCCGTTGCGGAGCACAGGCTCTGGACGCGCAGGCTCAGCGGCCATGGCTCACGGGCCCAGCCGCTCCGCGGCACGTGGGATCTTCCCGGACCGGGGCACGAACCCATGTCCCCTGCATCGGCAGGCGGACTCTCAACCACTGCGCCACCAGGGAAGCCCCGAGTTCCTTATTTTTTGTTTTGACTCAATTATAGCATCTCCTCCTAAATCAGCCGGAGCTGTTCGTGCTCCCGACAGCATCCGTTTCATTATTCCCACTAGCCCCCAGCGGCCCTTCTACAGTTTATTCTACAGTTCATCATCCTGCAAGCCAATTAACAGCCTTCCCGTGGTCTCTGCTCTGCTTTCTTGTGCTTTGAGGTCACAGTTATTATTGATTAATTTCTTTTTATAACAAAAGGAATACATATTTGTTGGGAAAATAATCAAGCATTATAAAATTGCCTAAAGCAAGAAGTGAAAATACCCCCTCATTTCCCACACCTACTCCTACTTTCACTCTCCAGAGGTAGCCAATATGAACACGTTGTGTGTATCCTTCCACTCTTATCGCTTTGCAAATTTATTTGTGTGTGTGTGTGTGTGATATTTTTCAAAATCACATTGTTCTGCAACTTTGCTTTTTCAGTCCTAATATATATTACGGACATTCTTAGACATCAGAGTACACATATCTACTTACCTTATTCTTTTAAAAGGCTGTATAATATTCTTTAGCATGGATGTACTATCATTTAATTTTTGGTAACATTTTAAAGAAATAAACTCAAGATTCTTCCTCCATTCACTTATAATCTGTCTTGCTGGATGCTAAGCCTATTCCCAGCAGTCTTGGGCTGAAGTGAGCTTGCTGCTGAAACTGAGGTGCTTGGTTTCTCATTTGCTCACCGCCTTGCATCCTGGCAGCATTTCTAAGTCTTGGCCCCAGTTGGCTCTCTCCACTGTGATGCTCTGCTCTTGGGATGTCCACTCTGTCACTCAGTCTTAAGTTGCTCTCTCCCAAGGTGATAACATCCAAGGAGCCCCTGCGGGGCTTGGGGGTTCATGCAAGGGGAGTTCAGCCCTGCAGGGGGGATCAGATGATGGCATTTCTTAAGGCTGGTGATATTAATGAGGAAGGGGAAGGGGAGCTTTGCCAAATTTTTCTTAAGGTCCAAGGATTTACTGGAACTATTGGCTTTAGCCTCTGGTTACAAGAAATAATGATTACTGCGGGTCACAAAAATCCAAATTATACTCCTAGCTTTGCAACCAACTGACTCTGTGACCCTGAGAAAATGACTTCATCTCTAAGGGCATTTGGGCCCATAATCTACAACTGAAAGTACTGGACTAGGATGAGGTTGGCAAACATTTTCTTTCCTTTTTCTTTTTAAGTTTTTTTTTTAATAAACTTATTTATTTTGTTTATTTATTTTTGGCTGCTTTGGATCTTCGTTGCTGCTCTTGTGAGCTTTCTCTAGTTGCAGCACACAGGCTCGGTAGTTGTGGCACACTGGCTCTAGAGCGCAGGCTCAGTAGTTATGGCGCCTGGGCTCTGTTGCTCCGTGACATGTGGGATCTTCCTGGACCAGGGATCAAACCTGTGTCTCATGCATTTGCAGGTGGATTCTCAACCACTGCACCACCACAGAAGCCTGGCAAACATTTTCTTAAAGAATCAGCTAGTAAATATTTCCAGCTTTGCAAACCATACTGTCTCTGTTTCAACAACTCTACTCTGCTACCGTAGCATGGAGGCAGCCAGAGACAATAGATAAATGAATGCATGTGGCTATGTTCCAATTAAACTTTAGTAAAATGGGGCCAGCCTGCAAGGTGCAGTTTGCTGAGCCCCGGACTAGATGATGTTTAGCATCTGATCCATTTCCAGCATTTTGTGACCGCATGACTCTATCAGGACTTAGTGACTCTTACTGCACAACTTGTCTCCATCACCCTGTTTAGTGCCTGTGCTATGCATTCTCTTGCTCTTTATTGCTTCACGTGTATCAGTGCTATCTTCCCACCTGGAGGGCACGCAGTCTGGTGGCAGGACTGGCTTTCAGTTCTAAAGACAGTATATCACTGGGCATGCATTAAGAATGACACAAACGGGCTTCCCTGGTGGCGCAGTGGTTGAGAGTCCGCCTGCCGATGCAGGGGACACAGGTTCGTGCCCCGGTCCGGGAAGATCCCTCATGCCGCGGAGCGGCTGGACCTGTGAGCCACGGCCGCTGAGCCTACGCGTCCGGAGCCTGTGCTCCGCAATGGGAGACGCCACAACAGTGAGAGGCCCGCATACCGCAAAAAAAAAAAAAATAAAAAGAAAGAAAAGAATGACACAAACAAGCATACTAACAGTGACATGAAAAGCAGTTATTTCTGATGAAGTGTACAGTACTTACTGATGGAGTGGGCGGATCACCGAGAAGCAGCGCAGCCTGATGGTCTCCGTCTCTCTCTCCCCCAGCAATTGCAGAGGTGGTGAGATGCGAGCACGAGCGGGCAGTACACCTCTTTGTCGACTCTCTGGTGAATCAGGACAAGCCGAGCTTCGCATTCCAGTGCACGGACTCCAACCGCTTCAAAAAGGGGATCTGCCTCAGTTGCCGGAAGAACCGTTGTAATAGCATTGGCTACAATGCCAAGAAAATGAGGAATAAGAGGAATAGCAAAATGTACCTAAAAACCCGGGCAGGCATGCCTTTCAGAGGTAACCTTCATCCAAACCTGCATTGCCCTGGGGAAGGACCTTTTTCCTCCTTCTAAATATCACATCGTAGACGGGCACATTCCTGCAGTTAAATCAAATAACTGCAAATCACATTAAATTGTGTATGCCTAGGAAAGTAAATCTTTAAAAATAAATGATGGGAACTCCTTTTGTGATGTGAATCACCACTCTATGATCACAATATCGCTATCTTAAGTTTCTATCTTGCATTTAGCTTTTCAAAGCTGTTTCGTATTTGTTTTCTCATTTGATCATCGGAATAATCTGTGATAGGACTAACAGTGGATCCAAATGATATCTCGCATTTTTATAGCATGTTATAAAACCGTAAGGTTTTGTGGGTATTGTGGGTGGAATTTGAGGCTCAAGAAGTTAATACCTTGGTCCTTAATTCAAGGTCACGCAGCTAGAAAGTACCTAGGTCAGCATCCCCCAAAGGTCCCCCAAACCCAAAGTTCAGGGCTTCTTCTATACTGCAGTGACCTTTTACGCCATTGGACAGAATGAGATCAAAGGGAGGCTAGAGGCTGGGCTGGACCCAAAGGATGAGAGTCCCTAAAAACTCACTGTGCTGGGTGACTCAGTTTGGGTCAGGGTGCCCTAAGATGACAAGCAAGGCTCACAAATGTCTCTGTTCTGCTGTCTCTGCAGTTTACCATTATCAGATGAAAATCCATGTCTTCAGCTACAAGAACATGGGAGAAATTGAGCCCACCTTTCATGTCACCATTTATGGCACCAATGCAGACTCCCAGAATCTGCCTTTGGAAATGTAAGTCACGGGTTTCCTTTGCTGAGTTCAGGACAGAGAACGAATTGGTTTGAAAAGGAGAGAGAGCGCAGGAGCTCTCTGTGTGCCGGGTAAACAAGTGCAGGGGAGCTCGTCTGCGTGCCAGGGAGGAGCTGTGTGTTCCTCTCCTGCTTCACACTCTCCACCTAGCCCTTGACTCACAACGTTTCTGGAAGGGCAGCTCCTGCGATGAATCAGCAGCGTGAGAATCTGCTGGATCAGCTGGGCAGAAACTGCTGTTTCATTTCAGAGAACGCCTGATTCCTGAGGCTTTAGGAAATTTGGAACTTGATAAACATCGTCCCTGGCATGTTTCTAATTATCTGTGGGAGGGGCACACAGTGATCTGTATGTGTTGAGCACTTGTAAGGTGCAAAGCGCCACGCTGAGTAATGCTGGGCTTGCAAAGTAACGTCATCAGAATACTCACTCTCAGGGCTGGGGTTCTAGCAGGAGGAACAGGCTTGTACGCACACACTCATGCACACACATGGGGTGAGACAAGCTCCCCCAAGTGCCACGTGAGAGGGACAGGCAGGAGGGGCTGAGAGTTCCGAGGGAGATGGATGCCTGTGGGCTGAGAGGAGGAGGCGCTGTCGAGTGGGGATGTGACTTCTTTGCGCTTTCTCATTTCTGTTCTTTCCTGGTCTTGTCCCCCCAGGAAGTAGCATGGATGGGGAGATGCTCAGGAATGGTTTGGGGTGCGGTGGGCAACATTATCTCTCTGCCCGTGTGGAGCACATCTGAGTTTTCATCCCGGTCCTGCTGGTGGGACGTGGAGAACGTAGGGGGGACCTCTTGTGCATTTCTCTCCCATCCGAGTGGGGCAGGTGCTGCCACTGCGTCAACCCCCACGGTGCTGCAGTTTTCCAGGGGGCGGGGGGACTGAGACCAGCTTCCCTCTCCCCTTGCAGAGTGGAGCAGATCGAGCTGAATGCCACCAACACCTTCCTGGTCTACACCGAGGAGGACTTGGGAGACCTCCTGAAGATCAGACTCACCTGGGAGAGGACTTCTCAGTCCTGGTACAACCTGTGGAAAGAGCTTCGCAGCTACCTGTCTCAGCCCCGCAGGTCCGAGCAAGAGCTGAATATCAGACGCATCCGCGTCAAGTCCGGGGAAACCCAGAGGAAGTAAGTGCCTCACGACCCTTTCCCTGTTCTCGGTCCGTGGTCAGCGGAAGGCGTGCGTCTCTGCAGCGTCCTTTCCTTTGCTAAGCGTACAGCTTCCATCTTTCCGTATCCAGAGTACATGGGCAAAACTGCAAACCCTTTGCGAGGAGAACTGAATTCCAGACCAAGGCCTCTGTCCACTGTTGTGCAGCTTGTACCCTGATCGCAGGCCCTGGGCTGAGAGGGGTGGGCAAGCGGGGGCTGGAATCCAGCCCTTGTTCCATTGGCCAAGCCCTGTGCTGGCCTGGAGGAAGAGGGCTTCTCCTGGACAGGGCTCTTTAGGAGTGCTGCCTTGTTAATTTGTTTGCTCTGGGGTCCGTGCAACCAAAAGCCTTTGCTTGCTCCTGTTCAGAGCAAACCAGACTATCCAGTTTAGGGAGCCTGCATGGATGAGGTCTGTGGGAGTCCTGGCTTCCCTTGCATCCAATTTTCAGAGCATTATACCTCTCTTTGGGAGGCTCTGACTCAAGGACATGCGTGGGGCGCTAACGTCAAGTAACAGATTCCTCTGTGCCACGCCGGCTGGCAGTTTCCCCACGTCTGTTAACCAAGCCTAACACAAAAAATCCACCGCTAAATCAGCCGCTAAAACGCGGCTTGACTCTCGGAGCAGCCAGGAAGACCTTTGTCAAGAGAGGAGGGTTTCCTTGGCCAAATCCTTCAGCAGACCTCCGGGAGGTCACTGCCAGCCTTGGGATGGTGGGAGGAAGCCTCCACCTTCTTTCTATCTCTTCTGGCATTTTCTCCATTACAATTTTTCATGCATCCCGTTTCCATCCACCACCTATGGTGCAGCTTGGCCATGCAGGGGGTGGAGGCTTAGGTTGCTTGTGTGAGTGATTCTGGTCGAAAGACCTGTGCACCGGTGTGTATGTGGCAGGGGTGGGTGACAGCTGAGGGGAGCTGTTAGTATGAAGGCTGTGATCTAGATAATTGCGTGTCTTTTTCCTTCTCTCGGTGCTTATAAGTGCGGCCTGTACCAGAAAGATGTGTGGTAGCAGAAAGATGATCATTTTTATAAAATATTTCAAATTTAATAAACCACTGAGACTTAATAAATGTAAACCATTTTCATATTGGTTTCAGATATAAGATTTTAAACAGTAAAACATTACAGATAAAGCTGAAACCCCTTTGTGCCCCTCCCCCGTCCGACTCCTCCCCTTTCAAACCAAATGTACCCATCTTCCAACATTAACTAATGTCAGTGTGTTTTCCTCTTCATGATTTTTATACTTTCCCTACTTCTGTTTTATCCATAAACAACCTACAGAGATGTTTTGGTTGCTTCTGAAGTTTACGTGAGTGGACACATTCCTTTAAAAGTTGCTTTTCTCCATTTAACATAGTTTATGAGATTTATCCAATGCATACAGATCTGGTCTATTCACATTCAACTCCCGTATGTAAACTGCCATTGCACAAACAATAGTTTCACCATTGTTCTGCTGAATATTTAAGTTGTTGCTACATTTTTCAGTTACAAATAGTGCTGCGATGAACATCCTGGGACATTTTCCTTGTGTACGTGTGTGAGGGCTTCTTTGGGGCACGTTGAATCACTGGGTTATAGTGTATGTATTCTCCAACTGGACGGGATATTATTAAATCCCTCTCCAAAGTGGTTGGACCAATTTTTAATCTTATCCACAGAGTAAGAGCTTCCTTTTCCCCTCCTCCTCACCTACCTTTGGTGGACATTTTTGCTATTCCGTTGAGTGCGAATTGGTCCCCGACTGTTGTTTTCATTTGTATTTCCTGATTGTGAGTGTTGTGGGTGTTTATGGGCTGTTTGGGCTTCTTGGCGAAGGTTCTGAAAGCTGTTGGGAATGTGGCTTTTGTCCTGCTGGTAAGCATCACGGTCAGGTGTACCACATGTCTATTGGTCATGAGGTCATGCTGTCCACACACCACTGAAGCTGGGGCAGCCCACATGGTTGGGCTGTGAGTTACAGTTGAAACGATTATTAGATCACGGATTCTTCCTGTGATCTTTGTTGTCTACTTCTTGAATCTTTGATATTAGCCCACAGCTGAGTTCCAATTACGCTTGTCAATGGGTATTTCTGGACACCATGCTGGAGGGACCTGGAGTTCCTCCGTTCAAGGAGTTTATAGTCCACCATGGATGCAAGAATCCACAAGCTATTCAAGGCAAGATATAATGTGTTAAAATGAGCTAAAGCTTTCATTATTAACTCCGTGCCATAAGAAGTAATGACAAAAACAAAAGCAACATTTATATAAGGATGTGCCTACTTATGAAATTGGAAGGTCAATGGAGGGTTAGATTAATAAGGTCTCGGGCAATCAGGGAGGTTTCAGAGAGGATATGCCTTGGTACAGGCTTTTGGATAGACAGAAGGAAGAAGGTGGAAGGGGTGTGATTAAAGTCTGCATGAGCTGAATCATGGGAGACATCAAAGTGAGACGCTTTCAGTGTGCTTGTAGCTGCAGTGGGGAGTTCTGAAGGGTCTTGAGTCAGGGGTCACATGATAAAAGCTTCTCTTTTCTCCTTATTCCATCTGCCTCAGGTCCAGAGAGCACCATATGGCTGGTGCAAGCCATGTACCTTCCCCTAGAGTTTTGGCTACATCAGTGGTTTCTTTTTCCTCCTAGATTGACTTTTTGTGCAGAAGATCTTGAGAACACCCGCATATCCCCTGGCCAAGAGCTCTGGTTTCACAAGTGTCGAGATGGCTGGAGAATGAAAAATGAAACCAGGTAAGCAGGACATTCTCAGAGGTTCATGCAATGCATGTTGATGGGTCCCCTAGTGTAGGCTGGACATGTGTCTGGCACTTGGGACACATAAGTCAACAAAAACAGATAAAAGTCCCTTGCTTTATGAAGATGACCTTCTGCTGGAAGGAGTAGGATGTTGGATGGTGTGAAAGTCCCTTTGCCTCTCGCTCTGCTTCATCCTGTACGTGTCACAGCCATGGTCCTGCTGGAATGAGGTCTTTCAGTGACTAAGTCCCAAGCTTGGTACCCATGTCCTCAGCTTAGATGGAGCTTCTCTGTAGTGACTGGGGCTGTGGGAAGCTCCAGGGCTCCCAGCTTCTTTCTGGGCACCAGGTTGGAGTGGGGAGTTAGGTGGGAGGTAAGGGAGAAGCATAAGGCATAGCCCCCCTTTAAGGTTTCCTGGAACCCAGGTTGGTGTGAGTGGATATTAGTGGGCAACTCTCCCCCTTTTTGAGAAGCAGGAATGCTCATGTGCTCTTGCTTCAGGGTCCTCCTTGCTCCATGCAAGTCTCATGATCTCAGAATTGAGGAAGGATGATCTCGTGGTATGAGGCAGTGGGTGCACCCAAAAGGGGGCTCCGTCACACACCCTCTGAGTCTAAATGCCTGCTGAGGAGCAGGGAGATGGCCCCACCAGCCCCTACCCCTGGGTCCATCAGAGGTACTAGATAATAACGCTGCTGCCTTACACCGAGCGCGGAGTGTGTGCGCACCTTGTGTTAGTGCCTTCCATACATCATCTCATTTACTTCGATCATCAAGCTCATGATGCTGGTGTCGTAACCCTGTGAACAGGTGGGGAACCTGAGACTCAGGGAGGTTTGGTCACTCTTTCCAGGTCCCCCCCTTGGTGATGGCAGAGTAAGGATTTGAAGCAGGTTGGTTTACTCTAAAGCCTGTGCTCTTTCTCACGCATGGAGGTTCCATTTGCTCAGACAAGTCACCTCTCCTCAATCTGAGTATCAATTATCAAGCAGCCGCGCCCGTGCTGGGATCCCCTGTGATTAACTGTCTGCCAGCCTGGAGGGCCGGGCTACACCCTGGCTGCTCTGTCTCCTGTTCAGGAGCATCAACGTGACCACAAGGTCGGTGATCACAGGACGTGTGAGATTCTGAAAACTGCCCATCTAATTAAGTGACTCGGTCTAGTCTGGATATGATTTTCTGCTATAGTAATAATTTTAATTCTTTATGTTTGTATTCAAATGTATACCTTTCCAAGTGCTTCCACATGTACTAACTTCATTGATCCTCAGAACAGCCATGTAAATTGGACACACCCAGGAAGGATTGCTATTCTTATTGTTATTCTTATATACTTCTTTTCCGCTCCAGAACTTCATAACAGTTGAGAACGTTATACTTCGCCTCAGAATACCTCTTTGAGAAAACAGGTCCTTTCCTTTGCCTTCAAAGGAACAGAAAACAATAGGAGCCCGAGTAATAAATTAACACCAGGAAGTGGTGAATCCCTGGACATATATTACACCGTCAGTACTCTCTCTCCTGCCGTGGAGACCGTTCACCTGTTCACAGAGAAGGAGACGAAGGTTCCAAGAGGCTCAATAGTGCATTACTGTAGCTGAGACTAGAATCAAGATGTCTTGACTTTGCCTTGCCCCCTTCCTGCCACACTGCCGGCTGTCTTGTGTTTCTAGATCAAAGCAAAGGAGCACTTTATAGTTCTCCCCGAAGTTGTGTTTGTGTGTGTGTGTGCTTGTGTGCACATGTGCGTGCTGTGGGTGAGTATTCTGCTAAATATGCAGATGTCAACACTGAGGTGTATGGAACTAGGAACCCGGAGCAGGCTCCGGTGTGGTGTTTCTCAAGGTGAATCTGTGGCTTGTTGGGGGAGGGGGAGGAGGAGCATTCAGGACTTTCTCCATTTGTTCTGAAAGGGAAGCAAATAAAAGAGGCTAATAGGTATGGAAGAAAGCTTGGTCTTGTGGTAAACAGAGTTGCATGTTTGCAAAGCCAGCTAATGAATACCACTCCCACGTGGTTCCTTTCAGCCCAGCCCCGGAGCATCCTTGAAGGTCCCCGCAAGGCCCCCCACTCCCTGATTTCCAAGCACATGGAGGAACGTTACTGCTGAGGACCCACCTGATGGAAAGACCCTTCTTGGCCTTGACCCTGGAGCAATGGGAGGAGCCCACTTGCTGGGCCCAGCACCGTGCCTCCCATGATGGCTGGGACTTTTCTCCAGAGGAGACCACATCCTGCTGTTCCTGCTGTTCCCGCTGCTGCTCTACGATAGCTCTAACTCCAGATCTGTGTGCAAATGGCCGATGCCCTGGCCTCTATGCGTACTGGGCTGGCTTCTCAGGACTGGATGAGCCGGTGCTTCACCCAACAAGGAACACAGGCTCCGAGTGACTCTGCGTGGAAGGCTGTCAGCTGCCTGACCTGACTTGAGTCATAGTGAGGGGTCTTGCTGCTGGGAGCTGACTCGTGTCAGGATGGCAGACCTGGGACCTTGTTCACCGGGGGAGGGAGAGTAGATCTGGGGAGGTGTGGCGGCCCTCGCTCTTGGGGCTCGATGGGTAACTGGTGACGTGGACTGGTTACATTTTATTCGGTCCTGCTCCCCAGCTCCTTCTCCAAAGCACACATCATTGGCTTTCTTCTTTTTCCATTGCTCTTTTTTTTTTTTTTTAAGAAGATGTTGGGGGTAGGAGTTTATTAATTTTTATTTATTTATTTTGGCTGTGTTGGTCTTCGTTTCTGTGCGAGGGCTTTCTCTAGTTGTGGCAAGCGGGGGCCACTCTTCATCACGGTACGCGGGCCTCTCACTATCGCGGCCTCTCTTGTTGCAGAGCACAGACTCCAGACGTGCAGGCTTAGTAGTCATGGCTCATGGGCCTAGTTGCTCTGCGGCATGTGGGATCCTCCCAGACCAGGGCTCGAACCCGTGTCCCCTGCATTAGCAGGCAGATTCTCAACCACTGCACCACCAGGGAAGCCCCTCCATTGCTCATTTTTTGATTGGACAAATGTTTATTAAGCACTGAAACTTAATTAGCACATGGCAGTAGACACCTTAGTAAATCTTTGCAGACCATCTTCTCATTTGAAACCTAATGGGGTTGGGATGTCTAGGCTCTCTTCCCGTTTAGATGATCCATGGATATGCACGTGATGAAAGGCATGAGGGGCACTGGGAGGGCTACAGGATGTGAGAGTTGGGGACCCTGAGGCTTTAAGTGATTTCTACCTATTTCTTCTTAGTTAAAGTGCATTTCCCTTAAGAGTGACATCTTTGATCACCAGCAGAGTGGCAAGCGGAGTGTTATACATGTTAGGGACAGAATGGTGCCAGTTGCTGAATATGATTGGCAAAATCTCTTCTGTGTAGGAAGCTGGAGGCTATTACATATGTTACACATGTCTGTTCATACAGAAACCAGCACCTGTCACACACAGCTGGTACCAAGATTGAATTAATGCCATGCTTTTTCCTTCTTGAAATATCTTGTTCCAATACAAGTGCCCTTTCTGTGCTGAACTTCTTCAAAAAGCCCTTAATTCTAGATCTTGGTTTGAATTAATATACATGATATCTGAGGAACCCTTTTATAATTTTCAAAAGATTTGAACATGCATCACTTAATTAGAGACTCACAACAGGAGGTGAGCAGGGCAGTTACTATTATCTCTATTTTACAAAACCGAAGCTTAGTGAGGTTCAGCACAAGCCTAGAATTATATACCAAGTTGGTGGAGGAGCCAGGTGAGGACCTAGACTTCCTGGAGGCAATGCCCATGGTATGCTCATCTCTGCTACCTCATCAGGACTCGTATAGCCATTTCCCACCAATATGCCCCAGATGTAACAAACAAGGAATTTTTTTCAGAGCCATCCATGAAACCCAAAACTCTTTTATTAATATATAACTGGGAGAACAACTGGGCCAAGGGTTGGGAGTTTTATGGATAAGATTGATTTGGAAGGAGATGTGATGTCAGGTGAGAAAGGGGGAGAGCGACTTTTTCTGTACTTAGGTTTTTAAAGGACGTTGTTTTAATCTCTATTGTGCCAAGGTTGTGTCATTGTTCTGTGCCAAACCTCTGAAGACATAACCAGTCAAATACCTTAATTCAAGGTGTTTTCTCAATCCAATTGTGTGCCTTTTCTGTTGCTTCTGTGATTGCATTCTAGCCAAAGTAGAGCTTGTATTATTGACTGTGCATCCTGGTTACTTCTACTTTTGTAATGGAAGCCTTGGGAATCGAATCCTCAGTGGGTCCTGTATTTACACATTTGGCTTGAAGCCTTATTTGTATATAATGATGCTTTTTTAAATGCTTAGAATACTATTTATTTCTCAAGTGTATATAATGTATAAAAATAAATATATGGTTAGTTTTTACTTTATGATTAACCGATTTCAAGATTTAACATTTTAATAGTAAAATAATAAAAATCTACAAAATTCTTCATGGTCTAGCAACTCAGTTCTCAAAATTTGAAAGAATTATCCTGCCTAAGCCTAGGTTTTGACAAGAAGTTACTTTAATATAGGATATATTCTCTATTTGATACTAATTGTTGGTAAGAAGCAGACAACAACTCCTTTCACTGAAGAACAAGAGGAGAAATTATTCGAATCGCAGTAGAAAGTCCTGAAGGTGGATGTTTGGGAGGACTGGGGAGGAGGACCGGGTAACATTGGTGAGGATATAGGTTTGGTCCCATAGGATCTAGATAACAGTGACTTAAACCAGATAGAAGATGAATTCTCTATTGTGTTAGTCTCAGCTAGTATTGAGGTTCTGTTCCATAAAGCCAGGCTCTTAGTTTTTGCTCTGACATTCATAGGATGTTCCCCTCACCCCCGCAGTCCAAAGTGTCCCCCATTAGGTCCACTTCTAGCCCGTGGGAGGGTGGAAATGGGGGGAAATGTTACCTTTTAAGAGCATCAATGAGGAGTTGCCCACATTATATGGCCAGAAATCAGTCGGATGATCACACCAGAAGCTGAAAAATACTGTCTTTCTTCAGGGTGCCCAGGGGCCCAGCTGAAAATGCAAATAAATATTTATTTGGCTGTGTCGGGTCTTAGTTGTGGCATGCGGGCTTTTCCTTGTGGCGCTCGGGCTTCTCTCTAGCTGTGGTGCGCGGGCTTAGTTGCCCCGAGGCACATGGGGTCTTAGTTCCCTGATCAGGGACTGAACCCACGTCTCCTGCATTGGAAGGCGGATTCTTAACCACTGGACCACCAGGGAAGTCCCAGGAATTCATTTTTATTCCCTTTAAGTTGTCCTTTAAATCATTCCATCTTGTAGTCAACTTTTAGTAAATTTAAACTGATCTATCACTATGAAGTTTGATGAAGTACATACATTTGACTTTATTTCTAGTCTTAAATGTTAAAACGTTTTAAAATGAGAAGAAAACTCTGTGCAAGGGGCCTTCATGATGGTGGGAAGTGGCTGGTCTTCACTTCCACCCAAGACATTCTGAAATACCAGGTTTAATCATGGACATGGTGGGGGGACTGGGTTAGAGAGTTAGAAATATATTCTTAACCTAATTCAGGTGACAGAGGAAAGGGCTGAAGCCTTCTTTCTGGCCGACTAAAAGAACTTTTTGAAATTGCCGAAAGGTAGAAGTATAGTCTGGGTGCCTCCATTGTGTCTTGTATGACTTGGGGGTTCAGTGGCGCCCCCTCTACAAATTAGAGTCAACGTGCTTCCGTGGGGCCTCCTTTGACTATATGAACAAACTGAAACACTGAACTCCTTGGAAGGATGGATGCCAAGTAGGTACTAGAACAGCCACTGTTACCAAATGTCCTTTTCTCAGTTTTCACCTGTTTTCAGCGCTACTTTCTACCCTTCAACCCAGGCTCTTGCTTATTCAGAGTAGCTGACATCTGCAAGGGATCCGTTGGAAGCTTTGAAACGAACTCAGTCCTGCTCATGTATCAATGGCTAGTAGACCTCTAACCAGTTCAGCGTTATAAACATTGTTAAAAGAAGATGCTTGTTATCCAAATTAATCTTTGCCTCGAGGCAGCCAAGCACATCAAAAGGAAAATTTCCTGTTAGGGTAGGAGATCACTGGGTCAGGGCGGTCACCTTACAAATAGGCTAGTCCTCTTTGGGAATCTTTCCTCTAGTCAAGTCTCCTAAAATATTGCTGGGTTTCCGCAGTTGATTTCATTCCTCCACTCCTGATGCTGCAGATCCTCTAAGCACCAGCATTTGTTTTTCCATCCCCCTCCTACCCAATGATTTCCATGGCAGCAGTAGTTGCCTTGAGAGGGGGAGAAAGGTGTCAAAGCTGTCTTTGCTAACTGTGGGTTTATCTATAAATTGGGAGTGGTTTTTCCTAAAAAAAAAAAGCTTAATAAGCAAATAAAAGGAATAAGAGTAAAACAACTATAAACTAGGATTCAAGTCATTTGTCTTCCTAAACGTCTGTGGTTAGCAATACAGTGTAACTTTGACTTTCCTTATGTAATATCAGCGCATGTATGTATCGTGGTGGTGAGACAGGCTGGGACCTCGGACCATTTGCTGCAGTGCCGCCGTGCTTGCACCTGGACACACCTCTCCTTGAGCAACAAAACATAAAGAAACTATATGGGACTAAAAATAACTGCATGCATGAGCAGGTGGGGTAAATTCTGGACCCAAAATATACAAAGAGACCAAAAAATCCAGCTGCCACTTTCTAAGAGCCTAGAGCAAAAACAGGCGTGTTGGGAGCCAAAGCAGGGTACTGAGCATGGCCCCTGTGCGCAGCACCACCTAAGAGGTGGGCAAACCACCTAAGCTACGCCTCCAGCCCAACCCCTGGACACATCCCTACCTTCACCCCCTATAAAGAACAAGTTCGCCCCCCTCGGGGAGCGGGGAGTGAGCAAGCAATGGAACCTGTTGTTTGTTCTCGCTCCCCCGTGCTGCAGCAGGGGCCCCAATAAAGCCTCGCCTAAATTTCTTGTCTGGCCTCTAGAGACAGGAAATTGTCTTCCCCTCTACTGATTGGGGAAGGCCAAGAACTCTGGTTGGTAACAGTGGGAAGAGTCTGGAAGCTAGGACAGGTCTAAGCAGGCAAGGGTTTAGGACCAGAGGTCAGCTGTAGCAGCAAGGAGCAGTTATCTGGACCAGCGCTAATTATCTCAGCCCAGAGGTATTCACACTCAACTTTGTTTATCATTTCACAGGAAGTGGGTGATCGTAGTCAGATGCCACATACAAACTTGGAAGCGTTGAGGCCGGGAGCAGAGGGTGGGATTATCTGAATGGAGATTATCAGAATGGAGAAACTAAGAGTATACTATAGAAGTAAACATATTTTTGCTTCTGCCCTGGTCATTATCCCAGGACAACTTCAGTGGGATTGCTGTGAAGCTAGAGCTTCAACCAGTCACTGTGAAGGAGCATATTCCATCACGACCTCAACTCATTGCCTGTATTCTGTCGGCGATATCTGTCCTCCTGTGGGTCCTGTGTCCTTTTTTAAGACACGCTCATCTTCTTTCTGATTAGGCCGCCCCAAACTCTCTACACAGGCTTCTTTTTGGCCAATCAAATAGAAACCCTCAGCAATGTGGCTTCACAGACCCTGCAGTTCGTTTCCCTGGTGACCCAACTGCACTGCTGCAGAATTGCTCTTTCCAAATATACAAAACTTCTTTTTTTTTTTATCATTTTGGCCGCACCACACAGCGTATGGGATCTCAGTTCCTCAGCCTGGGCTTGCACTCAGGCCACGGCAGTGAAAGCACTGAATCCCAACCACTAGACCACCAGGGAACTCCCAAAACTTATGTTTTGAATAGAACAACTTTAAGTAAACACACACTTACTTATTTACAATGGCATTTTTATTTTTAAACAAAATTTTGAACATTAAAAAATGCCAAGATATCACTCAGATGGTGTAGTGGATGTGTGGAGGGCCAACTAGAGGCCCCCTTCGGAACTGAGGCACTCACCCCCCTGGCTGCTGGGAGCGTCGGCAGTTGAGGGGTCTCATCTGAGTCTGTCTGCAGGAATTACCCTCAGTCAACAAAAGGGCTTATGGTCACAGCCCCTCCCCAGAGGCAGTCCACAACCAGTGACCTCCTTGCCTGAAGACAGGACAACTCTGGAGGACTGTAGGGGCTGCACAGCTCCTGGTGGGATCAGCCAGGGCCTTTGTGACATCATAAGTCACCTCTCCCCTGCCCACTAGAAGTCCTGCCCTCAAACCTCCATCTCAGACAGCCTGTCTCCCAGGGAATCCAAGTGAAGACAGATGAGAATTTCCTAATCAGCTTGCAGCTGATGCAAGAGCTTCAAGGAGTGGCGACAGAGACTCAGGGTCAGCCCGTAGGACCCAGAGGTGAGATATGGAGAAAACAGGAAGCCAATAATCACTGGCCTCTTATGCCTGTTGGCTTATGGTCAAAGTCACGTCTCTCACTCAGAAGGGCTTCCCCTTCACACATCACCTTGACTTTGGGAGGAGGAGAAAGCACCTGGCAGGCTTCTGCCTCCTCATTGTGGCAGGGACACGGATGACACATGGGAGAGAGAGGGAAAGAAGACTTTTCGTCCCTTGAAAGCCGGAGGCCAACTGAAGCTGAATGGAGAAGCTCGGCCTCTGGGAACAGGGTATCACAGCTGGAGGGGAGCCGATGGAAGGTGAAGACTCACTTTATAACTTTTCTCAACTCTTGTTCGATGGGAGCATGAGTGTGAGAGGGGAAGTAGGAGGAAATAGTACCAAAAACAACTATAATATTAAGCATCGTGATACTCAAATGTATTTTTAGTCACTTATTGATGCTAATGAAACCCAGAGCGATCAGAACTGAAAGGTGGGCAACCAGGAGCCTCAGGAATGGATTTCCTCATCGCTCTTTGCTACAGATGTTAGCCAGCATTCAGCCTTCCATTTTGACATAAATCCTGTCCTACTCCGATTCCTCACAGAATCACCCCACATTTAAAAAAAAGTTAGAATAGGGCCTTTAAAAACAACCTTGGGTTAGCCCATGTAAATGAGTTTCACATTGCACAACAGATATATTTATGTAAATTTAGTTATGTAATAATGACTAATTAAAGGCATTATAAAGTCCTTTCATCTATGTTCCCTCATTTACCCTTTACAACAATATACGGCAGGGGAGAAAACTGAAGTTCAAAGATGTCAGTGGGTGGTCCCGGGCCTCTCAGTAAGTGGATGAACTTGGACTTAAACTTGGGTCTACAGGCAATAAGCCTGTTATTTCCTTCCCTTAAAATAGCACTAGAAGAATTTACCTTCCAGAAGACTCCTCTATGAGTCTGTTTGTTCTCTGTATAAATCTGGATGTTCACCTATTACAAGGCGGGGGGCACCTGCTTTCTCTGAAGGAACACCCATTGCAAAACTTTCTCGTAAGAAAACGACCAATGGGGCTTCCCTGGTGGCGCAGTGGTTGAGAGTCTGCCTGCCGATGCGGGGGACGCGGGTTCGTGCCCCGTTCCGGGAGGATCCCACATGCCGCGGAGCGGCTGGGCCCGTGAGCCATGGCCGCTGGGCCTGTGCGTCCGGAGCCTGTGCTCCGCAACGGGAGAGGCCATAGCAGGGAGAGGCCCGCGTACCGCAAAAAAAAAAAAAAAAGAAAGAAAACGACCAACGAAGAAACAATCTCTGTGGCGCTCAGGTGAGTGGGCGATTGGCATTCACTGAGATTTCCAGACTTGCCTAACTGGCTTGCCGTGGGACACCAGAACTGCCCACATTCCTGAAGAAATGTCCTAGAGATGTTTTACCGCAGAACCAACACACACGGTGGGAGGGGATGCTCCCCGAGGACAGAAGCAGCTGGGGGACAGGAGCTGCCGTAGAGGAGGGGCTGCAAGGGAGGCCTGGACACTCCAGTTATTAGTGAGGCAGGCCCAGAGGGTTCTGGAAGAATAGAGGAGCCAGTGTGAAACCAGGCCCTATCCAGCCCCACTTCATTTAATCCTCACTCCGCTGCTATGAGATGAGTTTTCCTTTTGTTTCAAACATGGAACCCGAGGCTTGGAGAGGCTGAGTTGTCACAGGTCAGAACAATAAGTGGGATTTGCGCCCAGGTCTCTGACTCCAAATCTGCTGTTTTTAATCACTCGGTTCTATTGAGTCTGGAGGTAGGAAGGATAATGAACTGCATTGCATATTTAAAATATTTCTCCAACATTTACTCAGTGGAAAGGTCCAGGCTGAGAGGGACAGGTTGATGAGGGGGCAGCACCCAGCGTGGATACTCCCCTCAGCAGACAAATTCCTGCAGTCAGCATCCCCTCCCTCCTTGTGAGGCAGTCGGGGGCAGCACTGTGCTCCCCTGAGCTCCCCTGAGTTGGGAGGTATGTCTTCTCCATCCTAATTAGCCCATCAGAGTATCCCTTATAAAAACAAGCCGCTCAGTGCCTGAGTGGCGGCCTCATAAACAGCACCGCCAGGAACGTGGTGGTGCTGAAGGCTGGATCCCAGGCGCTGCCGCTGCTCCCCATGTGGTCACCGCAGACCACATCCGTGGACACTCTGGAAAAGTCTCACATTCTGTCTCCTGGCTTCGTTCTTTTTTTTTTTTTTGCGGTACGCGGGCCTCTCACTGTTGTGGCCTCTCCCGCTACGGAGTACAGGCTCCGGACGTGCAGGCTCAGCGGCCATGGCTCACGGGCCCAGCCGCTCCGCGGCACGTGGGATCCTCCCGGACCGGGGCACGAACCCACGTCCCCTGCATCAGCAGGCGGACTCTCAACCACTGCGCCACCAGGGAAGCCCCTGGCTTCGTTCCTTACGGCCTGCTCCTAGGCTCTGCTCAGGGCTGGCAGCCTGCCTGGGAGTGCTGGCTCCACCTGGTCCTCCTCCATCTGGCCAGGCCACTCCTGTTCCACGGCAGGGGTGCAGGAACCCTCCTCTCTGCCAGGAGAACAGGAGCTGAGGGGACCTGGTGCTTGCTACCTTCTTGGGTGGCTTCCTCCCAGGAGACATCCCCTGCTTCTCCTCAGAATGCCAAGAGCCCCAGGAAATCAAAGGACATCCTGCATCTATCCACCTTAATCTGTAAGAAGTTTGGATTATAGGGGAACCATCTTCCAGGAAGTGTGCCCCAGGATTTGCACAACATGGTAAATAACCAATGGCCTATTCTCTTCATTTGATTTACTGTCTGTAATCATCTACGTGTTTTATTGAGGCTGAAGTCCATGGAATTTTGTTGAATAGGACTTGAACTGAATATTTTTTATTTTATATTATTTGTTTATTTACTTTTGGCCGCAGCTTGCAGGATCTTAGTTCCCTGACCAGGGATCGAACCTGGACCCTCGGTGGTGAAAGCACTGAGTTTTAACCACTGGACCGCCAGGGAAGTCCATGAACTGAATATTTTTTAAAACTATAATTTTATACAGTCATTCAGACAGTTTTCCATCAAGGAATTAGTATTCTACCAGAATTCAGTTCACAATGGTGCAAATCTTACTGGACCGAAGCCAATTTCAACATTTAGGAAAAGGTAAGCTAAAAGATTGTGCACAGGTGATGTGGGTATGTGGGAATAAAGAAGAGAAATGGGAAAAGATGACCAGAGGTGACTGGCAAGGAAGGAAGACTCAGGAGAAGCCTGCATCTGCTATGATGTGCTTATCAGAAGGCTGGTAATTATTGGGAGAAAGGAAACACAAAAGATGAATATTCTGTCTAGGAGGTAAGCCAGCCTAGAGGTGTCGAGGAGCCTGTCCTAATCTATGTAAAGCAGGAAGGGTGATCACCTGGTATTCACAAGATTCATCTGAGCTCTAAAGATGTGCAGGTTATTCCATGAATGAGAGACTCTGGAAGAACACTCGGCTGGTGCTGGCAGAGTTTGAACTTCCTGGTGGAAGTTGGACCAGCCCAGCCTGCAGATGTGTACATAACTTCCCAATGCCTACTGGTGGGTTTGAACAAATTCCATGAAGATATAAATCAGCTAACACTATAAAGGAGTGTCATGAAGGCCAGGGGAAGATGCTGGTGCAGTGGGTCTGGCCACCACAGTGGCAGGCAGGCAGGTTTGGAACATCTGACTGTGAATGTAACATCTGAATTCTACTGTGTTATCCATCATGATGTCGATTTTCCCTTACCTTGTTCTGGAATAAGTCTCTCATGCATAATAAGCCGATACTCTAATAATGATTTAATTAATGGTCTTCCAATTTCCTTAGGAAAGAGAAATTAAATTCGTTAATTAAAGTGGGAAAATGAAGGAAAGAAAAAGCAAGTGGATTAGCTAAGATCTCACAGCTCAGTGACACCTAACTTGAGATTTTTGACTTAGTAAATGGACCAAAGGAATGTATCCTGATGTCTTCTCTCCCTGTATCAGCTTCTTTCCACTCAAAATGTTGGGGTGACCAGCAGGATTCTTGTTTTTTTTCTGGTCCTTTAAGAAAGCAAAGGGCAATTTTTTGTACACAAATGTTCATAGTAGCATTATACGTAATAACCCAAAGTGGAAACAATCTAAATGTCTGTCAACTGAAGGATAGTCGAACAAAAAGAGGGTATCATACAATGCAATATCATTCAGTCATAAAAATGAATTAAGGTCTGATACATACTACAATATGGATGAATTTTGAAAACATTATGCTAAGATAAAGAAGTCAGTCCAAAAGACCACATTTGTATGAATCCATCTGTATGGAATAGAGTAGAATCTATATGGAAATGTCCAGAATAGGCAAATCTACAGAAACAGAAAGTTGATTATTGGTTGCCTTGGGCTGAGGAACTTAGGGGTGAGGGGGTGGTACAGGGTTACTTTTTTTTTTTTTTTTGTGGTATGCGGGCCTCTCACTGTTGTGGCCTCTCCCGTTGCGGAGCACAGGCTCCGGATGCGCAGGCTCAGTGGCCGTGGCTCACGGGCCTAGCCGCTCCGCGGCACGTGGGATCTTCCCGGACTGGGGCACGAACCCGTGTCCCCTGCATCGGCAGGCGGATTCTCAACCACTGCGTCACCAGGGAAGCCCAGGGTTACTTTTTTTAAAATTAATTAATTTATTGTTGGCCATGTTGGGTCTTTGTTGCTGTGCACGGGCTTTCTCTAGTTGTGGCGAGTGGGGCTACTCTTCGTTGTGGTGTGTGGGCTTCTCATTGTGGCGGCTTCTCTTGTTGCGGAGCACGGGCTCTAGGCGTGCGGGCTTCAGTAGTTGTGGCTCGTGGGCTCTAGAGCACGGGCTCAGTAGTTGTGGCTTGCGGGCTCTAGAGCGCAGGCTCAGTAGTTGTGAGGCACGGGCTTAGTTGCTCCATGGCATGTGGGATCTTCCCGGATCAGGGCTCGAACCTGTGTCCCCTGCATTGGCAGGTGGATTCTTAACCACTGCGCCACAGGGAAGTCCCCAGGATTTCTTTCTGAAATGATGAAAATGTTCTAAAATTGACTGTGCTGATGGTTTTGCAACTCTGTGAAAACACTAAAAATCATTGAATTGTACACTTTCAGTGGGTGAATTGTATGTTAACTATATCTCAATAAAATGGTTAAAAACCAGTAAGGAGAGACCATTAGTAAGATGTGGGGTGTTGTCGATGGGAAGCCTCAGTTTTTTTTGGACTTCTTGGCATAGTCCTGGGACCAGAGCTGAGTGCCAATGCAAGGGGTGAAGGAGAGAGCCTGGACTGGACACACTGGAGGCTGAAGCCAGTAGGCATTCAATAACTGAATGAACAAGTATTGAAATTCCTGCCTCTTTGTTAAGGTCCAATCAGTGAGGAGGGAGAGAAAAGAGTTTGGCTTAAGTCTTAGGATTTGGAGCTGGGAAGCATTTCTGAGGGTGGCCCAAAGCAATTTTGAAGTAAGGTTTTAATAGAACCAACACTACTGTATATTCACACATCTCTTACTCCTCAGAGAGTACTGCCTCTGGGGCCTCATTCGAGGTCTTGGTGCTGAGGGGTTGAGAGGGGGAGGCCTTCATTTGGTACCCAACATGGAAACCTGGAACGGGAAACCAGCTGCCCTGAGAAATGTCATCTCCCATTGTAGCGTGTGGCATTATAAGTTAAACGTGAAGATTTCTCCAGCAGCAAAGCTCACCAAACACTGAAATGAGTCATCTCTGGGAAGATGTGGAAACCTTTATGTATGAGGACACATGGGAATTAGATACAACCCATTATGAGACTGGGACGTGGATTATTTGGCCTCTGGAAAGCCCGCGGTCAATGGAGGCTGCAATTTCACCTGCTGAGGGATCAAGTTCAGGTGTGGTCTTGTGGGATGAACACAGTCCAATGGGTCATTTCACTCAAGTTTTAAACCGGCTCTTGCTACATTAATTTGTTGGGTTATGCTAGGGCAAGACACTTGCGTCTACAAATCTGGTATAAAACTCTGAGCAAGGACTGGTTTTGAAAGAAATGGTGAAGCCATCCTGTGCTTTCCCCATCACCCCTGTACTTCAATTCAACTGTGCTGATGCCCAAGTGCCAGTGCTACCCCAATCTAGTCCCTCCCCCTGTCTCTTATTAAGCTGGCTGGTAGAGAAGCTTCAGGAAGAGAATGGCTTAGGCTAAAACCTTCTGATAAACAAATTCATGCTAAGATATGTGTGACTAAGAGTTATTTAATGTGTTGCAATTTAAGAAAGGAAGTCAGTTACCTTAAGGAACAATTTAATGAACCCATACCTCATTACAGTGGAATTTTTTGTTTTGTATTTGTTTTAGGTGTCTGGGCTTTCTGAATGCTTCTTAATTGACCTCAGATCAGCGTATCTCCAACTTTAATGGACACATGAACCACCTGAGACTCTCGTTAAACTTGGCTCTAACTCAGTAGATCTGGGGTGGGGCCTGAGAGTCTGCATTTCTATCAAGCTCCCATGGGGTGCTAACATGGCTAGTAGGGACCACCTTTTGAGGGTCCTTAGTGACCACCACCCTACATTCAGCAATACTAATGCATGCAGGAAGTTGAGCTACTCTTTCTTGGAGTCCCCTCGACAAGTTGTACATCCTTTCATTAGAGCACTTAACACATTGTGTTATAATTATTTGTTTAGGGGCCAGCATCTCTATTACACTGAGAGCTCTCACACAGCAGTGGCTGTGTCTTACTCACCTCCACCTCCAGGTGGTCGGATAAAGTCATGAACTCTGAGAGCTCTTACATGGTATCCCTGTTCCTGCTTGGCCATGTGGTGTAAACCAGTGCTTTTCAACCCTAACTGCAGATTAGGGGAATTTAAGAAATAATCAATGCCCAGGTACACTCCAGTGCTTTGATTCAATTGAGCTGTTTTGGGGCTTATGTAGGGATGATTTTAGAAGCCTTCCAGGGTCTTACAACTCAACAATAAAAAGACAAATAAACCAACTGAAAAATGATCAAAAGATTTGGAGAGATATTTCTCCAGAGAAGACATACAAGTGGCCAATATGTACATGAAAAGATGTGCAAAATCATTAGTCGTTAGGGAAAGGCAAATCAAAGCCTCGAGATACAACTTCACACCTGATAAGGTAGCTATAATAAAAAGTAAAAAAGAAAAAAAGAAAAGAAGTGTTGGTGAAGATGCGGAGAAATCAGAACATGTATCCACCGCTGATGGGAATCTAAAATGGTGCAGTTGCTTTGGAAAACAGTTTGGCTGTTCCTCAAAAAGTTAAGTATGGAGTTACCATATGATCCAGCAATTCCATTCCCAGGTATGTCACCAAGAGAACTGAAGACATATGTTCTCACAAAAACTTGTACATCAATGGACCTAACAGCATTATTCACGTTAGCCCCAAAGTGGAAATGACCCAAATGTCCATCAACGGATGAATAAATAAATAAAATGTGGTAAATCCATACAATGAAATATCACTTGCCATAAAAAGGAATGAAGTACTGATGCATGCATAGATGAACTTCAAAAACGTCGCGCTAAGCGATACAAGCTAAAGGCCACATATTGTATGATTCCATTTACATGAACTGTCCAGAATGGGCAAATCCAGAGAGACAGAAAGTAGACTAGTAACTGCCAGGGGCTGGGGGAGGGAGGCATCGGGAGGCACGGGATTTCTTTTCAGGGTGATGGTAATGTTTTAGAACTAGATGGTAGTGATAGTTGCACAACATTGTGAAGAATGTTCTAAAATGTTCTAAGAGCCATTGAATTGTCCACTTTAAGATGGTCAAATGATGTATTTTATGTTATGTGAATTTCATCTCAAAAATAAAAAGTTAAAAACTTTCTGGGGATTCTGATTTGTAGCCAAGTTTGAGAACCTCGGTGTAAGGTAACCTGGGGTACATGCTCCAACATTTGCTAGCGAGAAGAGGATGGTGTTAAACTGAAGGTCTCAGCTTTAAATGCACATTGCCATGACCTGGGGACTGTTAAAAATGCCCATGTCTGGGTCTCCACTCCCCAAATCTGATTTGATTGTTCTAGAGGGGCGGCCTGGACAATCTCCTCAGAGAATTCTAACAGGTAGCCAAAGTGGAGACTGTGAGGCACAACTTCCTAAACGTGAGGGTCACAGTGATCACCAGAGGCCTGGAGGAGGAAGGGGGCACTGGGAACTCTTTAAAAAATTTTATTTTATTGAAGTATGGTTCATTTATAATGTGTTAATTTCTGCTGTACAGCAAAGTTATTCAGTTATACATATATATACATTCTTTTTTTTTTTTTTCACAGTGCTTGGGTTTTATTTAACATCACTTCCATGACCAAGAGCCAGCTTGGAATCCACAGTCAGGATGGAGCCACGTGGGCCACAGCGCACCAGGACCCGCGTCCTCCCAGCCTGCCCTGCACACACAGCTCTTAGAGCCCTCGTAAAACGAGCTCCTGTAAGCAGCTGCTTCTCGTGGAAACTTAGACGCTGGCGGGTGGGTCAGGGTGGGCTCCTAATTGCTGGTCTTCTTTCGTTTCAGTCTAAGCTCGTTCCAAATCCTCTCCAGGGCCACTTTTCCCATGAAGAAGGGGATGGCAAAATTACACTTGTGCCAGTCCCTTTCTATAGGCGGTCTGTCCGTATTAGGATCCAAGCAATGTCTACACACGGCATGAAGTCTCTTTTATTCTATAATATTAGTTTCCTCTGTGTAGAACCCACTGTCTACGCACTAGGGGTGCAAGCTGCTTTAGGGCTGCCATGCAAGTAACTTTAATCTGTCCATTTTATTTAAAAGTGCAAAAACTAAGTTGATAGCGACTTCTACCTGTTGTAATACATGTGCTTCTGAAAATTTTTACTTAAAAATTCCTTGTAAAAGTCAGCCATTTCTTCTGCATTCAATATTGCTTTTTGACCTGACTCAGCTCTCAGTTCCAGGCCTTTGGCTTTCAGTCTTGAGTCAATAAATTTTTCTTTTTCCTTAAGAAAAGTCAAATTCTGGTTCTCCCAGAACTGTTGGTTCCATTCTTGTGTTTCTTGTCTTAATTCTCTTAACTTTTGTTCCAATGGTGATTCATTTTCAGGGATGTAGAAGTGAACAGGTCGAAGATTTGAATATTTATCTGGGGGTCCTATCCAATCATGGCAAGATTTTCCTGGAGGGCAGAATCTTGAGACCTCCTAGTATTGGAGGGTCTCCTGCGGAGTCGGGGGGTGGCTGTGGCTCACCGTGGGGACAAGGACACTGGCAGCAGCAGTTCTGGGAAGCACTCCTTGGCGTGAGCCCTCCCAGAGTCCGCCATTAGCCCCACCAAAGAGCCCAGGTAGGCTCCAGTGCTCTACATTCTTTTTTATATTCTTTTCCACTATGGTTTATCACAGGATATTGAATAGAGTTCCCTGTGCTATACAGTAGGACCTTGTTTATCCATTCTCCATATAATAGTTTGCATCTGCTAATCCCAAACTCCCCATCCATCCGTCCTCCACCTCTTCTTCCCCTTGGTAACTGCAAGTCTGTTCTCTACGTCTGTGAGTCTGTTTCTGTTTCATAGAAAAGTTCATTTGTGTCATATTTTAGATTCCACATATAAATGATATCATATGGTATTTGTCTTTCTCTTCTGACTTCACTTAGTATGATCATCTCCAGGTCCATCCATGTTGCTGCAAATGGCATTATTTCATTCTTTTTTATGGCTGAGTAGTATTCCATCTTCTTTATCCATTCGTCTGTCAATGGACATTTAGGTTGTATCCATGTCTTGGCTATTGTAAATAGCGCTGCTATGAACGTAGGCAAGCCTTTGATTAACAAGCTCCCCGGTGATGCTGATGCAGGTGGTCTGCACCACACGTTGAGAGCACTGCTTTGGGGAAGGGATCTCAAAATTTAATGTGCATACAAGTCACTCAGGACCTTGTTAAAATGCAGCTTCTGGTTCAGCATTTCTAACCAGCTCTCAGATGATGCCAGGGATACTGGTCTGCAGACCACAGTTTGAGTCGCAAGGTTATAAAGCTGTGGTTCTCGGAGTGGGTTCTCTGGGCCGGCATTAGCATCAGCTGGGAACTCATTAGAGATGCAGATTCTCAGGCTCTACTTGAGACGTACAGAAGCTCTGTAGCTGATCTGTTTCAACAAGCCCTCACAGTAATTCTGCTGCAGGCTGGGGTCAGAGGACCACTGCAGATGCGCAGCAAGTGCTCTTACCCCCCAGAAATGCCTCGCACAAAAGCCTGGACCAGCATCCCGATAAGGGAGCTGAGGGCTGTAAACTCAGAGATGTCAGTGGCCTCAGGGGGCCACTGATTCTGAGCAAAGGAAGCCGTAGAGAAGGAGGTGTTAGAGTGGGGTGGTGGGCACCCCTGAGGACTAACGAGGTCTTCAGCCCAGGATGGTGGCAGAAGGAAAGGCCAGCACAGAACCGGGCCATGGGGCAACAACGGTCAGGGGTGGGGGGGTACATTTGTGGCAGAAGTGAATCTGTGACCCAGGGCCTCCTGTCTTCACTGTGTCCCTTCTACAGCTCAGGCACCTGCCTTCCCAGGTCCCCAGACCCCTTGGGAAAGCTGCACAGCCACCCACTTATACGGAAGGTGTTAGGAACTTAATGTGCTACTTCTTCCTGGGTCGTTTGCATTAAAAAGTGCTTTCAGGGGAAAACAATGTTTCTAAAGTGCAGTTTTAAGGTTTAGGGTGCCTGGCTAGGAAGCTGCCTGGTCTTCAAATCACACCTCTCAGAGACAGCCTATGGGACAGATGAATGCGGCTCTGCCTCCAGCTTTCCCCGGTGAGGGCTGGCGGGGCCCCTCCCTGGGTTCGGGCCAGGCTGCAGGAGCTGAGGAATTCCCGCTCTGCTCAGCTGCCTCCTGGAGTCTCTCACCGCCCTATCCTCTGTGGGAGAGAGGCAGCAATTAGCATAACTGGAACAGATCCTCTTTGTCTACATTCCAGACTGTGGGATTCAGGCCTCCCCCAGAGACATGTTAATTACGTGGAAGGGACCCTGGGTGCCCGTTGGCACCAAATCCTCGCCGCAATGTTGCTGCTGCTGGAAATGAACCAGGTGTAGGTGAAACCACAGCCCGGGCTCGTGCATTGATTAACCTGCTTCCCAACCAGGAAACCTGCTGCTCCAGTCCTTCAAGCTCTCTCAGTATCTTCCTCCTCCAGGTTTCCCCAGTCCTCTGTGGTCAGGAAAATATGCTTACTCTTGGCATGAGTATATTCCATCAGCTCACCCATGATTGGCTTTCCTTCCCATCTGGACTGTGGTTTCTTCACAGGGGACCTTGTTTTATACTTAATTAATGAATCAACCAAACAATCAATCAATGTTTGTTAAAGAAAGCTTTTTTGCCAAGCACCGTGCAAAGATCAGTAAGGCACCATCTGCAACGAGGCCTGTACAACTTAGTTAGGGGGGCAGGGGTACATAGCCAAGTGATCAGTTACATGCCAGTGGTGAATAGAGGATGCTCTGGGAAGATTGAAGGGGGTTACAGAAATGTGCCTGGGAAGGAGTGAAAGGAGGAGCAATGGAGGGCTTCCTGGAAGAGGTGACATTTGAACAAGATTAAGGATGAGTAGGGTTTACCACATGGGGGTTACAGACAGAGGAAAAAGCTTGTACAAAGTCACCTGGTGGGACAGAGTTTCGGGCATTTCTGGGGTCACAGGCGGCAGAGGCGAACCGGAGAGGCAGGTGGCTGGGTCCTAGAAGGTTTTACCTTCCAAGCCAAAGAGTTTGGAGGTTGACTTGAGGGCACTGTGCAACAAGTGAAGGATTTGAATAAGGGGGTAGTGTGGTCAGAGTTTTAGAAAGAGAGGGCCACAGTGCGGAGGGCAGACTGTGGGGGATGACCTGGAAGGGGAGACTAGGGAGGCATTAGGAGGGTGGGATCAGGGAGACTGAGAAAGGAGGAGGCAGGGGCCAAGAGACCAGGTACCACAGGGGTTTATGAGATGAAGATGGGCGTGTTGGATTATCAATCATGAGGTTACTGGTGATTTAAGAGCAGTTTCAGTGGAGCGGGGAATAAGTGGAAGATACTTTCAAAAAGCTTTGCTTTGAAGGGTGGGAGATGATAAAATGAAGCGAAAGGGGAGCAGGGGTAGGGAAGACTTCTTTTTAAGACAGATTTTGTATGTATCTCTATCGTTTCACTTTCCCAGTTCCACTGAAATTTTCTGTACGGGTGCATGCCTGCCTCTCTGACCACCCCAGCATCCCACACATCCCAGTCTGGGTTAGGGACTGCTCCTCTCTCAGAGCCCCAGCCCTGTGAAGAGCTCTGGCAAAGCACACAGGTGGTGAACTGGGTTGTCAGTTTCTTACGTGTCTTCCTCTTTTTTTTCTTTTTTAATAAATTTATTTTATTTATTTTTGGCTGCGTTGGGTCTTTGTTGCTGCGTGCGGCCTTTCTCTAGTTGCAGCGAGCGGGGGCTACTCTTTGTTGCGGTGCGCAGGCTTCTCACTGCAGTGGCTTCTGTTGCGGAGCACAGGCTCTAGGCATGCGGGCTTCAGCAGTTGTGGCATACAGGCTCAGTAGTTGTGGCCCGCAGGCTCTAGAGCACAGGCGCAGTAGTTGTGGCTCATGGGCTTAGTTGCTCCATAGCGTGTGGGATCTTCCTGGACCAGGGCTGGAACCCGTGTTCCCTGCATTGGCAGGCGGATTCTCAACCACTGTTCCACCAGGGAAGCCCCGTGTCCTCCTCTTGACTGTGAGGAGCACAAGAACTGAGCCCATGTAGCTAGGGGTTCCCAGAACCTATCCCAGTGCCTGGCACAATGTAGATGCTCAAAAAATGTGCCTTGAACCAGCTTGTGTGAATGAGATGGTAGATGAGGGCTCCTGCTTCCAACCACTGCCTACCTGGGGAGACCCAAGTGGAGTGAACTGTGATTGTCCTGGTGTTGGAGCCACAGAGCATCTGGTGACTCTCGTGTGATCAAGAAAAATGGTGAAGAGCTGAGGGCTTTGAGGTTTCCCTGCTTGTCAACCCGGAGCCAATGCCTTGGGAATAAATGTCTAAGTGCAAGTTCAAGCATGTCCATATGAGGTATGTGGACCCAGAGTGGCTCACCTGTGTTCCTGGAACTGTTGTCTGTGGGTGCCAAGGGTGTGCTAAGTCTTATCCCTACTAGGTCACACAGTCTTCAAAGGAAGAGGAGTCATCAGTGATGATTTTGTAAACAGGGGCTGTAAGTGAAAGGCTCTGACCACTCACAGATGATGTTCCCTCCTCACTGATCCTGGAATTCTCTTGATCTCTGAGGGTGTGAGTTGTACCTTACCTGTACGGCAGGTAAGTTGTACCTGCCGTAACCTCACTCTCCTCATCTGGAAAGTCAAGGCGTCATTCCAGCTCCAGTCGGCTTGGATTCTGCTTAATTTTTAGATCTTTTCTTGAGATTAGGTTTTGATAGGAAGAGCCTGGAAGGATGTTATGTACCTGAGAGGGAAGAAGGGCTTCTGTGGAGGGTGAGGGACTGAGAAATGGGAGGTTACGGCTCTGGGAAACACTTGCCCACTTCCCTACCCTCACGTCACTTCCCACACAATTGAGGAGTCAGGATGACCACAGCCGTGAGATAGCCTAACAATCAAAGCACGTTCTTGGTGATCCAAGTTCATGTGAAGTCATATACACGGGCTCCAATGGGAAGTGGAAATTTGGACCAGATCTGTTCAGACCTGCCCTGAAAGTAACCCAAAGGCCCATGAGGTGGTCTCAGAACTCCTGGGACCGTTCTCTCTGGGATCTGCTCACTGGATCTGCTCTGGCCTGGACAGCCTCTAATTCTGTCCTGTGCTGTAACCAACCTCTCAAGGTAATCCAGGGCCAGATCAGACCCAGCCCATCAGGAGGAAAGGCAATCTCGCTGTTCTACAGAGAAAGCACTGAAGGAACCTCTGTCTGCCCTTGATGCCATGAAGACGCTACCCCACAAAGGCCTGGTTTGGAGTCTCAGTTGGTGGATAGAGCAGAGATTCTGCGAGAGCTTTCTTCACCCTCTGGTTCTGATCAGGTGGCGAGAGCGTATGCTGTGACTCGGTCAGAGCTCACTGTAAGGAGTGGTTATCACATCTCAAATTGAGGAGACCATCCCTGATGCTTTGTTGCCCATTGGGCTTGAGAGGATGAAGAAATTACAGGATCTTCAGAGTCTGTTTGTAACTTTCAATGCAATAACCACTCTCCAAAAAGGGGAGGTAGTGCGCTTTCACAGGAAAAGAACGGAACTAGGAGTCAGAAAGCCTGAGTGATTCTGCCACTTAAGAGCCAAGAACCCTTCACAACCTGGGTGTCAGTTTTCGCGTCTCTAAAATGGGAATAAGAGTACCTGTCTTAGGCCCTCACGGGCTAGTCTTGAGGATCAAGTGAGCTAAAAATGTGAAAGAGCCCTTGCGGTAAGGGATGGTACTTTTGATTACAAATCAGCTGGACTTTCCCTCCTCCAGATATTCGCTAAATCAGAACACATGGGCCCACAGGGTGTGGTCCACACGGGTATATGTGGGTGTGGGGCTCTTTCAGCCCAGTTTGGGGTCCTCCAGCTGGCAGCACAGTCTGCTGCCTTGTGTCTCTTGCTCATTTTGTCCTACAGAAGAGCCAGTGAGGGCTTCAAAGCAGGAAATGTTTTCACAGTTTCTGCCACGAGAAAACCAAGCTTTCCCAGGCCGTACTTCGAGCCCCGCCTTGCTAGAGAAGATCGGAGACTGGTCTTTATCTCTGTGACAGTTAGACCCTTTATAGTCAGTCAGGCATTTTATTGTTTCCCCAGTGATGACATGGCTGGAATTCAGCCCATGTCTTTGTAGTACTTGCCGGTGTCAGATTAATAAGGGGGAAGGAGAAGGAATCATGTGCTGGACAATGAAAGCTGTGAGCCTGGGACTTTACAAACTCCCAGCAATTCTCTTTTGGTCGGGAGGCAGCTGTGCTAGGAAGGGTCGAAGATCTGGAATTCTTTCTGATCTGGCTGCTGGGAGTGGGGCAGGGGGCTTGTAAGTCTCTGGGCATCATCTTGTTAAAACTCTCTTATGTGAAGCAGGCCAGTGCCAGAAGAGGGGCTTTCTGGGGACCATCTCTGAGTGGTGGCTGAGCCAAAATGTCGGCATCAGGACTGTGGAATTTAGCCAGGAACAGATCAATGTCATGCAGAGAGCAACTTTGAATAGGGAAGCAAGGATCAATAACTTAGGATTCCAACTCTTCAGGAAACTACAGGAAAGGATATTGAATATAGCCACATATGGTTATGACCCGGGGGGACTGTGGTGACCACTACTAGGGAGGTACCAACGCTGTGTGAAGGGGGATTTAGAGTTTTGCTATAGTCTTAATGTGTGTCCCCCAAAATTCCTATGTTGAAGCCTAATCCTCAATGTGATGGTATTAGTAGATGGGGTCTTTGGGAAGTGGCCCCTAATGTCATGAGGGTGGAGCCCTCATGAACGAGATTAGTGCCCTTATAAAAGAGATCTCAGAGAGCTCCCCAGCCCCTTCTACTATGCGAGGATACAATGAGAAAACCAGAAAAGGGCCCTCATCCGACCATGCTGGCACCCTGATTTGGACGTCCAGCCTTCAGAACCTTGAGAAATAAATGTCTGTCATTTATAAGCTATCCAGTCTCTGACACTGCATTATAGCAGTCCAGATGGACTAAGACAGGTATTGTCAGGAGAGTCCCAGGAGTCTGATGGTTGGTGGGTAGCTGCACAACCACACCCACGGCCATGTGTCTCCACAGAGCCTCACATTTTGGCCACCATGAGCTGGTAGCCTGAGAGCATCATTTCATCAGTCTGGGTTTGAAGCCAGTCTCTTCTGAGGCAAACAAGTAGCTATTTCATAGGCCATATCAGATGCGTGCCCAGGGATGACTACCTGCCCTGGAAGACAGTTGCCCAGGGACTCTAAGCCTGTCACCCTATGATGCCTCCTCTGACTTGAACTAGCCTGTGTCCCAAAGATGAGGGCCCTCCTATTTAGAAAAAGAAAAGAAAAATAGAAACCATCAGAAGCAGCCTCTTCCCCTTCCTGGTCACCAAACTTTCCTTTATTTGTTTGTACCCTTTGATCCTTCTCTGGGTCACAGTGGAAGTTGTGTCTGTGATCTCCTCTTGTCCACCTCCTACACCAGCACCCCCAATTTCACAATGTACTGATCTCGTTAAATGTCTCCTCTCTCCCAGGTCTTTATCCCTTCTCCCTGGGCTAGTCTGCCTTCCACCTGCATTTAACACAATCAAGTCTCATTCATTCAAAAAAATAAAAGCCTCCCTCCTGTCTTCACATGCCCTGCCACTCTGTTTCTCACACCGTCTGGAAGGTGTTTTCTATACTTGCCCTCTCCACCACTTTCCCCCCTCGTGTTCACGCCTGAACTCACTGCTCTCTGGCTTGTCCATCTACCACTGGCCCAAGACTGCTCTCAGTGTGGTATCAAAGGCCCGTCTGTAGAGCCAGTGTGCCTTTTCTCAGCAGATTTGATTCTTTTGACCTCTTTTTTCCTAACAAGAGAAAACCCCCCACTCTTTCCTTAAATCCCCTGACACCACACACTTTCCTGCTTTTCCTGGGTCTCCAGTTTCTCCTGCTCTGTCTCCTCTCACCAGTTTCTGTTTTGTGTCCTGAGCTCTCTTCTCTTTCTCTCTTTTTACACTCACCCTCACCTATTTCATCCAGTTATACAAGGCAAAATCCACCACCTGTCTCAGATTCCGGCCTAGGCAGATTTCCTGAGCTCTGTTTTGATGTCTCTGGACACCCACAGTGAGTACGTGAGCCGGCTCCCTCCCTGTGCTGTGCTCCAGTGAGCAACATGGTTAGTAACTCTGTTATTCAGTCAGAAACCTGGCTTTGTGAGTAAGGTGTGGGGTGAATGGTGAGTACATGAACATTTCCCTTGAGCCCACAGTTTCTCCCACCACCCCAGGAAAGTAGGTTCTGGAAGGAGAGAGAGAAGGTGGGGAAGGAGAGGAAGAAGGAGACAGAGAGAGAGAGAGATAGAGGCATGAGATAGCGTATGATCTCTTTTCTAAGGCTGAGCATCTGTGACATGTTTTATCCATGTTTATAGCACGTTAATGGTGAAAAGTTGTCAATGCAGGATTCTGGCAGATTCCTCATCAGAGGACACTTCAGAGAATGCCCTTGAGGATGAACCCAAACAAGAAAAGAGTCCTGATCTTTTCTTGAGCTTAGGTCTGGGTCAGGCACCTCAGCAGAGCATTGATCCAAAAGCTGAAGTCCCCAGACAAGAAGCAGTGACTAGGAGAGGGCCGGGGGTGGGGGTGGGGGTAGGCGCGGGGAGGGAGGAAAGGCTGGCCGTGCAGACGGTGCCACCGTCCGACATTACAACCAGGGAGGGGCTGCTGAGCGCTGCTGAAGGAGCCTGGCATCACTGGAGGGAAGAAGGGACACCCACCATCTCCCAGGGACTCAGCTTCAGGCAAACAGACCCTGGAGGCCTGGGAGGGTGGGGGGCCCATTATGGGAGGAAGAGGCCGCAGGGAGACTCCGAAGATGATACGAGCCAGCCCTCTTCACCTCCAGTGGGGAGACCAGAGGCCTGAGCCTTCAGTGGGGCTCCACCATCCAGCTTTTGGTGGAGAGGTTCTCGTACCTCCTCACAGGCTCTGAGCAAAAAGCCCGGCATCTCCTTGCTGTTCTTGGTTTTGAACAGCCTGGATAGCTCCTTGGAAGACTGGCTCATGATCTCTACTCTTCTGGTTCATTCTTTTTTTTTTTTTTTTAATTTTTATTTATTTTTGGCTGTGTTGGGTCTTCATTGCTGTGCGCAGGCTTTCTCTAGTTGCGGCGAGCGGGGGCTACTCTTCGTTGTGGTGTGGGACTTTCTCATTGTGATGGCTTCTCTTGTTGCAGAGCACGGGCTCTAGGCACGCGGGCTTCAGTAGTTGTGGCGCGTGGGCTCAGTAGTTGTGGCTCATGGGCTCTAGAGCGCAGGCTCAGTAGTTGTGGCGCACGGGCTTAGCTACTCCACAGCATGTGGGATCTTCCCGGACCAGGGCTCAAACCTGTGTCCCCTGCATTAGCAGGCGGATTCTTAACCACTGTGTCACCAGGGAAGTCCCTTCTGGTTCATTCTGTCTCATTCTGCTTTTCCCTTGACATTCTTCTAACTGGGTAATTCTTTTACTCCAGTTCTAATCTGTATCGGGCCTCCTAATCTCTCAAGAGACAGATATCTGTCATAAGGTTTGGCTTTAAGGAGGTTTTCTTTGGGAATTCCCTGGCGGTCCAGTTGTTAGGACTCTGTGCTTCCACTGCGGGGGACACAGGTTCGATTCCTGGTCAGAGAACTAAGATCCCACAAGACGTGTGGTGCGGCAAAAAAAAAAAAAAAAAAAAAAAAAGAAGAAGGTTTTCTTCAACATTTTTCTCTTTTACAATATTCCTGTAACAGCAGCACTCTTGTAAGAACTCTTTCATCGTGTCGCTCCCCACACCCAAAGTGTTTGGAAGCTTCTCCAATCTGGTGGACCCATTCTAAACTTCACACTCAGGTGTCTGACACTCTCCACGGTCACCTTCCCCCATTTCCACCTTGTCTGCAGCCCATAATTACCCTGCTCCAGCTGCTCACCTTCCCACCTGCCTCAGTGTGTGTGTCACACACACACACAATCACTCATACTCATGCTCTTCTTGTCTGGAATGTTTTCCTTGGGATCTCGTCCCGAATTTTCCACCATCAGGCTGTGCTGCCTGGACCAGGTCCTGTCCCCTCTCAGAACCTCAGTTTCCCCGTCCGTAAAACCGAGGGGTTGGACTAGGTGAGGTTCACTGGGGTCCCTTTCAGTGTTGAGGTTCTTTAACTTGGTGACGAGTTGGAAAGTCACTGGAGGACAGGGACTCTGTTCCATATACACCTTTGTGTTCCTGACAGAAGCCACGTAGAAACTGCAGTCTAGGTCAGTGTTGATTTTGTTATTGTAACAGTCTGGCCCATCCTAGGGACTAACGATCTCCCTGCTGGGCTGGTTGTGGGCGTGTGTGGGTGTTTTTGTCTCTTGGACTGTGCATTTGTCAATAGGATGTGCGCATATAAAGAGGGATTTATTTTAAGGAGTTGGCTCGTGTGATCGCAGAGACGGGGGAGTCCAAAATCTGCAGGGCAGGCCAGCAGGCTGGCAACCCAAGGAAGAGTTCAAGTTCAAAGGCAGTCTGCCAGTAGAATTCCTTCCACTGCCTTAGACTTTGTTTCTGTAATCCCCAATTTCACAACCTTTCCCACAAATTTCCATCAGCTCTCAGGCCTGATTGTGTGGGTGAGAGCGAGTGCTTCTGTGGTATTGCCTCCCGGGCCAGAATGTAACTCATTCATTTCAGGAATTTTCTTTTCTCTGCTTAAAAGCCTTCCTGTGTGTGACTCAGACCCAGGAAAACTCATGAGTGAGTGAGACGTCATTGGTAAATTGCAAGGGTTCAGCCCCAGCCACGTGGAATCAACACTCTTTTTTCTGTGACCTTATATATACCTTAGGTTGGAAAAAAAAGTAGAAAAAAAAAAGATAAGAAACTGTCTTTTCTTCTCAGGCATTTTGCCCAGGGTATGGGTGTAACCTTGATTTTCCAAATCACTTTGCAGCCTGTTGTTCAGGGAAACAGAAGCTCCAAAGAAAATAGGATAATGGTTTAGTGACCCTGGGCTCATCTTGAACAAGCCAGTGGGTGATGGGTTTCCACATTACCTTTGGCAGGTAAGGTTGGTTGGCAAACATGTTAAACAGGGAGAAGAATAGCATTCAAGTCCATCATCAAATATCTGTAATAGTTGATTTTGTGAAAACAAACAACAAAGTGCTACAAAAGAGGTCCTATGGGATAACGGAAATCAATGCATCCCAGGTGATCACCTGCAGTGGCGGAGTGTGCCGTGAGGATACTCAGGCTGCAGGGTGCTTCTCTGGGAGTAGATCTGGCTCTCCCATTCCATGTGCTGGCTCCGGGGCTGTCTTTGGAGGTCTGCCTGTGGCCTTGAACAAGAGTAGCATCAATTTTCAAGGAACCCCACGTGGATCCGGCAACTCTAAACTCAGGAAAGGGAATGTGGCATGAGAATCCCAGGGGAGCTTGTTGAACACACGCATACCCCAATTTCCCCACCCCACGTGGCTCTGACTTGGTGGGACTGCAGTGGGACCCCAAGAATCTGCACGTTCGCTGAGCTGGCCAGGTGATTCTGCCATCCATCCAGGTATGGGAACCACAGTCCTAACCGTGGAGTGACTGGGGATGGAGCCCTGGCTTCCAGATTGGCCCCCTTTCTCTTCCCTCTGTTTCTGGTACACCATGTGTGTGGGCGTGCTCTCAAGAGCATGCGGTTAGCAGACGCTCTAGGTGTTTGACCCACCCTCCCCGCAATGAAAGACATCCTCGCACACCCCTGCCTCCCCAGTTCTGAGGATTTATTAAATTCTATGTCTCTGGCTAGAGTGGGAGAGAAAGTTCCCCTGCACACACACCTGGGCGTATGAAATCTTCTTTATTGCCTGCCCGTCCTCCCATGATCCTGGGGGACATAGTGGAGCAGAAGGAGGAAATACGCCCCAGGGGTGGGGCGTTCTCTGACCTCGATGCCTGCCCTCTGACTTAACAGTTTTGATGTCAGTAGGTACCCATAAAATGGGCTGTGTAAAATTCCTCTTGAAAGAAAGGGGTCGAGTTAGCTGAGAGGTGCGTCAGCAAGTTCCAGTCCATGGCAACTGCCTTCTCCTTCGAGTCTGTTCCTTTCCCTGGGAAAGGCATGAGTAATAAAAGGAATGGAATTGGCAAACTCTGCTCACTATCATCGGTGATGGGACTGCATGCACTGGTGGGCAAGAGGCCCGAGGCCAGAGGGGAAGGGCCTGGGGGAGGGCACTGCTAGGAAACCTCATGTGGGCATTTCTGCTCCTTGGGGAGCCCCAGAATGACTCCTCGACACCCAGTCTCACCCCACCACACTCGGTCCGCTTGCCTGTAGGTCGGATGCTGCCACCTCCCCTTCACTCATGTTCTTGTCTCTGAGCCTCTCCTCTGCCCAGAAGACAAGCACCCTATGTCTTTCTGTCAGAGGGTCTCTCTGCCCTAACCACAGCGAAGGACGCAGGAGCGCAATGGCACCCAGGGGCCACACATAGGCTGCTCCGTGCTTGGCCCCCGGCTCCTGACTTACTTCTGAGACAATAGGTGGAAGCCCCATGGACAGAGCTCATCAACGACCCCCTACCCCAACCCTTGGGCCCTCTGTGTACAAAGATGTGGCAGCTCACACTTCACCTGTCTTTCTAGATCTTCTTTCTTGCCTGTCTGGTCTTCGCCTGGCTTTTTTTGTTTTGTTTTGTTTTGCAGTACGCGGGCCTCTCACTGTTGCGGCCTCTCCCATTGTGGAGCACAGGGTCCGGACGCGCAGGCTCAGCGGCCATGGCTCACAGGCCCAGCCGCCCCGCGGCATGTGGGATCCTCCCGGACCGGGGCACAAACCCTTGTCCCCTGCACTGGCAGGCGGACTCTCAACCACTGCGCCACCAGGGAAGCCCCTCCTGGCTTTTTGAGCCTCCTCTATGCCTCCCCTATGCCTCCCCTTCGGATGGATAGTGCATGTGTGAGAGCTGCCTTGCATTCCCAAGGTGTTTCCTCTCAGATGAACCCCCTGAGTTAACTGTCCATCCACCACCCCACCCCCAATCTTGTCCCTTGTCCTCGCACCATCTTTGGTTCTTTCTTACCTGGGTGGGGGAGCAGACATGGACAGGTGGAGTCTGGCTGGGGAAGAGGGAGTAGGGGCAGTCTTTCATGCCTCCCTTGGACACCCAGTCTCCCCGCTGCCTCCATTCAACAGCCCTATTTTCTGCCTCCTTCACATGCTCTCTGATTAGGACAGCCTAGACTGGGTGCTTTCTGCACCCGGCCATTCTTAGCCCTTACATACTGTGTGCATTAACGGAAACAAAGCTTCGTGTGGGCACATTCTAGCCTCCCAGTTAGATCAAAGAGGGCAGACATCTGCTCCCAGCAGCCACTAGTGCCCTGCACGCTGGTGGAAATCCAACTGTTCTGGCAACTGACTCCTCCTGGTGAAACATTCCTGGTTCCCCTGTGCTCTGGGAGGCATGGGAAGCAAAGTTTCCACCAGCAGCTTCGTTGTGACGACAGCCAATGCAAAGAAGGGCTCTCTTGTTGGGAAGAATTCTAGGCGTGTAAAGAAAACACAGCTCTAAATAAAGCAACGTCTATATTCATTCATTTGTCCTTTCACATTCACTGATTCCCAGTAGACCTAGTAAGTGCCAATTCTAGGTAATGCATAGTCCCTGGGAGCCTACCATCTTGTTGGGGAGATAACACTTGAAACAATGAGACAACATGGCAAATCAGCATGTGACTAAATGCCCCAGATATTTGGTTTGAGTCATGAATTGAGGAGGTCAGAGAAAAAGCATGGTAGGGTTGCAGGGGAATGAGTAGGCACTCTACGGGGGAGAGTGGTCCCCCAGGCCATGGAAGGAAGGGCAGAGTTTAGACATGTAGAAGAGAATGTGGAAGACCTTCTCGGCAGAAGAAATGAGCAAAAACGTGGTGTTTTGCAGCAAGCAGGGGTGTTCTGGGGCAGTGGAAGGAGCTGGAGAGAATGGACGCTGGATCCATGCTGCTTCCGTGGACATAGCAGGCGTGTGGGCCCACACTGGCCATTCCAGGCCTCGTCTGGGAATCGCTTTGGTAACCAAGAGTGCATAAAAGAAGTTTGCCGGGGCTGCCTTCACCTCTCCCAGGCCCTACCATCAGGCACAGCCAGGACCAGAGACCTCATCCAGACCATTCTTGTCTCGCTCCAGGAGCAGAGGTAGCAAAGTGGCTGGAAAAGCAAAGCTCTCTGATTTCCAAGGCCTTCCGATCCAGCCAGGTGGAGGGCAGCCAGGGAAGCAGCAGCTGGTGGCAGCCTGCCTTATTGTCATAGATAGCAGGCAGCTACTCAAGGGAACAATTGGGCAGAAAGGGCGGTAGTGGGTCAGGGAACACGGGCCAGTGGAATTCTGAACAAGGTCAAAGTCCGGTTTGGTACAGTGCTTGATTACCAATTTAAATCTCGTCTTTCCTCCCAGGGCGGCTGCCACCCCTGCAGAAGAGGCCGGGGCTGCCACAAAGGAAATTTGCATTGAAAGATTCCAAGCACCGGGCACCCTGGCAGGGCTGCAGCCTGGCCTGCACGTTCATCCCAACACCCGGAAGTCACATGCTGAGCACGCTCTGATTTTGCCCATATATGGATGCCCACTCGCTTGTGGGGGGGGGGGGGGAAGAAAGACCCCAAACTCTTCTCACTCCTTCCAGTCTGGGAGAGGGTCCTGGAGTGTGCAGAATGGGGTCTGGAAGCCAGTGATCATATGTTTTTCTTAACTGGGGCTGGAAAGAAGTCCTAAGGGAATGGCAGTCGATGGGTAGCAGGGATATTAAAGGGGCTGAACTGGAATAAGGCTGGGGGCGGGGGCAGGGGTGACGTGGAACGGGGGCTGATGGAATGAGACAAGAATCTGGGTCACAGTGAGCGTCAGCAGGTGGATTCTACAGCAGTGGTGGACTGATTTATTCTGGGCACACGATTCAATCTGAAAGAAGGCTCCTCTTCATACCTCTCTCCTTGGGGCAGCTGGTTCTCAACCTTTTTCTTCATCTGGGGAGCTTTAGGAAATATTAATACATGATTACTAATGCCCCAGAGGTTCTGCTGTAGCAAATCCATAGCTTCTCTCCTTCCCCATCAACCGCATCACCTCTGCCTCCATCCCCACCACCCTAACGGAAAGGGATAGAAAAGCCCTCTTCACTTCCATATGCTAAAACCCCGTGGGGTTGGTCTTTCTATGACCCCTTTACCATCAAATCAGCACACACTTATTGCATCCCTTGGTGTTGGTGAAAACTTAGGCACACAGCTTCAAGTTGAGGGTTGGTGCTTGCTTTCAGCTGGACACAACTGTCCGTGAGAAGAGGGAGGACAGGCTGCAATGGGTTTGTGACGTCAGGGTTCGTGGAGACAACGATCTTCTCACAAGGAGATTTGCTTGTCGGCATCCTCAAAGGCAAAACCTGTCCCAATCCTTTGGCTGTGTGTTGGGCTGCGACATTAGATGTAGGTTACCCAACACCCTGTGCCCGGGAGCCTCACGTGCGCGCGTGTGCGCGCGCGCGCACACACACACACACACACACACACACACACACACACACACACACACACACACACACACACACACACACACACACACACACACACACACACACACACACACACACACACCCCTACCTGCCGGAGGAGGGGAAGGTACATTCTGTGTATCCCGCATCCAAGTTGATGGCCCAGCAGGCTTGGCTGGCCCAGACCACATCTGAGCACACCTGGGACTCAGGGGCACCCTGAGGTTTTGCTGTAAGCCTCAGGGCTTCCTCCCCCTCCCCTTTCAGCTGGCGATGGGGGGCAGAGGTTGATGTAACAGGGACTTCCTGCTGTCTGAGTGGGAGGAACAAGGAAGGCTGGAGCTCAGCTCTTCGAGAGCACGTGGGCCCTCCAGGCCTCCGGGTCAGGCTGGAGAGGCTGAGGGTTCCCGTGGGCTCTGGTGAGTGTCCGGGGCTGGCAGGCGCCCCGGGAGAGAAGTGACTCGGGGATGGGCACTAGCTAAGTGGGCCACAGATGATCTTTTCTGGGCACATTCCTGCTTGGCCCCATCTACCACTCACTTTGGAGGTGGCAGGAGCTTGGTGGGCACAGTAGGACCTCACAGCAGATCAGAAATCCTCACTAACTCCGGGTTCCCACAGTCCAAAGTCTAGAGTGCAGAACACTCTGTCATCTGCGCCCAGCTGTCCTGTCCAGCCTCATCTGCCTCTTTGCCCTCACTTGGATCTTCTGCCCACTCTCTGCCACTCTCTGCCCACCTCCCCTACCCCCCGGCCCCTGCCCCCAGCTCACCCGGGTGTTCCACAGGCCATCAGTCCCAGGTGCCGATCTTGCCACAGGTGTACCTGCTTCCTCCTCAGACACCTATCACATCCTACCAGCCCACCCAGGTCCAGCTCTGGGAGACCTTCCTCAGCCGGAGGTGATTTCTATGCATTTCCCAGGAATGGTGCACTGTATCATTCATCTCTGCATCCCTAATACTTAGCCCGGTGTGAGGATTAAACACAGTAAGATTTAGCTGAGGAAACAAGTGCACGGATGATGTATGTCAGGAATCGGGCACTCCACCTTCTGAGTGTTTTTCTTTATGGACGCACATTATCAAGCTAACTTATGAGTTCACAGAAAGCGCTGACCCCGCATTTCTCACCTTTCCATACCTCACAGCATACAGCCCGGAACCTTGTACGTGGAGGTGTTCAGTGACAGATGTGTTTTGATAATGAGGAGGACAGACACTTTCCACTCTCTAATTGGGACCATATACTCCAGCCAAGCCCGTTTCTTCACTGTCTGCCGCCCACTCCCTGCTCACCTGGGCTGTCACACCTGTGCTCACCCCAACCCCTACCTGTTGTTCTCAAGGTGAGATTGAACCCCACCTCATCCATAATACCTACCTCTAAATCTCATATAATGGGAAGACTCTCAGTTCGCCAACTCACGTATGCAGGTAATAGCATAGTTCTTTACTTTCTGCAAAACTATTTGTGACAGTGAATTATATATGTCAACTTGACTGTGCTAAGGGACGCTCAGAAAGCTGGTAAAATATTATTTCTGGGTGTGTCTGAGGTGGTGCTGGAAGAGATTAGCATTTGAATCAATAGGTCAAGTAAAGATGATGCCCCTCGCCTATTTGCGGGGCACCATCCAATCCACTGAGGGCTTGAATAGAACGGAAAGGTGGAGGAAACATGAGTTCACTCTCTCTGCTTGAATAGACACTCCTGGTTCTCTGGGCTTCATATCTGAAGTGAATTGCACAACCAGCTTTCTTATTTCTCCAGCTTACAGAAGGCAAATCCCGGGACTTCTTGGCCTCCACAATTGTGTGAGCTAATTCTTATAATAAATCTTTATCTACTTATCTATCTATCTATTTATCTATCTATCTATCTGTCTCCTACTGGTTATGTTTTTCTGGGGAACCCTGACCAAACACAACTTAATGTTGACTTCACATCCCCGTCCTACTGGGATATCAGGAAATTCAACCGAAATCTTTCTCTGGTCACTACCCGATCCGCCACTGGATTGGGTAAAGTGTTTAGGCCCCCTTGCCATGGGTCCGTATTGATCACAGGGGAGAAGTCCCTACCCCAGGTGTGGTCTCTGCAGGTTTTTCATCTTGCTAATCACCTTTGGGTCATGGGCTTCTATGGTGATCCCAGAGCCCAGGATACCCCAAACCACTATTCCTTCTGAGGGTCTCTCATTATGGGGTGCCTTTAGTGAGCAGGTTGCAAGTTCCAATTGATCTTGTGACCCATAGACCACGCCCCACCCCTGGTTTTAGTCTAGGAAATATCCCTCTCCTCAAACTCTATTCTCTTCAATTGATCTGTGTATTTTCCCTGTCTCCAATACCACGTATGTGTATTTTTAATTTTAATAAACATGTTTATAGTATATTGCTAGATTGTTTTCCAGTCTGCCCAGTTTATTTTTTCAACAACAGTGTACGAGAGTGTCCTTTTTCTGCATCTTTACTAGCAAAGAGTATTATCATACTTTATTTTTTGCCAATCTCCTGGGTTAGAAGTGATTTCTCAGTGTTACTTCAATTTTAATTATTTTCTCTTGATTAGTTCTCTTTATTATATGGGGGAAGTGGGAGGTGGAAGGAAAGGGCAGAGGGGAAGTGAGCTAACATAATCCTGCTACGATTCAGAATTTCAGCTAGGTAATTCTTTTTCTATGTTAAAAAATTAATACACAATGTACCCTTTTAACCATTTTAAGTGTACATTCAGCAGATACTAAGGACATTCATAATGTCATGCAACCATCACCACTTTCCATTTCCAGAACATTTTCATCATCCAGAATAGAGACTCTGCACCAATTAAATAATACCTTCCCCACCCTCTCCCCAGTCCCTGGTACCCTCTACTCCACTTTCTGTAAATAGCGCAGGTATAACAGTGGGATTTGGGCAGGCTGAGAAATACGACCCTCAGCGGGTCATTGTGGAGCAGTGGGAACGCCCATTTTTGCTTAGAATCTCTCTGAGTCTCCCTTTCCTCACCTGAAAGGTAGAAATAATGATACCAGCCCTGCCTAAATCAAGTTTTTATACTGAGAATCGAAAAATAACACAAATACATTTATAGCCAAACATACGCGCCTTTTTAGGTTTATACCCCCCAAAATTGTGAATACATTGATGCTAAGTAAAAATTGTACCTTATACGCCCTAGGAAAGTTGTCTCTTCAAAGAAGTTCCATAATTAATTCTTTTGTTAAGTGGAGGACTGTCGGCAATGTGCTTTGAACACTTGTTTCTTTCTTAGGACCAACTGTGTAGAGCACTGACCGGCTGACTTTAGGAAGAGTGGATGGGCCACTGAGCTCGGAGAGTAACTGCTCAGACAGGGCAGGTTGGTGAGAAGCCCTGTGAGAGGCTGGAACTTGTCCTTTCGCTCTCCCCACCCTTCTTCTATAAACAGGATGAGTGGACTGGCCTTCCACCTGTCTGGGTGGAGACAGTGTGGAGCTTTGCCAAGATGAGGAACCAAGGGAAGGGAAGGCACGTTTTCTGGAGGCTCTGTGCCTTGTGAGCCCTTCTAATGGGCTCTAGAAATTTCCTGGGGAAGCTCAATCTTTGTGATCACACAGCTTAAGCACACTTCTCCTGCACATCTGGGGACCACGGGGCCAACTTGGAGGAGCTGGGAAGGCATGTGGGGTACCTGCTGGCTAAGCCTGGGTTTACTTTTTCTTCCCTGGAGATTTGTCTCCTCCCACTCCCCCCTGTTCTTCCCCAAGACCCTGGGTCACAGGGGAGAGCTGGGAACAAGCAAGGAATAGCAAGCCCCAGACACCAAGGCGGTGGGCAGGGCCGCCAGATGAAATGAGGCGGCGTCCCTTTAAGCAGTCGCTCACTCGCTTGGGCCCTGCCAGCCAGACCCCTCGGCCAGCCTAACTTGGCTGCGGTTCCCTCAGTCACATTGCTCCCGTGTCTGGGCTGCAGCTGTGCTGGTGGGTGCAGTCAGCTTCCCATGCTGAGCCTGGGCCTGGAAAATGTCAGCCCGTGACCTACCGTACATGAACAGCCAGCCGCTCCTGGGCCGAGGACAGCTTTCCACTCACCTTGCTCCAGATTTCCAGGGCCTGTGTCTGTGTGTGTTTATGTCTCAGCCTTGTGAGTGAAGTCTCCTTCCTGAGAAAGCCTGTCCCTGGGGGCCAGAACCTGTGACCACCTACTCCCTGCAAGATGAGGGGCTGGACAGTCACACCTGAGCCCTTCAGAACATTCCAACCCTTTTTAAGGAGGCAGCCAGGATCTGTCCCCTTGGGTTAGATCAGTGCTGGGTGGGGGCCAATACTATGGGCCCAGTGACGATGTGATTCAAAGAGTGGTAGAATCGTCCTGCCCAAATACATTTGCCCTCCCCTACGTTGCTTAGATTTCTACCAAAATGTGACTCCGATTACAGTTACAGTAACAGTACAGTTACAGTAACAGTAATGACGATGCTTCTTGTTTGAATTGTGCTTTCCAGGTTTCATTAGCTCTTTCAGTCTCCATGTCAGCTTCACAGTAGGTGGGCCAGGAATTGTTTCTACTCTTTCATAGATGGGGGCACGGGGAGGGTCAAGGAGAGGAAGCAGGCTTGGACTGGAATCAGTTGGCCTCAGTCTGTCACTGTCACCGTCAAGGAGAACAAGTGACTCCTTCCTTGAACTTAGTTTCCTGATTTAAATGTATTTTGTAATTTATGAAAGTCTGTTCAGTTAAATATGACATAGTTAAAGGCAGACCTTTATGTACTGATATGAAAGGTCTCTAAGATAAGGTGCTAAGTACAAAGAGTAACATGTGGAATATGGGTGCAACCTACTGCTATTTGAGTTTTTTGAAAAATGGCCATATATCCACACGCATGTTTGACTGTGTTTGTGCATCACCATCACTAGGGGGATATACAGAGCATGCTGTTGGCAGGGGTGGAGGGTGGCAGGAGGGAGCAAGTTAGGGGTAGGTGGGAAGTTGACTTTCTATTTCTTTGTACCTTTTAATTTTCTGCCGTGTATAAACAAAATTTTTAAATGAAAATATCTTACGTTGGAAGTCTTAAGGTTTTCTTTTGGAGCAGATGGGATAATGTAAGTGATATAAGACACTTTATGTGCATAAAGGGATTATTATTATTATATCTAAGGGGGTTCCTTAGAAACTATTACCACTATTAGACTTGACAACATTGTGTATTGGACAAATTATGGGTTTAGGAATTGAGTAGACATGAGTTAAATTTGCCCTCTGGTTTTCTCATTTAAAAAGTTAGGGGAGGGCTTCCCTTGTGGCGCAGTGGTTGAGAGTCCGCCTGCTGATGCAGGGGACACGGGTTCGTGCCCCGGTCCAGGAAGATCCCACATGCTGCGGAGCGGCTGGGCCTGTGAGCCATGGCCGCTGAGCCTGTGCGTCCGGAGCCGGTGCTCTGCAGCGGGAGAGGCCACAACAGTGAGAGGTCCGCGTACTGCAAAAAAAAAAAAAAAAAAAAAAAGTTAGGGGAGAGACGGGGAATCACATGAGTTACGAGAAATAAAATGTGAATGTGAAAAACCAGGTGCAACATACAGCATGCCGTTCTCCCTTCCCATGACCTGTGCCAGCCAGACTCTGGGGAAATGCAAAACTGTTCTGTGTTTCAGGTAAGTTTTGATATCAAAGAAGGTCTTAGGGCAGTATTACCCAAAAGAAATATAATACACATATGTAATTTTAGGTTTAAAAAAACTACAAAGAAACAGGTGACATTAATCTTAATAATATATTTTAATTAACCTGCATTTAATTGAATTAATATTAAATCAAATTTAATATTAATATATTAAATATATTAATATATTTATTATTTTAATTTAATTAATATTAATATAATTTAATTAAAATAATATATTTCAATTAACCTGCATTTAACCTGCATCTACATTTAATTAATTTAATATATACTTAATTAATATATTTAATAGAATATATTTAATTAATTTAATTAATAATTACATATATTGAAATGTAATTTTTGCATGTAATCAATATACAATTATTCCTGGGATATTTTACATTTATTTTCCGAGTGAGTCTTTGAAATCCACATGTAATTTACACTTACTGCACATCTCCATTCCGGCCAGCCCCATCTCAGGTGATCAACATTAGCCCACATGGGTCTGACAGCTGTCTTTTGGAGACAGCAGATGGAGGGTGTGGGCTCTTTGCCAGAGATGACTGGACAGAAGGCTCCAGATTACCCAGGGGTGTGGGGCTGGAGGAGGGTGATGGAAGGGAAACCAGGGTTGCCCAGTCCAGGCTGTGATGAGGTAACAGAAGCACAGAACATGCTTGAGTAAATAAATAGGGAGCTTTACCGTTTGCTCTGTGAGGCTGTCCTCCCATCACCCCAAGAAAGGTCAAGTACTTTCACTGTAGCAAACTGGAAAGGGAAGTGGACAGGAGGCGAGGACGGGGACAGGGAAAGCGCTGGGCACTGTCTCTTTGTGTGACTCCCCGTTGTCCGCTCCCCTGGCCTCTCGTCCCTCCTCCTTAGTCTTTGTCGTGAGCTCTTCGTCTGCCCGAGCCCTTAATATTGGTGCTCCTCTGGTCTGTTCTGAGCCTCTGTTTCCCCCCACACTACACATCACTCTCCTCCCATGGTGCCAGGTCCTTCCCTGGGCTCACTCTCCAGCCTTGAGAGCTCCCCTGACCTTGAGCCTCCTGCATCGAGTCCAGAGTCTCCTTAGCATCTCTGCTTGGGTCTCCTATCTCCTTCCTTCCCACCTTGCCACGTGCCCTCATTCAGTTCCCTTACTCAGAAACCTGAGAACACAATGTGGCTCCTTTCCTTCTCCCTACTTCCAAATCACCACCACACCTTGTCAGTTCTGTCTCCCAAATACCTATTAACTGTCAAGAGATACATCTCACTGAATTACTGTAAAGCATCCGACTTTGTTCTTCTCTATCTGCCCTCCGTCCCGCAGGCAGCATATCTTTCGAAAGCTTACATTCTAAAACGCCTCCACCTCTCACCAGTGTCCCTGGATGAAGTCTGTGTGTGTCCTCAGCCTACCTCTGGGAATCTCATCTCTCTCCACTTCCACCCTTGCCCTCTGTGGTGGGTTGAATCATGACCCCCAAATTCCCATCCCAGGGAACCTCAGCGTGTGACTTTATTTGGAGCTAGGGTCTTTGCAAATGTAATTAAAGATGGAGATGAGCTCATTCTGGGTTAGGTGGGCCCTAAATCCAATGCTAAGTGTCCTCATGGGAAGAAGAGACACAGAGAGAAGAGGCAGAGATTGGAGTCATGTAGCTACAGACATCAAGGATTGCCGGGACCCCACAGAAGCTAGGAAGAAGCAAGGAAGGATTCTCCCCGAGAGCCTTCAGAGGGGAGTTTGGCTCTGATGATACCTTGATTTGGACTTATAGCTGGCAGAACTGTGAGAGGATACATTTCTGTCATTTTAATCCACCATGTTTATGGTAGTTTGTTATGGCAGCCCTAGGAAACCAAAGCACGACTTCTGTTTCAGCTGTAACGCGGTTACTTGGATTTCCTTGTACTCGCCTTTCCTTCAGGGCTGCCCTGACTCCCTTCCCCTTCAGCCTGACTCATGGGAACCTCTTGATGTGTGTTCTCAGATGGGTTACTTGTGTCCCTTCTGTGTCCCCAGAGCACACGGCTCTCTGCGTACTAACTGCCTCTCTACTTGCTTGAATCCCTCCTCTACTGGGAGCCCTGAGACAGGGGCATCTTAGGGACACAAACGTTCTCCCCTCACGCTCAGATAATGCCTCGTCTGCACCAGATTCTGAGCAAGCATTTGTGGGAGGACTGAGGGCCAGTTCCTCTGTCAGGCATTATTCTCTGTGGATATCATTTCCAGTTACCTTTGCAAAAGCCTTGTGAGTTAAATAGTACTAGTATTTATTCTCTATTCAAGACATGGAAACCAAGGCTAAGGGCCTCCAGGGGCTGACCTGAGGGGCATCAAAGTCTGTTTACAGGCCTTGTAGCCAACAGGAGTTTGGAAACTGATTTTGGGCTCTACACGGCCTGGCTGTCAAAGCTGTATTTTTCACTGTCCAAAGTCCAAAACTCAGACTTTGCTGAGGAACGTGCTTCTGACATCAAGTGGGAAACGGCAGTGGTCATTGCTGGGGGTGGACTGGGGCAGAGCGAGGCTGAGGGAGGAACGCCAGCCTGGGACCCCAACACTAGGAGACACGCATGGGCAAGTGCTTGGGCGCCCGTCCTCCACAGGCACGTGGTTGCTATGGGGAGGAACTGAGCTCCAAGTTAGGAAGACTTAGGGGAATCCAGGCCTCCCTGCTAGCGGCTTTGTGACCCAGAAAAGTCCTTTCATCTCTCAGGCCATTGTCGGCCTTCTTCACCCCTTCCAGACTAACTGAAATGGAATTTCTAGAGGAGGGTCCACGTCTGTTTTTAAGGGTCCCCTAGGAGATTCTAGTGCTCAGGAGGGGTTGAGAATCAGTGGACGGACAAGGGCACCTCGGAGTCTTGAGTGCTTAGATAGAAGGGAACCCGCAAGGGGATAGAGGGTGAAGATGGGGAAGCTGCAGGAGATGAAAGGCAAACTTGGCTGAGCTGTAATTGTGCCCTGAGTTGGGGGTGGGGAGAGGGGCTGTCACAGCTTCTAGAAGGAGAATATTCTCAGAGACTTGCCCCCTGGGCCTCTGTAAACCATTGCGCCTACCCAGCCCCCTTCACCCCCCCCTCTCCAAGAGGAGCCCTTTCGCAGCTCCTCTCTCTCACCCAGCCCTCACCTTGGCCCTAGGGAGCTCCAGGCTCACCTGACACTGGGCCCTGGTTTCTGCTCACCTGTCTCTCCCTGGAGGCTGAACTCCTTCAGCCTGAGTCTACACCTTACCCTAATTGTTCCACCCACGTGCGTCCTGTCTCTTGTGCACGTTTTCTGCCCTGGAGAGCTGGGTTAGAGTCCTACAGTGCAAAGAGCATGGGCTTTGGAGGCCGCCCGTCTGCAAGAATTGTCACTTATTGGCAACATAACTCTGAGCAAATGATTAACCTCCCTGCCCAGCCTCCACTTCCTTGTCCATGAAACGGGAATAACAATACCTTCCTCTTAGGGCTGTCGTGAAGATAAGATGAGGCGATGTGTAGAATGTCCTTGGCGTATAGTAGGTGATCAATAAACTCATGTTGATTAACCAAGCCACGGGATAATCACTGGCATAATCATAACTAAGGTCAGGGAGCACTTGTTTATTTTCTCTTTTAGTACAGTCAGCCTGTGGGGTTTTATTAGCCTCATTTTGCAGATATGGCAAACGAGGTTCAGACAAGTTATCAAGTCCTCAAGGCCCACTCCTTCTAAGAGGCACGTCTGGGGCTGCCCTGAGGACAGAGCCCCGTAGATCCTCCACTTTCTCTACTCCATTGCTCCTTGGATGGATATGACAGGCTGTTTTGGCTCTGCTCTTGCGCTGAGAGCACAGTCTGTGGTTCAGGCCCCCTCCAGAGTCTTTTTGACAGAACTCAAGCTTGGCAAGCTTGGCCGATGCTTTCATCTGCCGGGCAGCTGGGAAGGCTCTGTCATGTTTGGCTGCAGGCTCTGGTCATTTGCAAAGGTACAGGGCTGTGTTATGTTTTGGTGTGTTCTCCTGCGTGGAGGGCATGTGCAGCCCTCCAGCTGATGTCCCGGGGTGTGGCTGGGGCCAGGCCCACACCCTGTCTCTTCTTCCTCTTGGTCCTTTCCACGACTGGCATCAGGGCTGCCAGCATGGTCTGGAACATCTTTTTTTTTTGCAGCAGTGCACATAGTCACATTGGCTTAGTGCAGGAGTGGAGAACAGGAGGGAGGCCAAGGAGGGGGAATGATGGGGTTGGGACTTTTCTGACACGAGGAGACTGGAGCCACATGTGCTTCTGCTGGGACTGGTCTGAGGCCCCATTGATGGGAGGCCAAATGGAGGATCCAATTCAGAGTCTGGGAAAGATTGCAGTGGGGCCTCCAGGCCAGGAGGCAGGGCTGGTGCTGGGGTCTTGGCCTCCCTTGCCTGCAGGCCCTGGTGAGAAGCATGTGGAGTTGCCAAGCTGCCATGTCCAGGCTGGGGCCTGGCTTCCTGGGTCGGGAATTTAGTGACACTCTTTCACCATTCCCTGACCTGGCTCCTCAGGTTTTGGTCATAGCTACAGAAATGATCTGATGTGGGTTTTTTTTTTCCTTCAGATTTTCTTTAGACCTAATTGATGGCTCTACCTTGGCAACCCCACCAATGTCACCCACCTCTTTTTCCCCCACATGCCCCAGCTGTGTTCTTAGGAAAGCGGGTGCCCCAGCTCTGTTCTTAGGAGCCTTAAAGTTGCTGACACACTTAACAGAGTGTCGGCCCAGAGCTGTGTGAATATTAGCTCCCAGTGTGATAAACCCCAGGTGTGTGAAGCCAGGGAACCCAGAGGTGTTTGAAATGACTAAGAACCAGGCCACATTCTTCACTATAAATTTTATCTGCACAGATAGAGTGTTTTTAAAGCAACTTTATCTCAGTCATCTCTTCTGTTCTCGTCCCATTCGTTTTCCCAGGGTTGTCTTGTTTATTCTTTTTTTTTTTTGCATTTTTAATTGATTTTTACTGTGATAAAATATACATAATACAAAATTTATAATTTTAGCTGGTTTAAGTGTATGGTTTTGTGACATGAGGAACATTCACATTGTTGCATCACCATTGCTACCAGCCATCTCCAGAACATTTTTAAAAATTGATGTATAGTTGATACAAAGTGATTCAATTTTATATGTATATATATATATATATATATTCTTTTTCAGATTCTTTACAATTATAGGTTGTTACAAGATATTGATTCAGAACATTTAAAAAAACTGAGGTATAGTTGATGTATAATATTATATAAGTTACAGGTGTACAATACAGTGATTCACAATTTTTAAAGGTTGTACTCCATTTATAGTTATTATAAAATATTGATTATATTCTCTGTGTTGCACAATATGTCTTGTAGCTTATTTTATACATAATTATTTGTACCTCTTAATCCCCTACCCCTATGTTGCCCCTCCCTGCTTCCCTCTCCCTACTGGTAACCACTAGTTTGTTTTCTCTGTCAGTTTGCTTCTTTTTTGTTATATTCACTAGTAGTATTTTTTAGATTCCACACATAAGTGATATCACACAGTATTTGTCTTTCTCTGACTTATTTCACTTGGCATGGTGCCCTCCAAGTCCATCCATGTTGCTGTAAATGGAAAAATTTTGTTCTTTTTTATGGCTGAGTAGTATTCCATTGTGTGTGTGTGTGTGTCTGTGTGTATATACACACACATTATATATATATATATATATATATATACGTATATATAAATGTGTGTATATATATATACATATATATATATATACACATCTACTTTACCCATTCATCTGTTGATGGACATCTGAGTTGCTTCCATATCTTGGCAATTGTAAATAATGCTGCTATGAACATTGGGGTGCATGTACATTTTCAAATTAATGTTTTTGTTTTTTTCAGGTATATACTCAGAGTGGAATTGCTGGGTCATATGGTAGTTCTATTTTTAGTTTTTTGAGGAACCTCCATACTATTTTCCACAGTAGCTGCACCAATGTACATCCCTACCAAAGTGCACGAGGGCTCCCTTTTCTCTGTGTCTTCACCAACATTTGTTATTTGTGCTCTTTTTGATGATAGCCATTCTGACAGGTGTGAGGTGATATCTCATTGTGGTTTTGATTTGCATTTCCCTGATAATTAGTGATGTTGAGGTTCTTTTCATGTGCCTGTTGGCCATCTGCATTTCCTCTTCGGGAAAATGTGTATTCAGTTCTTCTGCCCGTTTTTCAATTGGGTTGTTTGGTTTTCTGATGTTGAGTTGTATGAGCTATTTATATATTTTGGATATTAACCCCTTAGTCATATCATTTGCAAATATTTTCTCGCATTCAGTAGGTTGTCTTCTTATTTTGTTGATGGTTTCCTCTGCAATGCAAAAGCTTTTAAGCTTAATTAGGTCCCACTCTTTTTTTAAAATATTTATATATTTATTTATTTATTTGGCTGTGCTGGGTCTTAGTTGCGGCACACAGGATCTTCATTGCAGCGTGCAGGATCTTCGTTACGGCATGCAGGATCTTCAGTTGTGACATGTGAACTCAGTTGTGGCATGTGGGATCTAGTTCCCTTACCAGGGGTCAACCCTGGGCCCCCTGCTTTGGGAGTGCACAGTCTTAGCCACTGGACCACCAGAGAAGTCCTCCATTTGTTTATTTTTACTTTTATTTCCTTTGCTTTAGGAGAAGGATCCAAAAAAATATTGCTACAATTTATGTCAAAGAGTGTTGCATCTGCAGAACATTTTTATCTTCCCAAAGGGAAATTCTACATCCATTAAACAATAACTCCACATTCCCCCCTTCCCCCCAGCCCCAGGCAACTACCATTCCACTTTCTATCTCTATGAATTTGACAACTCCAGGTACCTTATATAAGTGAAATTATACAGTATTTTTCCTTTTTGTCTCATCAGCTCTTCCTGTTGGTTTTAGTTACGTTTATTCAGTCCTGGTCTCATCCAATATCTATTAGTCGCCTACAGAAATAACCCCAGCTGCTGTTCACTGGGCACCAGCTTGTGCCAGGCTGGGCACTGAAAGCTCCGCCGTGTGTTATCCTTTAATCCTCAGCACCACCCTGGGCAGGAGGTCTTAGTGTTAAGCCCATTTCACAGATGATGGGCATGAGACCCAGAGCTGTGGCACAGCTGAGGATGGTGGGCTGCGGGTGGAACCCTGGTGGTCCGACTCCCACTTCCTCCTCTCCAGCCAGGTCCTGGATTCTGGGCAGGAAGCTAAGCCGTCTAGCCCGGTGCCTGCTTCATGGCATCCTGACTGTTTCATAGGACCCTAATTGACCTGACCCCCTTCTTTTCCAAAAATGCTGTTCCTGCGTGTTTCAGTGCGGACAACATCCCAGTCCCTCCCATCACTTCCCGGAGTCAGGAAACGGGAGATCTTTTTTTTTTTTTTTTAACATCTTTATTGGAGTATAATAATTGCTTTACAATGGTGTGTTAGTTTCTGCTGTATAACAAAGTGAATCAGTTATACATATACATATATCCCCAGATCTCCTCCCTCTTGCGTCTCCCTCCTACCCTCCCTATCCCACCCCTCTAGGTGGTCACAAAACACCGAGCTGATCTCCCTGTGCTATGCGGCTGCTTCCCACTAGCTATCTATTTTACATGTGGTAGTGTATATATGTCCATGCCACTCTCTCACTCCGTCCCAGCTTCCCCTTCCTTGAGCCTCTCCTCCAACCATCCATCTTGCTCCTGGGATGTTTTCTCCTCAATGACTTGCAAATTGAAAACTCCCCCCCACCCCACCCCCCAACCCCCTCCCCACCCAAGACTAGCTTCTTTCCTTTGGCCTGAATTAATGTGGTAGCCTCTGAACTGGCCTGGCTGCTCCCAGCTGACACCCTTCCAGTCCGCCCTGATGAGGAAGCCGGGAGCAGCTGGGTCCACAGTCTCCCAAGGGAGCCCCACTCATACGGGCTTCAGGCAGAGTGCATTCTCGCTCCTGGGCGGAGGCAGAGCCTTGACTGTGTGGAGTCCAAAAACAAATCTGATCATTTTATTCCCTTGCCTGATATCGTGCTGTGGCTCCTCAGAGCAAAAGGCCACAGTTCTCTGCCTGCCTTTGCAAAATCATCTACTGATGCTCCCACCTCATCCCTGACATCTCAGCCAACCCAACTCTCTGCAGTTCCCAATGCCTGTTGCCTTACTCATCCTGTTCCTTCTTTCTGGAGTGTTCCTGTTCTTGGCTTGTTGAGCTCCCATGAAGGCTCCAAGACTAACTGACTCACAAGTGAGGATTCCTCCATTCTGAATTAATCACCTCTTCTGGAACTTCACTGCCTGTCCTTTGTTTAACAGTGAATTCCACGTTGTATCATCTTTATATCCTGGTGCCCAGCAAGGGAGTCGGCACACAGTGGTACTCTAAGCACTCCAACCCATGGGGTCCATCCTTGTGGACTCCAGGCAAACATACAGCCCTCCCCTGTGACCCTAGTCAGCTCCCCTCTGACTGCCTAAAACAAGGGCATCATTTCCTTCATTCTAAGACTCACTCTTAAAAAATATTTTAAAGAACCTTAATTAAGATGTGTCTTATAACCTATGTGTACATTTTTAATATGACAGTGCTCCCTGCAATAACCTGCTATTAGATTGATGGCATTTCTTCTAATTCGTGTCATCTTAGAATCAAGGAAACATTTTAGCTCAAACTTTACCTTTTCCTCAAGCTCTCAACCCACTATTTCCAAGTCATTTTAGCAGAATTTGCATCATCTTATTTCTCAGACAAAAAGAGGGCTTTCAGAAACTCCTTCAGGGGCTTCCCTGATGGCACAGTGGTTAAGAATCCGCCTGCCAATGCAGGAGACATGGGTTCGAGTCCTGATCCGGGAAGATCCCTCATGCCGTGGAGCAACTAAGCCCATGCGCCACAACTACTGAGCCTGTGCTCTGGTGCCCGTGAGTCACAACTACTGAGCCCGCGTGCCACAACTACTGAAGCCCGCATGCCTAGAGCCCGTGCTCTGCAACAAGAGAAGACACCGCAATGAGAAGCCCACGCACGGCAACCAAGAGTAGCCCCTGCTCACCGCAACTAGAGAAAAGCCCACGCACAGCAACGAAGACCCAAAACAGCCAAAGATAAATAAATAAATTTATTTAAAAAAAAAACTCCTTCAATTTCTTGCCATACCTGCACCCCCATTCTCTGCACCCCACAGCTTCTTCACTCCTTCACTGCTCTAAGTGGATCAGATTCAAATCCTGGCTCTGGCCACTTACCTGCAATGAGACTGTGGGCAAGATGGAATGTCCTTATCTGAAGTATGTGAGTGAATAGTATCTACCTTAGAGGTGCCAAGAAAGTAAACAAGCCATGTAGTTTCCAGGATCAGGTCATTAGGTGTATTCATTTCCTGTTGTTGTAGTAGACAATTTCCATAAACTTGATGGCTTAAAACAACACACATTTATTGTCTTATGGTTCCGTAGGTTAGAAATCTGACACGGGGCTCACTGAGCTAAGATCAGGGTGTCAGCAGGGCTGTGTTCCTTCCTGGAGCCTGTAGGGGAGAATCTGTGCACCTGCTTTTTCCAGCTGCTAGAAGCTGCCCGCATTCCTTGGCTCACGGCCCCTTCCTCCAGTAACCTAATCATGGAAGTGACATTCCTTCATTTTTGCTGTATTCTATTCATAAGAAGGGGGTCTCTAGGTCCATCCCACACCCAAGACCCCACCTGAGCTCTGCCAATGTTTGCTGAGTGGATTGATTGCAGAAAAAGGCCCTCGAGACTTCCCTGGCGGTCCAGTGGTTGAGACTTCCCTGGTGGTCCAGTGGTTAAGACTCCGTGCTTCCACTGCAGGGGGCGCGGGCTGGATCCCTGGTCAGGGAACTAAGATCCTACATGCCACGTGGTGTGGGAAGAAAAAAGAAAAAGGCCCTCGAGTGAGAACCTTAGCAAGGAAGAACAGTGCCTCTAAGATTCTCATGGGAAGTATGATTATCCAATGAAAACTCATATCTGATCTGGGCTCTTGCCCTGAAATACAAATGACGTCAAAAGTAAACGCATCTAAGGCAGCGGAAATATTTTGCCACATGTTGATGGGAACCGATGCCTGAAAACAGGCATAAAACCTTTATCCACATGAGATAAAGAATAGAGTTGACTCTAAGATCATAATCTGGTCCTAATACATGAATCTGCTAATGATTTTCCTTGCTATAGGCTTGCCCGAAATATTAGGTGTGCCGTAAACGTTTTTCCCTACCATGTGACACTTTGCTTCTATCTTCATGTCTCTTTCAGCTTCAGGAAGTAGGTTAAAAGTGAGAAATCAGGTCAGAAAGAAAGAGTGTGAGGTGTTAGCTAGAAAGTGAAGGGTGTGTTTGCAGGAGAGCTTCACTAGCAGGAATTTCTACCTGAGGCCCCTCCTCTTCCCCCACAGGTGTGGGCCACGCTCCAGGGGAGCCTGAGAGACGGCACCTTAATCGGGGAGAGCTGTGTCCTGAGAAGCGGGAGGGAGGGTGCCTGGGTGTGTGGTTTCCTGGAGCCTGGGTGCGCAGACACTTTCACTTGGATGACTCATTAGCCCAGGTGGGGCTGGGGCAGCCGGCAGCCAAGGTTCACTTCCTTCTGGAGAAATGTGCTTGCCCGGGGCTCACAGGCCTCCCTGAGACTGATAGGCAGAGTCGATTACATAGTGCTCTTTAAGAAGGCAAACAATCTCCCCTTTACACAAACACTCAAGCAAACCAAACCTGGGGCTTCTTTTTTTTTAAACCAAAACATTCCGTTTTTTTGTTTTTTTTAAATTTTATTTATTGATTGATTTTTGGCTGCGTTGGGTCTTCATTGCTGCATGCAAGCAGGGGCTACGCTTCGTTGTGGTGCGCGGGCTTCTTATTGTTGTGGCTTCTCTTGTTGCAGAGCACGGGCTCTAGGCGCACGGGCTCTAGGCATGTGGGCTTCAGTAGTTGCAGAACGTGGGCTCAGTAGTTGTGGCTCACAGGCTCTAGAGAGCAGGCTCAGTAGTTGTGGCGCACGGCTTTAGTTGCTCCGCGGCATGTGGGATCTTCCTGGACCAGGGCTCAAACCCGTGTCCCCTGCATTGGCAGGCGGATTCTTCTTTTTTGCAGTATGCGGGCCTCTCACTGTTGTGGCCTCTCCCGTTGCGGAGCACGGTCTCCGGACGCGCAGGCTCAGCGGCCATGGCTCACGGGCCCAGCCGCTCCGTGGCATGTGGGATCTTCCCGGATCGGGGCACGAACCCGTGTCCCCTGCATTGGCAGGCGGACTCTCAACCACTGCGCCACCAGGGAAGTCCCAATCTGGGGCTTCTAATTGTCCCCCTGGCTTGGATCCAAGGCAGCAGTTTGGGCTTATCTTTTTCTTGGATTAATCTGGAATAACTCCCCCTATATCTCCTCTTACCCTCAATCCCCCAACATACTCTAGAAGCTAGAGCCCCACCACTACTCCCACCAACACTCCCCCCACCACTACTGGATGACTCTTTGCTGTGGGGCTGTCTGTGCCTTGTAGGTTGTTGAGCAGCACCCCTGACCACTACTCACTAGATGCCCACGCCACTAGCACCTCCCGAGTTGTGACAACTAAAAACATCTGTCGACATTGCCAAATGTCTCCTGGGAAACAAAACCACCCCAACCGAGAACCACTGATCTCCTTAAAGCCTTTAATGCCATGTGTCAGCGTCTCAGAGTTCAAACTAGTGGCCTGAATTTGATTAAAGATCAATTCAGAATGAGGAAAGAGTGACAGGGTCTAGCAAACTGTGTGTCGAGCAGAGCACGATGAGACCAGCTCTACAGTGAACTAGTCCCACAGGCTAGGGCAGGCTAGCTGTCCTTCTGGAACCTTCAACGTGCTAACCCCCAATACAGCAAAATAGCAGTCTTTTCCTAACCGTGCAGGTGAAGATAAGGGCCATAAAATACCAGCCAGAGCTGGGAGCTCTTTGGAGAAATTTGCATGGCGATAAGACCAGCATTACGCATTTTTACTATCCTTCTGCTGGAACCACCATTGGGTCAAGCTGTTGGCCTAGAGACTTATGGAGACTATATAGACAGGTCTCCATGAGAAACCTGATTTCAAATATTCTGTCCCACAGTCCCCACGTACCTTTGAAATATCCCAGGAATCCCACAGTTGTGTTTCTCAGCCTGCCTCTGACCCCCTGGGGAGTGGGAAGCAAGGGGAGAGCTTTGGTTGGACCTCGTGAGCTGCTTTTGGTCACTTTCCTCATGAGGTACGGCCCAGCATGGAGGCTGACTGGGGCCCTGCTGCCCTCTTGAGTTGAGGGACTATGTGACATGGATTGAAAATGGGCAAGAGGCAAATCCTGTGTCCTCCAAAGACGCAGACAGGCCTTGCTCACGTAGACATTCCTTACATTGTAGACATTCTTGCCTTAAATGGATCAAGAGTGAAGGGAAAAGTGCTTTACTGTGAGTCAGGAACCTGGAATTCTGGTCCCAACTTTGCTGCTTCCCCTTTCTGGGTCTTGCTTTTATTATGTGTAACGTGAGAGAGCTGGACTAGATACCTCTAAGTTTACTTCGAGCTATGACATTATCTAGTTCCTCATAACATCTGCCTGCAGAAAGCAGTATAGGCAGAGGGTGTCCTCCAGGAGTTCAGATTCTGATTCTGGGTGCTTGAACCATTTAATCCTTAAACCATTAAGGATTTGGGACCAGGCTCCAAGCAACTGAATCCTTACAGGTTGTGTGATCTTTCTAAAGTTATTTAAACACTTAGTTTCTTCATCTATAAAATGGGCCTAATCCCAGTAGCTAGTCATAGGATGGGTAATGTTCTTAGAACAATGCCTGCCATATAATAAATTCTCAGTATGTGTTAGCTATTAATCTTATCACAATACAGTGTGATCAAACCATAGTAAAGATGTCAGCAGAATGCTGGAAATGCCTAAGTGAGGAATGTTATCCAAAGCAATCCAGGGAGGCTTGTCTGTGTGCATCTCTGCGGGTTTAACAAGTCTCAGAAACCAGGAATATCCAAGTAAATCCAGTTATCCAGCATCCTATGTGGCTTTTCCCAAGCCTGTGGGCTGTCTCCCAGAAGTGGGGAACTTGGCTCCTCAAATATGGCCTGGGCCCAAGTTCTCTTGAGGTCACTCCAGACTTACGGAGCTGGGAACAGCTGCTTTCAGGGTAAAGTCAGTGGTATGTTGAACTGATGGAATTTTCGATCATTTTAATTGTTTATGGAAAACAAATGGCCAGTGATTCAGAGAAATAATATTTGGTCCTGGTGCTGAAAAAAACCTGAAATTTCTGGACAACCTTGGTGAATACAAAGCCATAATTGTCTTTTACACCCAGGTACAACTCAAAAACATCAAGTCTGGAGAAGAGACAGAAATGACCCCAATGATAGGACACCACTGGATATGTAAGTCCCCGAGAAGAAGTATTGGTACCGTGGGCATGGTTATTAATGAATCCTACATTTCACTTGGCTCTTAGCATTTTTGGGGGGTCTTTCTGGCAGTTATATTGAATGTAACTATCAAGTGCCAAGACAATTCAATGGAGGAAATGGATAGTTTTTTCAACAAATGGTGCTGGGACAACTGAATATCACATGCGACAGAATGAAGTTGGACCCTACCTCGCACCATATACAAAAATTAACTCAAAATGGATCAGAGATCTAAATGTATGAGCTAAAACTGTAAAACAGAAGAAAACATGGGAGTAAATCTTTGTGGCCTTGGAATAGACAATGGTTTCTTTGATATGACACCAAAAGCACAACTGAAAAAAGAAAAAATAGATAAATTGGACATCATCCAAATTAAAAAAATTTTGTGCTTCAAAGGACACTATCAAGAAAATAAAATGACAAATCATTGAAAAGGAGAAAATATATATATATATATTTTTTGCGGTACGCGGGCCTCTCACTGTTGTGGCCTCTCCCGTTGCGGAGCACAGGCTCCAGATGCGCAGGCTAAGTGGCCATGGCTCATGGGCCCAGCCACTCCGCGGCATGTGGGATCTTCCCGGACCGGGGCACGAACCCGTGTCCCCTGCATCGGCAGGCGGACTCTCAACCACTGCACCACCAGCGAAGCCCAGGGGAAAATATTTTCACTCAAGAACTTGTTCACAAATATTCATAGTGGGATTATTCATAACAGCCAAAAAGTAGAAATAAACCAAATGCCCATCAGCTGAAGAATGGATGGATAAACAAAACATGGACCACGTAAACAATGGGATGCTTTTCACCTACAAAAAATGAAATGACACATTGTTCCATGCTACAATGTGGATGAACCTTGAAAACATCATGCTAAGTGTAAGAAGCCAGACTCAAAAGGCCACATATTGTGTGATTTCACTTATATGTAATGTCCAGAATAGGCCAGTCCACAGAGACAGAAAGTAGCTTAGTGGTGGCAGAAGCTGGGAAGAGGAGGGAATGTGGAGTGACTGCCAATGCATATAGGATTTCTTTTCTGGGCTGATGAAAATGTTCTGGTACTAGAGAGTGGTGATGGTTGCACAACGTGGTGAATAAGCTAAAAATTGCTGAATTGTACACTTTAGAAGGGTGAATTTTGTGGTTTGTGAATTATACCTAAAAAAAAAAATAATGTAGCTATCAAGTGACACCTCTCTCTCCCTGCCTGTCACATCTCTCCACTCATTTCTTCACCTGGATTACTTCAGTCCAAGTATTTCTGTTCTGTATTTTGCAGCTGATAATTTTTAATATGGCAGAAATTTATTTTATTTTTTCCCTGTTACATTTCATCTTGTTGTTTTAGCCCATCGTTTTATCTTTCCAAAATCTTGCTGAACATGTAATTCTGGCATATGAAAGATCTGTGATATCTTCAAGTTATGTATTATCTATACATTTGACAAATGTGTATCTTTCACTAAGACTTTGATTAAAAAGCTTTGAACGGGAATCGGTCTTTGACAGAATGAGGCATTTTACCTTAACAAAATGTTTCTTGCAAATTAAAACAACCCTATGGTATATATGTGACAATTCTATTATCTGAAGTGATTGGGAGTTCGTCTGCTGATTTTCACTCATGGTGGCTTATTTCCTTGCATATTTTGAATTTTGGATTGTGAATTCATGTTTTGCAGGGTTTCATCTGTGAAATTCCTCTGTGGTCTCTGGAGAGCAGTATTGCATTTCAATCTCACAGTGCTTTCAGCCTGAGATGTTCATCTCTTACCTGGGGCGAGGTGAGGGCTTACTGAATCATACAGATAGTATAAATGTGAATCCCTAATCTAGATAAAGGTGGGTCCCTCATTATAAATTATTAGGGGAGATATATTTTCTATCAGAGCTCTGGACAAGATAGACAGGCCACCTTATTATCTCTCTTTGTAAGTGAGCAGATTCCTCACTCCCCACCCCCCACCGCCGTCATTGTTTTATGGAGGGTAAAAGCTTTAAAAGGGCTTGGCTCTATGTGGGAATTATAGTTCCAGTGCATGCTGGCCTCAGGCCCTGTTCCTGTCTCTGTTAATGGCCATTAAATCTGAAGCTCTTTGGGTCTCAAGACTGGCAGTCTCCACTGCCCCCCCCACCATTCCACCTCCACCCCACCCAGAACAGCCCCAGCATCACTCCTACCTTCTTCTTTGGCTTCACTTTTCTTCTCTTTCTTTTTGGCTGCAGGATTTTCTTTTATTTATTTATTAAAAATATTTTTTTAGGGCTTCCCTGGTGGCGCAGTGGTTGAGAGTCCACCTGCCGATGCAGGAGACATGGGTTCGTGCCCCGGTCCGGGAAGATCCCACATGCCGCGGAGCGGCTGGGCTGGTGAGCCATGGCCGCTGGGCCTGTGCGTCCGGAGCCTGTGCTCCGCAACGGGAGAGGCCACAACAGTGAGAGGCCCATGTACTGCAAAAAAAAAAAAAAAAAAAAAAAAATATATATATATATATTTAACATCTTTATTGGAGTATAATTGTTTTACAATGGTGTTTTAGTTTCTGCTGTATAACAGAGTGAATCAGCTATACGTATACATATATCCCCATATCTCCTCCCTCTTGCATCTCCCTCCCTCCCACCCTCCCTATTCCACCCCTCTAGGTGGTCACAAAGCACCAAGCTGATCTCCCTGTGCTATGCGGCTGCTTCCCACTAGCTAACTAGTTTACATTTGGTAGTGTATATATGTCCATGCCACTCTCTCACTTTGTCACAGCTTACCCTTCCCCCTCCCCGTGTCCTCAAGTCCATTTGCATCTGTGTCTTTATTCCTGTCCTGCCCCTAGGTTCAGAACCGTTTTGTTTTTTTTTTTTTTAGATTCCATATATATGTGTTAGAATACGGTATTTGTTCTTCTCTTTCTGACTCACTTCACTCTGTATGACAGTCTCTAGGTCCATCCACCTCACTACAAATAACTCAATTTCATTTCTTTTTATGGCTGAGTAATATTCCATTGTATGTGTGTGCCACATCTTCTTTATCCATTCATCTGTCGATGGACACTTAGGTTGCTTCCATGTCCTGGCTATTGTAAGTAGAGCTGCAATGAACATTGTGGTACATGACTCTTTTTGAAATATGGTTTTCTCAGTGTATATACCCAGTAGTGGGATTGCTGGGTCATATGGTAGTTCTATTTTTAGTTTTTTAAGGAACCTCCATACTGTTCTCCACAGTGGCTGTATCAATTTACATTCCCACCAACAGTGCAAGAGGGTTCCCTTTTCTCCACACCCTCTCCAGCATTTATTGTTTGTAGATTTTTTGATGATGGCCATTCTGACTGGTGTGAGGTGATACCTCATTGTAGTTTTGATTTGCATTTCTCTAATGATTAGTGATGTTGAGCATCCTTTCATGTGTTTGTTGGCAGTCTGTATGGCTTCTTTGGAGAAATGTTTATTTAGGTCTTCTGCCCAACTTTCGATTGGGTTGTTTGTTTTTTTAATATTGAGCTGCATGAGCTGTTTATATATTTTGGAGATTAATCCTTTGTCCATTGATTCAGCAAATAATCTTTTAAAACATGATTTTTAATGACTACAGAGTATTCCATTGATAAGTTATTTAATCAATTCCATATTAATGGTTACCTGGTTGCTGTCAGTTTTTCGAAATATAAATAATGTGTTGATGGCATTCAGGTATATACATATCTATGCATGCCTCTGATTATTTCTTAGGGATAAATTTCTAGAAGCAGAATTACTTGGTCAAAGGTTCTGCTGATTTCAAAAGCCTTTGGTGCCCTGGGTCCTAGGGAAGTTTTTGAGTAGAAGAGTGATCTGGGAAAGTCTTTCTTTCCACTTTTGCTGATCACTTTTAACTTTTTTGTGGAAGACGATCCCTGGGCACCCTGCCCAGCCTCCACTCCTTTCCTGAGAATGATCCAGGGTCCACTGTCTCTGATGAAGAGGGACTCTCTCCTTCATGATCCTGCCGCACACGTCCTCTCTCTCTCCTCCCCATCCCTGGCCAAGACCTATGGGGCCTGGGGTTGGTCAGTGCTTGGCAGGAGCTGCGGTCACAGAGAACTGAGCATGGGACGGGGGGAGTGGGGCATGTGCCTGCTAAACAGAGCTCCCCAGCCCCTTGACAAAATAAGTAAGTTACAAGGATGTAACGTACAGCACAGGGAATATAGCCAATATTTTATTTATTTATCTGCTCCAGGTCTTAGTTGTGGCACGAGGGGTCTTGGTTGTGATATGCGGAATCTAGTTCCCTGACCAGGGATCGAACCCCGGCCCCCTGCATTTGGAGCGTGGAGTCTTAACCACTGGACCACCAGGGAGGTCCCTAGCCAATATTTTATAATAATTTTATAGTGTAATCTATAAAAATATCAAGTCACTATCCTGTACACCTGAAACTAATATAACATTGAAGGCAACAATACCTCAATAAGAGGGTCTACTCAACACTCACTCCACATCCCGAGGATGGCTGATGCCCTCCCCATGATTTCTGCCAATTCCAGGGCTTATGTATCCTTGAGTCACCTCTGACTCCAACTTCCTGCTTCTTCTGAGCATTCCAAATCTTCCTTTGCCTCTGCCCCTTCCCTTTGACCCCTGACGATCTACTCTACCCCCTCAGGGAAGCTAAATGTCTTGCTCTAGAAAATGTAACTGGCCCTCCAGGGATTTATATAGGGGGAGTTTTATTGCAGCATCACATAGTGGATAAATTAAGACAGAACATTCCTGTCTTCACAGCCCACACCCCGACCCTCCTCCCCACTCCCATAGTCCCAGACACCCACACTTCTGCTCAGCTCAGCACTCGCCACCCCCTCCTTCTTCCACCTTAGAGTCTCGGGCTATTTTCCTGAGAGGAAGTTGGGTGGCAGCAAGGTAACATTTACACTCACCCTTCTACCTTCTGTTCCATTAAGAGTTTCACACAATGCTGCCCACAGCCTTGGGGCTCCATCCGTATTAGGTGGCCTCTGAGGGGCCCAGGACAAAGTTGGGGGAGAAGGGAGAGGAAATATTCAGACCAGGAAGGAGCAGTCATCTTAGTGTGACACCCTGCCCCGTCATGGAAATCCTTCCCGGAATCTGAGTGTTCATGGGAACTGGCACAGAGACCCCGTCCCAATAAAGGATGTTTCAGGACTGGCTTGAGATTGAAGGTGATGTGGTACCTCTCCTCTTTACCTCACAGGGCTATTGAGGGGTCGAATGACATCATGGAAAAGAAAATGCCTTCTAAAACACCACATAGGGCTTCCCTGGTGGCGCAGTGGTTGAGAGTCCGCCTGCCGATGCAGGGGACAAGGGTTCGTGCCCCGGTCCAGGAAGATCCCACATGCCGCGGAGCGGCTGGGCCCGTGAGCCATGGCTGCTGAGCCTGCGCGTCCGGAGCCTGTGCTCCGCAACGGGAGAGGCCACAACAGTGAGAGGCCTGCGTACTGCAAAAAAACCCCAAAACACCACATAAATACAAGAGCTTGTTATAAGATGGTTTTTATAGGGAAATATAATTTGAGTTCCAAACAACCACTTTCAAATGAATTCTTGGAACATAATTGTAGGGGCCATCTGTTGTTTTTGGTCTGCCCAAAGACCTTTTCGCCTTCTTCTGATAACAATACCACCCACCCCTCTTCCTCTGCGGAAGTGGTCCTCCTCAACTCCAAACGTGTGATACTGCTGGGGCTGCCATTGCATTATCCCACTGCCAGGGCACAGGGATGGACATGTGACGCAGGCTTGGCCAATCATAGTGGTCACCCCACTCCACTCACACAATGATTGGTCCATGAGATCCATGATCCTTAAAGTCTGGCCAATCACTGTCCTACCTGGACATTTTGACATGCTTAAGCATAGCGAAAGGTTCTTTCCTTCTGCTGGGGGCTCCTGAGCAGGGGTGACATGGGCTGTTGACAGTCTTGTCTTACCCCTGTCCTGCTTCCCACGCCACTCAGAAAAAGCTTTCCACAGTAGGAGAGAATCAGGCTGACCTGGGGGTTGATGCTGGGAAGCTGAGTCAAGAGTAGGAGGGAGACTCCTGGTGCATCATTGGAGCCCCTAGTCTCCATCCCTGAGACAGTTACTTTCCTGTCTCCAGACCAACACATCTCCTTCCCTTCTGCCACAGCAGACGTTGTGTCTCTGGTATCTGAAAAAATCCTGATCAACACAAGTTAACCTATTGTGAGTGGGAGGGGACTGTTCATGAGCCTCAGGCTACTTCGTGTGTGAATATCTTCCTTGTCCAAAGAAATGTGAAAGGTCTCACAGGCAGGAGACGGGTTTGAGGCAGGGTAGTCAGCCAACAGTAAAGACATAGCTATTGAATTAAACTGAAATGAACTAGTGATCTTTACAAAGAAAGCCTGCATCTGCCTTACTTCCTTTTCAGAGCACAGTGGGGTATAAAAAGTAACATCTAATAGACTCTAAGTATATACAGTTTGGTGAGTCAATGAATAGATTCACAATTAAATTAAGGAAAGCTCCTCGTTCACTTTATCTCTAACTAGAGGCAATTCTGTTCACTACACAGGCTCAAGAGGCAAGGCCTGTGTGCTGTGGGGAAGAGGCAAGGGAAATTGGAACTCTTTTTTCTGTTCTGGGATCTTGTTTTGAACATTGCTTAAAAGACTGGTTCTTATCCAGGTACTGGTAATCATTTCTTGAGATTTCTGCCCAGAGAAGATGTGAACTGTAGATTGGCCCCGTTGACTGGAATGTGGAGTTTGAGGACACACAGCGATATGTAAAGGGGTGCAGTTTCTGGGTAGAGGTGAGAGCACCAGCTGGCAGGCAGCCCAGCACAGCTCACTTTTTTGAAAAATCAAAACAGAACAGCGTCGCCCACAGCATAACATAACTTCAGCAAGGAAGTGCAGCAAGGAGCCAGAAGGAGCCTGATGAAGCAATTCAGGAGCTAGGACGATGCTTGGGAATTTTAGATTGCTTCACTCTAGTAGCAAAAGTTAAATGAATAGGTTTCAATTAAAGTCTGGCCTTATGAACCTAGATTTATCCTCCCGTTGAAGGTTAATAAAATGTTTCATATAATAGGCTCGGGAATAAGTATTCTGTCATCACAGAAGCTGCAGAGGCCCTGAGGTCTGAACAAGAGCTAAGTGGTGGCCAGAGGTAGCAGACAGAGCTGGCGTGCACAGCACTCCGAGGCTGCCAGTTCTGGCTCTAACCACTTGCCTGGCCAGGGACCTCGTTCTCCATTTTTCTCATCTGCAAAGTGCCCTTCTTGCCTTACAGAGTTGTTTTAAAGATCAGATGAAATAGTGGATGAAAATATATTTTGAAAACTGTAAATAACTACAGAAATATAAGATCTACATAGGGAGAGGGGAAATCGACTCCAAGAAGAAAAACTATAGAGTCTAATAGGAAACTAAAACCAGGGTCTGAACAATAGAGAAAAGAGAGAAGGACTTTAGAGGACTGGTATTGCCCACCCAGGAGGATGCTACTTTTTGCTGACCTGTTGGAATACAGGTTGTTATTAGGATCCAGGCAGAGTGTTGCAAGGGTTAACGGCCTGGACAGACCCTAGAGCCAGACTGTCTGGGTTCAAACCCCAGCTTCACTCCTTATCAGCCACATGACTTTGGTTGGGACACAGCTGCTCTGTCTCAATTTCTTTATCTGTAAAATGGGTATAACTACACCCAAATCAGAGGATGGTTGTGAGACGTAAGTGAATTCATTCATGTAAAGTACTTGGAACAGTGTCTGGTACACAATAAGTGCTCAGTAAATGGGCTATCATTATTTATTATCAGGTAGTAGTCCTGGCCTTGCTAATAATTACTTGTGTGATCTTAGGTGGATTACTGGACATGTCTATGATAAGATGATGCAGCAGGATTCTCGACACTGGCACTATTGACATTTGGGGCCAGACAACACTTTGCTGTGGGTCGTGGTCCTGTGCACTTAGGATGTTTGACAGCACCCCTGGCCTCTGCCCACTAGATGCAGGGGCAAAATTACCCTCAGCTGAGGACACAGGACCACAGGACTAGAGGCAGAGTTCCTCAGCTAGGAATCTATAGACCTTGGGGTTCCCAAAGATAAGTTGAGAGGTCCGTGAACCTCCTGAAATGGTATGTGAACTTTGTGTGTGTGTGTGCGCACGTGCACGTGTGAGAGGTACAGGTGAGTGAGCTCAGATGCATTTTTCTCAGGGGAGAGCTCCAGTTTTATCAGGATCCCAAGGCAGTTTGTGACCCCCAAAAGTCTTCAACCACTGTCCCTGAATCCCTTCTAGCTCTGATGTAAAGCTCATTTACCTTTCAGTCACTGTGGGAAGTTCCCTGGTTTTTCTCTCTGAGCCTTTCTGATAACTCTCTGCCTCCAACCCCCCTTTCTCCTCCACCCAGCCCCTCCCTTCTCTCCCATGTCCATGACTTCCGGGGATTTTCTTGGGAAGTCTGAGTTCACTCTCCAAACGGCCAGCTGCTCTGTGCCTGCTCCCCCCCGGGCGCCCTCTCAGCTGTGAGTAGATGGCAGTGGAAGGTAGCAGGCTGGAGAAGTGTGGCTGGGGAGACACAGGATGGGGGGTCATAGGACCCCCCTTTCTGGGTAGCTTCAGTCCTGTGCTGGCTTTGCTCATGCCCCTTCCTTGCAGGTGTTCTGGTCCTTGTCACCTTGGGCAGAGCCAGCAGCTTCTTGCCCAGCGTCACCCTGCTGGAGAGCTAATCTATATTTTTAAAATTTTATTGAAGTATAGTTGATTTACAGTGCTGTGTTTAATTGCTGCTATACGGCCCAGTGATTCAGTTATACATATATATATTCTTTTTCATATTCTTTTCCTTTATGGTTTATCACAGGATATTGAATATGGCTCCCTGTGCTACACAGTAGGACCTTGTTGTTTATCCATTCCCTATGTAATAGTTTGCATCTGCCAATCCCAAACTCCCAATCCTCCCCCACCTCTGCAGCCGCAAGTCTGTTCCCTATGTCTGCGAGTCTGTTTTTGTTTCGTAGATATGTTCATTTGTGTTATATTTTAGATTCCACATATAAGGGATAGCATATGGTATTTGTCTTTCTCTTTCTGACATCACTTAGTATGATAATGTCTAGGTCCATCCATGTTGCTGCTATTGGCATTATTTCATTCCTTTTAGTGGCTGAGTAATATTCCATTGCGTGTGTGTGTGTGTGTGTGTGTGTGTGTGTGTGTGTGTATACATACACCCCCCCACACATCTTCTTTATCCATTCATGTTGATGGACATTTAGGTTGTTTCCATGTCTTGGCTATCGTAAACAGTGCTGCTATGAACACAGGGGTGTACGTATCTTTTCAAATTACAGCTTTGTCTGGATATATGCCCAGGAGTGGGATTGCTGGGTCATATGGCAACTCTATTTTTAGTTTTCTGAGGACACTCTATACTGTTTTCCATAGTGGCTGCACCACCAACAGTGTGAGTGGAGAACTAGTCTTTCTGCTGCTGCTGGTGTGGGAGAGTAGCCTATCGCATCTGTGGCGGCAGTGAGGCTCAGCCCAGGAGCTCTTCATGCCACGCAATCGGATCGACTCCTGAGTCTCCCATTAAGAACTTGGCTCTTGACTAAAGAAATCTATTCTCCTTCCAAATCGAATCGGAACCTTCAGTTAGACTGGAGCAGGAGTGGAGAGAAGGGAAAGGAGGCCAAGGCACTAGAAAGGTTTCTGATCATGTCATAGTTTAAATAAATGAAGGAGGATCTGGATGAGACAAGCAACTATTCAAACACTATCAGCCCATGCAGGTCACCCTCTAAGGAGCTAGGCATCCATATGGGGGTGTGTCCACTCTCTGCTCCTAAAGTTAGAGTTCGGAAGGAAAGCACCCACCGAAGACAAATCCCTTCCCCTTCCCTGCCCTCCCACTTCTGCTTGAAGGAATGGATTAGAAAGACTCATCCTGCTCCAGTGTGAGTCTCGACCTGAAGTATTTGTGAGAGATCAAGACTGAAGAGAGACAGATGTAGACTGGAAAACCATCTGGGTATTTGTCCAAGTCAGCTGGCCTTGTGATTCCCTGCGTCCACTTTGGCTTCAACAATCTGGGTTTTTCTCTTCGTGATGCCCTTGGATCACGTGGGCATGGGGCAATCTAGATTGGCAAAATGGATAACATTGGGCTAGTTATTCACTTCCCAATTTAATCTTTACTAGGAAAAGAAGGAGTCGCTGAAAGGCTTTTAAAGGCAAATTCCCTGTGAACATTTAAAAGGATTTGATTTGTACCCAACTTCTCTAATTCACTACATTCTTTACAATTTGAAGAGTCAGGCCACTTAAGTTTCCAACAGCATCACCATCATCAACCAATACTTATCAAAATTGCCCAAAGGATTTTGCAGTCTGGCTCTTCTCCCAGTCTTCTGGATCCATGTAATGTATGTATACACCCTACATAGGAGAAAGAAAAGAGCTGTGAGATGCATGTCAAGCTCCCTTTCCACTCCTGGTAAATTAGGACAGACTGACTGAGCACCCTCAGAAGGTCATCAGGGTCAAAAGAGACCCTAAATGTAAGAAGGCACTTTTTTTTATGGTGACACTAAAAGTGTAGCTAGAATAATACAGAGATCAGATTGCACATTGTGTTAACTTATTTTGACAACTTCAATACTACAGAAGAGATGAAGGGAAAAAAAAGTAATAATTCTACAGCAGTCAAAATAAGAAGATTAAAGCTACCATTTACTAAATGTTTTTTATGTGTAAAGTGCTATACATATAATATAAATATGTAAGTACATATTTACATATGACAGGTTTTTTACACATATTATCTCCCTTAATTCCCGCCCATGAGGTAGTAATTATTATCATCATTTATAAGGGAGGAAATGAAGGCTTGAATCCAGGTTACAAATGGACCTTCCAGAGGCCAAGTATGAAGTGTATAACAGTTACAGGGACGCCCCTACACAACAGCGCCGCCTCCCTCAGGACCTACTTCCACGGCTCTTGGAAGTTGGGTACTGGGTCTCCAACCTACAGCAAACCAGATGGTGGGTGATGCTGAGAGGGCAGGTTTTATGGTAAGGAGAAAAGATGGTAGACAGCCCAACAGTGGGGCAGTGGCAGCAAGTCTAAGAAAACAGGCCTAATAACCAAAAAAGCAGAGTGAGCTGGGCTAGTCAACATAGGGAAAGGTACCACCTTGTTCATGATATCAACTCTGAGGGCAGCCCTCTGTCACAGGCCAGGATGCAAACACATGTTCAACAGAATGGTCCTTACCCAAGAACATGTTTCATTTTAAAAAAATGGAAAAGTGTGTACGTTCATTGAGGAGAGTTTCCGGAAAACTGGTTTGAACACAGAGGATTTGGAAGAGGATTCTGGAATCAGAATGAAACCATCTACCTCCTTGGGTGGTGGGAACATGGAGTGGCTGGGAACCAAGGGCTTGACGATCCAAGGGGAGATTTGTAGACTATGTGTCTCCTCTTGTCTTGTCCACGACTAGCCTACACTTGACCTAAGATCTGTGAACGAAGAAGAGTCTACGTTCTGTAACCAGCAGAGGTCTGCAAAAGTACATGGGATGCCAGGATTTGGGGTGAAAGAGACTTCGTATCAGACCGAGCAGTGGTTTTGAATTAAATGGTGAATCAGAGGCCTTGGGGACTTAGGAGCTCAGATAACACTTTAGGAAAACCACCACCACAAAATACCTGGGAGCCTTCCAATGAAAACAGGAGTTAAATAAATTGGTCAGAGTATTCCAGAGAAATAGGACCCGTAGGATGTCTATGTCTGTATCTATTTCTATCATCTATCTCTCTATCTTTATTGAGAGAGACTTATTTTAAGGAATTGGCTCATGCAATTGTGGAGGCTGGCGAGTCCAAAATCCGCAGGGCAGGCCGGCAGGCTGGAGACCCAAGGAAGAGCTGCAGCCCAAAGGCCATCTGTTGGCAGAATTCCTGCTTGCCTGGGGAGGTGAGGCCTCTTTCTATTAAGTAAGGCCTTCAACTGATTGGATGAGGCCCACCCACATTATGGAGTGTCATCTACTTTACTCAAAGTCCACCAGTTTAAATGTTAATCTCATTAAAGAAAAACACACTTTCACAGAAGCATCCAGAGTAATGTTTGACAAACTATCTGGACTTTGTGCCCCAGCCAAGTTGCCACATAAAATTAATCACCACAAAGTGAAAATGCACTACCGGCCTGTGGAAAGACTCTATTGGCTGTGTAAGGCTTGGGAACATGAGAGTAGCCTCTGATGGACTCCAGGTGGCCTCGTGTTCAGCCTCTCACTGGGTGGGAGATAGGAGCAATTTCCTTCGTCTGCCTCTTGCATGTCCAAGTTCATATTCTTTCCTCTTGATTGAGGATGGTAAAAGAAGCCTGAATTTGCTCAGTAAGTTGTCTGTAAAGTTCCCATCTCTGGCCTGAGCTTGAAAGTACAGTCCTAATGAGGTAACTTGGCCACTTGATATCAAGGTATTTGGAACTGACTTTCTTTGCCAGTGTAACACATGGCAACCATTGGACAATAATTTTATGCTTATGTGCAGCCCAACTGTGAACAATGTGGGCAGTGTTATGAATTCATGAATAGAAGCCCTGGCGCTATGACTGCCCAGTGCCTATCCCCCAGGCATGGAAAAAGGAGCCCTTCTTTGGAGCAGAAGTGACGGAACAGTCTTAGCAATTCTACTCACAGGGTTGAGGGTGGAAACGTTGTCAATAGATGGCAACACCATGTGAACTGTTCAGCAGGTTCTCATGACCTTGTAACTCCTGAAATCAGGCTTGGAATGACTTCCCAGTGTCGCCTGAGAGCTCTGGGGAGTGGGGCAGACAATTTCGTAGTGGGCAGGTTCCTGGCTAATCAAAAAGTCCCCCAAGAAGGGTAAAAGCTGCATGTGAGAGACACTGACATAATAAACATCCAATCACTTCAAGACCCGGTCATGTGGCTGAGAGAACAGCGTCAAGCTGATGGTTTCACCAAATGGTCATTTAAACGACCAGAGTCCCAGCTCTGAGCTGGGTCCTTCAGCCTGAAATTCACCAGGCAGTGAAAGGAACAACCCCTCTCCCACCAACCCTTCCACCAAAGCCCACCAAACAGACTTGGTCTGGCCACTGGGAAGCCCTTCTTTAAGGCTGGTATGAAGGGCAGACCTGCCCCCTGCGTTGATGGACAGTTCCATTTGATCAGGCATTTATGGGGCAGGGTTATATTTCAAGAGTGATAGGGTGACCTGAAAACCAGGGGATTGTTTTAACATGATGTGTGGAAACAGAGATGTACTGAGCACCCCTCATGCCCACCTGCCGTTGTTTTCCTCTTTAAACCAGCATTTACAGTCCTGCAGTGTTACCTTCCAAAGGCCGTTTTTTCACGTGGAGCTCCAGGGAAATGCTTCTGCCCCCTACACATAGCCCACCAGGACAAAGGTCCCCTGCCCGCTTTGTAAATATTAACACAATTTACAATTAGCCAGCTAATTCCTTGATTATGAACATTGATCAGACAAATTGGCTAGTGAGACCTGCCAAAGAAGAGATAGGGATTAGATATTTTCGGTCATGAAAAGAACAGACTTACCATTTGGTCCAGAGAGTGACAGAAGCCTTCAGTTTTGTGCATTGATTACAGTAAAATTATATATTGGTCATGAAATAAAATTGCTCATTTGCTCTTGGGAAATAGCATGGTTTAAAGAATTGATCCAGATCTATCTGGATTTCTTTTCTGTTCTGTTTGAATTTGATCTTCTGATTCTGTTCAGTTCAATGAATTGAATTGTTGGATATGTGTTATTTGGAAAGGGAAAAAAAGAAGAAAAGATGATCTCCTTCCTTAAGGAGCAGATAGAATTATAAGAGCTACCCTAGTGAAACAGTCAACAGCAACATAAGCGTCAGTTTGGATAATGCAGTCACTTGGTGTTATAGAAGTTACAAAAAAGAGAGAGAGAGAAAGAGGAACGTGGAGTGGGGGATGCTTCATTGAAGAGATGAGTCTTGAGCTGGTCGTTGGAAAACAGGCAGGACTTGGCTGGAGGAAAGACATGTGTAAGACACTGCGGGCTTAGCAAATAATGCAAAAGCCAGAATATGGAGGGGGGTGAACCAGGCCTGCGTGGGCGAGGGGAGGCTCAGACCCAGGCCAGCGTGTCCAGAGTTGCACGTGGACTTTCTGGAGAAGCAGCAAAACTGGATGTTAAAAGTGACATTGACATAAGATTCCATAGTGATATAAATAAATGATCAAATAAGTGAATAAATGCAGGGGAACTTCTTCCTTACAGAAGTTCAAACAATATATGTCAATATTCCCACCTCCAGGAGACGGGGCCTTAATCTACTGGAGTCCCTACCCCATGTGTGGGCCAGACTTAGAGACTTCCCTCCAGAGGACAGACATAGAAAGGGGAGAGTGGTAGCCTCACACAGTGGGGAATCTGGCAATCACCATCTTAACCAGGTTATTAGGGCTGGTGATATGGATGTCATGTAGCCCCTTCTATGAATCAGGGTTCTCCAGAGAAACAGAACCAGTAGGATACATAGAGAGAGAAGGAGGAGATTTATTACAGGAATTGACTCACATGGTCATGGAGGCCGAGCAATCCCGCAGTCTGTAGTCCACAAGTTGGAGAACGGGGAAGCTGATGGTATAATTCATTCCGAGTCTGAAGGACTGAGAATAGGGGGCAGATGTTGTAAGTCCCAGTCTGATTCCAACAGCTCTAGAACCACATGCACTGATGTCTGAGAGCAGGGGAAGGTAGATGTCACAGCTCAAGCAAAAGGCAAATGCACCCTTCCTCCAACTTTTTGTTCCATTTGAGCTCTCACGGATTGGGTGATGCCCACCCGCGTTGGTGAGGGCGAACTGCTTTACTCACAGATTCAAATACTTGTCTCTTCTGGAAATACACAGAAGCAATGCTTTACCAGCTATCTGAGCATCGCTGAGCCAAGTCAAGTTGACGCAAAAAATTAACCATCACACCTGATATGTGATGAGGACACTTCATTTCCATGATATTCTTTTCAGAAGGTCTGTAACCTCATGTCTAATCATGAAAAAACATCAGACAAAATCCCAAACTGAGGGCATTCTGCCAAAAACCTGAACAGCACTCTTTAAGATTGTCAAGGTCACAAAAAACAAGGAAAATCTGAGAAACCGTCTCAGCTCAGAGGAGGCTAAGGAGACATGAGGACTAAATGGAATGTGAGGTCTTGGATAGGGTCCTGGAACACAAAAGAAGAACACTGATCGGAAAACTGGAAGATTCCAAGCAAAATTTGGAGTTTAGTTAATAATAACGTACCAATGTTTGTTTCTTAGTTTTGACAAATGTATCCGTGAAAGATGATAACACCAGGGAGAACTAAAACTATGAGGAGTGTGCAGGAACTGTTTGTACTATCTTTGCAACCCTTCTGTAAATCTAATACAATTCCCAAACAAAAGCGTTTTATTAAGAAAAATAGGACATCTACCATAGAGCTAAGGTTTTGTAACTTTTTAGGTTTGGTGGCTTTTTCCCATCCACGTGATAACGGGATGAGATGAATGTTTGTAGTATCCATTGGTTGAGCACAGAGCAGCATGGTGCAATGGTTCAGAGCCCATATACTGTGGTCAAGTCCTGACTGTGCCACTCATTAACTATGTGGCCTTGGGCAAGTTACTTAGCCTCTCTGTGTCTCAGTTTCCTCATAAATAAAATAGGGATAATTATAATAATTGTACTTTTCTCCTAGGCTATTGTGAGGATTAAATGAGTTGATACATGTAAAGTGCTTAGGATAGAGCCCGGTAAAGAGTAAATGCTATGAAAATATTATTATCACCAAAAATCACCCAGGTTTTTCAATGAATTTGCCTTTTGATGACAGCAATATCTCTATACATTTAAAATATATGTGTGAGATATACTATTTATTTAGTTTGTAAGAATTATGGTTCAAGGATTTATACATTGAATAGTAGAACCAGGTTTACATATGGATTTTCAAGTCCTTTGCAGTAAAGCTTTGCCTCACCTTACCCCTGCCCCAGGGGTTGTCTGCACAGCAACATGATGACATCAGGCAGGGGACACTGACACCCTGGTTCAGGTGTTAGGGAAGCAAGGACTTCAGAGAGCATGGGTCTCAGTGGAGAAGAGAATTACAGTAGCATTTGCCCATAGTGGCCTCCAAAGCCATACTTGGCAAATAGAGTCCTAAGGACTCTCAGTGAACTGAGAAAGGGAAGGGAAGACCAGGACTCCAGGATGAAGATTTTTTTTACTAGAAGGGAGGACATGGCCTCATGAGTCATACATTTCATCCCACCATGAAATGAACCAAGATCCACCAAGAAACTCTTTAAAAAAATATCAGCCTTGCACATGTGGACACACATTACGCCACCCTCACCCCCCAAAAACTTGCCTTTCTTTTTTTTTTTTAATTTTAGGATTTTATTTATTTTTTTATACAGCAGGTTCTTATTAGTTATCCATTTTATACATATTAGTGTATATATGTCAATCCCAACAAAACTTGCCTTTCAAAGTCTGCATCAAAGACCTAAATACATTTCCCTCTTTCTGGGAAGGTCAAGGAGAACATTTAGGTCAAGGTCAAGGAGAACATACCTCTCTGGAGGTAAATGCCCAAGTCTAATTTCTAGCTCCACCACATCCTGTGTGCCCTTGGGCAAGATTCTCAGCCTCTCTGTGCCTCCATTTCCTCCTTTGTTAAGTTTGGGCAAATAACAGCACCTTCCTCATAGGGTTCTTTTGATGATACATTGAGATAAAAACTGAAAAGACCTTGGAAGGCTGCCTAGTGTAATAAACTTAGGATAAATGTTAGCTAGTATGAGTGTAACCAAGAGCGTTCAGTCTTTCAAAGAATTCAAGGGAAAGTACAATGGAGATGTGGTCATGGGATTTGTCCTATACAGGTCCAACCTAGGCAGCAGTTTTAAAAAAATATTTATTATTTATTTATTTGGCTGCGTCAGGTCTTAGCTGTGGCACGTGGGATCATTGTTGAGGCATGCGGGATCTTTTGTTGCAACACACAGAGTCTTCGTTGCAGCACACGGGCTTCTCTCTAGTGGCGTGTGGGGTTTTTTTCTCTTCTCTAGTTGTGGCGCACTGGCTCCAGGGCGTGTGGGCTCTGTAGTTTGCGGCACGCAGGCTCTAGTTGAGGCGCGTGAGCTCAGTAGTTGTGGTAAGCGGGCTTAGCTGCCACGTGGCATGTGGGATCTTAGTTCCCTGACCAGGGATTGAACCCCCGTCCCCTGCATTGGAAGGCGGATTCTTTACCACTGGACCACCAGGGAAGTCCCTAGGCAACAGTTTTGCGGGCTGGTGGTGGATGGGGCTAGAGAGCCAGATTGTGGGAGATGAGCAGTGAGTGAACACACTTGTTCCCTCCTGCCTCTGTGGTTTCATTCCTGCCTCTTGGATGCCTTGATTAATCCCCCTTTGAAGTTTGATGGAGTGCTGCGTTTGTGCCTCAGGCCACATGCACACATGATATTTTGATTTTCTGGTTGATACTGTAAATCCTTGGTTCAACAAACATTAGGTTTTTTGCAGTTACTGCCCCAGTTAGAGATACCAGGGGCCATAGCAGACGTGAATGTGGGGCCCTGAGGATCAGAAACTTCATCTCTGCCTCTCTTCCTGCCTTTCTGGCTGTCCCCCCTCCCCGGCAACCAGTAGTGGCCACATGAGCTTGGCCACATGGGTAATAGGGAAGGTAAACTGAACCAGAGGGGGCAGCAGGTAGCAAAAGTGGTTCAATGATGAAAGAAGAAGGGAAAGAGAAGGGCCGAGCTGCTTTAGTGCCCCCCAAAGAAAGCACAGGCCATTTCCAGCTCTTGGTAAGTTTTCCCTCAGAATTCCTCCAGGTTTTGGGGAGAGTACTAGATCTTTCCTGGAGTATTGTAACCTCCAGGGTCTGATATATCCTCCCCTTGAATGTGACTGGGTGGTGAACTAAAAACATGGCTCCTGACCTGATTATAAAGATTTTCAATATTATTTAAAAATAAAAGAACACATTTTTGAAAAACAAGTTCAGGTGGAGAAGGGGATGGGCAAGTGGTCCTGTAGGTCTGGGTCCCTGGATAGTTCATCTGGGTCAAGTACCAGAGGGAGCTGCAGCCCGACCTTAGAGCATCTGTAGCTCCAGGAAGAGACGGTGGAGAGGACGAGAGTGGGGTGTACCACCTGGACCCTGAGAGCTAAGGAGACGGACACTGAGCTCTACCAGCTGCTGCCCGAAGCCTCAGATGCCAGCCGGACAAGCAGAATCAGGAAGAGAAGGGACATTGCCTTGAAGGGAAAGTAACTTAGGCCATCATGCCAGAAGATGCGACTCTTCCTGCAGCCATAAGGTGGCTTAAGCACCTTCTTCTGCCACAAACCCATCTGTCACCTTAGGATGGGGCAGGGAGGAGTGACTTCAGAGACACAGTCATTTTCTTTTTTCTAGAGAGGTACACATTTCTGGAGAGGTCGTTTGAATTCTTTTACTGGATTGCACTATATATATGCCTCTAATATCCCCCGGCCCCTCCACACCACACACTGTGCAGAAAATTTGAGTTCATGAAGAGGACCAGATCAACTATACTATAGTGTTCCGGGTTAAACTGTGCCCCCCCTCAATTCGTACATTGAAGTCCTAACCCCCAATACCTCAAAATGTGACCTGATTTGGAAGTATGATCATTAGAGATATAAGTAGTTCAATTAAGATGAGGTCATACTGCAGTAAGTGGGCCCCTAACCTAATATGACTGGTGTTCTTACAAAGAAAAGGGACATTTGGACACAGGCACACCCGTATACAGGGAGAACGCCATGTGAAGATGAACGCAGACTTTGGGGTGGTGCTTCCATAAGCCAAGGAACAGCAAAGAGAGCCAGCAAATCACCAGAAGCTAGAGGAGAGGCCTGGGACAGAATTTCGCTCACAGCCCTCAGAAGTAACCGGCCCTGCTGGCAATCTCAGACTTGTAGCTCCCAGAACCATGAGAGACTACATTTCTGTTGTTTAAGCCACCCGGTTTGTGGTGCTTTGAAATGGCAGCTCTGGCAAACTAACACATTTAGAAGACAAAGAGACTGCATTTTCCACGTGTTCCGTGAAGCAGTGACTGACCTGATCTGCAAGTCCAAAGTATCCCAAGACAGTCCCGCTGCAAGAAAGTCCCCCCTCAGTGAAGCTACCAGTGATTTGGGTGGCAGCACTGAGAGGGCACAGTGCCCCACCGCCAGCAGGAGCCCCACAGAGAAACCAGGAGTGGGCAGCAGGGCAGCTGCATCTGAGGAAGCCTGCTTTCTGTCCCGTCTCGGGGTGCTTCTCGCCTTTGCTCTCTGGAACCTGCTCTGCTTTTAACAACAGCTTCATCTGCTTTGGGCTGTTTGTCTTTCTGGCAAAAACTGGGAAGGAAGAAGACAGCTAAATTATGAAAGAAGCAAAGTTTGCATCTGTAAACGTGACTCTTCTATTCTTATCATGAATTAGTGGAGGGTTGTTGACATCAGCTGGGAGTCCTTTTGCATTTTTCCTAGAGGAAGTGGGGCCACATTTGTCAGGTTAACCATTCAAGCTCCATCTGCGGAAGCCCTAGCGGGCTTCTCTCTCAATAAACGCCTACAAACATCAATCAGTTCTTTCCTCTGGGTCTCTCAGGCACTCATTCGCATGTACTGTTTGTTTCAAAGCCTTCCAGAAAAAGCCAACCTGTCAAATAGTCTTGGCTAGCTCGGACTGCTGTGACAGAACATCACTGACCAAGTAGCTTATCAAGAGCAGAGGCTGGGCGTCTGAGGTCGGCGTGCCAGACTGGTTGAGCTCTGGTGAGAACCTGCTTCCAGGTGGCACACTGCTGACTTCTCAGTGTGTCCTCACATGGTAGGAGGGCTGAGATTCCCTTTTATAAGGGCACTAATCCCATTCATGAAGGCTCCACCTTCATGACCTTATCACCTCCCAAAGCCCCACCTTCTGATACTATTACACTGGGGGTTAGAATTTCAACACATGAATTTTCAGGGGACACAAGCATTCAGGCCATAACACAAACAAACAACACCTCACCCGCCAGGTACTGGAAGGAGATCCATTGAGCCAGACTGGCCCAGGCTGAGATGGGGTTGCTCAGCAGACAGAAGCAGGAGGGCATTGGGATAGGTTGGTGAGATTTACCAAAGGCCAATCTTCACATACAAAAGTCATGGAGTGAAGGAAAACCACAGGACCTGGAGAAAAAGAGGGTGGGGCAAAGGTGTGAGCACGGAGGGATGAGAACAATTGAGGTTATCAGCAGAAGCAGCAAGGAGTCTGGTGCTCGGGTGGTGAGCAGCAAACAGTCCCAAGGTGAAGTTGGTGGTACATGGTGATCATGAAACAGAAAACATCCTGACTCCACTGACTTGGAGAGAAGAGGGATGAACAGCTGCCCATGCTACCCCTCACCTGGGCAAGGGGAGAAATATGTTTGATTTCGATACATAAGTATAGCTTCTTGAAACATCAGAATCACCCAGGGTGTTTTAGTCAGATGATGCCTGGGTTGTGCCCCAACCCACTGACCCACGGAATCTCTATGGAGTGGGTGGTTTGGGGTTAGGGCATTTCTGCTACACAGGACATTGTCCACATGTCCACTTGCAGCTGTAGCGAAAGAACACTGTGATGGTTGATGCTTGCAATAATGGTCTTAAATGATCAGGAACAGATTGTTTTCTGTGTTGATCCTGTACACAGGAGGATAGGATGGCAACTGTACATAGTACTTTTCAGTTTGCAAAGAGCCTCTGCATAATTGCCTCATTTCCTTCTCATCACAACCCTGTGAGATACAGATTATTATATCTTTGGTCTGCAGAGGAAGTCATGCACCTTGCACAAGGTCGTAGACTAACAGCTACCGTGTTCCCTGGAGCCAGATCTTTCTATAAAACGCTATGTGCAAAGAAGTGTCACTATAGGAAAGTCTGCATTAAAATGTGTTAAATTAAAATCATATTTCCTAAAGGGCTTACTCATTCATTCACTCCACAGATATCACTGAGGGTCCACTGTGAGTCAGGCACTGTACCAGGCGCTGGGCTGCCCCTCAGCTATCTGGTAGACCCGGTTATCCTGAATGTCACTCCCCGTATGCAACAACTTCTCAACAGCTACAGCTGCTGCAGATTTATTGATAAAGTCTCACTGGGAAGTGGGTGGAGGTCATTTCCCTCTCTCTAATCAACAGTAGCCTCCATTAGAACAGAGACGTGTCTTCGAGTTCTGGTCTGTTCTCTCCAGCCCTGAACACAGCTCCTGACTGATCTGAAGATTCATGGGGGTGTGTTAACCCTCAGATGCTCTCTTCACAGGGAAACTTACCAGGAAATTTCCTCAACTCTGGTATTTAATTAGTCTGGAGAAGGCCTGTTTATTTCCTACTTCTCAGAGCTCTTAGGGAATCCCAGGGAGTCTTTGAGATGAGGTTTACCCTATGATGGTGTTTGTATTTGGGTCAGAGGGTGACATTACCAGGGGGAAGGGACGTGCCTAAGGCAACAGCAAGTCAGTGAGTGAACTCACGACTCCTCTTACCTGGAGTCCAGAGCATGTTCCTGTGTTTGGGGTACATCCCAGTGTGCTGGGTTACAGTTTCCTCCTTTTCAGATCTCAGAAGCACAAAATGTCTGAGCCAGAAGGAAATTCAGGGGTTATCAACTCCAGTTTTATTACTTCATTCTTCGGGAGATTGAAGCCTGGAGAAAGGAAGGACTTTTCCAAGGTCTTACTGGTGGTTTCAAGGCAGGACTAGAGCTAGAATTCAGATCTTCCCAAGGCAGGTTCCATGTAGCTTACCTACACTGGTTTCCACCATCTCTACCTCACTGCTTGTTTGCTTAAACTTTGATGAGGTAAAAACACTGTCATCAGGAGCCTTTGGATGGGAAAAGAGAGAAGATCCAGTCTGGGCATGCCGTCCTGAATTAACCTTTAGCTGAGCTGTCCGAGAATCATCCTCAGACCTTATCTAATTAACAATGTTGATTTATATGGGACCAAAGAACAATAACCACTTGAAATTCAAAACCACACATAAGGCAGTGCCATGTGCTGGTTTGTGCCTGGATTACTCTGGTCAACAGTCTACTTCTGAGATGTGTATATGTGTGTAGATATTCACCATGTTCCAGGCTGGGGCAACATTTACAAACCAGCTGGGCAAATTGTTGGGCTGTTGACCTGCTTAGAATTTTCCAGGTGTAGGTGCCTCTCTCATTTGGAACCATCCAACAGAGCAGGCAGGCTTCCAGGCAGATAGTCTGAGGCTGCCCCACACTCCCTGCCAGAGTCTACAATGCCTGGGCTGCGTGGTCTAAGGCTAGTCACACGACCTCTCTGGGCCAGTGTTCTTCTTCTCTGAACACTGGGGCTTATGATACTTATGGCTGTTGGGAGGACCAAGTGAGGAAATGATGGAGAAATGTTAGAAAAGAGTAAGTGTCAGCAAGTTGGATGGGCGGACAGCCCTCCTGTTCATTTTGATGTTCTGCCCACTGTTAGATGATTAGCTGTGGGCAGAGATAAGTCCTGCTAGCTCTTACCAAGAGTCATTTCTCAAGTCAAAGTTTGTTGTCCTTCCTGAAAACTTTACAACGTGGAGGAGGAAGGTCCCATTGGAATCTGGATCCCTGGGCACTGGGGGTAGTAGGTTAAAGGTCAGAGACCAGGGCCTGCCAGTCTCCAGGGCAGGACACTGGGGCAGCTTGGTCTCAGGTCCTGGCTGGTGCTGTTTCTCCTGAGAGGCTGGGGACCCTGAAAAGAATGTGAGTTGGGTAGGAGCGATTTCAGGGACACAGGGGAAAATATACCCGCAATATGGGTCTCCTACCTGACTTGATATACTTTGAAAATGCTCACTTACAAATGTGGTTCTTAGCAACAAGGATATATTGTACAGCACAAGGAAATAGAGTCACTAAATTTTTTTAATTTTTAAAAATTGAAGTATACTTGATTTACAATGTTGTATTAATTTCTGCTGTACAGCAAAGTTAAACAGTTATACATATATATATATATACATTCTTTTTACATATTCTTTTCCATTATGGTTTATCATAGGATATTGAATATAGTTCCCTGTGCTATACAGTAGGACCTTGTTGTTTATCCATTCTATATATAAAAGCTTACATCTACTAACCCTAACCTCCCACTCCATCCCTCCCCCAACCCCCTCCCCCCAGCACCCGGTCTGTTCTCTATGTCTGTGATTCTGTTTCTGTTTCCTAGTTAGGTTCATTTGTGTCATATTTTAGATTCCACATATAAGTGATATCATATGGTATTTGTCTTTCTCTTTCTGACTTACTTCACTTAGTATGATAATTTCTATTTGCATCCATGTTGCTGCAAATGGCATTATTTCGTTCTTTTTTATGTAGAGCCATTATTCTATAACTTTAAGTGGAGTGTAATCTATTAGAATATTGAATCACTATGTTATACACCTGAAACTAATATAATATTGTAACTCAACTATACTTCAATATAAAAAAAAGCACCTTACTATGCTAAAAACAGTGTGGTTCCTGGCTCCCATTAAAGCTTAAATCCCCTTGGAAGCAGGAATCCCAGATACTAGTATGAGTTGCACACATTTCAAAGTTAATGAGTTTGTCAGCTTCCTTTTGGAGTAAGAGCTTAATAGTTGGGGAGGAGAGAGGGAAGGTAGGAAGAGCGAGTAAGGGAGAGGGAAGAGAGGAGAGGGCTGGGGTATGAAACTTAGACCAAGGACAGAATTGTGCACTTACAAAAGGTTAGTAAGTTTCTGGCCTAAAATAAGACTTGGGGATTATTTATGACTTGAAAATGTCCAAGCTCTCCTTTCGCCTTTGGATCTAACAATTTAGAGTTGATTGAATTTATCCTGATATTTTGCTGTGTCCATTAATTTTTTTTTTTTTTCCGGTACGTGGGCCTCTCACTGTTGTGGCCTCTTCCGCTGCGGAGCACAGGCTCCGGACGTGCAGGCTCAGCAGCCACGGGCCCAGCCGCTCCGCGGCATGTAGGATCCTCCCAGACCGGGGCACGAATCCGTGTCCCCCGCATCGGCAGGCGGACTCTCAACCACTGCGCCACCAGGGAAGCCCGTGTCCATTAATTTAATTTCCAAGACATACTTTTTTCCATTTTGAGGAAACATCAAATTCATTTCTTCCTACTAAATGATCTGTGCATTCAGTGCATGCATGCTATTTTAGACAGTGTTAGCATACTGATTCATGTTATCACACATTCTGAAAAAACTCCCAAATGATTTTTCTCCTTGAGATTCTTGCTTCATTACATAATACATATTCTATAATTTTTAAGGTGATACCCATGATGATGATGATGATGACTATGATGTTGCTTTACTTAGCCAACTTCCTAATTCATTTCTTTTTAATTGATCTTTATTGGAGTATAATTGCTTCACAATACCGTGTTAGTTTTCGTCGCACAACAAAGTGAATCAGCCATATGGATACACATGTCCCCATATCCCCTCCTTCTTGAGACTCCCTCCCAACCTCCCTATCCCACCCCGCCAAGTCATCACAAAGCACTGAGCCGATCTCCCTGTGCTATGCTGCTGCTTCCCACCAGCCAACTATTTTACAGTCGGTAGTGTATATATGTCAAGGCTATTCTCACATTGCCCCAGCTTCACCCTCCCACCCCACATCCTCAAGTCCATTCTCTATGTCTACCTCTTTATTCCTGCCCTGCAACTAGGTTCATCAGCACCTTTTTGTTTGTTTGTTTTTTAGATTACACATATATGCGTTAGCATACGGTATTTATTTTTCTCTTTCTGACTTACTTCACTCTGTATGACAGACTCTAAGTCCATCCACCTCACTACAAATAACTCATTTTCGTTTTTTTCATGGCTGAGTAATATTCCATTGTATATATGTGCCACATCTTCTTTATCCATTCATTTGTCAATGGACATTTACATTGGTTCCATGTCCTGGCTATTGTAAACAGTGCTGCAATGAACATTGTGGTACATGTCTCATTTTGAATTATGATTTTCTAAGGGTATATGCCCAGTAGTGGCATTGCTGGGTCATATGGTAGCTCTATTTTTAGTTTTTTAAGGAACCTCCATACTGTTCTTCATAGTGGCTGCATCAATTTACATTCCCACCAACAGTGCAGGAGGGTTCCCTTTTCACCACACCCTTTCCAGCATTTACTGTTTCCAGATTTTTTGATAATGGCCATTCTGACCAGTGTGAAGTGATACTCATTGTAGTTTTGATTTGCATTTCTTTAGTAATTAGTGATGTTAAGCGTCTTTTCATGTGCCTCTTGGCCATGTGTATGTCTTCCTTAGAATTTTCCAGGTGTAGGTGCCTCTCTCATTTGGAACCATCCAACAGAGCAGGCAGGCTCCTGATTTCTTCCTTTTGTACCCTGCAACCTTACCAAATTCATTGATTAGTTCTAGTAGTTTTCTTGTGGCATCTTTAGGATTTTCTATGTATAGTATCATGTCATCGGCAAACAGTGACAGCTTTACTTCTTCTTTTCCAAATTGTATTCCTTTTATTTCTTTTTCTTTTCTGATTGCTGTGGCTAGGACTTCCAAAACTACGTTGAATAAGAGTGGACATCCTTGTCTTGTTCCTGATCTTAGTGGAGATACTTTCAGTTTTTCACCATCGAGTATGATGCTTGCTGTGGGTTTGTCATATATGGCCTTTATTATGTTGAGGTAGATTCCCTCTATGCCCATTTTCTGGAGAGTTTTTTTTTTTATCATAAATGGGTGTTGAATTTTGTCAGAAGCTTTTTCTGCATCTATTGAGATGATCATATGGTTTTTTTCCCTTAATTTGTTAATGTGGTGTATCACATTGATTGATTTTTGTATATTGAAGAATCCTTGCATCCCTGGGATAAATCCCACTTGATCATGCTGTATGATCCTCTTTTTTTTTTTTTTTTTTTTTGCGGTACGCGAGCCTCTCACTGGTGTGGCCTCTCCCATTGCAAAGCACAGGCTCTGGACGTGCAGGTTCAGCAGCCATGGCTCACGGGGCCAGCCGCTCCGTGGCATGTGGGATCTTCCCGGACTGGGGCATGAACCCGTGTTCCCTGCATCAGCAGGCGGACTCTCAACCACTGCGCCACCAGAGAAGCCCTGTATGATCCTTTTAATGTGCTGTTGGACTCTGTATGCTAGTATTTTGTTCAGAATTTTTGCATCTGTGTTCATCAGTTATATTAGTCTATAATTTTCTTTTTTTGTGATAACTTTTTCTGGTTTTGGTATCAGGGTGATGGTGGCTTCATAGAATGAATTTGGGAGTGTTTCTCCCTCTGCAATTTTTTGGAAGAGTTTGAGAAGGATAGGTGCTAGCTCATCTCTAAATATTTGATAGAATTTGTCTGTGAAGCCATCTGGTCCTGGACTTTTGTTTGTTGGAAGATTTTTAATTATGGTTTCAATTTCATTACTTGTGATAGGTCTGTTTATATTTTCTAATTCTTCCTGGTTCAGTCTTGGAAAATTGCACCTTTCTAAGAATTTGTCCATTTCTTCATGGTTGTCCATTTTATTGGCATATAGTTGTTTGTAGTAGTCTCTTATAATCCTTTGTTTTTCTGCTGTGTCAGTTGTGATTTTTCCTTTTTCATTTCTAATTTTATTGACTTGCGTCCTCTCCCTTTTTTTCTTGATGAGTCTGGCTAAGGGTGTATCAATTTTGTTTATCTTCTCAAAGAACCAGCTTTTAGTTTTATTGGTCTTTGCTATTGTTTTCTTCATTTCTATTTCATTTATTTATGCTCTGATCTTTATGATTTCTTTCCTTCTACTGACATTGGGTTTTCTTTGTTCTTCTTTCTCTAGTTCCTTTAGGTGTAAGGTTAGATTGTTTATTTGAGATGTTTCTTCTTTCTTGAGGTAGGTTTGTATTGCTATAAACTTCTGTCTTAGAACTGCTTTTGCTGCATTCCATAGGTTTTGAGTCTTCGTGTTTTCATTGTCATTTGTTTCTATGTATTTTTTAATTTCTTCTTTGATTTCTTCAGTGACCTCTTGGTTATTTAGTAGCACACTGTTTAGCCTCCATGTATTTGTGTTTTTTACAGTTTTTTTCCTGTAAGTGATTTCCAATCTCATAGCATTGTGGTCAGAAAAGACGCTTGATATGATTTCAATTTTCTTAAATTTTCTGAGGCTTCATTTATGACCCAAGATGTGATCTATCCTGGAGAATGTTCCATGTGCACTTGAGAAGAAAGTGTATTCTGCCACTTTTGGATGGAATGTTCCATAAATATCAATTAAATCTATCTGGTCTATCATGTCATTTAAAGCTTGTGTTTCCTTATTTATTTTCTGTTTGGATAATCTGTCCATGAGTGTTACTGGGGTGTTAAAGTCCCCTACTGTGATTGTGTTACTGTTGATTTCTCCTTTCATGGTTGTTAGCATTTGCCTTATGTATTGAGGTGTTCTTATGTTGGGTGCATAAATATTTACAATTGTTATATCTTTTTCTTGGATCATATCTTCTTGGATCATATCTTCTTCTTTGATCATTATGTAGTGTTCCTCCTTATCTCTTGTAGCAGTCTTTATTTTAAAGTCTATTTTATCTGATATGAGTATTGCTACTCCAGCTTTCTTTTGATTTCCATTTGCATGGAATATCTTTTTCCATCCCTTCACTTTCAGTCTGTATGTGTCCCTAGGTCTGAAGTGGGTCTCTTGTAGACAGCATATATATGGGTCTTGTTTTTGTATCCATTCAGCCAGTCAGTGTGTTTTAGTTGGGGCATTTAATCCATTTACATTCAAGGTTATTATCGATATGTATGTTCCTATTACCATTTTCTTATTTGTTTTGGGTTTGTTTTTGTGGGTCTTTTTCTTCACTTGTGTTTCCCACTTAGAGAAGTTTCTTTAGCATTTGTTGTAAAACTGGTTTGGTGGTGCTGAATTCTCTTAGCTTTGGCTTGTCTGAAAAGCTTTTGACTTCTCCATCAAATCTGAATGAGATCCTTGCTGGGTAGAGTAATCTTGGTTGTAGGTTTTGCTCCTTCATCACTTTAAGTATATCCTGCCACTCTGTTCTGGCCTGCAGAATTTCTGCTGAAAAGTCAGCTGATAACCTTATGGGGATTCCTTTATATGTTATTTTTTGTTTTTCCCTTGTTGCTTTTAATATTTTTTCTTTGAATTTAATTTTTGTTAGTTTGGTTAATATGTGTCTTGGTGTGTTTTTCCTAGGGTTTATCCTGTATGGGACTCTGTGCTTCCTGGACTTGGGTGACTATTTCCTTTCCCATGTTAGGGAAGTTTTCAACTATAATCTCTTCAAATATTTTCTCAGACCGTTTCTTTTTCCCTTGTTCTTCTGGCACCCCTATAATTCAAATGTTGATGCATGTAGTGTTGTCCCCGAGGTCTCCGAGATTCTTCAATTCTTTTCATTCTTTTCTCTTTATTCTGCTCCTCGGCAGTTATTTCCACCATTCTGTCTTCCAGTCACTTATTCATTCTTCTGCCTCAGTTTTTCTGTTATTGATTCCTTCTAATGAATTTTTCATTTCAGTTATTGTGTTGTTCGTCTCTGTTTGTTCTTTAGTTCTTCTGGATCTTTGTTAAACGTTTCTTGTATTTTCTCAGTCCCTGCCTCCGTTCTATTTGTGAGATTCTGGATCGTCTTTACTATCATTACTCTGAATTCTCTTTCAGGTAGATTGCCTATTTCCTCTTCATTTATTTGCTCTTGTAGGTTTTTACTTTGCTCCTTCACCTGTGACATATTTTTTTGCTGTCTCATTTTTTTAATGAGTGGGATTGTGTTCCTGTCTTACTGGTTGTTTGGCCTGAGGCTTCCAACACTGGAGTTTGTAGGCTATTGGGTAGAGCTGGGTCTTGGTTCTGAGATGAGGAACTCTGTGAGACCTCATTCTGATAAATTTTCCCTGGGGTCTGGGGTTCTCTGTTAGTCCAGTGGATCATACTCGGAGCTCCCACTGCAGGAGCTTCGACCCAACCCAGGGCTCGTGAACCAAGATCCCTCAAGCCATGTGGGGCAGCAAAAAAAAAAAAACAATAACAAAGTAAAAAATAAAATTAGACTAGGAAACTAACAGATATGTTAGAAAGAATACAAAAATAAAAATATAGATGAATCAACAACTGGAAGGTACATCAGTACCACAATAGTGAAAAAGAGGAGGAGGGAAAAGAAAAAAAAAAAAAGAGAGGGGGAAAAGGCCTTGGCTGTGGAGGGCGAGGTCTAAGCAAGGGCAAGGTTTGGTGGTGGGCGGGGCCTATGCTCAGGACCCACAGGGCTGGAAAAGGCCCTGGGGGCTGTGGGGAGTGGGGCTTAGGCTCAAGGAACAGAAGGGACCCAGACGGGCCCCCCACCGCTGGTCTTAGAGGGCAGGGGACCTCACTTGGGAGCACAGCAGGCTTCCCGGACTCGAGTGGGTGGGGCAAACACCCTCCTCTCATCTCCTGCTCCTCCCCTCTGGGAGGGCCCCTCCCGCCTGCCTCTGCTGTTCGCCCCTCGGCCTCCTTCCTATGCCCCCAGGACCCACACAACGTGGAGGGGTTTTGGAGGGCAGGTGATCACCTGGGAGCTCAGCAGGCTCCCTGTGCCCGAGTGGGCAGGGCAATCACCCTCTGCTCCTCTCCCGCTCTTCCCGGAGGGCTCCTACCGCCTGCCACTCCTATTCTCCCCTCAGCCTCCCTCCTATGTCCCCAGGACCCACGTGGCCTGGAGGGGGCTTTGGAGTACAGGGGGGACTGGCCTGGGAGCTCAGCAGGCTCCCTGGCCTGATTGGGCCAGCCGATCGCCCTCTGCTCTTCTCCCTTTCCTCCAGGAGGCCCCTCCCAAGTTCCTCTCCTAATCTCCCCAGCCTCAGGGGCTCCAATCCTGTCTGGCCTCCACTTCTCCTCCCCCTTCAGTCCCCCTACATCCTACTGGTTCACTTTGGGGTTCCTCCCATCTCCTTGGGCGTCAGAGTTCCCCACCAGAAGCCGGCAGATGCCCTAGTTGTGGGGAGACGCTAACTCTGCATCTTCCCACACTGCCATCTTGACTCTGCCTCTCGCTAATTCATTTTTAAACAAGCTTTGGAAAATAAATATTTTAGTTATTTATTTATTTTGGCCATACTGTGTGGCTGGCAGTGAAAGTGCTGAGTCCTAGCCACTGGACCGCCAAGGAATTCCCGAAAGGCTTTTGTTTTTTTTTTTGGCCGCATTGCGTGGCTTGTGGGACCTCAGTTACCCAACCACGGATCAAATCTGGGCCATGCAGTGAAAACCCGGAATCCTAATCACTAAGCCACCAGGAACGCCAAAGTTTTTGATCTCAGTCTCCTTCACCTACTTTGATGGTTAACATGAAGCAGGGAAACTGTGGGTACACCTGGCCCTGCCCTTCGCTAACGGCCTGAATCCATCCAAATGACTTCCTCTCTTTGGGTCTCTGATCCCTTATGTTAAAATGATGGGATGGGTTGTGATGCAATGGACACCATCTCAGATGGCTACAAGGGCCAAGAGGCAAAGGGAATGAGTGAAACAGGACCAGTGGGGACTGTGGCCAACTGAAGAGGGGTGGTGGCTACTGGATTCCAGATAGTTCCTTTTAGGAGTAAGGGCCCAGGAACTTCCCTGGCGGTCCAGTGGTTAAGACGCTACGCTTCCAATGCAGGGGCTGTGGGTGCGATTCCTGGTCAGGGAACTAAGATCCCACATGCTGCATGGCCAAAAAAAAAAAAAAAAAAGGAATAAATCAGATCTCTCTTTCTTTCTCTTTTGTTTTCCCAACAAAATTCAGAAATTCATATTTTAAAAACTCATCTGATTTTTAAGTGTTGGTGACTAATTCAGATTTTTTAAAAGTACTGCAGGCCAAACAAAACTCAGACTGAGAGTTGACGGCTTATCATGTCTGAATGGGTGAACCAGAAGGCCCCTCTCAGTAGGCAGGCGGTGGGTCTTTGGATAATATTAACTCAAGGTAAGAAGGGAGATTCTGATCCCCTTCTTAGTCTCAAAGCTAAAAGCTCAGCACCTGCAAGGCCAGGAGAAAGGGCTGAAGGCTCCATCCTTGCTGATTGTCAGTTACCGAAGGAGTCTGACAAATTATAGATTATGAAGCCCTACTGCAGACCTACTGAGCAGGAATCTCCAGGAGTGGCACTGAGTCATCTCTTTTTAAAAAGGTTTTCCAGAGGATTGTGATACAAGAGGTTCATGGTCTACACTTTGAGAAAGACTGCTTGTGGACACTCATACTCTAAACACTCACTACTAACCCATGGGACAATTGATGACATTTAAAAATCATCCATATATCCACCCATCCATCCCTTCATCCATCCATTTGTCAGTCCATTGTCAATGTATACATCCAACCACCTGCCATCCAAAAAAATCTTTGTTAAGCACCCACTGTGTGTGCCAGGCACTGCTGTAGCCATGGTGGTAGAAGCCTCCAGGGGCAAGGTCAGGATTGGCTATTCCCGTGTGACCCAGAGGCACTCCTAGTTGGCCATTTACCAACAGGCTGTGGACTCTGGTTCTTGTAAATTTTGATACCCACTAGGCAGGCCCTAGATAAAATTGTGAAACAAGAAAGGTTCAGAATATTTAGATTCTGGCCACTGGCTCATCTCCAGGAAGTATGTGCAGAGAGCAAGTTACAACCAATTACCAGTCCTCTCTAGGAAGACTTTGTCATGTTAGGCAGGAAGAAAGCTGTCTCCACACCAAGACTGGCTGCCTGGAATTGAAGCAACAGGGGCATGATTTTGGAAGGGCAAACAGGAAATACCCTTTTGTTTCTAAGACATGTCTGTGGAGTAACATTCGGGGTCAGACACGGAGGCTTCATATCATTTCACCAATTAGTCATAGAGACAATCTCAACCAAGTGAAGTAGGGGACACAAGAGGAGCAAAATATAAATTTAGGTCCCTGCTCATGAGACAGCTAAGGTCTTACTGAGGCCCCACATTTTTATGGAGAGAATGATGCAAGGAAGGATACAGTCAAGTATGCAGTGTATGTGCAGACAGCAATGCTAGAAACTTGGAAAACTTCATTTATAACTGTATGAGGAAAATGAAATACTTTAGGATAAACCTTGTTAAGTTTATTCTTGTTAGAAACATGCAAAATCTAAAAGAGGAAAATTTAAAATTACTTCTGAAAAACACAAAGATAGACTTTAACAAATGGAAAAGACATTTGTTGTTGTTGGATAGGATGACTCAACATTATAAAGATGTTAGTTCTCCCTATGTTAATTTATAAGTTTAATGAAATCACAACAAAAACACCAACAAGTTTTTTATAGAATTAGACAGGTTGATAAAGTAAAATTCATGTAGAAAAACAAGAATACAAGAGCAAACAGGAAAACATTAAAAAAGAAAAGAAAACTCCTGAGGGGAGTAGCTCCACTGGGCATTAAAACATATCACAAAGTGGCCATAATTGAAACATCATGGTATTGGTGCTGGAATAGACAAATAGACTAGTGGAAGAGAATAGAATAGATCCAAGTACACGTGGAAACTTAGTATATGAGAGAGGTAGCATCTCAAATTACTAGAGCTAAGATGATCTTTTAAATAAAAGGTGCTGAAACAACTGGAAAAAGATAAAAGTAGATCCATACCTCACTCCATACACAGGAATAAATTCCAAATGGATTAGCAATAAATGAAAATTAGGAAACCAAAAAAGTATTGGAAAAAAAAGCACAGTTGAATCCCTCTTAACCTCAATTAAAAGGTTAACTCAGTTAACTCTGACTCAAAACCCAGAGACAACAAAAGAAAACGCTGATCAATTTGACTAAATTAAAACAAAACAAATGACCAAAAACCCCAACCAACCACACAGCAAAAATTCACCATAAACAACTCTAAAGTCAGCTAACGGGGAGAAAATATTTGCACAATATACTACAGACAACATCAATATTCCTAATACACAAAGAACTCCTAAAGGAACAAAGAACAAAAAACCTTAAAAAAAATGGGGGAAAACTTGCAAACACACACACACACATATATATCTGTATGCAAATGCTGTACTCTAGTTAGTAAATTTGTTTTGCATGGGGTATGGGTTAGCAATTCTGAAACTACTTTATGTCTATACTAAGGCTGAACAAATAGGCAAAAATATTGTGGATAATGAAAGCCAGGTTTTTTACTGTTCAAGAAAAGTAACAAATAAGGAAAGGTGGAAGGTTAGAATGAAACACCCATGCACAGATTGATGGATACAGAAATATAGATGTGTGTGTGTGTGTGTGTGTGTGTGTGTGTGTGTGTGTGTGTGGTTTCCTAGATGTATGTGTATGTGTGTGTGTGTGCTGAGGGGCCCTAGAAGAACCAACACCTCATTAACAGTGAGTACATCAAGTGTCCAGATCTTGGTTTCTAAACATTATTCTCAAATAAAAGGAACCAGAGCTCATTGGAGCAATGGTTGATTCCAGGGCTGGGGATGAAAAGATACATTAGCCTGAAATATCTTATGGTACCAGAAAGTAAAGAAGCGCTTAAAGAAAATAGGGTGTCAAAGGACACAGGAGCCAGCCTGAAGGAGTTTCTAATGCCAAAGGTAGAATAAGTTTAGTAACAATATAAATAATGATAGTGATATATTATAACTGATGGAATAAAATAAATATCCATTAGTTCATACTGTTATAAATAAATAACTAAATACAGAAATATTGGCGAAGGGATAGCTCTGTCGGACAGAATTCCAGTCAGTAAATGTAGAGTAAATGAAGAAAATAGAAACTGAACACGGGGCAAAATCACACTAAGAATGGTTACAAGCAATAAAAGAACCACTGATGGGTACTAAAATCAGTGGACAAAAGTATGATGAGAAACAGAATGTTTGCAGAGTCTCAAAATACCTTCCCATATGATATTAATTACAGAGGAAAAAAATGGTAAGTTTATAGTGGAGCGACTTTACCACCTTAACTAAGTGGTCAGGGTTCACATCACCAGTGATAATACATATTGACATCATATACTACTGATATGATGCATGGAGAAAGGCACGGCATCACTTCTGTGGCATTCTTGCCAAAATGCATAATCACAATCTAATCACAAGACAACACCAGACGAACCCCTAAACTGAGAAACTCTGCAGACCAGAGTAGACTAACCAGACATGATGACTAAACGCAGTGTGGAATTCTGGATTGGATCCTGAACAGGAAAAAGGACATTAGTGGGAAAACTGTTGAAATTCACCTAAGATCTGTGGTTCAGTTAATATTGTATCAATGTCAATTTCCTGCTTTTGATAATAGGAGTGTTTGTGTTATGTAAAATTTAACATCAGGCGAAGCTGGGTGATGGGTTTATGGACACGTATATTATTTTTACAATTTATTCATAATCTAAAATTACATTTTAAAAAAAGTTTTGAAAAATACCACCTACGTATTTGCTGCACCAAAGATCCAAAGTCAAATATAGGTAAATCCCCCATGGCTTCCCGACCTCCTCCTAGCACACCCTTGCTGAGCTACTACACAGAACTCATTTTTGCATTATATGTCCAGTTTGTACCCTCTGTGTACTCAATCCTAGAAGACAGAAGTTAAAATACAATCATGCATTAAACGTTTTCATTCCCCAGCAGTGAAAAGACTCTAAAGGAAAGCAGAATAAAAAATTTGGAGGCAAAACTTAAAGTGGCTATTGGTTTAACTTCTTCAGAGATAGCATAAAAAGAGAAATTGCTTCTGCATTCCAAGGCCACAGTGACTCAGAAAACTAAAAGCACTGGAGTGAGAAGAAATGAATCCCATCTGAGTCATCTGAATCAGCTTGGTTTCCCGAAACGTTTTGTGTAACAGACCCCTGCTTCCTGATGTTCTAGCTAAATAATTACTCCACTCCGACCCCGACCCCCCAGTGAATTTGCTATCCACACCAAACAGGAAGCAGCTTTGTCAGAATTAGTTGGTTGTAGCTACGGTGAGGGATAAAGTGGGGGAAAGCCTGCAAAGGGGAGGAAGGTGTGGGGATAGAAGACCAGAAGGACCTTGGCGGAGAGCTAGTGTGTCTTCAGACCTACCCGTAGGAGACTTCTGCAGAAGTTCTATGTAAAGGAGGCATGGTAGGAGTGGGGGTGGGGGATGGGATGGAGGGCCGCTACAAGCTGGCCAAGGGTCTCTTTGAGGGAAACAGAAGTTAGGGAATTCATGAGCCTGTTTTTCTGGAGCATGGTCAGAGTTACATATACCTTTGCTAGTGGCCCTATAGCCAGAAAAACAGAGGGTGTCAGTGTCCTGTCTGGGGTGGGGCCTGCTAGGAAATGGACCAGGAGCCCCACTGGGAAAAGATGCCAGTGGCTGGACCGTTAAATGAGCTCCAACCTGAGGGACACCTCTGTTCTGCTCCTGCAGGCAGGTCATGGCAGCCCAGCCTCAAGTCCATCACTTAAGACAAGTCAGGTCCACCAGCCTTATGCCCAGGGGCTCTGAAGGTCACCGACTTCAGAGCTTGCCCATGAAGGTCACAAGCTTCGTGGTATTTTGTTCATCAGAAGGCATGAAATACCTACCACCTTATGGCTTTGTTCCATTGGATTAGTGCTGAATGGGTGTATGATGGGTGATCAACTTTTAGGCTTATGAGGTGGCTGAGTTACCACTCCCAATAGGTCAGTTTCAGTGGGAAAAGAGGTCAAGGAGGTCAGAGGAGCACAGGCACTGTCCAGGATGGGCATCCCGGGTGGACACTGAAGGGGGTCCCTGGGCAGCCTGCAGGCAAGAGGGCTTCAAGAAGGAGCCAGGCATCCCTGGACAGGGAGGGAGGATGCTGACAAGGACAAACCTGGCCCAGGGCAGTGACCGTTCAGGGCGGACTTTGGCAGCATCTTCCAGTGGGAGGCCTCTGCGGGGGCTGTGGAGTGGCCCAACACAGCCAGAGCACCAGTCTGGGCAAAGGCAGGAGAAAATCTGTCCACTACAGGGGAGACCTCAAGCTTCTGGAATTGGCCCAGGGCGGGTGTTGCCAAACTAAAGCCCGTGGACCTCTTCTGGCTCACTGCCTGGATTGTAAATAAAGTTTCAGTGGAATATAGCCACCCTGTGTCCAACTTTTGGTGTATCGTCCATGGCTACTTTCATGCTTAAATGACAGAGTGATTAGCTATGACAGAAGCCATATGGCCTGCAGAAGATAAGATATTTATTGTACGCCCTGGTCTAGGGCATGTTGGGTTCTGTCTGTGCTTTCTAAAAAGATAAACCCCCTCTCAAAAAATAAACTCCTTTACAAGGTTCCCCAAATTCTGCTTCGACTGTTCTACCAAACATTTTAGCGGCCAATCCTCCTCATTTCCCTCCAGCACCTAAGGAATTACGTCATTTCTGTGAGCACTGACCCCTTCATGTAGGGGCCAGACAGAGAGCCGTCTCTCAGGGCACTTCAGTGAACAAGGGTCAACAAAGGAGGGAGGAGCCAGGAATAAGAGGAATTGTGTTCCATGGTGTGAATTCTGTGAAGCTGCTGGTAGATATGCACCATTTTAATCTTGAACTAATTGTGCTTTCCTCCCAAAGTGACAGCCTTTGCTAACAACAGTAGCGCACTGCAGACAGACCCTCAGTGCAAGTTAACTTGTTTGATTCTGGGGATGCCCAGGGTCCCAGACAAGAGGCAGAGCGTTTGGAAGGGAAGGTGTGAGTTAGAGTGGAGAACAGCAGACTTGTGAATAGAGTTTCTGACAGCGCCCAGCTGTGTAAGAGTCTCCAAAAGAAATTAGGCTTCCAGACAGTCCGAGCTCTTTCTAAATTTAGACCTGCAGTCTTTGATTGGCACAGGTGAGAGATTCCAGTCCTATGGTAACCACTGGAGACTAATACAAATACTTAGTCTCTAGAATTTTTACAAAGCCAACACATACTCACCAGGCCTTGGTCCTAGACTGGGCCATTGTGAAAGCCAGTCACAAAGCTACATATTAAGTGGGATACCAAGAAGTTCTTAGCCACCACTTTCCTCCTCAAGGGACATCTAATCCCACTAAGAAAGAGATATGTGAGCATAAAAAGATAACATAGCATCAGTGTATATAACTGAGATTAGTTTAGCTGTAACTAAATACCTCAAGAAAAGATAGAAAGTCCACAGATGTACATTGTCAGGCTGGTTGGGGAGCTCTCTCCCATGGAGCCCTCAGGGACTCGGACTCTTTCCCCTTAGCCCTCCACCATCTCTAGGTCCAAAGCATAGATGCATTCTAAGCAGCAAATAGGAGGAAGAAACTAGGAAGGACAATTATCAGAAAGACAAGAAATAACAAGTGCTGGCAAGGATGCGGAGCAAAGGGAACCCTTGTGCACTATAGGTGGGTACATATCAGTGCAGTCATTGTGGAAAACAGTATGGAGGTTCTTCAAAAATTAAAAATAGAGCTACCGGGCTTCCCTGGTGGCGCAGTGGTTGAGAGTCCGCCTGCTGATGCAGGGGACACGGGTTCTTGCCCCGGTCCGGGAAAATCCCACATGCCGCGGAGCGGCTGGGCCCGTGAGCCATGGCTGCTGAGCCTGCGCATCCGGAGCCTGTGCTCCGCAATGGGAGAGGCCACAACCGTGAGAGGCCCGCGTACTGCAAAATAAATAAATAAATAAATAAAAATAGAGCTACTATATGATCTAGAAATTCTACTTCTGGGTATTTATATGAAGGAAACAAAACGCTAACTCAAAAAGGTATCTGCACCCCCATGTTCACTGCAGCTTTATTTACAGTGGCCAAGAAATGGAAACCATCTGTGTCCAGTGATGGAAAATGGATACAGAAAACTTGGAGATATATATATATATATATATCCTGTTGTTTGTGACACATGAATCGACCTTGAGGGCATTATGTTAAGTGAAATTAAGTAAAGCAGAGAAAGACAAATGCTGTATGATCTCACTTATATGTGGAATCTAAAATAAGTAAGTAAGTAAAAACCAAACTAATAGATACAGAGAACAGACTGGTGGTTGCCAGAGGTGGAGGCTGGGGGTGGTCCAAAGGTACAACCTTCCAGTTATAAGTCCTAGGGTACAATGTACAGCATGGCAACTACAGTTGATAGCACTGTATTCTATATTTAAAAGTTGCTAAGAGAGTAGATCTTAAAAGTTCTCATCACAAGGAAAAAAGGTGTTAACTCTGTGTGGTGATGGATGTTAATTAGACTTATTGTGGTGATCATTTTGCAGTACATACACTGTCGTGCACCTGACACTAATATAACATTATATGTCAATTATATCTCAATGAAAAAATCCGGTACAATATTGAATCGCATTGAAGGATGCTCACAGTGTTCATGAAAAAATGAAACAGATATAAGATCCTAAAAAAGAGTCTGAAATAATTTTCATTGAATATTTTGAAGAAAACTTGTATTTAGTCTACAATTATAGCATGTATAGTCTACTTCGCTAGTCCTCAATCAAAATATTATGAGATATATTATAAGTTAGTTATAACTAATAATAAGGAACTGATTATGTTGAATACTTTCCTTTACAAAATTAGAGAGGATTCATGTTATTCCTCTGTGATGTCACTCTTGCTCATTTAATTCAACATCCTTTTTTTATTTATTGGGGTATAATTGTTTTATAATGTTGTGTTAATTTCTACTGTAGGGTGAAGTTAACCAGCTATATGTTTACACTTACCCCCTCTGTTTTTGGATTCCCTTCCCATTTGGGTCACCACGGAGCACTGAGTAGACTTCCCTGTGCTATACAGCAGGTTCTCATTAGTTATCCATTTTATACATATCGGTGTATATATGTCAATCCCAATGTCCCAATTCATCCCCCTCCCCCTTTCCCACCATAGTGTCTATATGTTTGTTCTCTGCATCTGTGTGTCTATTTCTGCCTTGCAAACAGGTTCATCTGTACCATTTTTCTAGATTCCACATATATGAGTTAATATACGATATTTGTTTTTCTCTTTCTGACTTCACTCTGTATGACAGACTCTAGGTCCATCCACGTCTCTACAAATGATCAATTTCGTTCCTTTTTATGGCTGAGTAATATTCCATTGTATATATGTACCATATCTTCTTTATCCATTCATCTGTTGATGAGTATTTGGGTTGTTTCCATGACCTGGCTATTGTAAATAATGCTGCAATGGACATTGGGGTGCATGTGTCTTTTTGAATTATGGTTTTCTCAGGGTATATGTCAGTAGTGGGATTGCTGGGTCATATGGTAATTCTATTTTTGGTTCTTTAAGGAATCTGCATACTGTTCCCCATAGTGGCTGCATCAATTTACATTCCCACCAACAGTGCAAGAGTGTTCTCTTTTCTCCTCTCCAGGATTTATTGTTTGTAGATTTTTTTGATGATGGCTATTCTGACCCTTGTGAGATGATACATCAATACCTAGGAATAAACCTACATAAGGAGGTAAAAGACCTGTACTCAGAAAAATATAAGACACTGATGAAAGAAATCAAAGATGACACAAACAGATGGAGAGACATACCACGTTCTTGGATTGGAAGAATCAATATTTTGAAAATGACTATACTACCCAAAGCAATCTACAGATTCAATGCAATCCCTATCAAATCACCAATGGCATTTTTCACAGAACTAGAACAAAAAATCTTACAATTTGTATGGAGACACAAAAGACCCCAAATAACCAAAGCAATCTTGAGAAAGAAAAACAGAGCTGGAGGAATCAGGCTCCTGACTTCAGACTATACTACAAAGCTACAGTAATCAAGACAGTATGGTACTGGCACAAAACAGAAATATAGATCAATGCAACAGGATAGAAAGCCCAGAGATAAACCCACGCAACTATGGTCAACTAGTTTTTGACAAAGGAGGCAAGAATATACAATGGAGAAAAGACAGTCTCTTCAATAAGTGGTACTGAGAAAACTGGACAGCTACATGTAAAAGAATGAAACTTGAACACTCCCTAACACCATACACAAAAATAAACTCCAAATGGATTAAAGACCTAAATGTAAGTCTGGACACTATAAAACTCTTAGAAGAAAATATAGGAAGAACACACTTTGACATAAATCACAGTAAGATCTTTTTTGACCCACCTCCTAGAGTAATGAAAATAAAAATAAACAGATGGGACCTAATGAAACTAAAACCTTTTGCAGAGCAAAGGAAACTGTAAACAAGATGAAGAGACAACCCACAGAATGGGAGAAAATATTTGCAAACAAAGAAACTGACAAGGTATTTATCTCCAAAATATACAAGCAGCTCATGCAGCTCAATATTAAAAGCCAAAACAAAACAAACAACCCAATCAAAAAATGGGCAGAAGACCTAAATAGACATTTCTCCAAAGAAGACATACAGATGGCCAAGACGCACATGAAAACATGCTCAACATCACTAATTATTAGAGAAATGCAAATCAACATCCTTTTTTAGGTGTCAGTGAATGTATAAGGCAAATAGCTTGAGCACTAGACATTGTACATAATGGACTGCCTAACTTCTTTATGACAAAGCTCTTTCAGTACATTATAATGATAATTATCAGTTAGTTTAGTGTTTTCTGTCATTGCTACATGGCTGTAGGTTGGATTTACCAACAGTATTAATTTGTATATTCAAGAAATATTTACTGTGCTTCTACTATGCAGAAATATAGATCAATGGAACAGGATAGAAAGCCCAGAGATAAAGCCATGCAACTATGGTCAACTAGTTTTTGACAAAGGAGGATTGGACAAAGGATTGTCCAATGATGAATAAAAGAGACATAGACCTGGCCTCATAAAAATTAACTTATAGCAAGGATAATGGACATTTTAAAAAGGTTAATATCTATGGCACATTGACCGCACCTGTTTCTGTAGCAGTCATCACAGAAACTGGACCCTTTTGTGGGCTAATGCTCTGAGGGCAACAGAAGAATAAAATCTAACTTAAATATTCAGCAGGTTATTTTTTCCAGAAGAAACCAACTGCACAACATTTGATGGACAAGTAGCTGCTACTTGTGTGTTCTTTGCTTTGGATATGAAGCAGAGAATTTCACAAGAGGAGAAAAATTCAGACCAGAGGATTCTTGCATTTGGGTGTAACTTTTTTGGAGTGGCCCCGACTAATACTGTGACTTTCCTAATTTTGGTGAATTTCCCGGTTCAGTTCAGAGCTACTGATTCAGCAGATATTTGCTGTCATGTCAGACCTTAGAGGAAATCAACATGTGATTGGTGCTGGGCAATTTCCTACACTCAACAAGGGATTTGTACAAGAGATGAATGCATGAATATTCACACTAATCAATTCTTTTTCTGTCCTTACCTCCTCCTTCCTTCCTTCCTTCCTTCTTTCTTTCTTTCTTTCTTTCCTTCCTTCTTTCTTTCTTTCTTTCTTTCTTTCTTTCTTTCTTTCTTTCTTTCTTTCTTTCTTTCCTTTCTTTCTTTCTCTCTCTCTTCTCTCTCTCTTTCTTTCTTTCTTTCTTCCCCTATTCCCTTTCTCACTCTTTTAATTTCTTCCCCACTCATGCCCCAGTGCTTCTCTCAGACACATGGGAATTTTATGGTCCTGCTGGGCTTGAAAGATTGCTGACCCCCCAAAGTCCAATGACGTGGTATCAGAAGATCTATGTTTTTTTCCCTTTTCTCTACCTTTTAAAGAATTGTGTCGTAATTTCTGCAGCAGAAGTGAAAGCAGTTAGCAGCTACTCAAATGTTTGCACAGGCACAAGAATGAGAATGAGGGGGGAAAGGGAGCAAGAGAAGAGGAAGAGGGAATTTTTGAAGGTGACAGAGCAAACCTTCACATTAGTTCTGACCACTCAGTAGAAGGAAATGAAAGCTTGTGTTCAAGGACATTTTGCCACTGATTAGAATTCTCTCATCAAGTAGGGTGCCGCAAAAAAAAGTTCATTCTGACTTGTATACAGGCTTATCTCATTTTATTGTGTTTCACCTTTATCACGTTTTGCAGCTATTATGTTTTTTACAAATTGTAGGTTTGTGGCAACTTTGTGTCGAGCAGGTCTATTGGTGCCATTTTCCAACAGCATTTATTCACTTTGTGTCTCTGTGTCACATTTGGTAATTCTCACAATATTTCCAGATTTTTCATGATTATTATATTTGTTAAGGTGATTGTGACCAGTGATCTTTGATGTTACTGCTGTAACTGTTTTTTGGGGGCCACGAACCACACCCATATAAGATGGCGAACTTAATCAATAAATGTGTGTGTTCCGACTGCTCCATTGATGGTTGTTCCCCCATCTCTCTCCCTCCCCTTGGGCTTCCCTATTCCCTGAGACACAACAGTATTGAAATTAGGCCGGGGACTTCCCTGGTGGCGCAGTGGTTAAGAATCCATCTGCCAACGCAGGGGACACGGGTCTATTATCTGGTCTGGGAAGATCCCACATGCTGTGGAGCAACTAAGCCCATGTGCCACAACTACTGAGCCTGTGTTCTAGAGCCCACAAGCCATAACTACTGAGCCTGCGTGCCACAACTACTGAAGCCCGCTAGAGCTCATACTCCGCAACAAGAGAAGCCACCGCAATAAGAAGCCTGCGCACCACAACAAAGAGTAGCCCCTGCTCACCACAACTAGAGAAAGCCTGTGCGCAGCAACAAAGACCCAACACAGCCAAAGATAAAAAATTAATTAATTTTTAGAAAAGAAATTAAGCTGATTAAAAATCGTACACTGGCCTCTAAGTGTTCAAGTGAAAGGACTTCACACATCGCTCACTTTAAATCAAAAGCCAGAAATGACTAGGCTTAGTGAGGAAGGATGTCAAGAGCAAAGACAGACCAAAAGCTAGGCCTCCTGGCCAAACAGTTAGCCAAGCTGTGAATGCGAAGGGAACGCTCTTGAAAGAAATGAAAAGTGTTACTCAGTGAACACACAATGATAAGAAAGCAAAACAGCCTTATTGCTGAAATGGAGAAAGTTTTCATGGTCTGGATAGAAATCAAACCAACCACAACATTCCCTTAAGCCAAAGCCTAATCCGGAAAAAGACCTTAACTCTCTTCAATTCTATGAAGGCTGAGAGAGGTGAGGAAGCTGCAGAACAGAAGTTTGAAGCTAGCAGAGGTTGGTCCATGAGGTTTAAGGGAAGAAGCTGTCTCCATAACATCAAAGTGCAAGGCGAAGCAGCAAGTGCTGATACAGAGGCTGCAGCAAGTTATCCAGAAGATCTAGCTAAGGTAAATAATGCAGGGGCTTCCCTGGTGGCGCAGTGGTTGAGAGTCCGCCTGCCAATGCAGGGGATGCGGGTTCGTGCCCTGGTCCGGGAAGATCCCACATTCCGCGGAGGTCCGTGAGCCATGGCCGCTGAGCCTGCGCGTCCGGAGCCTGTGCTCCGCAATGGGAGAGGCCACAACAGTGAGAGGCCCGTGTACCGCAAAAATAATAATAATAATAATAATAATGCAGGAGGCTACACTGAACGGCAGATTTTCAATGTAGACAGAACTGCCTTCTATTGGAAGAAGATGCCATCCAGGACTTTCATAGCTAAAGAGGAGAACTTAAAGCTTGGTTTCAAAGCTTCAAAGACAGGCTGACTCCCATGTTAGGGGCTAATGCAGCTGGTGACTCTCAGGTGAAACCAATCCTCATTTACCATTCTGAAAATCCAAGAGCCCTTAAGAATTATGCTAAATCTACTCTGCCTGTGCTCTATAAATGGAAAAATGAAGCCTAGATGACAGTTTATAACATGGTACACTGAATATTATAAGCCCACGGTTGAGACCTCCTGCTCAGAAAAAAAGATTCCTTTCAAAATATGACTGCTCATTGACAATGCACCTGGTCACCCAAGAGCTCTGACGGAGATGTACAACGAGATTTATGTTGTTTCCATGCCTGCTAACACAACATCCATTCTGTACCCCCTGGATCAAGGAGTCATTTTGACTTTCAAGTCTTATTAGTTAAGAAATACATTTCTTTCTTTAGGAAAAATCACCTTTAGTATCTAAGGACCTTCATAGTAAGAGAAAAATGAAACAGTCTTATGTTTTGTTGTCACCAGCATTAAGCTTTAATTTTCTACACTTCCTAATTCTCTAATTATAGTACCAGTGTGCCCCAAAAGTCAATTATGGCTATTGGGCTCATGCAGCAAATTAACTGGAGAAACTGACTACAGAGAAATATTCTATGAGGAAACACTACAAGGTCCTGCTTTGGGTCTGATCTGCTTGCCGGGTACCATAAATCTAACTGCAGCTCTGACGGCACAGGGAGAATGCATGTAGGTGACATGCTTGTCAGCTTCAGCAACACTTATGTTCATAACACACATTAGGTGAACAGATAGGTCCCATAAAATATTAAAAACACAAGTTGTTTAATCTATAAAAATTTGATTCTCAAGTCATCTTTAAAACGCTACTAATGTTTCAAAAGACAGATCAAAACTCCACCATGATGTTATGTCAAACATGAAAATTCTTCCTGAAATAACAGGAGCACATTTCAGAGAACTGATAACTTAGTAACTACACATAGTGAGGATATGGGGATACAAGTGTATGTATAACTGATTCACTTTGTTATAAAGCAGAAACTAACACACCATTGTAAAGCAATTATACTCCAATAAAGATGTTAAAAATAATAATAATAAAATAAAATAAAGAGGGACTTCCCTGGTGGCGCAGTGGTTAAGAATCTGCCTACAAGTGCAGGGGTCACAGGTTCGAGCCCTGGTCTGGGAAGATCCCACATGCCACAAAGCAACTAAGCCCATGCACCACAACTACTGAGCCTGTGCTCTAGAGCCTGCAAGCCACAGCTACTAAAGCCCATGCTCCCCAACAAGAGAAGCCACTGCAATGAGAAGCCTGAGTGCCGCAACAAAGAGTAGACCCCAATCACTGCAACTAGAGAAAGCCTGCACGCAGCAACAAAGACCCAACGCAGCCATAAGTAAAGAAATAAAGAAAGATCTCTGGTGCAGAATTCAAATCTTTATGCTGAATTGTTATTTCAGTTAAAAGTCATTATTGATTTCATGAAGTTGGAAAATGATTTGAACTGACTTTTAAAAAAATGTAAAGAAGGAAAATGCTAACAAAAGATTGGTTATTAAAGATGCTTCTTCCAGTCTCCAAGTGTTACATTAAATATGGCAGATCTAAACATTAAGTAACTGATTACTGTATTCCTTTATTCCTGGTGTCTATAAAAGAGTACTTGTTTTTTAAGTTTATATAGATTAAGTACAGCTCCAGTGAAATACCTTTACCTTCGGAAGAGGAGAACTAAACCTGCATTTCTTAGGCTAAGTAGAGGACTATTCACAAGGTTCCCCCACCCCATTTATTCTACGTGCCGAGCTTTTATTCAGTGAGTCCTTGGCACCCAGTGATTAACCAGTGACAGCAGAGGGAGTAACCCAGAGGGATGGAGAGAATGAGGGTGTAAGACAGCACGTAGGACAGGAAGCCGTTGCATTTATGGAATCACTGCTTTTTACACTCCTTAGCACTCTAACAAGGCATTTTTGGTTCTTGAAGATTAAGAACAGGCCTTACATGAAGCCAAGTTTTAAACTAAAGTGCAGTAAAAAGCAAGTTACACATAATAAACAACTTTAAAAAGAGGCAACCACGGACTCAACTGGTTTAGACTGGCCTTCCAAAGCTAGTCAGCATGTGGGTTGTTGAAGGGTGTGGTCAGGGATGTCATATCATGTAACTCTAGCTGGGAAGGAAGGGAAAGGCACAGCTCTGCGTGGACACCTAAGAGAAGCCGGGACGTGCAACGTGGAGGTCGAGGGGATCATGCCGACGACTTGCGTGGGGACGTGCTGGGCAGCGGTCTTCGCCCGGGGGCTGTGCCTCGTCCTGCCCAGCGGGCGAGGATAGCTCTGCGCACAGGATTGTTTAGGGCTCGGAGTGTGTTGTGTTTCCAAGAGCCTTTTAAGCTGAGAGGCTGAGTAAGAGAAGGTGGCGGGGTATGGGGGCTCTACTTGTACTCTGTGGAGAAATTTTTTCTTCTTGATGCAACATAGAGGCTCTTCTATGATTTGCAAACACCATCTGTTCCTGTCATGGGAGCAGCATACTGTTACCATCTACCACTGGGCCACAATGATAATCCAGTTTCACTCATTGTTCTATCTCCATCCCCATCCCCTCCACTTCCCAACAGATTTTACATAGGTTCTGGGGTCTTAGGCTGCACCAAGACATCAGGGAAGGCCCTGCCCTCATTAGTAGCCTATCCCCATTGAAGACTGCCCAGACCCCCCTGTCATAGCTGACATCTTGCTTTAGGTCCAGCAGCTCTCATTCAACTGGGTGAAAAAAATTCTGGAAAGACTGAAGCTCTCCATGCCTGCACACCCACCTCCCTAGAGCTCCACATTGCCACACAGATGAGGCCTTAACTCCTCCGTCCTTGAACTCTGCCACTGAGTGGGGTGTGGCTCTGCTCTTAGATTCACTTCCACTCTCATCGCTGACTTCTCTTACTCTGCGTGAAATCCCTCCCTCCGTTGCTCAATCTCAAAGGCACCCTCTCCTTTCTCTTTTTCTTTTGCCACCATTTCTACGGCCCATTAAATTCTAAATCAGAATAATGAACAATGGAAAAAATTAATTTCCCTCCCTTGAGGGCAAGGAGCTATTAATCTTCCAATTTTTCAAGGATGTGAGAGAATATTAATTATATTATATTATTTATATATATATTATTATAATATTAATTATATTTCCTCTACAGATTAAGGCTTTTGTCCCATAGTGGGGATGGGGGAGAAACATCTGGGTGGGGTTTCGTGTCCCTTCCATGGTGGCAGATGTTCACTTCCCCCAGGCCTGGATCACAAGAGATGCTTTCTCAAGGACTCTCCCTCACCCTGGGGTCTGGAGAGAAAAGCAAATTTCCCCCTTGGGCTTCACATATTCTTGGCAGCCCACACTCTGTCTCTACTAGTCTGTTATGCGTTCCAGCTGAATTCTTACTGCTGTCCAGCTGTGTCTACCCCAGGTAAGCCAGTACTCATTCCCTGTCTCTCCCTGAGGGCACCTGTTTCTTCTTGGATTTCATTCTAGGTGGTTGCCCTCAGCTCTCTCATGGGTTCAATAAAAGTTGTCAACTTGCCATTTTTCCAGCTTAAAAAAAAAATCTTTGCAGTGGTGGAAACAATACGCTTTCCAGGTTGCTGCCTCTAGGACAGAAACTGGGAGACAGAGTTGTGTTACTTTTTAAAGGGAAAGAAAAATAAATCATTTTGCTCACTCATGTGTGTAGACTGAAGGGTAATCACTTCTCATATAGTAAATTGCCCTTTTGTTCTATTTTTTTAAGTTTTTTTCCCTCCATTTAAAAAAATTGAAGTATGGTTGACTTACAATGTTTCGGGCATATAGCAAAGTGATTCAGTTATATATTATATATATATATATTCTTTTTCAGATTCTTTTCCAGTATACGTTACTACAAGATATTGAATATAGTTCCCTGTGCTATACAGTAGGACCTTGTTGTTTATCTATTTTATATATAGTAGTGTGTATCTATTAATCCCAAATTCCTAATTTATCCGTCCCTCCCCCTTTCCCCTTTGGTTGGTTTGTTTTCTATGTCCATGACTCTGCTTCTCTTTTGTAAATAATTCATATCATATTTTTTAGATTCCACGTATAAGCAATATCATATGACATTTGTCTTTCTTTGTCTGACTTACTTCACTTAGCATATCATCTCTAGCTCCAACCATGTTGCTGCAAATGGCATTATTTCATTCTTTTTTATGGCTGAGTAATAGTCCATTGTATATATGCACCATATCATCTTTACCCATTCATCTGTTGATGGACATTTAAGTTGCTTCCATGTCTTGGCTATTGTACATAGTGCTGCTATGAATATTGGGGTGCATGTATCTTTTTGAATTAGAGTTTTCTCTGAATATATGCCCAGGGTGGGATCGCTGGATCATATGGTAGCTCTATTTTTAGTTTTCTAAGGAACCTCCATCCTGTTCTCTGTAGTGGCTGTACCAATTTACATTCCCACCAACAGTGCAGGAGGATTCCCTTTTCTTCACACCCTTTCTGGCATTTATTATTTGGCCATTTGGTTCTTATAATCCTGTGAGGTAAGTAATTACTATTCCCATTTACAGATGAGGTTTGGAGAAGCCATGAGAAGCAGCTGGGATTCCATTCGGTCCTGCCCGATTGCCCAGGCACCACTGCTCTGTGCTGCTTTCTGAGATCACGAGGTGCAAGGGTGAGATTAAGCAGGAAGCTGGTGTACTCAGGTGAGGTTTAAGGACTGAGCTGGGGAATGACAAAGGTGTTTAGGGTAAGGAGAAAGCATGGCATGGCTTGGGGTGGGCTGACACTTTAGCTGGTGGGCTTCACACGTGGACTCAGTAGGAAGAAGATGCTGGCAGAAAGAGTACTATTGGTTGGAGAAATGTGGAAGGCTTTCTCCTGAGCTTTTTGCTGCCTGCAAGAGAGAGCGTGGAGTCCTCACAATCTTGGCATCTGGGCCCAGTACCAGGGTAGGGGTGGAGTTTCTGCCAGTGTTGGGGAATTTAGCCCTTGGCCCTGTGTGTGGAGCCTGGGGGTGGAGGAGTGTGTATGGGAAATCCATGATGGGGATGGAGCTGCAGGATAACAACCCTGAAGCTTCTGCTCAGAAGCACTCCCGCCCCCATGACCCCAAGACAAAGTGTGGGCTTTAACACAGAGACACACACAGACACACACACACCGTATTTTTGTGAGTTCCCTTAGAAGGTTTTGATTACATATTTATCCGCTCATTCACTCATTTGTTCATTCATTTATTCATCAGTAAATATTCATTATTTCCAGGCCCCGTACCCTGTAACCTGATCTCTCCGAATAAAGGGATGGGGGTGGGGAAAACATGCAGCTGAGTGGCCCTTGCTTCTCTGCTCAGAGATGAACCCAAGTCAGGACCTGCATATGAGACATTAGTGAGGCTCTGTTTTCCAGAACCCCCCACAGATGAGTAACACCCTGGTGTTACCTGGGCAGCTAGCCTGGCCCCAGATCCCTGCTCGAAAGCCCCCTCTCCCCACACAAAAAGCCACAGATCCTCTGCGTCCTATTTAGGACACTGTGCTGTTCTGTCCTAACCTGCTTCTCAGCAGGCCACTCTGATGGACCACCTGGTCCTGAGGCAAGCTTTCCACTTCCAGACCTCTAAGTCTTCCTTTCATCCCTCTGCCCAGCCAAACCACCACACCCTTCAAGGCCCTGCTTAAATGCCACCTCTTCCAGGGAGCCTGCTGTGAATCCTCCAGTTGGGACTAACCTCTTGGCTTTCACATCAGATTGCTTGTACCTCTGTTTCATACTTGACCTCCTTTGGTCTTGTTTCACCAGAGGCTGATCCTGGAGAGCTGGATTATCACAGTCCTCCCTAACTCCCAGGTGTGCTCAACTATGTTGAAATATGACCAGGCCTTTCCGGTGGAAACCCCTCTGGCCTCCCTTGGCACTGGAGACCAAGTCTGAGCCTGCCTGCAAGACTCTGCATGATCCGGCCTCTCTCTCCCACCTCAACTGTAAACTGCTTGAGAGTAGGGACCAGAGGAAGACACACTGTATGCAAATCATCTCAAACAGCTGGGCAAACAGAGGTGAAAGGGCTCAGCTCTCGTCCTCAGGCTTGGTGCTTACGGGGTCTGCCAGGCTGGAGTGGCCTAGAGGAAAGGACTTTCATTTTCCTTGCAGGAGGAGTGAAGTAAAGAAATCAACAAGGACCTACTGTATAGCACAAGGAAACCTACTCAGTACTCTGTAATGACCTATATAGGAGAAGAATCTGAAAAAGAATGGATATATGTATATGTACAACAGAATCACTTTGCTGTACACCAGAAACTAACACAACATTGTAAATCAACTATACTCCAATATAAAATAAAAATTAAAAAAAAAATAATATGAGCCCCCAGAGAAGCCTCCCCTCTCTCCTACGGGAGGGTGAAAGACACACAGGAACAATAAGCCCTTCCCCTCTGACACTGTCTGGCTCAGACTGACTCAAGAGCCTCTAAGTATAATTCTCTGGAAGAGTGCTCTGCAGTTGTGGAAAGTCTCCACAGTCATGACCCCTTGGCCTAAATTGTCTGCTATATCCGGCTTCACAGGCTTTTAAAGGAAATGTCCACGTATTTGAGATATGATTCTCTCTGATGCCAGCCTGATACTACTAGCAGCTCCCACACTCCCCAGGGAGGTGGAAGTCATGAATGGGAAGAAGCCAAGGTCACGGACCTAGAGTCCCAGGCCTAGGAAGGTGCAGAGACATCCAGTCTACCAACCTTGGCCATGGGCTTTTTGCAAACTCAGTTTTCCTTATCTATAAAATAATGGGGTGGGGTAGTTAGAAAGAGTTGGATTCTCAAACTTTTTTCTTCTTGGCTATGGAAACATTTCTTCAACGAAAAGCTGACAGGGGAAGCCAACCATGTGAGGATGCCCTTGGAACTTCTGCTGTGTTTGAAATGGAAACTGGAACCCTGGGACCCTGCTCCTCCCTCAGCTTAAGCAGAAACCCCAGGGCTCCTTTGGGGTCTGTTTAAAAACCCATGAATATAATAGCTAGGTCATGGAAGCAACCCAAATGCCCATCGACAGATGAATGGATAAAGAAGATGTGGCACATATATACAATGGAATATTACTCAGCCACAAAAAGGAACAAAACTGATCATTTGTAGAGACGGGGATGGACCTAGAGTCTGTCATACAGAGTGAAGTAAGTCAAAAAGAGAAAAACCAATATCGTATATTAGCGCATATATGTGGAATCTAGAAAAATGGTACAGATGAACCTGTTTGTAAGGCAGAAATAGAGACACAGATGTAGAGAACAAACGTATGGACACCAAGGGGGGAAAAGGGGGGGTGGGATGAACTGGGAGATTGGGGTTGACATATATACACTAATGTGTATAAAATAGATAACTAATGAGAACCTCCTATGTGGTGACCTAAATGGGAAGGAAATCCAAAAAAGAGGGGATATATGTATACATATGGCTAATTCACTTTCCTGTATGGTAGAAACTAACACAACATTGTAAAACAACTATACACCGATAAAAATTTTAAAAATAACAAAAATTAAAAAGAAAAAAACCATGAATATGACCCAGCCATTGTACTCCTGGGTATTTACCAAAGAGAAATGCAAACAGGTTCATACAAAAACTTGTACACAAATATTCATTGCAGCCTTTTTGGTAATAACCTCAAACTGGAAGCAACCACCATGTCCATCAACTGAAGAATGGAAAAACAAATTATGTGTTTGTACAATGGAACACTGCCAGGCAATGAAAAGAGTGAATGAATTATTGATATGTGCAACAAAATGAATGGATCTCAAATCGTGATGCTGAGCTGAAGGAAGTCAAACCAACAAAAGTATACGCTATACAACTCCATTTGTGTGAAACTCTAGGAAACGCAAACTAACCTATAGTGACTAAAAGCAGATCAGCGGTTGCCTGGGAAGGAAGGCAATGATTCCAAAGGGCACTAGTAAACTTGGAGGGTGTTGGAAATGTTCCACATCTTGATTAAGGTGACGGTTTATAAGCGTATATGTATACCAAAACATATCAAACTGTAAACTGTAAATTTATTGTATGTTAATTATACCTCAATAAAGTTGTAAAAGAAAGAAAAAAAAAAGGCCACCAGATTGTTCTATCTTGGAGAGCTAACTTACAAAAGCACAAAAATTCTCACCAAAACTAGTCCTGGGACCTTGTTCTCGCCAGAGCCTTGTGACCAATGTTGGACCCAACCCCTGTCCTGCTGGCATTCAATGACCCAGCTGGCGAGAGTCTGCAGAGTTTCCAGGAGGCCACCGGAGAAAACCTCTTTTGCCTTTTGCTGGCAAAAAACATTAGAATCCACACTTTTCTATTTTCAAGTGACTGCCAGCAAGAGTTCCATAGTCTAACTTGCTGGGTCCTCACCAGCAGGCCTGGTCATGCTCCCATTAATGAGCCTTTCAAAAAGTACTCGACTCTCACCTCCACCCTCCTAGAGTTTTATTTCTGACTAAGGTTTAAATCGTCTTCTTGAAAGGGCTTGTTCCCACCTGGGGCTCGCTGAAGACAGTATCAGAGGACCTGTGCCCTGGAACCGCTTCTCCAGAGAGGGGGTCATCATGCGGTCAGCAGATGGAGCTGGGTTCTGGCTCATGGATTTTCCAAACTGTGGAATGAAATGGAAAATACACACTTGTGCTGTCAGGTGGAAAACAGAAGCAAGGCAGACATTACTTCCTTCTCTGCCGCGAGCCTCCAAGTCCCCAGCAGGACTCAGATTCACCAGGAAAGTACTCAACACGCAGCAAGGTGTTGGTCTGATTGCTTTAATCTTTGCTTTTGTATCCTTTCTCAGGAACTTTAGTGCCTGGTGCTGTGCTGGGCGCTGGGAAACACACAGGAAGCTCATGATTGAGTGAGATGATGATCCAATCAGAGGCAAGACGGGGGTAATGAAGTTCAGTGCTGGGGCAGGGCAGTCAGTGCTACTTCAAGCCCACACCAAAGACATTCTAAGTCTCCTTATGCCTCTAAAATGTTAGGAATTAAAGAAAGGGGAGAGGGACTTCCCCGGTGGTCCAGTGGCTAAGACTCAGTGCTCCCAATGCAGGGGTCCCAGGTTTGATCCCTGGTCAGGGAACTAGATCCCACATGCCGCAACAAAGACCCCCTCGCCACAACTAAGACACGGCACAGCCAAATAAATAAATATTTTTTTAAATAAAGAAACGGGGAGACCCTCTGGCCTAGAATCATCAGGCAGGGAGGAGAAGGCTAAGCCTTAGAAAACATGAAGGAGAGGAAGAAATGGTAAGAAAGTCCAATGATAAAGGCAGAAATAAAGGTAGTAAGACAAATAGAGTGGAATTTAATTTGATTGGACACAATGCTGAGTGTGACAATAATTATGTGAAAATTGAAAAAAAAAAAAAAACGGAAATATGTTAATTCTATAAGTAAATGTACCCCACTGGAAATATACATAAACTACCTGCAGGGAAATTCCTCAGACTGAAAACAAGGGTAGTGTCTGATGAGAGCGTGGTATAATCAAGCAGAACTTTGGCTTTATCTATATTGTTTAAATATTTTATAATTAACTCATTCTAAGATATCTGTGAAATTTTCCTTTATTATTTATTTTTCAATCTTTTTTATCGTGGTAAAATATATGTGACATAAAATTTACTGTCGTAGCCATTTGTAAGTGTACATTTCAGTAGCATTAAGTACATTCACATTGTTATACTACCATGGCCACCACCTACCTCCCAAAGGTTTTCATCATCGCAAACAGAAATTCTGTACAAAATTAAACAATTACATCTCCCAGCCCTGGTAACCAGCATTCCACCTTCTGTCTCTTTGAGTTTGACTACTCCACCTCATATAAATGGAATTATACTATATCTCTCCTTTTTTGCCTGGCTTATTTCACTTAGCATAATATTTTCAAGACTCACCCATGTTGTGCCATGGGCCAGAATTTCATTCCCTTTTAAGATGGAATCATATTCTGTTGTATAAACAACACATTTTATTTATCCATTCATCCATCCATGGACTTTTGAGTTGTTGTTACCTTTTGGCTATTGTGAATAATGCTTCTATGCACACTGGTGTACAAATATCTTTTCAAGACCTTGCTTTCAATTCTTGTGGGTATGTACCCAGAAGTGGAACTGCTGGATGATATGGTAATCTATGTTTAATTTTTTAAGGAACCACCCTATGTTTTCCACCGCAGCTGCAGCCCTTTACCCACCAGCAATGCACAAGTGTTCCAATTTCTCCACTTCTTCACCAGCTTTTGTTATTTTCTCCTTATTTTGGGGCTAACAGCCATCCTAATGGATGTGAAGTGCTATCTCATTAAAGTTTTGATTTGCATTTCACTAATGATCGGTAATGATGAACATCATTTTATGTGGCTCTGTGAATTTTTAAGTAATAAAATATTTAGAAGATTTCAGCAATGAAAAGGGGAAAATATAATGGAATACCAGGAGAACCTCATACATATATCTTATCTCTTCAAATATTTCCAATTTTCAACAGACATGATGTTTGCATTTTTGTCTTTCGCCACATGGAGTAGTTCTGGATGGTGGTGAGACAAATACTGCCACGTCCATCTCTGAAATGTGATCTTTCTGCGCAGGCGTCAGTCTCCAGAGAAACTTTGAAGCTGTACTGCTTCTCTGTGTTGGTGGTCAGACAGAGGTGTAGGGGTCAGGGATTTGAGAAGGTAGAGGAGAGGTGAGAGAGAAGGAACATCCTATCAATGAACATATTAGATAAGGAAGTTAGAACCCCCCTGAGCAATTCACAGCTGTTTTCCTTCTAGGTGGGTCTGAATAGACCTAGATGAGGCTGGTCAGCTGCCTCGTGCCTGGAAAGCAGCCTCTGCACAGGTTAAGGGCAGTTTGCAGGTGGGGGACCTGCTTGTTTCTAAGTAGTGGTGAAGACACAGTTTGGGCTGAGTTCAGACTTGCTTGGTTTCCGGAGAGTTTCTAGAAATGCCCCTAAACAGCTGTTAATTAATCCACAGAGTTTAAAGAGACTTTCTAACAGGGTGTGGGCAGTCTGGCTGTCTTCACTTTATTACGCTTGCCATTTGCAGAGTGGGTTCAATAGCTTTTTCTCCATATGCCCACTCACCTCCATCTCCGGTCAGTCCTGTTACCAGGCTTCTGACTCAGGGAGGAGCTATATGTGAGATGCAACCAAAGTCAAAGTCAGCACTAAGACTTCTTGGCTATCTCTGTGAGCAAAAGTTCAAGGTATTTCAGTAAAACGACTCTCTCTTGATGTAACACATTCTTTACTAATTTTGTTCCAACTGGAAGTTGAGCTGGAAAACTCAGCTTCACTGACTTCAAAACCTAATTTCAGCCTCCTGGGGTATTGTAGTGTTTATTAGTTTTAAAATAAACGAAATCCCCTTTAAGTTCCCAGAAAGAGCATGTTACTGTACTGGGAGATTTCCAGTTGAGGAAAGAGACCTCAGAGTCATTTACTCAAAATCTTGGCATGATTGCAATTCAGTTAAAGAAGTTTGAAGAGCCCGTCTTTGAGGGCCTTCACCCCACCATTCCTTCTGAGGGGACCGTCATCTTCTCTCTGGCAAATCTGCCTTTCAAGATCTGGCTCAGGCATCATCTCTTTGTAAAGCCTTTCTTGGCTCCCCTGCACAGTGAGAAACTCCCTCCTCTCGGGCCATACAATCACCTTGAGAGCGCTTAGAATATCCAAGTCTGTTCCGGTGGAGACCTTTCCTCTCTCCCACTAGCCTAGAACCTTGCAAAGTGTCTGGCACATAATAGACCTTCAGAAATGTGTTTATGAAGAGTTTTCACTTCATGCCATGGTTTCTGATTGGGTATGAACCAGGCTGGACCAGGCTCCATATTTTTCGATACTGGTTTCCTTTGAGGACAGGAGACTGGGAAGAGGCCACCAGCAACACCGTTGCTGGGATCCACCGTGTCCCTGTGCCCTGTCCTCATAGGATGCTGCTTCCACAGTCAGCTCCTTTCACTCCCATAGTCAGAAGGGGGAGGTGGGGGTTATATACTGAGAAAAACCACAGCCTATAGTTCTAGGCACTTTGCCAGAAACTTGATCCCAGGACAGCATCCTGCCTGTCCAGCTCCTCTGGACCAGGGCGACTCTCGGCACTTCCTGGGGGCTTCCTGACTCTGGGAAAACATGAGCTCCCTGGTGCCAGGGCCAGAAAAGGGCTGGAGACTGCCAAGGGGCTGCCGGGAAGCTGCTGTGCAAGCTCCTTCTCTGCTCAGATTGTGGAGGGGAAGGCATGTCAAGGACACAGCTATTTATGGGATGCTTGCTGGCTGCCTGCCCCCTGCTCTGTCCGTTTAGAACCATCAGCCTGTTGCCTGACTCACTGTAGCCAGCTGATCCTACCATCAGAATATTAGTTTATCCACCTCCAAATGAACATCTCATGCAAGGTGCTAGATGTGTGCCTGTGCGTGGAAACAGCCTGATTTTACGACAAAAGGTTGTATAGATTGCTTTTATGCAGGCTGCTCTTGGCAGAATCTGGCCTAAGACTTGCTTGTGTTGTAACATGCCACCACGAGGAGAAATTGGGGGAAGGGACCGATGGCCTCTATCTACTTCCCATTCTTAGAGGTTACTGAGAGAACATGCTAGAAGACCAACCAAATTAGCTTAGGTCATTCCGGCAATCATGGAGTCATAGCTTATCCTAACGTCAGAACGAAAGTAGAAATTAAAAATTGCCTTTGAAAATCCCTTAAATTTCCCCACAATTACACCACACATAGTTTTGTGTATGTAGGCCGTCATCAGTTCCTGTCATTGTTAGTCAAGGCGTCTCTAGGACCTGTAATTTATTATTTCATTTCTTCTTCAAGGACCTTGGCAAAACCATCACCCATCTGCTTGGCCACTTGCAGACAGGCTCCACTCTCTTGGCCACTTGGTCAGGAACCACTCTAAATGACCCATGCTTTCATTTCCCAGGCCTTGCAACACTGTTCCAGACCCGACGGCATCCACTGCTGTCGACCATAAATGCTGCAAGAGGAGTGATGTCTAGAGGTCAGGTTTAAAGGAACAACTTCTGTGCCTTCCCTGTGGAGTAGCTAAAAGGAAGAGCCCTGAAGAAGCAGGGACTCTCTAGAGACCTAGATACCAAAAGCCAAGATGAAGACAGCTAAACGGGACATTCAAAACTGGGCACAGGGAGACAAAACCAACACTTTTTTTTAATGAATAGCTCTCCTGAAAGTAAAAGTTTAAAACAAAGTAAGGAACAGTGTTAAAGATATTCATCTTTTAATATTCTACAAACACTAGAATGATTGATGGTGACCACAGAGTTCCAGGGAGAATCTGTTAATGGCACAATGTGAAAGGGAAAAAGCCACAACGGAGCCCACGGTATTTTACCTTCACTCTGACATGAGCTAAGTAGAGCAACAAAACTAGGAGAGAATACACCTGAATGGTTGTGTTACAATGATGGGATTATGAGTGAACGATCTTACCTCTTCTCTGTTTTCCCACTGTCTGCAATATGGTTATATTATTTTAATCATTCTTTAACATTACAAACATAGGAAAGGTATACAAAGAAGTTAGAGGAAAACAATAATAATGGTTAAATCCAAATTACTGAAAGCAGCCACTGGATTTTGTTAAAAGTTTTTGATAAATACTGTTCCAAATGCAGAGAGAGACAGAGAGAGAGAGAGAGAGAGAGGAACTTGGTCCTTCAAAGCTGATGTATCTTGCAAAGGTTGCTCTAGACCTAGGCAGTACTCCAGAGGGGCTAGGTCTGGTCTTGCAAGGGTGGTGGGTATTGTAGTATTTTTCTGGCTAACCACATTCATTTCCCCAATAAAAAATTGTTTTCCAAAATTTCTCTGTTAATTATTGAACCATTTAGATTGCCAAGACATCTGAATCTTGCTTTCACCACCTCTGGAATGTGGACTGCTTCAAATGCTAACTGGCCACGCCTAGGATGTGCATTAAAGTTAGCTTACAACTGGAAATAACAAAATGTGCACCGATGGGATTCCTTAAATAAAATGTGGTACCATTGTGTAATGAAACACTCTGCTGTTGAAATGAAAGCATTAAGCTGGTCTGGGAACTGGTGCGGAAAGACCTCCAGGATGCAGGATTCGGTGAAATGAGCAAGGTGCAGCTGTGGAGGTGAGGAATATGTTTCATTTTGTGTATGTGGAGGTGGAGGGGAATGAGAATTTATATTTGTTTTTGCTTATAATTGCGAAAAGAGTCTCTGGAAGGATACACAAGAAACTAATAAGTTCCCTCTGAGGATAGGGTGGGAAAGGGGATTGGAAATAGGACCAATAAGTGTAGGAGTGGAATCAAGACTTTTCGCTGTAATACGTTTTATACTTTGATTTTTTTTAACCATGTGAATGTATTACCTATTCTAAGCATAAAAATATGTAAGCTGATTTTCACATACCTACATCCTACTGTTTATACCAAAATATCATAAACAAATTCCAACACAGGCACTATGAGAGTGGCCCTCAATCCTGGTGTCACTTTTAAGACAGTTCTTCTCGAACCAGGGGGGCCAGGTACACAAACTCACAGGACAAACATCTTGCTGGAAGGACAACAGATGTAGGCATCATTGCAGAGTAGAATGTAGCTTTGCTAAAAGCCCTCCTGGCAATCTGCATACAACCAACCGTTGGCCTTTGGTCCTGTGGGGTGGAATGAGCAATGATCAGGGGGTCTCTCTGTGCCCAACATGATGTGAGGGGCAGTTCCCTGTGAGTTTCATCTGTGTGGGGTTTATGGACTTCCTAAAGCCAATTCCATTTGGTCTCCACAGCACCTCTGGGAAGTAGTAAACATTATCCCCGTTGACACAAGAAGAGACTAGGGCTCAAAGCCCACATGATTGGATTAAAGTTATTTGACTGAGGTAACTCCTGGATCAGTCTTTTTATTTTGATCCACGACAATGCCTATGTTCTGCTGCGAATTTGTGTATTTCTGCATTTAGTCATTTAAGACAAGAGCTATATTGTCTTGCTCTTGACCTTTGTTGGGTTTTTGCTTTTATTTACACGGTGAATTTTCCTGACGGTTACGAGGAAAGTCTAAATACACAGGAGATCTGGGGGAAATGAAAGAAGAAAAGATAAATCGGAGCCAAGAGTCTTCACTCCCTGCAACCCGGGAGCCCACAAATGTGACTCTGACCTTTCTCACAGCCATTGCTAAGTTCCTCCTGCCTCGAGGAATGCTGGTAGAATGGCAGGAGGGCAGCACTACGACAGCTGAGGGAGCTAACGTCGCCATCTATAAGGAGAGATTGAAAGAAAGTCCGGAAGTTGAGAGGCTCTTCCTTTCTTATAGTGACTCACAAAGGAGAAACCCTGGACCCTTTCCAGGAGCGAGGCAGGGGTTGAGCTGTTGATTGTTGCTCCTTATCAGTATTTCCGCTCTGACTCACCCACCTGCAACACTCGGTCCAGAGCAGTTGACACCCTGTAAAGGGTGGGAGCACACAGGACCACCTCCCTGTGCCATTTGCCCCCTGATCTCAGTGGCTCACATTTGAATCACCCTGATGCTCACCCAGGAATCAGGACATGGCTTTTTCTCATTAGACTCTTCTTTTTAAAAAAAATAATTAATTAATTTATTTGGCTGTGCCGGGTCTTAGCTGCGGCACGTAGGATCTTCGTTGCAGAGCACAGGCTTCTCTCTAGTTGTGGCCCGTGGGCTCAGTAGTTGCGGTTCATGGGCTTCGTTGCCCCGCAGCATATGGGATCTTAGTTCCCCGACCAGGAATAGAACCTGCATCCCCTGCATTGGAACTCAGATTCTTAACCACTGGACCACCAGGAAAGTCCCTCGTTTGACTCTTACATTAACAGGAAGAAAGGTAAGACAGGTGAAAAGCATTGCTTTCACTGGAGGGAAATCAAGACCTAAAGCAGGAGATGGAAAGGACCTCGCTTGGCTTAAGGCTCTGTCACCATCTTGAAATCCTTAATAATTTTACCTTTAAAAAGTTATGGTGGTAAAATATACATAAAATTGACCATTTTCACCATTTAAGTTTACAGTTCAGTAGCATTAAGTACATTCACAATGTTGTATAAATATTGTCACTATCCATTTCCAGAACTTTTCCATCACCCCAAACAGAAACTCTGCATCCAATGACTCCCCATCCTTCCCTGTCCCCAGCCCCTGGTAACCTATATATCACCTTGTATCTCTGTGAAGTTGACTGTGCTAAGAACCTCATCTAAGTGAAATCATACGGTATTTGTCCTTTTGCGTCTGGCTTATTTCATTGGGCACAGTGTCTTCAAGGTTCATCTATGCTGTAGCATGTGTCAGAATGTCCTTCCTTTTTAAGCCTGAATGATATTCCATTGCATGGAATATATACTAAAGTGCATTTAGTTTATCCATTCACCCCTCAGTGGACACTTAGGTTGCTCTCACCTTTTGGCTATTGTGTATAATGCTGCTAATTACTTTGGTGTACAAGTCGCTATTCGTTTTTAATTATTTTTAAAAATGGGGTTATTTAATAATAACCGGAATTTGATAGATAAAAACCTTCAAAACCCAAGGCCAATTGACAGAAAATAGCAAAAAAGATCGTGGGTGATAAAAATGTAAGGAAATTTGCTCAAGGGCAAGGTTGTTTCCTGTTTGATTTTCTTCCTTGTTCATTTGTGTCAACCTGTTCCTCCTTAACCAGTTGTTAGACACCTTGTTAATTTAATAATAGCTTTGGCCGGGGAAGGAAACACTGTATTAAATATACCCACTGACTATAAATGTATCCCAATTTCAGAAATGCTCTGTGTGGATAATTGTTAAAGCTGGGTGGTGGATTAATGGAGATTCACTATATTATTCTACTTTTTAATGTTTAATATTTTAATAAGAAAATAAAGAATAATTTGAAAAACATAAAAAATGTATCTTGAAGTAGAGGAAAGAGGGTTCATTCTACTTCCTGACTTAACCCACCTTTCCTGGCTCAGTGTCCATCCCAGAGGTTGGAGATTGGAGACTGGTTTGCGTCCCCGGGTCCTAACAGAGTGCTAGGTGCCCCCAGGAGGCCTCCCGGGGACCCGGAGGGGTACAAGCAAGTTGTTCCAGACTTATTCCCCTCCTCCTCAACCTCTGGCCCCATTTACTGTAGTGAAAAGAATTCCAGTAAAATTAACATCCTGGATGGAGAAGCAAGGAGAAGTGGAGGGGGAAGCACCCCTAGCTCAGCACCTGAGGGGGCCAGCAAGAACCGAGCTGCCAGGGAGAAGGGGCAGGGCTGTACCACAATGCTTCCTTCAATCCCCAACCTCCACTTCCTTATATTAGGAATGTGGACAAAAGAAGGAACATTAAACCCTATAGTAATACTCTGCCAGCCTTTCATGTGGTCTGGGAACATCTGCTTGAGAAACCACACACTGCGGGGTGAGTCACTGGGGTCTGGCCTCGCATTGGCTGAGAGGATCTCCTGATGCCGGAGGAAAACTGGCCTTTCTCCTATTGGAAGGGAGCAGCCCCAGAGCCTCCAGCGATGCCTTGGCTCGGGTGATGCTGCAGCTCATCGCCACCACCGTGGCCTCCCAGCTTCTCCTCGGCCCCTGGCAGTGTGCACGGCTTCCCAAAACTGTCTGCGGAGTTCAGAAGAGGTTGGAAAAATGATAAAGACAGCCGCAGGGTGGTCAGCAAAATCTGAGTGTGAGGGTCTGACCCTGAAACACTGAAACACCGACCACTACCCCACACCTCGTTTAAATGAGCTGACCGGTCACTCCTGGGGGTGTCGGTCCTGATGTGATTGAAAATGTGTGGTGGCTTCTTGATCCCACAGTAAAAATCTCATTTTCCATAGTAGCAGCTCATTCCTGGTTTGTATGTTAAGATTTGGGCCTGGCAGGCAGGTCCCAAAGCAGCCCAACAAGGGCAGGGTCCTATGTGAAAACGTGTGGCCTCGGTTCTCTGAAATCCTAGACGGTGGATTCACGGGTTCCCCCGTGACAGCTGTCTAGAAGGGGCTGGCCGTGGTTACAACAGGCTCCCATTTTCAGGACCAGTTCTGAGCCAATGCTTCTCCCCTCCATCTCTGCTGGCCACCTCCCTCTAGTTACCATGGATACAACTTTTCCATTTTCTGGAAACATATTTGAGAAAAAGAGTAAAGAAGTCGTCTCTAATACCTTTGCATACAATGCGTTTGGGACAATATCGAAGTTCTACAGGCTTCGTGAAAAGTGCTTGGAGAAACCACAGCAGGAACAATAACAACTGTTTTGTTTTTAGGTCAGTATATAAAAGTCTCGGTGCTGAACTTCCATGGACTATTCCATTTAACCCTTTCCACAAACTGCCTAAGATAGTATTCTAATTGTACAGGTGGAAGCCGGTCCAGCAACTTGTCTGAGGCCACACGTGTTGTAAGCGGCAGACCTGACCTTCACACTCAGCCCTGACTGAGCCCAGACCCCTGAAAGACCTCGAGAGCACCAGCTTAGAGCTCACTGTTCAGCGAGGCTGAGGTTCCCAGTTCTAAAGCATTTGCTTGAGGTCACACAATTAGTTAACCAAAGAGCTGGGATGAGAATCAGGTGTCCTGCCTCCTAGGCCAGGGTGACATGGTTGAAAAAGCTTGTACTGACAGGTAACCGTGGGCTGACTAGCATCTCCAAACTCCAAGTTCCCCTCTGCAGAATCAGCGTGGAAATCCCTACCTCATAGTTTGGAGCGAAGAGCAAATGCCATAGTAAATGCCATACAAAGCCCCAGTGTTGACCCTGGCACTCGTTAGGACTGAATCATACTACAATTACTAATATTATTATTTACCCTGGCAACGGTGCTGCCCTGTTTCACTCACAAAGTTCCTCCTCGTCTGCTGAAATAATAAGCAGGCCTTGTTTCCTTAACCGGACAGGGACACGGCTGGGAACAGCGCAGGCCCTTGTAGATCCTTAGTCTTACCTACCCTGGTTTTTTTTGTTGTTGTTTTTTAATCTTGGCTGTGCCACGTGGCTTGTGGGATCTCAGTTCCCCAACCGGGGATTGAATCCAGGCCACGGCAGTGAAAGCCTGAATCCTAGCCACTAGACCACGAGGGAACTCCCTCAGCTGGCCTATTGTTCGGAGTAATCATCCAAACCCAAGGTTGGGTTCTGAGAACTGGGCTGAGATCTGGCCCAGAGCTGACTGGCCTCTGTGAGTGAGGAGGTGGGAGTAAAGTGACCGATGTCTTGGTTTGCTCAGGACTGAGGGGTTTTCTTGGACATGGAACTTTCAGTCCTAAAGCCAGGACTGTCCTGGAAATGGCTGGCCACACAAGATGGCAGCAAGTCTAGGCCAGAGTGCATATCCTTGGGGAGCTCTGGGCATTTTGGGGGGCGCTGATCTGTTGGCACTCACAAGGGTGGCGAGGGATTTCCTCAGCCAGTTGGCAGAGGTCCTCTCTCTCTGGCCAAGAGTAAAGAGAATCCACCTTACTGTTGAATGAGGCTTGATATCAGGTAACTTAAGTATGAAACAATCGCAGCAGCTATTGGAGGACACGAAGGACTCCTCGCCCCTCGCTAGGCCTTCGGGGTGCCCTCAGCTGCTCTGCTCCTTCCACTAGGAGCACCAACCAGCCACTCCCTAGAGAGAGGCAGCTGCAGAGAGGACCCCAGTCTGCTGGGACCAGGGGTGCGGGCTCCTCATTGGCAGGGCCCCTCCTAGAGGCTTGGGGGCATTTTGTACGTGTGATTTTGCATTATTTTTCTTAAAGAAGGTCCTCAAACTGCATAAGCTTCCGGGTCCCTCAAAGCCTGGATCCACCCCTGGCTGAAGGCAGTGGCTATCAGGGCTGAACTTGGACCTCAGCAGGGTAGGAAATTGCTCCCAGAAGAGAGTTTAGGGCATCTCCAGCCTCAGAACCTGAAGCCACCCTTGCAGAGTCATTGCCCAGTGAAGGTGAAGGAATTTGGGTAATGAAGACATCCCTGGGGAAAATAGCTATGATCCAAAACTCCCACAGGGCAGGGCCCATGGGATGGAGGGGTTACAGAGAGCTAAGGGAACAATGCCTTGAAAAGAGGGAGACTGGCCCCTTACTGCCACTGGACTTCTGGTGGGTAGCATCTTCCTGGAAGCTTTGTTCTCAGCACTGGATTCCTGGAAAGGTGAGGCTAGCTGGCGTCCCCTAGGGCTCAAAGGCTGGAGTGTGGCCGCTGAGGAAAAGGCACTGTGGGCCCTGAGCTGTGCGGCCCTGGGCAGGATGCTTCCTCCCCCATCTGCAAAATGCCTGACTCTTAAGAACCCGCCCAGCTGAGAAATTTGATGAGACAAACTAGAAACCCAGCCTGCTACTCTCTCTCCAACCTCTGCAAGAACTGCCCCATTCCATCCAAAAAAAAAAAAAAAAAAAAAGAGCAAAATTGTCCAAGGTCATGGGGTGAATCTTTTGTCAGTCTGTGCATCTGTGCAAAGCAGGAAACCCAGGCAGGAAAGAACAGTCTTGACCTACAGCTGCTCCCCTAGCGGTGTGGCAAATAGAATGGGCAGGAGTTTGGGAGACCAGATCTCAGTCCTGGCTATCACTGTCCTCTGTCCCCACGTCTGTCTATGCCCTTAAATGCTGGTGGCAGGGGGAGGAATGCCACTAACATTCTTATTCTGATTTTTTCGGAGGGTGTTGTAAGAATCAAATATGAAAGGATAAAGTTCCACTCATACTTAAAGGGTTATTGTTTACTTAATTCCTTGAAAGAAAATCACAGTGAGAACTTTCTCCATCCCAGGAGGGCTTAGTTTATTGAGAATGATTTCAACACCCTCCAGAGTGGCTTTCACACCTGGCCTAGCCTGCTGGTAAATGCTCAGCCCGGAGACCTTTCAGCTGGATCTCACTGTTATGTAAAGGGACCAAATACGGCCTTAGTGTATTGGCCTAAAATGTTCCCATGTTTATTGATGGGTCCCCATGTTTATTTAATGTTCCCATATTTATCACAGCAGGCTAGGGCCAGTAGTCCAAAGCATGTCAGCGCCAAGCTCCAATTGTTACACATCTAACTGCTTTAAATATACTCCAAAGAGACATTTGTAGTTATTTAGAGCCTACCTACATTGCATACGCTATGAAACTGCACAGAACATCTGCCAACCAGATATGATCTGACCCAGAGAACTGCCCCCCCCCAAACCTTGCTTCTGAGCGACACCACCTAAATATGTCAGCACCCTCTCCACCCTCCGCACCCGCCCTGCCCCGGAGTTCTCTTGCCTCACGCCCCTTCTGGGTGGTGGCCTTTTGCCAGGGTCTCTAGAAGGTCTCTTGCTGGCAGGGCCTTCACCTCCTATTGTCCAAGTGTCACCCAATAAAGCTTACGTGTGGCTGCCTCTCATGGTCCCGTCTCTTCCTCGATCAACCCTAAAGTCCTCGAACTTACCACGCTCACTCAGCCCCAACCTGAATCAGAAAACCTCAGACATTTCCCCAGGGGTCACCTTAGGTGTTTGTACAGACATCAGCAAGCCTCCTAAGGCTGAAAGTTCTCCACACAGGACTTCACTGCTCAGCACTCAGGGCCTTTGGGGTGGCAGCAGCTCCTGGAAGCCAGAGGGGCAAAGCCCTAGCACTCCAGGTGTCAGGCTTGTAAGGAAACCTGGAGGTGGGGATGGCTCCAGAGTCCACCAGGTGTGTGCCTGGGATAGGATCCAGGCAGACAGGGCTCCAGGGTGCTGTCGCTGTAGGTTAGAACTTGGCCGGTAATTTACCCAAGAGACATCACTGAAGAGTGAGCACTGAAGCTGGAGGGATCTCTCGTGGAGACCAAGTGCAGCTTCATTTTACAGAGAAGGAAATTGAAGTCTGGGAAGTTGTGGGAAGTGACTTGCCTGATCACATACTAATTACTGACGGGGCTGGGGAGCCTAGTCCATTACTTTTCAACCACAATACCCTACTTAAACATGCACAGGGCCAAATTGTACCAGTGAGCTACTTACGTGATGTGCTATGAGAACAGTACCTGCAGATTGGCCGTTCACGTTATCTGACAGCTGTAAGATCAGAACATCTCATTTCCCAGCTACAGTGACTGGTTCAGGGTGAGAATTATGTCAGTCGGGGTATGTCCTCTCTAGCTACACACAGACCTGGGCAGTGTGGGTCTAAACCTGCCGTGGATCCCTTGCCTCACGTAGAGAATGAGAATGAAGACTGGAGATAGAGACTGAATCCTGGCAACATTGTTTGAGCTTCTGGATCAAGCCTCACCTGAAGTTCTCCCAGGACTTTTCAGTCATGAAAGACCTGGAATATCCCTTCCCTACATAACAAATCTGAGTCAGATTTTCTATCATTTGCGGCATACCCTGGAGTGGCAAATCGGCCGTCTCCCTGTGGTTATTTTCTACCATCATTCTTTGGCTACGGTCCTTCTGATCACTCGTGTGGATGCAGATCAACCTCCTGCAGTTCCCTCTTGTGATGCTCTCAAAGTTCAGCTCCGTTTGACAGACATTTACTGGACTTCTACTGTATGCCAGGCCCTGTGTTATGCTTTGGGAAAGAAACAAAATTTTTAGGACACAGTTCCTGCTTTCAAGGAATTTATAGACTCAGAATATATTATTAAATGAACTGCAACACGCAGTGATATGTGCACTTTTGCAAGTCCCGAGCAAGACCCAGAAAGAGTACCTAGGAGGAAGAAATTCAGTGTCAGGAGCTGAGGCAGTTATACTGAACGATAAAGTGAGAGTGACTTGGAAGCAAGAGACTCTTGGATGATGACAGCTTTTTCCTAACCTTAGCTGGCCTGGCTTTAAGCGGTTGTGGGTCCTTAGTACCCCTCCTCCAAGACTAGTTCTTTCCAATGTGTGATGCCTTCCGGAAAGAAGTTTAGATTAAGTACCTCAGGGTCTGAGCTAAGGGCCATTTGGCCATATGGGCTACTCCGGGGTTTTCAGGTTGGAGAAGAGATGAATATTTTCAAATGTATATTTTGATGTTTATGTTCATATACTTGAGGATATATGGAGAATAAGAAAGCATTGCATTTATTTTATGAGGTCTTAGTAAACTGAGACAGGACCAATATGGGCAGATGTTACGAGACCCTTTATAAAACCCTGGCTAAGCTGTCTAGCCTTTCCTCCTGCCATTCCTGTCCCCCTCCTCCCCCCCCCCCACCCCATACCTGCCACATGGGACCCCTGAGCAAAACTGAACTACTTCTTGTTCCCAAGACACACTGGGAACTATGTGTTCCCAGTATCTCTCCACGTCTTCTTCTTCCAGGAAGGCCTCCTTTTTCACCAACACAGGGCCTCTTCATCCTCTGCACTTCACCTAAAACCTTCCCACCCCTTCCTGGGAGACCCACGTTTTCCTTTCCACATCTGTCCCACATCCTTTGTACACACCCTGTGGAGGGAGGGGAAGAGAGCAACAGACCTAAAGACAGGAAAGTGTGAAATTGAGAAAACAGGAAGCTCTGCAGGGCCCAGGCCAGCAAAGCTCAGTCAGACAGGTCGTCCTTTTCTCTGCCGCCACTGAGGGCCACAGTTAACAGTGGTCAGCTCTGTCACCCATTGGGACTTCTATTTAGAATGACATCCTCTGTGCCCCAAGATGCTTTCAAGGCCCTTCTGGAAGGATCTAGCCCAGCTGGACAACCCCCACCCAACCGCTGAAACCACCCATAAGCCACCTGCTACCCCAAAAGCACAGCTGTCCTCAGATTGTTATTGGTGGCAGGGATGCCTCCTCTCTAGGTTGGATGTTTTTTGGAACAGCAGCTGTATATTCTCATTTTTCTGTCTTCGATGCCTAGCACACTACCTTACTTATAGAAGATACTCAATAAATGTATGTTGAATGAGTCAGTGATGAATAAATACAAGAATGAATGAATGAACACTTCCCATGGATGAAGACTTGTGATTTAAAAAAAAAAAAACCCACTGAGTTCTGATTATGCTAACTACGGGCTTTGGAAGCCTTATCTTTCTCACCTGAATAATGAGGACAGGGGGCACCTGTGTTCAGGCTCAAAACTGTGGATTCTACAAAAAATGGACAGAAGATCTAAGGAGACATTTCTCCAAAGAAGACATACAGATGGCCAAAAAGCACATGAAAATATGCTCAACATCACTAATTATTAGAGAAACGCAAATTAAAACTACAATGAGGTATTACCTCACACTGGTCAGAATGGCCATCATCAAAAAGTCTACAAACAATAAATGCTGGAGAGGGTGTAGAGAAAAGGGAACCCTCTTGCATTGTTGGTGGGAATGTAGATTGATACAGCCACTATGGAGAACAGTATGCAGGTTCCTTCAAAAAACTAAAAATAGAACTAGCATATGATCCAGCAGTCCCACTCCTGGGCATATATCCAGAAAAGATGAAAACTCTGATTCAAAAAGTTACACACACCCCAATGTTAATAGCAGCACTATTTACAAGACATGGAAGCAACCTAAATGTCCATTGATAGAGGAATGGATAAAGATGTGGTACATATATGAAATGGACTATTACTCAGCCATAAAAAAGAATGAAATAATGCCTCTTGCAGCAACATGGATAGACTTAGAGATTATCCTACCAAGTGAAGTAAGTCAGACAGAGAAAGACAAATATCATATATCACATAAATATGGAATCTGAAAACATGATACAAATGAACTTATTAATATTTACAAAACAGAAACAGACTCACAGACTTTGAAAACAAACTTATGGTTACCAAAGGGGGAAGGTGGGGGAAGGGATAAATTAGGAGTTTGGAATTAACCCATACACACTACTATAAATAAAACAGATAATCAACAAGGACCTACTGTAGAGCACAAGGAACTCTACTCAATATACTGTAATAACCTATATGGGAAAAGAATCTGAGAAAGAATGGATATATGTATATGTATGACTGAGTCACTGCTGTATAACTGATACTAATGCAACACTGTAAATCAACTATGCTCCAATATAAAATGAAAATTAAATGGAAACAAATGTGGATTCTAAGAGTACTGAACTTTCTTACAATGACAAGCTTCCCCGAGTGAAATCTGCTGCAAGAGCTCTTAAAATGCTCTTTCAGTCTGATGATTCCCATTGGAATCCTGCACGGGCTGGAGGACCAGGTGCCACCACCGCAGCCCCTTCTTAACGCAAAGGCTCTTGTGCTAACTTGCCCAGGGTGCCATGCTAGTTAGGGTAGAGCTGGATACCGCATCCAGTTCTCTTTCTACAAGACCACCTGCCCCATCACACTGATGACAGCTAGAGGGCTGCAGACATTTAAATATGTCAAGTGCACGCCAGAGAAATCAGTGCAGTTGCTAACTGAAACCTGGGGCCGTAACTGGAAGGGATAAAGGGACGTTGGTCTCATCGGAAATGTGAAACCAAGAAAGAGACTGGCGAGACTTCTTGGCACCCAATTTGGGTTAGAAGAAGTGAAAGAGAAACTGGGAAACGGAAATGAAGGGAAGAAAGAGTTTGAAAGGAGGTTATTATAAGACACTGGCCAGTTGGACTAGGGGCCAGTTTCCTTCTAGTAGCTCTGTGCCATTCCCAGCAATGAGGGGTGGCTCTTGGCTGGGGTGCCTTGCTTGGCTGTGGTACAGGAAGAAGAGATACTGGGCTATGGGCTTGGGGTCACTGTGCTTCAAAGTTAAGGGGGCAGAAGGTTATAAAGCCCTAATCCCACCTGACTCTCTTGAAGAACTGGTGGAAAAGGAAGGTTTGCGTTCCTGGCAAGAAGATTTTAGAATACGGCAGCGGTAGCTGATGCATGATACGTTTCAGCATCCAGGAAGCCTGCTCTTCACCCCGCGGTTGAGACCAGAAGCTGTTCTTCAGAGCGGGGAGAAACAGAGAAGACTTTAGTGTCAGATGTCTATGCTAAAAATGTAGGAGTTTAATTTTCCTGGTTCTGTTACCCCAAGAGATTTTGGCTTCACCGGGATTTTTGGAGGCGTGTTTCTGTGGTTAGATGTTAGAAGCCCAGGTGGAAAAGTTAAGCACATTTCTTTCAGGCTGCATGCGGCGGACACTGTTTCTTGGCTACCCCCCAAAGTCTCTCTCAACTCCCTTCTGCCTTGCCATTTCTCACTCTCAAGGTTAGAATTTGTCACATATTCACTTCCACACTCTTCCTTGAAGATAGGGGTGAGCATATGACCCTGTTCTAACCCATGAGATATAAATGGAAGCCTAAGAGGGTAGAACTTAGGGGATTCTGAGAAAGTTTATGCCTTCATAATAAACATAATTATCTATCCAATCATAACATAATCATCAAAGTGATAGCCTATCACCTTTGCTATATTCTAGTCCCACAAAAATTGCTTTTGAAAAAAATCACACCTCAGTTTTACAAGTTTGGAATCGCTACATATTCGCTTCCCTTCTTAGAGATTCAAAATACACACAAGCATATTAAATGTACTGAGAAGTCTTGGTTATCAGTTATGAAGACATTCACCTGCAAAAGCAGAAAATTCAGCTGCTTTTTTAATAGGGCTTTTTTTTTTTTTTTTTTTAAAAGACAAGAAGCATGGAGAGACCTTGGTTCAATGAACTAGTTGTGCCAGAGCAGATGTCACTGCAATTTTCTTGGTCTTCCCTCACAGTGATGTGATGGCTGCTGTAGTTCCAGCTATCACGTTTGTATTTACAGTAGGTAAGAGGAGGAAGGGAAAATCCCAAGTTGGCCCTCTATTTTGTTTATTATGAAGGCAAAAATGTACCTTATTTTACTGTGCTTTGCAGATATGACATTTTTTATGAATTGAAGATTCAGGGCAACCCTGCATTATCAGATGATGATTAGTATTTTTTAACAATAAAGTTATTTAAATTAAGGTATGTACACTAATCATTAGAGAAATGCAAATCAAAACCACAATGAGGGGGCTTCCCTGGTGGTGCAGTGGTTGAGAGTCTGCCTGCCGATGAAGGGGACACAGGTTCGTGCCCCGGTCTGGGAAGATCCCACATGCCGCAGAGCGGCTGGGCCCGTGAGCCATGGCCACTGAGCCAGTGCGTCCGGAGCTCTGCAACAGGAGAGGCCACAATAGTGAGAGGCCCCAATAGTGAGAGGCCCGAGTATGGCTAAAAAAAAAATCCACAATGAGGTATCACCTCACATCAGTCAGAATGGCCATCATCAAAGAATCTACAAAAAATAAATTCTGGAGAGGGTGTGGAGAAAAGGGAACACTCTTGCACTGCTGGTGGGAATGTAAATTGGTACAGCCACTATGGAGAACAGTATGGAGGTTCCTTAAAAAACTAAAAATAGAACTACCATATGACCCAGCAATGCCACTGCTGGGCATATACCCTAAGAAAACCATAATTCAAAAAGAGTCATGTACCACAGTGTTCATTGCAGCACTATTTACAATAGCCAGGACATGGAAGCAACCTAAGTGTCCATCAACAGATGAATGGATAAAGAAGATGTGGCACATATATACAATGGAATATTACTCAGCCATAAAAGAAATGAAATTGAGTTATTTGTAATGAGGTGGATGGACTAGAATCTGTCATACAGAGTGAAGTAAGTCAGAAAGAGAAAAACAAATACCGTATGCTAACACACATATATGGAATCTAAAAAAAAAAATGGTTCTGGGCTTCCCTGGTGGCGCGGTGGTTGAGAGTCCGCCTGCCGATGCAGGGGACGCGGGTTCGTGCCCCGGTCAGGGAAGATCCCACATGCCGCGGAGCGGCTAGGCCCGTGAGCCATGGTCGCTGAGCCTGCGCATCCAGAACCTGTGCTCTGCAACGAGGGAGGCCACAACAGTGAGAGGCCCGTGTACCACACACACAAAACAATGGTTCTGATGAACCTAGGAGCAGGACAGGAATAAAGACACAGATGTAGAGAATGAACTTGAGGACACTGGGAGGGGGAAGCAGAAGCTGGAAAGAAGTGTGAGAGTAGAATTGACATATATACACTACCAAATATAAAATAGATAGCTACTGGGAAGCAGCTGCATAGCACAGGGAGATCAGCTCGGTGCTTTGTGACCACTTAGAGGGGTGGGATAGGGAGGGTGGGAGGGAGACACAAGAGGGAGGAGATATGGGGATATATGTATACGTATAGCTGATTCACTTTGTTATACAGCAGAAACTAACACAACACTGTAAAACAATTATACTCCAATAAAAATGTTTATAAAAAAGTAAAGTATGTACATTGTGTTTTTAGATATGATGATATTGCATACTTAATAGATTACAGTGTAGTGTAAACAACATTTTTAAAATAAATTTATTTATTTATTTATTTTTGGCTGCATTGGGTCTTCGTTGCTGTGTGGGCTTTCTCCAGTTGCGGTGAGTGGGAGCTACTCTTGGTTATGGTGCACGGACTTCTCACTGCGGTGGCTTCTCTTGTTGTGGAGCACAGGCTCTAGGCGCGTGGGCTTCAGTAGTTGCGGTACACAGGTCCAGTAGTTGTGGCTCGCAGGCTCTAGAGCACAAGCTCAGTAGTTATGTGGCTCACGGGCCTAGTTGCTCCGCGGCATGTGGGATCTTCCCAGACCAGGGCTCGAACCTGTGTACCTTGCATTGGCAGGTGGATTCTTAACCACTGTGCCACCAGGGAAGCCCAGTGTAAACAACTTTTATATGACCTGGGAAACCAAGAAATTCATGTGACTCAATTTATTGAGGTATTTGCATTATCGTGGTGGTCTGGAACCAAACCCCAAATATCTCTGAGGTATGCCTACACTGATTTCTGACTCACAGATACTGTGAGGTAATAAATGTGAGTGTCATTTTAAATGCTAATTTTTACACCACAATAGGAGACCCCTGGGAAGGTGCCAGCTCTCAATATAAGACTCTAGCTTGTAGGTTGGTTCTGGTACACGGTGTCTGGGGCTAATGGTTTTCCCATGTGGCCCACTTACTTTTCTTGGGTACTTTTCCTCCAGCAAAGGTGTTCTAATCTAGCAAGCTCTTTTACATATAAAACGCTCAAAAAATGAAACAGTCCCAAACACATGATGTTCTTCCATGAGTTTCATCACCTCTTATTGGTCTTTGAGTCTTTAGAAATACCTCGTATGGAGCGTTCATTCCAGGTTTCATCGACTTGCAGAGAAATTGGCTGACCTCACTGGGGGTTCTGGGTTTTTATGGAGGGTTCATTCATAGGCAATGATCAAATCATTGGTCACTGGCTACAGATTCAACCTCTAGCCCCTCTCCCCTCCCTGGAGGTCTAAGGGTGGGACTGAAAGTTCTAACCCTCCAATCACAGGGTTGGTTCCCCTGGCAACCAGCCCCCATCCTTAGGTGACCTAGGGACAATCCCAATTCATTCATTCACATAACAAAAGACACTTTGATCTGTCTTACCACTTAGGAAATGCCAAGGGTTTTAGAAGCTCTGTGCTAGAAATGGAGATGAAGACCAAATATATACTTATTATAAATCACAATATCCCAGTCTACTCCCTGCTCTTCATACATTCATCCCTTATAGCAAAACAATCATAAAGGTCTCAAAAGACACTGGCACATTACCAGAATCTCATTCAGTCATTAATAACTATCTAGCCCGTCATCATATCGCATGAAAGTGTCTCCCCGGGCAAGGCCACTTGGGTTTCCAGGCTCCCATTCTACCTTGTCAGCTTCCCAAGGCAGGAGCATTGTCTGCTAACACAGCTGCACGCTTTCAGGCACCGGATATGACTGAACTATGAGTCAATATCATCTCTTCTCTGAACCTCTCTCAAGGTGTTAATGTTGGATTTCCCTTATTAAATAACCCATCCATTCATTCCCTCACCTTCAGCTACTCTTTTCCCTTTTCTCCATTTATACCCAAACCATTCCACCTTCAGAAGGGACAACAGGTGGGGTCACTACACTGGTCTACACTGCAGGCAGCAACACTAGTCTAGCAAGTGCCTTCCCCTCCGCTCATGCCTGTTACACAGGCCAAGAACCTTTACCATCTGACAATATGACTGCATTCACTGTTCAACCCAATTTTGCCAGGTGGGGTGAAGGCACATCCCACCCCATCAGGCCCTTAGAAATTCTGTCTGACATAAAGGTTAAAAACATACTTACAGTCTCTTGCTGAGGAATCATCCCCGCTTCCAGCCCTTGTAGGTGTAGCCCTGGTCCTGCCACCACAGCATCAAGTAAGAAAGAAAAATTTGAGGTGATGGGGGGGCTAGAAAGAATACCCACATTTTTCCTCACCCCATCCCCAGATCCACCAGAAAAACAGAGAAACCTGTCCAGTGGGGACACTCCTTTAGCGCCACTCATGTTCACGTTGAGTGTGAGCATAGGCTCGTGAAGGCATCTGAGCCAGTCCTTCATGCTTTAAACTCCCGGCTTTAGACAGCCAACGTTTGAATTGCCTGTTCCAATTCTCTAGCAAACCAGTACTCTGAGGACGATCTTGCTCTGTGTGTTTGTTGGATATTGTGGACCATAAAGTGTGTTCCTTGGTCTGAAGACACGGAGGTTCAGCCATCCACCTTGGTGCAATAATACCTGTTCCGGTTCTTTTATAAGACCCTGAGCATTTGTATCTCCCACTGGGTGAGAAAACCTCAGTCTAGCATCAGTGTCTATTCCTGTCAGGACCTATTTGCAGCGCCCACACCCCTCCCCCTCCGCCTCCCCAGGGCTACCAGCATCAGTCTCACTTGCCAGCTATGTTCAGAGTCTTCCCACCAGGGAAATCGGCCACACAGCCATCTGCAGCCTCTGTCTCTTCTCAACTGAAAGAAGATACACAATGTGAGAATTTTGAGTTAAGCTTTAGTCAGCGTCTTCCTGAGGACTATAGCCTGGGAGACAGCCTCTCAGTAGCTCTGAGAAACTGCTCCTAAGAGGTCAGGGCTGGTGGCGGGGGGGAAGCTAGTTTATAAGTGATTTTAAAAATTTTGAGGGGGTCGCTACAGAATACATGCAGGCAAGCATACTTCTTGGTAAGAGATGACTGCTGGTCGCAAAGAACAGATATTTCAAGTTAATGATTGTAGTGCTTTTCTATGTGTGGGAAAATGCAAGAAGCTGGGTTCATTAAAATTCTTCCTGAGATACATGTAACTCTCTAAGGGGCCTGTTTGTCCAAAGCACAGAGCATCCTGTCCTTAACTTCCTCTGTCTGAATCACAGAGTGCACTGTGGGTCAGTGACTGAAGAGGGTTCATCTTTGTAGACTTGCTCTCTTGCAAACTCTCTTTGCTCTTCTTTCTTGTTTGCAGTCTCTTGTTGGCAGACAGAACGGTTCTCATTGACATTGTGTGCCTTAGAGTGTATGGGAGAACTACATCCAGACTCAGCCCATTCCTGCATTGCTGAGGTGCCCACGACCCACTTTCAAGGGCGCAGGTAGCCACCTTAAGTGAGCACATGGGGAGATTTTCTTGTTGACTGCAATTGTCTTCCAAACCTGGGCACCAACGTCCCCTTCTTTAATGTACCCCTCAAATTTCTATAGTGATTTCCACAGGGCTGTGTGCCGTACAGACACCCCTTTAATAGGCCAAGTTTCTGTTGCCCTTCTGCCTGACCGTACGGCCAGGCCATTGGCCACTGACCATGAGTCAGTAAAAACCCAAACATTGGGGCTTTTACCGCTACTCAATTCGTACCGCTGCTAGGAAAGCATCATGCAGTTCAGTGCACTGAGCTGATTTGGTTTTACCTTCTTCAACCAGAGTGGTGGCCTTCCAAACCGGATGTTGTCCCTTTACCCTGGAACTGCCATCCCTAAACCAAGCTGCAGTTTGCTGTTCAGTCAATAACCACTCATAGGGCTCTGTCCACATGGAAGTTGGTTCCAGCAGCTCCTCAGGTGGCTCCAAAGTCAGCCCTAGAGCCCTAGAGGCTCCCTGATAGTATCTCCTCTTTGTCTTGCTTAGACAGCATGATCTTGTATTAACCATTTACATATTATTATGGAACTCTTCGGAATGCTGCCATCCCCATTAGAGCACTTCTCCAACATCACCCTAGACATTGTGGGTATTTCAGATTTCAAGATCATTTTCTGTCCTCCAGTCATAGGAGTAGCTTCAATTAATAATGTCCAGTAGCAAGGTAGTAACTGCCCCTCAAAGGGAAATTCTCTAGTCCAGAGCCCCAGTGGTCCTCACCATAAGCCCCAGTCTATGCTCCATGTAGGGCTATGGCACAGAGGATTGGTCCCTCCCAGCTCTCTAGCTTCTGTCCTACACTGTGTGGGCAATTCTCATTTAGCATATCTAATTAATACTTCTTGAAGGCAGGATTTACATGTCTGCTGCTTTACAATATTAGGTAGGGGAAACGACCACTTCACATAAAACCTGTTCAAACATACCAGTTCTCCTACAACCTTTTACCTTAATTGCATCAACACTTATGTTTCTACCTGTAGCCTCCATTAGGACTCTATCAACAAGTTTTGGCATTATAATACTAAGTAGGGAACGTGTTCCCTGACTAGACATGATATCCATTCCCATCAAACATCCAGGTAAAGGAGCCATAACTGCTTTACATTATACCTGCTTAAACATTACAACTTTCACAATCCTATCCATGCTTACATTTTTATGTTCTGTCAGTCTAATTGTAGCCTGAACCTGGGCTTCACCAATGGGTTTTGGTACCATAGTGTCTGGGGCTCCGGTATCAGGGAGTCCTGGAAATGTCTCTTTTTTACCTGCTGACCACTTTATCCACTTTTGTGCAAAAGGCTTTGGATCCCAGGTGAGGGGTTGAGTCAAGGGACCCTGGCCTTTTCATCAATCTTTATCTTGATGACTCAGCCTAACTGTTGCCACAAGCAATCGCTGGTCAGGTTTTTCACTGGAATCTCTGCCTTCCAGACTTTCAAATTTCTCTGTAAATAGAGCAGACTTGTTTGGGGCCCTTAAAGTTGGGGGACCAGAAGGGGGTCTCTTTGGTAGTGCTGTATTAAAAACTGTTTTAATCCCATCAATGTCCGTTTCATTCTTTCCATTTCATGATAACCCTCTAAAGATTGCCATGCTGCGGGGATGAGTCCCATGACACTCCCCTTTTTGTTTCATTCCTATCAAAAGTTGCTTAATTCACCTTATTTCTTAATAACTGTTTAAAAGTTTCCACCTCCTGGGGAAGAGTCTCTTGAAGGTACCTTTGGCTTCTTCTCATTCTCTTTTTATTTAACCTGTCTTCATTAGCATCTGTAAGACCCATGAGGGGAAATTGAGACAACACATTTGATAAGGCTTCCTGGACTGTTATTCAGTTTTGCAACAATAAGGTTACATGGGGCGTCCACGTGAAAGGGGTCTCCTTAACCACAGTATTTGCCATGACTGTTGCCAAAATCTTGGCTTTCTGTGCACCGATGCCAAACAGAAATTTGGAGACAGAGTTATGGAGGAAAAAGGAAAAGTGGCTTTATTTCTTTGCCAGGCAGAGAGGGAACACAGTAGGCTAGCGCCTCAAGAACTGTGCCCCCCTCCCTGGGGAATAGGGAGAAGTTAGATAGTCAGGACTCGTGATCAGAGGTGTGTGATAAGGATCAAGGTAGTAACAGTCTTGCATTCTTTCTTTGGCAAAGTTTCCCAAGGATGGCGTTGCTGACAAGATGAGGGTGTGTGCAGGGTCTCCTAATCTTGATGAGTTTCTCTGGTCCCTTTAATCTTGCCTCAGGTGGCTGCTCCTCTCTTGATTAGCAACTGCTCGAATCTGCCCTTTGGAACTTAGGGAAGGTCATGGAGGCTGGAGTCTTGCCTACAAGAAATGGGGGACAAGACCTCCATGCCCGGAAGCCCCACAGGGCCCTGCTCGGCATCATGAGCTGGGTAAAGGGCATATTCAGGGGATGAACATCGCAGTCGGTCATTTTAAAGCCAGTTCTAGGAGGCTAGCATCTCAGCTGCTTCGGGTGCTCTCCTTTGGCATTCATAGGGGGAAATGGAGAGTCCCTCTTCTCAGGGTAAATAGACCCTACAGTGGCTTTTATCCAGTCTACCAGGCTGGCTGTTCCCCTGGGAATAACCTCGTGTTCACCTGGATTTTGTATCACCATCTGGGGTTGTTCAACAGTGCCTTGCGTGTCCTGAATCAACCCAAACATGCTCTTACCCTCCACAGCATTCAAAACCGAAGACACAGCCCTCAAATTAGTTACTCCCACAATCCATTTCAGTAACAGTTCTTCAGGAAGCTGATAATATCTATGATCAATGTTATGACTCTTTCACACTGATGAAATCAAATTCACATTTTATGGCAAGACAAGAAAAATTTAAACATAAAATTTTTCTTTGCCCATTGGGACCTCCTCCCTCCCCTTTAGTGTGTGTTGTGCATCTGCATTAACCAGACCTCCTTAGGAGATAACATTCTTTCTAATCTTGTAAAGGGTCACATCTCCTTAGGAGATAAACGTCCTCCTTAATCTTGCAAGGGGCTGCGATGACCCATGACCCACTACTCGCTTTGTACATGTAGATATGGATTGTGTAAACTGTCAATAATACATGGTCATTTAATGTACAGCCCTCTGTCTCAAAGACATATATAACTGTGCTTTGACCTCTAATGGGCGGAACGGTTCTGATTCTCGGAGCTTTCCGAGAGGATGCTCCCAGGTTATGACCCTCCGTTTGGCTTGAATAAAAATTTCCATTTCTTTCTTAGATCAACTGATTAGTTTTTTTGTCAACAGCCCTATACCCCCTGGTTTCAATAGTTTTTTGGTTTTGTCCTTCCCCCACAACCGACTACCTTCCTGGAGACCAGAAGTCTTTGAGGTCCTTTCTGTTTCCCTGCAAAACTTTTACCTTAGAGGGTGGCTGTGAGGCTAGTGACCAGCTCAGACTGACCAAATTCCGAGCTTGGTCTAGTACCAGGATCTGAATCAGCTCTCTCTTTCAGTTTCATTTAGGCACTGCAGAGTAACTGATTGCAGTACAGCAGCTACTCCATACCACCGGTGACCATGTGGTCACCCAGCAATCAAACGTTCTTCATCCCTTGCCCCGTCATCCTTTCTCTTTCCAGACCACATATTTCCACGAGCCAAGGCCATTCTAGCAAATTCCACTTCTCTGACACCAACTAAAGATCTGGTCACCAATTTCACTATGCGTGTGTTGGGGGGTGGTCCCCACACCAACAAGCAATTCTTCAACACCAGCTGGGTGTCCTGCAATTTAACTTAATTCTGATGCCATCTGCCTGAGATGGTGTCAGATCCCATAGATTAAAGGCTCAGTTGTACAAGAGGCTCTCCACCCCCTTTTCCCAACACACTTCAGAGGCCCGTTGTAAGTCCAGGTTGTTACTTGTCCTTCTGACCGACTTGATATAGATTGGAAGCTCCAATGACTTCCTCCTTGGGCTCAATTAATTTGCTAGAGCAGTTCACAGAACTGAGAAAAGCATTTACTCGCTAGATTACCTGTTTATGATAAAAGGATATATACTCAGAACAGCCAGCTGGAAGAGATGCTTACGGCAAGGTATGGGAAAGGGCGTGGAGCTTCCATGCTCTCTGAGGGTGCCCCTCTTCTGGAATTTCCACTGGTCTACCAATCCAGAAACTGTCTGTATCCTGTCCTTCTGGGATTTTATGGAGGCTTCATTACGTAGGCAACGATCAAATCATTGGCCATTGGCTATAGATTCAACTTCTAGCCTCTCTCCCCTCCCTGGAGGTCAAAGGGTAGTACTGAAAGTTCCAGTTCTCCAATCACAGAGTTGGTTCCCCTGGCAACCAGCCCCCCACCCCCACCCCCGTTCTTAGTTGATTTGGGGGCATTCCAAATGTCATTCAATTAACATAACAAAAGACACCTTGATCTGTCTCACCATTTAGGAAATTCCAAGGTTTGGGAACCAGGGACAAAGACCAAATATACATTTCTTATTATAAATCAATATCACAGCATCCCATCAGAAAAACTGACAGAGGACAAGATCATGTAAATCATGGAAGAAGAGATACAACTGACTAATACTATGAAAAGATAATGATAGTTAACTGTTAATCAGAGAAAGGCAAATCTAATTTCAATTTTAGAATCCATTTTGTAAGTTTTAGGTTGGCAAAGATTAAATAGAACAATAAAAACTAGTGTGGTCAAGGTCTAGGAAAGTTGGGCAATTTTATACTCTGTTGTTAGGATTGTAAAGGGATAAAACTAAACAGGAAGCCAATGATTTAAATCATGCCTATGTTCAGTGCCACCATTTATGCAGATCTTTATCTATACATTCTTTTTATTGAGAGATATTCACCAGATATTGCTGAGCGGAAAACAGAATGATCCTTTATCTCGAACTGCATATTGTAGATGGATGATTGTATAAAGTGTACAGTTCTGCCTGTACAATATACAGACTAACAGAAGGGTTTAGAAAGTCGGTCATACGCAGACCTACTAGAGAATGGACTTGAGGATATGGGGAGGGGGAAGGGTAAGCTGTGACAAAGTGAGAGAGTGGCATGGACATATATACACTACCAAACGTAAAATAGATAGCTAGTGGGAAGCAGCCGCATAGCACAGGGAGATCAGCTCGGGGCTTTGTGTCCACCTAGAGGGGTGGGATAGGGAGGGTGGGAGGGAGGGAGATGCAAGAGGGAAGAGATATGGGGACATATGTATATGTGTAACTGAGTCACTTTGTTATAAAGCAGAAACTAACACACCATTGTAAAGCAATTATCCTCCAATAAAGATGTTAAGAAAAGAAAAGAAAAGAAAGAACGACGGTCAGGGCTTCCCTGGTGGCACAGTGGTTGAGGGTCCACCTGCCGATGCAGGGGATGCGAGTTCGTGCCCCGGTCCGGGAAGATCCCACATGCCGCGGAGCGGCTGGGCCTGTGAGCCATGGCTGCTGAGCCTGCGCTTCCGGAGCCTGTGCTCCTCAACGGGAGAGACCGCGGCAGTGAGAGGCCCGCGTACAGCAAAAAAAAAAAAGAAAGAAAGAAAGACGGTCATAGTAGTTCTGATCTCGGGTGGCCTTGGCCTGCGTCGGCTTGAAGCAGGACTCTGGTTCCCAGACAGAGATTGAAGTCAGGCCACGGCAGTCAGAGTGCTGAATCAGAGTCAGTGGCCAGTGACAAGGTCCTGGCCCTTCGGCTTTGCAGAAATTAATTCCCATAAAGACAGAAAGTAGTGAAACAAGTAAAGTATTTATTAGGAGGAAAAAGAGTATGTGTGGATAGACACAGGGGCTGACTCAGAGAGAGAGTCGCACACTTGTCATAGTTTGAATCACTTATATGGGGTATTTCTTCCAGGTTTCCTTTGGCCAATCATTTCTATTTGCCTGGTTCTGAGTCTGTATTTGGTATATCTCAGGATCCTCCCACGTGTGTGTGCGCATCTCTCACCCAAGATGGATTCCAGAGAAGAGGTCTATGGGTAGGTTGACGTCACTCCCATTTTGATCTCCAAGGAGCTTTTCTGCGCATGTATAGTCGGGAAGGTCTCCTTGACCTCAAGAATGAGAAATATGCGGTCTCTATCTTTTATCTAAGTGGGGCTCAGCCTCCTCCCTCACTCCTGCTATCTTGGAGTATCTGTCCACAGGGGACAAACTCCAACTACTCAGCCTGGGGCCCATCTATCTCCTGCCTCAGTTCTTTCCGGAGGGTGGGATTTGGGGTTATCTTTCCTCACTTATCAAGTTTGAGAGACCAGCATGTTCCCACCCATCTTCACACACCTCTGTGACAATAGGCCCAGGTCCTTGGCCCCTTTCCAGGCACTTGGCCAAACTGGATGCCCAGGGCACAGCCACCATGAGAAAGGAGGCCCTGGTAGTTGGGAATGCAAAGGAAATTGTAAAGGAAATTTTGGCCCACCGAGAGGAGAAAAGAAAAGTAATTCATTTTAATACTGAAGAACATCGCCTTTGAATCTGGGAGAAGCTTCCTGGACTAGGCTGCCCTAAGAAGACCACATATAGTTGCTTATGTAAATTTTCAGTACCTTTTTCTGGAGCGTTCGTCTATACCTCCCACTCCCTTATATTGTGAAAGAATGTAACTCAGCCAAACCGTGAAGTCCTCTACCAGATGGTGTTTCACAGCCCAGCCTAAACAATGTTGACTCAGACTGACAAGGAGAGGTTTGGTGCCTGTAACCATAACTTGTACATCTGGGGATGGGGAGAGTTTCTCCAACTTTTCATCCTGTTTTCTTGGAAACAGTTGGACCTATTTAAACTGTGTCTGGATGGAAATTTTTACAAAAAACAAAAATGAAGATTTCCTTTCAAAAATCCTTTTTAGGTTTTGTTTTCCCCAGGCCCAATAGTCACTATAACGGGAAGACTAAAAAAGGAAAAAAACATGTGAACCTTGGGTTTTCTCTGGAGAAGGTGACAACTGATATTCTGCAGCTCTTCTGCTCAGGGGCTGGAAACCCCAAAGTGATGGCGCCAGGCTGATGTGGGGGAAGATGGTAGACCGAGAGTGTCCCCCCTTCTAAAGGGCTGGCCTAAACCCAGAGTCCAGAGTGTCACCTAATCCTCTGGTGTTTAAAAAAGGCAGAAATTGGATTTTCATGTCGACTCTCCCAACATGTAAACATGAGCAACTGATTGGAACAGTGAAAAATTATTTTATGAAACAGCAGGAGAGACCCTAGGGATCATCTTGTTGAATCCATCATTTTGGAGATAGACGTCTGAGGTCCAGAGGAACAAATGACTTGCCAGGATGATACCAGAGTCTAGACCTACTTCTTCCTGCTGTGATTTTATTAACTGGCATTCAACTGATGGCTCTTTTAAATAACCAGACATATTTAGTTAGGTGAGTTCTTTCCCTCCCTCTTCTTTTCTCTCTCTCTCCTTCCCGCCCTCTTGGTTCTTTCAAGTATTCATTCATTCACATATATCTCCTTTCCATTATTTTCTAGACAATTTAAGTTTTGAATTCCTCTGATTCAGGAGGTATTTACGAGAGTGCTTCTTAATTCTAAGTACTTAAGAGTTTAAAAAAAATGTTTATTTATTATTTATTTTTGGCTGCTCTGTGTCTTAGTTGTGGCACGTGGGATCTTTGCTGCAGAATGCAGACTCTTAGTTGCAGCGTGCATGCGGAATCTAGTTCCCCATCCAGGGATTGAAACTGGACGCCCTGCATTGCGAGCGGGGAGTCTTACCCACTGAACCACCAGGGAAGTCCCAAAGTACTTAAGACTTTTTAAGGTGTGCTTTTACCATGTATTTCTAATTTTATTGCCCTACGCTCAGGACATTCGGCTTGTAAATCTCCACTTTTATATTTCGTTGATAGGTTTTCTTTGGAGCCAAATATATGATCAATTTTTATAAAGATTCCAAGAGCAAAATAAAATAATGTCTATTTTTCATCAGTTAAGGCACAGAATTCTGTGTATGTACCAGATCAAACTTGTTGATTGTAATATTCAGATTCTCTAGTCATTTATTTCTGTTTTACTAGATCTGTCAAATTCAGAAGAAGTACATTAAAGTATTTCAATATGTATATACAGCGTGTGTGCGCATGATTTAAATTAAGTCCTCGTATTTTTGGTAGTTTTTGTTTTACGTATCTTGTAACTATGCTGTTGGGAATATCAAAACTTATAGTTTTCTTCAAACTGTAGCTTTTACCATACTATAATGTTTCTCATAACTCTAATACTTTTGACTTTAAATTCTACTTTATCTGATGTTAGTAAATCTATCTGCTTTCTTTCTGAATGTCTCTGTTTGATATCTCTTTGTTTATCCCTTTATTTTCTTTAAGTATATCATTATTTTAATATACTCTACCCATGCTTATTATTAAAAATATAAGAAATACAGGAAAGTATAAGGAAGAAACACATTACCAAAAATTCTACTATCTAAAGGTAACTGATGGTAACATTTGGTTGACATCATTCCAGACAGCTCTTTATGCATATATAGAAAGAAGGATCCCGATAACGACAAAGATAGAGATATAAAAACAATTGTGTATTACTCAGCCATAAAAAGAAACGAAAATGAGTTTTTTGTAGTGAGGTGGATGGATCTAGAGTCTGTCACACAGAGTGAAGTAAGTCAAAAAGGGAAAAACAAATACCGTATGCTAACACATATATATGGAATCAAAAAAAAAAAAAAGGTTATGAAGAACCTAGGGGCAGGACAGGAATAAGGACACAGACGTAGAGAATGAACTTGGAGACACGGGAAGGATGAAGGGGAAGCTGGGACGAAGTGAGAGAGTGGCATGGACATATATACACTACCAAATGTAAAATAGATAGCTAGTGGGTAGCAGCCACATAGCACAGGGAGATCAGCTCTGCGCTCTGTGACCACCTAGAGGGGTGGGATAGGGAGGGTGGGAGGGAGACGCAAGAGGGAAGAGATATGGGGATATATGTATATGTATAGCTGATTCATTTTGTTATAAAGCAGATACTAACGTCCCATTGTAAAGCAATTATACTCCAATAAAGATGTTAAAAAAAATTCTGTAAGGATGGTATCATTCCATATGTGACATATTTTTAAAAATAAATACTACACTTAACTTTGAATGAGTTTAATAGAAACAAATGCTTAGATCAAACTACTTAAGGTAATTGTTTGTTTGTTTTTTCTCTACAAGGGAAAAAATTTCCTAAAAGATGCCACAAAATGTAAGGAAATTTAAGAAGTTGGAGTCATTGTGGGTTTTTTAAAAATGTTAGTTTCCATATAGAGAGGATTGGTTGATTACTTGCTAGGAAAGATAGGGGATTAACAAATAGATATATCCTTTATCCTGACCTCTCCTTCCTCCGAATTTTGATGCTTATATTATTTTAACTTTGTCAATTTTGTCAGAGTTGTAACAATTTCATTCTGCATTCTGAAGCCATAATTATCTCAGATGTTTAATAGTGCTCCTATATCTAAGTGGATTCTGTGTTCCCCACCAGACCCATTTCTATGGCTTCAGAATAACAGGGCTCTTTATTTCAATTCATAGTTTAGTGAGTGAGATTTCGCCATCAAGTAGATTTCTCAAAAGGGCTCATAGATGCTGTATTTTCCGAGTCATGTCTGAAAATGTGAGCTTTTGCCTTTATATTGATACTTAAGCTCCAACCTGGCTGAGAAGAATCCACTTGGATCATATTCTTTTTCCTTGTAGACGTTTCTCCTTTGTTCTGGCACTGATTGCTACTGGAAAGACATGTGAAACCTGCACACTTTTTCTCTTTGCAAGCGAATTTCTTTTTGTCCTGGATGTGAAAAATATATATTTTTTTATTTTCTAAGTTTAATAGTTTAGCCAGAATGTGTCTGAAGGTTTACTATTATTGATTTTTCCTAGTAAATGGTGTGTGATTTCAATCTTGCAGATTTAGTCTTTATTCTAATGTTTATATGATTTCACTTTTTAAATATAGATTTGTAATCTATTTGGAATTTATTCTGGTGTATGGTATGAGGGATTGGTCCAATGTTATCTTTTTCTTAATGACTATCCAGGTGCTGTTTGTGGTGTGTTGAACGTTAAGTACTGGCGGAGCATGAAGATGGTGCTGTCAGTGGGCCATCGTGGCTGGAGGGGGAGGGGTCAGGGACAGAGGTACTGATTTAGGGTCATAGTGGGGATGTGCAAACAAGGAGACAAATGGGATTGACAGGTGTCAAAAATCCAGAAATGGCTAAATTAAACCCATCATCAATAAACAGTAATTGGTAAGAATTTATTGTGCATATAAGAGCTTTTAAATTCAAAGACTTAAATGGAGCTCAGGGTCATGACATTATAGGTTAGCTAATAAAGTGAAAGTGAGGAAGTTATTTAACCTTTACAATGACTGGTTATTTATGACGAGGGTTTCCAGACGGCAGGGGATTGGTTAAAAGTGATTAACTCGTATCATTTTTGGAAAGCTGACTTAAGTTTCCTTTATGATTATCAGGCATTTACAAGAAGTGGCCCAAGTTAAGTTCCGCTTGTTTTGCTGAATAAACTAAATTAAGTTTCACTTATGTGGCCTAAGTGGTTTTGTCTGCTCATGGAATTTTCAAGTCCAGTCTCCATTTTGTATTTAATTTTAACAATCCCCTCCTTTGGTCATTCTTTCAGCAGGTTAAGAGTATGAACAACTAGTATAGCATCACTCTCACTTACCACTGTTGATGGAGCTGGGTGGACGAATCACATAGTCACTGTTTCTGCTAGTTGAGTCTTCAGGACAGATGGTCATGAGTCACTGTTGCATTGCTATCATAGACAGGGAGGTCAGATCACTGAGTTCTTCCAGTTGTCTGATCCTGAGGGATTCCATTTGGGATGTAAGTGGCTGCCAAAATGTATTTAAAACCCTGGAGAGAATACAGTGCACTAGAGAGGTTAATATGATGACTATAAGAAAGTAATAGCCAAGGACTGAAAAGTTCCCCAGAGCAGAGATTCCCAGGAGTCAAGATTTAAGCAACTGAATAAATCAAAAAGTTACAATCTGATTCAGATTTTATCTTTCTAAGTCAATCTACATTTTTTTGGGAATAATTTGTAATTGGGTTTCCTTTTTTTTTTTCTGAATTATTTACATAGGAACACATGATAGGTGAGCAGTCACATGTCCTCATGATTACTTGGGACGGGATGAACATGAGAATGTTAATTTCAGGAGGCGGTGTTACAGGTGAGCTTCCACCTAAATTAGGCCTCTACTCGGAGTAAGCAAGCAGGTAATTTATAAGAAGCATTTCTATGGAAACAAAAGAAAAACAGAGGTCAGTAGTTGGAGCAAATTATAAACACAGTTTCTGAATTTGGAGAGCAGCAGTTGAGAAAATTTCTATATTTGAGTTTTGAGTTAGGATCATCTTTAAATAATGGGAAGAGGATGATAGTTTCAATCTGATGGATTGTCTTGGTTTGCAGTTGGACTGTCTTTTTTTTTTTTTTTTTTTGCAGTACGCGGGCCTCTCACTGCTGTGACCTCTCCTGTTGGCGGAGCACAGGTTCCGGACGCGCAGGCTCAGTGGCCATGGCTCACAGGCCTAGCCGCTCTGCGGCATGTGAGATCTTCGCGGACCGGGGCACGAACCCGTGTCTCCTGCATTGGCAGGCGGACTCTCAACCACTGCGCCACCAGGGAAGCCCTGGATTGTCTTTTATGATGAACTCTCTTGAGTGTCCCACACAGCAACAGGCATAAGGTTGTCCATATATAACCCATTGTGGTGGTTTCTCCGAGGTCTGCAGGTAGATGTCAAAACCTCAAAGACAACCAACAGAACTAGAATCTAATAACAGGTACACTATAGTTTTCTACTGAAGCACAATTTTTATAGTCACCCTGTTTTTATCAAAGGTCATTACAGTGAAATTAATTTGTTTATAAAGTAAATCTAGTCTTACTAAACTTGGCTAGATTATTTATACAGTTATAGCAAGAATAGTAATTCTATGTATAGCCTCAAATATGACACTCCAGTCAAAGCTTTGGTACTATCCAAGGGGCTTTATTGGTTCCATAAAGTCAACCTTAGTTCCTTAAAATTGGTAACAAGGAATCTCATATTAGACCTTTAAAAGTCTCTTTAGGCTAAGAAGCCAGCCAAAGACTTGTCCAATTGTATCCTGTTACAAAGAGAACAGATTCTTTTTGGACTTATGTAAATACACATATTGTCTTGAGAAATAATAATATTTGATAAGAGTTTCTGAATTCTGGAGGGATCAGGCAGGGAGAAAAAGATAAATGTTTCAACTTTGGTTTACAAAAGTATACCAAATTGCAGTAAGTTATAGATAGATTAAAAGAGAAGAGAAAAAAGGGTTCTTTAATTCTGGAAAATAAACCATTAAAGAACCAGCAATGTTTTAAATTGTCATAAAAATTATAATCATTTTCATCAGTTCATTCTTTCCCATGTAATTAATTCCTGCTTGATTTTTCAGTTAGCAGTTTTATGAATCAGTCAGTTTTCCATTAGAATTTTAGAAATACCCAATTCAGTGTTATGATTTAAAACCTACAAGAAACCTGTATTCTAAAATACCTGTCAGGGTCATTTCCATGAATCTCTTTGAAGATTAAGCATTTTGACTGTAGTTGATTGTAAATGCTTTCAGAGAAGAATCAAGAGGAAAACAGGGGCTTCCCTGGTGGCACAGTGGTTGAGAGTCCGCTTGCCGATGCACGGGATACGGGTTCGTGCCTCGATCTGGGAAGATCCCGCATGCCGTGGAGCGGCTGGGTCCGTGGGTCATGGCCGCTGAACCGGCGCATCCGGAGCCTGTGTTCCGCAACGGGAGCGGCCACAACAGTGAGAGGCCCGCATACGGGAAAAAAAAAAAAAAAAAAAGTAAAATAATAACTGTCTGTGAATGACAAAAGATTAAAATTAGCCATAGTTAAAGACCTGGTGAGAATTTATTTTAAAAAATTATGCAATTGACAAGTAAATTTGATTAATTTTATGATATACAACATTTTAAGATAATAGGTAGAATTATGACTGATAACATTATACCAGGATAAAAAAGATTTTTAGAAATTTCGTGTAATTTTTGAATTATAATATATACCCTTGTAAATATAAGCTAAGAAGGTTAAGCGTTACTTTTTATTTGACAATATTTCCCATGCAATTTAACATAGCAAATAAAACTAAATAAATTAACATTTCCCTTTTTATAAGGAGAGAGAGCACATCTTTTGAGATCTTCCAGGGGCCCTCTGAAAAATCCCAAAATTAGTTTGAGGTAAAAAAGACTTCATTTAGAATTTGGTTTTGGACAGTTTATCAAAAATGTCCAAAGATTTAAAGCACTTGATCAACTAGGAGCACAAGTCCGTATGAAACAATACGTAGTTATTCATTCAACCAAATGACAATTAAAAGATTTTAAAGGTAAATGCAGAAAATTACATAGTTGTAAAAAAAAAAAAAAAAAACCCCAAACCTTAGCTTTTTTAATCTTGAAAAAACTCAGTTTTTCTAAGTAATCAAAGACTTAATAAAGACAATGTGAAGTGCAGGAAATATTTTCATAGGACACAATTCTTTGTTTCTTAGGCAGATTACATTAAAGGTAAAAAAAATCTTTTTATAATCTTTTACCAAGAATAGATCAATAATCTAAGAAATTTTGTGACTTTAACAGAGAGAAAATTAAACTCTAGTTTTGTATCCATACATTACTGAGTTCATTTAAAAAACCTTTTTAAATAAATTTATTCACTTTTAACCAGTTTTGATGTCACAACATAAAATTTCTTTTCCTCAAACTTTCTGCAATATTTTGTATCCATTTAGGCTTCGTCTTCTTCCTTTTCTTTTCTTATTCTGGAAAAACTAGTCATTTTATTTTAGGATAAAATTACTCTCTTTTTTCCTTAACAAAAATACATCCTATATTTCTTGTATACTCTTCATATAAAAATACATCCCATTTTCTTCCTAGAGTTGTTTCCCTTCACTCTTTGTGTCTAGTAGTTTTATTTTTATATATTGATTATAAATTTTAACTATCAGTAACCTTTACTTTTCAGTGAAAACTAGGAAGCAGACATTTGTGAACTGTCTATCATATCCTGTAGTATCCTATAGTAAATTAGTGAATTTATAAAAATACAATTATAAAAACTTATAATTTTTTAGAGACATATGATTTTTATAGTGCAATTTTAAGGTGGCAAAGACATATTTATTAATGGATCTAAATATCTTTTGTCTCTCTGTAAAAACTTAAGAAGTCAAAAGTATATAAATTTATGTTTAGCAATGAATGTCTCAGCGTGTTATCTTATTTGCAAGTTATCTAGATATTCAAAGAACATCCATTATTTAGCTTAACTTAGTACAAACTTTTATTTGCACCTATTTAAATTACTTGTTTTAAACAATTATGCTTGGATTAAATATTAAACAGCTAATCATCATCTTAAGTTATTTTTCTCATTGACAAATTTTGTAACAGAGATAGCATGAGCTTATTTGTCTGGTAAACACAAGTAGAAAAAGTTGTATGATTGCATTACCTTTAATGCTAACAATTCTGAAGACATACCTGTTTTTATTAAATCAACAAACTTAAACTAGTTTTTATTTATCCAATATTATTGCAGATTATGTGAACCTGAAAAACATTTGGGTTAGTTTCTACAATTCTGAGGGTTTTAGTGGTAGTTAATTCATATAAGCTCTTATTTTGCTTTAAGCCAATTCAATAGAATTCTTTTAAAAAAATTTCATATATATAATATACATACATACATAGATATACAAAAACATAGACAGACACAAAAAGAAACCTTATAGCTTTCATTTAAAAAATTTAACCATGTCTCAGGTACAATAATGCAAAATTCACATGAGTAGCTGGGGCTTCCCTGGTGGCGCAGTGGTTGAGAGTCTGTCTGCCGATGCAGGGGACGTGGGTTCGTGCCCCAGTCCGGGAAGATCCCACATGTCACGGGGCAGCTAGGCCCATGAGCCATGACAAAAAAACAAAAAAGAATAGCTGGATCCAAAGTGTATTTCTGGCAGATGGACTAAGATTACCTGCTCAGATGACCGAAGTATTTTACTAAAATTTTTAAAGTTGTGCACTGTAAGGGATCTTTCAGATAAGCTATTTTTGGAGTCATTTTTGTCTATCAGAAGCTTCTTCACACCAATCAAAGAATGCATTCCACTGTGTCTGAGAGGTTTGGGACCCTCTCTTCTCAAGGGTGCCCCTTAAGGTGGATTATCTTATCTAAGTTAAAGATTCCTCAAAGTGGCCACTATAATTCCAAATTATCCAAAATTTCACCTGTTTTCCAAAAAGACACAAGATCCTGGTTTATAGAGGGTATACATATAGGAAGCAGGAGTTTTTGAAGGTGGAGAAAAAGCTTTAGACCAGGTAGACCCCCATCTTTACCTTTAGATTTCCCAAGATAACTTAACTATGAGGGGCCTTTTTTTTCAATAGCTGTTCCAAAATACAGGAAATAGTATGAACTCTCCACCCCCTTTGGAACAGATGAGGGTGACTTAACAAACAAAAGCTTCAACAAACAAAATACAGGTATGCACAATTAAGTCAGAGAGCTCAAAATGCAAAAAGGGCTCAGATCCAGGAGAGACCTGACCATGCACTCCACTGTTGTTGAGAAATCAGTGAGCTCAAAGGATTCTGTGGATACAGCACCTGGTTTGCTCACCAACCTCAGAGTTGCTGGAGTCGGGGTGGGAGAGTCTTTGGATCCCACCTCTGACACCAGAAACTGTCAAAAATCCAGAAATAGCAAAATTAAACCCACCAAGTCAAAAATAGTGTTTAGGAAGAAATTATTATGCATATAAGAGCAGTTCATGGACTGGGAGCTTTAAATTCAAAGACTGATATGAAGCTCGGGGTCATGACCTTACAGGATGGCTTATAAAGGGAAAGTGAAGAGCTGTTTAATCTTTACAATGAATGATTAGTTATTACAGTGGGGGTTTCCATATGGCAGGGGATGGGTTAAAAGCAATTATCTCATATCATTTTAAGGAAGATGACTTAATTTTCTTTTATGATTATCAGGCATTTATAAGAAGTAGCCCCAATTAAGTTTTGCTTGCCTTGCAGAATAAACTAAATTAAATTTTGCTTATGTGGCTTAAATGGTTTTGTCTGCTCAGGGAATTTGCAAGTCCTGTCTCTATTCTGTATTTAATTTTTAACACAGGAAAGGACATGTCAACGCCAATGTGAGCCAAGATCCAAATCTTAGGAAGCTTATTCACTTAGGGAATGCAAAGAAGGAAAGAGAGGAAGGGGGGGTTGAGGACGTAGGAAAAATATCAAGCAATGTTAAGGAAGCCAAGGCAAGAGGATTTCAAGGAGGAGGGAATCAACAGGGCCAAATGTTCCACAGAGGTTAAAGGGATGAAGATTGAGAAAAGACCACTGCATTTGGTCTTGAAAGACTGGCCTCCACGGGAAGGTAAGGGCAGGAGCCTGGTGCGAGGGGAAAAGGAATAAGCAGATGATATACTTGTGACAGCTCTTTCCAGAACAGTATGGAAGAAGAGGGAAAGATGAAGATGTTCAAGACTTAGCAGGGTAGAGGGGATGTTTCTTTTAGGCAGAGGGAGACTTTAGTACTTTAGCAAACTCATGAAAGGGGTCAGGGAAAGGAGAGGTGGAAGATAAAGGGGAGAAAAGCAAGGATAGAAAGGTAGGTGGCGGGAGATGGGATTGCAAGGCAGAGTGCAAGCAACAGAGACTCATTTTGGACCATTTTAGGAAAACAGATCAGTTATTGCCGCATGTAGCTGAAACAAGAGATGGGGAAAGAAGCAAAGGAAGCAGAACGAAGAACCCAAATGTTTCCAGATGACTACTTCCATCTTTCCTATCTGCTTTTCTCTGTAGGCTTTCCTCTGCAGGGGAACATAGCTACCAACCTCTGCCGGCCGTGTGTTACAGTTTCACTGTGAGAGAGGCATGAAGGGGAGGTGTCCAAGAATGCTGTTTCTGGAGTCAGACTGTCTGGGTTCGAATCCTTGCTCTGCCTTTATTTGGGCAAATTGCTTAACTTTCTGAGTCTCAGATTCCTTATCGGAAAAAGGGGGTAATCACAGAATCTACTTCATATGAACTAAAGGAGATAATACAACACAGTGCTGACATTTTAAAGTGTTAATCGTTAAAGCTGCTGTTATTATCAGTATCATCATCATTATTATCATGGTGCTGAGCCTCTCCCCCGACTCCAACATGAAAAACTTCAGGAAAGAATTCTGATTGACCCAGCTTGAGTCACATGCTCACTCCTGTGGTTATAAGCGGATGGGGAACCCTGATGGGTGGCTCCACTGGAGCCACATGGATGGTTGGAGATGGGGTGTTGGCACCTGAACGCAGGAAATTCTGCCTCCAGGAGAGGGACGTGTAATGAGTACTAACAGGAGCTGTCCACTCCTGGGAGTGAAGTTAGCCTGGAGAAAGGAAGGGACTGTCCTTTTGGAGTCTTCCCTATCTGTTCCTCTCATTTTGACAGCTGCATACATCCCTACTTCCCACTCAAGTGAATTTGACATGAGGTTTTCCTAAAGGCAGGGATCTGGTGTCTGCAGAATGTATTGCAGGTTTTTTTGATGATCTAGTTGCCACTTGGAGAGGAAGCAGGACCCCAGGGAGGTCAGTGATGTTGGGGCTGGTTGGCTGGGCGGAGAGCAGAGCCAGCATCATAGGGCAGGCTGGGCTTAGCCCCACCGCCAGCTGCTTGATGCCGCTCTTCTTCGCAGCACGCACAGAAAAGATGTCTTAGCAGCCAAAGTCCACAGTCCTCTGTCTCACCTGTGAACGTGGCACAGTGGAGAGGCCAATTTCATGCTGTTCCTACTCTAATGATGATTGCACCACCTCTTCTGGAATAAGGCCCATCTCAAGAGCTCTCTCTGACACACAGCACATTTGCTTTCCCTTCCCACCAATCTCTGTCCAGCTGTGTGTGATTTCACATCTCTGCAGACAGTCACACTTACACGCCCCACCCTTGAACAAAGATCAGGTAATAGCAAAGGGCGCTGTAGTCTTCACCATATGCCAGGCACTCTGATGCAGAGAGCAGTCACTGAGGAGAGACTTGCCAAGTCTGAGCCTCACTTTTCTCATTTATGTGGAATACCTGAGACCCGAAGGGGGGAGATCACATGTTTACTATCATACAGAAGCCAGGAGCTGAAGAGGACTGGTTTGTAAGTAGCTCACAGTGTAGCAGGGAACACACAGGCCCATGAACAGCTCGTTAGAGGGCGTTGTGACAGATGCTGCAAGAGGGATGGGAGTCAACCTGTGGCTGAACAGAAAAGGGAGGTGTTCGTTTTGTCCCTAGGAAAGAGCCAGCTGGAATGAGGGGACGAGCTGGAAATTGTAGACACAATGAAGAGGGCCTCAAGTTTGAGTAGGATTCTGCCACATGTTATGGGCTAAACTGTAACTTCATATATTGAAGTCCTCATCTCCAGTACCTCAGAATTTGCCTATATTTGGAGATAAGATCTTTAAAGAGGGAATTAAACTAGAATGAGGTCATTGGGGTGGGCCCTTATCCCATATAACTGGTGTCCTAATAGGAAGAGCAGATTAGGACACAGACACATATAGCGGGAAGACCTTGGGAAGACACAGGGAGAAGACGGTCATCTACAATCAAGGAGCGAGGCCTCAGAAGAAGCCTACCCTGCTGGCACCTTGATCTTGGATTTCCAGCCTCAAGAACTGTGAGAATTTTCTGTTGTTTAGCTACCCAGTCTGTGCTACTTTGCTGGGGCAGCCAGAGCAGACTAACAACTAAGTGGAGGAGGATGTACCTGGCGGAGGGCTCAGTTCAAATACGGTCCCAGAGAGCAGGGACCCCACGGTCTTTTTAGGGATTCAGCAGTGAGACTCAGGCACTGAGACAGTGAGCTGGGGCCGGAACACTAAGGGGCTTGAATCCCAGCAGGCAGACGTGTGATATAATTAGACTCATGTTCTAGAAAGATCGGGGACGGATGGGTGGTGCAGGAAGGGGCAGACGTGGCGCAAGGGGTACATTCCCGACACCCAGTTCATCTTTCAAAGTGTCTTTTTGATTCCCCCTTTTCTGCGCCCCCACCCACCCTGCTCCGGGCCTGTGTCAGCAGCACCTGGGTTAGCGCTTCCCCACCCCCGCCCGCAAGTGGTCCCCAGGCTCCAGGCCTTCCGGCCCCACTTGGAGAAGTACCTGGTTCTTGAGCTGGGTAGCAACATGTTTTTGTTTTGTTTTGTTTGTAAAAATGAATAGTAATGACAGGAACATTTTCACAGGCTGGGCAGTTTTAAAATTGCTCTTACAAGAAGCCCTGCTCTTAGGAAAAAAAAAGTGTAATCTATAATGGGGAAGACACACACTTGGGGTAGTACATTTTGGGATGCTTGTTTCAAAATTCAGTATCATGATAAGTTTATTCTGAGTCTTGTGAAAAGATGAATGCTTAGTAATAGCAGTCAATCTACAGACAGGACAGTGAGCCACGAAGACATTAAAATATAAAAGAAAAGGTATTTTATTGGTCCAGGAAAAGACAATTGGATCAATGGAACAGAATAGAAAGTCCAGAAACAAACTCATGCACATATGGGAATTTAATATTTGCTAAAAATATCATTTCAAATCAGTAGGTAGGGAAATACGATTCAGTGTCGAGATAGTTGGTTATCCTATAAGAAAAAAAAAAGCTGTCACCCTATTTCATATCAATCACAAAAGTATATAAATGGGAGATGGATTCAAGACCAAAATCATTTTAGAATGCTTTAAATACTTTAGGAGAAAATGTAGAATATATTGATGATCTTGGGGAAGAGAAGGCTTCTACATAAGACACACACACGTACACACACATAAGTGAGTCAAAAAAGAGAAGTGTGAAGTCTCATAATTTGATTACAACATTAAAAAAATCAAACACTTGTAAATGACAAATGCATGCAGGTGCGTATGTGTGCGTATGACAACAAATAACATTAAATAACAAGTGACAGTGAAGAGAACAGGAAAATGACAGGTTTTGTCTTGGAGGATAAGAAAGAAGCTGGTCTCATTTGACTGTGTCCAACCCTGCTAAACAATTCCCCACCAGTGATGGCAACGTCGAGTTTCAACCCCAAGCAGTCATGCATTGAGCATGATTAGACTTTTGATGGTGGATCCCTCTGGTATAATTTTAAGAGGCCCTGCCAGAGCCTCCTGTCCACTCCACCCCTAAAGAATTCTCCTGCCTATTAGCTGATGCCCCAAACTCTCCTTCAAAAGCTACATCCTTACGTCGAGGCTTTGATTCCTGGCCACAGCCTCCTACAGTTGAAGAGGGCTTTACACTCAAGCAGGTGCTTTTCTGCCCATCAAATCCTCCCTTCCACCCCCGATAACTCTGTGATACAGAGTTATCCAAAGGTGGATACAGAGAGGTAGCTGGAGATATAGAGAGGTTAAGTGACCTGCCCAGGGTCAGATGAGGGATCCTTGGCAGAGGTGGGGGGAAAACCATAGCCAGAACAGTGGATGCCTCATTGGACGCCTGGTCTCTGGACACCTGGCCCCCCAGGGAGCCAAAGATGCAGGAAGACAAGATGAAGCCTCCAGAGCTGACTTCACTGACAGCGGAGTTCTGCCTTGGACTGGCTTCCAGGCATCAGTTGACTTCGAAGAACCAATGTCAGCTTGGTCTGAAACTCTAGCCTGCTCACTCAGGGACTATTCAGTGGAGGTGGGGTTCAAGGACGGACAGAGTCATTTCAAGGGCACAACCTTGCTCAGATACGTAGGCTCCCAGCCAGGCCTCAGAGCAGCATGGACAGCCCGGTGTTTGTTACTGAGTCGGCTCTCTCCTGATGACTGTCACTAAGTTGATGCCACACTGCCCCAATCACTATAGCTTTTCAGTAATTCTTGAGATGCAATAGGGCAAGTTGTTCTTCAAAACTGTCTCGGCTTACCTTGGCCCTTTGCTCTACATACACATTTTAGCAATAATATATCAAGTCAGGACTTTGATTAACATTAAATAAACTCATAAATTAATTTAGGCAGAATTGACATTTTTTATAATATTGAATCATCCTACCCGTGAGCTTGGCATATCTCTCTATTTAATTTCTTCCATCGTTCTCAATATTAAGTTTTATACGGTTCTCCATTAAAATTTCACACACCTTCAGTTAGATTTATTCATTCTTTACATTTTTGTTGCTACTGGAAAAAGTATCCTTTTTTCCAATACTCTTTTTTACTGAGGTAGAGTTACATATGTTACATATACAGACTACAGTTGTACAGTTTGATGAGTTTCCACAATTGCACTTAGCTGTGTAATAATCACCACCTCTAACAAAATGTAGAACATTTTCATTAACTCCAAATGTTCCCTCATGTCCTTTTCTAGTCAATTTCCCCCTGCCCCGAGACAATCACTCTTCTAATTTCTATCCAAAAATTTCCTTTTAAAATAGTTTTTAATTGTTTGTGGTTGTTCAATACATATTTTTATAGAGTCCTAATCCTACCCTTTCATTTCCGTGAAGCACGCATTTCCCCCAGTGCACGTGCTCATACGTATTATTGATGTTTCATGTGAGTTTCAGACACTCTCCTGAGAGTGTCTGGGGACTGGGGCAGAGAAGGCCTGTGTAGATGCTGGGTCTGCGGTGGAGATCTACACTCACGCTCTCGGCAAAGGCCCATGAAGGTTTTCCTTAGCTTTCTGATACTTAGAAAATCAGTGATAAGTATTGGTAAACTCATGCCATTATCCTTAATTCATGACCTCAGAGGAAGATAGGAATTTGGTATTATCATCCTAACATCAGGCTTATCTGCATGTAGCCACTGACTCAGACATCTGGATCAAGACTGTTCACGGGTGAATGAACACTCTTGTGGGTACAGACATCTAGTCATAACATACACTTGACTCACTAGCCCCCATTCTCTGGGCTGCAAGAAGGGGAGCAACTGTGGGCACTTGAGCTCAAGCTTCAGTTTCATGATCTGTGAAATGGAGATAATTTCAATTTAGATTTGGTTAGTGTTCAAGGTGCTTCTGTGGGAGTGGGTATTCGCCCCATTTTACAGATGATGAAACTGAGGCTTGTGGAGGTTAAGCAACGAATGCGAATGGCATCACAACTCCCTGCCCACTTACCGCACGGGGTTGCCCTAAAGACCAGGTGAAAGCACGGATGGGAAAGTGCCCTGAGCGGAGTTGAGTTTGCACAACTATTGAAGAGAGTCCTGGTGGGTTGTCTCACACCTGCCGTCCCTGCCGGCTCCCAGCCAAGCACGTAAGTAAGAAGAGAGGGAAGCATCTGCCAAGCAGATGTGCTTGTCAGCATCCGCATCACCCTTGCTGCCTCTGCCCTTGTTTGTCGCGTGCCAGCATTGTGCAAGGCCTGATCACGCGTTTGCTCAACTGGGAGCTGGAAGCCCTTTGCCCATGGCCGGTAAGGCCTGTAATCTGGCCACTGGCCGCTGCCAGTGGCCTCACTGACCCCAACCTCTTCCATCCTCTCACTATCCAGCCTCAGAGCCTTCCGCTGGGCTGGGAATGTCAGGCAGGTCTGCGCCTCCCCCCCAATCCCGTGCTCCTCTTCCCGCCTGGGACTCTGCCCCCCAGGAGTTCCTGTGTCCTGCACGCTCACTGGTCTTTACTCAAAGAGGCTCTCCTGACCCCGTCTCTGAACCAGTGCTGTCCCCCGAGTTCCAGCCACTTTCCACCTCCTCACCCAGCTTTACTTTTCTTTACTAAACTTCCCACTGCCTGGCACGATAGTATATCCCCACCTGTGACTGTCTACTCCCCGCATAGAATGTAAGCTCCGTGAGGGCGGGGAACCAGCTGCATTTGTTCACTGTTGCTTCCCACACCTAGAACAGGGCCTGACATTGCAGGACCTCGATAAGTATGTGTTGTTGGTGAATAATAGCGAAATCACCACTGTCACTGAACACTATGGAATGAGTTCAGCCTCCATAACTACCAAATCACTGACCCCGTGAATCTTATTTCCACTTACGCATCTTTGGGGGCTCTCAGTCCAGGGGGCCCCATGGAGACCCTCTAACGCAGGGAGAGCAGGGGACCCAGTGAATGATCTTTTTGGAGAGAACCGTGGCCAGCCCCTCACATAGGCTCTACTCCAGAGCCCAGCTAGGGTTGGAGGTGGTCCCATGCTAGACGTGGCACCTTGGTGGAAAAACTCAGAAAACTCCAGTATTTCTATCAGGACAGTTCATGGACCAGTCAAGTGCAGACAGTTGAACCAAAGAAAAACCAGTAAAATCAAGTAAGCCAGTAGGAAAGCAAGAAGTCATGTGAGTCAGTCCTGAGGTAGCCCTGAGAGAAACTGGCGACCTTTGGAGGGAGAAAGAAGCATTAAAAAAAAATTAAACTCAAATTCAAATCAAACATAAATATAATGGCTTTAATTCACCTTCTGGGTCAAGTGTCATCTGAGCCAGAAGAAAGCGTTTCAGGAGAGTTTCCCAGAACAGCCTGCTGACGTCATGAGGCTGGGGGGCGGGGCTGGATCGGTGTGTGTGCGTGTGTGTGTGCGCGCGTGCGCGTACCTGTATCAACTGCATTCGGCTCCGGGGTCTCCAGGGCTCAGCAGACTCACCGTGGGCTTTATTTCGTGCATTGCGCCCCCCTGACAAATACTAAGGAATTGCAGCGGGGGAGGTGCAGGGGTGTCTGCTGCCTCCCCCTTCTCAGAGCCCTCCTGCTGTCTAGGGTCTGCCCTCTGCGCCCCCTCACTGAAGGCGGGGGAAGTGGCGGGTGTCCAAGGTCACTGTAACCCCTACTGGCATCACCTTTGCCTAGGCCTGTCCTCTGTAACCCGAGTCTCGGGACTGACTAGAAATCCCAATCTTCCTTCTCCTCCCCCACTACTAACAATTTCCAGAATCTACAGGATTGGAGAGTGGGCCTCTCTAGGAGTATATTGGGGCCTCTTCCCCTGCCTTTTATTTTGTGATTTTTTAATCTGGTGAAATGGGGTTAAAATCAGTGTGACTCTGTGCTCCAGTTTGCCGGGAACAGGCCTGATTTATGCCTGTTGATAGCTCCCGTTTTACTTTCAGAGTGTTCCTGTTTCAGCAATATGGTCACCTTGGTTAAAAGGATTATCAAAGGCCACCTGGAAGGGGGAAGAACTTAGCCAAGGGCAGCCTTGGATGAGAGGGAAGTTTGTCCCACCCTTGGCCTTGGCCTGGCAGAGGGACAGGGTCTGATTTCTATGAGCTTCCTGTCCTTCGTGGAAAGAGCTAGGCGGGCCCACCTATTCCCATCCTGCTGCCCGCCTGTCACTGAGCAGCCCTGACGGTTCTGACTTGGAATCATGTTGCAGCCTGTGTGAGAGTCCGGGTCAGGAAACGCCCCACTGGTTCCTGGAATCAGAAGGTCCTCCTTTCTGAGAGCTTTGCCTCTTTGGCATTTTCTGGGGATCATTTTCTCCTCCATCCCATCTCCCTTCTGCCCTGAACTGCTGTGAAAATGAAACAGGAGAGCTGGGGACTGACTTGGGGATCCTCTTGGGACCCATTTTCAGACCAGGAGGTGAGGTTGGGAGAGGTCACTGACCAATGTCCCTCTGCCGACTGTCCGCTGTGTGCCAGGCCCTGCTATCAGCACGGGCAGGGTGTTGAGTGGTGGTAAAGACAGACGCCCCTGCCCCACGGGACTGTCATTCTGGTGAGGCGGACAAACAAAACCAGACGCAAATAAGAAAACTGGCATCAGGATAAATGCCGTGGCGATCAGTCACATGGTGTGAAGTGGAGTGGTTGGTAGCAGGAGGGTGAGTTGAGGATGGTCTTGACCTTCCAGCTGAGACCTGAATGAGGAGAAACAGCTGAACGACAAGGGGGAGCTTGCTAGCAAGGGCAAGGGAGCAGCCTGGTCGAGGTCTGCGCCGGGACAAGCTTGATGTGCTTGGTGAGTAGAAAGAAAGACCTGTGTGGCTGACGTGACAGGTAGCAGGGTGGAGATGAGCGGGTAAGGGATGCAGCTGTCAGGTAGGCAGGGCTAGGGCAGGCAGAGCGTTTTAAGCCAGGGAAGTTTGGGATGTTTCTCTGGATGTGATGAAGAGTCTGGAGCAGGGGTTTGACTTGACCTCTAGGGCCACAGGAGTGGAAGCTAGGAGACCACCTTGGGAGGCTGCTGCGTGTCCAGGTGGCTTGGACTATGGTGACAGTGAGGGGACGGAAGAGGTCTGGCCTGGGATATGATATGGAGGTATGGCCAATGGGACTTAGAGCTGGTGGGCTGGGGCAGTAAAGAGTGAGAGGAATCCAGAGAGGCCCTGCACCTCTGCCTTGCAGATTCACCCTGTGGAGTAAAGCTACACGCATCACCATCACACCAGCCATACTGCAGTTAGCACTGGCCCGAGCCAGGACTGTGACACCCCTTGACCATCTGTCTTCTTTTTTTTTTTTTAACCCACATTTGTTTATTTATTTATTTTTGGCTGTGTTGGGTCTTCGTTTCTGTGTGAGGGCTTTCTCTAGTTGTGGCAAGTGGGGGCCACTCTTCATCGCGGTGCATGGGCCTCTCATTATCGCGGCCTCTCTTGTGGCGGAGCACAGGCTCCAGACGCACAGACTCAGCGGCCATGGCTCACAGGCCCAGCTGCTCCACGGCATGTGGGATCTTCCCAGACCAGGGCTCAAACCCGTGTCCCCTGCATTGGCAGGCGAACTCTCAACCACTGTGCCACCAGGGAAGCCCACCATCTGTCTTCTTGCTCCTGCCCTCCAGGACTCTGCTGGCCTTCCCTTAAGTGGAAGCTCCATAATAGAAGAAACTAGTCCAGGATCCTGCACTAATAAGAACGGGCAACTTGGAGGGAATGTGTGTGTAGTTTTATTTGTGGCCTTTGGTAAATTTACCTTTTCCTAAAGTATTTTCCAGATGACAGTGATACTGTGAGATGCTCTGCAGTTACACCTGCACACTACTCCCTCCTCGTCGAGCCCATGAACATGTATCATCATATTCAAGGCTCTGAGAAGTTCTGCAGCAAGCGTGCCTATTTCTCTTTCCCAAACTCCATTTACCATGGAACCCCTTTTATTAACCGTGTATTGGCATCCTGAGGACCTGGTGCTCTGCAGACGATGCTCGGGAACACTGAACTAACCCATCGTTGCCCCAAACAGTCAAGCCCAAGGCAGAGTGGAGGCAGGCTGGTCCCCCAAACCATGCCTCCTACCGCAGGCTCGAGTACAGAGCCACGCTGTTGTCCTGAGTGGGGAGGGGAGATGTGCTCCTCCCCACCCTGAATCTGTCAGGTCAGCCCTGCAGCTCAAGCCCCTCAGGGCTGCTTGGAGAAAGTTCCATTGGCTTCTGTCTGCACCATCTCCTCACAGGCTCACTTGTTGTAAGGGAGGCTGGAGAGCCAGCATCATCTCTGACTCTGCCCCTAAACTGCCTTGAGCAGGCATCCTCACCTGCTAGGAAATCTAAACTGTGCAAATAGACATATTGGGGTGCAGGGTGCTCATAGCCCGTCAGGAGCAGCCAGGACCCCTGCGTCGTGCATTCGGGATGCATCCGACACCTGCACGTGTTATCCAGGAAGGACGAGGTGGCGACAGTGGGATTGGTGTCCTCTAGGCGGGTTGTGTGAGCCAGGTGGGGCGGCTGAGGGCTGAGCGGCAGTGGGCAGCCCTTCCTGCTGGCCTCTAATTCTTGCATTGCGTTCACATTCCTCCCCTGAAGCCCCTCTGGGCCCTGTCTGGTAGCGTGTGAGGGCACAGAGGAGATGCTCCTTGGGGTGGAGTCAGTCCCCGCCCATCCAGCTGGCCTTGAGTCCCACATCCAGGGCTGTATTCCAGGTCCAGTACTAGGGAAAGGCAGCTCAAAGTCCCTTGGGCCTGCCATTGCTGGTTGTGAGATGTCAGTTAGAGAAATCTGCAGTTATGCCCTCCGAGAAGCCAGGAGGAAGCTGTCCTGAGGCTCAGAACCCTGGGAGCAGCGGCAGCAAAGAGGACACTTCGGTAGCCCTGGGCAGCTCTGGACAGTCTGTCTCCGGTGCACTCCCGCCACACACCTGCCAAGCAGGCAGGAGGCGCTTACTTCCTGGTCTCGGCCCGAGGAAGTGGAAATTCAGGGAGTGACGATGAGGCTCGTGCAGGGCTGGAGCGGGGTCAGACCCGGGCTCTCTCACCCCGACCCAGAGCGCTCCCTCGCAGCCGTGCAAGCAGGAGGTTTGGCTAACAGGGGGACTGTGGGGTACCGTGGCCTCATGCAGCTGAGCAGGCAGCTCCTGGAGGAGGTCATGGGCTTGCGCAGTGGGTGCAGGGAACACCCTTATGCCTGACTGAGCATTACCCACAGCCCCCGTCCTCAACAAGAGCACATTTGCTTGGACCCCCTTGAAGGAAATAACACTGCAGAAAAACTGGAAATGGGGCCAATGAATGAGCCCTGGACCCAGCTTCTAAATGCTTCTGGGTATACCCACAAATAGGTGTGTGAGCTCGGAGAGATCACTTACTCTCTCTGGGCCTCGGTTTCTAGAACCAGCAAATAGCAGTAATATTTGTCCTAATTACGACACAGAACTATTGTGAGGATCAGAGAAAGCAATGGGTGTGAAGGCAAACTTCACAAGGTTCAGCATTTTCTCATTATTCAGGAGCCAGATGGCATTAAGCCAGTGTTTTCACAGCTTCCCCCACTACTATCCCCTCTTCCGGTTCCATTAAAATCAACTCAAAAGTTCCCAAGGGATGATTTCACTTCTTGATTGTCCAGAAACTTGACTTTATCTTTTCTCCTACTGGCTGATCTGGGGTGGTTTTCCAGAATGTAAACTTGCCCACAAATTGTAAACAAGTTCAAGTAGATCAACTCCAGGGCACAAGGTGGGGAACAGAGAGTGCGAGGGATTGGGTTGAACTTGCTGGGGACACGAGGATATGAAGTCTCAGGAGGTTTACGCCATCTTTGCAGCACTTCCTTCTGCTACTATACGTGGATGACGATACGTAGAGCCTCTGTGTAGGAACAGGACTCATTACAGTGCTCTAGGAAGTGTTTCTCAAAGCGGACTCCTTTGAAATACTCAGTGATAAAGGGTTTGTTCCCTGGTCACATCCCTTTGGGAAGCTTCTGAATCAGCATACTACCTCATCCTCTTACAAATGACCAGTGAGCATTTATCTTTTTAAAGCTCTGAGAAGTCCCATAGTTAAGAAACCTACACCTTTAACTTGGTATCTGCCAAACGTACTTCTCTAGGGAACCCCAGCCCATGTTTCAGCCCAGGAGCATCTGCGGAGGCGCTGGGGACCAACTGCGTGCACAGGATTTAACACCAGTCCAGCTAATTTGGGGTTAGGTTTGTCTGGGAATTCCAGACCGTAAATAGGCTCCTTAAAGCTGGAGGCATCACATGCTCTGAGACCCAGAGACGGAGCTGACCTTACGTCAACTGTGTGGGCTGCTTCTGGGGGCTGGGAGGCTCCTGGGGTGGAGAGAGTGCTCTCGGGTGGCCTTGGCCTGCAGCTGCTTGAAGCAGGATTTAGGTTCCCAGCCAGAGTTTGAAGTCAGGTCGCGGCAGTGAGAGCGCTGAATCCTAGCCACCAGACCACCAGGGACCAGTGGCCACTGACAAGGCCCTGTGTAGGTCAGCTGTGTAGAAATGAATTTCCACACAGAGGTGGAAAGTAGTGAAACAAGTACAGGGTTTATTAGGAGGAAAAAGAGTCCTGTGGGTAGACACACGGGCAGGCTCAGAGAGAGAGGTGCCTCGTGGTAGTTTGAATCACTTTTACGGGGCGTTTCTTCCGGATTTCCTTTGGCCAGTCATCTTGCTTTGCATGGTTCTGAGTCCGTATTTGGTTTGTCTCAGGGTCCTCCCATGTGTGCGTGCGTCTCTTAGCCAAGACGGATTCTAGTGAAGAGGCCTATGGGTAGGTTGACATCACCTAATATGCGGTGGCGCCCCCTCTCTTTTTGACCTTCAAGGAGCCTTTCTGCACATGTGTAGTCGGGAAAGTCTCCTTGACTTCGAGAATGAGGAATATGTGGTCTTTTATTTCTTATCGGGGCAGGGCTCAGCTTCTCTTCCCTCCTGCTATTTTGGAGTACCTGTCCACAGGGGACGAACTCCAACTACTCAGCCTGGGGCCCATCTATCTCCTGCCTTAGGAGGTTTTGGACTCCTGCAGTAGACAGTCCGTCTGGGACAGAGACAGGGGCTGAAGGGTGAGGGGGGGCAGGTGCAAGGGTCTGGTGGCAATGGTAGCTTGGTGGTGGGTCTGGCCGCGTGTTTAAATCCTGCCTCCGCTACAAGTGAGCTCTGTGAGTTTGGGCAAGTCCCTTCCACTCTCTGTGCCTCTTGTTCTTTATCTGAAAGGGGGGATGATGATAATAATAGTTCCTGCCCTACTGGGTGCTGGGAGCTCTGAGGGCCTGCCGAGCAAGGCTTCAATAGACGCAAGAAGGAAGAGATGTGGGAACATGTGTATATGTATAACTGATTCACTTTGTTATAAAGCAGAAACTAACACATCATTGTAAAGGAATTATCCTCCAATAAAGATGTTAAAAAATAAATACATAAATGCCAGCTATTCTCTTTGTGCAAATCCTTTTTTACTTTCTCTCCCACCTTTCAAGCAGCTTCCTCCTCAGGTGCCTCACTGGAATACCGGAGTCGGCCCATTTGGGGCAGCTGAGGGAGATGCCACTTTAGAAACCAGGATACGAAGTGGTCGGGAGGCAAGTGCCAGGCGAGGGCTAATCCCTTCTCCCGCTGTCCCTTGTGAGGCCTCGCGCTTCAGGTCTAGCTCAGGTCGTCTGTGTTGCTGCCTAAGAGTGTTTTGTTGTTGAAAGAGCTTCTCACAGGCTTTCTGAGGTGCAGGTGCAGGCGATGCAGCAGCATTCCCGCGACGGCCGGCAGGCTCTCAGCCCAGGCCAAACAGCCTCCCCCCAACGCCCCGCCACTCACATCACGGGGGACCCTTCACTGTCCTGTTGACCAGTGGCCCATGGAGAAGGACACCAGAAGAGAGGTGACAGGCTCTGCTCTTGTGGCTTCTGGTAGCTGGGACAGCCCTGAGCTGAGGTAGGAGGATCTGAAGGGGCCCAAAGGCTCTGTTAACTAAAACGTAGCCATCTAAGTGCCCAGAATTCCTCCGTTAGAAAGAATCTTTGGATTAAGGCCATTGGGCCTCCAAACAGGTCCTCGATGTGCATACATGCACCAGGGCAGACAGCAGGTGCAGCAAAATATCACTACAGCTTCTGGGGCTGGACCAATGGGACACCGGCGGATAAATGCTGAGAACACTGCACAAGAATCAGAGGCGGAAGAGGCCTCAGAGGACAAGGCCAGGTGGAACGGCCCCGGTGGGGAGCAGGGGGCACCCAGAGGCCAGGGAAGGGGCTAGGAGGCCAGCTTTCCAGTTCCAGCTGTGCCATTATCTTGAGGGTGAAAAACTGACCCTGTGGGTCAAAGATGGGAGCCCCTCCTGGGTAAAGCAAGGCAGCAGTTCAGACCATCCCTAAGGTTAGACCTGGGGGGACTCGGTTAACTCTCAGGTTTTCTGGTTCTCTGCGGCCAGAAGCACTGGGACAATGAAGCACCAGGGTGGCCGGAGGGGACAAGGGTGGGAGTGTGAAGAGGCTGCCACTGGGAGGTGATGGAGGCGATCATGGTCCGAGGGAAGCTCAAGGCCAGGCAGAGCCCTGGCAGGCAGGGCGCGGGGAGGCTCCGGGAGGCCCTGGCTGCGGCCCAGCGTCGCCTCTGCCCTGCCCACCCTGCTCCGGGCTTCCCTGGTGGCGTAGTTGTTGAGAGTCCGCCTGCCGATGCAGGGGACACGGGTTCGTGCCCCGGTCCGGGAAGATCCCCCATGCCACAGAGCGGCTAGGCTGGTGAGCCATGGCCGCTGAGCCTGCACTTCCGGAGCCTGTGGAGCAAAAAAATTTTATTAATAAGTTTTATAAAAAAAATATATAGATAGATATGTGTCACACTGTATAAAAGGCATTGAAAGCATGTGTATGGTTGTAGGTTCTATTTTCTCTACCAGATTAACCAGCCACGATGGAGTTAAGAGAGTCAGTATCATTCATATTTTTTTGGAATACTTCAAAGTACAAAAAGCAGTATTAATATTTTGAGTGCAAAGAAAGCTTATAATAAAATAGACTTTAAAAATCTGTACATCAAGGATATTTTTCAGGCCTTCCTGTGTGCATAGCACGGATATAGAAAGAGAAGGAGAACTGCCTAGAGAGGACCCATCACATCAGGTGTTACAGGTCTGGCCCATTTCAGCTTGCAGGACCATCTCCTCTGTTCTCAAGGGGAAAGTGTGGATCAAGTTGAAGAGGGCCACAGGCGTCACCAGGGAGACATAGCGCTACTTGCCCATGCCGCGCTTATCCACTAGCACCATACTGAAGGAGTAGAGTGGGATTCTCAGCGACAGCCTGAGCTGCAGAGCTAGGGCTGGAGGCATCATCTTTGCTCCCATCCTGCCGACGAGGGTCGGGAACACACCTGCCAGCTCCACTACGGTGATGTGTGGCAGATCCAGGGCACACTGTGCTTGCTGCAGCAGCCCCAGCTGCAGCCGGTAGAGGAGGTTTCGGGCTGTGGGCGTGGACGCAACGAGCAGTCTTCTTTTCTCATAAAACTGATCCAGAAGCGCAGCTGCTGTTCTGACGCCGACATTGACATTCGTGGCTTCAAAGCCAGCAGCATAGCATCTTCCAGCCTCTCTCCGGGCCCCTCCCGTGGCGGTGGAGGCCGGGCTCAGGTTTCCCGGGGTGAGCGGTGGCCCGAGGCCCACCGGCCAATCTCCGCTCGGCTCCCTTCGCGCGCGCCTCGGGGGCCTCTCCTTGCCCCGCCCGGCTCGGCCTGCTTCCCTCTCTCCCTTCCCTGCGCCCTCCCCAGCCCGTCCGCACCTCCTTTTCTCCGCATCTCTCTTCCTCCCCCATCTCCAGCGAGGAAACCTAAGACCCCATGTTTCCTGTCGTGGTTTTGTCCTCGCGGAGGGCAGATCTCCCACGTCCCTGTCCCTCCTGAACTCTCTCCCCTCCGCCCCACAAGCGATGGCCTGGCGATACAGGCAACCGCTCTCTCCTGACTGGGGGCCCGGCAGCCTGATGGGGCTGGGGGCTGCTGCTGAGCGGCCCTTAACACAGCTGTTCAGGACACCCCCAGGTGACGGGAAGGTGACGCACCCTGAGTTAGCCACCACAAAGAGAAACCCACGTAAGCTGAGGTTCTCCTGGGCTTGACAGAAATCGGGCTGACTTCCGGGAGGAGGAGGATCAGGCTTGGGCGGAACTAGACAGACCTTGTTGAAGTTCTTATACCAAACCTGGAGTCCGGATGTTTTGGGAGAGAGGTGTCCAAGGTTGGAACTTTTTGGGAGGAGAGTCTTGGGAGGTTTTAGAAGTGAGGTCCTGGGGCTCCCCTGGTGGCGCAGTGGGTGAGAGTCCGCCTGCCGATGCAGGGGACACGGGTTCGTGCCCCGGTCCGGGAAGATCCCACATGCTGCGGAGCGGCTGGGCCCGTGAGCCATGGCCACTGAGCCTGTGCGTCCGGAGCCTGTGCTCCACAACGGGAGAGGCCACAACAGCGAGAGGACCGCGTACCGCAGAGTAAAAAAGAAGTGAGGTCCCTGTAGATTCCTTTTAGGAACGTCTGGGGCTATATTTCAGCTTATTTTGCTCAGCTATAAAAGGCATTCTGGGAGGTCAGCAGATCAGCTTTGAGAATTTACAAAACAGCAAGAGAAAGAGATAAAATACCACCCTACGAGGGGCGTGACCTCTGGAATGGCACCCCGTGCTGGAGAGACCACTCTGCCTACAGCCTGCAAGCCAGGGCAGATGCTTTCTGCCAGCTCAGCTGTTGATGGGAGCCATGATCTTGGGCGAACGATTTCCCTCTCTGGGTCTCAGGGTTCCAGGTGGAGAAGGGGTTAGGCCTTCCAGGCTTCCAAGGATGGAATTTCCTGTGGACCGCAAAGGGGGGTCTCTAACACGCCCCTCCTGGCCGATCACAGCCTCTGCATCTGTGCGCTGTTTATTTTTTCTTCCTTTAGAATGAACTTAACTCATAGGAATGTTGCTGATAATTGCCCCCCTTCTCCTGGGTTTTATTGTTACTTGAAGATGCTCATTAAGTATCTGGGGAATGAGGCCTGGCAGATGTGCAGGACTTGGAGGGTTGGATTCAGTGTTGGAGAAAGAGCCCTGGATGGAGCACAGAGCTGGCTCCTCAAGGGTTCTGGGTGCCCGCTGTGGGCCCTGGGCCTTCCATCACCTGGCCTGTGTGTGCCCGAGCTTCTGCCGCCTTCCCTGGTTCTCTCCAGGGCAGGCACCTGAGCCATGGGAGAGTCCGCTGGCCTGGAGCAGGGAGGGGGCGGCTGCTGAGACCTGCACCCCGTCTGCAGGTGGGGCAGCCTGGAGGCAGTGTGGGGAGCCTCAGAATGAGCCCTTGCCTGGAGCAGGGGTGCGGTGCAGGGCTCGGCTGGGAAGCCTGCAGCTGCAGTGTTGGGCACAGCATCCCAAGCAGGAGATAAAGATTTAATGACCATGGGCATCAGGCACCACTCTGATCCTCTGAGGCCCATCTCAGAGCCCATCTCCTCTATGCAAACCTCTTTTCAAGCAAAAGAAGAAGAGGAAGAGGAAGAGGAGGAAGGAGAAGAAGAAGAAGGAGGAGAAAGGCAACCCTTCCTTAGTTCTCAGCGTGACCGCAACTCGTCTCTGACTCCCATAGTCCAGACCAGATAGCATATAATTCTGTACCGTCTTGCATTTAATCATTTCAGGGCTTTTCCCATGGGTTCCCAGATAGGATATGATCACTCCAGGCACCTTCATGTCCTCTACCTGTATGAGAAGCAAAGGAGCCCCTTTCAGAAGTACTGGGGGGTATGCCTGCGGATTTGATGCTTCCACACGCGCACTCCCCACCGCCGCGCACCCCACTCCTCAGCCCCGGGCCTGCCCGCATGTCGCCCTCCTCTCCCTGTTCAGTTGTTCTCAGTACTCGTATTTTCCTTGTGCCATTTGCTTTTTCTCTCCTCTGCCGGTCTCTGGATGGAAATTAAACACACAGAGGAATTCCCTTCGTTGAATCTCTTCAAGGGGAAAACTACTGTCTCTGCTTCCTGCCTGCATTGCTGTCCACCGCTTGTCGTAAGGACACCGATAGCCCTGGAAGACCCCAGGGGCCGCCGACGGTCAGACATAGTCAGAGACACTCAAGCAATTTTAATCTTCGGTACATTTTATCGCTTTCTGATGCTTCATAAAATTAGAGCCATCCCAGTTCGCTGATTCTCTGATGCTCATGCTGTTAACATCTCTGAAGCTGGGATGCATCTCACTTAAATTGAAGGTAGGCTCTTCCAGAGAGGGCCGCAGTCACTCCTGCTGGGCACCTGAGTACCACTTTAGAGTCTTGGCTTCGGGGTGGTTTTTTGGACCGCATGGGAAGTGTGAATTCAGACCGCAAGCCTGTGTGAGGAGGAGCCTGCAGTTCAAATTTTCAGAGACTTCCTTCCCTTCCCTTCACTCAGTACCGGGATGAACATGAAGTCTCCTTGCTGTTCCCACCGTGAGGCGGGGTCATCACTTGTTACTGGTACACCGAGCCCTCTGCTGTCTCTAAGAGACTCTCCGTGTGGGTTTATTTTCTTTCTCAGGGATGTGTGAAATAATGTTCATCTTACAGTTCCTGATAACTCTGATTTGAAAAAATATGGCTTGTGGTTTCTCTATTAATCAGAACCCCCATCCTCTGGCCATTCTGGGGAGCAGGACAGCTGCTCTGTTAGTAAATCCCAGCATGGCTGTGGTCACTGAGAATTCTGTGGACCAGCACGCGGGTCTACAGATCTCAAGGGGCAGCGCCCGGCAGCCCAGGTGTTCTGAGTCTCCCCAGCACATGTGGGCTGGGCGGTTAGGACCGAGCCCGGCCAGACGAGACACACAGGCACTTGCCAGACCTAGGCTGGGGGTGAGAGTCTGGAATCCCTGCAAGCCCAGCCCCACCCAGAGGTGGCTCAGGGTGAGGTGAACAGGATGGGTGGGAAGGGAACGCGTGTATTGGTTGCATTCTTTCAGGGAGAGGCTCGTAGCTCAGCTCAGGTGATGGGGTTTGACCAGGGTGGTGAGAAAGCCCTGGGAGTGACCTCAGTAGCCATGTAGTCATCGGCCCAGTGGTGACCCTCCTGCTTTCACTTCTCCTTCTTGGCTTCCACTGCCATAACCTGCCTCCAGGAATGACTGACAACCCAGCGCCTCAGAGCAAGAAGCCGACTGCCAGGTCAGTTAGTCACTGTAAGTGCATAGCGTCCCAGCTGGGCAGGGTTCCCACCCCCTGCCACCCTGAGGGCCACTGGTTAGCCTACAAATGCCTGCTTTGGCTGTGGCACCAATTTCTGGCCAATCAGCTGTGGCCTGGGTCACATGATACATAGCATGGAACCTCCTGGAACCACTTTTTCTCAGGAAGGGGCAGTATTACTGCTCAGGCAGTGTGTTCACCCTAAGGTGTAAGTACAAGACCCTGGCAGTTTTGCATGTCATCCTTCCTTGGAGCTTTGAACTTTAGCGAGGGATGTGGAGTTCAGCATGCCGACTTAAAAAATTTATCTTTTACTTTTTAAAGAATGGAGATGTAATTGATATATCACATTATATTAGTTTCAGGTGTACAACGTGATTCAATATTTGTATATACTGCGAACACGCTATCGTTGTTCCACTCTCCTTTTCTTAGATTTCTTAAGGCCCCTCAGTTGTGACCCGACACTTCTACAAATCCCATGGTTCCCACTTCCAAGGGCATCTTCATCGTTTTGAAAAATGGCACAATGGCTCTGTCATGAGTCCACCATATCAGGCCCATGATCTGTCCAGAAACAGTTCTATTCAAATGAGGGATACTGACATATGTGCCACGGAGAGGCCTGGTTAGCCACGGGTGTCAACCCACAGTCTCCTCAAATATACTTCAGATACCCTTGGTTTACTTTAATAACCTATGCTGATTCTATCAGATATACACTTTGCTATATATTTCTTGAACATATCTCTTTTAAAATATGGCATTTAAAAAATAATGCAAAAAACAGAAACATGTTATAAATATTTGTAAAATAAGAGAAAAATCACCTACCTCACCACTTATAGACAACCACTGATGGTATTTTTTTAAGTACATACAACAAGTACAGTAAAGTACACAAGCCATTAAGTATAGAGCTCAGTGAATCTTTACATATGTGCACATCTGTGTTACCACCACCCCGATAAAAATGTGGACGTTCCCAGCAGCCTAGTACACACGCTCATGGCCCTCTCAGGAGACACTCCTTCCAAAGCTAACCACATTCTGACCTCTGTCATCATGGGTTAGTTTTGCCCATTTTTTGAACATCATATACATGGAATCATATAGTATGTAGTTTGATGTCTTTTTTCAAGAACACAATAGCTGTGAGATTCATCCATATGCCTATAGTAGTTTGTTTTCACTGCTGGGTAGTACTCCATGTATGTATTTCATAATCCCACCATCTTAATATGAACACCATTAGCATTTTAATGGCATTAGTTATCTTTCTTCTGCATGTGTATTTTTAAACAGTTATAAAGCAGTGTACTACAGCTTACAGTGTTTTTTGTCTCTTTATGCTTAACATTTCTGGTCTTAAGAATATTTTATTTTATTACTTTTAAAATTTTATTTATTTATTTTTGGCTGCGTTGGGTCTTCATTGCTGTGTGAGGGCTTTCTCTAGTTGTGGCGAGCAGGGGCTACTCTTTGTTGTGGTGTGTGGGCTTCTCACTGCGGTGGCTTCTCTTGTTGCAAAGCATGGGCTCTAGGCATGTGGGCTTCAGTAGTTGTGGCACGCAGGCTCAGTAGTTGTGTCTCGCGGGCTCTAGAGCGCAGGCTCAGTAGTTGTGGCGCACGGGCTTAGCTGCTCCGCGGCATGTGGGATCTTCCCGGTCCAGGGCTCGAACCTGTGTCCCCTGCATCGGCAGGCGGATTCTTAACCACTGCACCACCAGGAAAGCCCAAGAATATTTCTATTTTAACCCTGTACTGTGTCTTGAAGAAAAGTTGCTGGAGTTGCTTTACACCCATGTGAAGACTTCCTCCTATTTGTTGCAAAACAGCCATTTAGAAAGCTCAAAGGGGCTAAACACCACAGTATCCTTCATAACTTGGTCTGTCCTCACTCAGCCATTGTCTTTACACTTGGAGGTCTCGTTTCCTCCCCAGACTGATGGGCCCAGGCCCACATCTGGGAGCTCACGTTCATATGGACACACAGAAGCCTGCGGAACAGAGTTCCTCCCACTTGGCAGATTGCCTCGTCTCAGGGCTGGGCGAATCCACAGTCTTAGGCTCTGAGCTGCCTGTGAGGACCAGACAGCAGGCTTGGTAATGACCGAGATGCTGTTGGTCCAGGGCAAGCCTGGGATGCTGCTTAATTGCTGGATGCTGCTGGCTGTCCCTGAAGATGCAGGCTTAGAGCCCTGGAGGATGGTATGACTGTGGTCCCAGCTCCCACGTCCCCTTCTTTCCCAGCACCAGGCACACGGCAGACCAGGCACAAATCTAAAGGCTGGCTGGGCTCTGAGTCCTATTTCATCTGCTATGGGCCTCAGCTCCTGGGGACTTGGCTTCTCTTTGCAGCCTAGAAATGCAGTGTGAGGAACAACGTGTGTGTGTGTGTGCGTGTGCGTGTGCGTGTGCGTGTGCGTGTGTGTGTGTGTCAATAGTCAGCATAGCTTGCTCTTTGCTCTTAGTATCAGCATTTTCCCTCATCATGTAATTTCTGATTTTATCTTGTCTTGTGTTTCTAAAAGACTCCAGAGGAACTGCATGTTCAAAGCACAAGTCTGGCTTTTACTTCCCCGCCAGAACCCCTTGTCCTACAACAGCTTTAGGCCTCCTAGATGTGTCTGCATGTCGACTGTGCCAAGACCGGCCAGAGGATGGCTTTGGAGGACCCCATCTCATTACTTTCCTTTGCTCTCACTTGCTGGAACACGGCAGAACTCTGGGGAGAGCGGATGCTGCCGAGCACAGGTAGAAGGGGCCTTGTCTTCCTCTGGCCATGTTCCTGAGAAGTATTACATCCATCTTGTTTCCTTACCGAGGCTCTCAGAGCAGAGGCGCTGGGGTGTATGCGGAGTCTAAGACAGCGTGCCTATCCCTGGGGAAGTAAGGCCAGGGCACAGGACACAGATCTCCCCACTTGTCTTTGCTCTATGTGTCTGAGCTGCACCCCACAGCCCTCAGACCTCACTGGTTATGTCCATGAAAGTGTGGAGGGGAGACTAGAAGCAGCTCCCGGCAGCCCTTGTTCTGTCAGCCGGGAAAGGTTGGGGGCAGCTGGGCACTCTCGAATAAATACAGGGTCCACAGTGAAAAAGAGGAGCCCCCGGGCTCCAGGTGTCCACGACGGCGAAGCACAGGGAGTACGAATGTTGCCCCACCTTCTCTCTGCTCCAGACTGTGTCCCAGCCTCTCTCCCCGTGCCCTCACCTGGTAGGGCCCAGCGCTCACCACCTCAGTGGGGCCTGTGGTCTGTTACCAGCAGCTCAGAGACTGTGTAACACTGGACGCCCTAGGCCCTGCGCCTCTGCATCTGCCATGTTTTCACTGAGGAGAAATAAAGGGCGGTGTCCTTGGCCAGAGGGACCTGGAGCATTGGCTAGCAGGTGGGACAGATTTTTGGTCCCCCAGCTGCTGCCCTAGGTTTCTTTACCGCTGGCTCCTTCTCTCCTTTCAATTCCCAGGAAGTGAGAAAGACCAAGAGTTCGGCCAACTCTGCTGAGAGAAGCATCTTGGAGATGCTGCTGAGAAAGGGACCGAGGCAGCACAGGCCTGTAGCACCACCTAGGGGAAGAAACGCCCCTGGGCTCGCCGCTGGCGCAAGCAGACTCCTCATTGCAAATCGACGCAATTTATGAAAATGCAGGATTCACTTGAAGAATAAAAAATGAGATGGACAGAAAGGAAAAGGAGAGTCGTTGTTCATTTCATAAAAATTATTTCAATTATTTCTCAATTACAAAGGCATTCCTTTTCGGTTAGGGTACCTTTAAAAATGTATGTTCCCATCCTTCATTTTAAGTTATTCGATTTAGTAAGGAATTTACATTTTTTTTCCATGAAGGTTTAAGAGATGACACTTATATAAAATTATAAAACTGTGAAAGAACTGGATCACTCTCCAAAAGGGCAGTATAGATATACCTGGTTTTATAGATTATTCTTATTCTCATTAAAATTTTTAAGTCATAAAAATGAAAACCTCAGTGTTAATAGAAGGAAAATTTTCTTGTTTGAATCTATCTAGGATGGAGGCCACTAGTTCTTTTTTTTAACTTTTTAAATTGAGGTAGAGTTGACGTACAATATTATATGTTTCAGGTGTACAGTATAGTGATTCACACTTTTTAAAGGTTATTCTCCATTTATAGTTATTATAAACTATTGGATATATTCCCTGTGTTGTACAATATATCCTTGTAGCTTACTTATTTTATACATAGTAGTTTGTACCTATTAACCCCCGACCCCGTTTGCCCCTCCCCCCTTCCCCCTCCCTACTGGCAACCACTAGTTTTGTTCTCTGTATCCATGAGTCTGTTTCTTTTTTGTTATATTCACTAGTTTGTTGTATTTTTTAGATTCCACATATAAGTGATATCATATAGTATTTGTCTTCTGTCTGACTCATTTCACTTAGCATAATCCCCTCCAAGTCCATGCATGTTGTTGCAAATGGCAAAGTTTCATTCTTTTTCTGTCTGAGTAATATTCCATTGTGTGTGTGTGTGTATATATATATATACCACTTCTTTATCCATTCATCTGTTGATAGACACTTAGGTTGCTTCCATATCTTGGCAGTTGTAAATAATGCTGCTATGAACATTGGGGTACATGTATCTTTTCAAATTAGTGTTTTTGGTTTTTATGGATAGATACCCAAGTGTGGAATTGCTGGGTCATGTGGTAGTTCTTTTTTTTTTTAAATTAATTTATTTTTGCCTGCGTTGGGTCTTCATTGCTGCACGCAAGCTTTCTCTAGTTGTGGTGAGCAGGTGCTACTCTTTGTTATGGTGCGCGGGCTTCTCACTGCGGTGCACGGGCTTCTCGTTGTGGTGGCTTCTCTTGTTGCGGAGCACGGGCTCTAGGTGCGCGGGCTTCAGTAGTTGTGGCACGTGGGCTTAGTTGCTCCGTGGCATGTGGGATCTTCCCAGACCAGGGCTCGAACCTGTGTCCCCTGCATTGGCAGGCGGATTCTTAACCACTGCGCCACCAGGGACGTCCTGACAGTTCTATCTTTAGTTTTTTGAGAACTGTTTTCCATAGTGGCTGCATCAATTTACATTCCCACCAACAGTATAGGAGGGCTCCCTTTTCTCCGCATACTCGCCAACGTTTGTTATTTGTGTTCTTTTTGATAATAGCCTGACAAGTGTGAGGTGATATCTCATTGTGGTTTTAATTTGTACTTCTCTGATGATTAACAACATTGAGCATCTTTTCATGTGCCCGTTGGCCATCTGTATGTCTTCTTTGGAAAAATGTCTATTCAGGTCTTCTGCCCATTTTTAAATTGGGTTATTTTTTTGATGTTGAGTCATATGAGCTATTTATATATTTTGGATATTAACCCCTTACTGGTCATATCATTTGGAAATATTTTCTCCCATTCTATAGGCTGTCTTTTCGTTTTGTCTATGGTGAGGCCCCTAGTTCGTGATCACATCCCGTTTATATGTCAATGGCTCTCTGATCTAGCTCCTTCCTAAAGCCAGATGGACGCTCAGCATCTCTGCTTGGATGTCTGAACTGAATTCCTGAACCTCCCCCCAGACCTGCTCCACGTGCAGCCTTCCTGCATCTCAGTGGCTGAGATGAAAGGCCCAGGAGTCATCCTTGACTCCTTTTTCTACCAAGCAGCAGCCAATCCATGAGGAAATAAGCTTCTATCTTCAGAACATAACCAGACTGACAACTTCTCACCACTCTATTGCTGACTGTAGAGCCGAGATGCCTGGATTACTGCAGTAGCATCCTAACCCAACTTCGTCCCTTTACAGTTCACTTTAATAGAACAGACTGAGGTGTCCTTCAAATGTGTCAGATGAAGTCTCTCTTCTACTCAGAAGGCTGCAGTGGCTTCCGTTTACTCAGAATAAAAGCCAAAGTGCCTGCAATGTCGTCTAAGGCCCTATATGGTACACACCCAGGGTGCTTCTCTGACTGCAACCCCTGTCCTCTTGCTTATTCTGCTCCCACCATGCTGGCCTCCTTGCACAGCAGGCGCGCTTCTCTCTCAGGGCCGTGCACTGGCTGTTTCTCCTACTCTTCTCGGGTACCTGTCACCTCCTTCAAGTGTTTGCTCATCTCCCAAGTGCTCAACAAGTCTACCCTGACTTAATAATCTTCAAATCCAACAATCACACTCAAACAGTATTTGTTCAGCTCTCTTGAATTGAACAAACACTGTTTGTTTATTCTTGGCCAGAATAATTCCAGTTTATACTCGTTGCTGCAGGGTAATTATTAACAGTGTCCCCTTTCACTTCCCAAAAATGACCTGGCTTGCATGTCACCAGGCTCCTCAGGAGCTGGGACCGTGCCTGGTTCATCTCTTCCAGTGTCTGGCATGTGAATGGTGACTGAACTGGACCGTGTCACACAAAACTACTCTTCTGGAATTGACTTCAAAGCCTACATCTTAGTCTTATAAATAAACAATCTCATGATGTTAAGTACCTGTCCTTTGAAAAAGTCAATGTTTTCGCTGCTTCCAGAAAGATACTGAGAAACGTGACAACAACCAGTGTGGACCCACAAAGGGGCAGCTTCGTACGTTCCTGGTGGAAACGTTATTTATACAAACTTTCTGTGGAGCAATTTGTTAGACATGGAAGACCTTTAAAATGCGGTTAATCTTTGATCTGTTGATCCCATTTCTAGGAATTTATCCCAGAGAAATAACTGCGGACATACAAGGATTTCCCTACAATGACGTTATTCTTGGTGTTATTTTAAGAAGTAAAAATGATAAACCACTGATTCTTCCAGTAATGGGGAACAGGTTACACCAACTACAGTGGAACAGCAAACAGACGTGACAAAGAACACGGAAAAACAGAAAGCATTTTCTGTAGCAAGTTTGAGAGGCAGGTTCTATGAGAGTATGTAGGGTAACCTACTTTGCTTTTTAAATAAACACAGGCACAATGAAGAATCTGGAGACACAGAGATATGTTCACAGCAGTTGGAGGCAATTCTCAGTGTAAAAATCCTGGAAGAGCACGTACAGGGCAGTGTGCATATTACACTGTCACTGAGGTAAAATGGGGCGGCATACATAAATGAGTTAACCAACAGGTACATGCCCATTTGCTTGTACACGTACAAGACATCCACAGAGGTGGACTCAAAATCAACGGGACCAGATGCCTGTGGGGAGGAACCATGACTTCACACTTTTATACTCTGAAGTTTGAACCACACGAACTTACCACTGCTCCAAAAAATAAAAACTGGAGATAAAAAAATAATGTTGAACAACAGTAGCATCATTTCAATTAGTGTGTGGTCTCTCAAGGAATTATTCTGAATGAATCCTAACTGATTTAGGGGGATGCTAGTTTTTAAATGATGCATTTCAGTAATGGTTAACTTTTATGTATGCAATGAACCACACGTTAGTATTACAACCAGAAAAGAAGTTTAAAATATAGAGTAATTTTTAAAAACTTAATTGTATCCTTTGACTTTTTTTATTAGAAAATCTCTTTTTGGAAATGTATTCAGTTCACATTTTAAGCCACTTTTTGACGCTTTTAAAAACAGTAAAATTTGTCAACAATAAATTTTCATGTAAATACAACTAAAAAAAAAAAAAAAAACACCTGGCTTGGATGGTAAGTTCTATGGTCGTCCTAGGGGCAACCTCATGCATTTGGGTTTCTCTCCCAACTCTTCTCTACCACATGTAGTTGGTTAGGTTCAAAGTAAACGGCCCAAGGTCACTCTAGTGTTTCTATTGATCCTTAGTGCCAGGCAGCAAGCACCGTTAGAATCTCCCCGTTTTCTACCCCTTCTCTCTTGAAAACACACGGGCACACAGGTGTGTATGACCAGGCACACAGCCACTTCCATGATCATCTGTGGAGACAGAAGAGGTAAATTGTATGTGAGCAGCTACTTGCTGCTTGCTCTATTTCTCTGTGACTCTGAGAAAAATCTCTCATGCTTCAGTTTCTTCAATCATCACCCATCCATTTATCCATCCCCACAACATTACTGTGCGCCTATTTTGTGCCAGGCACTGTGCTGGGCACATGAAGTCCTTGCCTTCTTGGAATTTACAATTTAACAAGGGAGACGGACGATAAACAATCTAATAACGGAATACAAGCTCATAAGAGTTCCATAAAGGTCTGGGGAGAGGAACTTAGGGGGAACAGAGAACACCTGCCTAAAGAGAGAGCATCTGAGACTTGATGGACGAGTAGGGAAGGTCCTGTCCTGGGAAGGCAGAGGAAACAGCATTGCAGGCAGAGGGGAGACCTGGCACAGTCCTAAAGGATGAGCAAGCATGGCATGTAAGGAGCCCAAAGAAAGGCAACATCTGTGAAGCACGGGGAGCCAGAGGAACAGTCTGAGCTCGGGTTAGAGGCAAGTGGAGGCCAGACCTCCTCAGGGGTTGGGGGTCACCATGAGCAGGCCACGGTGGGAAAAGGGTCTGGATTTTATTCCAAGCGTGATATAAACCTGTTTCAGGGCTCTAGAGAAGGGTGACCTAATATAATTCGTGTTTTTAAAAGATGCCCCTGGCAGCTATCTAGAGAATGATGGAAGAGGGGCAAGAATGGAGGTGGGCTCTTGTAATCCAGGCAAGTGATTCTGGTAGCTTGGAGCAAAGTGGTGGAGGTGGAGAGAAGAAGTGGGTGGATCTGAGCTACATTTTGAAAGAATTGATAAATCTTGCTGATGGGCTGGATATGAGGGGTGAGGGAGAGGGTGGAATCAAGGAAACGCCCAGATTTCTGACCTGAAGTACTGGAACTGAGGAAGAAAGGACTTGAAGGAGGAGAGGGTTTCGTGAGAGAAATAAATGTCTAGAGGGCAGTTAGGTACAGGAGTCTGCAGCTAGACTCGGGATGGCATCACCAGGGAGAGCACCCCCCCCCCCCCCCCCGCCAAGGACCAATTCTGAAAAACTCACGAGCAGAGGTTTAGTAGAGGAACAGCTGCAAAAACAGACCAAAGGGACGGTTACCTGTGTCATGTTTGGGAGAGCTCAAAGAAGATGAGGACAGAAAAGTTTCACTAGATTTGACAATGTGAAGGCGGCTGGTGACATTCGCAAGAACAGTGAAGTGGTGGAGGCGGAGCCAGGTTAGCGTGGTTTGAAGAATGAGTCAACTATTCGTGAATTTCTTAGCAACATTAGGAGTAGAAGGAAACTTCCTGACTTTGATAAAGTGCATCTATCTGCCACCTATTGTAAGGATCACACTGAATGGTGAACTAATATGAACATTTCTAGGTTTGTTTTTTTTCCCCTCCCAACATTGCATTAGAGGTCCCAGCCTAATGCAAAAGGGTGATAAAAATAAATGAGATATCGTCTACATGATTAGAACTAATAAAAGGGTTTGGGCAAGCTGCCTAGATACATAATACCCCAAAGCTATTCATTAGCAATACCCAAGTAGAAAATAAAATAGAAAAAAATCTCATAAAATAAATCCTACTCAAGACTTTCATGGGGAAAAGCGATAAACCTTTACCAAAACTGTGCTGGGAGATTCCCTAGGAGGGGGCTCTTTTCGGCTACTTGCTCAGTGACAATCTCTGTTGACGTGACCTAGGGAGCAGGTATCTGATACAGAATGAAGAAAAAGTTATTGGTATTCTGGTCATGGAACCATGAGGTCCTTGGCCAACTAGATGCTAAAGTTTCCGAGAATCAAGACATGATCTAATGATTTTTTAAAAGGTGACAGAGGCAGTGGTAATACAGCCACTGGAGGAAGGACCCGAGCATGAAGCCGGTAGACAGAAATAAAGAGAGCAGCAGGGTGGTATCATTAATCAACACGAACCTCAAAAGAGCACAGGGTTCTGCAAAAGGGAGGGGATGACTGCTCTGGGGGCAGCGTGGAGGGCAGCAAGGCCGCTGACCCACACCCAGACCTGAGACTGTGGGGCAGGAGAGAGACGAGGCTTATCCTTGAGGTGTGCTGAAGACATCCTTGTTTATGAGGAGCTTATGCTTTGAAGAATTAGTAGCAGTCACATTTGTACTACTACATTTATCTCACCTTCCCAGCCTCTCCCCCGATCCTCAATATTGGTCTATATATAATCTCAGCAGGAGAATTTAGAAAGCTGAATACTTTCATATTAAAATGTGTGTGTGTCTCTGTGTGTGTGTGTGTGTGTGTGTGTGTGTGTGTGTGTGTGTATACATGTACCCATGTATGTGTATGAACAAACAGAACGGGGAGGTGACGTGAGAAGGGGATGGTTGGATTTAGGGTTAAAGGAGGATTTTTTAACAGTAGCACTCCTGACTTTTGGGGCCTGCTAATCCTTGGCTGGAGGGGCTGTCCTGTGTGTTGCAGGAGGTTTAGCAGCAGCCCTGGCCTCTACTCACCAGGTGTCAGTCGCAGCCCCTCCCCAGTCATGACAACCAACGAACCTCCAGATATTGCCAAATGTCCCCTGGGGAGAGGTGTGCAGAACAGGACGTAATTTAGGTAAACTGGGAAAGTTAAAGGAGAGGGATGAAATCCAGGCAAAACTTTGTTGTCTTCAGTCTGTGGCTTCTCTAAATTTTAGCATAAACCCATTGGTTTATAATAGCTACTTTCTACTGACTCACTTTCCCCATTTTACTTGGCTAGTGTAATAAACATTAATGACAACATTCCTTTCTGACTGCTGGGAAGTGCTGGTGGTGGGGGAGAAGGGGTGACACAGGCCTTCTTCTGAGACTTGACTTGTAGCCTTTCTCAACTCCACATTTTCCATGTACAGATATGGTCCTTAAAATAAACATAAATCTTCCTTAAGGAAGCTATGCTCCGATTCAAATGTATTTGAGGAGTTATAATACATAACCAGCACTGTCTTTATTCAAGGGAAAAATTAATCTAATATGATATTGTTTATTAATATCAAGACTAAATTCAGTAATTTTGCTCCTTGGGCATTTATCTCAGAATGAATTATGAAACGTCACTCAATACACAAATTGAACTGGGTTTCAAAATATTTTTATAAAATACAGGACAACTCAACAACAAAAAATAAAAAATTCAATTTAAAAAATGGGCAAAGGACTTAGATATTTCTCCAAAAAAGATATATGAATGGCCAACAATCATAGGAAAAGATGCTCAACATCACTAATAATTAGGAAAAGCAACTCAAGACCACAGTGAGATATCACTTCATACTAATTTTTTTTGAATTTTATTTATTTTTTTATACAGCAGGTTCTTATTAGTTATCTGTTTTATACATATTAGTGTATATATGTCCATCCCAGTCTCCCAATTCATTCCACCACCACCCCTCCCCCACCACTTTCCCCCATCCGTGTCCATACGTTTGTTCTCTACATCTGTGTCTCTATTCCTGCCCTGCAAACCAGTTCATCTGTACCATTTTTCTAGGTTCCACATATATGAGTTAGTATACGACATTTGTTTTTCTCTTTCTGACTTACTTCACTCTGTATGACAGTCTCTAGATCCATCCACGTCTCTACAAATGACCCAATTTCATTCCTTTTTATGGCTGAGTAATATTCCATTGTATATATGTACCACAACTTCTTTATCCATTTATCTGTCGATGGGCATTTAGGTTGCTTTCATGATCTGGCTATTGTAAATAGTGCTGCAAGGAACAATGGGGTGCATGTGTCTTTTTGAATTATGGTTTTCTCTGGGTATATGTCCAGTAATGTGATTGCTGGGTCATATGGTAATTCTAGTTTAATTTTTTTAAGGAACCTCCATACTGTTCTCCATAGTGGCTGTATCAATTTACATTCCCACTAACAGTGCAAGAGGGTTCCCTTTTCTCCACACCCTCTCCAGCACTTGTTGTTTGTAGATTTTCTGATGACGGCCATTCTAACTGGTATGAGGTGATACCTCACTGTAGTTTTTTTTTTTTTGCGGTATGCGGGCCTCTCACTGTTGTGGCCTTTCCCATCGTGGAGCACAGGCTCCGGACGCGCAGGCTCAGCGGCCATGGCTCATGGGCCTAGCCGCTCCGCGGCATGTGGGATCTTCCCGGGCCGGGGCATGAACCCGTGTCCCCTACATCGGCAGGCGGACTCTCAACCACTACGCCACCAGGGAAGCCCCACGTAGTTGTTTTTCTGGGGTTTTATCTTGTTCCTTCATCTGATACATAACCCTACGCCTTTTCATTTTGTCTCTCTGTAAATGTGGTTTTTGTTCCACAGGCTGCAGGACTGCAGTTCTTCTTGCTTCTGCTGTCTGCCCTCTGGTGGATGAGGCTATCTAAGAGGCTTGTGCAAGTTTCCTGATGGGAGGGACTGGTGGTGGGTAGTGCTGGCTGTTGCTCTGGTGGGAAGAGCTCAGTAAAACTTTAATCCGCTTGTCTGCTAATGGGTGGGGCTGGGTTCCCTCCCTGTTGGTTGTTTGGCCTGAGGTGACCCAACACTGGAGCCCACCTGGCTCTTTGGTGGGGCTAATGGCGGACTCTGGGAGGACTCACGCTGAGGAGTACTTCTCAGAACTTCTGCTGCCAGTGTCCTTGTCCTCACGGTGAGACACAGCCACTTCCTGCCTCTGCAGGAGACCCTCCAACAATAGTAGGTATGTCTGGTTTAGTCTCCTATGGGGTCACTGCTCCTTCCTCTGGGTCCCGATGCGCACACTACTTTGTGTGTGTCCTCCAAGAGAGGAATCTCTGTTTCCCCCAGTCCTGTCGAAGTCCTGCAATCAAATCCCACTAGCCTTCAAAGTCTGATTCTCTAGGAATTCCTCCTCCCGTTGCCAGACCTCCAGGTTGGGAAGCCTGACGTGGGGCTCAGGACCTTCACTCCGGTGGGTGGACTTCTGTGGTATAAGTGTTCTCCAGTCTGTGAGTCGCCCACCCAGCAGGTATGGGATTTGATTTTATTGTGATTGCACCCCTCCTACCGTCTCATTGTGGCTTCTCCTTTGTCTTTGGATGTGGGGTATTATTTTTGGTGAGTTCCAGTGTCTCCCTGTCGATGATTGTTCAGCAGTTAGTTGTGATTCCAGTGCTCTTGCAAGAGGGAGTGAGTGCACGTCCTTCTACTCCACCATCTTGAACCAATCCTCCCACCTCATACTAATTAAGATGGCTATTATAAAAAAGAAACAGAAAACAGCAAGTATTGGTGAGGATGTGGAAAAATTTAAACGCTTGTGCGATAATGGTGGGAGTGTAAAAGAGTATAGCTGCTATGGAAAACAGTACGGCAATTCCTTTAAATATTAAAAACAGAATCATCATGTGATTCAGGAATTCCACTTCTCAGTATACACCTGAAAGAACTGAAAGCAAGGCCATGAATACATATCTGTACACCCATGTTTAAAGCAGCATTACTCACAATAGCCAAGAGGTGGTAGCAACCCAAATGTCCATCAACAGATGAGAGAAAAAACAAAATGTGGTTATCCATCTATCTATCTATAATGCAATATTATTCAGCCTTAAAAAAGAAGAAAATTCTGACACATGATACAACATGGCTGAACTTGAGAACATTATGCTATGTGCAATAAGCCAGGCACAAAAGGACAAGTGCTGTATGATTCCACTTATATGAGGGACCTGTTGGAGTCAGCTGCATAGAGACAGAAAGCAGAAGGTGGTTGCCAAGGGCTGCAGAGAGGGAGGAATGGGGAGTTGTTTAATGGGTGTAGAGTTTCAGTTCTCCAAGATGAAAAGAATTCTGGAGATGCATTGTGGTGATGGTTGCATAACAATGTGAATGTATTTAATGCCACTGAACTATAGGTTTAAAAATCATTAAGATGGTAACTTTCATGTTATGTGTATTTTACGTCAATTAAAAATTTAGAAAAATACAAGAAACGATAGGAAAGGATTAGCTGAAGTTAAGGCAGAATTTATTCAATTTCCCTGCAATCATATTAAGACATAAGCGGTGGTTATTTGGCAAGGATACAATTCCGTTTAAGGCCTTCTATAGTTGGATTTTAGTTCAGAAATGCAGCATATTTGGTACAAATTTGAGAGAATTTATTCTGGCATGGGCTCTTGTTCATGATAAATGCATCTTTGCCTCACCATTCCTTGACCAAACTCAATCACTCTCAGTGCAGGGCATGGCATGACCTTCACAGCTTCGCTGAAGGTCACCTGGAGTACTGTGGCCTGGCCAAGTCATGTGAGCGTGGACGAGGGCAGGCTCCCTGCTCTCCTCAAGCTGTGTTCTCAATGATGACCGCAATTCCTTGGCCCCCTCCAATGCAGGCCGATCCTACAGCGTATTTTCCACCCCGACGCCTAAGAAAGAAAGCAGTGGCTGAAATCTACTTGAATAAAGAATGGACAGAATTAGATAATTAAGTAAATAGTATTTATAATGGTCACATTTGCATTATTCATTCTTGTTCAGCTCATCAGCTCAATCTTTTTTCCAGTCCTCAATATTGAAGAAAAGAGGAGAAAGAATTTGGAAAGCTGGATAGTCTTATTTTTTAAAAAAAAGTAGTAACAAAGAAGAGGGAGGCTGAAACAAATATAAAAGCTTAGGCTGCTGTGAGGAAGGAGTGACGACAGGAGGTAATTGGGATAAACTGGAAGTTGAAGAAGGGGGAGTAAATACTCAGCCCCTTTGGTTTATTTGTTTTAGATTTTTATGAACCTTAGAATAAGTATAATTACTGAAGTTCATCCATATGAAAGGTCAGATAATTTAGAAACATTTCATGTCCCTTTCATAAAAATCAGACACCTTTAAAGTACCATCTGCTCTAATTCTTCAGTCCTGATAGAATAACCTTGAGAAACCATCAAGGAATTATTTTTTGTGCACATCAATCACTCATTTCATCTCAATCATTAAGTGAAACAGGAGTCCCATTTACCTTAACTTCCCAGGGGGGCAGAGTGATTTTCTGCCCTGACATATTTGGTTTTGTTTGCAATTTCCCTACTAACAGAGCAAAATGATCCAAATTACACAGTACAGAAGGAGGAGCTCTTCCATTAAAACTGAAAAGTATCAAACACACAGAAGGCTCCTCCTGGAACCCTGGAAACAATGAAGGAAAAACTTAGCTCAGACCCAAATTGTCAGTTTGCTTAGGTTTCTTGAATGACAGCACCTAGATCAGTATTTTGTTTTCTTAAATAATTGTGTCTCAGTCCTATAACTGGCACTAGAATGCAAGTGCTATGAGAACCAGGGCCTCATCACGGGCTCGCTGCTCTGCACCAGCACCAGGGATGGGGCCAGATGTACACTAGGCCCTCAGTGAACATGTGCTGAGTGGCTGCACTGCGAATGTGAGTAAGAGCGAGCATCCCAAGAGCAGAGGCACCAACAAGTCAACTGAGTCATCTATAAGGTCTACTGAAAAAGGGGTCTCCAAATAACCTGTTCCTGGTGAGAAGTAGTGCGAGGCGGTACGAAGAAGAATGAAAAATGTTGGATTGTTCTGGGGAAACCCAAATTCGTGCCTTTACACAAAAGATGGCAAATCTGAAAAGCAACAATTTCTAGCACGTACCTTAATTCATGAACCAGGTGTGCAGTAATCCTTGATCCAGATCCCCCTAATGGGTGACCCAAAGCAATGGCCCCTCCATTCACGTTGGTTTTACTTCGGTCAAGATCCAAACTCTTTTCAACTGCCAAGTACTGGGGAGCAAAAGCTTCATTCACCTTAAAACAATCAAAACACTAATAAAAATGCTTATTCACAAACTTATTTCTGAGAACTGTCCAGTCCTGTCAATGGCTAATCATCCTGTTTTTTTTCTACTTAAATTACATTGCAAGGTTATTTTAATTTATCTTCAATCATTCTTTGTAAAGATAACAGGTTTGAAAACGGGTATATTTACTAAGTGATACTTGAAGTGTAATATATCCCTTAGAGAAAAGAAATCCTCAGTGATACTATAAACGGATACTGGACTAGAGGCAGTAGGATACTGTAGAAAGCCCACAGGTTCTCCAGCTAGATGGACAGTTCAAATCTTGGCTATATGGATGTTCTTTAAACTCTCTTGACACTCAAATTTCTTCAGTGGTAAAATGTGACTGTCGTATCATCTTAAGAGTTATTGTTAAGGTTAAGTGAAATCATGGGTATTAAGTGTTTAGTGTATTATCTGACACAAGCAAGTATTCAATAAATAGTTGCTATTATTATTACTACTACTCAGTACTACTAGCCACACTTCCAAGAAACTGATAGACAATAAAGAATAAACCGTCAGGGGGGACAGCTTCAAGATGGCGGAAGAGTAAGACGTGGAGCTCACCTTCATCTCCACAAATACATCAAAAATACATCTACATGTGGAACAGCTCCTACAGAACACCCACTGAACGCTGGCAGAAGACCTCAGACCTCCCAAAAGGCAAGAAAATCCCCATGTACTGGGTAGGGTAAAAGCAAAAAGAAAAAACAGAGACAAAAGAATAGGGATGGGACCTGCACCTCTGGGAGGGAGCTGTGAAGGAGGAAAAGTTTCCACACACTAGGAAGACCCTTCACTGGCAGAGACCGGGGATGGGTGGGGGGAAAGCTTCAGAGCCGCGGAGGAGAGCGCAGCAACAGGGGTGCAGAGGGCAAAGCGGAGAGATTCCCGCACAGAGGATCGGTACTGACCAGCTCTCACCAGCCTGAGAGGCTTGTCTGCTCACCCACCGGGACGGGTGGTGGCTGGGAGCTGAGGCTCAGGCTTCAGAGGTCAGATCCCAGGGAGAGGACTGGGGTTGGCTGCGTGAACACAGCCTGAAGGGGGCTAGTGCGCCACAGCTAGATGGGAGGGAGTCCAGGAAAATGTCTGGAACTGCCTAAGAGGCAAGAGAGCATTGTTTCAGGGTGTGCGAGGAGAGGGGATTCAGAGCACCGCCTAAACAAGCTCCAGAGATGGGCATGAGCCGTGGCTATCAGCGTGGACTGCAGAGACGGGCATGAGATGCTAAGGCTGCTGCTGCAGCCACGAAGAAGCCTGTGTGAAAGCACGGGTCACTCTACACACCTCCCCACCTGGGAGCCTGTGCAGCCTGCCACTCCCAGGGTCCTGTGATCCAGGGACAAAGTCTCCAGGAGAACACAGGTCGTGCCTCAGGCTATGACAATGTCATGCTGGCCTCTGCCACTGCAGGCTCGCCCCGCATTCTGTACCCCTCCCTTCCCTTGGCCTCAGTGAGCCAGAGCCCCCTAATCAGTTGCTAGGTTAACCCCGTCCTGTCTGGGCGGGGAACAGATGCCCTCAGGTGACCTACACGCAGAGGTGGGGCCAAATCCAAAGCTGAACCCTGGGAGCTGTGCGAACAAAGAAGAGAAAGGGAAGTCTATCCCAGCAGCCTCAGGAGCAGCAGATTAAATCTCCACAATTAAATTGATGTACGCTTCATCTATGGAATACCTGAATAGACAACGAAACATCCCAAAATTGAGGCGGTGTACTTTGGGATCAACTGTAGACTTGGGGGTTTGCTTTCTGCATCTAATTTGTTTCTGGTTTTATGTTTATCTTAGTTTAGTATTTAGAGCACATTACCATTTGGAGATTTGCTTATTGATTGGGTTGCTCTTTTCCTTTTTTTTAAATATATATTTTTTTCCTTTTTTTCCTTGTGTTAGTGTGTATGTATATGCTTCTTTGTGTGATTTTGTCTGTATAGCTTTGCTTCTACCATTTGTCCTAGGGTTCTTTCTGTCTGTCCATTTTGTTTGTTTTGTATAGTTTTTAGTGCTTGTTATCATTGGTGGATTTGTTTTTTGGTTTGGTTGCTCTCTGTTTCTTTTTAAACTACTTTTAAATTTTTTTATTTTTAATAATTAAAAAAATTTTATTTTATTGTATTCTTTCTTTCTTTCGTTATTCCTTTCTTTCTCTCTCTCTCTCTTTTCTCTCTCTCTCTCTCTCTCTCTCTCTCTCTCTCGTTCTCTTTCTTTCTTTTTTTCCTCCATTTTCTTCTGAGCTGGGTGGCTGACAGAGTCTTGGTGCTCCAGCCGGGCGTCACGTCTGAGCCTCTGAGGTGGGAGAGCCGAGTTCAGGACATTGGGCCACCAGAGACCTCCCAGCTCCATGTAATATCAAACGGCAAAAGCTCTCCCAGAGATCTCCATCTCAATGTTAAGACCCAGCTCCACTCAACAACCAGCAAGCTAGAGTGCTGGACACCCTAGGCCAAACAGCTAGCAAGAGAGGAACAAAACCCTGCCCATTAGCAGAGAGGCTGCCTAAAATCATAAGTCCCCAGACACCCCAAAACACACCACCAGACGCGTCCTGCCCACCAGAAAGACAAGATCGAGCCTCATCCACCAGAACAAAGGCACCAGTCCCCTCCACCAGGAAGCCTACACAACCCACTGAACCAACGTTAGCCACTAGGGGCAGACACCAAAAACAACGGGAACTAAGAACCTGCAGCCTATGAAAAGGAGACCCCAAAACACAGTAAAATAAGCAAAATGCGAAGACAGAGAAATATGCAGCAGGTGAAGGAGCAAAGTAAAAACCCACCACGCCAAACAAATGAAGAGAAAATAGGCAGTCTACCTGAAAAAGAATTCAGAGTAATGATAGTAAAGACGATCTAAAATCTTGGAAATAGAATGGAGAAAATACAAGAAATGTTTAACAAGGACCTAGAAGAACTAAAGAGCAAACAAACAATGATGAAGAACACAATAAATGAAATTAAAAATTCTCTAGAAGGAATCAATAGCAGAATAACTGAGGCAGAAGAATGGATAAGTGACCTGGAAGATAAAATAGTGGAAATAACTGCCTCAGGGCAGAATAAACAAAAAAGAATGAAAAGAATTGAGGACAGTCTCAGAGACCTCTAGGATAACATTAAACACACCAACATTCAAATTATAGGGGTTGCAGAAGAAGGAGAGAAAAAGAAAGGGACTGAGAAAATATTTGAAGAGATTATAGTTGAAAACTTCCCTAATGTGGGAAAGGAAATAGTCAATCAAGTCCAGAAGCACAGAGAGTCCCATACAGGATAAATCCAAGGAGAAACACACCAAGACACATATCAATCAACTAACAAAAATTAAATACAAAGAAAAAATATTAAAAGCAGCAAGGGAAAAGGAACAAATAACATTCAAGAGAATCCCCATAAGATTAACATCTGATCTTTCAGCAGAACCTCTGCAAGCCACAAGGGAGGGGCAGGACATATTTAAAGTGATGAAAGGGAAAAACCTACAACCAAGATTACTCTACCCAGCAATGATCTCATTCAGATTTGATGGAGAAATTTAAACCTTTACAGACAAGCAAAAGCTAAGAGAATTTGGCAACATCAAACCAGCTCTACAACAAATCCTTAAGGAACTTCTCTATGCAGGAAACACAAGAGAAGGAAAAGACCTACAATAACAAACCCAAAGTAATTAAGAAAATGGTAATAGGAACACACATATCGATAATTACCTTAAATGTAAATGGATTAAATGCTCCAACCAAAAGACATAGATTGGCTGAATGGATACAAAACCAAGACCTGTATATTTGGTGTCTACAAGAGACCCACTTTAGACCTAGGGACACATACAGACTGAAAGTGAGGGGATGGAAAAAGATATTACATGCAAATGGAAATCAAAAGAAAGCTGGAGTAGCAATCTTCATGTCAGGCAAAATAGACTTTAAAATAAACTCTATTACAAGAGACAAAGAAGGACACTACATAATGATCAAGGGATCAATCCAAGAAGAAGATATAACAATTGTAAATATTTATGCACCCAACATAGGAGCACCTCAATACTTAAGGCAAATGCTAACAGCCATAAAAGGGGAAATCGACAGTAATACAATCATACTAGGGGACTTTAACACCCCACTTTCACGAAGAGACAGATCATCCAAAATGAAAATAAATAAGGAAACACAAGTTTTAAATGATACATTAAACAAGATGGACTTAATTGATATTTATAGGACATTCCATCCAAAAACAACAGAATACACTTTCTTCTCAAGTGCTCATGGAACATTCTCCAGGATAGATCATATCTTGGGTCACAAATAAAGCCTTGGTAAACTTAAGAAAATTGAAATCGTATCAAGTATCTTTCAGAGTTTTTTTGTTTTTTTTTTTGCGGTACGTGGGCCTCTCACTATTGTGGCCTCTCCCATTGTGGAGCACAGGCTCCAGATGCGCAGGCTCAGCGGCCATGGCTCACAGGCCCAGCTGCTCCGTGGCATGTGGGATCCTCCTGGACTGGGGCACGAACCTGTGTCCCCTGCATCGGCAGGCAGACTCTCAACCACTGTGCCACCGGGGAAGCCCTCAAGTATCTTTTCCAACCACAACGCTGAGACTAGATATCAATTACAGGAAAAAATCTGTAAAAAATACAAACACATGTAGGCTAAACAATACACTACTAAATAACCAAGAGATCACCGAAGAAATCAGAGGAAGTCAAAAAATACCTAGGAACAAATGACAATGAAAACATGACGACCTAAAACCTATGGGATGCAGCAAAAGCAGTTTTAAGAGGGAACTATAGCACTACAATCCTACCTCAAGGAACAAGAAACATCTCAAATAAACAACCTAACCTTATACCTAAAGCAATTAGAGAAAGAAAAACAAAAAAACCCCAAAGTTAGCAGAAGGAAAGAAATCATAAAGATCAGATCAGAAATAAATGAAAAAGAAAAGAAGGAAACAATAGCTAAGATCAATAAAACTAAACGCTGGTTCTTTGAGAAGATAAACAAAATTGATAAACCACTAGTCAGACTCACCAAGAAAAAAGGAAGAAGACTCAAGTCAATAGAATTAGAAATGAAAAAGGAGAAGTAACAACTGCCACTGCAGAAATACAAGGATCATGAGAGATTACTACAAGCAACTATATGCCAATAAAATGGACAACCTGGAAGAAATGGACACATTCTTAGAAATGCACAATCTCCCGAGACTGAACCAGGAAGAAATAGAAAATATAAACAGACCAATCACAAGCACTGAAATTGAAACTGTGATTAAAAATCTTCCAGCAAACAAACGCCCAGGACCAGATGGCTTCACAGGCGAATTCTATCAAACATTTAGAGAAGAGCTAACCCCTATCCTTCTCAAATGCTTCCAAAATATAGCAGAGGGAGGAACACTCCCAAACTTATTCTATGAGGCCACCATCACCCTGATACCAAAACAGACAAAGATGTTACAAAAAAATAAAACTACAGACCAGTATCACTGATGAACATACATGCAAAAATCCTGAACAAAATACTGGCAAACAGAATCCAACAGCACATTAAAAGGATCATACACCATGATCAAGTGGGGTTTACCCCAGGAATGCAAGGATTCTTCAATATATACAAATCAATCAATGTGATACACCATATTAACAAGTTGAAGCAGAAAAATCATATGATCCTCTCAATAAATGTAGAAAAAACTTTAGACAAAATTCAATACCCATGTATGATAAAAACCTTCCAGAAAGTAGGCATAGAGGGAACTTACCTCAACATAATAAAGGTCATATATGACAAACCCACAGCCAACATCGTTCTCAATGGTGAGAAACTGAAACCATTTCCTCTAAGATCAGGAACAAGACAAGGTTGCTCACTCCGCTATCATTCAACATAGTTTTGGAAGTTTTAGTCACAGAGATGAGAGAAGAAAAAGAAATAAAACAAATCCAAATCGAAAAGAAGAAGTAAAACTGTCACTGTTTGCTGATGTCATGATACTATACATAGAGAATCCCAAAGATGCTACTAGAAAACTACTAGAGCTAATCAATGAATCTGGTAAAGTAGCAGCACACAAAATTAATGCATAGGAATCTCTTGCATTTCTATACACTAATGCCAAAAAATCTTAAAGAGAAAGAAATTAAGGAAACACTCCCATTTACCATTGCAACAAAAAGAATAAAATACCTAGGAATAAACCTACCTAAGGAGACAAAAGACCTGTATGCAGAAAACTGTAAGACACTGCTGAAAGAAATTAAAGATGATACAAACAGATGGAAAGATATACCATGTTCTTGGATTGGCAGAATCAACATTGTGAAAATGACTATAGTACCCAAAGCTATTCACAGATTCAATGCAATCCCTATCAAACTACCAATGGCATTCATCACAGAACTAGAAGAAAAATTTCACAATTTGTATGGAAACACAAAAGACCCTGAACAGCCAAAGCATTCTTGAGAAAGAAAACTGGAGTTGGAGGAATCAGGCTTCCTGACTTCAGACTATACTACAAAGCTACAGTAATCAAGGAAGTATGGTACTGGCACAAAAACAGAAATATAGATCAACGGAACAGGATAGAAAGCCCAGAGATAAATCCACACACATATGGTTACCTTATCTTTGATAAAGGAGGCAAGAATATACAATGGAGAAAAGACAGCCTCTTCAATAAGTGGTGCTGGGAAAACTGGATAGCTACATGTAAAAGAATGAAATTAGAACACTCCCTAACACGATACACAAAAATAAACTCAAAATGGAGTAAACACCTAAATGTAAGGCCAGACACTATCAAACTCTCAGAGGAAAACATAGGCAGAACATTCTATGACATACATCACAGCAAGATCCTTTTTGACCCACCTCCCAGACAAATGGAAATAAAAACAAAAATAAACAAATGGGACCTAATGAAACTTAAAAGCTTTTGCACAGCAAAGGAAACCATAAACAAGACCAAAAGACAACCCTCAGAATGGGAGAAAATTTTTGCAGATGAAGCAACTGACAAAGGATTAATCTCCAAAATATACAAGGAGCTCATGCAGCTCAATATCAAAAGAACAAACAACCCAATCTAAAAATGGGTGGAAGACCTGAATAGAGCTTTCTCCAAAGAAGATATACAGATTGCCAACAAACACATGACTGCTCAACATCACTAATCATTAGAGAAATGCAAATCTACAATGAGGTATCACCTCACACCACTCAGAATGGCCATCATCAAAAAATCTACAAAGAATAAATGCTGGAGAGTGTGTGGAGGTAAAGGAACCCTCTTGCTCTGTTGGCAGGAATGTAAATTGATATTGCCACTATGGAGAACAGTATGGAGGTTCTTTAAAAAACTAAAAATAGAACTAGTATATGACCCAGCAATCCCACTACTGGGCATATACCCTGAGAAAACCATATTTCAAAAAGAGTCATGTACCACAATGTTCACTGCAGCTCTATTTACAGTAGCCAGGACATGGAAGCAACCTAAGTGTCCAGCAACAGATGAATGGATAAAGAAGATGTGGCACATATATACAATGGAATATTACTCAGCCATAAGAAGAAATGAAATTGAGTTATTTGTAGTGAGGTGGATGGACCAAGAGACTGTCATACAGAGTGCATTAAGTCAGAAACAGAAAAACAAATACTGTACGCTAACACATATATATGGAATCTAAAAAAAAAATTGCTTCTGAAGAACATAGGGGCAGGACAGGAATAAAGACGCAGGAAAAGGGGCAGGACAGGAATAAAGACCTAGGAAAAATGACCTCAGGATCATCAGAAGTCCCAAAGACAATCATGTCAGGGTTGTTGAGAGCTATGTCTTTGAGTGTTTATACATCTATAAATGGCGATGAACAGCTCTGCGGAGCTGACATATTTCAAGAGTTTTAAGTGTGAAATCTAAAGTCAGAAATTTAATGGTACTTATTTGCTAATACAAATATGGTAATTAAGCAGCCCCCTTTGAAGCTCTGAGCTATGACCACCAAAGAATGGAAGAAGAGATTTAAGGATAAACCATTCATCTGAAACCACAGTTACTTGGTGAGAGATTACCACAGAGGACGTCACAAATGTGCCTAGAGTGAAAAGGCCCTTTCTCTATCAGTTTAAATAGAGAGATTTCCTTTGTTATATTAGTTATTTCCCAATATCAAGTAGCTTAATTACCTAAAATTTTCAAATACTCCCCAAATGTAGAATGTATATAATCCATTTTTAAGCATTTTCTTTATCCTTTCTTTTAATTGTACTAAATATTTAAGATGCCTTTGTTTTAAATTAACATTAAACAAATCACTCTTGCAATAAATTTAAGTTTCCAATGCCAAAAATTATGATAGGTGCATTCCAAATCAAGCCCCACTATGGTGTAAAAGCCAAAGGTAAGTCTGGGGGATGGGGGTGGTTGTGAACTTGGCAGAAGTGCAAGAATCTTTTAGATTTAGGATCAGATTATTATCAGATTTTTCTATTAGGTCAATTTTTTACCTGTATTTTTTCACTTTAATCCATAAAATAAGGGTAAAGTTACTTATTTCTCACCCACCTTATATAACATTCAATTCAATTCAACAGGAACATTAGTAGTCTAAAATGTAGTAGAATCTTACGACGTCATAAAAAGTTTCTAAGAGTTTATACTTTAGTAGAAGAAATCAGGCTCTTTTAATTAATTTAATTTTAATTAAGGCATTTTAATCAGGTATGGCCTGATTATATGCCAATACAGGCATGTAATGAAAGTAATATTTATTTAGATTCACATCATTTGGAAAGTTTAATGGTACTAAAACAAAAAGAGCTATAAAAATCAAACTAAAGCCATTTATGCAATAGAAGTTGGTGGTTTATCTGTGCTGTAAAAAACGTAGAACACTTACTTCTACCAAATCCATATCCTTAAGACTTAGTCCTGTTTTCTTCAGTGCCCCATTGATAGCAGGGACAGGACCTATATAAGAACAAAACCCAATTTCATCTTATAAGTATCAAATTTCTCCTTCTTTACTAATCAGGTAAGTAAGGAGGAAATAAAGTGACAGCTAGTAGCTGAAAATCTTGCCACCCTGATAGCACACAATACTAAATGATATGACAATAAACAAACAGGAAATGGGACCAGGGTGAAAAGCTGTTTATGCAAGTTGTAGATGAGAGACTTAACATGAAAAGTTCTACCATAAGTGACTTTAAGAGTTCAAACAGCCAAAGGAGTCATATGGGGTTTTGTATAGATCATTCTTTTTTTTTTCTACAAAGTCTTCCTTTATTAATGAACTCCTATTTCCCTCATGGTAATATTGAGAGATCGAAGCTCATTGGTTCCACAAATTTATATACACATCTATGTACATACACACATAGGTGTTTTTTTGCTCTTTTTTTAATGTTTGTTTTTTTATTTTAGTTTTTATTTTAAAAAAATTTTGGCCTCTTTGTGCAGCTTGTGGGATCTTAGTTCCCCAACCAGGGATTGAACTGGGGCCACAGCAGCGAAAGTGCCAAGTCCTAACCACAGGAGCACCAGGGAATTCCCGTGTATACATCATTCTTAATACCAAATGGTAAGGCAGACTGAGCGCTCTCCTGGGATACAAATCATATGTATTCCCAGTACAGAAGTGACTGTGGCTGCACTGAATTTTCAGGCCCATTTGGACAAAAGGCAAGAAACAGCAGTAGTATCTCCATATGGGCATAGTAAGATAGGAAGCTACCAGGCACTTTAGGGAAAAGATATCTGAAGCAAGGAGACGTTTATAACTCCAATGGTAAGCAGAGATTTGAAGTAAAACATAACCCCCACTGAAGAAATGCAAATCCACCTTAAAAAACTTTTGAAATAAACTTTAGCTCCCAGATTTCTGATGATCACTAATGACAGTTTAATACTGCTCATAATTTTTAAGTAAATTGATATTTCTTTCCAAAAAAAAAAAATCTGGCTAGGGATGATTATCTACTTCTCTATCGGTTCTTAGAGAATGAAATTGCCATAAATGTCTAAAAAGAAAAATATGTGGTTGTGTTTTGTTGAATTCAAGGAGTCAAATATTCTGTATCAAGTTTCACAAACATACCTAAGGTAAAATGGGAAATCAGTCTTTATAAGAAAAGCAAAACACAATCTAAATGCAATGTAATTAATTTTGTCACCTAGTTAAAAAGTTTCTTGGACAACAGCCTGCTGATTGGCAGGGCCATCCAATTAACACTTTTCGATTTAAAGCATCAGTTCTATACTGGCTACTGATTTAATACAGAATCTAATTCCAGATTCTTTTTGTATCTCTAAGACATGAAAATGGGATGGGTAGTCGATAGAAGAGCATCAGTTATCCAGCATGGTCAGGGGGTGAAGTATCCTACAGGGGTGAAAGATACACAGAACTAAAAGCTGAGGGTATAAAACCATTGTACATACTTCCATGTCTTCATAACCACAGTCAGCATGACTAAATGTGTTCATATTAACTTAGAATCATTACACTCGATTGTAACAATATGCTAGGCCACAAGCTAATTTTTAAAGGACTGTTTCCATACCACTCTGCTATTTACTGGGACTCAGGAAGGTAGAGCATTCTTGTTGGGAAAAGGACACTTTACTCCTAGTGCTAGCTCCTACCACTAACAGCTGTGTAACCTTGGGTACCTTTGGGGGCTATAAGCGTCTCATCAGAAGTGCTTTGAGCTGGTTTTTAACTCATTTCTTTTGAAGCACTGGAATCCTTTCTACAAATGAAACCCTATAACAGATAAAGCAAGAGCTGCCCTGGCTGAAGAGGCATTTCAATGGCATTTATTGTACTACGGGGCAAATATTCAGGCCCTGAAATAGAAGGAAGAAAAACTACATTTTCTTGCTAACTATGTCAAAATGTATCAGAACCTCTTAAATGAAGCTAAACTGAAAACTATAAAATAACTACTTATCTATATCAAATAAATATGGTTGATCATTAAAACAATCAAGGTACACTGAAAAAAACCCACATTCCTAGGCTCTACCCTGGACCTACTGAAACAAAACCTTGGGGTGGAGTAGGGTTATGGGTAGATTCTGATCATCATTTGGGGTTGGGAACCCTAGATACCCTGCCCTAGATACCAAAATGATAAATGCCATACCAACATACAGATATTTAACTTTTCAAGCTACCTTCCATTTGTAAGATGAAAGTTATATTTTGCTGACAGCGGGTAGCTGAAAGCTAGTAAGCTTTTAAGACTGTAATAAAGAAAAAAAAAAAGACTCACATAGCAGTTACTAGAGTTGTGGGAAGATTAAATGAGATATATTAAGGACCATGTGTAAAACAGCCCGTGGGGTATCTTCTCTATTTCACCCCATGATTTTTCCATCTCACGTTTTCTTCTGTCTTATCAGTACCTCGTAATCCTTCTATGTTGTTTACCGTGTGTTAATTTTATGTATCTTAAGCGGACAACGGGACACGATTGCTGCCCAGGAGTTTACATGGTCTTGATCTTCCTATTATGCCTGGCACAGTTTTTCATAAAGATAAGTTGTTTAAATGATCGATTAACAATCTCCTTTTCTCTACAAGTGCCCTTGATTTGGCTACTGTTTCAGGAATCTGAATGCCAAAGAAGCCTTATCTTCAGAAATGTAACAGAACCAGTTTGTTTCACTACAAACTTACCAATACCCATGATAGCGGGATCACATCCAGACACAAAATAGCCCACAATTCTTGCCAGTGGTGTGAAGTTATGCTTTTTAACAGCATCTTCACTAGCTATGATAACAGCTCCAGCACCATCAGAAATCCCCTTGGAAACAAAAACAGATGTTAACTAGAGGGTAAAAGAATAGGGTTAATCAAGGTTTGAACTAATGGAGTGGTATTAGGATTATGGCAATACACAGGAAGCAGTGCCATAATTTGGGATACAAGTAGCATTAGTGGCACACTGCTGGGTTAAAGAGATTGTTTTAGGCACAGAATACAACCTCACTAAGGGAAAATAGGAAAGAATGTCAAGAAAAAGCTTATAACCAGATGTGGGTAGATGTAAGAAGAAATCTGATGAGTTGTATACATGAGGAAGAAAAACTAAAATAATAAGCCAGGTAGATTTCCTTCTAACATTCTGAAAAGACTAAGAAATTGGAAAAGTATTATATAAGGGCTCCTGGCTAAAATATTTTATTTTGGACTATGAAAACCCAAATTAATAGAATATGAACACTACTAGCTTAAGCTAGATAAGCAAAGACTAGCATGAAAGGTATCTAAAAGGTACTGCATGATTATTTTGCATTGAACACATCAGGAAGAGTTCAAGAGAATCCGTGGCGCTACCTACCGATGCGTTCCCTGCAGTGACGGTTCCTTCTTTCTTGAACACTGGAGGAAGTTTACTTAACTGCTCCAGGGTTGTTTGGGGCCGAGCGTGTTCATCTACCTGCACTGTCTGCTTTCCTTTCTTTGTCTTCACCTCAATTGGTACCATCTCATTATTAAAGCAACCAGCATCATTAGCTGAAATAGTAGAAAGACCATTCATAAGACAGGGGAAAAAACAACAGAAAGCAGAAAAATGAAATCAAATATACCCTTCAATTTATTAATTTAGGCTGCACCACACAGCTTGCAGGATCTTAGTTCCCCAACCAGGTGTGGAACCTGTGCCCCTTGCAGTGGAAGCACAGAGTCCTAACCACTGGACTGCCAGGGAAGTCCCTATATTTCAGTTTAATTTAATATTTCAGTTTAATTTCAGTCCCTATATTTCAGCATATCTCAGTCTATTTTAATATAAACCTTTATTACTTACATAACTTACCTTGCCTATTGGAGGACTTAATATACTATCATCCTTGCAGATGCGTTCTGTACCTTTTTAAAATTACAATTTCCGATTTTTTTTACAAGGTACTGTTAGACTATTAGTGTTTGTTACCTACAGGTGTAATGGCACTGAATGGATTTCATGCCCTTTTTTAACTTCTCTGGGTGAGACATGAAGTAATTAAAAAGTTACCAAGCTGCACCTACAGTCAACAATAATGTATTGTAAACTTAAAATTTTATTAAGAGGATAGATCCCACGTTAAGTGTTCTTACCACAATAAGAAAAAAAGTTACCAAGTTGTCTATGTCACCAAGTAATCTATGACTGAAATTTAATGACAGGCAACCTGAAGAAATTATACGTGCTATTACTGACACAATTCTAAGTAAAACAGCTTACCTACTTCCACCTCCACTGAGTGGACTGGACAATAGTAATATAAAGCTTCAGAAATAGAATAAGCCAGGAATAATATGACCTTAATTTTGATATCACTTTATAGCAGGCTAACACTTTCCTTATTTGGTTCTCACAACAACTCTGTTAGGAAAAAAGGGAAGGCAAATATTTTTATCTCTGTTATTAGCTCAGTGAATAAATACTTGGTGAACAAATGACTTGACTGAAGTCAGGAAAACTGTATGTGGCAAAATTAGAAATAGGCTGATAACGCTTCACCTCTACACCAATACCCTTTCACTTAAATGTGTAACCAAAAAAACAGAGGATGAGTTGGATTGGCTCCATTAGACTTATCCCTCTTGAAATGCTAAAATGAACTTTATCCTCACTATTCCAAGTATTTAATACCCCTAAATAAGAGTTTCTGCTCATTTATAATAGTTTAGTTTTCAAAACCCTTTCAGAGGACTAACAAATTTCTTCAACTCACCATACTGATAAAAGAATGGCTGTCATCTTGCTCGTTTTGGACTGGCTCACCAGCAGTGCGCAATGTTACACAAGGGCACCACGGCACCACATTTAGGGCCTTGGACTAGTTCTGGGTCTCTGAATCAGGCGCAAGGATTCTCAATTAGGAATGGGAGAGAGAAGTCATAAAAGGATACCCAATGGGTCTTTCCCAAACATATCATCCCCTTCTTGTGCATATGATATGCCTCTCGGGGAAGGACATCCTCTCTGTCCCAGCTGTCCCAGTGAGCCATCGTCTCTGATGGAGTGTATCATAGCCCTCAGAGTCTTCTGCTGACCAGTTTGGGGCAAAATTCAAGTGTTCAGATAGGGCCAATTAACCATGCTACTTTTTTTTTTTTTTTTGCAGTTCACGGGCCTCTCATTGTTGTGGCCTTTCCCGCTGTGGAGCACAGGCTCCAGACGCGCAGGCTCAGCGGCCATGGCTCATGGGCCCAGCCGCTCCGCAGCATGTGGGATCTTCCCGGATCGGGGCACGAACCCGTGTCCCCTGCATCGGCAGGCGGACTCTCAACCACTGCGCCACCAGGGAAGCCCCAAAGTACTTTAAGTAGTATTCACATACTTCAAAAGAGAAACACCCAGTTAATTTGCAATTATAGAATATTTAATCATTAAAAAAAAAGGAATAATGAAAAACTGTGGTTTTCTAAAGGTATACTTTTAAACTAATATTATTATATGACCTTTATAATCTAAAATGATAAAAGTCTTTCCTAGTTTTCTTTCTGTAGATATTTATAATAAATAATTTCACCGACCAGCTTTCCACCTCTGCTGTGACTGCAGGGCATATTTGTCGCTGTCTTCTCTGCTTATTTTATGTTTTGCAGCAAGATTCTCTGCAGTAATTGCCATTGGGATTTGGATATGCTGATCTGTTAATCCTGTCCACAAAGAGTCTTCCAGCTATTAAAAGAAATTAATAAAATGATCCGTAAAGCGTATCTTTTGAAAGTAATATGCTGTCATTTCTTTAAATTTAAATAATCAACAGTTCCAATAAAAATAGTAAAATTAGATTTTCTGATAAGCATTTAGTATTATGATTCATATTCGGTTCTGAGACATTTTTTTAAAACCATCCAACACCATAATAAAATGCACACACCCTCCTCTCTAAATGCAGGGCTCTAAAGAGAGCCAACAGTGCTAAACGTGCAGGGTGACACACACAGGAACTCACTCCACAATCAAAACTTAAACCCTTGTGGTTCCATTTTGTAAGACACTTCACAGAGTCCTCATGCAACACTTCCCTGCAGCCAACTTTGTAAAGCAGTTATAAGCCCCTTACAAAAGCATACGGCTCTGCTCTTTTTCCATCCCATGCCTTCTGTGGTAGGAACAGCTGGTTCAATCAGCTGTTACTACAAGGTTGAAAAGAGCCTGGAATAGGCTCCTTGAGTAACAGTTGGTATTTGTTATCCAATTAGTTAAGTCTCTGATAAACGTACTCCACCTGTTTCTTCTAGACTGCCTTGTCACCTTTTGAGTCACTGACCTGTCTTCCCAAAGGTTTTCTTAAACATATTAGGTATCTTAAATATTACCTCATATTTTCTAAGTCTTACTCCTTTCAACTTTCAAAAAGGCAAGGTGAGAAACTGGGTGAACGGGATAAATCAATGATTACAACTGGGAAATCCTAAGAATATACAATGTCATCAGTCCTTTGATGTGGGAAGGACAGCATACTATCACTCTTTTTTAAAAAATATTTATTTATTTGGTTGCACCAGGTCTTAGTTGAGGCAGGTGGGCTCCTTAGCTGTGGCACGTGAACTCTTAGTTGCGGCATGCGTGTGGGATCTAGTTCCCTGACCAGGGATCGAACCTGGGCCCCCTGCATTGGGGGCGTGGAGTCTTAATCACTGTCCCACGAGGGAAGTCCCTATCACTTTTTTTCAGTACTACTCAGGCAGTTCTCAAAGGGTCATTTTTTATCTGACTGATTTGGGACACTATAAACTATATTTGAGGAGAATGTTTTCTGTGATAAAGAAGAAATCTATTCAATGGAGATGGCTCCAGAAATAAAATTTCCATAAATCTTGGTAAAGATTTAATTATTTGGTTTACCAGTTATTCAGTAGAGAGATTAATTCAACCTTTGCCCATCTTTTTAATCCACTCCTTCCCTTCCTCTATCTCCCCGGGTGTTAATGCCACTACCAAAGATGTGCCGAGATAAAGTCTAATTTTATGTGAGTTAAAATGTCAAAATTAACAACCACGAAATAGTTTACAAATTTCAAATCATTCATATTTTGCCAATCCCCTATTAACAAAATTGGTTTAAAAATTTTTCTCTACCCCAAAATGCTGTTATTGAAATTATAGTACAATAGCATAAGAAATAATCTTTAAAAATTTTAATGGTTCCAACCTTGAGATCTGATCCAAACGTAGTTCCAAAACGAATATTTCTGACATAGAAGGGAGCCTGGCTCATGCTTTCAGTTCCTCCACACAAGACAATTTCGGAGTCTTTAACACAAATTTCCTATTTAAAAACAAATGAATGACAACAATGAAACCTTTTATTGTGATAGAAGTATGACTTAAAAGTATGTATTAAGCAGTAAACCAATAGTAAATCTAATAAGCAACATACCCTCGCTTAACAGTAAAACTTCCCCATTACAGTGTCTCAAAGGGAAATATTTGTAAAGTAATTGCAAAGCAAATGCTAAAATATCCATTCCCAAGATACAAGGAGAAAAAAAAAACGAACAGACTTCAATCATTTGTGCAGAAGTAACAAATCCTACCTACATTTTGACAAGGAATGGTAATTCTTAACTCAATACAAATATTGAAAATTAGCATAGATATTAACATCTGATATAAATGTACAGATTGCCAGCAGATAATAAAGAATAAATCCTTTAAAAAGGCAAAAGTAAAATTTACCCTATTAATGGATGAATCTGAAGGAGACCACAGATTTATAAGAACTAGGTTAACCTAGAGGACTCATAAAGAGGAACCTGTTTCATTCTTCCAAATTTTTCTACTATTTGCATTTCTCAGAAAAACAGCAAAGAACAACCCTCCAGGAGAGAGACCTTCAAGATGGCAGAGGAGTAAGACGTGGAGATCACCTTCCTCCCCAGAAATACATCAAAAATACATCTACATGTGGAACAGCTCCTACAGAACACCTACAGAATGCTGGCAGAAGACCTCAGACTTTCCAAAAGGCAAGAAAATCCTGACGTACCTGGGTAGGGCAAAAGAAAAAAGAAAAAACAGAGCCAAAAGAATAAGGATGGGACCTGCACCACGGGGAGGGAGCTGTGAAGAAGGAAAAGTTTCCACACACTCTAGAAGCCCCTTTGCAGGCAGAGACTGCGGGTGGCGGAGTGGGGGAAGCTTTGGAGCCACGGAGGACAGTGCAGCAACAGAGGTACGGAGGGCAAAGAGGAGAGAGTCCCGCACAGAGGATCGGTGCCGATTGGCACTCACCAGCCTGAGAGGCTTGTCTGCTCACCCGCCGGAGCGGGCAGGGCTGGGAGCTGAGGCTCAGGCTTCGGTCGGAGCGCTGGGAGAGGACTGGGGTTGGCGGCGTGAACACAGCCTTAAGGGGCTAGTGCACCACGGCTAGCCCGGCGGGAGTCTGGGAAAAAGTCTGGAACTGCCTAAGACAGAAGATACCATTGTTTCAGGGTGTGCGAGCAGAGGGGATTCCTTCCCCATGTGCCCACAGAAGGCAGAGCACTGCCTAAGCGAGCTCCAGAGAAGGGCATGAGCCACGGCTATCAGCTCAGATCCCAGAGACGGACATGAACTGTGAACGCTGCTGCCGCTGCCACCAAGAATCCTGTGTGCAAGCACAAGTCACTACTCACACCCCCCCCCAGAAGCCTGTGCAGCACGCCACTGACAGGGTCCTGAGATCCAGGGACAACTTCCCCAGGAGAACATACAGCGTGCCTCAGGCTGTTACAATGTCATGCCAGACTCTGCTGCCATGGGCTCGCCTGGCATTCCAATTATGACTACCATACCCCTTCCTCTCCCCGGCCTGAGTGAGCAAGAGAGCCCTAATTAGCTGCTGCTTTAACCCCGCCCCCGTCTGGGCAGGGAACAGATGCCTGAGGGTGACCTACATGCAGAGGTGGGGCCAAAACCAAAGCTGAACCCCAGGAACTGTGCGAACAAAGAAGAGAAAGGGAAATCTCTCCCAGCAGCCTCAGGAGCAGCAGATTAAATCTCCACAATCAACTTGATGAACCCTGCATCTGTGAAATACCTGAATAGACAACAAATGTTCCCAAAACTGAGGCAGCGGACTTTGGGAGCAACTGTAGACTTGGGGTTTACTTTCTGCAACTGATTTATTTCTGATTTTTATGTTTATCTTAGTTTAGCTTTTAGTGCTTGTTATCATTGGTGGATTTGTTTATTGGTTTGGTTGCTCTCTTCTTTTTTTTTTAATTTTTAAAAATTTTTATTTGTTTGTATATATATATATATATTTTTTTTTTTTTTCTTCCCTTTTTTTCCTTCCTTTTCTTCTGAGCCGTGTGGCTGGCAGGGACTCAGTGCTCTGGCCAGGTGTCAGGCCTGAGCCTCTGAGGTGGGAGAGCTGAGTCCAGGACATTGGACCACCAGAGACCTCCCAGTCCCGCATGATATCAATCAGCGAGAGTTCTCCCAGAGATCTCCATCTCAACACTAAGACCCAGCTCCATCCAATGGTCAGCAAGCTCCAGTGCTGGATGCTCCATGCTAAACAACTAGCAAGACAGGAACACAACCTCACCCATTAGCAGAAAGGCTGCCTAAAGTCATACTAAGTTCACAGACACCCCAAAACACACCACCAGATGTGGCCCTGCCCACCAGAGAGACAAGATCCAGCCCCACCCACCAGAACACAGGCATCAGTCCCCTCCACCAGGAAGCCTACACAAGCCACTGAACCAACCTCACCCAATGGGGAGAGACACCAAAAACAATGGGAACTATGAACCTGCAGCCTGAAAAAAGGAGACCGCAAACACAGTAAGTTAAACAAAATGAGAAAACAGAGAAATATGCAGCAGACGAAGAAGCAAGGTAAAAACCCACCAGACCAAACAAATGAAGAGGAAATAGGCAGCCTACCTGAAAAAGAATTCAGAGTAATGATAGTAAAGATGATCCAAAATCTTGGAAATACAATGGAGAAAATACAAGATACATTTAACAAGGACGTAGAAGAACTAAAGAGCAAATGAAAAATGATGACCAACACAATAAATGAAATTTAAAATTCTCTAGAAGGAATCAATAGCAGAATAACTGAGGCAGAAGAACGGATAAGGGACCAGGAAGATAAAATGGTGGAAATAACTGCCTCAGGGCAGAATAAACAAAAAAGAATGAAAGGAATTGAGGACAGTCTCAGAGACCTCTGGGACAACATTAAAAGCACCAACATTTGAGTTATAGGGGTCCCAGAAGAAGAAAAGAAAAATAAAGTGTCTGAGAAAATACTTGAAGAGATTATAGTTGAAAGCTTCCCTAACATGGGAAAGGAAATAGTCAATCAAGTAGAGGAAGCACAGAGAGTCCCATACAGGATAAATCCAAGGAGAAACATGCCAAGACACTATTCAATCAAGGTGTCAAAAATTAAATACAAAGAAAAAATATTAAAAGTAGCAAGGGAAAAGCAACAAATAACATAAAACAGAATTCCCATAAGGTTAACAGCTGATCTTTCAGCATAAACTCTGTAAACCAGAAGGGAGTGGCAGGACATACTTAAAGTGATGAAAGGGAAAAACCTACAATCAAGAGTACTCTACCCAGCAAGGATCTCATTCAGATTCGATGGAGAAATTAAAACCTTTACAGATAAGCAAAAGTTAAGAGAATTCAGCACCATCAAACCAGCTTTAAAACAAATGCTAAAGTAATTTCTCTAGGCAGGAAACATAAGAGAAGGAAAAGACCTACAAAACAAATCCAAAACAAGAAAGTGGTAATAGGAACATACATATAGATAATTACCTTAAATGTAAATGGATTAAAAGCTCCAACCAAAAGACAGAGACTGGCTGAATGGATACAAAAACAAGACCCGTATATATGTTGTCTACAAGAGACCCACTTCAGACCTAGGGACACATACAGACTGAAAGTGAGGGGATGGAAAAAGATACTCCATGCAAATGGAAGTCAGAAGAAAGCTGGAGTAGCAATACTCATACCAGACAAAATAGACTTTAAATTAAAGGCTATTACAAGAGAAAAAGAAGGACACTACATAATGATCAAGGGATCAATCCAAGAAGAAGATATAACAATTGTAAATATTTATGCACCCAACATTGGAGCATCTCAAGGCAAATGCTAACAACCATAAAATGGGAAATCAACAGTAACACAAAAATAGTAGGGGACTTTAACACCCCACTTTCACCAATCATCCAAAATGAAAATAAATAAGGAAACACAAGCTTTAAATGACACATTAGACCAGATGGACTTAATTGATACTTAGGACATTCCTTCCAAAATCAACAGAATACACTTTCTTCTCAAGTGCTCACGGAACATTCTCCAGGATAGATCATATCTTGGGTCACAAATTAATCCTCAGTAAATTTAAGAAAACTGAAATAGTCTCAAGTATCTTTTCCGACCACAATGCTATACTAGATACCAACTACAGGAAAAAAACTGTAAAAAATACAAACACATGGAGGATAAACAATACACTACTAAATAACCAAGATATCACTGAAGAAATCAAAGAGGAAATCAAAAAATACCTAGAAACAAATGACAATGAAAACATGATGACCCAAAACCTATGGGATGCAGCAAAAGCAGTTCTAAGAGGGAAGTTTATAGCAATACAATCCTACCTCAAGAAACAAGGAGAGGGCTTCCCTGGTGGCGCAGTGATTGAGAGTCCACCTGCCGATGTAGGGGACACGGGTTCGTGGCCCGGTCCAGGAAGATCCCACATGCTACAGAGCGGCTGGGCCCATGAGCCATGGTCACTGGGCCTGCGCGTCCGGAGCCTGTGCTCCACAACGGCAGAGGCCACAACAGTGAGAGGCCTGCGTACCGCAAAAAAAAAAAAAAAAGAAACAAGGAGAGTTTCAAATAAACAACCTAACCTTACACCTAAAGCAATTAGAGAAAGCAGAACAAAGAAGAACCCAAAGTTTTTTGTTCCTCAAACCAAAGAAGGAAAGAAATCATAAAGATCAGATCAGAAATTAATGAAAAAGACATGAAGGAAACAATAGTAAAGATCAATAAAACTAAAAGCTGGTTCTTTGATAAGATAAACAAAATTGATAAACCATTAGCCAGACTCATCAAGAAAAAATGGGAGAGGACTCAGATCAACAAAATTAGAAATGAAAAAGGAGAAGTAACAACTGACACTGCAGAAATACAAAAGATCATGAGAGACTGCTACAAGCAACTACTGTATGTCACTGAAATGGACAACCTGGAAGAAATGGACACATTCTTAGAAATGCACAACCTCCGAAACTGAACCAGGAAGAAATAGAAAATATGAACAGACCAATCACAAGCACTGAAATTGAAACTGTGATTAAAAATCTTCCAACAAACAAAAGCCCAGGATCAGATGGCTTCACAGGCGAATTCTATCAAACATTTAGAGAAGGGCTTCCCTGGTGGCGCAGTGGTTGGGAGTCCGCCTGCCGATGCAGGGGACGCGGGTTCGTGCCCCGGTCCGGGAAGATCCCACATGCTGTGAAGCGGCTGGGCCCGTGAGCCGTGGCCGCTGGGCCTGCACGTCCGGAGCCTGTGCTCCACAACGGGAGAGGCCACAACAGTGAGAGGCCCGCGTACCACAAAAAAAAAAAAAAACATTTAGAGAAGAGCTAACCCCTATCCTTCTCAAACTCTTCCAAAATATAGCAGAGGGAGGAACACTCCCAAACTCATTCTATGAGGCCACCATCACCCTGATACCAAACCCAGATAAAGATATCACAAAGAGAGAAAACTACAGGCCAATATCACTGATGAACATAGATGCAAAAATCCTGAACAAAATACTAGCAAACAGAATCCAACAGCACATTAAAAGGATCATACACCATGATCAAGTAGGGTTTATCCCAGGAATGCAAGATTCTTCAATATATGCAAATCAATCAATGTGATACACCATATTAACAAACTGAAGGCAAAAACCATATGATCATCTCAATCGATGCAGAGAAAGCTTTTGACAAAATTCAACACTGATTTATGATAAAAACCATGCAGAAAGTAGGCAGAGGGAACTTTCCTCAACATAATAAAGTCCATATATGACAAACCCACAGCCAACATCGTCCTCAATGGTGAAAAACTGAAACCATTCCCACTAAGATCAGGAACAAGACAAGGTTGCCCACTCTCACCACTGTAATTCAACATAGTTTGGGAAGTTTTAGCCACAGCAATCAGAGAAGAAAAAGAAATAAAAGGAATCCAAATTGGAAAAGAAGAAGTAAAGCTGTCACTGTTTGCAGATGACATGATACTATATATAGAGAATCCTAAAGATGCTACCAGAAAACTACTAGAGCTAATCAATGAATTTGGTAAAGTGGCAGGATACAAAATTAATGCACAAAAATCTCTTGCATTCCTATACACTAATGATGAAAAATCTGAAAGTGAAATTAAGAAAACACTCCCATTTACCACTGCAACAAAAAGAATAAAATATCTAGGAATAAACCTACCTAAGGAGACAAAAGACCTGTATGCAGAAAATTATAAGACACTGATGAAAGAAATTAAAGATGATACAAATAGATGGAGAGATATACCATGTTCTTGGATTGGAAGAATCAACATTGTGAAAATGACTATACTACCCAAAGCAATCTACAGATTCAGTGCAATCCCTATCAAACTACCACTGGCATCTTTCACAGAACTGGAACACAAAATTTCAGAATTTGTATGGAAACACAAAAGACCCCGAATAGCCAAAGCACTCTTGAGAATGAAAAATGGAGCTGGAGGAATCAGGCTCCCTGACTTCAGACTATACTACAAAGCTATAGTAATCAAGACAGTACGGTACTGGCACAAAAACAGAAATATAGATCAATGGAACAGGATAGAAAGCCCAGAGATAAAGTCATACACATATGGTCACCTTATCTTTGATAAAGGAGACAAGAATATACAGTGGAGAAAAAACAGCCTCTTCAATAAGTGGTGCTGGGAAAACTGGACAGGTACATGTAAAAGTATGAAATTAGAACACTCCCTAACATCATACACAAAAATAAACTCAAAGTGGATTAAAGACCTAAATGTAAGGCCAGACACTATCAAACTCTTAGAGGAAAACATAGGCAGAACACTCTATGACATACATCACAGCAAGATCCTTTCTGACCCACCTCCTAGAGAAATGGAAATAAAAACAAAAATAAACAAATGGGACCTAATGACACTTCAAAGCTTTTGCACAGCAAAGGAAACCATAAACAAGACCAAAAGACAACCCTCACAATGGAAGAAAATATTTGCAAATGAAGCAACTGACAAAGGATTAATCTCCAAAATTTACAAGCAGCTCATGCAGCTCAATATCAAAAAAACAAACAACTCAATCCAAAAATGGGCTGAAGACCTAAATAGACATTTCTCCAAAGAAGATATACAGATTGTCAACAAACACATGAAAGAATGCTCAACATCATTAATCATTAGGAAATGCAAATCAAAACTACAATGAGATATCATTTCACACTGGTCAGAATGGCCATCATCAAAAAATCTAGAAACAGTAAATGCTCGAGAGGGTGTGGAGAAAAGGGAACACTTTTGCACTGTTGGTGGGAATGTAAATGGATACAGCCACTATGGAGAACAGTATGGAGGTTCCTTAAAAAACTAAAAATAGAACTACCATACGACTCAGCAATCGCACTACTGGGAATATACCCTGAGAAAACCATAATTCAAAAAGAGTCATGTACCAAAATATTCATTGCAGCTCTATTTACAGTAGCCAGGACATGAAAGCAACCTAAGTGTCCATCAACAGATGAATGGATAAAGAAGATGTGGCACATATATACAATGGAATATTAGCCATAAAAAGAAACGAAATTGAGTTATTTGTAGTGAGGTGGATGGACCTAGAGTCTGTCATACAGAGTGAAGTCAGTAAGAGAAAAACAAATACCGTATTCTAACACATATATACGGAATCTAAGAAAAAAAAAAAAAGGAAGGTCATGAAGAACCTAGGGGCAAGACAGGAATAAAGACACAGACCTACTAGAGAATGGACTTGAGGATATGGGGAGGGGGAAGGGTAAGCTGTGACAAAGTGAGAGAGTGGCATGGACATATATACACTACCAAACTTAAAATAGATAGCTAGTGGGAAGCAGCTGCATAGCACAGGGATATCAGCTCGGTGCTTTGTGACCATCTAGAGGGGTGGGAGGGAGGGAGACGCAAGGGGGAAGAGATATGGTAACATATGTATATGTATAACTGATTCACTTTGTTATGAAGCAGAAACTAACACACCATTGTAAAGCAATTATACTCCAATAAAGAGGTTTAAATAAATAAATAAATTACTATCTTGAATACACCCATTTTATAAAGCAAAATGGACTCCAACCCAAGAATGTGAATATAAAATATTTTGTCCCATTGTAGTAATGAAAATCACGTAAGGTCTCAAAATTTATAGCTGTGATAAAATATAGACAGTAGCAAAGGAAAACTCTGTCTGATCTGTAATAATGTCAACCTCATTTAAGGAGGGATATAGTTATCAATATATAAGCACCACTTTCATTCTCTATTATGCCAATCTCTTTTCTTATATACTTTTTCCCTCTCTTGTCTTACCAGTCCTGCAATCACATAGATGATAATTGGCCAAGCAATTCATCTTTGCTATAAGCTTGGTGAAAAAGCAAAACATATGAGCTAAGTACGCTAAAGAAAGGGTAAAATTGATAGCAACAAAAGCCTAAAAACATGATTTCCTTGGTGGAAAGTTGTTCAAAGTCAATTTCACACAAATTTTCTTTCCAACCACAAAGGATTCAAGAGTAATAATCATTATTAGTGTTGTTGTTTCCCAATATTTAGTAAGACAGTGTATAAAATCTAAGTGCCTTGAAGAAACCACCAGAAATTTAAGACTTAAGGGCTCAGGAACAATAGTATTAAAAGAAGTCAGAGCAATATTCTTCTTAGAGTCATACTTTAATATGAATATAACATTAATGATGAAACTGCGTTTAGCCTAGTCCCTTAGAAAATTTAGTAATAACAATATTCCTGTGTTTTAAAGGGAAGAATTTAGTAGTGTTAGGCAGAGGAGTAAAATCTTACCTTGAGGTTACAGAAACATTTAATCATCTTGATTCTCTCCTACTCCGCTATAATATATATTACATTAATTAGATTTATATTCCTATCTATTTTTGAAAATGCGATTTTTAAGACATTTTCCACATTTTGTTATATCAAAACAAGCAGACCATTCATTTATATGGATTCAGAATAGGACAAGCCTAGTTATCATCCATAGCATTATGTTACTATATTTGACAATGATGGAAGCTTGTGTATGTAGTATGCCTATACCTGTAATAAAAGTAGATTAGATTAATTGGTTCTTAATTCAAATTTGATTCCATCTGAACAAAATTCCAAGTCATATGGCTCAGAACAAAGTCTATATTTGACTTCCACAATTTAAAAAGACATTGACAAAATGAAAAGGAGTTGAGGAAATCCCCAACTGTATATTTAGACCTAGTTCATTTTCATCAAGATCAAGATGTTATTTTCCAGACCGAGTTAAAGAATGAGTTTTCACCAGGGTCCAGCTAATATTTATTTTCTCTAAGGACTAAAAGAGAAAAAATTGGAACCTGATTCATGATGATTCAGATTAGAAAAAATAGAAAATGTTTTGAAATTTCAGTTATTAACTATCACAGTGAATATTATTGAGGCTGTGAATTTCCTTTGCATATGTTAAGATTGGCCTCCTTCTATCATCCGTGTGGGATAACATATACAGCTTTAGCTGCCAAAAGTTGTGCAGTGAAAATAGCTCCATTTAACATTGTGGTGTGATAATACACACTATAGTTGAGGATTCTGCATGGACCTTTGTTTTTTTGTTAATAAAGTAGATTCAAATTTTATTTTTAGTGTGAAATAATTAGAGAGATTTATGGAGTCATCTATCCTAGTCAGTTTGTTCTCTTTATTATATAATGGGTTAAAAAGAAAGTTTAATCTTTAAAAAATCCTCTAAGAATTCAAGATTTGCATGCAGCTCGTTGTGGTGATCTGTAGCTTTTGTGTACCTGGCTGTCTATGGTTATAATTTAAAAAAAAAAAAAAAAAAAAAAGCAGTATACAGATGAACCTGAACCATAAATTATTTAACATATTGTAAAGTTTGTAAATGTATGTTTTAGGAATGTTCTGTATAAGTTCTCAAAGAAAATCAAAGGTGAACTCATATAACTAGTTTTTGTACATTTACACGAAAAATAGCACGTTACACTTTGCAGCTTATCAATCACTTGTCTGCAGTTACACTCAACATGCTCCTGGATATTTCATTGCACTGGTTGTACATGTAATTGCTGTTATTTTTACAACAGCCATGCAGCACCCCAGAGGCTGAATTCAGGAAATGAAATTGAAGCTTATTGAAATTTGAGGAATGACTGTCCAGTAGTAAAAAGAAACAAGAAAATAAGTTGATTTTGCCCCGTATAAATGAACAAAATTGATTAGTAAATGAGCCAAGTTGTCCTTCAATTCTGTATCAAATGTCCAGTGAAATTTCTGATTACTAAAATCTATGCAATTAAAATATTATAAACCCCTTGTTACATGGGTACACTATCAAAATATTTACCTCAATGTTATTTCAACAATAAGCATAATTAACAATTTTATAGCTCTGAGGTTTTACGTAGACATTAAAAATGCCTATAACAAAAATTAAAAAAAAACAAGGACTTTTTCAGTACCAATAATTAACCAAGTTTTTGCAAGTTAAAGATAAATGTACAATTTTAAATTAAATGGCAAACTAATATGGCTACTGATTCTCTTCCTCAAAGCTTAACCTGAGAGAGGTTCTAGAAACAAGAGAGGTTTATGAATCTTGTAACCTAACAGAAAAACTCTGATAACACAGTTATAAAATGAGTGTAAGTGTGTTCCGATAAAACTTCATTTATGGACATTTGCATTTAAATTTCATATAATTTTCATGTGTCATAAAATACTATTCTTCACTTAATTTTTTAACTATTTAAAAATGTAAAAAATATTCTTAACTTGTAGGCTGTAGAAGAACAAGCAGCAGGCAAGATTTGCCAATGGGCTGTAGTTTGCTCATCCCTAAGCCAAAAGGAAAAAGACCGGGTCTAAGGAGTCTTCCAAAAGTCATCAGGAATGACTGAGGAAGAAAGAATTAGAAAAAAGTTGAGATATGAAGTAAAAAATTATGTAATCTAAGTACCCAATTATTTATTTAAATATATATCTAAAATTCACACAGTGACCTTCTCTAGAGGTAGGAATTTAGGGTACTTTTATTTTTTTTCTTCTCTATTTTTCTAAAATCCCCATAATGAACATGTTATGTTTTTATTATTAGAAAATAAATCACTTTAAATCTGGAGGGAAAAAAGAAAACCAAAAAATCCTCCAAGAGCCTGATGTTTAAAATGATTGCTAGGAAAATCAGGGTCAGTACCTGATATATTGTTGCAGAAATAAATTAACCTGAAAGTGATTTATTCATTACAAAGTTTTATCTTTTATTTTGTAATAACATGAAGACGTTGACAACTTAGATTTTACTATATCCCTTTTCCTTATGCTCAAGGGAACAAATGTATTTGCCCAACTATCCCTTGAAGAGATTATGCTAGTTTGTACTTCTACCAACAGTATCATTCAGTTCCTTTGTAATAAAATACATTTCTTATCATCCTCTAAATTCTCCAGCTCCCTTCCTCATCTTAGAGTCTTTATTCAGTGTTTCAAACTACCTTGCCCGGCACTCTCACAGACCTGGGTTCAGATTCTTCCTCTATAACTTAGTAACCTTAATGCCTTTAATAATCAGTTTCCTTGCCTGTAAAATGGGAATAATAGTTCTTGCCTCATAGGACAATTGTGAAGATTAAATGAGATATTGAATGTAAATCTATGTGCACAGTGTCTGGCACATAGGAAGCACTCAATAAGAATGACAGTCATGACTAGCTTTTTAAAAATTGTGATAAAATACACATAACATAAAATTTACCATTCTAACCAATTTAAAATATACAGGTCATTAAGTACATTCACACTGTTATGCAACCAACCACCATCCATCTCCAGAAGTCTTTTTCAATTTCCAAACTGAAACCCCATACCCACTAAACACTAACTCCCCATTCTCTCTTCCCCACCAGCCCCAACAATCCCCATTCTACTTTCTGTCTCTATGAATCTGACCACTTGAGTGGTCACTCATATAAGTGGTCCACTCATATAAGTGGACTCATACAGTATTTGTCCTTTTGTGACTGGCTTATTCCATTTAGCATATGTTTTCAAGGTTCATTACTAGCTTTCAAGAAACTATTTTCTATGAATATTTTTCCAAGAAAAATTAAATATTGACCTCTCCTAATAAGTACTATAAAATTAAAGACCTACAGTGTTATATTGAAGTGAGGCATTTCCTCTAATAACTATTAATATTTTCAGAGAATTAAATGTTACCTATACCTGACATCCATTCACAATGGACTGGAAACCGGAGCCACAGAGCCTATTAACAGTGACAGCTGGGGTCTCTTTTGGGATTCCCACACGCAAACCAACATGTCTTGCCAAGTATATAGCATCTGAAGAAGTCTGGAACAGAGGGAAAGAAAAAGAATTTCCTCTATATATCTAGGAATTAAGAAGAAGGACACAATATAGTAAAATGTTTACAATTTTTCAAAAATTATAAATTATATGGCTCTAAGGTAGGACACAATGCATACAGGTACAGCATATTTTATATAATACGTGTTAATGATTTGAATAAAAACTGTAATTCGGCCAACTCGATTTTAAACAAAGTATGAGAAATCCTTATATTAAAATCTCAGTAGAACACAGAATTTCATAACAATTAGAACTGTTTAAAAATGGAATACGCTATCTCGAAGTAGTATGTTCTTTAACAGAGGAAGCATTAGAGGCTATGGTTCTCAACCTTGGCTGCACAGTGGAATAACCGAGGAAGCTTTATTAACACAGTGATGCTCAAGCTCCTAACCAAACCAATTAAACCAGAAAGGCTGGAGGTGGCCACAGGCATCAGTAGTTACTTTTAATAGCACCCAGGTGATTGTAATGTGTAACCAAGGCTGAGGCTGGCTGACCTAGGAAGGGGAAAGATGAACAATGGTCAGGAGAATAAGAGGTGGGACTAGACTACTGCTTCCCAAACTTTAAAATGCATACTGGGGCATCTTGTTAAAATGTAGGTTCTCAGTAAATAGGTCTAGGACTACCTGAGATTCTGCATTTCTAACCACTGCCCTGGTGAGGCCAATGTTGCTGGTCCAAGGACCACACACTTTGAGTAAGAAGGGATGAAACAACTTTTTTTTCTTTTTAACAATAACAACAGCTTCTATTGTAGAGAAAGCTAAAGCAAATTTGATAAAATGTAAAGTTACAAGAATAGTACAATGAACACCCTAAAGTTACCTTGATGGACCAAATCTTTATGTTTTATCAAATTTGCTTTAGCTCTCTCTACAATAAAGGTACATTAGTGCCTTTAACACCAAGAACCTTAACACCTCTCAAAATAGGCAGGCCATAAATATATAAGTTCAAAGTATAGTCGATTCTTATTATGTGTAGATTATATACTTGCAAATTCACCTACTTGCTAAAATTTATTTGTAATCCCCAAAATCAATACTTGCAGCACTTTTGTGGTCATTTGCAGACATGTGCAGAGTGGAGAAAAATTTTAGCTGCCTGATATGCACGTTCCTAGCTAAGGATGAACAAGAGGACACTCTGCCTTCTTGCTTCAGCTCTCATCCTAGAAATAGTGATCTTCCTGCAGTCTATTTAGTTTTATGCATTTTTGTGCTTCTTGTGGGTGATTTTACTGTTTAAAATGGCCCCCAAGTATATAATGCTGAAGTCCTTGCTCTCCAGTACCCCTAAGTGCAAGAAGGCAGTGATGTGCCTCACAGAGAAAATATCTGTTAGATAAACTTCATTCAGGCATGAGTGATAGTGCTGTTGGCTGTGAGTTTAATGCTAATGAATCAACAATATATATTAAATACGGTGTCCTTAAATAGAAACATATATAAAACAAGGTTATGTACTGATCAGTTAACAAAAATGTTGTGACCGGAGGCTCACAGGAACCTCACCCTGTCGTTTCCCCTGGGACCAGTGGTTCAATAGTTGCTAATTCGGTGTACACGGCAACTATATAAAACATAACTACTGTGAATAACGAGAATTGACTACCATGAACAGTTGTGTGCCAATAAATTAGATAATTTAGGTAAAGAGGACAAGTGCCTAGAAAGACACAAACTACCAAACCCAACTCAAAGAAAAATAGACAATATGAATAGACCTATAACAAGTGAAGACTGAATTAATTAGTAATCAAAACACTACTCACAAAAAAAGCCCAGACTGGCTTCATTACTGAATTCTACCAAACATTTAAAGAAGCATTAATACCAATTATTCACAAACTCTTCCTAAAAAATAGAAAAGGATCACTTCCCAACTCATCATGAAGCCAGAATTATCCTGATATCAAAACCAGACAAAGACATCACAAAAAAGTACAGATTAATATCTCTTATGAATATGGATATAAAAATCTCCAACAAAATACTAGCAAACAGAATTCAGCAATGTACAAAAAGAATTATATGCCATGACCAGTGTAAGGGTCATCCAGAAATGTAAGGTTGTTTCATCACCTGAAAGTCAATTAATATATCACGTTGTATCAACAGAATAAAAAACAAAACTCATACGATCATCTCAATTGACACAGAAAAAGCACTTGACAAAATCCAACACCTTTTCATGATAAAAACATTCAATAACCTAGGAAAAGAAGAGAACTTCCTCAACCTGATAAAGGGCATCTAGAAAAACCCATATAATCATACTTAATGGTGAAAGACTGGATGCTTTCCCCACAATATCAGGAACAAGACAGGGATATCCATGTTTTGTCTCTTTCATTCAACATCAGAGGTTCTAGACAGAGCAATTAGGTAAGAAAAATAAATACATAAATAAAAGAAATCGAGATTGGAAAGAAAGAAACATAACTATTTCTACTCTCAGATGACATAATGTTATATATAAAAAATCCTAAGTAATCAACTAGAAAACGATTAGAAGTAATAAATGAGTTCAAGGTTTCAGGATATAAAATTAATATATAGAAATCAATTGCATTTCTTTTTTTGAAAAATCAGCTGCATTTCTATACACTTGCAATGAACAATCAGAAAATGAAATAAGAAAACAATTCCATTCACAATAGCATCTAAAAGAATAAAATACTTAAGAATAAATTTAACAAAAGAAGTGCAAAACATATTCTGACAACTCTAAGACATTGTTGAAAAATTAAAGAGGATTTATACAAGTGAAAAAACACGCCATGTTCATGGCAATATTCCTTCAATTGACCTACAGATTCAAAACAATCTCTATCAGAATCTTAGCTGACTTATTTGTAGAAATGGGTAAACAGATTCTAAAATTATCAAACTGCAGGAGACCCAGAATAGCCAAAACAACTTTGAAATGAATAACTAAGTAGGAGGACTCACATTTCTTGATTTCAAAACTTACAAAGAAGCAATGATGATCAAGACAGTGTGGAACTGACATAAAAAGGACAGACATATAGATCAGTGGAAGAGAACTGGGAGTCCAAAAATAAAATCATGTGTCTATGGTCAACTGATTTTCCATAACAGTGCCAAGACCATCCAATGGGAGAAAGAATAGTCTTTTCAAAAAATAGTGCTAGAACAACTGGATAGCCACATGCAGAAGAATGAATTTGGACCTGTACCTCAAAATATATATAAAAATTAAATCAAAATAAATCAAAGCCCTAAATGTAAGAGCTAAAACTATAAAACTTAGAAGAAAACATAGGGATAAGTCTTCATGACCTTAGATATGGAAATGGATTCTTAGATAATGACACCAAAAGCCTGAGCAACAACAACTGAAATTGGGCTTCATCAAAATTAAAAATTTTCATACTCCAAAAGATACTATTAAGAAATGAAAAGATAGCAAAGTATAGAAAAATATTTACAAATCATGTATCTGTTAAGGGACTCATATCTAGGATATATAAAGAACACTTATGACTCAATAATAAAAAGACAAATAACCCAATTAAAAAATGAGAAAAGGATATGAATTAGACACTCTCCAAGAAGATACGGCAATGGCAACAAGCTAATGAAAAGTTGTTCACATCATCAGTCATCAGGGAAAGGCAAATTAAAACCACAATGAGATACTACTTCATATTCACTAGAATGGCTATAATAAAAAGACACACAATATAACAAGTGTTGACAAGGATGTGGCAAAAATGGAACCTTCATACACTGTAGGTATGAATGTAAAATGTTTCAGCTGCTTTGGAAAACAGTCTGAAAGTTTCTGAAACAATTAAATGTAGAGATACCATATAGCCTAGCAATTACACTCATAGGTATACACCCAAGGGAAATAAAAACCTATGTCCACACAAAAACTTGTACTTGATGTTCAAAGCAGCATTATTCACAAGGGACAACTGTGCACCTTTTTCTGAGCCTTATCCCAGCTCTAAGAGCTGAAAGCGCTCAGCACAGGAGGTGGCAGTAGCCTCAAGTCTTCTCAGCCTGCCTCACACCCTTCTCAGTCTGGAACCACCTTAACGAGTCAGGAGAACAGTGATTAGGGCCTCAGTACTGTCAGTGGCAATGCACTCAGTGTAGAGCCTCCGTCCCACCAATGAGGTCTGGGAAGAGTAAGACAGTCCCCACTTCATGGCCACACTTTGAAGGAATATTCAGCTTTCAATTACTGCAAATGAATCATCTATTTTGTACACCATACATAGCAAGGTAGAGGGTAAAGGAGCTTCTCATTTCCCACAAAACACTGACCAAGCTCCTACTGTGTGTAAGAAATGATGGGAGATGTGTTGCATTGCTTGGGTTTGCTACCCTCCTTAGCGGCACACAGAGAGAACCAATTTACTTCAAATAAGTCAAGGAGATTAATTTGCTATTTAAGAAGCAATAAAATGTATCCCAAGTCCCAGACAGATCCCAGATAGATATATAGTTTCTGAATATATGTTCTTTTGAATTATATACATCCTTTTGAATTATATATGCCATTGCTTCTGGAGTCAGAGGACTCCTCAAATTATGAATACCTTCAACTATTATTAACTAGTACACCATTACAACACGTTAAAGGAATTATTTTTAGAAACTGATAAAAGAAAGCAATAGGAATGAAATGTCCCTTCAGCCCTACTAACCTGTATGACGTTGCCTACAACGACACTGTCGATAGTTTCAGGCGAGACTTTGCCAGCAGACAAGGCAGCCCTGGCAGCAGATTCAGCCAAGTCAGTAGCTGTGAAGTCTTTCAGAAGACCTCCATAAGCCCCAAAGGGTGTCCGCTTAGCAGCAACGATGAACACACCTATTGCAAAGAGGAGAGATTTATGAGCAACTACAGGTTAGTCAGTGTCCCTAACATGCTTTAAATAATTTCATTGTGAACCTTATTGTCAAGTACAATTTTCAATTAAACAACTAAAAATCTTTGTCACATAATAATACATAGAATGGGTCACCCTCACAGAAGCAGTACTAAAAGTTATCATTTTGATCAACACCTACATGCTGGTACCAAGAACTGCACTGCAGGCTACGATGTAAATCCATTTTGGCTAGATGACATTCTTATAATCTGATGATTTGCAATGCTAGAAACATTTGTTTAAAACAAAAGGCTTCTTCTATTTGCTGGAGTATATTGCCTAGTCATAGAATCAAAGAATCTCCCACTAGAAGGTACCTTAAGGTTGTTTGAGGCCAACCACTCATCCTATAAGAACATCCTCTAGAATATTCCTGACAAGAGGTCCTCTCTAACTTCTGCTAAAGAACTTTCAGTAAGAAGGCATGCTCCATTGTGTGAAGCAGTGTGCCCGTGAACAGGCAACATAACCTAACGATTTTTTTTCTCGTACTGAGCTGGGCTTGGCTTACCAAGTGTTCCATCTACCAATCGTAGTTCTATCCAAATGCATTCCAAACTCAGACAGATTATATAGCTTCTAGAACATACACTGCTTTGAATTTGTATTACATATGTCACTGCTTCTAGAGTCAGAGGATGACTCAAATTACAAATTTCAAATAATGTGAACTATTATCTTTTACTCTTAGAATAAAATGAGCATAACAGATAAAACAGATGACCTTTATCATGGGTAGCCCCTCCAGTATCTGGAGTCAGCTAACCTGTAAAATTCCCCAGACTTAATGACTCTTTTCCCAAATACACAAAAAGCGTTCTTTCAACGGTTCTTTATTTAACATTAATTCTGGTTGTTTTTCCCTAAAGACACTCTCATTTGCTAATATCCTATTATAACGTGTCAGTTAGAATGTAACAAAGTTTCCTACATCTGACCTAACCACAAAGGATAGAGAGGAATTATCTATACATCTATTATTGCAAAGACTACAAATTTGCAGTATCACTATTGGTTCGATTGGTGTCCCTGTACAGATAAATACAAATTGTCCCTTCCCAAGGCACTCTACTGCCACCTGCCTATATATATATATATATATATATATATATATATATATATATATATGGTTAACAAATCTACAATGACTATGATATGAGTGGCACCCACTAGAGTTGTGAAATGCAAAGCCTGCATACTGGGGAACAACATCGGTTACAGCAGCTTCATCACACTAACATTTATTAGGCACCTACTGAGTACTAGACATCTCATCACTTGTCATATAGTATCTAATCTTCCCAACAACTCTGCAAGGTAAATATTACAGTTAACATACAGGGGCACTTCCTGTATGATGGACTTCATGCTTGATGCTTCGTATACACTAACTACATTTTCCCAAAGACAATCTGAGCACACATTTCCACATCTTGCCAAGAAACTGAGGGACTTTTAACAATGGGTTTGTACCCAGATATTGACCTGTAATTGAGACCATGCAAACATTATACCACTATTGTTATCTGGGTACAATTCTCCTGTTTATGTCAGAGATCTCTTTCCATGGAACAAACTAAATCTATCCTAAAAAAAATTCCAGCTTCTTCTTTCATTCCTACTTTGAGAAATTTACAGTCTAAAAGAATGTTAGGAGCAACATATATAACTATACTTTAGAACAGATCCAATCAGTTTTTTACAGATAAAATATTCAGATACTTACAAAATGCCATAAATATTGGTTTGGTGCACTACAAATGTTTTCCTCTGAGATGGGTTATTCTGGGCCACTATGCCTTCCTGTAAACATCCTCTAATCCTCCTTGATTAATAGTCTCTGCCTATTTTTATACTGGTGTTTGCTTTATTTCATTTTTCTTTCCCCTTTGCTTGCCTTCTTCCTGATTTTGGTACAGTCCTGCTCTGGTCATCGCTCCTATTTGCTCCTATTTGACCAACTCTCCAGTAGACACTGACGATATATAAGAATGGCTTCCTCAAGTCCTTGGAGAATGAACAAAAGTAGGCAGATGTAGAGTAGATATGGGAAAAGGGAATAACACGGGGTGAGTGTCCAAGTTATTTATAACCTCTAACCTGAAGGCCAGCAGCCCACGCTAAATAGAATGGCGAGAATTCAGAAACTCAAAGTCTTGCTGGCTTGAAGAATCAGAGAACTGAATTTATGGCAATCACAGATACTGGAAACTGAGGGGGGGGATCTGTGAAAGAAAAGCGCTACAGTGGGGAGCCCAAATATCTGGCTGAATCCTTTATCATGAACCTGTGGGGACAACTACAACCACCTCAGCTAAGCCTAAATGAATTAGTTAGATCTGAGCTACTGCCCTCTACAGGGGAGACAGAGTGTGCAGTTTGAGTTCAGCCAAATTAACTGCCTGCAAAAAAAGTTAACTAAATAATCGGTAAGTCAGTACTTTTTGGAAAGTACCAGAATCCAGTCCCTACAATGGTTCACCTGCACTGTCCACCACACAATCCAAAATTTATTCACCTATGAAGAAACAAGAAAATACAGGCATATCTCAGAGATATTACAGGTTTGGTTCCACACGACTGCAATTAAGCAAGTTGCACGAATTTTTTTGTCTTCCAGTGCCTATAAAAGTTACGCTTCTACTGTGGCCTGTTAAGTGTGCAATAACATTATGTGTAAAAAAATGTGCATACTTTAATTTAAAAAAGACTTTATTGCTAATAAATACTAACCATCATCTGAGCCTTCAGTGAGTTGTAATCTTTTTGCTGATGGAGGGTTTGAAACATTGCGAGAATCACCAAAATGTAACACGGACACAAAGTGAGCAAACGTTGTAGGAAAAATGTCACCAATAAACTTGCTCAACTGCAGGGTTGTCACAAACCTTCAATTGGTAAAAAACCGCAGTATTTGCAAAGTGCAATAAAATGCCATATGCCTGTGTGACTCATTCTTGAGATAAAAGAAAATCAACAGCAACCAACCCCAAGATGACCCAGATGTTAGCATTAGCAGACAAGGATTTTAAAGCAGCTGTCTATCATAACTATGCTCAAGGATGTATAGAAAACTTTGTTCATAATAAAGGATAGGACATCTCCACAAAGAAAAAAAAAGCTTAAAAAAAAGAACCAAAGTGAAAATTCTAAAACTGAAAAATATCTGAAATAAAATATACACCAAATGGGAAAAAGCAAGTGTGAAAAAAAGAAGTGTAAAAGCAGAATGGAAGTGAAAGGAGTAAGATTCAGTGACCTTGAAAGAGATAAATAGACATTACCTGATCTGAAGAACAGAGGAAAAAGATGATTGGGCAAAACAAAACAAAACAAAAAACATGGGCAAAGTCTGACAAAGGAACAAAGGCAATTCAATGGAGAAAGGATAGTCTTTTCAATAACTGGTGCTGGAACAACTGGACATCCACACGCAAACAACAACAACAAAGTAGACAGACCTTACACCTTTCATAAAAATTAGCTCAAACTGGAACACAGACTTAAATCAAAAATTCAAAGACTATAAAACTCCTAGAAGATACCAAAGGAGAAAATCTAGACGACCTTTGGTTTGGCTTGGTGATAACTTTTTAGATACAACACTAAAAGCACAATCCATGAAAGAAAAATTTGGACTTTATTAAAATTGAAAACTTCTGCTCTTCAAAAGACATTACTAAAAGCACAAAAAGACAAGCCACGGACTGGGAGAAAATACTTGCAAAACACTTATCTGATAAAGGGCTGGTATCTAACATATACAAAGAGCTCTTCAAACTCAATAATAAGAAAACAAACAACCCAGTTAAAAATGCATAAAAAATGTGAACAGACACCTTACCAAAGATACTATACAAATGGTAAATAGCCATATGAAAAGATGTTTGACATCATGTTGTTAGGTAACTGCAAATTAAACTAACAATGAGATACTATCCCACAACTATTAGAATGGCTAAAATCCAAAAAACACTGACAATACAAAACGTTGGTGAGGATGTGGACCAAAAGAAACTCACCCACTGCTTCTGGGAATGCAACATGGTACAGCCACTCTGGAAGACAATGTGGCAGTTGCTTCCAAAACTAAAACTAACCATACTCCACTCATAGGATCTAGTAGTCACACTCCTTTGTATTTACCCCAGTGAGTTGAAAACTTAGGTCCACACAAAAACCTGTATACAAATGTTTATAGCGGCTTTATTCATAATTGTTAAAACTTGGAAGCAGCCAAGATGTTCTTCAGTAGGTGAATGGATGAACTGTGGTACACTCATACAATGGAATATTCTTCAGCACTAAAAAGAAATGTGGTATCAAGTCATGAAAAGACATGAAAGAAACTTAAATGCATATTGCTGGTGAAAGAAGCCAATCTGAAAAGGCTACACACTGTATGAGTCCAAATATATGACACCTAGAAATGGCAAAATTATGGAGACAGTAAAAAGACCAGCGGTTATCAGGGGTTGGGGGTGGTAGGGAAGGAGAAATGAATGGGTAGAGCACAGGGACATTTTAGGGCAGTGAAACTACTCTTTATGATACTAAAATGGTAGATACATGCCATTATACATTTGTCAAAACCTATAGAACTATACAACACAACAAATGAACCTTAATGTAAACTGTGGACTTTAGTTAAAAATAATATATCAGTATTGGTTCATCAATTGTAACAAATGTACCACATTAATGCTGTTAATAATAGGGGATAACGGAGTGAGGCGAGGAAGTATATGGGAATGCTCTGTACTTTCTGTTCAATTTTTCTATAAAACTAAAAGATAAATTTACAGATTCAAGCTCAGTAAACTCCAAAGTGAATAAATGCAAAATACACGCACACACTCACTCATCTTGGCACATCACTGTCAAACTTCTCAAAACGAAAGACAGAATCTCAAAAGCCAGATAAAATGATATATTGCATACATGAAAATGATTCGAATTGAACGTTGACTTTTCAGAAACAATGAAGGCACGTTTCATTTGCTTCTCCATAAATTTCCTGTCATGAGTTTTTTCCTTGTATTTCATAACCTAAGAAAGCATTTTTGTGTGGGAAGTGCGTATGGCGAAATATGAGAAATCTACAAAAGAGTGTGCGTGTGTGAAAATGAAAATGAAAGCAAGAACTTCCCCTTTCCTTACATCACGTCTGCTTACTTGAAGCTCCCAGGCTGTAAAGGTTAGCATGAGCAAGGCTAAAACTGAACTAATACAATTATTTTGAGTGGGGAAAAAGCTATTAAGTGTATTTTTAAAAATAATCTGGCATGTGCAGGTACAAAGACTAGACAATCTAAAGGATTTTTTCCTGTAATTTCATAAACTGGATACCATGGCAATAATTATTTGATCTGATGTCGATTTTATGTGGAAGTTGAAAGGTCTAAAACTTAACAATCGGTAACACCCAGCTAAGATCTTGTGTATTTTAAAAGGCTCTGAAAATTCAGAGGTTAAAGATTTTTACTGAAAGACAATGAAAAGACATATTAATCCAGAGCATAGTGAGTCAGAAACACCAGGAAAGGGTCTGGCAATGTGGCAGATGTGACCACAGAGGCAATGTGGCCTGGCAATGTGGCAGATGTGACCACAGAGGAAAAATAACACTAGAAGAGAAAGAGGAATTCTGCCTTCCTTTCTATTACATTGTTACGCAAATATTTACTCATTTAATTACAGCAACTGCAGACAGCAACCAAAGCTAACAAGGAAAACTGCTGCTTCTGTATCCACTTCAGTTTCAGGATTCATCTGGCAGCTCCCTGACCCCCGCCCCCGCCTGCCCACCTCACCTGCCTTGAAGGGTTGCACAAACATTCCCAGCAAAGCTAAGGAGCAGTAAGAGAGTTAATATTTGTTGAGTGCAACCCTTCTACCAAGTCCTGGGATTGGTGCTAATAAAAACCCGGGATATTGGTTCTACAGAAATCTGATAAATTAATGACAATCTTTACCAAAGTCAATTATGCTCCCATTCAAATGTGTCCTTTTCCCCACAAGAGTCAGTCGCATGTTCTCTCTTACCCACTAGTCCTGCAAGCACCTAGTATGCTACTTGAGAGAAGTATGTATCTGTAATGTATTCTAACCAACGAATAACAATCAAGACACTACCATTAGAGACAAGCCATTCTACCTTTCTGGACATCAGTAAAACAGGGAAACATTCCCTGTAAAACAGTTTACAGTTTCCCTGTAAAACAGGGAAATGGATAAAAATACGATCACTAACTTTTAACACCATAGTGAATGGTATCCCAAATTTATAAACTTCATACTTCCTTAATGCAGGTGTTGATGTACATCCTTTCCCCTTCCTGGGTTCATAGTTTTCATCAAATTTTCAAAGGGGTCTGTATTAAAATAAAGTGGTCAGAACCACTGATAAATTCTTATACAGAGAAATCAATAAAAATATAATTTCTTTTAAAGATGATAGCTCATGACCATGCAGCTTTTAAATAATTTGGGTTTTCTGAATACCTCATCTAAAAAAAATCAATATGCTGCTTTATTAAATTCAGAATTGTAAAGAGCGCTGACAAATTAAATTAAATCCTCTTGTCTCAGAATACCTATTTCTCACGTGAACTGTTCACAAGTCATTTTGGCTCTTCTGAGCTCCAGATCCCCCTAACCAACTGCCTACCTGATATCTGCACTTGAGCACCTCAGTATTCTCTTACAAATCTGTCCCTTCCCCAGTTTTCCTCACTCCATAAGGAGTATCATCATGATACTCATGATATCATCAAACCAGAAACCTGGTCATTCTTGACATTTCCTTCTCATTGACCTGCCACATCCAACCTATCACCAAGTTCTGTGAAGTCCAACTCCAAATCTATCTCAAATCATTCCTCCCCCTTTTCCCCAACTCCACTGCCCCCCACTTGAGTCAAAACCATCATCTGATGTTGCCTGGGCCTTTGCAATAGATTCTTAAATTCTCCTTGCTACATGGACAGCCTCATAGCCCTGAGGAAATGGGGGCAGATTGGATATCAGATCCTGTTATTCTACTTTAAGGTAGGAGATTGCCTTCTTTTGAATTTAGAATAAAACCCCACCTCCTTCACAGAGCCCACAGGGCCCTGGACCACCAGAATAATGGTTCTCAGTTCCTGCCAAGTGTTCTTCTGCCCGGGGCCTTGATATATAAAGTGTTCCATTTGAAGGTTCGTCAAAGGACACATAAAGTAAGGATGAGCTTTCATCCTTATTCCACTGACTGCGACCATTTGTCATGAAAAGGGATTTTACATTTTTTTTTAAGTTAATAACTGTAGAATTTATGTACTCAATGACTGCACTCTTCTGGACTCACTCGAAAGAATAGAAGGGAAAGGGATTAAGGAAAGTTCTCCAACAGATCGCCACCAAGCACTGTGGGGGGGAACGGAAATCCACTGCCGACTGCAAGACAACATTCCTTCCTTTCCCCCAAGCCCCGCCCACCCTCTGACCAAGTCCGAGGCCGCCGGGCTCCTGGGAAAGGCACCCCTCCGCCCCAGGCCGCCTCGTGCTTATGGCGCCGCCCCAGTCTTCCAAATAGCTAACCTCGAACTAGGTGGGTCACTACCGCGCGAAGGCAAATGACCTTCAAGGTTAGAAGCAAGCAAACCGTGGTCTCAACTCTCAGCTGGAAGTTGCCGGGAGATCACTGTCGCTAGTGCCTGACAAGTATGTTTTCTCCTAAACCCAAACAGTGCTTTCGGGTTGGGGTTTTATCAAGTCCCCTTTACTGCCTAGGAGGCCTCGACTCCCCGCCGGGACCGGGCCCTTCCCCACCCCCCACCAACCAGGGGCGAGAGAGGCGAGGCTGTAGGGGTCACCTCGGAGCAGGGCCATGGCGGCGGGCGGCAGCGCAGGGGTCCTCCTCGGCGACGCTGACGTACCGCCCCGGGCACCCGGACTTTAAGCGCGCGGGGCGGCGCCAGCGTGGCCTCGGCCGCGCCTTTTTACCTACTTCGCGCCGCTCGGCCAGGGCTCGCTCTCTCTTTTGGCACGACGCGGCCCTCTGCGCCACCCCGTGGGAACCAAGGGTACCAAAACCTCCCGGGGAGACCGGCCTTGGACAAGAGAACGTTCCTCGCAAGCGGATTTTTTTCCTCATATCGCTCTTTTTAAAGACTTTTTGTCTCTCTTGTCTCCCAATCAAGAGAATGATTTGACTCTACCCTGTCCATCCTATCTACGCCCCGCTACCCCAACAGGTAATTAACGTGCCTCTTCACCCCCACTCCTGACTTTTCTTAAACGTGTGACCAGGCGGCCGAAAGTGTGGAACTGCTTTGAAGGAGGTGGGGTGCGGCCGGGCGCTGCCTGTGGACCGGAAGTCGAGTGGGGGAGGCTCGGAAGACGGCGGGAGGGGAGTGGCTGAGCGACTCCCGCAGGCTGGGGAGAGCGGCTGCGCAGACCAGGGGCAGAGGCCTAGACTGCGGGGCAGGCGAGGGGGACAGGCCCGGGGAGGTTGGCAGGCGTGGAGTGTAGCGAGTGGCGTAGGGCAGGGGCGCCCCCGGGTCCACGATGCAGCTCCGGATGAAGCCGCTGTATTTTCCTTATATGATCGGGCCCCATGGCTGGTGGCGCTGCTGGCGGAGCCTGAGAGGATTATGAAAACTTGTCAGGCGAAATGGGGCCAGGGAACCGGGGGCTGGGAGATTAGGGTGAGCCGGTTAGACTACGGATGAGGGAGGTTAGGGATGCCTCTGCCGCTGTAACTGTGAGCCCTGGTCGATGATGACGTGACCACTGCGCAATCTGAGTTCTGGGAACCAGGTGATGAGTGTGTGCTGAGAACGGACTGAGACCGGGCGAGCAGGAGGCGACCCGGGCAGAGAAGGGGCAGATCCCCAGCGCCAGGGCTCGGAGGCTGGCCAGGCTGCCTCGGGCTTGATTCGCGTGGTCGGTGTGGTGTGCTGCAAGGACAATGAACAAGATAAACTAAAAGGGCCAACATCGCCGGAACAGTTACCAGACCCTTAATCACTCTGTCATGCAGCAACCATTGCAACATCTCTGAGCTTTCCCAAGCAGCATGCCTTGCTCCTTTTCCATACCATATACAGAAAGGTATTCATCCCACTGGAAACATGCAGATCCTACCCAATCAGCGGGTGACTCAGAAGTCCCTTTGTTCTCTGGCTATAAAAACAGACAAGCAGGGTATATGCCCAGTAGTGGGATTGCTGGCTCGGATCAGCTCGCTGCCTTGTGACCACCTAGAGGGGTGGGATAGGGAGGGTGGGAGGGACGGAGACGCAAGAGGGAGGGGATATGGGGATATATGTATATGTATAACTGATTCACTTCGTTATAAAGCAGAAACTAACACACCATTGTAAAGCAGTTATACTCCAATAAAGATGTTAAAACAAACAAACAAACAAACCAGAGAAGGAACCCACGCTCAGGGTAGGCTTTCCCTGGCTACCAGGAAGTCGGCCAGCTGTTCTTGCAGCGACCCTTCTCTTTAATAAACTCTATCTTCCTCACATTCTGCCTTGTGTCTGGAAATTCTTTTCCAACCTGCGCTGGGACCACACAGTTGGGAAGGGGTGGTGGGAGGCACTGAGGTGTTCTGTGAGCTGTCAGGCAATGCCTGCCCTAGAATCCTGCTTTTCAAATGCCTTTGTGGCCCTCTCACATTGTGTTTGTTTGTTTAATTTTATTAATTTATTTTTGTCTGCGTTGGGTCTTCGTTGCTGCGCGCAGGCTTTCTCTAGTTGCGGTGAGCAGGGGCTATGCTTCGTCGCGGTGCGCGGGCTTCTCACTGCAGTGGCTTCTCTTGTTGGAGAGCATGGGCTCTAGGAGCGTGGGCTTCAGTAGTTGTGGTGTGCGGGCTCAGTAGTTGTGGTTCGTGGGCTCAGTAATTGTGGCTTGCGGGCTCTAGAGCACAGGCTCAGTAGTTGTGGTGCATGGGCTTAGTTGCTTTGCAGCATGTGGGATCTTCCCGGACCAGGGCTCGAACCCATGTCCTCTGCATTGGCAGGCGGATTCTTAACCACTGCACCACAAGGGAAGTCCCTATTTGTTTGTTTTATAGTCCAAAGTTTTTATTATGAAAACTTTTGAACATACAGGAAAGTGGAAAGACTTCTACAGTGAACACCCATATATTCACCACCTGTATTCTACAGTTGTTAACATTTTGCCATATTTGCTGTATCACGTCCCTCCATCTGTTCTTCCATCAAACCATCTTTTTTTTTTTTTTTTTTTTTAATGCAGATCTTAGTACACTTCACCCAGAAATACTATGACTCATGTTAGGAGGTCAGTATTTGTTTACAGTTCTTTTAAGGCAAAATCTCCATGGGGTCAAATGTACAAATCTTAAATTGGATGAGTTTCACAAGTGCATATACTCTTTTAACCCAAACTACTCTCAGCTTTCAAAATATAATTTAGAACATGTCCATCGTTACAGAAAATTCCTTCATTTCCCATTTGTTCTCCCAGTTATCCACAGTTCCCTTTTACTCACCATCTTTTGTAATTTGACCCTCTGGTTTATTCCTTTTCTTTCTTCTGTTGCTTTGATTTGAGCAAATCCAGGAAATTGACAGTCGTCAATTCAATACATGAATTCTGAGGCTATTGACTTTAAAAAGTATGTATGCTCCTTTTTCACAAGAAGTGTATATAGTCAGTGGAATTTGGACTTTGAATAAATCAAAACTTCCCACATACCTGATGATTTTTTTTCACCTTCATATTCTGGATGATGAGCAAAGAGCATAGAAAAATAAAGCTACCATCTATGAGCACTGTGTGCCCACCATGCACCAGGCACTTATGTATGCTGTTTATAATTCATATACTCAGGCAATATGATAATTGTTATATAAAACTGAATAACATACAATTCATATAACAGACAAACCCAAATTAAGGCACCTTCTGCAACCCCATGAAATAGGTAAGAGTTTTTTCTTTCTCATTTTATAAATGAGGAAGCTTAGACCCAGAGAAACCAAAGAATTTGCCAAGGCCTCAAATCTAGATTTGCTGAATTATAGGTTTGAACTCTTGATTCTCAGAAGCCCAAGGCCCATGTTGTTTGTCCAGGGCTTATGGCATGTGGAACGTAGAAGCGGAGGTAGAAAAAGAGACAGGTATCATTAACTAAGGTATATGTTATAGAAAACAGGAAAGGAGGTGAATGTTAAGTTAATCTTCCTCGGTGGAAGAAATAAAGTAGTTGAAACCTTGGTAAAAGTAACATACTTGCATATGGTGGCTTGGATTAGAAGATTTATTTGCTTTTTTGGCAGGGGAAGGATCTAGGGGTATGAGGTTAAGTGTGGTTTCAGGTAGGTGGAGAAGTGAGGCAACGTGTCACTACTAGATGCTCTGCCTTTCTCAACCACGGCTCCTACAGAAAATGATTTGAATGATTATTTTCTTAATCCTTCCAAGGATGGTACAGAGCTGGTACCATTAGAGCATTAGAACTTGATTTATGTTTGAAAGCTAGTAACATAATAAAATTGAAACCAAAATGGAATTCATTAGGTGAGCCAAAACCAACACATTTTATCTCAAGCCGACACTCAGTAAACTTAAGCCAGTCAAATGTGTGTTTTGCAATGAAGAAAATAAAAATCAGAAAACATGTGCAGTGAATTATCTGTAAGTGTGAGATACAGTGGTGGAGGAAATAAACAGATCTTTAAAAGTTATGGGTTTTTCCATTAAAACTTTCTAATAGTCCAAATGCAGAGTAATTGCATCTGGTCTGTAGAACTATTGATAAGGGTATTAGCGTTCTTCAATAAGAGAAAAAGTCAGGTTCTATTCAATTTGCCCCCCCATATATTTATTAAGAAAAGTTAAGATACCATCACTCTAAGTATCACGGTTTCCCACTCAATACCTTACAGATCACCAGCAGCAAGTCTTTCCAAATTTCCTAAGTTTTTTGTAACTAAAAATGTTATGAAAATGGATGGATTTTGAAAACCATTGGGTAAAAGTTTTACATATATAAAAAACATGTAAATCTATGTAAAGATATTTACGTAATCTCAAAGTATCATGAAGAGGAAAATTTATCCATACACTAGAGAAATCTTGTATTACCATGACCAAGTGACCAAGCTTAACATTACCAGTAATGGGACAAACTGACATCATGCACCCTCTGGATACACTGAGGACACAACCTCACTTATGTAGGATTTCTCCAAAAAAAGTCTGACTTGAATCTAATCATAAGGAAACAATCAGACAAATCCAGATTGAGGGACATTCTGCAAAATAACTGACCTGAACTCTTAAAAAAATGTCAATGTTGTGAAAAACAAAACAGGCCAGGAATTGTATTAGATAGAGGAGATATGTGACATTTGAATGTAACATAGGATCTTTAATTGGAAACTGGATTTAAAAACAACAACTCTAAAGATCAGAATTGGGACAGTTGGGGGAACTTTCTATAAATTGCATGAGACGGTAGCATTGACATTACTTTTCCTGATTATGTTAATTATATTGTAGATATGGCAGAGATTGTCCTTTGTTCTTAGGAGGTACACACTGAAATATTTAGAGGTGAAGAGTCATGATGCTGCAACTAATTACCAAATAACTCAAAAAATGCATACAAATACAGTGGCAGAGAAAGAGAGATAGCAGATGCGGCAAAGTATTACCAATTAGGGAACCTAAAGGTAGAGTATACGGTTGTTCATTGCTCTATTTTGACAACTCTTCAGTAGTTATTTAACTTTTCAAAATAGAAATTGGGAGGAAAAGTATCTTTCAATAAAGATGCAAAATTACCAGAAATAAATTATAATTAGTTCTTTTCATGTTTAACCATATATAACCAAGTATATATTGTATAACACTAAATATCTATATCAAAATTAGTTATTTTATAATTCTTAAAATCTAGACATGGGCCCTCATGAGATGTAAATGTTCTAAGACATTTAGCTCTCAGTATTTTTAGAAATGCCCTGTTATCATTTCTTTCTGTAATTATTTTTTTGAAAAAAAAAAAGGAGTAGATCAGCGTTAAGACTGGAAATCAGTGAATCTATTGTAAATCTGTAAATTCTAATGTGAAGATTTCATTAGGATTTCAGAAATAACCAGCCTCAGCCCTATCTTCTACATTTTGTGGATAATTTTCCTGTGCTTAAACTTCCTATAATACTCAAAATTAATGGTAGCTTATGCAGCAATGGCTTTAGAAGTTTCAGTAACAGAAACTGGGAAAATTGGTGGAGTTGGTAGGGGCTAGGACAATGTTAACAAATGTGTAATGTAACAAATTTGTTACAAATGTAACAAATGAGTTTTCCCTCTGTATCTTAGGGAATGGTTACAGGAGGATACCAAAATCAAGTCCCTTATCTAAAATGACATGGTATTTGGATATAACCTACACACATTCTCCTTTAAGCAATCTCTGGATTAGTTATAGTACCTTATACAATGTAAATTCTATGTAAATAGTTGCTGGTGCATGGAAAATTCAAGTTTTGCTTTTGGAACTTTCTGGAAAAAAATTTTTTTCAAATATTTTTGATTTGCAGTTGATTGCATCCATGGACACAGAGCCCAAGGATACAGAGGGCCTTGACTTTGAATAAATGAGACAGGTGAGTTTGCTAATCTTGAGTAGTTGGGCAAGTTATGTATGTGCTCATTGTTAATCTAACTGCTTTGGTGATAACTTCAAATTTTGTTAATTAAGAAGAAGTTATTACCTTGGATGTAGTTTTGTCCTTATAACAAATACCTACTCTACAGAAAGTTCGAGTTGCCAAACAAGAACATCAGAAATGAAATGTAGACAGAAAATTGTAAATACAGACACTGATTTACCAAACTTATTTTAAGTTTACCCCAGGTCTAGGTGTGTTCCAAATAGCTTAAGATGTTGTCACAGACCTAAGTGAAGGATATATACAGTTGACCCTTGAACAGCATGAGTTTGAGCTGCACGAGTTCATTTATACACAGAATTTTTTCAGTAGTAAATACTACTGTACTGCATGAGCAGAGGTTGGTTGGAACCTCCCATATGGAGGGCTGTCTATAAATTATATAGAGACTTTTGACTGTATGGAGGGTGGGCTCTCCTACCCCCCATTCAAGGGTCCAGTGTATTTGTCTTTGTTCCTCTACCTGTTTGAAGGTTATTTGCAGTGTCTATTTCCTTACCAAGCCTTAGAATTTCATTTAGTAATACAGGCATACCTCATTTTATTCTGCTTCACTTTATTGCATTTTGTTTTGTTTTGTTTTGGTTTGTTTTTCATTGAGTATGTGGCAGCCCTGCTTGGAGCAAGTCTACTGGTGCTGTTTTTCCAACAGCATTTGCTCACTTCGTGTCTCTGCGTCACATTTTGGCAATTCTTATAATATTTCAAATTTTTTCACAATTATTATATTTGTTATGGTGATCTGTGATCAGTGATCTTTGCTGGTACTACTGTAATTGTTTTGGGGTGCCACAAACCGCGCCCATATAAGATGGCAAACTTAATCGATTATCTTGTGTGTGTTCTGACTGCTCCACTGGCTGGCTGTTTCCCTGTCCTTTCCCTGTCCTCAGGTCTCCCTATTCCCTGAGACACAACAGTATTGAAATTAGGCCAACTCATAATCCTGCAGTGGCCTCTTAAGTGCTCAAGTGAAAGGAAGAGTCACACATCTCTCACATTATATCAAAAGCTAGAAATGATGAAACTTAGTGAGGAAGGCATGTGGAAAGCCAAGATAGGCTGAAAGCTAGGCCTTTTGCAAACATTTAGCGAAGTTGTGAATGAAAAGGAAAAGTTCTTGAAGGAAATTGAAAGTGGTACTCCAGTGAACGCACAATAATAAGAAAGCAAAACAGCCTATCGCTGATACAGAAGTTTTCATGGTCTGGATAGAAGATCAAGCCCGTCACAACATTCCCTTAGGCCAAACCCTGGTCCAGAGCAAGGCCCTAACTCTCTTCAGTTCTGGGAAGCCTGAGAGAGGTGAGGAAGCAGTGGAAGAAAAGTTTGAAGCTAGCAGAGGTTGGTCCATGAGGTTTAAGGAAAGAAGCCATCTCTATAGCATCAAAATACAAGGTGAAACAGCAAGTGCTGATGTAGTAGCTAAAGCAAGTTATCCAGAATCTAGCTAAGATAATTAATGAGGGTGGTTAGACTAAACAACACATTTTCAATGCAGACAAAACAGCTGTCTATTGGAAGAGGATGCCATCTAGGACTTTCATAGCCAGAGAGGAGAAGTCAATGCCTTACTTCAAAGCTTCAAAGGACAGGCTGACTATCTTGTTAGGGGCTAATGGAGCTGGTGACTTGAAGTTGAAGCCAATCCTCACTTACCTTTCTGAAAATCTTAGGATCCTTAAGAATTATGCTAAATCTACTTTGCCTGTGCTCTATAAATGGAACAACAAGCCTGGATTACAGCATATCTGTTTACCACATGGTTTTCTGAATATTTTAAGCCCATTGTTGAGATCTCCTGCTCAGAAGAAAAGATTGCTTTCAAAATATGACTGCTCATTGTCAAAGCACCTGGTCACCCAAGAGCTCTGATGGAGAGGTACAGTGAGATTTATGTTGTTTTCATGCCTGCTAACACAGCATCCATTGTGCAGCCCATGGATCAGGGAGTCATTTTGACTTTCAAGTCTTATTGTTTAAGATATACATTTTGTAAGGCTATAGCTGCCATACATAGTGATTTGAGAAGATTAATTTTGAAAGATGTTCTACTGTGGGTAAAATGCTATCAAACACCATTGCATGCTACGAGAAATCGTTCATGAAAGGAAGAGTCAATAGATGTGGCAACTTCATTGCTGACTTTCTTTTTTCTTTAATTTTATTTATTTATTTATTTTTATACAGCACATTCTTATTAGTTCTCTATTTTATACATATTAGTGTATAGATGTCAATCAGAATTGCTGCAGCCACCCAACTTTCAGCAACTACCACGCTGATCAGTCAGTAGCCATCAACAGAGGCAAGACCCTCCACCAGCAAAAAGATTAAGACTTGAAGGTTCAGATGATGGTTAGCATTTTTAAGCAATAAAGTATTTTTAGATTAAGATATGTATATTTTTTTTAGACATAATGCTATTGCATACTTCAGTATAGTGGAAACATAACTTTTATATGCACTGGGAAACCAACAAATTCATGTTACTCACTTTATTGTGATATTCACTTTATTGCAGTGGTCTGCAACCAAACTGGCAGTATCTCCAAGGTACCTGCCATAACCTGTATAACCTGAGGTGTAACCATGCAGGCCCCTATTGGTCCTTCCCTGGACAGGCCCGCCCCCTACCCCCACCCCCACGTCCTCCACCTGCCTCTTGTTGGTAGAAAAACTTTAACCGCCTAGGCCTTCCCTGAGTTCCAAAGAGCAAACTTAATCAGAGAATGAGAAAATGCAGAAACAAAAGAAAACAGTCAAGACAAAAATAATAACAGTTTAGCCACTGAACAAAGTCAAGGACCTTTAGTTCCTCCTCAAGGGCTATAGATAATATTCTGAGCCAAGTCCTTTGAGCTGTTTTGCAGATACTGAAACTGCCACCAGGTGGGAGAAGTTAACTTCGTGCTGCCCACAAGCACATAGACCCCAGACCAGCTGGAACCAGAAGGTTGGTGATGTTGACTCCTGATTACTTCATCACCAACCAGTCAGAAGAATGTCTAGGAGCGGATCAGGTACCCTGAGACCCTCTGCCTCACCCTGTCTTTCAAAGCCTTTCCCTGAAATCCATCTGGAGTTCAGGTTTTTTGAGCATTAGCCACCCATACTCCTTGCTTAGCCCTGCAGTACACTGCACTTTCCTTCCCCACAGCCCCGTGTTGGTAGATTAGCTTTACTGTGTGCAGGCGAGCAGACCCAAGTTTGGTTCAGTAACGGTACCTCCCTGGTTCTAAGTTTACCCTGCAAAATGCTAATATTGGTGGAAGGGGACAACACTGTGTTGATGCCCTTCAGCCAAACGCCTCCTGGCACACACCTGTCTGTGAACAGGCTGGGTTTAACGCTGTTGCAACAGGAAGTCTGCACATCACGGGCACACCTTGGGGAAGTGAGGGGCAGCTCAGTGAGAGGGTGTTGGACGTTGGGCTTTGGTTAGGTGATTTGGGGAGTCCAGAGATGCAGAGGTTCACTCTGGATTGTGTGCTGTTCAGAAGTAGGGTCAAGTCTTTGATTAGTTATTTCAGCATGATCCTATCTAGAAGGAGGGAAGATTGGAGCTAGACTAAAGCTGCAACTGGTGAAGAAGCTGCAGTCACCCATTAGCCAGGAGAGGGGTGTTTGGTATCGTGTGGTTTGCACAGAGATCTTGTGTTTGTGTTTAGACAAAACTGTGACGTAGTCTTGTGTTGTCTCCCTTCATTAGTCAGAGTGAGCTTGTCTGATGTGGTTTTGTAAGATTCTGTGCAGAAGGAGATCACCAGGGCCTAGCTGGGAGCACCAGGCCAGCTTCTGCCACCACCCAGACCTACCTCTAAGTGTCAGACCAGGACCCAGATGTCGGCTGCTTTGTTCTTTCTCTACTGTTACTACATAAGTGTATGCTGTCTGAAATTTGGCTCTTGGCACACAGTTTTCCTGTTGAGGTCCTGAAGCTAGGCGCTCACCTCGCTGGGAATGAGGTGGAGGCTTTCCTGAAGAGAGGTTATTTTTCCACCAGCCACCCAGAAGTTTGTCCATCCTTAAGTTGGAAGTTGGGCTCCAGAGGTAACTTTTCAGCTGATCAGTATGTTGTGAACACATTTCTGTATCATGAAATATTTCAATAGGGTTCCCTAATGATGGGTGTTTAAGGGCACCTTCCCTGGAGATGTCTTATCCTGTACATTTGGGTGAGGTTGGTTATGTGAGTTCTTATAAAGATTTCCAGGTGATTTTTGTGTGTGCTCCTCTAGGTAATAAACAGTCTACCAACGTTTCCATACAAATGTTCAGTTTCTAGGCTGTCTGTTCTGCTCCAATGGTCAAATTTTCTATCTCTGTGCCAGTTTCCCTCATCTGAAGTTTTATAGGAAGTCTTGGTACGTACTAGGGAAAGCTTCCCCGCTTTGTCTTGAGGAGCCTCTTCCTTATCCTTGGGCCTCTGCTCTTCCATATAAATTTTAGAATTAGCTTGTCAGTTTTCACCAAAAAAAAACTGTAGTGAGATGGATTTTAATCTACGGACCAACTTGGGGACAACTGACATTTCTGTGGTATGGAGTCTTCTTATCTGTGAAATATATTTCTCCAATTTTTAAATGTTACTGTTAATGTTTTTCACTTATATATAAGATCCTCCATACAGATCTTGTAACTATTTTCCCCACTGATTTGTAATGCCACCTCTACCATTTACAAAGTTATACATATGAGTCTATCTCTGGGCTCTCTGTCCTATTCCGTTGATCCACTACACCAAAACTGCCTTGTTTGAGTTGTGTAGCTCAGTAAGTCTTATTTTATAGGGAAAGTCTCTCTCTACCCCAACTTGCAGGCTGTAGTTTGCCAAACCCTGGTTTAAATGATCATGAAGCATCTCTGAATATAGGCCCCTGAATAGTTTCTTAAGCATTGAAAATTAACTTTTCAGCCAATGTGTAGTTACAGAGTTTTAAATTTCATTTAAATTTGTCACACCACTTTTTTCAAAAGTATTTATTTCCACAAATTTTTATTCACAGCTGAATATTACAGTAACTAATACAAGCAATTTTTATAAACAAAGGTGTAGTTTACAGATTTGGTCAAAGTGGAAAAATATTTTTATTAGTAGTATTTCTTCTCCATTGTTAGATTCACCCATGAATATGATGGGATCCCCTTCAGTGAAGAAGTCCTTCATCCAAACATCAGTTGGGAGCAAAATGTTATAGTCAAATCTGGATTATTCTGATACGGTATCACTTTAGAAAGTAGTTTAAATTCATTTTTGATTGACCCCCTTTATTAAAATTAGAAATTTTTTCAGGAAAAGCAATCTTGAGTATCTATCTAATGACCTTTATAATAAGAAAAAGTCCTATGGTATTGGCATCCACCTCTAATTTCCTATACTCCCCAACTCTCTATGGTACCGATGTGTACAAAAAGTGAATTATGGCTATTTGGGTCATGCAGCAAATAATTTGAGAAACTGCAGAGAAATATACTATGAGGACAATCTACAGTGTCCTGCCCCATGCTGTCATACTTTAGTAACTGTTGAGTCATTGGGCATTATACAAGTGCTTCAACTTAGGATGCCCTTGGCGCCTCAGAATGAATGAAAACAGATTTACTGTATGTAAAAGAAATGGATTCTAATGCATTTGTTACTATAATCTTAATGCATTAAGTGAAGCTCTAAGTAAATATTTGATGAACTGATGGTAGCAGTGTTAATTTTTTTTAAGTTTTCCAAGTTCCTCGTTTTGTCTGTTTTGTTTTGTTTTTACAAAAGCTTTAAAATTTAGTACAGGAAAGGGAAGAAAGTCGTATTGATATGCTTCATAAAAAGGGGGGAAAAGCCTATTTTCCTTTGGGTCTGATCTGCTTGCTGGGTACCATAAGTCTAACTGCAGCTGTGATGGCACAGGGAGAATGTAGGTGATATGCATGTAGGTGATATGCTTGTCAGCCTCGCAACGAACACACATTACTCTAGGTAGACAGATAGGTCCCATATAATACTTAAAATACAAATTGTTTAATCTAAGTATTTGATTCTTAAGTAATCTTTAAAATGCTTCTCATGTTTCAAAAGACAGATCAAAACACCACCAGGACGTTATGCTGAACATGAAAATTCCTCCCACAGAAACACTTATTTCAGAGAATTGATGTCAGTTACCTTAGTAACTGCTAAAGGCACATAGTGAGAAAAGTGACAACTAAATTTAAAATATTAAAATATAAAGACAGATATTTGGTTTAGAATTCAAAACTTTACGTTGAATTAAGTTATTTAAATTAAGTCATTATTGATTTCACGGAGTTGGAAAATGAATTGAACTGACTTTAAAAAAAATGCAAGGAAGAAAAATGCTAACATATTAAAGATGCTTCTTCCAGTTGCCAAGTGTTACATTAAATAGGGCAGATCTAAACATTAAGTAACTGATTACTGTATTCCTTTATTCCTGGTGTCTATAAAAGAGTACTTGTTTTTTAAGTATATATAGATCAAGTACAGCTCCAGTGAAATACCTTTACCTTCGGAAGAGGAGAACTAAACCTGCATTTCTTAGGCTAAGTAGAGGACTATTCACGAGGTTCCCCCACCCCATTTATTCTACGTGCCAAGCGTTTATTCAGTGAGTCCTTGGCACCCAGTGATTAACCAGTGACAGCAGAGGGAGTAACCCAGAGGGATGGAGAGGATGAGGGTGTAAGACAGCACGTAGGACAGGAAGCCATTGCATTTATGGAATCACTGCTTTTTACACTCCTTAGCACTCTAACAAGGCATTTTTGGTTCTCGAAGATTAAGAACAGGCCTTACATGAAGCCAAGTTTTAACCTAAAGTGCAGTAGAAAGCAAGTTACACATAATAAACAACTTTAAAAAGAGGCAGCCACGGACTCAACTGGTTTAGACTGGCCTTCCAAAGCTAGTCAGCATGTGGGTTGTTGAAGGGTGTGGTCAGGGATGTCATATCATGTAACTCTAGCTGGGAAGGAAGGGAAGGGCACAGCTCTGCGTGGACACCTAAGAGAAGCCGGGACGTGCAACGTGGAGGTCGAGGGGATCATGCCGACGACTTGGGTGGGGACGTGCTGGGCAGCGGTCTTCGCCCGGGGGCTGTGCCTCGTCCTGCCCAGCGGGCGAGGATAGCTCTGCGCACAGGATTGTTTAGGGCTCGGAGTGTGTTGTGTTTCCAAGAGCCTTTTAAGCTGAGAGGCTGAGTAAGAGAAGGTGGCGGGGTGTGGGGGCTCTACTTGTACTCTGTGGAGAAATTTTTTCTTCTTGATGCAACATAGAGGCTCTTCTATGATTTGCAAACACCATCTGTTCCTGTCATGGGAGCAGCATACTGTTATCTACCAGAAATATGAAAAAAATAGTAGAAGACTGTAAACAACATGTAGGATTTTCTAATTGAATGCTTGCTTTAGAAGAGACAAAAAATTATAAAAGTAGCAAACAAATAAATTCATTGTAATATTATCATTGAATATTCTTTAAATTTCCCCATAAACCCATTGAATATTCTTTATTCTTTACAATTCATTGTAAAATTCATTGTAATATTATCATTGAAACTTCTTTAAACCCTTATTTCAAAGCAGAGATATTTACAGTTTTTTGTGGTAAATTTGAAAAGTGTTGAAAATAACCTGAAAAGGGAAAGTTGACATAAGCTTCTCTCCCTTTAAAAAGAACACACACACCCACAAACACCCAAAAGTTTTGGATAATAATTTAATAATACCTGAACTGATTTTTAAAAAAGGCTTTTCAAATAGTCTGATCCTCAAGATGAAGTTTGTTTTCCTTACTCTTTTAGTTATCTGGAATTACTAGCGCATTATGTAATGTTCTTTTTGGAGGTATAATGGCAATAAGGGATTAAAGGCTTTTATCCTGACTTGTTTGGTTTTTAATCTGTAAATAAGACTTGTTATTCTTTTCTAACATTTAGCTTACACAGACTTTTGTGAAAGTTTTGTTGACTCAGGAAGTGCATGGATTAGCATCGGAAACGTAAAGAATATCTTTCTGTTTGCTCACATTTTTCGTTTGGGACTGCAGCATTTTTAGCGTAATTCTTCCGTAAATTCATGACTACACAAGTGGGTTTGAGTACGTTAGGGACTGAGTCTTCTAATTTTATTTCAGAAACCAATAATCAAACTTTTAGTCTGGAGGTCAATTACACCATTGTCTCTGCATCACCAGGCATTAAAAAATATCTTTGGGAAACTTCTCAGAAGGCCCAGGTCTGTATATTTGTCCTCAAGACATCTCCCCATAAACCCATCCACACCTACGGTTTGTTGACGGGGGGAAATGTCACTCACTATATGACAGTGTCATGGTTATTAGTACCATTATTTGTTAAAAGTCCTCTGAAGGCAGTTTATGTGACTTACATATGTTTAATATCATTTTACTTTGGGCATTCTCCAGCTATGTGCAAAGATCAAAACTAGGCAGTTTCCATTTTATAGACTGGCATCTTTTATATGGCCCATGGGGACTGCTTGGTGGCTGTAGATCATGATGTATATTTGTTTAGACCGAAATCATACTTTAAAAAAATCTTCCATATTTCAAGTGTTTTTATTCTGAGCAGTAGGTACAAAATAAAATAACAGATGTGTCTTATTCTGTATAGTTCACTCTGCACAGGTTCTCAACCTCTGATCTGATCTACTTTTATAGATTTAACAGATCCTTAAATTCACTTTACTGTACTGTATACTTCCTTCTGGCAATCGAGCTTTGGCACATGCGTTTTCAGACTTCATTGAGGAACTCCAGATTGAGACACGCTGGAATGTGGATTGAGTCCATGGTCAGAGAAGATGGATTAAATGGGAACAAAACGGGAAACGTGTGCTTGAAGTCTAACAGCAGGTGCTGAGGGTCATTCCGCTCTTGCAGTTGTGCCTGTGGGGAAGAATAAGATGACGTAAAATATTTCCTATGCCTAAAAATAGCCAGTTTTGGTGAACTCACAAAAATGAATCACAGGAATATTTATGTTACAATAACTGGGTAGGACTTCAGGAGAATGTGGTCTCCCTCTCCCTGAGGTATTTAGCAAGGAGCGAAGATCTGGTTTAGGCTTGTTGGAGATCATATGACTTTAACTCCTCTCCCAATTCTAGCATTCTTTAAAAATTTTCCATCTAAGGGAGAATAGAAAAATATAGTTCAGGTGCAAATCATATGGCGAGGCAGTATGGTGAAGTGGTTAAGGCCATGGGCTCTGGAGGCGGATAACCTGAGCTCTAATCCTGGCACCACCCTGGGTGAGTTCCTGAACCTCTCTCTGCCTCAGTTTCCTCATCTGTAAAAAGGAATGGGGAGACTGACATCACACAAAATGACAGAGCAGGAACCTCCAGGGGTCAGTCCCTCCACTGAAGCAACCACTGAGCTAGAAAAAGCAACTGGCATCAACTATCTTGTAACTCTGTAACCTGGCTGGACACTTACAACAACCAGGAGAGTGCCTGATGAAGGGAGAGCCTGCTCATCTTTGCTAAGAGATCAGTGTGCATCAGCTACCATCCCCCATTCTCCAGCCCCACTGCAGCTGTAGGGATAGTAACCCACAGTCCTGGAGCAGCTGGCTGGTGCCAGGGTAGGCAGTGAGATCTTGTCTTTCAAAAATCTGGGGTTGTGCACTTTGGTTGGTCTGGCAGTTCCCTGAAGGACTGGCACAGATGCCTGCCTTGATTTTGGCTCTCTTGGGATGCAGTAGCTCCCTCCAGCAGCATCAATTGGAAGATTTAAAGGGATAGAGCCCATCTCCTTTTCCCTTTATTTGGAGCCAGATATAGGAAAAGTATAATAACTAAAATGAAAATTTTCATTTAGTTCACTAAAGGGGTCTAACAGCAGACTTGAGCAGGCAGAAGAAATGACCAGTGAAACAGAAGATAAAGCAACTGAAATTCTTCAGTTTGAGGAGTGGACAGAAAAAAGGGTGAATAAAAATGAACAGAGCCTGAGGGACCTGTGGGACACCATAAAGTGTACCAATATATACATCATAAGAGTCCCAGAAAGAAAGGGACAGCAAACTACTGGAAGAAATAGTGGCTGGATTCCCAAATCTGATGAAAGATATATTTCTCTCTATATATATCTCCAAGAAGCTCAACAAACTCCAAGCAGAAAAAGCTCAAAGAGATTCACACTGAGACACATCATAGTCAAAATTTCAAACCCCAATGACAAAGAAAGAATCCTGAGAGCAGCAAGAGAGAAGTGACTTATCACATAACAAGGTATCCTCAATAAGAGTAAAAGTGGGTTTCTTATCAGAAACCATGGAAGCCAGAAGGCAGAGGTGATATATTTGAAGTCCTGAAATTTCTTCTTTCTGTCAACCAAGAATTCTATATCTGGCAAAACTATCTTTCAAGATTGAAGAATTACAGTCAGCCCTCTGTGTCCATGGGTTCTGCATTTGTAGATTCAACCAACCATGGATCAAAAAATATTTTTAAAAACTGCAGGGCTTCCCTGGTGGCACAGTGGTTGAGAATCTGCCTGCCAATGCAGGGGACACGGGTTCGAGCCCTGGTCTGGGAAGATCCCACATGCCGCGGAGCAACTAGGCCCGTGAGCCACAACTACTGAGCCTGTGCGTCTGGAGCTTGTGCTCCGCAATGAGAGGCCGCGACAGTGAGAGGCCCGCACACCGCGATGAAGAGTGGCCCCTGCTCACCACAACTAGAGAAAGCCCTTGCACAGAAACGAAGACCCAACACAGCAAAAATAATAAATAAATAAATTTTTAAAAATTTGCAGAAAGTTCCCAAAAGTAAAACTTGGATTTGATACATGCTGGCAACTATTTACATAGCATTTACATTGTATTCGGTACTATAAGTAAGCTAGAGATGATTTAAAGTGTACAGAGGATGTGCATAGCTTACATGCAAATACTATGTCATTTTATATAAATGGCTTGAGCATCCACAGGTTTTGGTACCCATGGAGGTTCTAGAACCAATCCCCCACAGGTACTGAGGGACAACTAAGTCATTTCCAGATAAACAAAAGCAGAAGGATCTGGTTACCAGTAACTAAAGAAAGTCCTTAGGCTGAAATGAAAGGACATTAGACAGTAGCTCAAAGCCATAAGAAATCAAGCCATAAGAAGAAATAAAGAACACTCACTGTAAAGCTAACAACATAGGTAAATGTAAAAGCCAGCATTATACTTTTGGTTTGTAGCACCTTTTCTTGTATGATTTATACAAATGCAGAAAATAATTATAAATCTCTGTTAATGGGTACACATGTATAACAGATGTGATCTGTGACAATAACAATATAAGGGCAGAGGGATGGAGATGTATAGCAGCAGAGTATTTGTGTACTATTGACACTAAGTTGGTATTACTTAAACTAGGTCGTTATAAGTTGAAGATGTGAATAGTGATCACCACAGTAACCACTAAGAAAATAACTAAAAAATATACAGAAAAGGAAAGTAGGGAATCAAAATGATACACTCGCTACAAGAAATAAACACACAAAAAGGCAGTGATGGAAGAATTGAAAAACACAAAACATATTAAGACATCCAGGAAACAAGTAGCTAAATGGCAGAAGTAAATCCTTTATCAGTAATACTTTAAATGCAAATTTAAAGGCAATTAAAAGGCAGAGATTGGCAGAATGGATTGAAAAAACATGATCCATCTACATGCTATCTACAAGAGACAGTTTAGGCACACAAAAAGTTTGAAAGTAAAAGTTTGATAAAAGACATTCCAAATAATCAGAAAAGAGCTGAAATGGCTATATTATTGTCATACAAAATATACTTTAAATTAAACAAGTTTACAAAAGACAAAGGAGGACATTATATATCTGTAAAAGGCTCAATCTATCCAGAATATATGAGTTACAAATATACATGTACCTAGCAACAGAGCTCAAAATACATGAAACAAGAATAGACAGAATTAAAGGGAGAAACAGTTCTATAATAATAGTTGGACACTTCAATACCCCATTTTCAATAATGGATAGAACCACCATATGGAAGATCAACAGCAAACAGAGGCCAAAGAACACCACTATAAACCAGTTAGACTTAACAAACATATACATGACCAATTTGGAGTTATCCCCAGAATGCAAGGGTGGTTCAACATACAAAAATACAAGACTGATATTCCTGTGTATGTATATACCTCATGCATTGCTGGTGGGAATCCTTTGGTGTGTTTAACAATCCCCTTAAATTTACATTCTTATAGGTCAGCATATTCTGTCCTCACCACCCAAGTAAATGGTTTGCTTTAATAAGCAACTTGTATTTATCCTACATAAGGTTCAAGTACAGGAGGATGGCATGGATTGTCCGAGCCTTTCCTCTGAGCACTGTCTAGGGAGAAACAGAACATAGAACTCTAGCAAGAAAAACAAAACAAAACCAAAAAACCATTTTTTGAAAGAATTGCTGGACATGGGAATTGACTGCTAAGGAAGACTCAGAATCTGACTGTACATGTCTCCAGAGAATATCTGACCAACTTCCATTGTCTTTTTCCTACCTCCTTAATTCAAACCCAAGTCTGACTTGGCTCATATTCTTTGACCTTTGGCCTGAACTCTTCTGTAAACAGTGCCAATTTATAAGCAGTTATAGCTCTCCCTCTAATGTATGTTTCAGGTATTTAAAGACAGAAAAGACTTTCTAAATCTGCACTTTGCTTTGTGTAAATTCTCAACTCTCCATAAAAACGGTAGCGGGTCAGAGAACTCAATGGCTTCTGTCATCAGTCTTTTCAGCAGCTGACTATACAATATCCGTGTTGGTGACTCTCCGCCTGCTTCTCTGTGATCCCAGTCTTTAATAAACCACTGCATTTCCCCCACTGCCTTTAAGAGAACACCCTCCCTTGATCTTCAGCCTCTATTCTCTACTTATACATGATGCTCAAGTTAATTTATTCTTTTTCTGCCTCTTCCTCTGATTACTTTTCCCCATTTCATTTTATCCTTGTTTCATATTGACAATTACTTCACAGGCTAAAGAGGTTGTTTAAAAGTTTGAGAAAGTATTAGGTCTCCTCAAAATGTTACCCACATATACTAATGGGAGAAATGCTCCTCGTGTTTTGGGTAATCTTGATGTGACTCAACATTTACATGCTGTCCGCTACAGCGCCCACAAAGGTTAGGCACTCAGCCCAGATCACCTAGGGCTCAGCTTAGGCAGCTCATCTTCTTTTCTTTTTGAAATAGTGATCTTGGGGTCTTCTTATTTAGTTATTTATTTATTTTTGGCTCTGCTGGGTCTTCGTTTCTGTGCGAGGGCTTTCTCTAATTGTGGCAAGTGGGGGCCACTCTTCATCGCGGCGCGCGGGCCTCTCACTATTGCGGCCTCTCTTGTTGCGGAGCACAGGCTCCAGACGCGCAGGCTCAGTAGTTGTGGCTCACGGACCTAGTTGCTCCACGGCATGTGGGATCTTCCCAGACCAGGGCTCGAACCCGTGTCCCCTGCATTGGCAGGCAGATTCTCAACCACTGTGCCACCAGGGAAGCCCAGGCAGCTCATCTTTATGTAAAAATTCCCATACTCTTAAGACAGATTTAAATCATCATTTCCCGGAAATGTTTTCTTTCAAGCATATTCCTAAGGGCAAATATCGTAAGCCTTAAGAGTCAAGATTTAAGAGCTCAAGTTGTTTTCCGAAAAGAGTATTTCTTAGTTCCATTTGTGGGTAGGGTTGATATTCCTCTTACTTTGTTAATTTCATTTTGTGCTATAGTTTAGTAACATGCTAGTGGCAAATGAACTACTTAGACAATGTCTAAGATCTGAGAGGCAGAGGTGATTGACGTTCAGTCTTCTGTGCGTATATGATAAGCAATTCATGGGTGGTGTGGCTCATATTTACCTAAAGAGAACACCTAAAAATGTAAGGTCTTCTAGAATGTAACGTTATTTCATTAGTAAAGAGAAGCAAGGTTAAAATCTAAACTACCAATTCTTTTATTTGTTGTTCACTAGGACTTTATAAAATTGATTAATATTTTAAAACTCACCTGGATTGTTCGTATAAAGGCCACTGTTACCCGTTCTTCAAATTCATTCAGGGGAGTATAAAGGTTCAAAATTTTGACAATCTGTTGGAATAAAAACAAAAGTTCAGCACAGAGCTAAGTGAACATAAGACAACTTTTGAATTTTAAAGAACATATGACATTGGCACAGGAGGACACTTCTCTTTAGGCAAGATCCACAGTTTAGATACAGCTGGCCTGATGTTTAGGGGCCTACATTTAGTAAACTAGAGTCCGGAAGCTCTGCCTGGAAGATCTGAGCTCTCTTACCCCATTCCTCTCTCCCGTATACCTGCCCACCCCGCCCTCTACGCTCCATGGCTTATAAAGTAATGAGGATTTTAGGGAACTGCTGCCTGAAGCACTCAGCCTCTTATCCACGAGTAATTTAAAGGTTTCATTAAAAGAGTCCTGGGTATCTTACCTTATATAACAAAGGTCTTAACAAAGCCTTCCTACCTCCCCCCCACCCCCAAAATCACTTACGAAGGAACAGATTTTACTCCTGTCTAAGTGGAAGCTAATCCTTTATCTGCTACCAACTGTCTGGGGGAAGTAGCCAGCCCAGGGGCAGAGCGAAGCCAGTTGCAGTCTAGGAGTAAACTTGTGAAAGCAACATTTTAAAAAGTTTCAAAACTTTCAGTACACTTGTAGAAGGAAGCAGTTTTCCTAAGAGTTTGGGATCTCATCTCTTAGTAGTTAGTGAAGGAGGTAAGGAAATGTATGTTTACTTTGCAATGCTGAGTTTGGATTTTGCTGTTCTCTAGGTGCTGGGCAGGGAGAAGGTGCATGATTTAATTTGGAAAATCTGATTTCCTCATGCTGGTCTCATTCTGCACTACCACCCTGTGGAGGGCCCATTTCTAAACAGACACATTCATGACGGAGGGCAAGGTCACCTGTGTGTGGACAAGATTTATCTTTTTACAGACTGGTAATATCTCTGCAACCGAGTCCTAGTACAAATACAATTTTGAGGGGAAAAGGAAAGGAACATTTAAATGCCTCTAGCTAGATTCTCACTGACTTTATTTAAAATAATGTAAATGGATGCTAAGTGAAAACAGGACCATAATGGAATCATAGCTGTAAAGAAAACAATTTAATGCCAAATGCCAGATGCTTAAGTTTCTAGGTGAGAGACATTCCAGAATTCACTGTAAGCATTTAAAAAAGTGTGTGCCTAAGCTTGACGTTTTGTGGGTTGACTACCTTATCTTTCTACGTAAGCAAGAGACACCAGAGAGTTACTGGGAAACCGTGTCATCTTGTTTCACAGACCGAAGTAGCCTTTGGTTCATCCAGAACATCCCATCCTCTGGACCTTCAGGACTGTATCATTGGGAGCAGAAAGGGCCAGGAGTGCCACACTAAGAAACAACCACCGGCAGGAACAGACTTGAAATGGAAGCTGGGTTTGCTCTGAGGCCCTCGGCTGACAGTGACCACACCTGCTGGGTGCTGAGGGCGGTGCACAGGGAACAGATGGCCTCTGCATCTTCGGGGCTTTTCTTCTTTAACTGCAGGAGCTGGGCTGCTTGGATCAGAGGTTCCATGGTCTCAGCAACTTCCCTCTGGTGCAGGTTTCTTCCCCGAAGCCACTCCTCCAGCTGACTTATATTGTACCTTAGACACAGGAAAAGTGAGTTCTGTTAAACCTGGCCGCCTACTTCACTGGGAAGAGCTCACCTCTTGTGTTTATTTTGCAGGCCAGCTGCCGTTAGTGTTATCATTCTCCTCATCTTAACTGTCCCACATGGGCAAAAGCGTGAAAAGTACCTGGCACTCAATAACTTTTTGTGAAATGAGTGGGTGCTTAAAATCAAGCCAAGATGAAGTATCTAAAGTGTCTGTACTAAGTTAATGAGAAAAAAAGGCATTAACTGTATTGAATTAAAACAACTTACCATTTAACATTCGCAAACATGTTTGTACTTCCCTGTGAGCCTTCGTGCCTCTTAAGCCATTAATTTCTCTGACCTATCCACCTCATATTCACAATCTTCATCTTGAAGTATGTAAGTGTGTTTAAGCGCTGAACTAACTTGTTTACCGGGTCACCATCTCAGTGTGTGATGAATTTCACCAACCGATAAGAAGGTGATGGATCTGAGTCTCATACTGACTGTGACAAGGACGCTCAGTTGCATTTGGATTTCAGTTTCAGAGACAAGTGTCCCGTGCCCGACTGGGGCTGGTGCGTGCCGGGCCAAGGCGCCTCTCGTACCTGAGCTGCATGCCTGTGCTCCAGGAGCAGACGTCCTTCCTCAGAAGCAGGTTGTTGAGCGTCACCGCGTTGATCATGTAGAAGAGCTGTTTGAACACCTGCAGGATGATCTCGGGGTCCAGGCCCTGGTCGCACATGACTGTGTGGAAGGAATTCATCTGGCGGATGACGGCTTCCAGGCAGTAGGAGTTATCTCCATCCGCCAGGCTGGAGGTGCGCTTCCGGTAGCCCGTGGGCTTCACCCCAGACAGACCCTGAATGCTCTCGTTCTCCAACATGGCAGACACTGAAAGAAAAGCATGATTAGAGAAGCTGCATGTTCCCAAAGAAGATCTGTTTTCGGGTCACTGAGATCACACAGTACTCAGGGCTTTGGCAGTGATCCCACCCAGAGGTGAACAAGGTCGACGTGCTCAGGAACTTACAGCATTTGGCATGGAATTTCTAACCTGTTGATTTCTACACAGAATAGGACTTCCACATAGAAATCTTGGACTAAACCTGTGGACCAAATTTTTGTGTAAATTTATTGGTGATGGGACAGAGGTAAAAGGCACGTACCGACTTAATTCTGTTCTGGCTTCTGTGCTGAGAGACCAAAATGGAGCAACTTGGGTGTAGTCATGGCCCAGCCACTGCCCTGGGCCTGGACCCTGAGATCAGCCTATAGGTGTTCAAATAGCTTTTCTCCATCAGCCACCGACCATGTAAATCCTAGGTGAGCTGGTCTGTCATACTTACTGTCCAGCACTTAACTACAGGTCAGGCACTTTATATTCAGTATTCCTTTTAGTCTTCCAACAACCCATTTCCTAATGAGGAAACTGAGGCATAAAGAGGTTAAATAACTTGCCCAAGGTCACCCTGCTAGGAAGTGGCAGGGCCAGGATTTGAACCCAGGTATGTCTGATTCCAGAACTGATGCTGCTAACCATCATCTTACCTGAGTCATGAAACATCCCCAGTTCTCCCTGTCTGGTGAGAATAAACTGGCGCCTCATAAGAGTCTCAGACAGGAAGAAGGATTTGGAATGAATCTTATCCCAAGGGGTATATTTCTGGATGGCATGTAGGACTCTGTCCTACTTGGAATTCACTTGTAACCTACTTGTGTTGTAAGAACCTGGGGAAAGAATTACTTACATGGTCCAGGAGACTATTTCCTCAACAGCCTGTAAGGAGCACAGTGAGCGATGCATATACGTGTCACTTTTCTCGTGACTTAAAAAATAACTGCTCTGATTTTCAAATCTGATTTCATGTTAAGTGCCCAAGTGTACTGCTTTGGACAGAATGTTTAATAAATATTTATTGCACGAGCGTTTACTACTGTGTTCATTTATATGAACATACTTAATGCGTTCCTTTCTCCATGAATAAAGTATATATATGGGCAAGCGGAGTATATCTTTTCACTGTACATGCATTTACACTTTCTGAATTTATATTTATTACTTATGGAAATTAGTTTCTTTTGGGAAAAAAAAATACAGTATATTACAGAAAAAGAGATAAAGGAAAAGTGATCTATACTCTCACTACCCAAGCACCACGTGCTTTGACGGGCTGGCGCTGAAAAGTTCATAACTGCTTTTGAGCAGGTGGCACACACCTCTCCTCAGCTTCCTTCACTGGGAAGTCCTGGCTTTCTGGAGGCCGCACCTAAGATACCTGGTTCCCTAAATGTAGGGAGTGCTTACCCTCACTTCGGATCCCGTGATGAGCGCAGGAGATCTCCCGTGCCAGCTTACCTATCATCGGCTGCAACAGGCCCTCGGAGATTTTAATGAGCTGCTGGTAGATCTGAATGGAAAGGTCGCTCAGCACCTGGCGGTATTCAGTGAGGTCAAAATTCTTAAGACAGTGCTCATTCTGCTTCGCCGTATTCTGAGTCATGAAGCCCTGCAGAGGCAGATGGGTGCTGTGCTGAGGCTCTGTGGCCTGCCGTGCTCAGCAGGCCTTCTGGGCCTCCAGTCACTTTCTCAGTACCCTATTTGTGGGGCCCGATCAGGCTCTGTCTGCTAGTATGATGTTCTACCAGACCCTGTCGGTTCTTTGAGGTCTCAGTGATGGCTCTTAGATTTGAAGGCAGTGTCAAAACTAAGCAGATAGAGGACTCGAAACTGCTTAATGAAAAAGGCCGCAGTCGTTTAGTCCAAATCCCTGAAGTTTCCCTAAGGTAGCAAAGTGAAGTTTGGTAGCAGGTCCAGGGAAAGAGGGAATCCATGCTTTCCGACTCTTTACCCAATTCTCTTCCCAATATACCAAGTTACCCTAAAATATTAGATTATACACAGTCCCTAAAGAAATAACCGGGTCAGAGTATATGTTTTTTTTTTTTTTTTTTTTTTTTTGCAGTAGGCGGGCCTCTCACTGTTGTGGCCTCTCCCGTTGCGGAGCACAGGCTCCGGACACGCAGGCTCAGCTCCCATGGCTCACGGGCCCAGCCGCTCCGCGGCATGCGGGATCTTCCCGGACCGGAGCACGAACTCGTGTCCCCTGCATTGGCAGGCGGACTCTCAACCACTGCGCCACCAGGGAAGCCCACAGAGTACATGTTTTTAAAATGAGAAATTTATGTGGATTCTATCACTGAGTATCAGAATTAATGGATGAACTGAAACGATTCCACAGCTACAGCACTATGTCTTCTTAGCTTTCTATGTTAACAAGATGAAGTAACAGGCAAGTTCAGAGTTGCTAATATCAAAAGGACTCATGTGACCAATGTCTCTCTGTATTCAGGCCAAGGGGAACCAAGAGCATCCAGAAGGTCAGTGTTTTCAAAAGGGTAACTACCCCCGGCAAAGCCTCTCATACTGTGTCAAATCAGAAATCCATTTTTAAAGAAAACAAGAGCAGGCAGAAGGGACTACCCTGGTGGCGCAGTGGTTAAGAATCCACCTGCCAGTGCAGGGGTCACGGGTTTGAGCCCTGGTCCGAGAAGATCCCACATGCTGCAGAGCCCGTGTGCCAGAACTTCTGAGCCTGCGCTCTAGAGCCCGCAAGCCACAACTACTGAGCCCGTGTGCCACAACTACTGAAGCCCACATGCCTAGAGCCCGTGTTCCGCAACAAAGAGAAGCCACCACAATGAGAAGCCTGCACACCGTAAGGAAGAGTAGCCCCCGCTCACCCCAACTAGAGGAAGCCTGCACGCAGCAATGAAGACCCAACACAGCCAAAAAAAAAAAAAAAAAAGAAAAAAAAGCAGGCAGAAGAGGGGATAACAAGATAGCTGTTATTTAGGCTACATAGATATGGTTATGCTGTGGTTCAAGTCTTGTCCCTGGGAATATAAGCACGTGAAACAATAGCCTAACGTAATGGAGTTCTTGGTCCTCCCTAGCCCTATGTAATGTTCCCTGCAGGGTACAGACAACATTGGGTCAAGTGATGATTCTCAACGAGATAACCTTAAATGCAGTTCTCTGCTTAAAGTGAAAGCTTGTATATAATATTAGGGTTATGGAATAGAGGACATCTGGTTTGAAATGAAGCCCATTTCTTCCAATAATACAGTAAACACTATTTCTTTAATATTTAACCCACTCCCTCTCATAATAAAAGCAGCTGTATCAAAGTTCTGATTCTAGGAGGCAGATGGAGTCAAGTTCCATTCCAAGGGTGGCAACACTGACTGGCACGGCATATACCCTTTTACTCTCCCAGGGAGAAGAGTCTGTGAAAACTTGTTCTGGCACAAAAGATGGAATAAAGCTTTCAAAATTGTTGCACTATATTGATTTACACTGTCTTGGCCTTGGGGAGGGAGGGTGGAGAGTGAGATATGTGAAAGGAAGGGGAGAAGGAAAGTCAAGGAGGCCTGCAAGGCACTGGGAGTGGGCAGTGCCTGGGACGAGTTGGGATTCTCACCGGAGAAATTAGGGTGAAAATGGGCCGTATGTTACTAGGTCACTGGGCTGAATGCAGAGCATGGGAAAAGTTCTTTCGAGGACCAGCAGTGGGAATGGTGAGTTCTAGATAAAGCTGGACCCTAGAGGTCCAAAGCAGAACATTAAGTGATAGGGTGAGCTGGGCCTCAGGCCAAGGAACTGAATTTGGTGAGAAGCTCGAAGCTGGGCCTCAGGGTCAGTTTGCACAGATGTAGTTCAATTACATTGCGCCTCTTCTCTTGGACCATCTCTGTCTGTCTTAAAATGGACAAACTAATTGGTTGGCTTAGGAGACAGTCTGACATCCCAGACAATTGAGCTTTCTGCATTCACAGAAATGGGGCTCTTCTAGGACTGCTTCAGAAAATTAAGGTCACAGCATTTTCAGGGGGAGTCCCGAGGGCTCTCAGATGATGGATGGGTTTTGCAAATTCATTTCCCTACAAATCCACTTATTCATTCAGGGTGCTTTCCAGGGGCCCTTGGGGTCATCGAGGCCTGCCTTATTCCTGCTTCCAGTGAACAGGTGCCGAAGGCACGCCCAGAGCCTGAGGTCCCAGAGGGGCCCCAAAGGTCTCACACCCTCTCTGCAAGGGATACAGAGCAGCTCAGAATGACATTTGGACAAAACAGAGATGCCTTCTATGACCGAAACCTCTGCCCTCCTTCTGACCTGAGATCTGAGGTGCTCTGAAGTGGAACACGTGTTGCTGTGCCCAAGGAAACGAGGGCCTAACTGCTGAAGAACACAGGGCACCCTGACGGAGTTTAAGTGCACTTTAGGGGACTGGGTTTATCTTACACTCACCTCATCCCCGCTGTACTGCTTCAAGCAATGCAGGAGGCGGCAGGTATTGGACAACCAGAATGATGTCATCTCAAAGTCATCATTGTGCTTCTGTGAAAAGAAAAAGAGGTTCCTGGTTATGAGTCAGTGGTTCCCATCTGGTCAAATGCTTACCTGGTCCCTCCATGTCCACGTTTCCTTCTCTTACCCAGTAGGCCCCAAGCAGATCCGATGGCAAGCGGGCCCTTACTAATCACAGTCTCACAGAAGACAGCCATCCCCACGAGGCTGCGTGACTGCTCTTCCACTACCGGGGATGATTACGACCCAGCCCTGGTCCCCGATCAGTGGTCCACACACGTCAGCTGCCTCTACAGCTGACGACTACAAAGCCAAGTGACACAGACGAGCTTGACTCCAGCAGCCCCGGGCTCTGCTGTGAGCACTGGGCCAGCTGGCCTGGCAGGTTCTCACCATCAGTGATCCAACATAAGGGGTGTTGGGGAGCACGTGGTGAAAGATTCTGGTACCCTGTTTATCTAGAGGTCAGGTGTCACTTACCTTCAGACCTGGAGATTTTGGAGAACTTGTGATCACAAAACCCAGACAGAGAGAAGCAGCGGTGAGCTGTTGTCTTCCCCGAGTTCCCCACACACCACCCCCTTCGGCCTGGACACTGACCTTGAGGACCTTCTTAATGCCGTTGATGGTGGAGGTCAGCAGGGAGTGCACCTTGAGGTCGTCGTTCACGTAGTCCGCGTGCCTGATGCACATGTAGAGGATGTAGGCAGGGAGGCAAGGCACGGTGCCCGCCAGCGCCTGGGGCTTCAGGTCTACCGGCAACAAACAGCAAGAATTAGATGTATAGCCGATGCCCGGGGCTGCAAGAATCCTGGCCTGCAATGCCAATAATTTTAACATTTTCCTGTAGCTCCTCATGGGGGTTGGGAGAGGAGCAGGGGAGAAGCTGCCCTGATACACAGATTCCCTCTGACCTTGACTACCGGTAGTTTCAGAAACTAGTTAAAAACCCCAAACAAACAAAAATCATGTTCCTAATTGTTTAAAACAGCCTCCTCACTCCTCGTCCTTGCAACATGGGGAAAAGAATCCACAGGTGGCTCCCTGCCCGAGTTTACACACAGTAAGAAGGGCCCGCGGCCAGAGGCCAGCTGGAGACAGGAGCTGGCTCCCTCACCAGGCGGCCGGGGCGAGAACTTCCCACCCCTCTGCACCAGCACTTCCCGTGGGGGACACACGGGCCCTGCAGCTGCAAGAAGGCGAGGCCGGCTCCCGCAGACAGAGCCCGCGTGCCAGGGGCTGGGAGAGCTGCAGCAACTTCCAGCGCGTCCGGCGCTCGGTTCGGCAACTGCACGGCAGCGCCCGCCGCCCAGACAGCCTCGGAGGCAGCAGGTGAAGCAGGCCACTGACTGGCCACAGCCGCTCTCCCCTCCCCACGCCGCCGCCTCCCTCTTGGCCAGCGGTAGCCTGGCCACACTCAGGGACAGCTGCTCCCCCCTCTCCTCCCCCCAACTCCTCTCCTCTAAACGGCCACCCCGTGTGCTCTGGCAGGACCAGAAGCGGCTGGTGGGCCTCCCCGTGAACTGCAGACTCCTGCTCAGCCTTTTGGTCCTTTCCTGCCAAAGCCCCTGGAGGGCCAGGGAGAAGCTGTCAGACTGCTTTCCATGCCAGAGGGGGCCCGGGGAGGCACAGACCAGGCCGAGAGCAGCAGTGCTTGGTGGGGGCCCAGAGCAGGAGGAGAAAAGGCCCAGGGACAGGCAAGATGAAAGGCGAGCACGAGGCCCGGGCACAAGGCTACGGGCCTCAGACTCCAGGCGTGCTCACTGCACCCCCAGGCCTCACCCCACACCCTCATGACCGCCACCCCCAAGCTCCACCCAGCCCAGGCCTCAGGAGCCACCTCTAGGCTTGGAAAGGCAGTGAAGGAGGCCACCTCCCCTCCACCTGCAGGGCGGCTGGGGGAGGGGAGGGGCAACTCCTCAGATCTTCCGCCAGGGCGGTCTAGGGCCAGGGCCGTCTAGGGCCAGGGCCGTCTAGGGCCAGGGCCGTCTAGGGCCAGGGCCGTCTAGGGTTGGGGCTGTGCATGTGCTGCCAGCTTCTCCAGTGGGTACCCGGCCTCAAATACACCTACAGGCCATAACACTCTGGGTACCTGGTTAACATCTGGGCATCTCATAGGTTTAACAGATGACTGCGGATTGGCCTTTGGCTCTAATTAGAATGCCAATAACATTTATACAGAAAAATGTGTTTTAAGGCCCAGACTTCCAACCTACAGCTTCTTGCTTCGAGGCTGACCCGTATGCAGATTGCAGATAGCTTGTCCTGCCTTGGAACTTTCTATTGTGATTTGAGTCCCGTAGCAGCTAAAGGGTAGCGTCTTGGGGGCAGGGACCATGGCTCTACTTTTCTCCATCGTCCACAGTAACCAGCCAACACTGGGCCGTGATCAGTGGAATCCCGGTGTTCGTGTGGAAGGGTCTTTTGGAGGGAAGGTGACCAGTGCTGTGTGCAGGCGGCTTAGCAGGTGAGCTGGCCTGGGGCCACCTGAGCGATGACCGTGGGAGGGAGCCACCCACTGGCTGGCACAAGCAGCCTCCACCATTATTATTCTTTTTGCTCTGAGGCTCTGAACTTTGAGTTTCATTCATCAGAGATTAAAGGCTCATTCCTAACGGTGTTTGAACAAGATGCAGCCTGGTTAAGGAAATCTGAGGTGAACTTACATCACATTTAGTAGTCAGGCAATTGTGGGGAAATTAACCTTTATAAAAAGAGCAAAATACTCAGCTACTAAAAATACCCAAAACAAAGAGCTGAAGCAAAATCTGTGCTAGGCTGAAGCCATGCTCCATTCTTCCCGCAGCCCTTGGCCCAGTACTCAGCAGACTGGGACTTCGATAAACGTACACTTCTCTTAAGTAACGTTTACCTCTTACTTGAACTCCAAATACCCCTGCAGAAGCTACCACCTCTTTGAATTCCTCACACTCGAGAAGGGTTTCGCAGCTTTAACACAGCACTTTCACACTTTGTCAAGTGTGGGGTGGGCGGGGTCAGTATCCTCATCCCCATTTTACAGATGGGAAAACTAAGAGACTGGAGAATGGAGCTAGGAGCTCAGGGGCCAGAGGACCAGACCACCGAAGATCCCTCCTTTTTTGGTCCAGGACTCTTCCTTCCGGCTCTGCAGGCAGCTGATGAACTGGGCTGAACACAGAGCAGGAAGGCTGGCATGTTGCAGCCAGATGGGATGTAAGACCAGAGGGGTCGGAGCTGGTACAACTGGCAAACCAGGCCCGGGGCTGGCAAGGAAAGCAGCTCCCCAGAGCCCTGCATGCGGCCCCGGGGGCAGCCCACACACTAACCCCAGCATCACTATCACCTGGGAGCTGGTCAGAAGTGCAGCAGCTCGTGGTGGTGGCTGAGAGTGGCTGGGGGATGGAGGATGGGGGAGGAGGAAGAGGGCGGGGGTGTCTGTGGGATGGGGGGTGTGCAGGAGGTGCAGGAGGAGGGGCTGGGGGTGGGATGCCACAGAGGGCCTGACCTGTCACCAGATTCCGAATGAGCAGGGCCTCGTCCTCCTTGTGGTACTCCAGCATGCCCTGGAAGTCCTTCTCTTTCCGCTGCACGGTGACCTGCCTGGTGAGCTCGTGGCGCCTCCTCTCACTCTGGGCCAGTGCCTGGGCAGCTGAACAGGAGAGAGGGACGCAGGATGAACTGGGACCTCCAGGCTCAGGCTCGGGGGCGGGGTCATTTCAGGTGGGTGGGGTTGGGGCCTGGGGCCCCAGGGTTCTGGGTTCTCTGGGCTGTCACACTCCTTACATGGTCTGTCCCTGCAGCCTGGGCCACACTCCAAGTGTGACCAGAGGAGCTTAGCATCAGGCACTGGGGGCCACTCAGGACAGGGGCTGGGGAAACACCCAAAATGGCAACGGGCAGGTTTTGGACCAGAGAAAACTCGGGAAGGATGTGAGGCGCAGGATGTACAACCATCCGGCTGGGGAGCTGTTTCTTTTTCTCCACCCAGCTGTAAGAAAGGGAAGGAAGGAGGGAGAGGGAGGGAGGGGGAAGGAAGGAGGGAGAGGGAAGGAAGGAGGGAGGGAAGGGGAGGAGGGAGGGGGAGGGAAGGAAGGAGGGATGGAGAGAGGGAGGAAGGGGACAGGACAGAAGGAGGGAGGGGGAAAGAGGGAGGGGAGGAGGTGGGGGAGAAGAAAAAGCCTGAGTGACCAGGACTTTGAGAACTCTAGGAACAGAAAAGAGAAATCCAAAGATAGAGAAGGGCATGTGGGGTATGGGGGCAACGGCCCAAGCCTGAACAGGACACAGCCCTGCCCTCCTACAGCCTCGTCCAGAGCAGCAGGTGGACATAAGCAGGTGATTAAACAATACCTATGATGGGAACTGTGACGTAGCTGTGTGGTGTCAGGACAGCAAAAGAGGGGACTGGAACCCTGAGGACGTAACTCCTGAGCTGAGGTGGAAGGATGGGGGGGTATCCCAGGTGGTGAGGGGACAAAGAAAGGTTTCCTAGCAAGGCAGGCTGTTTAAAGGGTGGGGAGTGACATGATTAGATCTACAGCGGGGAGTCAAGGAAAGAAAACATTCTGGGGGTTTCTGGGAGACTGAGTTAAATCTCTGCCTGACCTCTCTGGGCCAGATTCCAGCTGGGAAGTTCAACCACAGAACTGACCTCTCTCCCTGACTACTGCAGCGTGGAGAAGGGCCCCCGTGGTTTGGGGCTTTATATCATGGAGCATTCTTTCGAACCAGAAGGTACTGTCTCCCAGCTCTAAGCCCTCTGAACGCAGGACCACAGGGCCACTGTCTCAGCTGCCCCTCCCCGCAGAGCTTGAGTCAGCACCCAAACACCTGCTAGGTTTGTGGGTCATCAGTGCAGGTTCCGGCAAACTGAGACTGGGGGAGCTCCCGGGGTCTGTGTGATTGTGTCACGTGACTGCCCTGGGCAGGGGCAGTAGCAGGTGGGGGAAGTGGAAGTGTCGGGCGGGTAGGCAGTCTCCTCCATGAGGGCGGCCGAGCACACCTGTGCCTCACAACACCCGCACTCACACCCTACCTTCCAGGTCCTGGACTTTCTTCATGTAAATCTTCAGTTGCTTTTTGAGCTTCTTCTCGTTCTTCTCCAGCTTTTCCACCAGTTCTTTAAGGTCCTAAAAGCAGAAGGAAGCAGTGTGAGAACAGATCTAATCCTGCCCTGGAGGGCAGGGGTGGGATCCGGGGCCCAGCCTGGCTCACAGGCAGCTATCGAGGAGGCCAGGCCCCGGGTCCAGCAGGAGGTCCGCCCCAAGCAGCCCGCCGCTCCCCAGGTCTGGACCCATGAAGTGGGAGATGGGTCACAGTGTTCTCTCAGCCCAGACGGCAGACTCCTCTGGGCTCAGGCTGCCTGGTGCCCTGCCCAACCCACAGTTCTCTAGGCCGAGCCTCCTCAGGTTGCCATGCCAACCCCCAGAGACCCTCAGCCTCAGGGTCCTCAGGTGGCTGGGAGGTGCCCTGGGAAGGAATGGACAGGTGAAGGCATGAGAGCACAGCGGGGAGGTGTCAGCTGGATGAGCCTGCAGGCCAGCGAGGTTACCTGGGGCCCAGGAGCAAAACAGGCTCTTGGCCCGGGCCCCCCAGTGGCTGCCTAACTCCTAGCAGCCACCACCACAGGGAGAAAATCAGCCCCCGGGACCTGAACAGCATTACTGTCGCCCTGACCCAGCTGGGCAGTGGAGGCAGGAAGCGCCACGACCGTCAGGGACACTGTGACTAGGAGTGACGCAGGAGACAGAAGCGAACATGCCCCTGTGGAACCTCGGAAAACATCTGGACCCCCTTTCTCCTTCCTCCTCTGCACGGGTGACGTCCCTTTCGTGCCTCCTGCCTCAGGTCAAGCCTCCCCTACAATTCTTTTTCTGTAATACTTGTTAATTCCATGTAGAATCATGCTTTTGGAAACACCATCTTCTTTCTCTTCTTTTTTTTAACATGTCTTGCTTCCCCTACTAGCCTGTTAGCTCTCTGAGGACACAGACTGTCTTTCATTTCTCTGGCATCTGCGCGGCTCCTTTGGTTACTGCCAGGATGGCTACCAACCATTCCTCCCCTCCAGCAAGAGGAAGAGTCCATCCCCATCACTCAATCTGCCCAGATTTGTCTTAATCAACAGAATGTGGCAGAAGCGACCCTGGGCCAGTTCTGGGACTAGACTTGAAGAGGCCTCCCAGCTCATCCTGTTGGAAGTCAGCTGCCGTGTAAAGCAGCCCATGGTGGTCCAATGAAAGACGGCCACGTGTGCAGAGAGCAGATCGCGTGGAGGGGAACTGAGGCCCCAGACACAGGACTGGGGCTGTCTGTGTCCTCCAGCGCCCTCCAACCACAGTAGAGCAGAGGTAAGTCACCCCCACTGAGCCCTGCCAGAATTCCTGACCCACAAAATGTGGTTGCTATTGCAGGCTGCTAAGTTTTGGGGAGGTTAGTTCTACATTAACAGATAAATAAAATAGCTCCACAAACACTTGCTGACTGTAGATTTCTAGACTCTCTACTCCTACCACAGGGCCAAGCACATGAACCTTGTCCATTTGGCGAAAGGCCACTCCTGGTCCCCTTTGCTTCTAGAACGTGACCTCCCAGAGCTGGGCTCCACGGGGCATGGCAACTCACCAGGTTCTCATTGGTCAGCCGGGACAGCTCCTGCTGGATGCCGAATTCCAGCTGGGCCTCTGGGGACAGCAGTAGCGTCTGGCAGAAGGTCTGCTGCTGCTCGTCCATCTCCTCCTTCAGGGCTTGCACCTGGGCCTTGAGACCCTCCACCTCCTCCCCGTGCTCACGGCTCTGAGCCTGCAGCTGGGCCTCCAGCAACCTGCACCCGGGAAGGAGGGCAGGTAACCGTGTGGCTTGCATCTGTGCCCCCAAGTAGGGGCCACACGTGGACACGCAACAGGGGAGCAGCCGAGCAGGGACACAGCAGCAGCAGCAACTGCATGAAACCAACAGGGGACGGACACGGAGGGGAGCAGATCCACGGGGCTGGGCGGGCAAGCAGGCCAGCCTTCCTCTGGGAGGACAGGGGATCAAGGCCAAACACGGCACCCCTTGCCTTAGGCCTTTTTCTCAACCACCCTCATCCCTTTGTTCTTTGTTCCTGAGCACAGTCTATTGGTCTGGGATTGAGAGACTGTCTCCATGTCAAAATATCATCAGCAGAAATAAACTTCTTACAGCATCTTTTCAGTAAAAGCGTCCACATCTGCCCAAAGTTCACAAGAAGCTCCTTGCTAAGACTGAACTAGCTATATTACTTGCATATTTTCCCTTCAGTAGATTCTCTGCAAGTTTTAGAAAGATCCTTTCTTTTTACTTTTTTTAATTTTTGAATTTTATTCATTTTTTATACAGCAGGTTCTTATTAGTTATCTATTGTATATATATTAGTGTATACATGTCAATCCCAATCTCCCAGTTCATCACACCACCACCTCCAACTCCCTGCCGCTTTCCCCCCTTGGTGTCCACACATTTGTTCGCTATAGAAAGATCCCTTCTTTTTATTTACCTTATACCCACTTTATCTCTGGCCTTTTATATACATTTTTTCCCCAGTCAAAACAGAAACTAAGACTAATTGCAGATGATCTGGGGGGAGGTTTAAGATCAACTGATGTCATGACAAGAAGCAGAGAGACCTAGAGAAGATCTGGAGAAGGTTGGGGAGAAGCTTCGGGAGACTCTGGGCAATTCTGGGAGACACCTTCTATTATGAGGGAATGGGTAAGGAACTAAGGAAGGTTCCGAAGCAGCCTCCTCTTCAGGAAGTTAATTACTGATGTGACTATGATGCTGTCTTCTCGGGCGTAACTACTTGAACAAACTTTCATCAAAAGCCTCCTGACTTGGTCACCCCACCCTCTCCCTGGGATGCAGACAAAGACTGTGACCAGAGCTCAGCAGAGTCAGGACCATGGAAGTGCCTAGGAGACAGCTCCATGTTTCTGCAGTTCTGCTAGTTCTGCTGTCATTCTGGGAGGAGATAATTCCCACAAGACAGGAAGGAGCAAATCTACAAGGGAGCAAGAGAGAGGGGAAAGTCTACACCGGGAAGTCCCGGATGGAAGCAACCCCGTGTTCAGTCAGCTCCATGGCAGCACCAGGTGCAGTGCTTGGCCCCAGGGACTTCTCAGCAAAGTGACACAAATGAATGAAGAAATGACGGAGGGAGGACTGATTCACCCATTCATCACAGGCAGCATTACCAAAGGAAAACAACAATGCGAGGACTGTGCAAAGTAATTTGGTAATTGAATCAGCATTTTTAGGGGACACACAATATTTAGATAACATCCGATCTTGGCTACAATAAACTAAAAGTAATCACCAGTAAGTTATAAATTTAATGAGAGAAATAGACTGGAACGCTTGGGCTCTAGGAACTCTGACCGAAGGATTAGCTCCCGGGTTGCACTGTGAGTTTGCTGCTCACATCTTTCTTATCCTCCATGTAGACTGTAGTTGGGTGACTTAGTCCAGGGTTCTGTGCAAAGTCGGAGAACCCCTGACTTAGCAGGTGAGAAAACTAAACGTGAGAGAGGTTTGAGGCCACTGCCAGTGGCAGATTTGGTTCTGGATCTCCTGAGGCATTGGGCTGTGCCTTCTTTGTTTTATTAATGCATTCATTTCTTTATGTATTAAAGCACATCCTATTCCCCCTCCCACCCCAAAATAAAACAAACTTCTAGATGGGACAGGAATTTGACCTTACTCCAAAATAGCCACTATAATACAAGTAGCAGCTAATATTTATTCCATGCTTTCTGTGTGGCAGGCACGTGCAAAGTGCTTCACCTTCATCTATTCCTTGCAATGACCCGAGGAGGCAGGTCTGATTCTGATCCACATTCTACCAGAGAGGAAATGAAGCCAGATGTCATGTTGCTCACAGGTGGGGCCATGTTTGAACCCACAGCCGGGAGACATGCTGCCTCGAGAACCAGCTGACCTCAACTTTCTTCTGCCAAGTAGAGAGGCTCTTGATACTGTAACGGGACCTCCATGACGTCATCAGCAGGCAGAACTCGGGAGACGATGCGAGAGGCACCGGGCTCCCGCTCCAGCCCGCCGGCATCAGGCCGAGGGTGCTGGGCACAGCACTCACGCCACCTCGCCCAGCCTGTTTCCTCTTCTGGGAAACAAGCCTATTGTTGCGAATCTCAAGTGCACGAAGCTATGCCACAGCCCTGAAAAGCCACGCGCTGGCAGGAAACGTGCGATGTGATCGTCAGGTTGTGTTAATTCTGCGCACATCTAACTTCCTTTGCTAAGCTGATCACCCAGGGCTGATGGCCACAAGGGTTACGGATTCAGGCTCCAGTAGCAAATGGAACCAGGTTCACATTCTGGATCTTCTGCTCAAGCAGCAAGTTCCTCACACCCTGCAAGCCCCAGTGTCTTTGCCCCGTGAGCGCGCGGTGAGGGTCAGACATGGCGACCCTGGAGCACACTGGGCGCTGGGCTGGTCAGCTCTTCGGAGGTCCAGGCAGTCGCTGCAATGGCGACTGGCACACGTGCTGGAGGGCAGGCTGCCAGGACCCCTGGGCTTGGAGCACGGCCAGCAGCACAAATGCAGCCGATGCTCTTGACGGACCCTGCAGTCAGGATGGTCAGTGTGTAGCACGGAAGCGGCACAGACTCAGAAACCCACAGAATGAAACTCCCCCCATTCTGGAGAGCTGTGCACCTGCTGCCACGTTACCTCCCGCTGGTCTATTCCTTCAGCTGCAGAGTGAGTGAGCTGCAGCCGGTGGTCTCTGAGGTCCCGGCGAGCCATCTAGTGCTACCACCTTGACCCAAACAAGCAGCCTTCACACAAAGTGACAGACGACGATGCAAGGGGCTACCCGCCAACACCCCTCCCCATCTCCCCCCCGCGAACTGTGCCCTTGCATCCACTCCAGCTGAAAAACAATTAAGCATAGACACAAGCGGACAGAACAGAGCAGACACAGGAAGAAAGGCACACATTTGACCTGGCAACTTGCTTTAGGCCTTGGTAGGCCAAGCCGAGCTCTCCATCTTCATTCAAGTATCCCCAATCCTCAGTCTTGCTAGAAATAAAGGACAGAAAAACAGGGCGTCCAGTGTAGAGGGAGAGAGAGGGCAGCAGAGAGCCCGGGGAAGAGATACTACAGCCAAGGTGTGGAAAGGCAGGAGGGAAGGCTCCAGAACACCTAGCTCCCCTCCTTTCCCTCCCATCACCAGCACCTCCTCCTGTGGGATCACTGATCACCCCAGGCTGGAAAGCACGCTCCTGAAGACAGAGCAGAGGGTGGCGCTTTTTCTGCTTATCTGCAGCACGGGCAGGGCAGAGGCATTTACCTGTGCTCGCTCACGGTCCTTCCCACTAGCAGGAGGATTGGGAAAAGAAAGGGAGAATCAGGAGAGATGCAAACAGGACAGGGAGGAGAGGACCTGCGCAGGGTGGAAGGTGCAGACACTGAGCAGGGGCTAACTGTACAGGGCGGGGTCGGCGGCCTCCCAGATGCCGGATCTGGGGAGCAGCAGGGCGGCACCTTGGGGACACCTGGCTCTGAGAGAACAGGGAAGGAGACCACATATTTTGCCTGCTTTGTAATGTGTGTTTCCTTCTTGTCACTTCTTAAGGGCAGAAAAGTATTAATTCATCTCAACTCCTGTCCTCACTGCAGTCTTGCATGAAGAAACAGTTAATAACAACTGTGCTAATAATAACCAGCATGATGAGCTGAGCTTTCTCCCCTTAACCTTGGCACCCAACTGCATTACTCCTATTTACTCAGCTGGGAAAGCAGGAGGCCAGATGCCTCCTATTTGCGAGTTATTTTATCCTCTCCATGTGCCCTGTGTTTGCCCAATGCCAGCAGCGCAGCTCCAGGAGACCAGGCACATGTCACATACTCCCCCAGCACGGACCTCCCCCAACCCTACACAGCCCCGGGCACACGTGAGGCCCTCGAAGGCCAGCGGGACTGAGTGGTGGGCGGCAGGCAGAGCCCTGCTGTCCCCACTAGATTTTGGCCCCTCAGTCCCTGCTCCCAGAGGCCTCTGCTCCTGCCAGTTGGATCCCAGTTTTCCTGGCAGGAATCACGAAGCAGGAGCTGCGTTCCCACTGCTTGCTATCAGGACCAGTAACCCCTTCCTATGCCCTGCTGTCAGGCTGTGTGGGAGGTCTGGGGGTGCAGCCACCCATTACACCTCCCCCCAGCTCTGCCTCATGAGGAAGGGCCCAGCCCTTGTGGGGCTCATCCAGGCTGCTTCTTGGGCACAGCTGGCCACACAGACAGCAGGCCCGACTCTGGAGTCAATGAAAAGGAGCAGAGGGAAAGCTAGTGAGGAGGATGCTTTGGGAGCCAGTCCGTGGCCTCTGCTTCCTGGTAATGCTTGTTCTCCCTCCGGCTGGGTGCTTGCCCTGGGACCTCACACAGGCCTGGCTTCTCCAGATACTGCCTTTGCTTGTAGACTCTGCCGGCCCTGCCCTGCTTAGCTCTCAGCTGGTCTGTGTGTCCCATTATCTTTGCCAATCCACACGTGGCCTGGGCTGTGCGAAGCGGGGAGCCGATAGCTTAGGCCTTTCCCTTCCCAGCTGTTAACACTTATATTGAACTCAGGGCCTTTTAGCATCTACTGAGCTAGTGCTTTAACCCAGAGGGCGGGTCACTGGGAATAACTCCTGGCACAGTTGGGGTCATCCTTGGGTCGGGCCCAGAGGTGGGTGTGTCGTTGCTGAAGGGGCCCTCGGGGATCCCTTCCTCCAACTATGTCATTTCCACGTGTGCAGGGACACCAACGGGTAGATGACCTGCCTGACACTGACACCTAGGCTAGAACGCAGGTGCCCTGTCTCCCGGCCTTGGTCTCAAGCCCTTTCCTGCCTCACGCTGGCTGGCCCCCCAGACCACGAGGAGGGGCTGCCAGCCTCTGAGGGTCCCCGCACTCCTACGGCTCCCAGCAGACTCCCTCTGCAGGGGGGCACGCGGGTACTGCTGAGCCTTGCGGTGAGGAAGTTAGCATTCCTAATTCTGTAATAACATCCAGGCATGGTGCACAAAGATTAGAGTGCCGTGCAGCCCAGTTGTCCCATGGGGCTCAGGACGTCAGGCGCACTTGAGGACACGGGGAGGGGGAAGGGTAAGCTGGGACGAAGTGAGAGAGTGGCATGGACATATATACACTACCAAACGTAAAATAGACAGCTAGTGGGAAGCAGCCGCATAGCACAGGGAGATCAGCTCGGGGCTTTGTGTCCACCTAGAGGGGTGGGATAGGGAGGGTGGGAGGGAGGGAGACGCAAGGGGGAAGAGATATGGGGATATATGTATATGTATAACTGATTCACTTTGTTATAAAGCAGAAACTAATACACCATTGTAAAGCAATTATACTCCAATAAAGATGTTAAAAAAAAGAAAAGAAGAAGAAGAAGAAGAAAAAAAAAACCAGTCAACCAACTCCTGGCCCATCTTTTGTTCCCGTTGAAGGGGTCTCCCTCTGCCTCCTCCACACCACTGGGGGCCAGGGCCGGCGCGGGAGCGCCCCCTAGTGGTTTGAGAAGGAAACCCCCAAACAAGCTCACGGGAAATTACTTTTTAAAATAAAGCTAAGTCCTTGATGTAACTTAATACCAACCCATATTCATGGAGAACCTCCCGTGCATGTGCCCCTGTGCTGAGCCCTGTTCCCAAAGAGGCCAGAGACACACACAAGAGTAAGCAGCGGGCAGAGCCTCTGACAGCACCCAGGCAACGGCTCCCCTCGGCTAGGGAGCTCCTGCCTGGGCCAATCACCCACGCGGCCCTGGCCTCCGCCTTCACTGTGAGGGAAAGTGCTCAGCTGTGTCATGGGAGAGGTTTCTTCCAGATCGGCAGTATACAACCTAAAACTGGAAATGGCGTGCACCAGAAAAGGCCTGGGATAATATTACTTTCTCTCTGTGGAGACTGTGAAACCTAGGACCCAACCACCGGTCCTCTGCCCAGCGGAAGGACCTGCCGCCGCATGGACAGACACAGACAAAGTTCCAGCCAGCTCGGTGTCCCATTTCTACAAAGACCGCTTTGTGCTCCATGGATGTTCTCATTTCTTTACTTCCCACCCAGACTTTCTACCCAACTGCCCAAGAGATTCGGATTCTCTGAGAAGTGGGAGGCAGCAACCCCAATACCAGGAGCAAGAGGAATGTTGAGACCACAGGCCTGGCCACAGAGGAGGGAGCTGTTCATGGATAAATATGGTTATGCCATGGAATTACAGGAGACAGAAGTTGTGCTGATGGCTCAGGACCAACAGAATTTGGGGGAAGATAAGGGAATGATCACCCCCTAGGAGAAAGCTGAGAGCTTCTAGGAGCAGCTGAGCTGGGTCTGTGAGAGAAGCTGAGCAGAGTCTAGCTGCCTCTCCTTCGCCCTGCCCAGCAGGACAGCCTGCAGCAGCTGGGGCTCAAGGCCAAAGGAACCGTAAACTCCAAGCCACCCTAAGGCGGCTGCACGTACCCCTTCCTGGTGAGACCAGGTCTCCATCCTCCTGCGCAGGCCCGTCAGGGGGTGAGTAATAACCCCAGGGTCAGCTGCCCAAGCCCAGGTGGCAACAGCAAACCTGTTCTCTGTGCCCTGGGCCTCGTGCAGTTTCCCAGCACCTGCTGGATGGAGAGGGCCTGCAAGGCGGTTTCTTGGGACCTGAGAAAAGGTCCAAGAATGCACCCTAAGTCTTGCTCTGGAGTTCCACAGACTTGGGAAGGCTTGGGTGGAACGGGCCAGCAGCGAAAGGAACATGTTCCTGGAGCCAGACCTGAGCCCCGGCAACACCCCTGCCCCCACGCAGCTCTGTGACCTGGGCGCATGCCCAGAGGCGAGGCCAGCCCGAGAGCAGCAGGAACCTCTGTCTCCCAGCCCACCTGCCCGTCTCTCCCGGAAAGACCCTGATGCACTTGGTTCCAGACAGCCCTGAGAAGACGGCCTCTCCAAACACCCAGCCTGTCTGCTGCAGCCCAGCTCTGGGGCATGGACCAGCCTTCTCTTTACCCTAGTTCTGCGTTGCTGGCTTCTCTTAGTTCCCCAGATGTGAAAACGAGAGAGTGTTTGGAAGCAGAAGTGCTCTGCATATTCCTGTGGCTACTCTCAGAGCAGGCCCTCAACACTGGCTTCCTGCTCCAAATTTGAAAATAAAAGACACAGTTGCAAAGGTCAAAAAAGAACTCTATAAACTATGAAAGTTAGCAAGTGAAAAAGTTCCGAACTTGGAAACCAGTACTCTTATAGAGGGGCTGTGATTGGATGGGGGGGTGTGTCTGTACTCCTTCCAGAAATCAAAGCAAAATTCAGTGTATACGTTTTTCTAGGGAGACCACAGATTCTCCAATCGCCCCAACTCCAAAATCATCCCTGCATAATACAATTTACATTTCAACCAGAACACTCTCCATTACAGGAAAAGCAACTCTGTCTTCAAAGCACCTTTGCAGGGAGCAGTCCTTGTTGGAAAGGACGCCCTCGCTGTCTGGGCTCCAGGAATCACATCCTAATCCTCCTGCCCTGCCAGCCTGCCCACTGCTGTCCTTCCTTGCTGCTGGGATTCAAGGAATTGGAAGAGAGACAAACCCACCAATGTCATTTCCAGGTGCGGGGCAACTGGGGCACTGGTTCCTCTGGCTTCCCTTCCCCGAGGCAGAGGCTCCTTTCTATACTTAACTCGGTTTCACAGGCTCTTAATTCCCTATTGTACCCTGGGTTTGCTGGGAACGGAATTATTTTAAGACATAAGAAAAGCTATTTTTATTTTATCACCATCATCATTATTGCTGCAAAGGAAGACAAACCCAGGGTATTAAGCATCCCCTGGGAAACCTATACTTAGGTCTGGAGGCCTAACAACCATCTGGATGAACAAAAAGGGGGCTGATAACAGCCACGGCCCATGAAGATCAGAAAGCTAAGCACACTCGCTTGTCAGGACCAAGTTCCCAGTTTCCTTCTTCCTCTTAAAAAATTTTAAAATATCGCCTGTGTTCCTTTTTCTTATTCACCTCATTTCTTATCTTCACCCAAGGTGATTTAAAATGACTACATCTTGACTCAGTTTTGGCATTCAGAGATTCACCTTCATTTCCTTCTTTCCCTCCTCTTGAAAGACACTGAATTTCCTCCTGGGAAATTCAGGCCTGGGGGCCTGCTAAAATACCCTCACCTCCCGATCACCTACACAGTGGGCTGGGGGCAGCCCAGCCTGGGAGTCTGGCCTTCGGATTCTCCCTGGACTCAGTTACAGGCCCGTCGTGTGCCTGAGTAGCTCGGTTTTCTCATCCGCAGAAAGAGGGGCCAGATGAGAAGATCTGGGAATCAAAGCCCTGGGAAGTCCTCACGTCGTTCGGTGACGCTCCTGCAAACAGGTTCATGCTGCACTCCCAGTGCCCCCTACTGACGACTTTCTGGGTGCACTTGCTGCTTTTAGCAATTTTAAACAAATGCTTAATGATGGATCAACATTCAGGAAGAGAGACAGGTAGCCAGGGAAAAGGCCAGCTCCGGTTTTACAAGTGCCCACAGAGGCACAGGTAATAAGAGGGGCTGTAACAACACTGATGTTTACTGCGTGCTTATCATGGGCAGGCACTGCTCTGAGGGCTTTGCACGGACTAACTCGCCTAACCTCAGTCACCCTATGTGGTAGGTAGGCTGCGGTGACCGTCCTCAGTTCACAGGGGAGGAAACCAAGCACTGAGCGGTTTGAAGTGTCCCTAAATAGCTGGTAAGCGAATGGAACCCCAGCGCACACTCGCAAGTGCTCAGCTGCACTACCTCGGGGGCCCTGCTCTGTCCTGTGTCTCGGGGCCCTGCTGCCTCCCTCAGTCACTCTCTTTTGCCTTAACCCTGCGTAGCTCCTCCTTGAGGGGGGACCAGAAGTGGGAAAGTTCTGGAATTTAGTCCAGGCTGAAGTCCAGGGAAATCTCCTTTTAGCCAATATGGTAGTGGTCACATTCTCCCATCCAGTCTCTGCAGTGCCTGGCTTGGGTTCCATGTCTTAAATGCCAGGGCCAGTGTCGCGTGCGTCCACCAGCTGGGCTGAGTAAAGCTGGTAGACGGGGCACACAGCTGGAGCAGCCCCTCCGATACTACTCAGATGGGCTCACTTGGCACCTGCTTCCGTTTCAACGAGCAAAGTTGCTCCCAGCCAGTCCTTCCCTCTCGTCCTGCCAAACCTCCCAGGGAAGCTCCCTTCCCTGGTGCTTTTCAGAGGATCTGGGTTCGGGATGTTCCAGGGGTGCTCGCTGGAGTCCCGCTGATGCTAACAGCAGGCTTCCTTAGCGCATGGGACTCACCGAGTCCTCTCCTCCTCATTTATCTCCTATAAAAACCAACACCCTGATGCTGAGCGCGAGGTCAGTGCCTGAGGAATGGCCCTCACATACCAGGCTGGGCAGGGCTCCTTCCCTGTCGCCCCCTCCAGGCACAGTGACTGCAAGGTGGGGCTTACCTGTTCGTCTGGCAGACCCCGTGATAGGCCTCGATGGCGTCTTCCTGATCCACGTGCTTTTCACTGTTAGGCCAACTCGTCCTGGCATTGATGTTTGGCTCCTAGAATGTCCCAGATTAAAAAATAAATAACTCTGGTTATACAAACAATTGTCAGGAAATGACTATACACAGAGGGAGAAAAACGAGCCTTTGGGAAAAGATAAAGGCAGCAGAAGGCTTCAGATAACAGCGGTTAATCCCCGGCAGGAACCGTGACTTTTAAAAATCACACTGGGGGCTTCCCTGGTGGCGCAGTGGTTGAGCGTCCGCCTGCCGATGCAGGGGACACGGGTTCGTGCCCCGGTCCGGGAAGATCCCACATGCCACGGAGCGGCTGGGCCTGTGAGCCATGGCCGCTAAGCCTGCGCGTCCGGAGCCTGTGCTCCGCAACGGGAGAGGCCACAGCAGTGAGAGGCCCGCGTACCGCAAAAAAAAAAAAAAAAAATCACATTGGGAGAGTCAGGGAGAATCACAGTCACAGTCAGAGGCCTGGCTATGAAAGGCAGAGAGGGTGGAGGGGAGGCTGGAGGAGGGAGAGGCAAGGATGGTGTCCCTGGAGGAGAAAGCTCCCCGAAGGCGGAGGAGATGACTGAAATCTGTCTTAGTTTGGAATCCTGCACACTCAGTGCTGCCCACCTGCCCCAGCTCCCCCGCCCCCTGGGCCCATGCCCAGAGCAGCCCAGGTGGCCTCTGGCCCCTCCCACCTGCTCTTCAATCTGTGCAGGAGAGGGAAACATTAGGAACAAACGCTAAGTTGCACTTGTCACCCTGGGAGAGCTGAGAGAGAAGGAAGGCTTTCTTTACCTGGGAAACAAAGTAAATAGCAAGGAGCAAGACCTGAGGTGAAAAAACCAGGCCAAGGGGGCTGCTCAGGCCGTGGCCCAGGTTTACTCTAATTCTGAGCCTCGTTCCTTTTGAGCTTGTTCCTACTGGGTAACTTCAGAAGATCCTAGAAACTTCCAGCAGCCTCCTGTGAAAAGGCATGCTGGGAGGACAGCTGGCACCTTGCTCTACTTTTAGAGGAGACTCTAAAGGACTCTGCTATTTTAGGTTGAAGGCCCTCCTGTGTAAAGAAACGTAAGAAAAACACCTCTCCCCCTAGCGTGGCCCCAGTGCCCCGCCCGCGGCCCCCTCTCCTCACCGAGCCCTTGCCAGCCAGGCGGCGCTGGTCGGCGCTCACGATCTGGGTCCTCAGGATGAGCACCTCCTCCTTGCGCACCTCCAGCTCCTCGTGGGCCAGCTTGAGCTGGTTCAGCAGGAGGCAGTAGCTGTCAGGGGTGCCGTGGGCGGCGCTGTGCTCTGAGGCTTGGTCGGCCACGGCTTTCCTCAGCTCGTTCAGCTCATTCTTCAGCTTCTTGTTCTCCGACTCCAGCTCCTGCCTCTGGAAGGCAGCCCGGCAACATACTCATCACTCCCTGGAGACCGGGCAGCGTACCCGGGGGGCCTCCTCCTCCACCTTCCTGAACCACCTGCCCCGTCCACCTGGGAAGCTAAGAGCAACCTTCCCGTGTTAACGACGGGACACACAGTATACGTTCTGACTATGTCAGCAAGTGGTCAAAGCTGGGGCCTGAACTTGAACCCAGACCCCCAAGTTATCGGTGCCAAGGATCTGACGTGATGCCTGTATGGTCGCAATCCTCTAAGTGATTCAGTGGGGTTCGTATTTCTAGGTGTATCTGGCTATGAAACCCTTCTTTGTGGAAGTGCTGGGTTAACAATTTTAAACATGTTGTTAACACAGGACTTCCTGGAACCCTAATATGTGAATGTATCTTTTGACTTTCCAAGAGAAAACATAAAATGCCTGATATCCTAAACTTATTTGTCTAGAGAGGCCTCCTTGCCGTTTTCTTCTAAGGAGCATCACATGGACTAGTGTTTTGGAGAACAGACCAAGAACATTGTTTTGGTCCTACGGAAAGCCGTCAATCGCAAGTGCTAGCAGAGAAAACACTGCCTGTAGACAGAGTCAAAAATACCATTGAAACTCAGTTTTGGAATGTATTTAAAATTTTCTAGGTAAAATATTTAACTGTGTGTTTGAGATGAAATCAGATAATTTAAAGTCTGATAATTACACATAAATTGCTGATAAGGCTCTGGAATACATGGGATTCAAACTTTCCCACAGAAAACCAAGAACGTGGATAACTGGGCACTGGTTACACGTTCATCACAGAGCCACAGGATCGCAAAGCTAGGAGGTCATTGGGTAGAACCCTGTTACTTAATGAACGAGGAAGCTGAGGATGGAGCAGAGAAGGCTCACAGTGAGTTTACAGGCTGGTCCAGGGTCCTTCCCACTACTGCACCACACACGTGGTCATTGCTGGGAGATTTGGGACCAGGCATGGAGACAAGTGATTCTGCAGAAATGAGAAGGGCCCTGGGGTGTGGTGATTACTGGTGTGTCTAGTTATTAAGTTCAGGAGTTAAGACTCCACTCAGAGCCTGGGTGATTTTCCTTCTGCTAGCAGTGTGCACTCCCAGGACAAGCCAGCACTGCCTGATGAAGGTGCACTGGCTTGGAGGCAGGAGCCCTGGGTCCTCACTCTGGCTCGACGTACAACTTTGTACCCCGGAACCTTTGCTTTCTCAGGTGTGGTTCAAGGGACTGAGACCAGATGGTGGATGAAGTTCCCTCTGGCTCTGACCAGAGTTGAGTGGGCATCAGAATCCCCAGAGGGTGTGTTAAAACCCAGATTGCTGGACCCACCACAGAGCTGCTGATTCAGCAGGTCTGGGCTGAAGCCCAAGAATCTGCATTTCTGGCATGATCCCAGTGATACCGCTGGTCCCAGGACCCCTCTTAAGAGAACCACTGGGATAGACCATTTTATCATCTTTAAAATGAGGGGTGAGACTGATGTCCCGAAAGCCTAACAAGATCCCGTGTTCCTTTCCTTCCTCTGGGGCTAAGCCTCCCTCAGGAAAGGAAGCTGAAGGATGGTGTACAGAAAGCCCTGTAACAGGCATTTATCACAGCAAGAGACTCCCCTGCCCCTGGGAAGGTGTTAAACCTTTTAAATATCACATGAGAAAGTAAGTCTAATCAATAATTGAAAAGAGAAAAACCTACCTAGCACCCTCTTCTTATACCATTAGTGTGGCCCTAGTTGTTCAAAAAGCTGTGGGAATGACTCAGGGCTGTTCTGAGCAATATGGCTGTTACCAGAGTTATCTGCAGTCCTGTAAGTGGGACGAGGCTGAGTGGCCCTGGCAGACTGCATAAATTCCCAACTCCCAAGTCTCTGGGAAAGAGGACAGGGGAGGGGGAATGCCCCATCTAACGCCCCTTTTCTGTACCTCCCACCCACCCCCACCCACACGCCGCATCGCTGCAGTAAATGCAGGCCGGCCTGTCCTCAGACCCGAGCGCTTCCACCCTCCACCTGGCCACCTCCTGCTGGACACGCTGGGAGAGCCCTCGGCCTTACATATCTCCATCCTGGTCTGGATTGTTTTTCAAAGTGAGTCCACTCCACTGGCACATTTTACTCTAACTGAAACTGTATCAGGTAGGTAAGATACATGTGACATAATAATAAATATATATTTGGTCTCTGGCTCTGGTTCCTGGAAGAGCTTCTTAAACTCTTGTAACCTCCTGTGTTAGAGGTGAGAGGAACATCTTCTATTGTATTTGGTCTTAGCCCCTGGTTCCTGGCACAGAGCTCCTAAACCCTTGGAATTTTCTGAGTGATGAGGTGAGGGAAGTGTCTTCTGTTATTCATCGTAAGCCCCTTTCAACCACGCTGGAGTTTATGCTGAGGTAACTCTCGGAGGATGGAGGCTTCCAGAGGACCCAAGCCTGGGGTTAGAGCTCCGCAGCCTTCCGCCCACCCATCGACCTTAGGAAAGGGGAGGAGGAGGGCAGGAGATGGAGTTAAACACCAACGGCCAATGATTTAACCCCATCATGCCTGTGTTAATGGAACCTCCACAAAACCTCCCAGGGACAGGGTTTGGGAGCTTCCGTTTGATGCACACGTGGAGGTGTCTGGAGAGGGCTGGACACTCCGAGTCCCCTCCCACACGCGTCACACCCCTTCCATCTGGCCTTTCCTGAGTTGTACCCTTCACAGTAAACCAGTAATAGTAAGTAAAATGCTTTCCTGAGTTCTGTGAACCGTTGTAACAAATTATCAAACGTGAGGAGGGGGGCATGGGAACTCATGATCGTAGCAGAGTCCTGGGGACCCACCGATGTGACTGGCATCTGAAGAGGGGGCAGTCCTGTGGGGCTGAGCCCCTAACCAGCAGGGTCTGTGTTAACCCTCAGAAGTTTGTGCCACAGTTGAATTTAATTGTAGGACTCCTAGTTGGTGTCCACAGAGAACTGGAGAATTGCTTGATGTGGAAAACTCATACATTTTGTCTCAGGGGTGTTTGGAGTAAATACAAATTTTCCTTCACTTCAAAGATGAAGAAACTCAAGTGCGGGAAGGGGAAACTGTGGGCTTACGGCTCCACTTATGCGCAGACGGAAGCTCAGGACTGGACTTGCCGTTGCCCAGCACCATCATCCGTCCTCCGTAGGGTGAGTTAAGGAAGCTTGTCTTCCAAGAATCTTACCTTCAGACTATTGTAGGCTAGATCTGCATCCTGGTCCACATCTAAGTCACTGCTTGGCAGTTCCGCCTGCATGGATGAAGAGGCAAGGAGGTGAGCACGGGCTGCAAGGCAGCTGTTCCACAGGACGATTTCCCACCACGGTCAGGACGAGCTTGTTTTGCCCTTGCTTGTGCCCGGCACTCCCACCCTCTGTATGTCCGCCTCCTTCCTGCCAAGATGCAGCTCACTACCTCAGGCCACCACGGAGCTCCCTCCTGCCTGCCCACATCCCCTACGTAACTTTATTCACACGATCTTCACAAGCACCTACAGGTTGAACACAAATAACACTGTGTTATGGGTTGAGCCATGTCCCCAAAAAGATACACCGAAGTCCTAAGACCTGGTACCTGTGAATGTCACCCAGTTTGGAAATAGGGCCTTTGCAGATATAATCAAGTCAAGATGAGGGCATTAGGACGGTCCCTTGTCTGATGTGACTGGTGTCCTTAGAGGAAGGGGAGAAGGCCCCCCACCACCACCACGTGAACTGAAGATGGAGGCAGAGCTTGGAGTCACGCAGCTGCAGGTCGAGGAATGCCAAGGGCCGCCAGCAGCCCAGACACTCAAAGAGAGGCATGGAGCAGATCCTCCCCAAAAGCCTTTAGGAGAGCATGGCCCTGTTGACACCTTAACTGTTGGCTCCTGGTCTCCAGAACTATGAGAGAATAAAGTTATGTTGTTTTAAGCCATCTAGTTCGTGGTACTTTGTTTCAGTAGTCCTAGGAAACCAGCACCGTTAGACCTGTGTGCTTATTAGGAAGGTTAACATATAACAATGATGTACTTATTATGAGGTTTAAGAGCCCCTCTTCGGTTTTTTTTGGGTGGCTGGGGGGAAGTGTGTGTGTGCACATGTGTACTGTTTTCCCAACTAGGTCACTCTAGGCGCCTTGTGGAGAAGCCTGCTTCCCCTGTGTGGCTCCGCAATAGGCAGTGTGACAGCGGGCCCGCCACGGAGCACCGTGAATGCTGTCTGGCTTCACAGCTCCACAGCGGGCGGGTGTGGACAGCAACAACGGGAGCACCAGCCCGTTAGGACTCAGCTGGGCCGATGACTCCTCTCACTGTTCGGCAGCTACTGGACTTGACCTTGACCTGTCCAATGAGAAGGGGTAGAAACACCTTCACAAATGGTTCACTGCTAGGCGTGATTTCAAGTAGTGAGTGATAGCCCCTGAATAAGATGGGTTTCTGGAGCTAAAACCTGACCGTGCTTAATCAGATATCCACAGTGCTAGCAACCTGAAGTCCAGCTGTGGCTGGATTAGGTGGGCCCCAGGCTTGGAGACTGGGGCTGGATCTGAGCAGCCCTTTCCAGGTCAAGGCCTGCGACACTGGCTGCACTGTTTCCAGTCTGCAACCTGGGAAAGCGACGCTCCAGGCTACCAGTCTCTGCGTCGTCTCCCACTATCCCCAGTGGTAGGGGATGTGACTGCTCAGGGCCGGCTCATGACCCGCCGGCCTGGGGAGAGGCCTGCACCTGTGTTCTACGTAGCACGGGCTTGCCACACGACCATGGATTATTGTTAAGTGCGTTAGGTTCTTGGAAAATGGAGACCATCTATCCAAATCTGAGGAGCTGTACTAGGGTGGACCAGCAGTTATGTTTCTAAGTGGACAGCCCACTGGAATCCCCCTGATAGCCATGGTGACTTTGCCAGGCCCGGGGAAAGGGAGCCAGCTGGATGGAAAGTCAAACACACGGATGGGCTGTCCCAGAGGCCCCACCTCATGGCAGGCTTGGTGCCTCCCTCACTGACAGGCTCCCTACGGACCTCCCTGTCATCCCTCATCCAGAGCCTGGCCTCTCTCTATAGCCAAGACCTGGGCCATATCACTCCAGACCAAAGACCTAGGTGGCTCAGAATCTCTCTTGGGACCCAGGGCAGAACTAGAACAGGATCTCTGAAAGCTCAGTTTCAGGGTTTCTGCAGAGGGATTCCATACTCTGCCTTTCTTACCAAACTTTGGCAGGAACAAGGTCATTCTTCCTAAACAGAGATCCTCGATGCACGTTACAGGGCTGCGAGCCAAGCCTGCGGTTCTAACTTTTGCTCAGTGATTATTTTTTAGTGAAAGATATACCCCTTTTTATCTGGTTTCGAGACAAGCAGAAGTCCTAAAGCCAAGATTCCAAAATTATTTGGCATTTCTGCAGTGGGGAGCCTGGCAAGTGAGCCTTCAGGGACAGCTGGGCGGCCAGGAACTTTCACGTCAGGCATTGTCTGACCTCTGTGCAGCTTTTCATCTATTTGATTTGTGCTTGCCTGTCAGGGCAGATTCTCTTCTAATTGAATGAGTCATTTATAAACCTAATCCTTTCACCCTCCATTCTGAATCTAATCCACCTGAAAGATTTAAATCCATCAGCAAGATTTACCTCCCCACTTACTGCTCAGGAAAAACCCCAAGAATTTACCAGTAATACCGATCAACATCTGTATCACATTTGATTGGAAAGGGAAGTCGGGTGTTACAAAAGGAGAAAGTGTGTAGGGGTGGGGTGGGGGTAGGGCTGAGGATGCAGGGAGGGGGTCGAACCCCGCAAGGGGCAACTCAAGCCTGAGGACAGACCCAAGGCCTTTCACAAACCCACAGTGAGGTCAGCTAATGATGTGATCCATGTCTGAAACGGCCTCATATCCCATTAGAAGCGGTCCTCATAGCAAGTGGAGGACCACTCGCTCTCTATTCCTACAGCACCAACCTGTTTGTACTCAACCTGGCATTTATTTGAGCACTACCAATGTGATTTTTTATTCTTCACCCGTGTTATGTCTGGTCCTCCTGACCTAGATTACACATTGCTCGAATTTATAATCTAGTCAATGGGGGGATTTCTCCTCTGTTTGTATCTCCCTCATTTAATAAACACTTTGAACACCTACTGTGAGTCCGGCACCAGCACAGTGCTGAGCGCAGCACAGGTGCCCAATGGCTCCTTGGGATGGAGTGATACATCTGGAGACACTAAGGTTTCAAAAAATATCTTTTCAAGACCCAAGATACTGATGATAATTTAGATTGAGGTGAGGCTGCAGTCCTGGGTGACTGCAAACTTGGTCTGCCCCTGACCCAATGGGACTAAACTCAAGTCCACACCAGATTCCAGGTACAAACAGGCATCGGTTTTCTCTAAGATTTGACTTTCGCCTATATAGTCGACCCTTGGATCACATGGGTTTGAACTGCACAGGTCCACTTATTCGTGCATTTTTTCAATAGTAAACACTACAGCACTACACAATCTGTGATTGGTTGAATCCTCAGATGCAGAACCAGGGCCGACTATACGTCACAGGTGAGCTTCCAACTGTGCAGAGGGTTGGGCGTCCCTAGCCCGAGTTGTTCGAAGGTCAACTGTGTTTATACTCTAATTACGCCCTGGTTCTCTTTGCAAGTGGGTGACAATGACACAGGCTCCCTGCTGGCCTCAACACTGGAAATCCTTTACCCTGAAGGTACTGGGGAAGCTGACTCCTGTCCGACTGGCGTGGTGTGGGCACTTGCAGAGAAGATTCAATACGCCATCAGGACAAGATGACGCTCTTCCCCGAAACCCAGCCCCAGCACGACCTCTCGTGGTCACACCTGACCCCGTGAGCCCTGGCAGGAGTGAGCTGGGTCATTCTGACGCCAGCACCCTCAGGGTGCGGCCCTGCGGGCTCGCAGCTCCGTCACGCACCGGGATTTTCTTGCTGTCCTGCTGTTCTTTCTTCTCCAGCTGCACCTGCAGTTTCTTCCTCTCCTGCTCAAGCTCTCGCACCCTCTTCTGCAGCTTCAGGAACACTGTCAGGTCCATGGCCGCCTTCTCCAGGCCAATTTCCTTCCGAGGAAGACAGGGAGCAGGAAGAAGAGGTTTTAATAGCACAGATGCCGTAGGAGCGCACGGCACCCCCCGGGTCAGCTGTCTCCGTCGGCCGTCTGTCCTCCCTCTCCCTCCCAAGCATCAATCCACGCCTCTGAGACAAAGCCAATGCCAACGAACTATCATTCTCATATTAAAGTTGGTGCTCCAGGCTCATTTTCTGTCACGTAACATCTGAGTCTCAGCCACTTATATTCCTCCTGTGTGAGCCACTTAAGATGACCAATCATATACTCTAGGAACAAATGGATAAGGACACAGCCTTTTTATTTGGAAGTTAAAAAAGAGCTCATTTCTGGAAAATGGTCTCCCACAGAGAAGTTGTAAAACTCAGGATATAATGCTTCCTGATGAAGGATCAACGTGCTTACTAATCACTGTTAAACGTGCTGTCGAATACCACTGACTGCACCTTGAATCAAAATCAATGCTTGCTCTGCCAGGGAACCCGTTTATCCAACAGATCCTGCAGCATCAATTTCCCAGTAGATTTCTTCCTTCAGATTCATGCCTGGGTCTGTCCTCCAGGGTCTGTCATGTGTGGGTGTGCATGGAAAATTTGTATCGGCACAAGCATATCCACATGGATCTTAAAAGTACATGTTTGTACATAAGGGACAACATAATGTGGTTCAGCCAGCACTTAATGAATGCTGCTCTGGCCAATCCCAAGAACCAGCCTCAGCTTCCCGGAACACCATAAGTCCACTGATGGAAGTGCTTATGCCTGCAGGTAAACCGTCACATATACAAACACCTGGGTGGTGCATCTGGAGTTCAGGCTGACCAAAGCCTCTGGGACCCAAACTCAGGAGACTGCAAAGCAAGACCAAGGGCCTTAAGCCAGCATTTATTAAATGCTTACTAAGCACGTACAGCAGGCAGCAAACCACAGCAAACTGTGCAGCAGACAGACCTTTACCTGGAGGACCTCCTTTTCTATCCTTCCACCCTTTACTCCATCACTCGCCATCTCTCACCATCCTTCACTTTCCTTTACAGCACTTAACGGTACTCGCAATTGTATTATAAGCTTCTTCCGTCAACTGATTAGTGTCTAACTCTCCATCAGACAAGCTCCATGAGGGCAGGGACCTTCTCTGGCTCGATCACCTGTTTCTCCAGTACCCGCCAGCAGCGCCTGGCACAAGGATGTGATCAAAGCACATTTGTTTTTATAACCGTCCCTCTTCCACATCTATCTTCATGTGTTTCATACGGTTTTACGTGCTTGTGATTTTCTGCTTTTCAAATGCCAGAGGAAAAACTGTGTGTCTATGTACCTTTAATAAAATTACACACAGACTATAAAGACCACTGTGTGACTCTAAGAGGCTATTACTGACAAAGATACATTTTGTTCAGCAAATATCTGTTGTTTCAAATATTTGTTGCTGTCCTCTGAGTTTTAGCCAGCTTTCGAAGTCAGGAAGGGAAATTTTCTTGTTGATATTACTATATGTGCTGTGATACTAAATGGGGATGATAAATTATATCTCTTTTAATGACTCAGCTGTTCCAGCTATTTCACCTCTCTGCAACAGGTCCTCAGTTTTGCAAGAGGAATCAGGGATCTTCCTTTATGGAGAGTGGGAACAATAATATATTGCCTTGCACAGTAAATATTAACTCCAGAGAACCGTCTATAAGTCCGCCGCAGTTCGAGTGACCCTGTTGTCAGGAATGAGCCCGGGGAACTGTGGTCCCAGAAACAGAACAGCGCTGGTGGGAGAAGCTCCACACAGGTCACAGACCCTCCCACTGGAGCACGGACAAAGAGCCAAGAGCCTGTCTTACTCACCTCCACCTGTTGGAGGGCATCTTCTGCGTCTCCGACCTCAGATGTCGAGATGGAGGGGTAATTAGAGTCAGATTCTAAGCTACTCTGGTTTGATGGGTTCCGCCTGTGGCCTGGGGTTTGCTGTTTAGGGAGAAACATGTGAAAACACATAATGAACTAATGTTAACAAGAACCATTATTTTTCAAATAACAGTAGATTCTAGAATTGGACTTTTGCCTCCTTTGTCAACAAGAATAGGTACCACTGTTTCTTGGAACGACGGCTAAGCAACAAAATGACACTTGGAAGAGAACACAGCTCTACAGCGGGTCTGTGCTCCCTGTAAATGAAATGCAAACCCCTAACATTGGGCCAATTTCTCTGAAAAGTCCTGGGGAAAAGACCCTTCACCCCCAAACAGCCTGCAGACAGTCCTGTCACTGCCTCCCTCTTGAAGAGAACACTGCACACCGGCCCCTCAAGGCCCCTGCTTCAACCTACACTCCACCAATTCTGTTTCTGAAAATAGTAAGCATATTAGAAATAGAGCTTATCATCTATACTGTTCACTTAAAAATGACTCTTTTCTCCCCTTGCATCTGATTGGGCGCTGAGAGTAAAAACTGATCTTGGTAGGAAAATTTTAGATTTCTATATATGTTCCTACTCAGCTTCTCTTCCTGGTTCCGATACAATTAACTTATTCAGTCTCGTTTGAATACGCCTTTTTGGAGGGAATAGTTACATGGGGTAAAAGAGAATGACAAATCGTGAAACATGAAAACGTTCCCCTGTATCTGCGTGGCATCGAGGGTTAGGAGAAACCGTCAGACCCTTGCAGGCCCCCCCGCAGCTTGTGCTCCCCACGCCATTCCTGTTTCCACACAGGGATTCTCCCAGAGTAAGAAACAAGAAAGAGAACACATTTACATGGGTGGAATTTTCCTTCAAGTCCTAACCGAGATCTTCATAAGACCCCAAAGTTGGGAAAGGAGCTGCCCTTGGGAAGGACTCACTGCCCAGCTACTTGCTCGTGTGAGATCTACCCGCGGGAGGGGTGAGAACTGACACGGGGAGGCGACACTGTTCGTGCAGCACCGATCACCGGGCATCGCTGTGCCAGACGGCACTGCAGGGGCAGCGGCGCGAGAACAAGGGCTGCGAAGTCGGTGGGCGGGAGGACTGCCCTCCTTGCCTTTATGATGGTCATCTCGTCCCGGAGGTTGTCGTATCTCTGCTCCAGCCGGGAATATTCCTTCACGAGGTTCTGGTACCGGGAGCGTTCCTCCTCCAGCTCCTTCTTCATCAGGAGGTTTTCCTCGACGGAGGTCTGGGCAAGTTCATCTGGAAAGCAAGTGCACGGAGCTGCACGTCTGCTTGGCATGGCTTCCCCTCGAGCGTGACCGCTCGTGCCTGCCGACTAAACTCTTGTTAAAAGGCTGCCCACAACAAGCTCACGACACAGATACTCGGCGAGTTTATTCAGCGACCTCACCCTCTGCAGAGCCCAGGGAGGTGTGCTCCCAAGGCTCGGCTGCAGTCTTCGGAGCGGGGGAGAGCCCACTCTGCCCCTAGGGGCTGGGGAGAGAAGCCAGCTGCACGCACAACTCGCTCGGCTAACATGCCAGACTCTCTCTTACAACAACTGTCACAGCAACCGCTGGCAGCAATGCTGGAAGAACCCAGGCTCTGTTCCAGAGTTTCTTCCTTATTCCTGGTCTTTCAGGTTCTTGTGCAGAGAGATTAAAGGAGATGCGAGGAGATATGGCCGCAGGTTAGGTGGGGGGAAGGAGGGAAGGCAAAAAGGTAACATGGGTGGGCTTTTCTCCCACCAAAACTTCTGATTCGTATCAGTGGAAAGAAACAATTTTTAAAGGGAAATTTAAAACAGTTAAAGACCATGCTGGGTGAGTCTGTGCGCTCAGGTGATTAAAACTCCTGAAACCAAATGTCGCGGGATCTTAAAGATCACCCTTCTTTTTCATCTCTCTCCTGATGAAACCCTTTCCCCACTGCAGCATCCGGACTAACTACACGCTTCGTAGAAATCTTTGGGGGAAAATTCGTGTGGAAAAGAACTTAAAATCCAAAATGAAAAGTCCTGCCCTCTGGTACCTACCTTTAGATTGGCACAGGATTTGGTTGTTAAGCTGTGCCTTCTCATCTTTCAGGAGGGCATTTTCTTGCTCCAGGTCTGCAACTCGCTGAAAGAGAGAGCAGGGGGAAGAATATTTGCCTGTGAAGCCGGGCAGAGGAAAGGCTCCTTTTGTGAGGTCTGAACTTCAGCTGGTTAAGTTTAAATGCTCTTTTTACTAAAGAAAATTGAATCGGCCAAAGCTGCTTTCATTTGGGGATTAAAATTGTACACTGAAAGAAAAACCCCATTAGAACAAGGCAGATGAGTTTACCACTGTTTGTGGTTTTGCAATGCCCACAGAAACCTCATGAAAAGTCTACGCCAAGGTCATATGCTGTGTTCAGGATCTTACAGTGATAACTGGCCTTCTTGTATTTAGTTCCGTGTCTTGGTAAATTCTGAGCTCTCATGTTTGAGTCTCAGGAAAGCCTAAAGCTCACAATGAAGAATTACCCCTGGTCTTCACCCGCCCCTGCCCATGTGTGTCTCACTGGACCCGCACAGCTCAGATGCTGGGGAAGGGAAGGAGCCTTGCTATTGACTTTCAACTAGAGGATGTGAATTATGTTCAGTGAAGCTGCTGTTTTCCTAAGCACAGTACCCTGTGCTAGGTGTGGCAAAAGACAAAAAAATGAGTGTAAGACAGGCTCCCAGGTTTTGGTCTGAGTGATAAGCATAAACAACCTCGCTCCCTTTGGTTGAAGAAATCGGTTCTGGCTATCTGTGGTACATTTTATGACCTACTGGGGAGAGGCTTCTTCCCAGCCTGGGTAGAAAGAGCCTCAAAATGCCATCCTCAGTACAATAACAGAACACGTGATGACCAGCCTGTTCAGAGTAGCTGAGACTAGATGGTGACCTACCAGAATTGCTACCTAGGAGATTGTGGCATGGAATCCAGGGGGAGAGAGGATCACACAGATCCCAGAGGACCCACCTGCACTCCCTTGAAATGCTGCTAGACCCCGTGGCAGGAAAAGCAGGAAAGGAGGCCCCAGGGATGCTGGCTAAAGGGCAGTAGCCTTGGAGAGGTTTGAGTTCCAACTAGTTATGTTTCAATGCCATCTTCCCTTCCTCCTGGCTTTAAAGATAAGCTTAAGGTACGAAGAGGTGAGTTAAGAGAACTGCTCCCCCCAAGCCCCAGCATCACGTAGAAAGGGTCAGGAGAGAACCGCAACGAGGCTGGAGTCCAGGACTGAGGTCTGCTGTTCTCCCCTTCGGAATTCAGACGGCAGTGGCTCCACTTAGGTGCCTTGGCCCCTCTGGGGAGCTGCTGACAGTCTGCAGGCGGCGTGCTCTCTAAGGATCCTTACAGAGAAGAGCAGACACACAGTACTGGCAGAGGCTTGCAAAAAGGTCCAAGCCATTTGTTAACCCTCCATTAACATGACCCAACTCCTTCAAACTTCAAGGAGGTTTCAATCTCCTTCAAAATGTGGCTCAAAACTACCTTCCAGGACACTGTCCCATCCTGGCAACGGGACACTGCAGCTCCTTTGCAATCTCAGTTCAGATGGACTCAGTTTCCCTTGTCAGCTCATCTGCGGATGTGCTGGTGAGAGTTACAGGAATGAGGCTCTGACTAGTGAGTGCAATGCTGACACTACTCTAGGTCGAGAACCGCTGGCATTACGTCTTTATGTTCAGCAGACCCGTTCCCACCAAGTAGATTATTACCCCCTTCATGGTCAGGAACTCTTCTCTATGGAGGATCAGGCAAAGGACCATGCTCTGCCCCCCCACAGGATATCAAATGAGATAAGGCTGGTAAATATGTATACACTCATGTAACTAATTATACCAAACTGTTATCTTCGTCGACAATTTATTTTTTATTATAATGAACACAACTGATGTTTCGTGTCCACAGAGAGCAAACCTGACTTGGCGGTGAGGGCAAAGTATAAAAGAAAAGGCATCGGGATGGACGTTGTTTTATCATCAAAGGCTCCCACTTGCGAAGCCTAGTTCTGGCCCAGGGGGTGACACAGGGCAAGGCTGTCACTCATCCATCACACACTTCCTGATGCGCTTCTCTGTACCAGGAGCCCTGCCAGGGGCTAGGGGATGCAAAATGAACAAGACTCAAGGTAGCTGCCCACAGAGAGGGCCCAGCCTAGCAGGGCTGAGGAACAGGTGGGTAACAGTGAGAAAGCAGGTAAGGGCCATAGCAGGTTTCCGTAAAGCAGGGTTTCTCAGTCTTGGCGCTACGGCCCTGCCCCCTGGCAGACACGCGCCTGCTCAGCCTGGACCAGAGGCCTCAGCAGGACCCAGGGGCCACGTTCCAGGCTGTCACATCATCAGTACCCGGCCCAACGCGGGCACCTAACGCTTGTTGAACGAATGAATTGCCCTGCAGATCCAGTTAAGGAGCCCAAGCTTTCCTCATGCAAAAATCAGGACTCCTTTAAAGGGTTTTTTGTTTTTTTAAATGTGTTTATCGTTGACTGAAACATCTAGAAGACATGAGCTTGTTTAATCAAATAATTCAATTCGGCTCAGGAGGCCAGGAAAAAAGCACTCTTTAAATTCATCTAATTTGCTGTTATTGGACGCAGTTCACCACCCAATGACCTCACGTGTGCCTTTAAATTAGCTTGGCAAATACTCAAAATAGCTTTCCCTTTTCTAGGTGTACAAGTAAAGTCAAACTGAAAACGACCAACAGAAGAAACCGCGTGGTGTGAACCTCTACAACAAAAAGCCCACGCAGGGTGCAGCCAGAGTGAAGCTCCACCTGGTGCCACAGTCAGGAGGGCAGGACTCCAGTCCCCCTCGGAGAAGCAAGACCGCAACCCCTGAACCAGTGGACCAGGGTGAGTGGCTGCTCAGATCAGGCTGTGAGGTAACCAGACCCTCCGTGGAACTAGGCCTTCCATTCCCTAAACCACCTTCTGTATACACGGGCAGCTCACAGAGCAGGTGGGCACCTGAGACGGCTTCCAGGATCACTCAGTGCTCATGACTGTCCTCTGAGCATCCTACAGGCCGGCAACGTCCCTCTGAAGTGGAGCGTGTCGTCTGCCCAGTAGAGGGCGCATGCCACCACCACGAGGCTGGACCTGAAACCTCCATTCCTCCGAATGCAGGCGAAGATCATGAAGCTTCTTCACAACCACCTGTGATCTAAAATCTCAGCCAAGACTCCAGCTGGCGGGGCAGCCACGGTTACGAGCGTGTACCCACTAAAAGCTGTTGTGCGGGCGCCTCATTTCTTTCCTCCGTCTCCCTCCAAGGCTTTGATTCCAAAAGACAGGCCTCTGATGAACTCAGCTTTGTTATTCTAAGCCATTCATCAAAGTGGCATTGGGGAGCTTTGCTTTTCTTCCTGCCTGAGCAGTTCTGGAGGTAGGCGCACAGCAGGAGGGATGGGCCCCATCTCAGCTCCACATCCCAGGCGGGGGCAGAGAGCGCTCCCCCAATCACACTTCCCCAGGTGCTGGCCATCCCCAGTCTCCCCAACCAGCTAGCATATGGAGAGTTTGTTGGCCGCCGTTGTGGTGGGTGACAAACTTCTGCAGCCAAATGGCCTTGCTTTTGTTGTCAGGGACGCAGGCTGCAGGGGGAGACGCTAACACAGAGTCAGGCAGGTGTGTCCTCTCCGGTGATAAATAGCTCCCTCGCCAGCTGTGGCGGCTCATTAAACATCATTCAGCAGCTCCTTTTTTTTTTTTTTTTTTGGTGGAGGGGTCTTTTAACTCTTGCAAGGCAATATTTTTGGGAGTGTTTCTTACCTCTAAAAGGTGACTGGGGACAGATCATCAGAACCAACACTGGTGTAAATCAGGCTAGTTTAGTCCCTGGTAAGTTAAATGAAACAAATGCCTCAGCTAAGTAACTGCCTTTACTAGTGATAATGTTTGGGGATACAATGTAGCTCTGGGCTTTTGGTTTTGTTTTGACTTAGTTTTTTCAAGTTGGGTTCTTGCACAAATGCAAGTCTTCTAATAGAAAACCACAGCTGGCTGTGGCCCTGAGCAGACCGGGTCCAGCTCGTAACCACTAGGCCACCCTGCATCCTGACAGGTCAGAAGGCTGACACGTGAAGGACAGTGATGTCGAAGCCTGGAGCAGGCCTCAAACACCTGGTTCCGACAGCAGAGTTCCAGGAAGGCGTTCGGGGCGGGAGGGACCTGGTGTGTGCTGCAGGGACCAAGTGCACCAGACAGACTCGCTCATCTCTCTGGAGGGTTCACGGCCAATGTTGTCTTCAAGGTCAGAAGATCCTTCCTGATGTGATCCCACCACCTTCCTACCCTTCTCCTTGCTCTGTCCACCTCAGCCCGATGGCCTCCTTGTTGGTCCTTGAACCCACCCAGCCTACTCCCACCGCAGGGCTGACGCACCTGCTGTGACATTTGTCACCTGTTCCCTAGAAGTCCCCATGGCTCATTCCTCACCTCACTCAGGTATCTTCTCAGCGGGAGTCTGAATGAAACACACCTGCCCTGGCCCCAAAGGTTCCCCTCTATCCCTTTACTCTGCTTTATTTCTCTTTATTGCACATGAGGGATAATTTGTATGATTCCCATCTGTATACTCTCCAATAACCCCCAAATATTTACACTCCCTAAGAATGAGAAGGACCTTTTCTTTTTTTTTTTGCGGTACACGGGCCTCTCACTGTTGTGGCCTCTCCCATTGCGGAGCACAGGCTCCGGACGCGCAGGCTCAGCGGCCATGGCTCACGGGCCCAGCCGCCCCACAGCATGTAGGATCCTCCCAGACAAGGGCACGAACTCGTGTCCCCTGCATCAGCAGGCGGACTCTCAACCACTGCGCCACCAGGGAAGCCCAAGAGAAGGACCTTTAAAATTGCTTACTTTTGCACCAGTGTGCAGAACAGTGCCTAACAAATACACTCAATAAATTACTGAATAAACGAAGGGCTGTGAGCTTCCATGATTTCTGCAGTGAGATAACGTCCTTCCATGAGACGCATGGGGTCCTCTTTCTAACAATCATCAGCCTCCTTATGAACCATGAAGCCCGCTGACAGCACAACTCTGAGTCTTAATGGGCCAAAGAAGTCCTGTTCTGTATCATTGGGGGGGGAAGGCTCAAAACATTCCACTGTGAGAACCCCCCTACCCCCAAAGGCAGATCTTTTTACCTCTATTTGGAAAAACAGAACACCTTTACATTGGAACTATCCAAGGTAACTATCTGCTGGTGGTTCGGTGGCCGATGACACAATGCAACACAGAACCCCAACTGCACCAGCCTGAACACTCGAGGCCTGCGGGGCTCACAGGTGTCAAGGACCCTCGCTCAGAGCCAGGGACCTAGCTGTGGGCTGCTCTTTCTTACCCACCCACAGCCCTGCTCTGAGCCAGGCCGTGCTGGCCTCACCAGCAGAGCAGATTCTGGATAATGAGCCATTGCCTCTGTGTCAAGGGCAGCCCTGGGACTCACGTCTCTTTCATCAGGGATAGGAAACAGCACAGCTGCACAAGTCCGTCAGCGCAGGGATCACTAATAGCTTTAAGAAGGAACAAAATACACATCCCACAGCTAAAAGGAAAGGAGGCTCCAGGCCGAGGTGCGGACCACTCTGGGGAGAGGCCCCAACAAAGACACCTTTAATAGAACGACTGTCAGCTAACTTCTGCAGCTGATGGGGGTGGGTCATGCCCAGGCTCTGCCCCCAGGGAGGCCTGGCCTCCCACAGTCCAAGGCAGCATGGCCACGTGGCCTGACAATGAGAATGCCGTCAGAAGCGGGGAGCCCCGAGTTTACCGGGTTGCCAGTTCCAATACAACATTTGCTGACAGAAATATCAAATCCATTAATTACACATCTACCAGCAGGCAGCTCCCTCCCTGCTTCGCCCACCTCACCGATCTTGTTCAGCAAGGAGCAGGCTGCTGGACAAGCCCGAGAAGAAACCCACTGTCTGATTATTCAGCGTTTGTTAAGACTGGACGTGGTACCTTTGATAAATATTAAACCCAGACTCGGCAGAGAAGAACCAGAGGGGGAAAAAGCCAGCCCCTACCTGCCCTACCCCACAGCCACCAGAATAAACGTTTGGAAGACCTTAGAGAAAGAGAAAAATTTGCTTCCACTTTTTCTCCTCCTGGAAAAAGATGGACATCGCACTTAATCATTTCACGCCAGTTTCTTAAGTTACCAGCTTGGGACTTGCTCATATTTGGAGTCAGGGAAGGTGTTTTCCTCGTTCTGCCTCTGTGCCTGCTGTTCCCTTTTTGGCAGTGTCCTTGAATTTTTCTTTTTTCTTGCCAGGACCAAGCTCTCATTGTATTGATATTTAAGACCCAGGTCCAGACTTCAATAGTAACAATTTTTCCAAAGGAGAGGAGGAGGCAGCCCGCTTCCTTATTTGGCTCATGGGATATTATAAACCCTTAGGCTCCCTGGACGGAGACGTGGATACTTTAAAAGTACTGAGTCCCCAAATCACAGTGCCCCAGGGGAGGCAGAGGAGGAGCCTAGGGAGTCCATGAGTCAAGTGCCCTCTGTGGAGGCGGAGACCGCAGACCCCGGTTTTATGATCTGCTGGGTTAACTTCCCAGCGTCTCATGTAACCAGCACCCATGTGCAGGAAACCTGCTTTTCTTTTTCTCCCAGGGTCACCAATCTCAAGAGTCTCCAGTTCTGATCTTGGCCTCTTCTCTCTGCCTGTGGATTTCACCATCTTGTCTCTTATTCCCATACAACGGTTACTGTCTATCTGTTAGCAAGGATCCATCAACTACAAGTTTGGAATTCCACACTTTATAGGTTACAGGCTTGTAGCTACATTGTAACGGGGGTTTCCTTAAGCATGTGCTTTACCCCGAAGAATGAAGTCCACTCCAGGCGTGGTGGGTGAGCTGGCAGGTTTATCTGGGCAACAGGCTGCAGGGTGGCCTCTTTTGTGCCAGGCTGCCTGCACCGGTAAGTCCTATGTCTCAATTTCCTCGTCGCCTAATCCCCGTGTGGATCCCCCTTCTGACTCTGGGAACCCCCCTGGGATCTGGGGAAAGCAGTGGCTGACGGTGGGGAAGTTCTGCCTGGGACAGGAAGTGACGTAGGCAAGCCCAGCAGGAGCTGGGTCCGCAGGTGGATGGCAGCCCCCCTATTTCCCGGTTGTGCCTGAGGGCTCAGCCCAGGAGAAAGTAACTGGGCACAGGAAGAGAGAGGCACTACAGAGCAGGGTTGGGGGAGGTTCTTTTTCCTTCTAGAAACCATCAAATACCATCTCATGGAGCTGACTAGCTGCAAGTAGAAGGGGCCTAAAAAATGATCTGAACCAACCTTTCTTCTTCTTCTTTTCTTTTTTTTTTTTTTAAACAGATGAGGGAACTAAGGCCAGTGAGACTTCCTGCATGCACTTGGTAATGGCAATGCAGGGAAGAGAATCTGGAAACTCCTGTGTCTACCTCAGGATGCTTTCTGTGGCAGCACTCAGCTTGCCCCAGTTTTTAAACACTGAAAATTGTTATTTCAATGTTAGGAACACTGAGTCCTTCCCTCTTAGATTCTTAACCCATCGTGACTCTCCAGTGATGGACAGGAACTAAATAAGTGGGCAGTGGGCCATCTTCCCTGTGGCCTGTGGGTTGCCATAAAGATGGGGGAGAGAAGCAGCGTCCTGAGACCGTGGAAGGCTCCGCAGGGGCACGTGGGACTTCCCTGGTTTGAACAGCTATCTTGGCAGTGGAGAAGGGAATCTCTGTATCCTGACATTTGAGATGGGAGAGTGGGGTCCAATCCCGTTTTATGGGGTGGAAAGAAAACCTACAGAGCACACCAACCAGAGATTAGTCAACACTCAAACTTAAGGCAAATTCCCCAAAGCACTATGATTATGGGTAGGGATGCCTAGAGGTTGCCCCTAGTCCCTGCAGGCAACGTTAAGAAGAAAGGACACTACCTCTGTACCGTCTCTCCTGCCAACAGGAACTCGGACTGCAGAGCGGACTCAGTGGCTAGTTCTAGACTATAAGGAACATGCCCAAAGGCACATGTGTGTAACCTTTCAGGGGATGCCATCATGTCCAGGTAATGGCAGAAACTCAATCAGCACTTGCCAGGTGAATGGACACGTGCTTGTGTGGGTTCCCCCAAAGCAGTGGCACTTTACATCTGAACGCAGAGGGACGGTCAGTCTTGGGCACAAGCCCCAGTAAAGTCCATGCCAGTGTAACAGCTGGAAGAAGAAACCACTTCGAAGGGGTGCTCTGTTAGCCAGCCACCACCCAGCTGCCCCTCTGGCCCCGACATACCTTTCTCAGCTCGTCCTTCTCCCGGGTGTGGGCGTCCTCCAGGACCTTACGCTCCGAGTGGGCCCTCTGCAGTTCTGTCCGCAGGCTCTCAACCTCCTCCTGCAGCTGCGGGCTGCTGTCCCCACCCTGGCTCTGCTGGTAGCAGGCCAGCTCCTCCTTCAGCTTCTCTACCTCCGTGGCGTGTGTGGAGGTGATGGCTGACAGCTGCTCCGACAGCATCTTGAACTCTTTGTTCTGGGAGAGCACCAGCAAACAGGGAGGGAGGAAACAGAGGTGGAGAGCAAGGTTAGTGGGACAGGAACAAACATGAAGGCAATTAAAAAAGGGACTTCCAAGGTGGAATTAAACCTCACAATCACCGAACGCTTGAGTGCTTTCTTGGCATCTCCCTAACAAAACTCTACTGTGAACCTAGGAGAAATAAAGGAAAAGAAAAAACACCAGTACTGACATTCAAGGAGTGTTTAGGAGCTGTGACAGAGCTGGAAGCTGGCCGACAGTGGTTAGCCTTCTGTGTCTGGCTGGAGAGATCTCACGCCCGGTTTTTAAGTTGCAGGAACAATGTTTTTGGCTTCTTGGAACTGCAGCCTTTGCTTTTCAGGATTCCCTGCTCCTTCACGCAGGGCCCTCCTGTCCTTGGACTCACTGGCACAAAGAGCTGCAACCTAATCGCTGGCTCTGAGACAAAGGACCTCTTCAGCATCCCCTCTTCCAAGGAGGTCCTCCATGGGGCCTAGGGATCCCTCCCACCACCTGTCAGCTTATCCTGTAAGACTCTGACTCCAGAAACGGATGCCCTGGCAGAACCCGTCCCTGCCGACGAGGTACCCAATCATGTACCCACTCAAGCAATAGGTAAGTGAGAAGCATTCTCCCGGGTGCCTGGCAGAGGTACGGAGGGGGGACTCGGAGGCAGACTGTGGATGAGCTCACACAGAGGAAGCCCTGAGGACCCAGGGCCAGTGTCAAGTGCTAGTGTAAACATGGGCAGGAAGTGGTGCTGCAGTTGAGCATATCAGCTCAAAGTGGTTAGCAGGGAAAGTGCAGTGGAAGAAGCAGGGTTCTCCCAGTAACCAAGCAAGCAAGCAACAGTCCGTGACAATTCTTCATTGCTGTTCTCTGCAGGAGCTCCAAGTAGAACAGAGCTATTGGCTAAGCTACCAACAAGCTGGGGCGTCAGGAACCAATGACTAATTCACACCAGCAGTGAAGCTTCATGGGAAGCAGCGAGGGGCGGCAAAAGAACAGCTGTGGGACCCAGCACAACACCATGAATGCCGTGGGACCTTAAGGCTGAGACCCACTGTTGGTGTCCAAGCGGTACATTTCCCTCATTGATACAGCACAGAAAGATCCTCCCACAGTCTGTGGAAACCTCCCAGTTATTACCTGACATGCCCTCATGTCTGGTCTGACAGTCAGCCTTGCTCTAAGTAATCACAAATAAGAAATCCAATTAGGCAGCATCTGTTTAAAAACCCCAGTGCCATCTGCACTGCCCACCCAGCTCTGGGTCTCCCAGGAAGCTGAAGAGTCTCTGCACAAGGGGGGTGGGGTTCAGGGAGGGAACACGTGTTGGACTAGCCACCTTGACTTTGTTCTGCTCTGGGCGGGAAGCGAGGTTCCTCCAGGTGCTGCAGCCTGGGTCAGATCCCCGGAAACGTGGGAAGGAGGACGGGGCTGTGGAGGCCTCTAGATGGAGCAGGTGTGGGGTGTGGAGAGGTACACAAAGTGATGGCGACATCCTGCTATGGGCAGTGATGACACCCCAGGACCCTCATGCAAAGATAACATGTCTAGGAGGCCAGCTCTTTGCTTTCATTGACACGCACGCTGAGGCGGGGCTCTGGGAAGTTGGGGAGTTAAGAGACTGGACCCAGACAGACCTGTGCTCAGACCGCAGCTCTATCCTGATCAGCTGCGAACGTGTGGTCAGGTCATTCCTCCTCCCGGTGCCTGGCTTCCTCATGTGTGAAAGACAGATAACTGTAACTCCTTCCTCACAGGGTTTTATCAAGGCTCAGGGAGATTAAGGGCTTCCCTGGGGCCCGGCACCAGGGGCACAGTTAGTGCTTGATAAAGGGCAGCTTCTTCATCATTCAGTTCTCTAGGGACCCCCTGGGAGAGATGCTACGAACTCTTTGCCGGCCGCCTGGGGAGTGGGTGGGAGATTCCTAACAGCGGCACATTTCCTGTTCCGGAGGCATGGTTTTAGAAAGGAAGACCCCAGAAGGGCCCAGCAGTTTCCTGCCTCATCCTCATGCCATGGAACCCATGGCTGTGCAGCCAAGCCTGGCACAGGGAGTGGTGAGGGGCACTTGCCCCTCATAGACCCCGGAAACCCTCCCTGTGACGGCAGGCCAGGCTCCCTGGAGCTGCCTTTGTCAGTGTGACTCGAGACCCGGCCAGCTCTGTCCTCCAGCGAGGGCCTTTTCCTAACAGCAGCGGGCTGGGGATTTCCATATGGACCCCTGTTCTCCTCGAGCTCCCCAGACATCCCGAGAGGATGCTTACTCTGCACCACTGCTCAAGGGCACTGTACTACATGATTCACATCTATTAACTCATTCTCTAGTCACAAAAATCCTATGTAGTAAGGCTGATTAATATCTCCATTTCACAGTTGAGAAAACTGAGGCACAGAGGACATAAAACTGTAACTTGTCACATACGATATTTCAAATGTACATGGATGAAAAATAAAATATTAACTAATGTTTACCGAGTGTGTACTAAGTACACTGAATCAAACTGATTGAAAAGGTTACTGACTTGTAAATAAGTTCATCTGTCCCTTTTTTTTTTAAGTTTCCACATGTAAGTGATATCATATGATATTTGTCTTAGAAATAGAGTCACAAATGTAGAAAACAAACTTATGTTTACCAGGGGGGAAAGAGGGGAAGGAGAAATTGGGAGATTGGGATTGACACATACACACTACTGTATATAAAATAGAAAACTAATAAGAACTACTGTATAGCACGGGGATCTCTACTGGATACTCTGTAATGACCTATGTGGGAAAAGAATCTAAAAAAGAGTGGTTATGTGTGTATGTATAACTTATCCACTTTACTGTATATCTGAAACAAACACAACATTGTAAATCAACTACACTCCAATAAAAAATTTTTTAAAAATAGGAAAAAAAAGAATCTTAATATGTTGTAAAATAAATAAATAAATGAATAAATAAATAAACAAATAAATAAATAGAGGTTACTGACTGAATCCATACATTTGCATCATATTTTCATATATCAAATAAAATATATTTAAATATAGCCTTATACTCATAAAGGTCTAAGGAACTTGACCCTCATTGTAAAAATATTGTTAGCTCAACTGGCCTTCTCACTCTCCACGCTGTGCTTGAATAAAGCCAGATGGATAGAGCCAAGTTCATAGGTTACATCATTTTGGCTGAAAAATGTCACACCACAGGCCTACACAGGAACACTGCAAGAAATCATCCCAGGAACTGTCACTGAACTTACTGCTGAAGGATACTGTGAAGGATGTGGTTTATTACATCAGATTCTGAAAACCCACAGGATACCTGTCTCAGCACCACGGACAGCTCCAAACCCTCCTCAACTCTTTCAACAGCTCTCAAGGGATCCTGTTCCCTTCTTTCTGTTTGCTTGGGAGCTTCGTGCTAAACTTGCATCTTGTCTCTTCAGTTGGGTGCACAAAACCTTAAACATGAATTTGGGGCACTAACCTTACCCTGCTTTTATCTTTCAGTTTCCTCCTTTGCTGACTTCTTGGCAGTGGGGATACTTTTTAAAAAAAGCTTCCCCTTGTGATTCTTCATTGCAGTCTGGAGCTGGAAACCACTTTATTAGCCACTTTATGGCATCAGTGAATTTTTGAGCTAGAAGTTAGAGATCTTAGGCCAATTGTCTCTGAGGAACTCAAGGCCTAATCAGAGATTCGGCCATAACCCCAAACTGTCAGCTCTGGTTGCAGGTATAACTGAGACAGAACTCAAACCTCCATCCAGCTGGGACTTTGTCCACCACACCTCATGCTGCTCTGACAAATACTCTGGGATGCCTTCGCCTATGTTGTTCCTGGCACACGTGTATCCTTTCCTCCTGGCTAAGAACCCTGCATGTCAGGGGAGCAGCTGCCTGAGCTGTCTCCAGCCATAAAGAAAGAACAGAAACCCATTCATTTACAAAGGCCAGCCCTGCCTGCTAAGAGACTGCAATAAAACAAGTCCTGGTGCCACGGATTACGCTGCTGACTCCTCTCGTGACACAGCACCACACGTGTTCTTTGACACTGGGTCACACACCCCACTGTCCAAGGACGACGCTGTCTATGAGAATGAACCCCAAACAAAGCTAAGGGTCTTCCTTGTTCTGAGGAATTCTCACATGTCTGAAGAATCCCGTAATATGCAGATATCCTAAAATTTGGTTGGAGGCAGCAGAACATTCTTTGGAACCAAACTGCCAAATTTCAATCCTAGCCATGCTACTTACTAGCTGTGTGGCCTTGCGGGCTACTTAACCTCTCTGTGCCTGTTTAAAATGGGAATAATGTTAAATCTCATAGGGTTGTGGTAAGGATCAAATGAGTTGACACATGAGAACAGCGCCTAGCACACAGTCAGGCAACATGGGGAGGGACACAAGAAAGCAAGATCTAACCCACCCCCTCCTGCCTCTTCTCCTTACCCTCTGCACACAGGGTAACACCTGCCACTACTCACAGATGTTTGCCAAGCAGGAAGCTGAAGGCAAAAAGCTCTTTAAAAATAGGCCTTTTAAATCTGCTTCTCTTTGATGTTCCAGCACATGGAGTATAAAATACCAGATTTATTCTTAACCTCTCAAGTCAACTTGAGAAATCAGCAATGCCAATGCAGGGCCCTATGGCTGGAACCTAGGGCCGAGGCGGCAGGGCAGTACATGGGGCTCCTGGCAGGGTGCAGCAGTGCCAACAAAATCTGCTTGTCCCTCTGACTATACCTTGCTCAGAAGGTTAACTGGCACAATGTCTTTCCTGGCCAGTCATCAACAGCCATAATAATAATAATAATAATAATGGCAATGATAATAATAATACAACCCTAGGTCCTCCTTGTGATTGTGTTTTCCAAATGGCTGATCCCAGAGTACAGACCTTTTCTTATCCACTCCTGATGCTCTGGGTAGATATGTCTTCCTCCCTGACCTGACCTATCACTGTAGGCCAACCAGGGCCAGGTATGTATTGAGTGTCCTCCACCCTGCACTGAGCTTTCTGTCTTGCTTCCCCACTAGGGAGCCAAGCCAAAGAAGACACCTGTAGAACTCACATAGAGACAGACACCCAGGGCCACAATTTCTTCTCCAGAAGCCGTCTTTTGCAAGAACAGAAAGGCAGGAACATTTAACCACTTTTGGGCTCCTGTTTAGGGCAGCTGGTTTAGGTGTAAAATGGCTCATTTATTTTCTTGCCCTATTGGGATCATGAGAAGCTTAAAAAAGTGCCTAGCATAGAATAGGTACAATAAAACCACTGACTGCCAAAGCCCTGCCTGGTGGCCCAACTCCAACTGTCTTCCTCCACACCACATACCACACGCCTTCAGCATGTTTCCCCCCTTCCTTTGCTCCATCTTCTTCTTTCCTTTCTCAGGAGGCACCTGAAACCCTCCAGGGCATTGCAAGAGCCTGGTCCTGAGGCCATTAATACCTTACACGAGCAAGGTACCAGTGAGCCTGCTTTCAACTCTGGAAACCCATCTTAAGCCACGACACGGGAAAGGACCGACACTTTAGTGACATTTGGGGTTAAAAACACCAGCATCACCCTCATTATGGCTGTGGGATCAGAAGACCTGGGCTGGAGTGCTGGTTCTGGCACTTTCTAATTCTGTGACCTTGGCCAAGTGCTTGATGCCCCCGATCCACAATTTGCTTGTCTGTAAAATGGCCTCACGAAGTCTTGTGGGGATCAAATGAGAGCTCCCTGGGGAAGCCATGGGTCTCTCTCAAACATGCCCCACAGACCCACCCCCTGGGTGGGAGCTCAACACACCAACCTGGTCGTCGATCTTCCGCTGCAGCTGGACCACCTTGTTCTCCATGCCCACGTTGAGGCGTTTTAGGTGCTCTGCTGAGCGGGCCTCAATCTTGAGGGCCTTCAGCTCCCGCTTGGCCTTGAGCCTCCGGAAGCCGCACTGGATGACAACGGCCGCGCCCCGAAGCCGCTGGAAGCACCTGCGAGCCAGCCAGCTCCGCACGTGCTTCTGGATGATGGTGGCCTTGTGCTCCCTGAGGACCTGGCAGGGGACAAGCACACACCTGTGGGTTTGCACTGCAGGACGGGAGGAAGGGGCTCATGTACTGCTCTGGGGAGAGAGCCAAGGTCAGCGAGAGACAGCCTCCCTATGGCTTAGGGCTCTGGTGGCCATTTATTTTATGAACAACTTGTAACTAAGTTGGCAGCCTGTGTACCTACAGGAAATGAGCTGTCAAACTCTCCTTTCTAGTTTTTTGTTTTGTTTTTTAACTTTTTATTGGTTAGGAAACCACAGTCTAAAAACCTCAAAGTTGGAGGGGCTTAAACATTATCCAGCTGATAAGCCCCCCGTTCAACAGATGTGGATCCCCTCCTGGTGACGGTGAGCGGGAGAGATGAAGTGACACTGTCGAGTGAGGTTGCTGAGTGGGTTAAATGGCTTACAGTTACAAACCTGGCTTGCAATTCACTGTTTGTGTTTTTTCCTATCCAGTTAAAAAACCACTCAGAAAATCAAAGCATCATCAGTGTTCTCACGCTAATGCCCTGCAAATAAGTATTTGTGGAATGAATAAATAAACATGTTGAAAGACTAACATGCCCAGTATCACAGCTCTGAGATGAGCTGGGTTCAAACCCTAGTGCCTCCGAAATGCCACCTGTCCCATCCATGGTGACACCACACAGATGTCACCAATCTCCCAGGAATATTCACAGCAGCTTTTCCCACGGGCCCGGGGGTGCTCCATCTGGTGCCTAACCACGTTTGCTTTTTCATTATCAATGTAACACTTTATAGTTTTATTACCGAGAAAATCACACCTTCTCTGATCATACATGAGGTAGATGTTCATTTTAGGAAAACAAAAGACCATTTTAGACATTTCGTTCCAACCCATCTTTCATCTTAGCATTGAGCTTCAGTTATGCGGGGGTGATCTGGTGGATGGGGTGTGTCCTGACGTGGGGCTACCTAACTGGGTCTTTCAGCTTCATTGGATAATGGCCCGGCAGGCAGGAGGTCAGGGTCCTTCTCCTGACCTCACCTCACTGGGCTTCGGGCTGCTAATCAGTTAAATGGAGGAGCTAGCCTGATGACTCCCAATACTTCCCCCTTCTCTCAAGTCTGTGTGAGCCCCAGATAGGTCACCAGACTCTGCCATGGGCTGACCGAGTGCCCTTGGGCAGGTGAGTCAGCTGCTCCAAGCAGCTCACAGCTCTTGAAGGGGTACAATGATACGCACCCTTTCTACCTGTGATACTTAATATGTGTCAACTTGACTGGCCACGGGATGCTCAGGTTAAAGACTGTTTCTGGGTGTGTCTGCGAGGATGTTTCCAGAGAGAGAAGTATTTGAGCCGGTGGGCTCAGTGAAGAGGACTGCCCTCCCCTGTGTAGTGGGCATCATGCCATCCACGGTGGGACTAAATAGAACAAAAGGTGGAGGAAGGAGGAATTCGCCTTCTTCCTGCCTCACTGTTGAGCTGGGACATTTCGTCTCATCTTCTCCTGCCCTCAGACTGGATGTGTACCATCAGCTCCCTTGTCCTGAGGCCTTCAGACTTGGGCTGAATTACACCCCTGACTTTCCTGGGTCTTCCAGCTTGTAGACAGCAGATGGGGGGACTGCTCAGCCTCCATGACTGCACGAGCCACTTCCTCATAATAAACACACACACACACACACACACACACACACACACACACACACACACACACACACACAGAGATACACGCATCTCCTATCGGTTCTGTCTCTCTGGAGAACTTTTGAGACACTACACCTCATGAGACTTTGGTTAGGATTCAGTGAGAGCAGACTTGTGAAATTACTTAGAAAAAAGTTAGAAGCGCCCAAGAAACCTTTATGTTGGTGCCAACCCATTTGCTGCTGCTTAGTTCTGAGTTTACAGCCTGAGTCCCTCAGGGTGGCTACACACCTGGTGGTAGATTCTCCGTACAAACATGCCCCGAGCGAAGGCCTGGATGACGACGGTGGCCCTGCGGACCCTCTGGTAGGCCTGGTGAGCCCTCCGCATGCGGTACTGCTTCTGGAGCACCACGGCCGCCCGGGTCCTCCGCAGATGCTCGGCCAGTCTGGGGAGGGAGAGAGTGGTGGGCCAGACTGACGGAGGCCTCTGGGTCACTCTTGAATGCGAGCCCCTCCCCCCCGGCCCTGCCTGGACTCCACAAGGACAAGCCAACCCTCATCACCGTTACCGACTGTAGCAAGGCCTTGGGGACTTGAGGCTCAGCTCAGAACAGCAGAATTGGCTTCCTCCGTCTTGTGCAAAACGTCTTTCCACATATTTACAACGCAGTCTAAGTCTGATCAACTCTGATCCTCATCTGTCCACTCCCCCACCCGCAAGCCCCTCCTGCGACCTGGGCAGTCCTCAACATCACATGTTCACACCCCTGTCTGGTCCCTGGAGCTCATCGGGTGTGGAGAGGTCAGGAGCCATGTCTCAAGCATCCTTGTACCCCTACATCCAGTACAGGGCCTGGCGTAGTGGCACATGGTTAAGTATTTGCTGAATGAATAAAACCTTCTCAGACCTGCAGCGACCCCTCTTTGTTTTCTCATTTCCCAGCCCGTTCTGCTGGGGATACACTGCACATGGGCATCTACTTTCCTCTGTTTCATTTCTGCATTCTCCATCTCACCCCTCAAGACAGACATAAAGTCAGTCCAACACTTTTTACCCTCCTTCAGGGCTTTGTTTGGTATCAGGCTCATAGCGAATGCTCAACTAGAGAGTCAGAATATTAAAAGCTAGAAAGGACCTTGGAAATCACCTAGCGCAGCTCCAGAGTGGGAGGTGACCCACTCAGCCCTGCTCTACCTGCTGAAATGAGTCCGGTTCCTGGTCCAGCTCTCCCTGAGCAGTCTCTCTAGAATACAAACACCCTGCAGGGAGAATGCAGGCCAGCTTGCTGCCCAAGTCAGAGCCCCCGGCACAAGGGTGCTCAGTGATGCCCTGACTGTGGATGATGACTTAGTGTTGATACTACTGACAACCTTCTCATTTCCATAGCTTTTGTTCCAGAGACCGTCTCTCAGCTCTTCACAGGTAAATTACTGGCGTTCATCATCTCCAGTTCTGCTCGGATAAACAGCTAAACAGCAAGGACAGGAGGGGGAGCTGGAGTACTCTTCTAACTTTATGGTACAAAGGGTGCCTGCCCTGGGCTTGTTTTATATATTCAAGCAGAGATGCCTGAGCAGCCGCTTGTGAAACTTTGGCTTCCAAATGCCAGGCTTCCTGGCAATGACCGTCATTTCTCCGAGGAAATCCGGATCTGCAGAGGTCACTGATTTTGAACTAGGGCTGGGTCCAAAATCTGATGAGCTGTGTAAAGGTCCGGGGATGGGTCTGGTGGCGGGGGTGTCCTCCACGCCCATCCCTCTGCTCTCCGGAGATGCTTATACCGCTTCAGCGTTTCGTCGCCAATGACATCACTGAGGAGGGACGTTTACAGTAAAGTAGCTTCTTCTACACGGTGCTGGGCTGGGTCAGGGCAGCCGACTGGCTTCAGGCTCTGCCCTGAGGTAGCTGCTTGTGGTCAGACAAGGCTCGCCCTCTCTGTGCTGGCTGAGTGCAACGACTCATAGAAGGGACCTCCCCGGGTCTCGCCAGCCCTACTTACCAAACTCCCAAGGGATTGTGAAATTGGTGGCGTAAATCACAAAGCTGAGTGTATGTTGACTGTGACAGAAAGGCTGAAATTATCTCTTTTTCTAAAAGAAGATTGTTTTACTTAAGAGTTTAAGCAAAGGGCAAATGGAGGTTTTGTGGGAAAACCAGCCAGTGCTAGCCTAGGACAGGGACAGACTGGGGGAGGCAAGAGACCTGGGAACTAGACCTACATGCTCAGGTGAGAAGGGCAGGAGAGAGAGAGGCCCAGCTGCTGGGGGAAAGCCGGATGCAGACAGGGCCCAGCAGGAACCACTCGAACTACCGGGGCTGAGAGAGGCCAGCCAGCTCGGAGCTGGTCCCAGCCCCCTGCCCCTCCACCCTCACCGCCAATCTGCTACCTTAGATGTGCCCCGGCTCAGCTCACCTGCGGGCCAGGTGTCCTCGGCAGTACCTCTGCAGAGTTAAGGTAGCTGCCTTCAACCTGCGGTATTTCACCTTCTGCAGCCAGCCCCGGACGGTTTTCTGGATCATGATGGTGGCTGCCCGGAACTTGTCAGCCCGAAGCTTCTCCAGGTAGGCCACCTGGCCTGCCCGGAAGAAGATCTTGGTGCGGCCAAACTGGAACTTGTCAGGATCCTTTACAAGGCAGGGAGGGGAGCTGGTTCACCATCTGTGAGCAGTAAGGGAAAGCACCCTACCACCCCAGGTCCTCTGACGCACAATTCCCTTGCCAGGTGTCACATGCTCCTGCTCCTTAAACAAATGCTGAGAGTTAGTGTGTTAACAGACCCCGAGCCTGTCCCTACTACTGGTCAGACACTGAATGCAGCAGTGAAAAAGATCCCTGCCCGCCAGCAACTGACATCGCCGTGAGGGCAGCCGGACAAGCAAACAAGGACACAGTACATTTCAGGCAGTGCTGAAGATTACGGAGACAATAAACTGAGGGCTGGAGGACGGGATGGAGATGTTGAAATAGGCTAATCGAGGAAGGCATTTCTATGGAGGTGATGTTTAAGCAAAGGCCTGAACGAAGTGAAAGGAGGCAGGTGTGGGAAATTACGAATATATTGCAAATAACCCCCAAATACATTTTATTTGGTTTCTAACTATGTTGTGAGGTTTTTTCAGACATATAATTACTATCTTTAATTACATCTATTCAGGTTGAAGTTAACTGCCCTTCCCTGCGCTCACCCTGGTGGATAAGGGAAGATGACCCAGCCACGTGTATGCGGACGAGCCTGGGCTACAATATTCGATAGGTAACTCACGATAATTTTGCTCCCTTGGCATGCAGACCATAAGGAGGAGATAATGAGCCAAGGTCTAAGGAGAACACACACGAGAATACACTTCACGTTGACAAATGGCTCTGAAATAATGCTGAGTCACCACTCTTCACGGCCAAGCCCTGGACGGCTAACGGGAACCTGGCTCCACGCACAGGAAAGCCAGGCTGCCTGAGCCATGGCTGAGCTGGGACACAGCATCTGGCTAGACCGTCACTGACTGTCCCCTCCATGGTCGGGCTGCCGGTGAAGCTGGGAGGAGCGAGCTGCGAGGCCCTGGTTCTCATCCCTGCATCTGCTCAGGGCCCTCAGCTCACGCCGGGAGGAACAGGGGCTCGGCTGGGCGGGGAAGCTCTGAGGCGGCCGAGGCCTTGCCTGCATCACTGCCCTGCTGGGGAGACTCCTCTTCGGTGAGCAGGGCTCCAGAAGCAAAAGGTGGGCGGCTCAGCCCTCAGTCGGGGGACAAGCCTGGCTACTGGGCCTTTAGCAGAGCTAGGGCCTGGGGGGTGCCTGCTGCATCTCAGGAACCACAGTACACAGGCTCCGTTTCCTATTCTGGAAAAAACCACCATGGAAAGGGCAGTCTGGTTCACAGAGCCACAATTTTTACAAATGAGGATCTCTCTGAAGGTCCTGCCTGCTACAGCCATCACCACTGCCCTGATGGCTGCACTCCCCTTCCCCCAGGTGTCTTGAGAACTTCTACCCCAGGCCTGCTTTCTGTAACCCCTAGAACTGGCTATACTCTTCACATACCAATCAGAGGTTATCTTTTGAGAACCCTTCTCCAGTAATCAGAGACTGAGGGAGTAGAAAGGAATCTTAGCAATCTACCCCAAGCCACTGCTTTTATTTTTACAGATGCCTAGAATGTTGAGGTGACTTGCCAAAGGTCTCACTGAAAATATCAAGGAATAGAACCCGAGACCCAGGACTCCCAGACCAGAGGTCTCTTACTACACCACGCCGCTTCTGTAATACCACCTCCTTCTCATACTCCTCACATACATATTTCCTCACGCTCTCTGGGTCTCAGGAGATGCTTGTTAATATGCTCCTTCACTGTCAGGATGAAGGTTCAGGTTTGCATGACGGCCAGTGATGTCTATAACCACACTAGATGACCATCTGTCCTGGAGGGCAGGGCCCACCTAGTACACTCTTTCAATAACCCTCACACTGACCACTCCAGGTTAGTACCTAGGAAGAACTCAATAAACATTTGAGGAGTTAAAGAAAAAAAAATTCAGGCTAAAGATGGAGGTATTCCTACAATCCTTGCAGGATGAGACTATCAATCGTGAGCAACCTCATGGTGCAGCCCCTGGCCCGTGGCTGCCGGCCAATGGATGTGGCCGGTGAGCGCCTACTGCCTGGCCTACAGGCCGCCTTCGTCACTGCTTCTCTCCTAATCACTCTGCTCTAAAATGTACTATGACATAAATCACAGCAAGATCCTTGATGGCCCACCTCCTAGAGAAATGGAAATAAAAACAAAAATAAACAAATGGGACCTAATGAAACTTCAAAGCTTTTGCACAGCAAAGGAAACCATAAACAAGATGAAAGACAACCCTCAGAATGGGAGAAAATATTTGCAAATGAAGCAACTGACAAAGGATTAATCTCCAAAATTTACAAGCAGTTCATGCAGCTCAATAACCAAAAAACAAACAACCCAATCCAAAAATGGGCAGAAGACCTAAATAGACATTTCTCCAAAGAACAAATACAGATTGCCAACAAACACATGAAAGAATGCTCAACATCATTAATCATTAGAGAAATGCAAATCAAAACTACAATGAGGTATCATCTCACACCACTCAGAATGGCCATCTTCAAAAAATCTAGAAACAATAAATGCTGGAGAGGGTGTGGAGAAAAGGGAACACTCTTGCACTGCTGGTGGGAATGTGAATTGATACAGCCACTATGGAGAACAGTATGGAGGTTCCTTAAAAAACTACAAATAGCACTACCATACGACCTAGCAATCCCACTACTGGGCATATACCCTGAGAAAACCATAATTCAAAAAGTCATGTACCAAAATGTTCATCGCAGCTTTATTTACAATAGCCAGGACATGGAAGCAACCTAAGTGTCCATCAACAGATGAATGGATAAAGAAGATGTGGCGCATATATACAATGGAATATTACTCAGCCATAAAAAGAAACGAAATTTAGTTATTTGTTGTGAGGTGGATGGACCTAGAGTCTGTCATACAGAGTGAAGTAAGTCAGAAAGAGAAAAACAAATACCATATGCTAACACATATATATGGAATCTAAGAAAAAAAGATAGTCATGAAGAACCTAGGGGTAAGATGGGAATGGAGATGCAGACCTACTAGAGAATGGACTTGAGGATGTGGGGAGGGGGAAGGGTAGGCTGTGACAAAGTGAGAGAGTGGCATAGACATATATACACTACCGAACATAAAATAGCTAGCTAGTGGGAAGCAGCCCCATAGCACAGGGAGATCAGCTCAGTGCTTTGTGATCACCTAGAGGGGTGGGATAGGGAGGGTGGGAGGGAGGGAGACTCAAGAGGGAAGACATATGGGAACATGTGTATATGTATAACTGATTCACTTTGTTATAAAGCAGAAACTAACACACCATTGTAAAGCAATTATACTCCAATAAAGGTGTTAAAATAAATAAATAAAATAAAATAAAATAAAATAAAATAAAATAAAATGTACTAAGCACGTTCCTGGAGAGGGCAGGGAGCTGGAATGTGCCATTTTAGTCTAACGTGTGGCTTTGCCGAGTCTCAGTTGCTTGAAGTCCCAAGTCACTTAGCATTGGTGACCAGAAGATGTGGTCCCCAAAAAAGGGAAAAAACAAACCAAAAAAGGAAATAGAAGGTCTCTAGGTAAGTCTTAAAGCACTGATCCTTATTCCATCTCTAAGAAGGGTAATTATACAGTGACATTAATTAATCAGTCAGACTCAGCGGGTGATGTGGTTTAGACTGTGGGGGCTCCTGAGTCGCCTTGGGCAATTTATATCAGCTGCCCGTGCCTCAGTTTTCCTCAGCTGTGAAATGGGCATCATGTTGTATCTTTCTCGTGAGGAAATGTTAGGATGAGATGAAGCGTGTGAAGCAGTTAGAAAAGTGTCTGACTCCTAGTAAGTGCTTAATAACCGTGAGCCACTGGTGGCAGGATTCATCAGGACAAGCTCATGTCACCCATGCAGCCACCTGCACAAAGAGCAAAAGAGCTCACAAAGAGCTCACATCAGAGCTCCTGTGATGACCAGTTATTGTGCTAGGAACAAATGACAGTGGGGCCCTTGCCATTTAGTTGTTCAGAGTCTGGTGAAATGAAAAAGAAGCCCTTAACTACAATACAAGGGGAGAAATGCAAAAATGGAAGACAGAAATTGAGAAGTGTTAGCCAGTGACTAACTCCGACTGGGAGGCTAGGAACAGGCTTCAAAGATCAGAAAGCATTTTAGAGCTCAATCTAGAGGGAAAGTAAAACCTGGCCGGACAGGTAAAAGAAGGAAAAAGCACTTCAGGCAGAGGAAACAGTACGTATTCACATACTTTAGGGAATTCACCTGTTCACTCATTCCACAAATGTTTGGTGAGTTACTTCTGTGTGTCAGGCTCAGTACTCATAACTAGGGGAGAGTGTCAATACAAAGACCATCCTCTGAAAGAAAGGAGACACATCTGGAGCACAGGACAGCATGGTATGGGCTCAGAGAGCGCTGGATTGAGGAAACCAGGAGGGCAGAGTCGGCATGGAAGCTGGGCATTAACAAGCCAGCGGCCTGAGCGTATCACGAGCAGGACAGAGCAGTGGCACTCGGTCCTGCCAGTTGGAGGGAAGCAGAGTGGGGTAAGCTGAGTCAGCCAGTCGGACCTGGGCCCCCTCCAGAGTACCCTCTGTTTGGGAAGCAGCAGTTCTGCTGGAAACTTGGAGAAATCCAGGGAAGGCAGAGGAAGTGTGGAACTACAGTCTGGAGAAAGGAGAAGGCAGCCCCACGGCAGAGCAGGCTACTTGTGAGCCTTGATTACACGAAGAGGCTCCTGGTACCAGTAGAGAAGGAAGACTCCCGACGCTCCACGGCAACCAGAATCAGCTGACCCTGAACACATTTTTCTCACCCGTTGAAAGAGGACATGTTGAAATGTAAACACCGACAGATACACCACAGCAAAAACCTCAATTAACCAGAGTCCAGAGAACCAACTGCAACCTTCAATTAACGAGATTGTCATCCTTTTACTCTATGGAATATTTAGCACAGTACTCTGCACTGTCTGCAGCTACAGACTTGAGCTGCTAAGACAACGCTGAGGGTGACTGTGTCACTGTCACAGAATAACATATGACCTTAAAAGCGGATCACCTGGCAATGAGCTATACTCCAGACGAATAGATTTTCCTAGCAAAACAATACTTAGAAATTAAAAAATTTAGATGTAATTCTCTCACCTTCTTAAAGGAAGATTTTTGATATAATTTAGCCCTTTATTGAGACCATTAAGTACCATACTCTGCTGTAATCCCTGGATACTCTGGAACTAAGAAATATTCAAGGATCTGTCCCTCACTAAAGGCCCCCAAGAGCTCTGCTATAGTTCTCCAGTCCCAAGCGTCAGCTGTTGAGTTCAGATTGTTTCAAATAAAATGAAATCCCCTGCCTTATTTAAAACAAGCATCTGGGGGTGGGCCTGAGGCCGGCTCTGCAGTGAGGAAGCTACCAGAAGCACAGCTATCTTCCCCTCCGCTGGCTCCCAGGCTGTGTCCGGGCTCCAGAGCAGAGCCCCCGGGGGGGTGCACTGGTGCCGGCAGGCTGCGCTGTGGAGCCCCAGGCTTTGGGGAAGCCAGAGATCCCGGCCAGCAGCTTGTAGCCAGGAGCAGCCTCATCGTGACCCCCAGCGTGCTGTATAAACAATTTCATTTTCTATGTGAGCTGTGATGTGGGAAAGGCTAGAAAGTTCTCCAGGCAGGTGAAGGGGCTTCTCCTTTACAGTTGCTGACACAGGCAAATGGATTAATATCTCAGGAACAGTTTCAATACGAGGGGTGAAGACCAGAAAGGCAGTTAACACCTCCCCCACGCCCCTAATCCCAGGGCACCGCGCTGAGCCTCCCCTGGCGCCCAGCAGTCGGGCCGTGCGCGACTCACCTTAATGAGGCTCTCCAGCACGGACTTGCAGATGGCCTTTTTGTCTGTGTTGGCTAGCTCTTTCTTCTTGACCAGCACCCGATACCGGTTGTAGAAGTCATGGTAGGCCCACCTGGAGGGAAAACCAGTGCATCAGGGGACACATCCTGCCTCTCGGCCACACGAGCGCCATGGGTGATCTCAGACAGCGCCCCATGGGGTCAATACGCCTGGCACAAAGCCCTTCTTAGAGCAGCAAAACACGTTCCAGGGCATTCTGTTCTCCCTTGATGCCTTCTGAGAATTTCAGTGTGTAGTTAAGTTATAGAATCATGGCTGGAAGACTGAAAGAAAAAGGAAGCATTGGAGGCTCCCCTGGGAGGGCTGACCAGAGGCAGAACCACTCAGAGGGGGTTTCTGCCCCAAAACGTGGAGCTCCACTCCACTGCTGCTGGAATGGGGGAGCCTTACCTGGAATGCAGCTTGATTTTTCTTCTTATAAAACTAAAACTAATATAGCTCATTGAAAACTTTCTAATGCAGGAAAGCATATGTTAGCAAATAAAGAGAGGCCATATTCTAACCCCTGGAGATACACTGTTCACACATGTTGGTATAGTTTAGAAGGAGCCATTTTTCTCCCGCAAGTAGACTTTATGATTCCACACCACCCCCGCTGCTTATTAGAGTAATGCAGGCCCACTGTAAAGAAAATGTCCATCAACGCACATAAAATAAAGAGCACTTATAATTTCACTACCTTTTTTTTTTTTTTTTTTTTTTGCGGTACGCGGGCCTCTCACTGTTGTGGCCTCTCCTGTTGCGGAGCACAGGCTCCGGACGCACAGGCTCAGCGGCCATGGCTCACGGGCCCAGCCCCTCTGCGGCATGTGGGATCTTCCCAGACCGGGGCACGAACCCGTGTCCCCTGCATCGGCAGGCGGACTCTCAACCACTGCGCCACCAGGGAAGCCCTAATTTCACTACCTTTTAAGTAAGTGCTGTTCTGGTACATTCTGGAAGGAAATCTTTAAGAGAGCCTTGAGTTTATCCCTTGGCCTCTGAGGAGATCTCTACTTAAACAAATGCAGTCTTTTCAATGACCAAAGACGTCATTTTCCAGGCGGGCTCTGACCCTTTCTCCTGAAAGTGACCTCAGTTCACACGGACGCTCATATTCTCCTCGCTTCTCATCTCAGTTTTCAGGGGACGCTCACAGCCTTTGCGTGGAACTCATGTTCTGTTGCAGCACAATCCTACTCTATGGAGACTTTGAATTTGCAGTCTAAGTCCCTCTGAAGGTGAATTCGGCCCATCTGTCCCCACTCCTTCCGAGTCCTCGGAGGCATCAGGAGATGCTACACACACACTCTGTCTTGAGGTCCACATGCTGTCCACGGTGCCCATTTGGAAATCATGTAGGTGCTGCCTTGAGATCGTGTGTTACCATTTACCATCACCTGTGGCCTTGCTGAGCGACTGTCCAGTTACTCAATCTCCCTCATTCTAAAGTATTAATGCAGAATAAACGGATTGCATCCCTTCTCCTGGAGCACATTCGCTTTTAAAAGGGATCCTTTAGAAATTTTATCCAAAGAAATGAGTACTGTGGAATATCAGGGGCCACTGCGAGCTGCTCCCCTTGCCCTCCACAGTCGCATGCCAGTGTGGTCCTTGGGTTCCCCCTCCCTCCCAGGCCACCCATCTCCACTCCCTGGGACGAGAAGGAAAACAGACTGAGCTCAGAGCCTCTCCATGCCTTTGAAGACACTCGCCTGGTTTGGTGGAAGACTTCTAACACAGCCATGGGTGTCAGAGAAGGTGCAAATAACAAAATGGCTTTTTTTTCCATCTTTTTTTTTCTCTACATAAAATGGCTTGTGTCTTACCTTTTTTTAAATAACAGCTTGAGATATAACACACATACTGTAAAGATGTACCTTTTTAAAAGTATACAATTCAATAGTTTTTTAGTACCTTCACAAAGTCGTGCAACTATCCCCAATGTTGAATTCCAGAACATTTCCATCACCCCCAAACGAAACCCGACACCTAGTATCAGTCACTCCCTGTTCTCCCCTCCCCCCAGACCGTGACATCCACTAATATACTTTGTTTCCATGCCCTTTACCTTTTCAATGTGTCCTGTCTGTCACAAATGCAAGGTCACAGGGGAAAGACAGCATCTGTTCTGCTCGGAGCTGACCAGGTGTGCGCATGGCCCTGCTCCGCAGGCTCACAATGTGTGGGTTCCCCCCTTCGGGAGGGGGCGGCAGAGGGTGCTGGGATCGGGCCCAGGTAGTGTTTCTGCTGCTCTGTGCCCTTTGGGACCGTGAACCAAACCCACCTAATTACTGGAAATCTCTACCAGGAGGCTTTAAAAATGGAAACACTTATTATTTGCCCAGCTAAACGTTACTTCAATGATTTCAGTCAGGCACAGTAAATGTCAAGAAAACTCCGAAGCCCTGACCGACCTAATACTGGCGGCCCAGGAACAGAGAGCTGGATGGATAAGCTGCAAATTAGACGTGCATTTTTTTTTTTTTTCGGTACGTGGGCCTTCCACTGTTGTGGCCTCTCCTGTTGCGGAGCACAGGCTCCGGACACGCAGGCTCAGCGGCCATGGCTCACGGGCCCAGCCGCTCCGCAGCATGTGGGATCCTCCCGGACCAGGACACGAATCCGTGTCCCCTGCATCGGCAGGCCGACTCTCAACCACTGAGCCACCAGGGAAGCCCCATTTTGTTTTTAATACATGCAAAGGCTGTTGAATTTTTTCTAGGCTCTTTCTGCACCAGCCCCCAAGTTTTAAACATAGACCATTCCGTTTGCTGATACTTCCACGTGGGGCAAGATGGATCTGGGCAAGAATCCAAGAGAATGAAAAGTGTCCTTACTCCCCACGCCCACCATCAGTGTTTCACCCGGGTCATGCACTCCTTCCTGCCCGCCCAGCGGGGTGTGGGCTCTCCCTTCAAGGTGGCTCAGCACTTTCGGCGTGGCTTTCTGAGGCCACTTTCCACCTCCTGCAGTTCGGTTAGCCATGTCCTCATCTGTCTGGTTTCTCACTATGAGTTTGCAATTTCTCTGGGGAAATAATTAGAGCAGCGTTTCACTGGGCTAAAAACCTTCAATGCTTCTAATTTGAAAACCACTTACTGTTGACAGTTCTATAACTCTGGGAGGTTACAGGCTCCAGGAGATGACGAGGGAGTAGGGAGATGTGACCGCAATACAGAAAAAACTTGGAGGACGGGAGCAGAGAAGCCCGCTCTGACACTGACTGGCAGTGTGACCTTAGGCAAGTCACAGACTGGACACCTCACCTCCCCTGTCTGCAAGTGGAGAGAACATCACCCACCTCACGAGTACCTCCCAGGACTTCAGTAGCCAGTGAGTTCACGGATGTGGAGGGTTTGGAAAGCTGCTATGCTTCCTAAAGACCTAAGTGACTCTCCCTTCCCATCCAAGCCCTGCCCCATTTCTCTGAAAGGCTTCCTCAGATGCCTGCATCAAGGTGACACCCATGGGGGAGGAGGATGCTGCAGAGCGCAGCCCTTCCACAGAGAAGGGCTTGGGTGGGCGCTCCCTCATGGGGTACCACAACAGGGTCCAGGCAGGTACGTGTCCTTCACCAAAGGACCCAGAATCAAACGTGGATTCCGTTTTCTGTGGACCTCTGTGCTCTTAGAAATGAAATCTTCACAGGAAAGGCTCCCTCATCCGTAAGAGGAAAACCTTCCACGGGAATCTAAATAGAATATGTGATTCTTTTTCCAAAAGTAGAATTTCTTAACAAGACTTTCTGTTTTGGCCGGAACATCTGGATGGAGGTTTTCTGTGCCCATGTAAAAGTTAGGGAAGACCGCTTATTATCACCACAGGTACCCAAGGTTTCCCCTGGAGCTTACGTACCACGAAACCTCTCTCTCTCATAGCATTTGAAGTATTCCCGTTTCCCTGGGGGACACAGAGCTTTCTGCGTTGTACTGTGGATATTTTTTTGTACATGCTAGGTTCTCTGCTGGATTTGTGCCTCCGGCCAAGCTCGGATACGTCTTCCCATACTTTTTTTAAACCTCCCAGCGCCTATCATGCATGGTATCTTTACCTGCAGTCACTTACTACATCTTAAAAACTCGGTATTTTCTGAGCTTTAAAATGGCTGGAACCCAGTGTTAAACTTTTCTCTCTACCAGAGTTTCTCAAGGAGGGCAGGAATGGCTCTGGGGCAGACACTTCCTCAGTGTGTGGGACAGTTCCCCAGGACACAGAGCATCTTTCCACCCTTACCCACCACCCCTTCATTAAGATATGCAAAAATGTTCCCAAACATGTGTGGAATGTGTATAAGAGAACACAGTCCTAGTCCAAGGAACCTTAAGAACAATGGACCATGACTGCCATCCGCCTCTGCAGTGTGGATCTGCTTCCTCCGGTCCCGTGCCCCCCTCGTTGGGTGGCCCTGGAGACACCCTCTCCCAGGCATCTCTGTGGCCGATGGCCTGGGGGTGTCTTTTAAGCCCACCCTGGGCCCAGCTGCTCTTCCATTCTATTCCATATTAGCAGTGGGAGAAGAGCTCCCATCCTAAGTGTATTCCAGGCCTCAACTGTGGCCCCAACCCTGGGCTATGTGGAGTCGTAGGGGCCTCAGAGACAGGACTCACTCAGCCCTGTTCTCTCTGGATTCAGACTCGCATGCCAAGGGTCTGGCTGAATATCCCAGACTTTAATATTGTGTTTTCTCCGAAATTGAGGCCTACTTCACCCTATGTGTCTCTGGTCTGCTGGGGAGCAGGCATGCCAACCGGTAGAGCGGTCACAGCTGGGTGTGGGGAAAGCCCAGGACCTGTGACGGCTCCTGGGAAGAAGTGGGAGCAGGCATGGTGGATGAGCTGCCCCAGGTCAAGGGTTCAGCAGAGCCCACCAGTCTGGAAAGGTGCTTCCCCGTTACAAGCTCCTCAGGCCTCAAGACAGTGTGTGGTGGAGCACATGCAGTGGGGGGATGTTTGCTTGACTGAGTTCCCATCTGGAGCCTGATACTGTACCTAACATCTACACGTGGGGACGCCCCACAGAACACGCCTGCCTGCAGGGCCCCAGTGGACCAGTGTGTACAATGGGGTGGATCTGCCAAGGTGGCCGCACTTTGCTTCCTTCTCTTGGACAGGCTTCCTCATGCGGGGACTGGCTGGTATAGACAAGCTCTGAATCTCTCCAGTAAGACCAGAGTATGAGGCTAAGTCCCACAGCTTCTCTGACATCAGGCCACAAGAGGAATCCCTGAAGATGGCATGTCAGGTTATCACAAGGACCCCTAAGAAAAAGGTGACGAATCCATCAGGGCTTTTCAGGTCAGGATTAGGTGGGTTAACCTGTACTTTGACATACCTCACGGCCCTGTGACATTCAACTTAGGCAAAGATCCTGGTCATGCCGACACGGAACATAAGGGGTTATGCTTCTCTTCTAGTTTGAGAACCTTCAGGAGCCTGTGAGCTCCAGGGGCCGGGGGTGGGGGGCTGGTCCCCTCCAGTGTTTCACACACAGGCCAACAGACATTTGCGGGGCAGAGGTGTTTAGCCATGCTGAGATGCCCGTTAACCAGGACCAACAGAGTCTGTCTAGATACGAGTTGCAGAAACAATTTTCATGATAGACACCAAGCACCATACTCTTCTCTTGTTCTCTCTTTTGAGGAAACAACCTAGCGGAGAAATAAATGATGTTGCATGCAGGAGTTTTCCTTGGAACTGTATCAAGGATGGACCAAATTTTCCAAGGAACACAAGAGACCGAAGTCTGAGGAGAGGGCACTTTGTAGGAGACTCACAAGTGAAGGCATCCTTAACCCCTGGCCGTGTGGTATGACGACTCCACCCTTGCTATCTGTGAGGATTTAATCTGATCACTTAACTCTTACGGGATCTGTTTTGTCATCCTAAAATGGGGTGATACCCCCTTATCTTGCCTACCAAGAGTCAATATGGTCTTTTCGACAAATGGTGCTGGCACAACTGGTATCTGTATGCAAAAGGATGAGGTTGGACCTCTACTTCACATTATACATAGATTAACCCAAAATGGATTAAAAACCTAAACCTATAAAACTCTTAGAAGAAAACATAGGTGTAAATCTCTGTGACCTTGGATTGGGCAAACAATCTCAGAGAAAAAAATAGATACATTGGACGCTTGCTAAATGAAAAGCTTTTATGCTTCAAAGGACACCATCAAGAAAGTGAAAAGACACCCCACAGACTGCGAGAAAATATTTGCCAGGCATATATCTGATAAGGATCTAGTATCTAGAATAAGTAAAGAACTCCTACAACTCAACACCAAAGAGACAACTAACCCAATTAAAAAATGGGCAGGTGATTTGCATACCATTTCTCCAAAGAAGATATATGAACGGCCAATAAGTACATGGAAAGATGCTCAACTTCATTAATCATCAAAGAAATGCAAATCAAATCACAGTGGGATGCCACTTGACACCCATTAGGATGGCTATAACAAAAAAAGACAGACAATTATAAGTGTTGGCAAGAATGTATAGATATGGGAAGCCCCATCCATTGCTGGTGAGAATGTAGAATGGTGCAGCCATGCTGGAAAACATTGGCAGTTTCTTGGAAGAGTAAAGAGTTATCATATTACCCAGCAATCCTACCTCTAGGTATAAATAGGAGAAATAAAATATACATGCATACAAAACTATGTGCATGAATATTCAGAGCAGTATTATTCATACTTGTTAAGAAGTGGAAATAATCCAAATGTCCATACAAAAACAAGACCCATATATATGCTGTCTACCAGAGACCCATTTCAGACCTAGGGACACATACAGACTGAAAGTGAGGGGATGGAAAAAGATATTCCATGCAAATGGAAATCAAAAGAAAGCTGGAGTAGCAATTCTCATATCAGACAAAATAGACTTTAAAACAAAGACTATTACAAGAGACAAAGAGGGACACTACATAATGATCAAGGGATAGATCCAAGAAGAAGATATAACAATTGTAAATACTTATGCACCCAACAAAGAAGCAGCTCAATACATAAGGCAAATACTAACAGCCATAAAAGGGGAAGTCGACAGTAACACAATCACAGTAGGGGACTTTAACACCCCACTTTCACCAATGGACAGATCATCCAAAATGAAAATAAATAAAAAACACAAGCTTTAAATGATACATTAAACAAGATGGACTTAATTGATACTTATAGGACATTCCATCGAAAAACAACAGAATACACATTCTTCTCAAGTGCTCATGGAAGATTCTCCAGGATAGATCATATCTTGGGTCACAAATCAAGCCTTCGTAAACTTAGGAAAATTGAAATTGTATCAAGTATCTTTTCCGACCACAACGCTACGAGACTAGATATCAATTACAGGAAAAACTGTAAGAAATACAAACACATGGAGGCTAAACAACACACTACTTAATAACTAAGAGATCACTGAAGAAATCAAAAAGGAAATCAAAAATACCTAGAAACAAATGACAATGAACACACAACAACCCAAAAGCTATGGGATGCAGCAAAAGCAGTTCCAAGAGGGAAGTTTATAGCTATACAAGCCTACCTTAAGAAATAAGAAACACCTCAAATAAACAACCTAACCTTATACCTAAAACAATTAGAGAAAGAAGAACAAAAAACCCCCAAAGTTAGCAGGAGGAAAGAAATCATAAAGATCAGACAGAAATAAATGAAAAAGAAATGAAGGAAACGGTAGCAAAGATCAATAAAACTAAAAGCTGGTTCTTTGAGAAGATAAACAAAATTGATAAAACATTAGCCAGACGCATCAAGAAAAAAAGGGAGAAGACTCAAATCAACAGAATTAGAAATGAAAAAGGAGAAGTAACAACTGACACTGCAGAAATACAAAGGATCATGAGAGATTACTACAAGCAACTCTATGCCAATAAAATGGACAACCTGGAATAAATGGACAAATTCTTAGAAAAGCACAACCTTCTGAGAATGAACCAGGAAGAAACAGAAAATATGAACAGACAATAACAAGCACTGAAATTGAAACTGTGATTAAAAATCTTCCAACAAACAAAAGCCCAGGACCACATGGCTTCACAGGCGAATTCCATCAAACATTTAGAGAAGAGCTAACACCTATCCTTCTCAAACTCTTCCAAAATATATTAGAGGGAGGAACTCTCCCAAACTCATTCTACAAGGCCACCATCACTCTGATACCAAAACCAGACAAAGATGTCACAAAGAAAGAAAACTACAGGCCAATATCACTGATGAACATAGATGCAAAAATCCTCAACAAAGTACTAGCAAACAGAATCCAACAGCACATTAAAAGGATCATACACCATGATCAAGTAGGGTTTATCCCAGGAATGCAAGGATTCTTCAATATATGCAAATCAATCAACGTGATACACCATTTACACAAATTGAAGGAGAAAAACCATATGATCAACTCAATCAATGCAGAGTAAGCTTTTGACAAAATTCAACAACCATTTATGATAAAAACCCTCCAGAAAGCAGGCATAGAGGGAACTTTCCTCAATATAATAAAGGCCATATGTGAAAAACACACAGCCAACATTGTCCTCAATGGTTAAAAACTGAAACCATTTCTACAAAGATCAGGAAGAAGACAAGGTTGCCCACTCTCACCACTATTATTCAACATAGTTTGGGAAGTTTTAGCCACAGCAATCAGAGAAGAAAAAGAAATAAAAGAATCCAAACTGGAAAAGAAGAAGTAAAGTTGTCACTGTTTGCAGATGACATGATACTATATATAGAGAATCCTAAAGATGCTACCAGAAAACTACTAGAGCTAATCAATGAATTTGGTAAAGTAGCAGGATACAAAATTAATTCACAGAAATCTCTGGCATTCCTATACACGATGAAAAATCTGAAAGTAAAATTAAGAAAGCACTCCCATTTACCATTGCAACAAAAATTAAAAAATATCTAGGAATAAACCTACCTAAGGAGACAAAAGACCTGTATGCAGAAAATTATAAGACACTGATGAAAGAAATTAAAGATGATACTAATAGACGGAGTGATATACCATGTTCTTGGATTGGAAGAATCAACATTGTGAAAATGACTCTACTACCCAAAGCAATCTACAGATTCAATGCAATCCCTATCAAACTACCACTGGCATTTTTCACAGAACTAGAACGAAAAATTTCAGAATTTGTATGGAAACACAAAAGACCCCGAATAGCCAAACAGTCTTGAGAAAGAAAAACGGAGCTGGAGGAATCAGGCTCCCTGACTTCAGACTATACTATAAAGCTACAGTAATCAAGACAGTATGGTATTGGCACAAAAACAGAAATATAGATCAATGGAACAGGATAGAAAGCCCAGAGATAAACCCACACACATATGGTCACCTTCTCTTTGATAAAGGAGGCAAGAATATACAGTGGAGAAAAGACAGACTCTTCGATACGTGGTGCTGGGAAAACTGGACAGCAACATGTAGAAGAATGAAATTAGAACACCCCCTAACACCACACACAAAAATAAACTCAAAATGGATTAAAGACCTAAATGTAAGGCCAGACACCATCAAACTCTTAGAAGAAAACATAAGAAGAACACTCTATGACATAAACCACAGCAAGATCCTTTTGACCCACCCCCTAGAGAAATGGAAATAAAAACAAAAATAACAAATGGGACCTAATGAAACTTAAAAGCTTTTGCACAGCAAGGGAAACCATAAACAAGATGAAAAGACAACCCTCAGAATGGGGGATAATATTTGCCAATGAAGCAACTGACAAAGGATTAATCTCCAAAACATAAAAGCAGCTCATGCAGCTCAATATCAAAAAAACAAACAACCCAATCGAAAAGTGGGCAGAAGACCTAAACAGACATTTCTCCAAAGAAGATATACAGATTGCCAACAAACACATGAAAGAATGCTCAACATCACTAATCATTAGAGAAATGCAAATCAAAACCACAATGAGGTATCATCTCACACTAGTCAGAATGGCCATCATCAAAAAATCTAGACACAATAAATGCTGGAGTGGATGTGGAGAAAAGGGAACCCTCTTGCACTGTTTGTGGGAATGTAAATGGATACAGTCACTAAGGAGAACAGTATGGAGGTTCCTTAAAGAACTAAAAATAGAACTACCATATGACCCAGCAATCCAACTACTGGGCATATACCCTGAGAAAACCATAATTCAAAAAGTCATGTACCAAAATGTTCATTGCAGCTCTATTTACAATAGCCAGGACATGGAAGCAACCTAAGTGTCCATCAACAGATGAATGGATAAAGAAGATGTGGCACATATATACAATGGAATATTACTCAGCCATAAAAAGGAACAAAACTGAGTTATTTGTAGTGAGGTGGATGGACCTAGAGTCTGTCATACAGAGTGAAGTAAGTCAGAAAGAGAAAAAAAAGAAAATGGTCAGAAGAACCTAGGGGCAAGATGGGAATAAAGACACAGACCTACTAGAGCATGGACTTGAGGATATGGGGAGGGGGAAGGGTAAGCTGGGACAAAGTGAGAGAGTGGCATGGACATATATACACTACCAAATGTAGAATAGATAGCTAGTGGGAAGCAGCTGCATAGCACAGGGAGATCAGCTCAGTGCTTTGTGACCACCTAGAGGAGTGGGATAGGGATGGTGGGAGGGAGGGAGACGCAAGAGGGAAGAGATATGGGGACATATGTATAACTGATGCACTTTGTTATAAAGCAGAAACTGACACACCATTGTAAAACAATTATACTCTAACAAAGATGTTAAAAAATTTTAAAAAAATCCAAATGCCCATCAACTGATGAATGGGTAAAATAATACGTGGTGTATTCTTACAATAAAATAGTGTTATTTTAGCATTATAAAGGAATAACGTTCTGATGCATGCTACAAGATGGATGAACCTTGAAAATATTCTCCTAAGTGTAAGAAACCTGACATAAAAGGCCACATGTTGATCACATGTGTGATTCCATTTAGGTGAAATATCCGGAATTGGCCAATTTATAGGAAGATGATACTCATGCATGGGTTCTCAGTGCAAAGGTGACAGGGTGCTCACCCCGCCACGGATACCCCGTATTTGCCTCTCCCTTTATCCCCCACGTACGTCCTGGGCCTCTCAGGGGAACACAGGCTGAGACCCCAAGGTGGCCCTGGGTCTGAAGGTCGCTAAGCCCTACTGCAGGGGAAGGGAGACACAGGCCTTCCCCACTGGCTCCATGCTGGAGCCGAGACGCCAGGTGAGGACAGAGGCAAATCTAGGCGTCTCGCACTGCCCTCAGTCAGTCAAGTGGCTGCGGTTTACCAGGGGCCAACACTTCCCTCTGGGCGACAGCTGCAGGGCAGGATGCATCTAAAAATCACCTGGGAAATCTTGTCGAAGGCAGACTCTGAGTCTGAGGCGGCTCCTGGCTTCTGGGAACGCTTCCACGTGACTGTGATGTGCAGCCGTGGTCAAGAACTCTGTGTCAGACCCTGGTGCCCGGAAATGAGCACAGCGCTCAGGGGAGAAAGGGCCAGAACTAAGGGCAGGAAGAGCCGAGATAAAAAATTATTTTGCTGCAAAATAAGTTCTACATTCTTCTTTCTCGGTAGGATTTTTAAAAGCAAGGCGAGTAACTATGTGTCCGTTTGTTTAATCATGATTAAATAGGAAGGTGAACCAAGCAAGTTCTCAAGCCTCCATCCAGTTCTCCAATCCTATGCTACTTAGTCCCTATGGGGCAGGGGGGTGAAGCTGGGGAAGGAGTGGAAGTCTTTTCGGAAAGCACCAATGAGTTTTTCTGACGTGACTGTGAGGTAGAGTGAAGAGTTACGGTGAGTTTTTTTCCTAGGATATAAATACTGCATATTCAAGCAGCTCCCCTCTCCGCCACCCCCTCCACACGCTTGTTTTGCTTAAGTGGAATTTGCTTCACAATTTCTCCAGGACACAAAGCTGCTCTGAAGCCCCCCGAGGAGGGAGACAGGTGACTGCACAGGCGTAAGACACCTCCTGGGGGGCGGGGCTGGGAGTCAGGTGCTGGGGGACGAGCTTGTCTTCCTGGACAGCGCATTTATCACGGTGCTTTATGGACGTGATCATGGACATTTTTCTTAGCCACTGTTGCATTTCAACTTGAGTGATACATTTTCATTTTAAATCAGACTCACAGAGGGCCATAGTTCTTAGGGAGGATAAAAACAGACAGGTATACTGAAGCCTGAGACCGGGGTGAGGGAGCGCCAGAGGCCGCGGCTGGCCAGCGACTCTGCCTTCATCCTCTCTGGCTTGGTGGACTGTGTGGGCACTGGCATCTATTAATTTCGGAACAGGGCTAAGAGCTCCACACCCAGGGCATCGGTAGGCTGGATGCAGGGACCTGGCCTGAGATCCCAGCTGAAAAGGGCTGCTTTTGGCTCGGGCTCCTTGGGGAAGAGCCCTCTGGACATTTCATCACACGTCCCTGCCACCCTGGACCATGCGTTCCCTTTCCCTTTGCCATGTTCTTCCCTGTAAAGTGATACCTGCCCTGTGGTCACAGAAGGAGAAATGTAGGCAAATGTTATAAGTTGTAATCCCCGTAATCAAAGAAGCCATTCAAGTTTCCTTTGGAGACAGCTGTGCAAAGCTACGGCTGCCTGACGAGCTCACGCACGTGGCATCACCTGGCTGCATGCGTCTCAGCAGCCACGGAAGCTGAAGGCTTTTTGTGATGACCCTCTGGTCCCACGAAGGCTCCTCGAGTCAGGTCAACAAAACGACTGCTCACCTCTACACTGAGGAAGGACACGTGACACCTGTGTGTTTCCCTCAGTGGCAAACACCTTGACAGGCACACAGTATCCGTTAAACCTCGCTCACTTCACCCCCAGACACAGCAGACACACACCAGGCTTCTGGATGAAGCAGTTAGGCAGCATTTTGTTTTCAACCAGCGAGGTCACTCCACGTGGCTACCAAGGCTGGCAGGTACCCAAAATCAGGCCACGTGCAGAGCCAGAGACTCCAGGTGTGGCGGTTTGCCCCGCAGCCCTTCCCTCTCACCACTCACCTTCCAAAGAAATGCCACCCGAGGTGCTGTGACTTGGCGGTGGGGAGAAGTTAGGATCCAACTGAAATAATATGGAGGATTCAACTCCGTCTCAACCCTAACAAAGGTGGCACAACACTATGGTGCCTCTTTCCAAAAGTTAGTATTTCAAATGGCAGTTTGGGGAGGAAATCCTCTCTTTGACCCTTCAGCAAAATCTGCTAAGATAGCAAACAGGAGGAGGATATGGAACGCAGTGTTCTGGATCTAATCCCAAACATTTAAATCACAGCATTAAGTAACATCTTCTGTGATACCAGAAAATACCAGGCTTTCTTTCCTTCCCTGCAATACCTTTCCATCATCCAACTGTGTTTTGCAATTACAAAAGCAAGATGCCCTTGTAATTATCTGCTGGGAATAAGTCTGAAACAATTAGGGAGGAAGGGAAAGACACCCATCAGCTGCCGCGTAAGAGGCCAGCAAGTCTGTGGGCGTCTCCACTTCACTGGCAACTCTGTCTGCAGCCAGGTGGAATGAACAGCAGAAGTGGTTCTCCATATGAATGGAAAGACTCGGAGGGAATGCGTTCTCTTGGCTGCCAAGGAAGGGGCTGTCTGCATGACACCCTGGCACGCTAAGACTGGAGGACTGAGCAGGGGGAACAGGCACTGAGCTGATCTCCCCCATCACTGGACAGGAAGAGCAACCTACCACCCCTTCCAGACCTGGACCACACGCCGCGCCCTGACTGGCCGTAACCTCCCGCTGCCTCCACATCAATCCGAATACTCCTCACCCTTCAAGGTCCAGCTCACGTCTTACCTCCTCCATGAAGACATGTTTCCTCCTAAACTTGCACCTACAACAGTCAGTTGTTCTCTAACTGCTTTAGGCGTGTAGCACTCACTCCTCCTAGACTGTGAGCTCCTGGTGGGCAGAGGCCATGCCTTACATCCTGAATCCCCTCAGAGCAATCAGCATGGAGCTAGATGCTCGATACAGGATGAGACATGCTGTGGAAGGACAGATTAACAGGAGAAAGGGATACCATGAAGGCAAGAAAACCTTCTCATGCTACAAGAACTCATGGGAAACCACAGGAGTAAAACGCTCTCCCCTTCCTCTTCCACCTCCAAAACAGATGGTTTTGTACTGTGTCAGCAAAACCAGTGGGTGGCACACGCTGTCACTCCGATTGCTTTCACAGTGAGGCTGCGAGGAAGCTCCATGGGTGGATCGGAGGTGACAGAGATGAGCAGGGGCCTCTGCCTGAAGCATGGTCTACAGTTCAGCATGTCAGACTCAAAGACTTCTAGCCTTTCCTTGACGTTCTCCAAGAAAAGAGGGTCATGCCCACTGCAAGTCATTTGTCCTACTATTAAACAATTCATTCTGTTAGAAAGTTCTTGGCGAAACAGGGGGCTCCTTGTATACTGAGACGGGTCCCCAAGCTTCCATCTGCCTTAGACTATCTCATTTTCAGAGGGTCCCAATGTTCACGCCTCCCATTGGACAGGCCCAGCATTAGCACCCATTATATGTTACACAAAAAGATGAGCGCCTGGGTTTCTCTGCTTACCTCCAGACCTCTGCACTGTACAGCACAGGTATGCTTGTGAGGACCCATGATCCCTAAGTTTTCTGCACAGGGACCCTCAACAGTTTAACATGGGACATCTCAGCTCTACTCTGTTTTGACGTAGACAATTCTTAGACTGACCTTTTCAATTGCTTGGAGAGTTTTGAGAACTCCAGAATGCTCTTTTGAGGCGACCAGGCACATCAGGATTTCACAAAAACAAAGCTAGAAATGTCTGATATAGACATGTCCTACCCTGATAATTACCCCAGAAGGATGCAGCTTCTCGCTCATATCTGGATGAGGAATAAATATGTTATTAAATGCTTATGTGCCTGGCACTGTGCTGAGGACTTCAGATGCATTACCTCATTTATCACAACAGTCTATGAAGTAAGTATGATCATTCTACTAAATAATGAGGGAACCCAGGCTCAGAGAGATTAATTTACTCGCCTGTGGTCACCCAGCCTAGGAGTCTGGGAGCTGACACTGAAATCTAGGCCTGACACCGAAGCCCAAGGCCCAACCACCAGGTTCTGATGGCTCCAGTCCAGGCCGCGCTTCCGCAGTCTGGTCTTTTATTTACAAGCTGGAGAGGGCAGGGAGCAGCTCCACACCAGGCCTCCAGCCGGGGCCCAACCCACAGGACCCTACCTGCCCCCTCACTCCTCCTGTTTGGAAGAAGAGTGAAGAAACGCTTCACTGACGTAAGCAGTTAAGATGTTTGCCAACCACCACCCGGCAGAGCAGGGCAGGGTGATTCTAGTCCAGCCCGAGCACAGCCGGCTGGTGACCCTGGGCAGCTCACTTCCTTCTCGGGGCCTCCCTCGTGAAGGTGCATGTTAAATCAGGAAGCACCCACACCTGCACGCACAGCTAAAGTGAGCTCAGGCCACAACACACTTTCTGCCGCAAACTGCCACCTTCTATTTTCCATCTGAAGTTATTTCGTTAAACAAACAAGATGTTGGCCACAGCCCATTAAATTGCTTTCCTGACCCCCTAGTGGGTTGTGATGCAGTTTTGAGAGACACTGGACTCAAGATGGGGGATTAAAGAAACCTTTCCTGGAGCCCAGCAGATAGAAGAGCCAGGAGCCGGAGTGGGGCCCGGCTGCCAGTAGAACACGGTTTGAAAACCAGTGGCTCGACAGCTCCCTAGCGTCCTTGTCAAGTTCTTAAGTGGAACAAACTATGCCTGGTCTGAACCCTGTGCTTGGACCATCACTGAAAGGCCATCCAATCAGCCAGGCTACAATACTTGAACTCAAGATTGAGCCACTGTGCCCGCAGCCTGAGCCCCTTCCGCTAAATCAAAAGGCTGATGTGGACGCTGCAGGGCAGGAAGAAGGAGCACAGAGCCTTCACCTAAGAAGGGCAAGTGCGGCCCACCTCATGAATCGTGGAGTTGTCAGCCAGATGTGTTCAGACCCCAAGGTCCAAAAATGAGATGGAGCCCCAGGACACTCCTTGTCTGTTTTCTAAGAAGAGAGATGTGGGTGAAAGACAGTAATAGCAGCCTTCTACCTCCGGCTGGAGCAGATCATTCTGAGCAATGCTTGAACCTGCTGGGTTTTGAGAAGCTGCATGGGTGCTGCAGATTAGTGACAGTTCTTTGCACCTTCCAGGTCAAATGCAAATTCCTAATTCCATCAGCAACTTCGTTCCCAGGTGCAACATCTGGGAGCCGTTGATGGTTAAGTTGTTTCTGGGTAACTGACCACTGCATATGGATGTCTCCTCAGCTGCAGTGGGAAAGTGCCAGGTGGAGATGGCAGGAGGGGGGCTGGGCTGCCTCTCCTCCTCCCCATTTCTGGCTCCTTCCTCCTTCTGACACTTAGAGGACCTTCTTCAGACAGGTGGGTCCCTGTGGAAAATACCACAGGCTCTGGGTTGCTACAGTGCCCTGTTCAGCTCCAGTTCCTGGCAGAAGATGTTTGGCTTACGTGATTTCACGGGGGCTAGTTGGGCGCTATCTGCACCCCGCCCCTATTTCAGGCCAGTGTCCAGCAGAGGGGATCCACGGTCTTGGCACAGCTTAACAGACACTGGGGTGGCCCAACGGCCTATCCACAATGCAAATCAGATCGTGATAGCGGTCTTTTAGCTCAAAGAAATGACATTTTCCGTCATATATCTGATTCTATATTAAAAGGCAAAGGGGTCCATTGACAGATGAATAGATAAACAAAATGTGGTCTCTACATATAAGGGAATATTATTCAGCCTTAGAAAAGGAAGTTCTGACACATGCTACAACACGGATGAATTTTAAAGACATTATGAGAAGTGAAATAGGCCACGCACTAACAGACAAGTACTGCATGATTCCACTTACACGAATCATCAGTGTAGAGTCATCAAAATCACAGAGACAGAAAGTAGCATCTGGCTGCCAACGGAGGCAATGGTGAGTAGTGCTTAATGGGTAGTTTCAGTTTTGCAAGATGGAAGAGTTCTGTGGATGAACAGTGTTGATGCTTGTACAAGTATGAATGGACTTAGTACCACTGAACTGTACACTTAAAAATGATCAAGATGGTAAATGTTAGTGTATTTTGCCACAATAAAGAACAAACAAGCAAAAGGTAAAGAGGACAAGGTAGGACTTGGGCACAGGAGAAATCCCCTTGGCAACTCCAGCCAGCCTGACACCCAGACCAATGCCAAGTTGAAATCTGAAAAGCTGTCCAGGAGGATGTTACCGTTGACATCCATATTTCTCAGCCCAAACTGAAATTCTTTTGTCTGTCAGTGCCCTGCTTGAGCCCTCAGTGTTGGGGAACATTTCTGGAGGCTCTGTCTTGGGGGACAGCACATAAGAGAGTTCCCTGGGGAGCCAGGCTCCAGGGGCCGCGGTACCTGGACGGGTAGCCAGCTGCGCTGATCCGAATGGTCTCCAACACCCCGCACGCTCGGAGCTGCTGCACTGCTCTCTTTGGGTCAAAGCTGAAAAACACAAGACAAGCAGTGAGTGCCACACGGCAAAGGAGTGGAACAGGGGAGGGGGAGAGCCAACCCCCTCCTACACAGGCACCCTGGAGCTCAAGGTCAGGGGCCAAGCACAGACTAAGGAACAGTGACTGGCAGCACACGAGCCATCTCAGCATCTTCAGTTCTGTGCATTCTTATTCGCACCTGGGATACTCCTCTTCTCTGCCCGCCACATTCTGTCCACCCACCAAGGCTCATTCCTGCTTCCTCTGCAGAACCTTCCCTCATTATTTCCATACACAGGGGCATCTGTCTTAATTCAATGGCCAAATCATATACACTCGGCACCACAAGCATTATTTGGCTCCAGAGTTAAAAGGAGGAGTGTCTCAGGCCACGCAGACCTGGGTTTGCATCATGACGTGATCACTTATAGCTGCATGTGTGATTTGGGGCAAGTAACATACACTTGCACGGCAGTATCTTCATCTGTCAAGTGGGGATCATAGAAGTATCCCTTTTAGAGGGTTAGTGTGAAGACGAAATGTAATGGCCCATGAGAGCAGTGAGAACAGCGCCTGGCAGAACATAAGGGCACACGTGTTGTTAGCTACTATCATGATAGCTGCCCAGTTAATCATATAGATGAAGAACTTTATCTTCCTGTCTTTAGAGATATGAGCCATGACTTCAACAACTCACCCACCCTAAAATGCTACATCTAGCACTGAAAACCCAGTTTTTATTCTGGGTATATGTGTATGTGTATGTCTGGGTATACGTGTATGTCCTACACATATACTGAGTGGGACACTGGAATAAAAAGTCAGACGTGGTCTGGATTTTCTAAGAGCATCCGCACTTGAAGAGGAGAGAAGTGTACAGAAGAAATAAACCACACGGCAGTATGTGATAAAGGTGGTAAACATGCTGAAAGAAACTGGAGGGAAAGATGTTGAGGTTGGCTGGGGTAATCAGGGAGTCTTCGTGGAGAAAGAATTAAGCTGAACTAGAATTAATCATTTATATTTGGGATGAGGAATAAGTGTTTCCATTTCTTTCTGGCTGTTCTGAAGCCTGGCTACAAGCCGAGGGCCTCTTGCTCCTTGCACTCTGGGAGGAGGGAGGGCAGGGGTGAGGCCCTCCAGACTCAGTCCGGGATCCTGCGGATTGTACTGGCTTCAGCGCACACCTGGCCGGGCAGTCGGGCAGCCTACTTGCCCTGTTGGGTAAATGCAGATGGCAGCTTCCTTACTCCTAGGACCCGGGAGGGCTCAGCAGGCAACCTCTCACCACATTTGTCTGCCACGCTCCCGGACAGCCCCAGATGCTCTTCTCCCAGCAGCTGGACCCACTCAGGATTCTGGAATTCTGCAGGAAGGACCTGGCCTGGGGTCGACCGCCCTCGATTCACATCTCTTCATGGGACACACCCTCTCTGTCCTCCCATCTCTACGACCTGCTTGGCCCCTGGTCACGTTGCTCTCTTACGCTGAGTTGCACGTGGGCCAGGGGCCCAGGAGTCCACTGAGGCAGGTGGTGCCCTGCAGTGGCCTGGGCTCAGCGGGCACTTGGTGGTGGGGAAACAGCAGGCATTTTCCAAGTGACTGAAGACCGCGAGCTGACCTTCCCCGGGCACTCTCTTGGTTCCAATGCGCAGGGCTCGGCGTCCCAGGAGACACCCTCGTCCTCCTCCAGGCCTGGGCTCACTCTGACTTCCTCCCGCCTCCCCCTGCCTGCCCCAGTCCTCCCTTCTTTGGACACCCAGCTCGTCCATACAGTCTTCCTGATGACTCCAGCCCCAGGGTGCACGTGGCACTTTGAGCGTGTAAGGCACAACTAAGCGCTGAACTCTGCACAGTCCTGAACACCAACAGTTACTTCAGAGGAGTTAATTTCATCTTTTTTAGGCAGAGAAGAAGCTCCTTAGTGGAAGGGTCTTACAGGACGAAAGGAAACACTCGTGCCGAGACTAGACTGTAGGCTGAACCTCTTACTATGCCACCTACTTTGTAATTTTGCTGAGGCCGCCCCAGGATTCGGCTCAGTTCTGGGATCCGAGGAGGACCTTCATACGGGTGGTGGTGATCAGTTTCATAAGAAGCTGTACGTCCGAGGGACATAAAGGCTGCCTGTGACCTCGAGAGATCCAAGGCGGCCTTTGGGAGGCAGGCTCTGCCGTTTACAGGTTCTGCTCCTCTCGCCTCTCAAATGGTCAGCTGGGCCCTGAGTCAGGAACGCAACGCGGACGTGCTTGTCCTTGGGAAAGGTTTTCTGCTCACAGCAGCCTCTCCCTCGAGGCACCCTGCAGCCGGGATCTCGACTGGCCATCGGCTTCTTCCCTTTGCTTGGCACAACTACGGGGTCAAGTTCAACCTGCTGCACATGGTGGGGACGGGCAGCATGCTTGGTGAGCATCTGTGACCTCTAGTCCTTTGTGAGCTGTGGGTCTAGCTGGGGTCCCTACTTCCTCCAGGACCTCCTGCTGCTTCCTGGGTGGAAAAATGAGCTAACTGTCACTGAGAGGCCCTTCCCTCCTTCAAAGGACTATTACTCTTCCCCAGCACCCCCATCTCCTCCTGCTCTGGACCCCGGTATCATGTCTGTGAAAACTGGGCATGCCAGCTCTGGGCCAGGTCCTGTCTGATGGCTGGGGAGCAGCTTGGGAACATGACCTCCGCTCCCATGCAGTGCTGTGGAAGCTCTTTGGGGGAAACGTCTTCTCTTGGGGCCCACACACCGAGCTGGTCCCATGGAAGGCATGTGGCAAATAATTTTTGAACTCAGCTTTAACATTCTTCCCTGCTTCTTGATGACCTCAGCAAAATCCCGTCCTTCTTCACACATCCTCTTCCCCGTGGTGGGGGAAACGAGCAAGGCTGAAGGGGAACTTGGACTGGCCTTAGCTCTGCCACCAGCAGCTAATGTCACCTTGTGCAAAACACTCTCTCTGGACCTCGTCTTCCTCACTCATTCAATGAGAGCTGAGAATATCTGCCCAACTCTAATCTACTGGTTTGTTGTAATGATCGAGTGACGTAAAAGAGAGGAAGTTGTTAGAAAAAACCCGAGAAGACAGTATAACAAGAAGATACTGCCATGCCCCTCCCCTGTCCACACCCCCCAGGGGACACGTAAAGCCTGCCAGCCTTCTGTACCTTAATCTTATCTCCCTGAGAGTAAAGAAAACTCACTGCTAAACTCTCTCAGTCTGCCTCCCTGCATTAGTTACCAGTAACTGGGAGTGAAGACCAGCCCTTCCACCTATTAAATTTGGGAGGGCCACAGTGCAGACAAGCAACACCTAAGTCTGGACTGAAAAATTACCAAAGATATGTAGGGGACCAACTGCTGAAATGCAGGGTTATACTCTCCTCTCTCAGTAAACTGTGCAGGTTCAGCAGAGCCGGAAGCTTGCTGGACGCAGAGTGAGACCTCCTCCCGTGGCGCCGCCTGGCTGAGTTCCGCACAGGCTGCCTGGGGCTCTGCAGTGCTGTGCACGCAACACGCAGGACTCCGAGGTGCTCAGGACCGCCCGCTTCTAAGATCAGTGGACTGGCCTTCAGGAAACCTGGCCAGTTCCTCCGACGAGCCACCCCAGATGATCACACACACCCTAGGCCACCTCCTTCCTGGACACTTCATGCCCTCTCGCCTCTATGCTGCTGTGGCTTCTACAGACCCACGGACAGTCACTCCTTCCACGTGGTCAACAGTTATTTGTGGCTGGCAACTCCTTAAGGATGAAGGCTACGTCTTATTCACTGTCATTCCACCTGTCCTAGCCCAGTGCTCAGGACGGATGGTTTCTGAATACAGGAAGAGGTAGAGAGAAAGACTTTTATAAAAGAGAGGCAACAAAGCATTCAGTACAGGACAGCGGCGCTCCACTGGGGGAATTCTGCCCTCCAAGGAACATGTGGCGATGCTCTAAAACGTTTTTAGTTGTCACAATAGTAGGGATGTTCCCATCTAGTGGGCAGAGGCCAGGGGTGCTGCTAAGCTTCTTCCAGCGCACAGGACACCCCACAGCAAAGAATTCCCTGGGCCAAAATGCCAAGAGTGCTGAGGTTGAGAAAGCCTAGTTTTAGGGGATGGGAGGAGGGATATAGCACTTTCCTTCCAGAATATCAACATCACATATATATATATATATATATATATATTTTTTTTTTTGGCGGTACGTGGGCCTCTCACTGTTGTGGCCTTTCCCGTTGCGGAGCACAGGCTCCGGACGCGCAGGCTCAGCGGCCATGGCTCACGGGCCCAGCCGCTCTGCGGCATGTGGGATCTTCCCGGACCCGGGCACGAACCCGTGTCCCCTGCATCGGCAGGCGGACCCTCAACCACTGCGCCACCAGGGAAGCCCAACGTCATATATTTTAACGGCATACATTTTTATGCGTGTCACAAATAATCCCCATTACCTCCTTGAATTCTTCCATCAGGATAATTATTTCTTTAACCACAATGAACAGATGAGGAAATGAGACTAAGAGGGTAAAGGACTAGTTCGGGATTCGCCAAATAACTGGTAGCAGAGAATCCAGGCTTTCTGATTTGGTTCTGTATTTCCCCCATTTTCTTTATTGGGAGGAAGATTTTGGTCCCGAAGGAAAAGGAGGGCCTTAGAAAAATGGGATATTAGGACTAGAAAGTCCCTTTGAAAGTCCCTAGTGTCTTCTCTCACTTGGGAGGGGAGACCCAGCATGAGAACTCGGCACATGGCGGGCGTCCGGTCTGACGAATGAACTGCCCAAGGTCGCGCTGGCTGGAGGGCAGAGCTGGTGCCAGCCCTGGACTCTCCTCTCCCGGGCCCAGCACTCCGCTCCTGCCCTTCACACATAATCTAAGTCTTCCGCACATGCTGTGTTTCGAACAGGCTCTTTTCTTCTGGAGGCAGCTGGTAAACAGATGCCACACGGCGGGGGGAATTCCTAAGCGTGTCTCGGAAACTTGGAGGAAGGGAGAAGAATGAACCGTCAGCACGCTTCAAAGAAGGCTGATTTGACGCTGTCTTCCTAACCTTTCTCAGCACAAGGTTCCTGTGAGTGGAATTCAAGCTTTATTAACTACTGATACAAATTGCAGAAGGCAGTTCAGATATTCATTCTGAGAGTCAGAGTTGCCAAAATAAATTATTTCACAGAAAGAAATTACGCCAGGACCAAAAAGGAAATCAGAAAGATGGGAGGAAAGTGCTTGAAAAATGTAAAAACATCCCTTCTCCGGCCAGAGGGAATAGCACATGTGGAGGCTCGGGGTAACAGAAGAAGAGGCTGCAGAGGTGAGTGAGAGACCATTCTAAAGGCGCAGGGCAGTATTCCAGGCAAGAGATGAAGAGAGTCTGAAACAAGGCCGAAGTGGAAGGGAGAGACGAGGGAGACCAGTGTGAGAAATTTTCAAGTGACTCCGTGGGACTTTGACAATGACTGGACCCTGGGGAGTAAGGGAGAGGGAAGAATCAAGGGTCACGCTGTCCAGTATGGTAGCCACTAGCCACTTGTAAGTAATTAAAATGAAATTAAGAATTCACTTTCTCAGTCACACCAGCCACACTGCAAGAACTCAATGGTCACATGTGACTAGCGGCTACCATGTTGGTCAAGGCAGATTACAGAAGAGTTCCATCATCACAGAAAGTTCTACTGGACAGCACCGGTCCAGAGAGACCTCAGGTTTCTGGTTTGGAAGAACGAAGTTTGGCGGGTGGATGAGATGTCAGGAAATCATTATGCCATTTACTACAACAGAGACCAAGTAAACAGGAAACATTCAAGGGGGAAAGGATGAGTTTGGTGTCAGACACGCTGAATGTGAGGGGGCCAAGGAAGCTGCAGCAGGCCTGCAGAAAGGCTGGCTGGAACCTGGCACAACCCAGAAATGACAAAGGTACTGAAGAGTCACTGCTCCCCAGATTTGGGTGAAGTCAACCATGGGAGTGGTGTCAGAAATGGAAGAAAATTTTTAAGGTAGGAGTAGTGGCAGCATTTGGGTTAGAGTGAGGGGAAGGTGAGCAAGTGTGGGTAACTCCGGAAGCCCAGCAGGAGAGGGGATGTGAGAAATGGGACCATCTGCATCGACACACTGCTTGAGGTTATGCTTCCTCCATCAAGAAGCCTTCCCTGACCACTCCGGACATGCTCCGGTCTCTGAACTGAGCAGTCACTGTGAGACGCACTATGTCTACATTTAACGGCACACTTCTAAGTGGTTCTCGGATTCGTGGGCACATTTGACACCACTGTAAGCAACAGGGGATCGGGGAACTGGATCTTCTCATCCCCCTGAATCCTCCGGACAGCAGACAGGTGTAACCTGTATTCGGCATATAAACCATTGGGGAGTGCAGGATCAGCTACTCATCCTGCTGAAGACTGCAGACCTCTGAGAGGCTGTGCCTGCCCCTGAACTTGTAAGGCCACACGAAGAGGCCGGCACTCACCGGAAGGGGAGCTTCTCGTCGTTGGGCTTGATGCAGCGGACGTAGTGCGGCGTTGTGGTGTTCAGGGTCTCCATGAGTAGGTGCAGGGAGGTGCGGAACTGGGGAGACAAAGATCAGTGACTGGTGATTTATCTGTCTTCAGCTTTGTGGCTGAATAAGGAACAAAAAGGAGCACACACAGACTGGTGGTAGTATCTGTCAATACTCTTATTGTTTAGATCATTCCTGCTTAACCCAGGACAGGGGGACACCCAGGGACCTGGTGTCAGATTCCAGCTCTGACAGCTGCCTGGCTGCATGACCAAAACCAAGGCCCTCCCACATCCCCGGCACCAGGGCTCCTCAAAGCAACGTGGGGAGAGACCGCCCGGATGCGTCTCATTCAGTGCCCCGATCAGATGAGATAAGGTGAGCAAGTGCTAAGAGCGTGAGAGGGACCATCGCTGTGAATGGAGGCCCGTGAGTCCTAAACGTGAGGCCCTGGAGCCCTGACACGTGATGCCCGGGCATCCCGGGAATTGCTGCCTTATAGGAAATGCTCAGAGCCGGGAATCCATCGAAGTATTAAGGTCAGTGGCTGCCAGGGCCTCAGCAGGCACTCTCTTCTCTTGGGAGACACACTGGACATAACATCCCACAGCAAACCCACGGCAGGAGCTGTTTCTCTACACGTGCCAGGGCCCACAGCTCCCGCCATGAGGCCTGGGGCTGACCTGGTGGCCCACGGTTTTCTTGTGCTCCTTGTTGGAGGCTTTCAGGGGGGGTCTGGCAGAGCGAACGCTGATCTTTGAAGATGTGGCGGCAGCAGGAGCAGAGTCTTTGCCACCGTGGAACAAGTCAGCCACCAGGGGGAGCTAGAAACAAACACAGAGAACGAGTTCTTGGACTTTATGCTGCTTACACTCTTTCCAAGTAGCTTTCCAATACACGCCTGAGAGAACTGGAAACACACGTCCACATTATTCCTAATAGCGTTACACATGTACAGCATTATTCCTAATGCCCACAAAGCAGGGACAACCCAAATGCCCATCAACTGATGGACAGATGAGCAGAATATGGTGAATACACGCAATGCAATATTACTCAACAAAAAATATAAAGGAATGACGTCCTCATACATGCCACAACCTGCGTGAACTCTGGAAACACGCCAAGTGAAAGAAGCCGGATCGAGAGGACCACACAGTGTGTGATTCCATTTACAGGAAATGTCCAGGGGACAGCAAGTCGTATACGGTTTGCCAGGGGCGAGGGGAGGGGCAAAGTGAAATGCCTGCTGATGGGGACAGAGTTTCTTTTTGGAGTGATGAAAATATTCTGGAATTTAGCATGGCGATAGTTGTACAACTTGGTGAATATACTAAAACCACTGAATTACACAATTTAAAAGGGTGAACTTTGGGTACAAGAATTATATCTCAATTTAAAGAAAGGAAAAATGTAATTTTCCCAGACAATCTCACTTAACCTTTACCTACAAAGATGGGCAAAACTTCTTTGCCTTCTGGTGTGGTAGAAGGTAGCTATGTTCTAAGAAAACTGTTTAAATTTTTCCACACTTATTATTACTGGGTCTTGTAAAGTTATTTAACTTCCTTAAGCCTTATTTTCTTCATCAGTAAAATAGGGATAAGAACGTACCCATTATGTGGAGTTGTTATGAGACTAAATAAGAATACCTCTCTGTTAATGCACTGTGTGTACCAGGGTGAAGATCAGACCATGCATGAGGGACAGAGAGTCCCAGCCCTCCCCCGTCCCCTACAAAACTAGTCCTGCCAGCATCCCTTGGGGAAGTGGATGCTGGGGATAGAATCAAGTGTTGTAAGGCCACTACCACATGCCTGCATGTGGGGAGGGAACAAAAGGAGCCCCAGGCCCCACTCTCCAGCCCTGAGCCACTCCCAATCCCAACAGAAGAGAGGCTCAAATGCTTGTGCCTCCGTGTCCAGGCTCCGGTCCGTCACATCCCCTGCACCTTTCTTCCCACAGCCCCCATAACGATGCTGTCTCCCATCTCCTCCCGCCAGTTCTGAATGCCCTGAGTCTGTCTTCCGGGGGCTCTGCAATCGGATCCCACTCACCCCCTCTCAGATAATACCTTTTTTCTTTAAATTAATTTTTATTGGCGTGTAGTTGCTTTACAATGCTGTGTTAGTTCCTGCTGTGCAGCAAAGCGAATCAGTTATACGCATACATGTATCCACTCTTTTTAGATTTCCTTCCCACTTAGGTCACCGCAGAGCAGTGAGTACAGCTCCCTGTGCTATACAGTAGGTTCTCATTAGTTACCTATTTTATACATAGTAGTGTATATGCGTCAATCCCAATCTCCCAGTTCATCCCACCCCTGCTTCCCCCCTTGGTAACCGTAAGTTTGTTCTCTATATCTGTGTCTCTATTTCGGCTTTGCAAATAAGTTCATCTCTACCATTTTTCTAGATTCCACATATAAGCGATATTATATGTCATTTGTTTTCCTCTTTCTGACTTCCTTCACTCTGTATGACAGTCTCTACATGAAGCTGATCACTTTACTGTCACATAAACCAACACGCTTGTTATTCCCACCTTTGCTCATCATTATTCTTATCTGAAACACCCACCCCCTTCTCCTACCTTCTCTCGTCCCGAGAGCCCCATCTCTCAGGGTCCGGCCCTGCCTCCTCCACGACCCTTTCCCAGATCACTTCATCCACTCATTTCTGCCTCCCCCAGGCTCAGCCTGTGCCACCTGGGTACCACCCGAGTCTGTGCTGGGCCCTGAGCCCTAGGCTTGCTGAACCTACAGCCTCCTAGCCTTCCCCATTGATGGAGGATGAGAGCTGAAGAGAAGACTAAAGGAGAAAATCCACGTGAGTACAGAGAAGAGTGCCCGGCATAGAATAAGCACTCATACATGATCTAGTTTTATTATTTTTATTGGGGGGATATATATATATATATATATATATATATATATATATATATATATATATATATATATATATATATAAAATCTGTCTACATTGTGAAAGTACAGATGCCTGAGAGAGTTATATTTTTGAGCTGAAGAGGAAACAGAATCATAGAATTTAAATCTGGAAGAACCATAAAGATCAACCCTCAACTTCCTGTGGCAGGTGAGGAAAGAGCAGCTCTGGGAGGAGGGACCTACCAGACCCTGCTTCAACCCCCAGTCGCCCCACAGCAACCACGGCGGGCGGCATCAGCTCAACCAGGGCTGTTGGTTAATGGATGAGCCAGGGCTGGAAGCACTGACCTGGGCCTCCTCTCTGAAGACCTCTTCCCTGAGATTCAGCAGGTCCACATTCCTCCGACTTTCTTCCTACTTTTCCCAATGTGTTCTTTCCCAGCACCTTTCGCTGGTCCATCTTCTGCACTTCTCTCCTTTGAGTTGCTGATCCCCAAAACTGCATCCTCACCACTTAATTTTTCTAACACTCATTCCCTGGACTGTATCCTTCATGCCTATGGCTTCAACTATCACCTTCAAGCCCGTCTCTCCATCTTGATTTTCTTCCACTACCACGGTCCATAGTTCCAACCATCTGCTGAATATCCTGCTTCTCCTCCCTCTGGGTGTTCCACTGGAAACTCCAAATTCAACATGGCCCAAACCACCACCACTGCTGTCTTCCCAGATTTAGGTTAGAGATCCTGCCATCACCCTACTTCTCATCCCCATCAATCACCAAGTTCTGTCCATGGTTAAGTCTCAGCAGTCCTTTCTCGATCAACCAGAACATCGCTGCCCTGGTTCAGGTCTACCTGAGCTCTCTCCTGGGTCACTAACAGTCACCTACAAAACTCGAGTGCCCTACCTGCAGGCATACGTTCATACAAACACATTCTACCCCATAGCCAGTTTTCTCTAAATCCAAACCATACCCAGTAACCCCCTGTTTACAGACCTGCTGGTCCTCACTGACCATGGCAGAGAGCCACCATCACACATATTAACTGAGAACAGGGGTAGGGGCTGGAGGGGTGGGGGGAGAGGACAGCCCAGGCATGGGGACTCTGTAAACTGGTGCCAGAGAGCCAAGGCACACGTGAGAAAAAGTCAGGTGCCCAGGCAGAGTGGCGCCTAGAAATTTCCATAGGGAAATAATTAATGGGAGGCTGAAGCCAGGTTCACATTCTAAAGACATCAGTGATTCAGTCTGCCAAGTCTAAACAATATATAAACTGATTAAATTATTCTAATTCATATACTTTCAGAAATAGATTTCCAAGATGTTTGAGTCTTGGGTAGAAGTTACCAACTGCACGACTACACTGTTTAAGGGTCTAATGTACTGAAATCGTTAGTAGTGGCTTTTTCTGTGAAAAATCTGTTAACTTCTAAGGTCACGAGCATGTATCAGAACCACAGGGGGAACTTTGAAATCGGATTCAATTATAAGAGTATTTTAAAACGTAAGCCCCTTTCTCTTGCTTTAATCAGAAAAGCTATGCCTTTTTTTTTTTAATTTGACATATTAAAGGATTTACAACTTAAGAACAAAAAAGGAAAACTTTTGTTCAAGGCAGATTTTAATCTACACTGGCACTGTGCTATAATTTGGGAACAACCAAGGTTTAGTCTGGAGAATCTGAACTTTATTTTAAAAGTTATGTTTTAGGGCTTCCCTGGTGGCGCAGTGGTTGAGAGTCCACCTGCTGATGCAGGGGACACGGGTTCGTGCCCCGGTCCGGGAAGATCCCACATGCCGCGGAGCGGCTGGGCCCGTGAGCCATGGCCGCTCAGCCTGCGCGTCCGGAGCCTGTGCTCTGCAACGGGAGAGGCCACAACAGTGAGAGGCCCGCGTACCAAAAAAAAAAAAAAAGTTATGTTTTAATTGTAGGTCCCTGCTATTGAGACCGCATTTGGAAGTGGTAGGGTCCCTGGGATGGAGAAGAAGATGAGTTTGTTGGTACTTTAGGGAGGAGGGGCAGGCTTTACATTCCATACAGAATTTGTATGATAAACTCAGTAAACGTACAGAGACATCTAATTTGACCACAGGACTGAAAGACGGACGGGCACCATGTCCAACCTCAGGCTGCAGGCAGCAGTAAAAGACCAGGACAAGGGGGCTGGGCCAGACACGGACCTCCTTGCCCCAGGAGTGTCCCAGCTGTAAATTAACCCCAAGTCCCAATGAAAAGTAGTTACCAAGTTCCTGTTTGAAAAAGGATTCATGCAAAGGAACACATTTCTGAGTGAGAGGAAAAAAAAAATTTTTTTTAATTGACTAACTCCAGTTCTGCTATTAGAGTGACTGTAAAGTCTATTTACCAGATGACCAACCAGTAATAGAAGTACTACAATTCATCTTAGGGCAGCCCTCAGAAACACGATCCACCTGGGCCTTTCTAAAAATTTACTCCCTTCAGTCTTGAAAACACTTAGATAAAACTTTCAAACAAACCAAGTACTTCCCTGATACTACTTGTCACTTATTTCAAAGTGTCCACAGGTACTGGCTTTCGTGTTCTCTGCTATTCAAGTCTATATATAGATTTTAAAAGCCTGAGGCAGACCTATTTGAAAAGGGATTAAAAGAAGTATAAAAACACTTTCTAAAGACCACTTGACAGTTTAAGAAAAATGTCAGTTACAGGTATATACATAGCTGTTACCTTGGAAATCACACCTATTCATTTCCATTTATATGAACATAAAATACCTTTTCTTTAAAACAGACATGTGAAACTAAAATAAGACACACTATAATAACCATTTGATTGGAATCTCTTGTCTAGAATCTTATCTTTAAAAGCTACGGCTGTAAACAAAGTAACAAACACATTCTCTTTTCAATCAATTCTTTTACATGGTAAATGCTACCCTCTGGGGGGAAAAATATCAAACTTTTAGGTAAGAAATATTCTGTTTAAAGGGGTTTTGAAGAGGATTTGGAGGAAAAGTCTCAGTACTTCATTTGTTTAAAGAAGGAAAAGGGGACCTTCCGGGACTGCAGAGAATGATTATATTGCTTTACTGACTAAAGTTCTCTCTTACATAGTTACCTATTTATTCTAAATGTTGGTAGAGGCGTTTTAACTACCAGTACAAACTGATTTTAAACAGGAAGCATTCCAAAAACACTTAAAAGCAAATGTTATATAGTATGTTGACCCAAAGGTTATTATATAAAAAATAAATTAAAATTTAAAGCAAATGCGTTTGCTCAAAATGAAATGTGTGTATAACCTGTAAGGAAGCTAGCAGCACGGAAAGCAATGGAACGCATGCATTGTCACCCTTGATGAGCTGAAGTTGAGGGAGAACAGAGATGGGGGGAGATGGAGTTTGGGCCTTGTTGGAGCTACTCCATCCTGACTCCTGGACCTCCGGGATTGTCATGGCCCAGGGTAGGCAGCTTTGGGCTAATATGGTCTACTTGGCCTCTGGACCACATTGATCTCGAGATCCCTTCCGCTAGGATGGCGTGGAGAGATGGCATCAGGGCTGCCTGCCTAGGAACACGGCCCAGCGTGGCCCTCACTGCCCAGCACCTGCTGGCATAAACTCTGGACCCACTGCCTATCTCTCTGACTTACACTCAGCACTGCCCCAGAAGAGGAAATCTCCAGAACAAAAAAAATTCTCCTTTCGAGATTATTTTTTCAGATTGATAAAATATTGCTTTTTACAATAAACACTAAGAAGGAAAACCCTCCACCTTTAGCATCTAAAACAAATCAGTCTGTTAACCTGAAATCATGTTTTAAAGAGGCATCTCTTAAGTCTCTATTTATAGCTCTCTGACAGCTGAGAAAGCAATTAGCTATATTATAGCCTCTTAGGCAATGTAACTGGCTTTACTAATTACATTCTCATTAACACCGTTTTATCTCGCTGCTCTTAGTGGGAGCTCTTCAAACATCCTTTTGGCTGATAGGGTATATGGTAGTCTTCCATCCCATACTGCTTAATTTTTCACAGTAATTTGTTAATTTCTTATCAGGAATGCCACACAAAAGAAAAAAGCTAATAGGTCTCCCCCCACATAAAAATACTTTAAGTAAAACTATGGGTTTACCTACAGGATCTAAGATCTAGCTGTGCTTAGTGAGAAGAAAACCAATAAAAAAATTGGGCATTAACTGGATACCATAGGCTTGCATCTTTCCAGGTCTTTATTTTTCTCTCTGCTTTTAAGTGCGCCTTAGAAACATAAACCTTGTGGGACTACTGTGAAAAAAAATTAAAGAAAACAATAGGGGCTCATTTTAAACTATGAGTTTTAAAAATGCCACAATGACAGATGTCGCCAGAGGTGTCCATCTGTCCAAATGATTTAAAGCACATTTCTGATCACTCTGATTCGTAGCTGCAGTCTGTGGAAATCCCATCTGTAGGTTTATAGTGACCTAGTGTCGATCTCTGCTTTCCCTCCTCTGGGATGTCTGAAATGGGTCCAGGGTGGAGAGTTCTCAGCGCTCCCTCCTCCTGCTGGGGTCTGGTGGGCCTAGAAGCCTCTCTCGGTTCATCTCTGAGTACTGCTGGTCACCATCACAGCACCTCTGAGGGTTTGCTGGGATGGGGGTGCAAGGGTCTGACAACAAGGTCATTGGTTCTTTAGAAATGTTAGTTGGTGAAGGGGGAGGCTAGAGTTGTGGCCGGTGGACAGGGAACAGAAAGGAGTTGGTACCATTTAAGAGTAGATCACAGACCTATTTTACACTCCAACTTAGCAATACCTCTAGACTTTTTTTTTTTTTTTTTTGCGGTACGCGGGCCTCTCACTGTTGTGGCCTCTCCCGTTGTGGAGCACAGGCTCCGGACGCACAGGCTCAGCAGCCATGGCTCACGGGCCCAGCCACTCCGTGGCATGTGGGATCTTCCCGGACCGGGGCACGAACCTGTGTCCCCTGCATCGGCAGGTGGACTCTCAACCACTGCGCCACCAGGGAAGCCCACCCACCTCTAGACTTTTGAAGTGCATATTCTTTGAACTGTCAATTCCATTTCTAAACTTTTACAGACATAACTATACAAGTAAGCAAAGATATATGTAAAGGGCATTCCATGCAGTATTAGTTGAATTAGCAAAATACCAATAGCTGTTTAAAAAAAGAAAAGAAGTGGATATGTACTCATGTGGAAAGATGGCCAAGATACAATGGTAAGTGAAAAATTAGAGAGGACAATATATAATGCAATTCATTTCGATCTTTTTTTTTTTTTTTTTTTTTGGCTGTGTTGGGTCTTAGGTGCTGCGTGCGGGCTTTCTCTAGTTGTGGTGAGCGGGGGCTACACTTCGTTGCAGTGCGCGGGCTTCTCATTGCAGTGGCTTCTTTTTGTTGCGGAGCACGGGCTCTAGGCGCATGGGCTTCAGTAGTTGTGGCTCGCGGGCTCTAGAGCGCAGCCTCAGTAGTTGTGGCACATGGGCTTAGTTGCTCCGCGTCACGTGGGATCTTCCCGGACCAGGGATCAAACCCGTGTGCCCTGCATTGGCGGGCGGACCCTTATCCACTGCGCCACCAGGGAAGTCCCCATTTCAATCTTAAAAAGATGTACCAGTATGTTTGTATCATCAGAATGGGAATTCATCAAAAGGGAGGTCAGGAATGGGAGAGAATACTTTCATTTTACATATTTCTATACTATGTGAATTTTTATAAGCCTACATTTCATTTCTAATGAAAACTCAATCTACAATGATACCCCTATTTAGAAAAGAGCTAACATGGCAGGCCTGAGACTGCCATCCTAGAAAGGCCTGCTTACAAGGTTGACCCTTGGCTGGTGTCTGGAAATGTGGATTTTGAGAGGGTTTTCAGCAGTTCCTGATAAGAATGGTTTACTGAGCCTAAACTGTTTATGCAAACAATATGGTTTATGCTGAATGAACTGCTTTCCTTCTGGGAGTCTGGACTTTCGGTACGTGCTAGGCAAAGGGTGCCCACGTCACTGACTCTCAGTAGGGGACACTAAATGCCCAGGCTCAGGTGAGCTGCTCTGGTAGACAGGTCACAGGCATCATCACAACTCAGTGCTGTGGGAATTAAGTATATTCAGTGCGACTCCAGCGGAAAAGGACTCTGGAAGGTGCACCTGGTTTCCCCTGGACTTCACCCCATGCACCTTCTCCCTTTGCTGATTCGCTTTGTATCCTTTCGCGGTAATAAATCATAGCCATGAGGACTACAATATGCTGAGTTCTGTGAGTCTTCCTAGCAAATGGTTCAATTTGGGGGTGACCTTGGGGACTCCCAGCACATTCCTATTACTCTCTTCCATAGAACCTTCTTCTTGACCTTCACAGCATTACCAAAATTTTTGATTAAACTCTATATCTTTTCACTAGACTGTAAGTTCTGTGAGGTTAACTACATACATTTGTTACTACTACATACCACACAAATATTCAATAAAGTTTGTTAAATAAAAATAAGAAAAAAAATCTCACTGACTAATAACAGATGATCTGCTGGAGACAGAGTGTGAGAGATTCCCTTCTAGATTCTGGGATCCCTAAGAGACACTCAAATTAAGACAAAAATTAATGGCAGAACCAGACGCTGCATGCCCCTCACTTGTGCTTCCACCTGAAAGGAGAAACTTGTAACAAAAGTTTCTCAGCCCTCTAAGGCCAGTGTCACAGTAACAGGAGGTCACAGGCGTCTAACTTCTAAGACGCACACAGTGAGGACACGTGCTCCTCAGGGCTCAAACCATCCACTTCTACTCCCTCCCTGTGGCTTTTCTCCCGTTCCCCACCTCCCTTGCAAAGAATGGAAAAAGTCACGTCAACCACCATGGACTAGAGGGCTGGACACCTGGCAAGCCAAGGGGTTAATCTTGCACTGACATGCACATTTACCCAAAGCAAATTTGTCTTAGTGACGACTAATTCCCTGATGCTCCAGATATCAGGAGACGGCATGGGGCCGGGGTCTGCCCCGGGCCGCCCACATCGCTGGTACTGACTCAAATCCTCCCTAAAACCCTGGCCTCGGGGCCACGTGATTTACTTGCCTTTAGGTGCCTGGGTCCATTTTGCGGGGTGTATTTTTTCCATTCCATCATCTCACCCTAACTGCATTCATCTAAAGCTTACCACAAAGAGAAATTAATCTGCCATTTCTAGTGTTATCAGGCCTCTGCAGTGAGTTCAGTACCATGTGGTCTGGTAGAAAGCCTCCTAAATCCTAGAGAGTCCTTTTCTGGGTTCCCTCTGAAAGGCTGAAGCCAGCAACGGCACCTGCATCGGCGGGGTGGCTTTCTGGAACAGCGGGGCTCACGCTCCCTGCACCCCCACCCCAGCCAAACCTCCTCTCTTTTCAGGTACTGTATGCTTGTTTTTCTGCCCACTCACAGCCCACCAGAATGTAAACACCTAGAGAGTAGAATCTATCTTATTCACCTTTGTACACGGTGCATTTAGGGGCAGTGCCTCACAAGGTATGTGCTTAACAAATATTTGTTTAGGTGAATCAGTGCCTTGTTCCCTCTACCTGTAGAATGGACACAATATTGGCTATCTTTTTATCATGCTCCTGAGAAGGAAATAACTGGAATTCTGGAGATAACAGAAAGTAACATTCCAAAATTGTAGATTTAAGTGTCCCTTGAATCCTATTATTCCATTTAAGTTTCTGGCCATAGGGAAGTTCCACAGACTGCTAAGCAGAAATTAAACGCACTGATACTAGGATTTGAAGGGGTTTCAGTACTTTTACATCTGTACGTAGGAGGCGGAGGACAAATGACCCGATGAATGCCAGCAATGTTTTCACAGTTATACCTACCATCGTCTCTCCGATTGTCACTTCTCCTGTTCCCCCCGCTCCCCTGTCCTTCCATTAGCTGGCATCTTTCCCAGTCACCTCTGCCATCCCTTGCTTTCTTCCCTCCATCAGGCCGTTCTCAAATTCTCAGACTGAAATAACCTACAGACCCCTCACCTCCCCCTGCCCCACACCTCTGCCTCGGCCCCTCCAGAGTGGGGACGGCACCAACCACAGCCTGTCTGGCTCTGGCCGTGGACACTCCGCCTCTGTCTCCCTGCTTCCGACGCTCTTTACCTTGCTGGCCTTCAGAATGTTGATCTGCTCTTCGTACACTGTGTCTCTGTTTTTCTCCAGAAAACTATCTGAAAGGTACTCCACCTGGAGCCACGGCAGGAAACAGAAACGGTAGTTAGTGCTCCAGCCTGACCCGGGACCCTCAGCAGCTTCTCCAGTAGTTTCCGCTCATACACAGCGTTTTCTGAAAAGAGCTGTGCGTACATGGGAAACCCACAGATGTTCTCATCCAAACTGCAAACCCAAGATGTGATCAGGGTTTACAAAGAGGGAGTTGAATGTTCATTTTGCGGAAAACCAAATTGTTTTTAAAAAGGAGTTCCTGGAAGATGGCCTTTAATAGAAGGCTTCCTTTGGGTGCTCTAAACGCAGCTGGTCAGCCTCACCCCAGATCAACTGAATTAGAACTTGCCTTTGAGCAATACCCCAGGTGACCTGCACACATATGAAAACTTGAGAAGCACTGGGCTAGCGCACACAGAACACAACCCACGTAGAGAAATTCTAAGTTTACGCCAGCTGCCAGGAAAGGAGCCACCTGAAGAAGAATCACTCTTTCTGCTTCTCTCTCAGGCTCCAGGAGAGTAGACAAGGCCCCACCCAAGAGACTCCAGGCCCTCTGAATTCAAAGGTCAGCTCCCTCTTAGCCCAGGAACCCCGAGTCCACCTTGGACAGGGCTCACGGAGCACCGGGCCCACCAAGAGGAGACCCACCTTATCTGCAAAGTGGACGACAATGAAGGCCGTGTTGGACATGCGGGGTTTCTGGAAGTGCTGGCTGCCGGAGTGCCGGTCGTAGAGCTTCTGAGCCCAGTTCTGGTCAGTTCCTTTGGGGACCTGTGGATCCACAAAATCAGGTGCTTTGTGAAGAGGGAAAAGGAAGCCAAGAGTCAAGGCAGAGTGATGGAGTCCGCCAGGAAGCTGACCTCATGAGGCTGGATTCAGCTCTGAGACCTGGACCCTAACTGGACGTGGAAAGCAGATTCAACCGTGAACACCTGGGACCCCACATGGCATCCCTCAACATGCCCTGTACGCTGGCACCCTGAAGGGGTGCGCTGAGCCTCAAAGAGCCTGCTGTCTGGCAGACGCTGGAAGAGTTGGGAGAGGAAGAGGGTGGAGGCCAAGGTCACAGGAGTAGAATCATAACCCACAGGATGAATCTGAAGATGCTTCTTTGCCCTGGTGGGGCCAGTGACTTCAGGGTCATGAACACACCACATCCGCCTCCAATGCCAAGTTCCTGCTCACTCAGGTCAAGGCCTGCAGCAGGAAAGCCCACTGTCTCTCTCTAGGGCCATCTGAATACCAGCGTCCAGGCTCAGCTCAAGTCTGTCCTTTTCTCTGGAGCCTTTCCTGACCACCCTTGATCTCGCTTTGGAATTCTTCCAATTTAGCTCTTACATATGCACTGCCTAATATTGTTCATCATTTGTTTTTTGTGTATTGTCTTGTCTCTATAAACTGTAAAGTAAGTTTGTTGGGTTCAGGAAGTATGACTTACTGTTTTTTTTCCTGTCCCTCAAAGAACTTAAAATTGGATTCCAGGGCTTCCCTGGTGGCGCAGTGGTTGAGAGTCTGCCTGCCGATGCAGGGGACACGGGTTCGTGCCCCGGTCCAGGAAGATCCCACATGCCGCGGAGCGGCTGGGCCCGTGAGCCATGGCCGCTCAGCCTGCGCGTCTGGAGCCTGTGCTCCGCAACGGGGGAGGCCACAGCAGTGAGAGGCCCGCGTACCGCAAAAAAAAAAAAAAAATTGGATTCCAGCCATGCACTGGGTGCTAAGTACCTGGTGATTGAGCTACGCAGTACTAACCTCTACCTCCCGCAAATTTAAAGTTAGAGATTTACTACATTAATAATTCTGAAGGGCAGCCTCTTTTAATATCTTTAGAGATGGCTTCAGAAGTGAAAAAGCATCTTGCTTTGTTGAAAGCACAACACGAAGTCACTGTAACCACCACTCAAATTATCAAGAAAGATGGTGCCTCTGCTGATGGGAAGGTGCTCCCCACCACCTGTCATCCCTGAGCATCGCTGCACACGCACCTTCCTCAGCTATGGGCCACCAACTGCCTTTTGCCCTTTTCATTAGTTTAGATTGTATATTTGGATCAGGCATGGTTGAAGGTGACCCTTGAACTAGCCATTTAAAAAGGGCTTTGTTTAGTAAATTAATAAAACCTGTGCCATAAGAAAAATGCTTACACACTTGAGAAGAAATTTCTCAAATACTTTGTAAGCAAACAGATTTTTCTCAATATCCAACTTGGTGTAACTAGGATTGAATATCCAGTGCTAAGTGCCACAGGATTTTTAAGGAAACTCCTTCTTGAAGGAGACTATTAATTGTGTTGGGCAGACAAAATAAAATCTATTTAATTGAGCATTTAAAAATATATTGTTTTATATTTGTCTCCAAGCATCCCGTGTTTAGAAACACCAGGTACGGGGGGGAAGCAAGAGGGCAGCCTGGCGGAGCTGTCAGGAGGCGAGGCTGGAGAACAGGAACACAATGGACCCAGCACTGGCAGAACCGGGCAAGACAGAACAGAAAGGGTAGGGCTATGATGAGAAGCCCCGCCTGGTCAACACTTGTATTTGCCAGTATCAAAATCGTCTTGTCTTGACAATGAAATTGGACTTCTGTTAGCAGACTCCATAATTCCACATAGTCTCTAATTCAGACTTGCATAAATCAATGAGTGAGGGAGGCCAGGAGTCAAGGTCATAGGTATACATATTTCCTGACAAGGGTCAGTCTCTCTTCTCACCCCCACCCTTGACTAAAAATAAGGGCCAGCAGGAATTCACAACCATTAAGAATCTCAGATAATAATCAAAGCAAATGCCCAAAGAACTTACTGCCAGGCAGTTCTCTATACATTTTCGATGTATTAACTATTCAATCCTCGCAATAATCCCATGAGCTAGGTACTACGGCTGTATACATTTTACAGATGAAGAAACTGAGACAGAGAGGTTAGGTAACTTGCCCAAGGTCACACAGCTGGGAAATAGCAGAACTGGGGTTCAAACCAGGACAGGCTCTAGAGTATGCGCTCCTCACTATCATGCTTTCCTGCCTGACGAGAGAGTTTTAAAGGTAACCACAAAGGCACGGTTAGGCAGGATGTAGTTATTTCCAAAAATCCTTCCAAAAAGTAGATTTAGAACAGGCGTAGGAGACAGAAAGCAAATTTTGCATTTTGATAAAAGCTACAATAGATTGTGGTTAACAGTAGGTCTGGAATATGCAGCAAATCAAATCCTTAAAAAAAAAATCTGCCAGCAGCTTCATGCGAGCTTCCTTACTCTCCTCTCCAAAGGCACTGGACCAGGAGCCTGGACCCCAGCTCTGTCCTCATCTAGGTGGGTACTGTCCCTCAGAGGGCAAGTCCCCCTGACCTGCTCTGTTGGCCACTGGTCACAGCAAAAAGTGAAGGCCCCGGTCCCACACAGGCAAATCTCCAGAGATAGGAAGTAGATTAGTGGCTGCCTAGGGCTGTGGGGGAATGGAGAGTGACTGCTAAGGGGTTTCTTTAGGGGACGATGAAAATATTCTAAAATTGATTGTGGTGGCCATGGCTGCATGACTCTGAATATACTAAAAAACACTGAATTGTGTATTTTAAACAGGTGAATTGTACGGTTCACTAATTCTATCTTAATAAAGCTGTTAGAAATGCATTAAACCTGACTTTACTCTTTGTTATTGAAATAGAACAGAGAAAACATGGGGGTGGGGGGAGGGGAATGAAAGTCCTCAGACGTACTAAGCCCCTCAACAGCTTGGGGTATAAACCCTGTGGCCCAGGACAACTTTTCACCAAGGTGCTCCTGGAACCTTGTCGGAAACCGTACTCTCTCTTGAAGATGTCTGGCTGCCATCACTGGCCTGGGACATCGCCAGGGGCCAAAGCCTGCCCCAGCCCAACAGCTGACAAAAGCTGACTGATAAGGACCCCAAAGCCAGTTATTCCATCTCCACTCCTTGTCCCGCTTTCCGGGGCCACCGCCACGACGGCCGCCTCCCTGGTCACTATCTCACTCCATCCCATACCTCCGTGGGCTCCCTGATGCCCTCTCAAATAACCCTGCCCCCATCAACCCCGAATCCTCCTGCGATAGCTGGGCCTCCAGGACTCTGCTGTCCTAACAGCTCTGGGCGGAGGTGGCTCCTTCCTCCCCACCTGGCAGCCATCTTCTCCAAGGCCAGCTCCGGGCCTTCACTTTTCCACCCTCACAAAACAGCCTTTCCGCGTGCTCAGCGAGACGCTAATTCTAGAGCAACTCAACGACCCATCCTGTCCCTTCCCACACCTGGGTGGCTGGCTAAGATCACACGTCAGCTCCTCTTCCCTTAATCGACTCCTGCTCTTAAGTTAATATAATTTAGTATTGCCGCCAGAAAATAAAATCAAATTTCACTGTGAGCGTCACTGCCATGGAGTAAGACACTGTGCCCAGATTGAAGGGGAGAGTTGACTCCGACGACTCCCACATCTCACTTTATGGTCTCTGACCTCAGTAAACACATCTCTGCACTCGGTATTGCTCGTCCCTGTTTGTAGGACACCTTGTCCCCTCCTCCTCTGTTCTCTTCAGCTTCTAACCCTGCTGCGTCTTAGCAGATGCCTCGTTTCCTCCCTCATAGGGAAGCCAGCTGTCAAGCAGGAAACTTCAAATTCCTGCTCTACATCCAGAAACTCAGCTGCATCCACAGCCCTTCGATCCTTTGGGCCCTTCTCACGGAAGGGAGCGCTTCTTCCCCTAGCCGGCATCCTGCACACGCACCCCTGCCTCCTGGAGACCTGGATCCACCCAGCTTCCCTCTCCCGGAAGACTCTCCCACCTCTCCTCTCTCTCACCTCCTCCTTTTCACAGCTAAGCTTCCGGAAAGGAATTCAGACTTGCCATCTCCACGGCCTCACCTCCTATTCTCTCCTCAAGTTACTGAAATCAGGCTTCTGCCCAGACAACTTCCTTGAAACTGCTCTAAGCAACAACTCGCTGCCAGATGCAGGGCCTCCGAGGCCCTCACCACGGCTGCCCTCCCTCCTCAGCCCCTCTGCTCCTCGCCCAGAGCCCTTGGCATCTCCTCCCGGCTGGACAAGCGCAGCGCTGCCAGGGCACTGCTGACTCCTCCAGTCTCTCTGCAGCTTACGTTTCACACAGTTGCCAGGGAGACCTGTCGAAAAGTGAGTCACATCTGATCACACCTCTCCCCCGCTTCACACCCTTCCACCCCCAGAGCCTCCAGAGTCAAGTCCAAACACCTTCGCCGGGCAGGCAAGGCCGAGCCTCATATTCTTGGACGGTTCCTCCTCCCGCCCTCGCCTGCCACCACCATGGGCTCTCTCTGGACAGACAGGACCATTTCCTATTCTGTGAACGTGACATTCCCTTTGCTCAGAACCCCTCTCCCCTCATGTGACCCCTGCTTACACAGCTGCCCTGGGCACGCTTTCCCCCTGAAACTTTCTTCTCAGTGTTTCCATTTCCCTGTCATCCGGGGAGATGATCTCAGTGCTTGCTCGACCCCCTCTGATGTGTGTTGAAGGGAACATGGGGTTCGCAGGGTGGATGAATGTGGGAAAGGCACTTCCCCCGCCTCCACCACAGGCTTCGAAGCTGCGCACAAGCCGTAGCCTCTGGGGTGACGTCCTAGGAAACCACAAGCCCTTGGTCTTGATCCACAGTAAACGCTCATGAGAGCAGCCCTGCCCAGGTCAGGAAACCGAAGGGTATTCACCTCCCCGTCTGCAGGCTGCTTTCCTTCTACTGCCTCAACAATAATACATTAATTAGGAAGGTCCATCCTCGTCGGCTCCGCAGGCTGGGTTCCATGAAACAGAGAATCCTAGTCAACAGGGCAGAGCTTGCCTCCCCGACCCAGGCCTTCCTTCGTGGGTCCCTAACACAGTCTCCTCAACCTGAGACGGTGTCTGTATCTTCATTCACTAGAATTGCTTCCAGGGGTCAAAGTATCATTTTCACAAAATCCCTGCTAAAATGCAAGTATGTGATTTATGAGGAAACACGCACTGACATCTCAAATCCTATCAGCCCTAAGCAGTTTGTTCCTCCAAGAAGGAGGGACTGATGACAGAGACATGGGGAGGGCAGGGAACTCGGGGTCTGAATTCGGCGTAGACGCACTTATGTCCACAGCACCCACAGCAGCCTTAGCGCCGGGGGAGGAGAGTTTTGTTACGAGCAGCCCGGAAGCTATCATTTTCCACAAGCAAACACCCCCTCCCCTGGCCGTGGTTACTGAGGAGCAGCTGTAGTTTGCGGCTCCGTCTGGGTCTGACGATAAATTCATGACTGTAGGGAAGCTTTCCCACCCAGAGGAATCCGGAGCACTTTGCTGTCCTGGTCCCCACGCCTCCTCTGCAGCTTCCGGCACCCAGCACAGGCTGAGGAGACCCACCCTGCGTGCTGCCCCTTTCAGTCCATGGCTACCCCGTCTCCACGTTTCTCATTTAAATCTCAGCTCACTGGTCCCACCTGCCACTAGGTGTCTTCTCCAGGAGAAGTGGTTTTCCCGACGGCTGCTTCTTACTTCATGTGGCTTCGTGGCCTGTCGCATGGGGGTCGCAGAACCCACTTCTTCACAGCATGATCTCCTGATTCTTTCTCACCCTGCAGAGTGTATCTGAGGCAGCTCCACATCCAACAGGATGGCTCCCGAGAGACGCAAGCTGCCCAGGTGTGACCAATTCCATGGGGATCCCTAACCTGCTTAGGTCAGAGCCACGGGTGCTGCTAGAAGGGTGCAGCAGGCTGCCCTGTTTTCTAAAGTCAGATTTACAGTATGATTTCCAAACAGCCAAATGCACCTTCTTTAAGTGTACAGTTTCATGACTTGACAAAAATAATAACTGTTGGTTAAAACTCCATCTGTTACTAGAAGCTGAATCAGATTATGCTGAATGACCCTGAATTCCCAGAGCGGTTAAACCTGGTGGAAGATGGCGACCACACTGTGGGGTTTTGTTTTATTCCTTAACTTGGTGTTCAGCTTGCCTCCCCTGCTATACTTGTGACTGGCGGCTAGTGAGTTTGAAAGTGTCACATTCACAGTACTACCCCCAATCCAACGGGACACTCTAGTCCCCACCAGCTTGACTAGCAAGAAACCCAGGCTTATCCTCAGACCTTCCCTTCTAAGGAGCCGCAGGGATGGGGAAGCAAGGACCTAACAGAACTGCCGGGGCTGCGTGCAGCTCAGCACTCTTTCTGACTTGGTGTGCCCTGCCCTTGAGGTCACTCGGCTGTCACTCCGCTGCCCCTGCTGGGCTCTGGTCCCTGCCCACAGCCCTCTGCGGGCCCCTCGCCCTCACTCAGGCCAAGCTCTTCCCCAGCACCATCCTGTCCCTCTTCACCCTTTGCTGGCCGGCAGGGAGATCCCTGCCTCCACTCCTGAGGGTTTGCCCCTCAAGACCAGACATACAGTAGGGGCATCATACATTCTGGGTGTCTGGCAGGAGTTTGAGTTGGATACAGTCTTCGACTTAAATCACCTAATTTTACAAATCCAAACAGAAGGCACCACAGAGCATAAGGCAGAGACCATCCCTATAAACACAGCCGGATTTTACTTCCCCTTAGCTTCTTGAAAGTAATATAGGCAGCGTGCATTCTGTAGGAAGACTGAACAGAAACGTCTGGGGACCCCTACTGCCCCGGGAATACCCAAGGCTTCAAAGTCGAGGGATTTGGGGAAGTTACTTTCAAAACTGCTGAATACTTGCACCTTGGTCCTCCCTGCAACCACTGCCTACTTTTCGGCTGCACTGCTAAGCACTCCTCCACCACTCCCGGAACCACCTGCTGCCCGGCCCAGTGCTGCACTGAGTGCCCCCCACTCCCTCACCCAGAGGCCTGGGTCCCACTCTCTGGACAGCAGTCTGAGGTCTCCCACCTTGCACTGGGACCCGTGTTCCCACCGCTGTGACCTGACATTCCTGGGACACGTTCCCTAGGGTAGTGGCACCTCTGAGAACCTCAAACTGTGAGCCAAAACAAACGCACAAGTAGTCCTGGATTGCCTGCCAAAGGCAGGAGAAATCAGGGACAACTGATTAGACAGCTGCTGAATTCACAGACTCAGTCACCCTGAGGCACTGGGCTGTTCCTATGAGAGGTGTGTGTAAGGCGCAAGGAGAGGCCAGGCCCCTGGGGCCGTGGTTTTGGTGTAGTCAGCGCTTCAGCACAGAGCCAGGTAGAGCAATGCAGAACAAGCCGCCTGCCTCAGAGCCCTGTATGACCTTGGACTTCACAACTGGGTAGGGGAAAGAAGAGCTGGAGCCCTCCTGGAGCCAGGGCCTGGGGGGCTGCACTGGCTCAGCGGCCAGAACGGGACCGAGGACATGGGTTGGGGGTGTGGAGCTGGGGAAGGTTATGGAGAGGATCACAGAGGGTCACAAGGGGGAGGGGAGCGTGTTCTCCGAGGGTCAGAAGGGAGCTATTGGCCAAGAATATGAGTGAGTGGTGAACACCGGGAGGGGAGACTGGAAGGCCTGGGCTGTGACTTCTGTCATTGAGCCAGTGCCACTCGAGGCAGGGACAACTTCTTATCACCTTTACCACAACCTCACAGGTGGAGCAAGACAAGGCTCACCTTTGCCACACTGAGGAATTACCTGTTCCTGAACCTGACTCCAGATGAAGTCCCCAGCTTTGAAAATGTGCTGAAAACCATCAGATAAAAATGTGGAGGGGAGGACCTTCAAGACGGCAGAGGAGTAAGACGTGAAGATGAGCTTCCTCCCCACAAATACATCAGAACTACACCTACATGTGGAACAACTCCTACAGAACACCTACTGAACGCTGGCAGGGGAACTCAGATTTCCAAAAAGGCAAGAAAATCCCCACGTAACTGGGTAGGGCAAAAGGAAAAAGGAAAAAAAAAAAAGAGACAAAGGAAAAAAGAGACAGGACCTGCCCTTCTGGGAGGGAGCTGGGAAGGAGGAAAAGGTCCCACACACTAGGAAGCCCCCTCACTGGCAGGGCTGGGGGAAGCTTTGGAGCCACGGAGGAGAGCGCAGCAACAGGGGTGCAGAGGGCAAAGCGGAGAGATTCCCACACAGAGGATCGGTGCCGACCAGCACTCACCAGCCTGAGAGGCTTGTCTGCTCACCCGCCAGGGCGGGCGGGGCTGGGAGCTGAGGCTCGGGCTTCAGTCGGGAGTGCAGGGAGAGGACTGGGGTTGGCGGCGTGAACACAGCCTGAAGGGGTCAGTGTGCCACAGCTAGCCGGGAGGGAGTCCAGGAAAAACCTGGGCCTGCTGGACAGCAAGAATCCACTGTGGCGGGCTGCGGGAGAAGAGGGGTAGGCCCACCAGAGGAGCTTCCTGCTCTGTGCGCCCACAGACGGCAGGGCAACGCCTACACAAGTGTGAGCGTGAGCCGCAGCTCTCATCTCGGAACACAGAGGCTGCTGCCGCTGCCACCAAGGGTCCTGTGTGCAACGCAGGTCACTGCCCACACACTCCCGGCAGCCTGTACAGCCTGCCCTGCCGAGGGTCCCGCGATGCGGGACTAACTTCCCCGGGAGAAGGCACAGCACACCTCAGGCTCTTGCAACTTCGTGCCAGCCTCTGCTGCTGCAGGCACACCTGCACGTTCCAATTGTGACTGCGGTATCCCTCCCTCCCCCCGGCCTGAGTGAGCAAGTGAGCATTTACAGCCGCTGCTTTCACTCCCTCTTGCCTGGGAGGGGAACAGACACCTGAGGGCAGCTCACACGCAGAGGCGGGGCCAAAGGCAAAGCTGAACCCCAGGGGCTCTGCGACCAGAGAAGAGAAAGGGAAATCTCTCTGTGCAGCTGCAGAAGCAGGGGGTTAAAATCCCTGCAATTGGCTTGGTAAACCCCGCATGTGTGGAATACGTGAATAGACAACAAGTGTTCCCACAATTGAGGCTGTGAACTTTGGGGACAAGTACACACAGGAGGAAAGCCAGATGAGAGGCTCAGCTGGCCCAAAAATGCCCACAGCAGAGACCTACCGAGAAGTATAAGAAGACTTCCTGGATGGGGAGGGACTGGCTGCGGCTCACTGGGGGGAAACGGACACTGACAGCTGAGGCCCCAGGAAAACACCACTACTTTTTTTTCTTTGTTTTGTTTTGTTCCATTGTTCTTTTTTTATGATTATTCTTTTAATTTTTATTTACTTTTTATTTTCTTTCTTATGCTTTTATTTCTAATATATTTTTAATTTTTTTCTTCTTTCTACTGTACTTTTTTGTTATATTGTGTTTTTTTCTTGTGTTTGTTTCTTTCTTTGTTTTGCTTTGTTTTCATTTTATTTTAAACTATATTATCTATTTTTACTTTACTACTTTGTTTTGTATTTTTTCCTTTTGTTTTCATCTTTCGTCTTTACATTTTTTTATCGTTTTTGTGTGTTTGCTTTATGCTTTCATTGCCTTTTTTTAGTTTGCTTTCTGCATTTGATTTGTTCCTGGTTCTGTGTATTTATTAGTTTACTTTTTAGTGTTTGTTTTAGTTTTTGAGATTGTTTATTGGTTTGGTTGCTCTCCTCTTCTTCATCTCTTTTTTTCTTTTCTTTTCGTGAGTGCGTGTGTGTATGTTTCTTCATGTGATTTTGTCTGTTTAGTTTTGCTTTTACCATTTGTCTTGGGGTTTTGTCTCTTTGTTTGTTTGTTTCTTCTTCCTTTTCTTCCATGCCGTGTGGCTTGCAAGGTCTTGGTGCTCCAGCTGGGGGACAGGCCTGAGCCTCTGAGGTGGGAGAGCTGAGTCCAGGACATTGGACCACCAGAGAACTCCTGGGCCCATGTAATATTAATCGGTGAGAGCTCTCCCAGAGGTCTCCATCCCAACACTAAAACCCAGCTCCACCCAAGGGCCAGCATATTCCAGTGCTGGACCCCTCATGCAAACAACTAGCAAGACAGGAACACAACCCCACCCATTAGCAGTCAGGCTGCCTGAAGTCATACTAAGCTCACAGACACCTGAAAACACACCACCTGACGTGGCCCTGACCATCAGAGGGACAAGATCCATCCCCACCCCCCAGAACACAGGAACCAGTCCCCTCCACCAGGAAGCCTACACAAGCCACTGGACCAACCTCACCCACCGGGTGAGAGAAGTAAGAGGAACTATGATCCTGCAGCCTGCTTTCTGACCTCAAACACAGTACGTTAAATAAAATGAGAAGACAGAGAAATATGCAGCAGATGAAGAAGCAAGGTAAAATCCAACAAGACCAAACAAATAAAGAGCAGATAGGCAGTCTACCTGAAAAAGAATTCAGAGTAATGATAGTAAAGATGATCCAAAATCTCAGAAACAGAATGGAGAAAATACAAGAAATGTTTAACAAGGACGTAAAGGAACTAAAGAGCAAACAAACAGTGATGAACAGCACAATAAATGAAATTAAAAATTCTCTAGAAGGAATCAATAGCAGAATAACTGAGGCAGAAGAATGGATAAGTGACCTGGAAGATAAAATATTGGAAATAAATACCACTGAGCAGAATAAAGAAAAAAGAATGAAAAGAACTGAAGACAGTCTCAGAGATCCCTGGGACAACATTAAACACACCAACATTCGAATTATAGTGGTCCCAGAAGAAGAAGAGAAAAAAAAAGGGTTTGAGAAAATATTTGAAGAGATTATAGCGGAAAATTTCCCTAATATGGGAACGGAAATAGTCAATCAAGTCTGGAGAATGCAGAGAGTCTCATATAGGATAAACCCAAGGAGAAACACACCGAGACACTCATTAATGGAACTATCTACAAAAAAATATGAAAATCAGCAAGGGAAAACCAATAAATAACATACAAGAGAATCCCCATAAGGTTAACAGCTGCTCTTTCAGCAGAAACTCTGCAGGCCAGAATGGAATGGCAGGACATATTTAAAATGATGAAAGGGAAAAACCTACAACCAAGATTACTCTACCCAGCAAGGATCTCATTCAGATTCAATGGAGAAATCAAAAGCTTTACAGACAAGCAAAAGCTACGTGAATTCAGCACCACCAAACCAGCTCTACAACAGATGCTAAAGGAACTTCTCTAAGTAGGAAACACAAGCGAAGAAAAGGACCTACAAAAACAAACCCAAAACAATTAAGAAAATGGTCATAGGAACATACATATTGATAATTACCTTAAATGTGAACGGATAAAATGCTCCAACCAAAAGACACAGACTGGCTGAATGGATACACAAACAAGACCCATATATATGCTGTCTATAAGAGATCCACTTCAGACCTAGGGACACATACAGACTGAAAGTGAGGGGATGGAAAAAGATATTCCAACCAAATGGAAATCAAAAGAAAGCTGGAGTAGCAATACTCGTATCAGACAAAATACACTTTAAAATAAAGACTTACATGAGACAAGGAAGGACAGTACATAATGATCAAGGGATCAATCCAAGAAGACATAACAACTATAAATACTTATGCACCCAACATAGGAGCACCTCAATACATAAGGCAAACGCTAACAGCCATAAAAGCAGAAATCAACATTAACACAATAATAGTGGGAGACTTTAACACCCCACTCACACCAAAGGACAGATCATCCAAACAGAAAATAAATAAGGAAACACAAGCTTTAAATGACACATTAGACCAGATGGACTTAATTGATATTTACAGGACATTCCATTCAACTACAACAGAATACACTTTCTTCTCAAGTGCACATGGAACATTCTCCAGGATAGATCACATCTTGGGTCACATATCAAGCCTTGGGAAATTTAAGAAAATTGAAATCGTATAAGCAACTTTTCCGACCACAGCATTATGAGACTAGATATCAATTACAGGAAAAAAAAACTGTAAAAAATACAAACACATTGAGGCTAAACAATACACTACTAAATAACCAAGAGATCACTGAGAAATTAAAGAGGAAATCAAAAAATACCCAGAAACAAATGACAATGAAAACATGACAACCAAAAACCTATGGGATGCAGCAAAAGCAGTCTAAGAGGGAAGTTTATAGCAACCCAATCCTACCTCAAGAAACAAGAAAAATCTCAAATAACCTAACCTTACACCTAAAGCAATTAGAGAAAAAAGAACAAAAAACCCCAAAGCTAGCAAAAGGAAAGAAATCATAAAGATCAGATTGGAAATAAATGAAAAAGAAATGAAGGAAACAATAGCAAAGATCAATAAAACTAATAGCTGGTTCTTTGAGAAGATTAAAAAAATTGATAAACCATTAGCCAGACTCATCAGGAAAAAAAAGGGAGAGGACTCAAATCAACAGAATTAGAAATGAAAAAGTAGAACTAACAAGTGACACATCATAAATACAAAGGATCATGAGAGACTACTATAAGCAGCTATATGCCAGTAAAATGGACAACCTGGAAGAAACAAATTCTTAGAAATGCACAACCTTCTGAGAATGAACCAGGAAGAAACAGAAAATATGAACAGATCAATCACAAGCAGTTAAGTTGAAACTGGGATTAAAAATCTTCCAACAAACAAAAGCCCAGGGCCAGATGGCTTCACGGGAAAATTCTATCAAGCATTTATAGAAGAGCTAACAACTATCCTTCTCAAACTCTTCCAAAATACAGCAGAGGCAGGAACACTCCCAAACTCATTGCATGAGGCCACCATCACCGATACCAAAACCAGACAAAGATGTCACAAAAAAAGAAATTTACAGGCCAATACCACTGATGAACATAGATACAAAAATCCTCAACAAAATACTAGCAAGCAGAATCCAACAGCACATTAAAAGGATCATACACCATGATCCAGTGGGGTTTATCCCAGGAATGCAAGGATTCTTCAATATATGCAAATCAATTAATGGGATACACCATACTAACAAGCTGAAGGATAAAAACCATATGATAATCTCAATAGGTGCAGAAACAGCTTTTGACAAAATTCAACACCCATTTATGATAAAAACTCTCCAGAAAGTGGGCATAGAGGGAACCTACCTCAACATAATAGAGAACACATATGACAAACCCACAGCCAACATCATTCTTTTTTTTAAAACTTTTAAGTTTAATTTAATTAATTTTTTTATACAGCAGGCTCTTATTAGTCATCAATTTTATACACATCAGTGTATACATGTCAATCCCAATCGCCCAATTCATCACACCACCATCCCCACCCCCCAACGGCTTTCCCCCCTTGGTGTCCATAAGTTTGTTCTCTACATCTGTGTCTCAACTTCTGCCCTGCAAACTGGTTCATCTGTACCATTTTTCTAGGTTCACATACATGCGTTAATATACAATATTTGTTTTTCTCTTTCTGACTTACTTCACTCTGTATGACAGTCTCCAGAGCCATCCACATCTCAACAAATGACCCAATTTCGTTCCTTTTTATGGCTCAGTAATATTCCATTGTATATAGGTACCACAACTTCTTTATCCATTCGTCTGTCAGTGGGCATTTAGGTTGTTTTCATGACCTGGCTATTGTAAATAGTGCTGCAGTGAACACTGGGGTGCATGAGTCTTTTTGAATTACGGTTTTATCTGGGTATATGCCCAGTAGTGGGATTGCTGGATCACATGGTAATTCTATTTTTAGTTTTTTAAGGAACCTACGTACTGTTCTCCATAGTGGCTGTATCCATTTACATTCCCACCAACAGTGCAAGAGGGTTCCCTTTTCTCCACAACCTCTCCAGCATTTGTTGTTTGTAGATTTTCTGAGGACGCCCATTCTAACTGGTGGATGTGATACCTCACTGTACTTTTGATTTGCATTTCTCTAATGATTAGTGATGTTGAGCAGCTTTTCATGTGCTTCTTGGCCACCTGTATGTCTTCTTTGGAGAAATGTCTATTTAGGTCTTTTACCCATTTTGGATTGGGTTGTTTGTTTTTTTTAATATTGAGTTGCATGACCTGTTTATATATTTTGGAGATTAATCCCTTGTCCATTGATTCATTTGCAAATATTTTATCCCATCCTGAGAGTTGTCTTTTCATCTTGTTTATGGTTTCCTATGCTGTGCAAAAGCTTTTAAGTTTCATTAGGTCCCATTTGTTTATTTTTGTTTTTATTTCCATTATGCTAGGAGGTGGATCAAAAAAGATCTTGCTGTGATTTATGTCAAAGAGGGTTCTTCCTATGTTTTCCTCTAAGAGTTTTATACTGTCCGGTCTTACATTTAAGTATCGAATCCATTTTGAGTTTATTTTTGTGTATGGTGTTAGGGAGGGTTCTAATTTCATTCTTTTACATGCAGCTGTCCAGTTTTCCCAGCACCACTTATTGAAGAGACTGTCTTTTCTCCATTGTATAACCTTGCCTCCTTTGTCATAGATTAGTTGACCATAGGTGTGTGGGTTTATCTCTGGGCTTTCTATCTTGTTCCATTGATCTATGTTTCTGTTTTTCTGCCAGTACCATATTGTCTTGATTACTGTAGCTTTGTAGCATAGTCTGAAGCCAGGGAATCTGATTCCTCCAGCTCCGTTTTTTTCCCTAAAGACTGCTTTGGCTATTCGGGGTCTTTTGTGTCTCCATACAAATTTAAAGATTTTTTGTTCTAGCTCTGTAAAAAATGCCATTGGTAATTTTATAGGGATTGCATTGTATCTGCAGAGTGCTTTGGGTAGTATAGTCATTTTCAAAGTATTGATTCTTCCAAACCAAGAACATGGTATATCTTTCCATCTGTTGGTATCACCTTTAATTTCTTTCAACAGTGTCTTATAGTTTTCTGCATACAGGTCTTTTGTCTCCCTAGGTAGGTTTATTCCTAGATATTTTATTCTTTTTGTTGCAATGGTAAATGGGAGTGTTTCCTTAATTTCTCTTTCAGATTTTTAATCATTAGTGTATAGGAATGCAAGAGATTTCTGTGCATTAAATTTGTACCCTGCCACGTTACCAAATTCATTGATTAGCTCTAGTAGTTTTCTGGTGGCATTTTTAGGATCTCTATGTATAGTATCATGTCATCTGCAAGCAGTGACAGTTTTACTTCTTCTTTTCCAATTTGTATTCCTTTTATTTCTTTTTATTCTCTGATTGCTGTGGCTAGGACTTCCAAAACTATGTTGAATAATGGTGGTGTGAGTGGACATCCTTGTCTTTTTCCTGATCTTAGAGGAAATGCTTTCAGTTTTTCACCATTGAGAATGATGTTTGCTGTGGGTTTGTCAGATATGGCCTTTATTATGTTGAGGTAGGTTCCCTCTATGCCCACTTTCTGGAGAGTTTTTAACATAAATCGGTGCTGAATTTTGTCAAAAGCTTTTTCTGCATCTATTGAGATGATCATACGGTTTTTATTCTTCAATCTGTGAATATGGTGTATCACATTGACTGATTTGCGTATACTGAAGAATCCTTGCATCCCTGGAATAAATCCCACTTGATCATGGTGTATGATCCTTTTAATGTATTGTTGGATTCTGTTTGCCAGTATTTTGTTGAAGATTTTTGCATCTATGTTCATCAGTGATATTGGTCTGTAATGTTCTTTTTTTGTAGTATCTTTGTCTGGTTTTGCTATCAGGGTGATGGTGGCCTCACAGAATGTGTTTGGGAGTGTTCCTTCCTCTGCAATTTTTTGGAAGAGTTTGAGAAGGATCAGTGTTAGCTCTTCTCTAAATGTTTAATTCACCTGTGAAGCCCTCTGGTCCTGGACTTTTGTTTGTTGGAAGATTTTTAATCACAGTTTCAATTTCATTACTTGTGATTGGTCTGTTCATATTTTGTATTTCTTCCTGGTTCAGTCTTGGAAGGTTATACCTATCTAAGAATTTGTCCATTTCTTCCACCTTGTTCAGTTTATTGGCATAGAGTTGCTTGTAGCAGTCTCTTAGGATGCTTTCTATTTCTGCGGTGTCTGTTGTAACTTCTCCTTTTACATTTCTAATTTTATTGATTTGAGTCCTCTCCCACTTTCTCTTGATGAGTCTGGCTAATCAATTTTCTTTATCTTCTTAAAGAACCAGCTTTTAGTTTTATTGATCTTTGCTACTGTTTTCTTTGTTTCTATTTCATTTATTTCTGCTCTGATCTTTATGATTTCTTTCCTTCTGCTAACTTTGGGTTTTGTTTGTTCTCTTTTCTCTAGTTCCTTTAGGTCTAAGGTTAGATTGTTTTGAGATTTTTCTTGTTTCTTGAGGTAGGCTTGTATAGCTATAAACTTCCCTCTTAAAACTGCTTTTGCTGCATCCCATAGGTTTTGGAACGTCGTGTTTTCATTGTCATTTGTCTCTAAGTATTTTTTGATTTCCTCTTTGATTTCTTCAGTGATCTCTTGGTTATTTAGTAACGTATTGTTCAGCCTCCATGTGTTTGTCTTTTTTACGTTTTTTTCCCTGTAATTCACTTCTAATCTCATAGCGTTGTGGTCAGAAAAGATGCTTGATATGATTTCAACTTTCTTAAATTTGCTGAGGCTTGATTTGTGACCCAAGATGTGATCTATCCTGGAAAATGTTCCATGCACACTTGAGAAGAAAGTGTAGTCTGCTGTTTTTGGATGGAATGTCCTATAAATATCAATTAAATCTATCTGGTCTATTGTGTCATTTAAAGCTTCTATTTCCTTATTTATTTTCATTTTGGATGATCTGTCCATTGGTGTAAGTGAGGTGTTAAAGTCCCCAACTATCACTGTGTTACTGTCGATTTCCTCTTTAATAGCTGTTAGCAGTTGCCTTATGTATTCAGGTGCTCCTATGTTGGTTGCATATATATTTATAATTGTTATATCTTCTTCTTGGATTGATCCCTTGATCATTATGCAGTGTCCTTCCTTGTCTCTTGTAACACTCTTTATTTTAGAGTCTATTTTATCTGATATGAGTATTGCTACTCCAGCTTTCTTTTGATTTCTATTTGGATGGAATATCTTTTTCCATCCCCTCACTTTCAGTCTGTATGTGTCCCTAGGTCTGAAGTGGGTCTCTTGTAGACAGCATATATATGGGTCTTGATTTTGTATCCATTCAGCAAGCCTCTGTCTTTTGGTTGGAGCATTTAATCTATTCACATTTAAGGTAATTATTGATATGTATGTTCCTATGACCATTTTCTTAATTGTTTTGGGTTTGTTTTTGTAGGTCCTTTTCTTCTCTTGTGTTTCCCACTTAGAGAAGTTCCTTTAGCATTTGTTGTAGAGCTGATTTGGTGGTGCTGAATTCTCTTAGCTTTTGCTTGTCTGTAAAGCTTTTGATTTCTCCATTGAATCTGAATGAGATCCTTGCCAGGTAGAGTCATCTTGGTTGTAAGTTCTTCCCTTTCATCACTTTAAGTATGTCATGCCACTCCCTTCTGGCTTGTAGAGTTTCTGCTGAGAAATCAGCTGTTAACCTTATGAAAGTTGCCTTGTATGTTATTTGTCATTTTTCCCTTGCTGCTTTCAATAATTTTTCTTTGTCTTTAATTTTTCTCAGTTTGATTACTATGTGTCTCGTCGTGTTTCTCCTTGGGTTTATCCTGTATGGGACTCTCTGGGCTTCCTGGACTTGGGTGGCCATTTCCTTTCCCATGTTAAGGAAGTTTTCCACTATAATCTCTTCAAATATTTTCTCCGGTCCTTTCTCTCTCTCTTCTCCTTCTGGGACCCGTATAATGCGAATGTTATTGTGTTTAATGTTGTCCCAGAGGTCTCTTAGGCTGCCTTCATTTCTTTTCATTCTTTTTTCTTTATTCTGTTCTGCAGCAGTGAATTCCACCATTCTCTCTTCCAGGTCACTTATCTGTTCTTCTGTCTCAGTTATTCTGCTATTGATTCTTTCTAGTGTAGTTTTCATTTCAGTTATTGTATTGTTCATCTCTGTTTGTTTGTATTTTATTCTTTTAGGTCTTTGTTAAACATTTCTTGCATCTTCTCGATCTTTGCCTCCATTCTTTTTCCGAGGTCCTGGATCATCTTCACTATCATTATTCTGAATTCTTTTTCTGGAAGGTTGCCTATCTCCACTTCATTTAGTTGGTTTTCTGGGGTTTTATCTTGTTCCTTTATCTAGTACCTAGCCTTCTGCCTTTTCATCTTGTCTTTCTGTGAATGTGGTTTTTGTTCCACAGGCTGCAGGATTGTAGTTCTTCTTGCTTCTGCTGTCTGCCCTCTGGTGGATGAGGCTATCTAAGAGGCTTGTGTAAGTTTCCTGATGGGAGGGACTGGTGGTGGGCAGAGCAGACTGTTGCTCTGGTGGGCAGACCTCAGTAAAACTTTAATCCGCTTGACTATTGATGGGTGCGGCTGGGTTCCCTCCCTGTTGGTTGTTTGGCCTGAGGCAACCGAACACTGGAGGCTACCTGGGCTCTTTGGTGGGGCTAATGACAGACTCTGGGAGGGCTCACTCCAAGGATTACTTCCCAGAACGTCTGTTGCCAGTGTCCTTGTCCCCATGGTGAGCCACAGCCACCCCCCACCCGTCTCTGCAGGAGACTCTCCAACACTAGCAGGTAGGTCTGGTTCAGTCTCCTATGGGGTCACTGCTCCTTCCCCTGGGTCCTGATGCACACACTACTTTTGTGTGCCCTCCAAGAGTACAGTCTCTGTTTCCCCCAGTCCTGTCAAAGTCCTGCAGTCAATTCCCACCAGTCTTCAAAGTCTGATTCTCTAGGAATTCCTCCTCCTGTTGCCGGACCTCCAGGTTGGGAAGCCCGACGTGGGGTTCAGAACCTTCAGTCCAGTGGGTGGATTTCTGTGGTATAAGTGTTCTCCAGTCTGTGAGTCACCCATCCAGCAGTTATGGGAACTGATTTTACTGTGATTGCGCCCCTCCTACCATCTCATTGTGGCTTCTCCTTTGCCTTTGGATGTGGGGCATCTTTTTTGGTGAGTTCCAGTGTCTTCCTGTCGATGATTGTCCAGCAGCTAGTTGTGATCCTGGTGTTCTCGTAAGACGTAGTGAGAGCACGTCCTTCTACTCCGCCATCTTGGTTCCTCTCCAATATCATTCTTAGTTGTGAAAAACTGAAAGCATTTCCTCTAAGATCAGGAACAAGACAAGGGTGCCCACTCTCATCACTAAAAAAAACGTGCTGTGGATTTCAGTGTATTTTCATTCTGTCTTCCACTGTCTTATTAATTGTTCCTTCTCACTTTCAAAGGCAATGAAACTTGGAGAGTCCTTCTGGAAGGGAAACATCTGCTCCTCCTAAACCATCAAGTCACAAGCCACCCTTTAGAGGGAAGACATGGGAGACCAGAAAGTAAACTTAACTGGGCTCTTTCGTTTCAATACTGAGAACCACGTGGCTTCTACACCTTTTAATTAGAGTTTCCATCACTGGAGGAGCTGGCAAACATTTACCCCCTGATCACCAAACACCAAACCAGGAGAAGTTTTGAAGATCATCAGATCCAACCCCCCTCAATTTACAGAGCAGAAAACCAAAGGCCAAAGTAGTTAGGTGATTGATAACACCCAGTTCCCCTGCCCCACATTTCCAAGGCTGCCTGTTTCTCTCCATGTTGGCAACTCAGGGCTCTTCCTGTTATAGCAGGTAGCATCCCTGACAGGCTACATGGGGGAAATCTACAGCTTTCACCTGCTACCAAGCATGTGGCTCTTATCGCTCCCAAGCCATCTGGCACGGTAAAGATGACCCTGTGCTCTTGACTCACACTCTGTGGGATGCCTGTCTACAAGTCGGGGTCCTTCTCTCAGCACCTAGGTGATCTGGGGCACCAAATCCATACCACCATCACATCATGCCAATCCGTAACACCCAGTCTCTGCCAGAAGAGGCACACGTTCACCAATGCAGCAATACCTGCCAGTCATACTCAATGTGTTACCTTCTGGTATCTTCTAGTATGCAGAACAGACACCAGCGCTTCTCCCAGCAAACTAAAGGCCAGCTAATCACAGATGAAATTCCAGCTTTGAGATCTCACATGTTCCCCTGCACCACAGAGCAGTCCTCTGCCCCACACCCCAAGCCTAGAATTGAACTGATTCAATGATAGCATCATCGGTTTTACCTTACATTCTTCATCCAACAGGTCCAAGATGCCCAGCTTAGCTTCTATGAGGTCAATACAAGGTTGGTTATCATAAAAATCAATCAAGGTCCAAGGGATCTGCTCCTTCATGTATTCCTCTTGCTCCAACTTGAATACATGCTGGTGTAAGAAGTGAAAGGTCAAGGTTAGTGAACTATAGACACACCTTAACTTTCAACTCCCCTGAGCTTCAACCACATGGGTTCTGAGCCCTGGAGGATGGTGCATACTCGCTAGAAAAGGTTTAGGCACAAGTCACAGTCATGAATGCAGAAGAAAAAAGCTCAGTTAGGTGATCCTCACTCCCAAGTGAACCCTTCCCTAGGACACTCCAATAATCACCTGTAATGTCATACCTCAACCAGTAGCGAGAAGCCTCATAGCTGGCTTTCAATTGCTCAAATACCATAGAAGCTCGGGGTCAAAAGAGTGGGAGTCAAAGCCAAGGAGAGGATCACTGACCTTCTTCTGAGCAGTGGGGAGCACCTGCCTAGAGCTGGGGCACCACCAGGAAACCAAGGGCAGGTCAGGGCAGAGCTAGAGCCCACTGACCCTGGACAGAAGAGAAGTAGGCCGGGCTGTCTGCCACTCCCTGGTGGGGAGAGAGGTCTCCCCCACCCGACATGTCCGGGTCCAGAAAAACCTACCAAGTTGAACTGTTGCTGGAGCTTCTCATTCGCATAGTTGATACAAAACTGCTCAAAGCTGTTCACGTCAAATGTCTCAAACCTGCAGAATGGAAAGAGCAGAGGATAAAGTAAGAGACATCTACTTTTATCGAAGGAATCACTGGGACTTCAGCAAGGCAGCCCTCGTCCTCTGCTCCCACCCAGCTCTAGCCTTAACTCCAGCACACAATTCCCATCTGCTCTTGTGCCCAAAGAGACCACTGTTGCCGGCATTAGCACGACAGAGTCCTATTAAATAGGAAAGTAAGAACGTACATCTTTTTCGCAATTAGAAAAAGTACTGACAGCAGGACATTCGGAAAAAGCAGGTGTAAAAAAGAGAAAGTCACCCGTGATTCTATCACTCATGTTAACCACCAGTTACACTTTGGTATGTTTCCGTCTAGTGATTTTACATTTTTGAGAAAAGTAGAATTATATGTAAAATTATACCTATATTTGTCATTTAACTCCCCATTCGTTATTCAACATTTTCCCATGCCATTGTTCTTCAAAGGCATCAGTTTTATTTATTTATTTATTGGTTTTTGGCTGCGTTGAGTCTGTTTTTTGGCTGCACTGAGTCTTTGTTGCTGCCTGCAGCCTTTCTTTAGTTGCGGTGAGCAGGGGCTACTCTTCACTGCATTCTCTTGTTGCAGAGTACAGGCTCTAGGCAGGTGGACTTCAGTGGTTGCAGCATGCGGGCTCAGTAGTTGCGGCACGTGGACCCTAGAGTGCACGGGCTTCAGTAGTTGCCGCATGTGGGCTCAGTAGTTGCGGTGCATGGGCTCTAGATGCGTGGGCCTCAGTAGTTGTGGCTTGCGGGCTCTAGAGTGCAGGTTCAGTAGTTGTGGTGCACGGGCTTAGTTGCTCCGCAGCACGTGGGATCTTCCCGGACCAGGGATCGAACCCGTGTCCCGTGCACTGGCAGGCAGATTCTTAACCACTGAGCCACCAGGGAAGTCCCGAACGACATCAGTTTTAATGTCTGCCTCATGGACCCTCGTATGGATCACAGATGCCGCTTTAGGCCTGAGGATTGTACAGGTGCCCAGGTGAGGGGTCCAGTGGGGCCAGAATTTAGCTGATGCCCCCCTCAAGTCTGGGAGGGAGCATTTGCCCCAGAAGGGATGCCTTTTTCCAATTCACACAAAGGCTTCTCCTGGGCTGGCAGTGGTCCCCATGCAGAAGAATCATAATTTAACCAATCACCTATTGTAGAACATTTTGGTTCTTTTTCCAGTTTTTAGCTGCTATCATTGCTGTGACAAATATTGGATATACATCTTTGAATTCGTGATCTTTAAGATGCTATTCTAGAAGGAAAATTACCATGTTGGAGTTTGTTTTCTTAAATAGAAGAAAATGACCTTCCAGAAAGATGGAGCCCATTGATGTTATCATCCTACCCCCACCCCAGCCTCCCAACGTATGAAAGCATCTTGTTCACCTAATCCTGGTTAATCAAGTTGTCTTTAAATTCATGTTTGACTTAGAGTTTATGTACGATAAGATGCACCAATTTGAAAGATATATTTCAATGAGTTTCTGATAAATATTATACTACCTGTGTCCACCATCACAATCCAGATATAGAACAATTTTTATCACCACAATCACCCCCAAAGTTCCCTTGTGCTCCAATCAGGTACGTTCTCATTGCCCCTCACTGGGAGTATTAATGCATCAGAGATCTTTGGTCAGTAACGTAGATTAACTTTTAAAAATCTTTGGTTAATTATTATACGAAAAATGTTGTTCTTTGACTTTTAATATCTTTATTGATAGAGCTCAACATTTTTCTGTGTGTGTGTGTGTGTGTGTGTGTACTAGTTGTCTGTACCTTGTGAACTGTCTGTGATTGGTGAAGTATTTTTTGGGTTTTAACTTTAAAAATGGACTTATTTGAGCTCTTTATACTTCAGATCATCAATACTGACATCAACTACTCAACTGAAATGTTTGCAATATGGCTCGATCACTGCTGGGGAAGGGAGTTGGAGAAGAGGTGGAGCCTGCAGAGAGGAGGGCAGGTAAGGAGACGAGACACGGCACGGCACAGCACAGCCGGGCACAGTCCCACCTGCAGGCCTTGTATGCTACACTTGAGGGGTTTGGATTTCACCAGGAGAAATGGGGAAAATTTGAAGGATTTTAAATTAAGAAATGACAACCAGGGCTTCCCTGGTGGTGCAGTAGCTAAGAATCTGCCTGCCAATGCAGGGGACATGGGTTCAAGCCCTGGTCCGGGAAGATCCCACATGCCGCAGAGCAACTAAGCCTGTGTGCCACAACTACTGAGCTTGCACTCTAAAGTCTGCGAGCCACCACTACTGAGCCCGTGTGCCGCAACTATGAAGCCTACACACCTAGAGCCCAGGCACCGCAACAAGAGAAGCCACAGCAATGAGAAGCCTGCGCACCACTGTGAAGAGTAGCCCCCACTCACCTCAACTAGAGAAAGCCGCACACAGCAATGACCCAATGCAGTCAAGAATAAATAAAATCAATTTATTTTTTTAAAAAAAGAAAAGAAATGACAACCATACTTGCATCTTAGAAACACTGTGATTTGTGGGAAGGTGTGCGAGACTGAATGCAGGAGGTCGAGTAAGGCAGTTACTACTGGAGCAGTAATTCAGGAAAGATCCAATCAGGTCATGGCTTAGGCTGGTGGTGGCCAAGTAATGGGGATGTTCTAAAGACATTAAGGAAGGTGGAAATGAGAGGACTTCAAATGACCGATGGCGTGTGGAGATGAGATTCACTTGTACAACTGAACGGATGTGATCACCCCCCAAGCTGGGAGCATCATTATAGCATCAGCAGCTTGAGCTACAAATGAGTGGGGCCACCGTGTTCGCAGAGCAAAGGCATCAGGCTGAGGGGGTAAGAAGGGGAAGACATCGAGGAGGAAGAGGTACCTTCTTCTCATTCACGCACCGTGCTGAATGAGCTGGCAGGGACCCTGTAAATGAGCACCTATAGAGCACCAAGCCCCAGATGCTTCATGAGCTCCCTGAACACCCACAACAAACAAGAGCTCGGGTCTATTACTAATCCCATCCTACTGTTGAAGAAACTAAATAACCTGTCTGAAGTCAGAGAGTCAGTAGACAGAAGAGCCAATATTTGAATCCAGAGAGAGTGATTTCTGAGACCACATTAACTCAGAAAGGAATAAAAGTTCCATTTAAGAAAGAATGAAAAATAAATAAGTCAAAAAAAATGGAAGGAAGGAAGGAAGGAAGGAAGGAAGGAAGGAAGGAAGGAAGGAAGGAAGGAAGGAAGGGAGGGAGGGAGGGAGGAAGGAAGGAAGGAAGGAAGGAAGGGAGGGAGGGACGGAGGGAGGGAGGGAGGGAGGGAGGAAGGAAGGAAGGAAGGAAGGAAGGAAGGAAGGAAGGAAGGAAGGAAGGAAGGAAGGAAGGAAGGAAGGAAGGAAGGAAGGGGAGGACGCCATGTGCCCAGGTGCTGCTGCTTTGGACAGGCTGGGCTTGCGAAAGCCTCAACATGCCTTTGGCTAGAGATTTACTGCATCCTTCCTTGGAAGAAGAAAAGAAAAAACATTAAAAAAAAAACCTGGCTGGTTCAAAGTCCAAATTCTTTATGGATGTAAAATGTCCAGGTTGCTACAGGATTACCACAGTTTTCAGCCACGCTCAGACAGTGGGGCTTTGTGTTGGTTGTTCAACAGTGTTGTGCCAGCTGATGGGAGGAAAGGCCAGACTCACAGAAGGGTGTTCATGTAGAAGACAGCACCGCTGATGACCCACGCAGCTTCCTGAATTGTGTCCTATCACAGAAAGCCTTATCTGTTCAGTGATTCTAGTTCATCTACCAAGATGATGGAATTATGTTTAATTCTGTAAGGTATACGACAATGCTCTCCTATTTTGATGTCAGTTTTTCAATAAAGTTTTGATTATGAGCATAAATAAATAAATACATAAAGAAGGAAGAGATGACTAGGAAGGGCTGTGGAGGAGAGGAAAACTTCCCAGGGGAGGAAGTGTTTGAGCACGTGGAGAGCGGGAGAGGGGTGACACCGAGGGACCCCAGGCTGGGGACACAGGCTTCAGCCTTCATAACCTCACATCGCTAGCCCTCTCACTCTTTGTATGGGTGACTGAATTTTCTCAGTCTTACATAAATTTATGCCAGCGCTTCCAAACAGGCTGAACTACCACTCCCTAATAGAAATGTTGGAGCTGCCCCTGGTGGGGTTGGGGACGGTAGTGGTGGTGGAAAGGCAGCACCATAAGCAGCAGAACCAGCAAAAATAAATGCATCAGATGCCCAACAGGGTTGGCTCAGTGCCCAGAAAACATCAGGCTTCTCCTCCTCTGTGCCCACCTCCCCCACCAAGGTATAAGACGCGGAGAAGTGGGAAATCATCTTGAGATCAGAGGAATCAACTGCTTGGAGACAACCACATTAAAGCACAGCCTTTGGTCATGCCCACAGAAGAGAAGTAATTCTAGGTCAATAAAACACGATCAGAGGTGGAGGCACCCCAGACCATGCAGGAGGGAGGCACTGGCTCTTCCAGTCCTTACCCTGGATGAGGGTCCTCCCAGCCCAGAGGATGGTCCTATAGCCCGAGTTATGCCTCCTAGGACCACATTTCCTCTCCCTATAATCCCGTCACACCCCAAGGAAGGTTGCTGGTGACAGCCAAGTCCCAGAGGAAATTTCATTAATAAAACCTAGAAGGAAGATAAAAGAGCTACCCTAGCAACCGGCCAGATAACAGCACACGGGTGTGCTTGCTGAGCTTGGACTGGGCTCCACAGATAAAGGATTTAAATATCTCCCACTTGTCATTTTTTAAAGGTTTACATTGGTAGCACTCCACAAGGAACATTCTCATTAATTTGAGAGGACCTGAAATTAGCTCATAATTTCTCTATTTCTAAGATATTATCTCGTAACAATTCCTCTGCCGTCTAGTGTAATTACTGTAATGCTGGAGGGCCAGACATGAATGAGGGGTTTGGGTAGCTTGGAAAATGTCTAAGAAAACCACAGATAGGGAGATAGGGCAACTTCTCTAAATTAAATTGTATTTGTAGTAATTCTTGCCATCAATAGAGATGACTTTTAAAATAAACACAATGGATCAATTTATAGTTCACAAGATTAAAATATCACAAAGAAATTTATATATGAGAGGGAATTGGATTTCTCTTCTAAAATCAATGTTGGGAATATTTAGAGTAGAATCCTTGGGTGGGAGGAAGGTCAAAACATGAAATAGGATTTGATCCTGAGACCTGAGATCTGTACTCATGGTGGTACAATTATCACCCCTACTTCAATGTTCCCCTATCTTCAAAAACGTAGTAGAAAAGTAGAAAATTCCCTTCTCATTCTACCCGACTTCAGGATGGGGTAAGGGATACAAGCACCTCTATAAAAATAAGGCAGTGTCTGTGGGAAAGTGAAACTGCAATAAAAAGAAGTCAACCTGTCACTCTGAGTTAATTATTAACCTCCACGAACCATTCATTCCAGAGCAGAGAGGCAATGAGATGCTTTGAAGGTTGGGAAACAGTTCTTCCCCTGGAGCACAGGTCAAAGGAACTAGACTTTCTTAGCTCAGGCTTGTCTTTCTATTTCACCAAGACCTCTCTCTATCCTTCTACCAAAGGTCAAAAGAAAAGATATGTGATATAGGTTAGACATAGAGGGGGGCTTCTAGGGAATGAGTACTAAAAGTCAAACAAGTCCTCTCAAGGTCTCCTTCCCTCCTGAAGCCCACGAAACCTCACAAGGGCACCTTGCAGTCTGTTAGGGAGGCCAATCCTTCTTATCTCTTTACTAAACAATCCTGGGGTGCCAGCTGCACCTAAGAATGGCAGGACTTGAATTCTGCTCACGTGCTTCTCTCTGTGCCCAGATGTCCCCACATAGGACTTGTCCTTCAGGGACAGCACAGTTCTAGGCACTGCTCACATCCCAAGGTCAAGAATAGTTCTTCTGGAGGACCTAAGTCCATTCAGTTTGCAGTGTGCTCCAATTCCCGGCTATTCTCCATGTCTGAAAATCTAATGTGGGACAGAAAGATGCCCACCATATGGTAACCCTCTTCCAATCCATCAGTCAACTGTCCCAGGAACTGTAAGGGCTGCAGAGAAGAGCAAGTCATGGACCCTGCCCAACAGAGCTATTAGGAGGATAACATGAAACCAGTATATGAAACCTTCCAACTAGTAGAGATTTTATGTGTTACAAGAATTTAAAGGAGGGTGAATTCATGGGGGTGCTGGCATGGACAGAGAGAAACGGGAATTTATCCAAGCTTTAAGACTATGTAGTGGTGTTTGGTTCCAGGAATGCTCCAAAGGGCTGTGTCAGAGCAATTCTGGAAGGTTGAGCTTGACTTTCAAGCACTCTGAGTTACATGGCTCTCCTGGGAGACTCAGAGATTCCAGGGAGAACCCAGTTGCTTCGGGTGATCTGCTGGATCTGAGAACACTGGGGCCAGCTATGCATGTCTACCCTGAAGAAGACATGTCCAGGAATCTTCTGGGCTGTCCAAGGTTGGGTCACTGTTCACAGGCTGCAGGGTAAATGCAATCACTGACTTCTCCCCCTCCATTCGCCATGAAACCTTTCCATACTAGACAGAGAGGGGATGGGTAGTCTTCTCCGAATAAATAACTTAGGATTGTGAAATTATCTGTAAGTCTATTTTGAAGAGTGAGACCAAGAAAACAAAACATAACAAAGACACAAAGAATTTCCATCAGAAAAAAGAAAGAATTTCCATCAAAATGATGAAGGCAAATGGTGAGCCTAAGAAATTTACTTAAAATATATCATTAAAGGCAACTTACAGAACTGTAGAACATGTTTGCAAATCATATTTCTGAAAAGGGGTTAATATCCAGAATATATAAAGAAATCCTACAACTCAAAAAAAAGTAAATAACTTGATTTAAAAATGGTCAAAGAACTTAAAACATTTCTCCAAGAAGATATATGAATGGCCAAGAAGCATATGAAAAGACCATGATAAATCATTAGAGAAATGCATATCAAAACCACGAGATACCACCTCATACCTATTGGGATGTCCACTATCAAAAAAACAGAAAACAACAAGTGTTGGCAAGGACGTGGAGAAACTGGAACCCCTGGGCACTACTGGTAAAAAGGTAAATTGGTGCAGCTACTATAAAAAACAACATGGATGTTCCTCAAATAATTAAAAATAGAATTACTATATGATCCAGCAATCCTACTTCTGGTTATATATCCAAGAAGTCTAAAAGAAGAGATATTTGCACACCCTTCCTTGGTCATTGCAGCATTTTCACAATAGCCAAGAGGCAGAAGCAGCCCAAATGTCCATCAATGGATAGATAAAATGTGGTACATGCATAAAATGCAGTATTATTCACCTTTAAAAAAAAAGGAAATCCTGTCACATGCTACAACATGGTTGAATCTTGAGGACGTTATGCTAAGTGAAATAAGATGGTCCCAGAAGATAGATACTATGATTCCATTTACACGAAGTCTGTGGAAGTATCAAAATCATAGAGACAAGGGCCTCCCTGGTGGCGCAGTGGTTAAGAGTCCGCCTGCCAATGCAGGGGACACGGGTTCACACCCTGGTCCGGGAAGATCCCACATGCCGTGAAGCGGCTGGGCCCGTGAGCCATGGCCGCTGAGCCTGCGCGTCCAGAGCCTGTGCTCTGCAAAGGGCGATGCCACAACAGTGAGAAGCCCGCGTACCCCAAAAAAAAAAAAAAAAAAAAAATCATAGAGACAGAACGTAGAATGGTGGTTGCCAGGGGCTGGGTGAGGGAAGATGGGAGTTGTTTAATGTATAGAGTTTCAATTTTCCAAGATGAAAAAGTTCTAGAGATCTATTGCACATCAATGTGAATATACTTAACATTACTGCACTGTATACGTAAAAACGGTTAAGATGGTAAATTTTATATTGTGTGTTTTTTTTAAACTACAATTTAAAAATACTTTTTAAATCATTAAAAAGCACTGAGTAGAGCTGGATGCAAATTTAAAGTTAGGAAATACCATAAGAGACACAGAAAGTAACACAAGAACTGAGGAAGATATAAAATCCCAGCAAACCCCATTTCCTGCTCCTGGGGCCCAAACGTCCCTCGGCATCCTCTCCCTCACCATTCCTCGGCATTAGGCATGAATCTATCCCTGCCTTGCTCCCAAAGTCCCCTAGGCCAACTGTCCTCTTCAAGAATGAGCTGGCCATAGCCAAAGCCTCCTGCTGTCTTGGCATTTTGAAGGCTCAGGTCAAAGACAAATAAATGTGTATTCTTCCCAAATTGGAACCATTTATTTCTCATTGCCTCGAGGAGGAGAGAGGAATAAAGGGTTACGATTGTAATTAACCAAGCCTGTAGAGGCAAATGCTGGTTAATGCAACACGAGAAGGAAACCCCAGCCAAAAGCTGCCTGGCTCTCTCCGATTAATTCCATCCCCTGCCTGGTAAGAAATACCCTGCAGGCAGCTTCACAGATCCTTAGTTAAGGAACAGAGCTTGGCTTGGGTTGGCTAAATTGCCCTGGGTGTTGCTTGCTCTGCACTTTTTGGAGCTGGGGCAGGGGAGTGAGATGTAGGGAAGCCGTGCTTCTACCAGGACACTGGGTATCCGGAACTGTTCAGGAGAGCCTGAGAGCAGGGCCTATGAGCAGGGGGCTCACCACAGCTGCGGTGCAGGCAGCTGTGGCCCAAGCAATTTACGTAGGCGCTCACAGCCTTTTCTACCCCATCTGAACTAACTACCCTTCAGAAGATCATGATAAGGGGAGGTATGTATGTATGATGCTGGCTCACACACTGCTTGCTTATGTCTACAGAAGTGACTGTTTATTCACTCTAGCTGCTGATTCTATAGTGACATATTAAACATTTATACAAAAATCTGGAGTGGCTCATTTATACTATGAAACTCCTTCCAGCTGTCTCTAGAATGAGCCTGACTGGTGACCCAGTAACACTCTAGCTAGATGCTACAGTTTATCTACGGACAGTCATCCCAGCTGAAGGAATCAGTAACTACTTGCAGGGGAGGGGGCAGCAATCCCACTCTCATTTGCTTGTTGCACATTCCCAACCTAATTCAGAGAGGAAGATAACTCCTTCTTCCTTTCCTCTTAATCAGTGGGCTTTAATGTATTCAGAAACCTAGCCCACCCTCCTTCCCGCTCTCTGCAGCTGCCACACGCTCTCTTTTGCTCACAGGTGACAAGGAGGAGTAAGAACATTAAAAACGTTAGGTCATCCCAAGGGCACCTTCTATGTGCATCAAGGTATCCCCACATCTAGGGCTGAGAAACAACGAGCGAGACATTGGGATAGATGGTCTCCTCCCTCTCCAGAGTTTGGTGGTCAGGGATTTGGGTAGGAAACTCAAAATATTTAAAAAATGCTGGAGTTTTCAGATGCCATGGAAGAATCACTTCCCATAGTCATATTGTTTGTAAATAAAGCCTAAAAACAGGAATTAGTTTGAAATGAGAGGAGGTCGTTAGACAGGGTCACAGAGGTGGAGTATCAAGCATGACACCCACTTTCAAGTAACTGAAAACAAAAGATCCAGTGGGTTTCCGAAAGGTATCTTTTCTGAAGGTTTCTGAAAGATAGCTGGAAGGTGTCTGAAGCCCACAGGAAACAGGGCAGAAGAACACCATGATTGGGAAAGGGAGATGACAGTAAATAGTTCAATGTAAATCCCAGTTTCCACCAAATGTTGCCACTTTCTCCCGGATTAAGAAATAGTGTCATTAACCTGATGGATCAGAAAGAGTACTTCCAGATTCAAGTCACCTGCTTTCCTGTGAAGTTTTTGGTTTTAGTCTCCTAAGCGTTCATTACATACCTTCTTACCAGAAAAGAAAGAGAATGACTTCTCAGCAGACCAGAACGGTTGAGGAGCAGGTGTATGTACCTTCAGGGTGGTCTGTAAGTGCTTTTACTTGGCCACAAACGGCCCAGTTAGACAGCAGCTGGTTCACGCTGAGCCCACCTTATCTAACTTGCCATCCTGAACTCTGCCCACAGCATGTGAAGCCGGCACTGACTGGGCAGACGGAGGAGGAACCGTGCATGGCATTTCTCTCTCCCCAGGAGGAGATGAATTGCTTTCTAAGTATGACCGCTTTATGACAAGGTTTGAAAAAGTAAATTAGCTTCTGAGAAGGAACAAGGATTTAAAAAAAGAGAAAACAGCATAGCGCACCTGGAAGGAAGCAGAAGGGGAGGAGACTCCCCGAGAGTGCTTGTCTAGGGCCCCAGGTTGCACAGCCCCCCTGCGATGGGACCTGTCCTCGCTGAAAAGCTGTCAGATGTTCTCAAAGGAACCCACGGCCGCACGGGGAGGAAGGAGACACACAGGTCAGGCGCTGGCACCAGAAATAGGAGATGGAGTCCTACGGATCCCCATCCACCCACGGACAAGTGCACCTTCACACCAAAGACAAGTCTCCCCTGTGATCTATTTCTCCCCTTTGGGCGGGCACAGGATCTTAGAGCAAATAAACTCAATTATAAAAATTAAATGGCAAATATGAACACAAAATCCCAGCTTGCAGGGGCTCAGCTAACACCTCCAGACTCAGCAGTACCAGCAGCCCAACCCACAGAGGCCTTCCTCTTGCTGGGGATCCCTTAGAAGGGAGGAGCTACCTATTTAATCTCAAGGCACTGCTAAGACAGTATGTACCTATAGCAGAACTAAGGCATGATACTGTACGTATCAGCAGCACTGCAGTCATACTGCTTTTACGTGCCATTAACAATGGGGAGACCTTCAACGTGGCGGAGGAGTAAGACATGGAGTTCACCTTCCTCCCCACAAATACATCAGAAACACATCTACACGTGGAACAGCTCCTACAGAACACCTACTGAACGCTGGCAGAAGACCTCAGACCTCCCAAAAGGCAAGAAACTCCCCACGTACCTGGGTGGGGCAAAAGAAAAAAGGAAAAACAGAGACAAAAGAATAGGGACAGGACCTGCCCCACTGGGAGGGAGCTGTGAAGGAGCAAAAGTTTCCACACACTAGGAAGCCCCTTCACTGGTGGAGACAGGGGGTGGCGGAGGGGAAGCTTCGGAGCCACGGAGGAGAGCACAGCAACAGGGGTGCAGGGGGCAAAGCGGAGAGATTCCCGCACAGAGGATCGGTGCCGACCAGCACTCACCAGCCCGAGGGGCTTGTCTGCTCACCCGCTGGGGTGGGCGGGGCTGCAAGCTGAGGCTCGGCTTCAGTCGGAGCGCAGGGAGAGGACTGGGGTTGGCAGCGTGAACACAGACTGAAGGGGGCTAGTGCGCCACAGCTAGTAGGGAGGGAGTCCGGGAAAAAGTCTGGAGCTGCCAAAGAGGCAAGAGACCATTGTTTTGGGGTGTGCGAGGAGACGGGATTCCTGCTCTGTGTGCCCACAGAAGGCAGGGAACCATCTAAGTGAGCTCCAGAGACAGGCGTGAGCCGCGGCTATCAGCTCAGACTCCAGAGACGGACATGAACTGCTAACGCTGCTGCTGCTGCTGCAACTAAGAAGCCTGTGTGCAAGCACAGGTCACTACCCACACCGGCCGCCGGGAGCCTGTGCAGCCTGCCACTGGCAGGGTCCCATGATCCAGGTACAACATCCCTGGGAGAACACACTGCACGCCTCAGGCTGTTGCGATGTTAAGGTGGCCTCAGTTGCCACAGGCGTGGCCCACATTCCAGTTGTGACTACCATACCCTGCCCTGTCCCCAGCCTGAGTGAGCAAGAGAGTCCTAATGAGCTGCTGCTTTAACCTCCTCCTGTCTGGGTGGGAAACAGACACCTGAGGGCAACCTACACGCAGAGGACAGACCCAAACCAAAGCTGAACCCCAGGAGCTGTGTGAACAAAGAAGAGAAAGGGAAATTTCTCTATTCACCCTAATGAGTAGCAGATTAAATCCCACAATCAACTTGATAAACCCAGCATCTGTGGAATACCTGAATAGACAATGAATGTTCCCAAAGTTCAGGTGGTGGACTTTGGGAGCAACTGTAGACTTGGGGTTTGCTTTCTGCGTCTGATTTGTTTCCGGTGTTACGTTTATCTTAGTTTAGTTTTTAGTGCTTGCTATCATTGGTGGATTTGTTTACTGATTGGGCTGCTCTCTTTCTTTTTTCTAAATTTTTATTTTCTTACTATTTACAAAAATTTTTTTCCCTTTTTTTTCTTTTTGTGAGTGTGTATGTGTATGTTCCTTTATGTGATTTTGTCTGTTTAGTTTTGCTTTTACCATTTGGTTTTGGGTAGTATCTGTTCGTTCTTTTTTCTTCTTCTTCTTCCTTTTCTTCCAAGCTGTGTGGCTGGCAGGGTCTTCGTGCTCTGGTCGCGTGTCAGGTCTGAGCTTCCAAGGTGGGAGAGACGAGTCCAGGACAATGGACCACCAGAGAACTACCGGCCCCAAGTAATATCAATTGGCGAGAGCTCTCCCAGAGATCTCCACCTGAACACTAAGACCCAGCTCCACCCAACGCTCAGCAAGCTCCAGTGCTGGACACCCCATGCCATACAACTAGCAAGACAGGAACACAACCCCACCCCTTAGCAGTCATGCTGCCTAGAGTCATACTAAGTTCACAGACACCCCAAAACACACCACCAGACACAGCCCTGCCCACCCGAAGGACAAGATCCAGGTCCACCCACCAGAACAAAGGCACCAGTCCCTCCACCAGGAAGTCTACACAACCCACTGAACCAACCTCACCCACTGTGGGCAGACACCAAACATAACAGGAACTATGAACCTTCAGACTGTGAAAAGGAGACCCCAAACACAGTAAGTTAAACAAAATGAGAAAACAGAGAAATATGCAGCAGACGAAGAAGCAAGGTAAAAACCCACCAGACCAAACAAATGAAGAGGAAATCGGCAGTCTACCTGAAAAAGAATTCAGAGTAATGATAGTAAAGATGATCCAAAATCTTGGAAATAGAACGGAGAAAATACAAGAAACGTTTAACAAGGACCTAGAAGAACTAAAGAGCAAACAAACAATGATGAACAACACAAAAAATGGAATTAAAAATACTGTAGAAGGAATCAATAGAAGAATAACTGAGGTAGAATAATGGATAAGTGACCTGGAAGATAAAGTAGTGGAAATAACAGCCACAGAGCAGAATAAAGAGAAAAGAATGAAAAGAATTGAGGACAGTCTCAAGAGACCTCTGGGACAACATTAAAGAATTTGAATTATAGGGGTCCCAGAAGAAGAAGAGAAAAAGAAAGTGTCTGAGAAAATATTTGAAGAGATTATAGTCAAAAGCTTCCCCAACATGGGAAAGGAAACAGTCAATCAAGACCAGGAAGTGCAGAGAGTCCCATACAGGATAAATCCAAGGAGAAACACACTAAGATCCATATTAATCAAACTATCAAAAATTAATTACAAAGAAAAAATATTAAAAGCAGCAAGGGAAAAGCAACAAATAACATACAAGGGAATCCCCATAAGTTTAACAGCTGACATTTAGCAGAAACTCAGAAAGACAGAAGGGAGTGGCAGGACATATTTAAAGTGATGAAAGAGAAAAACCTATAACCAAGTAAAGACCCACAAAAAAAGCCCCCAAACAATTAAGAAAATGGTAACAGGAACATACATATCGATAATTACCTTGAATGTAAATGGATTAAATGCTCCAACCACAAGACACAGACTGGCTGAATGGATACAAAAACAAGACCCATATATATGCTGTCTAGAAGATACCCATTTCAGACCTAGGGACACATACGGACTGAAAGTGAGGGGGTGGAAAAAGATATTCCACGCAAATGGAAATCAAAAGAAAGCTGGAGTAGCAATACTCATATCAGACAAAACAAACTTGAAAACAAAGACTATTACAAGAGACAAAGAAGGACACTACATAATGATCAAGGGATCAATCCAAGAAGAAGATATAACAATTGTAAATATTTATGCACCCAACACAGGAGCACCTCAATACATAAGGCAAATGCTAACAGGCATAAAAGGGGAAATAGACATTAACACAATAAGAGTAGGGGACTTTAACACGCCACCTTCACCAATGGACAGATCCTCCAAAACGAAAATAAATGAGGAAACACAAGCTTTAAATGACATATTACACCAGGTGGACTTAACTGATATTTATAGGAAATTCCATCCAAAAACAACAGAATCCACTTTCTTCTCAAGTGCTCATGGAACATTCTCCAGGACAGATCATATCTTGGGTCATATATCAAGCCTTGGTAAATTTAAGAAAATTGAAATCGTATCAAGCATCTTTTCTGACCACAATGCTATGAGACTAGGTATCAATTACAGGAAAAAAACTGTAAAATATACAAACACATGGAGGTTAAACAATACACCACTAAATAACCAAGAGATCACTGAAGAAATCACAGAGGAAATCAAAAAATACCTAGAGACAAATGACAATGAAAACACGATGACCTAAAACCGATGGGATGCAGCAAAAGCAGCTCTAAGAGGGACGTTTATAGTAATACAATCCTACTTCAAGAAACAAGAAAAATCTCAAATAAACAACCTAACCTTACACCTAAAGCAATTAGAGAAAGAAGAACAAAAAAACCCCAAAGTTAGCAGAAGGAAAGAAATCATAAAGATCAGATCAGAAATAAATGAAAAAGAAATGAAGGAAACAATAGCAACGATCAATGAAAGTAAAAGCTGGTTCTTTGAGAAGATAAACGAAATTGATAAAACATTAGCCAGACTCATCAAGAAAAAAAGGGAGAAGACTCAAATCAACAGAATTAGAAGGCTTCCCCGGTGGTGCAGTGGTTAAGAATCCGCCTGCCAATGCAGGGGACACGGGTTCAAGCCCTGGTCTGGGAAGATCCCAACCTATATGCTGCAGAGCAACTAAGCCCATGCACCACAACTACTGAGCCTGCGCTCTACAGCCCACCAGCCACAACTACTGAAGTCCATGCGCCACAACTACTGAAGCCCACACGTCCTAGAGCCTGTGCTCCACAACAGAGAGGCCACTGCAGTGAGAGGACCACGCACCACAACAAAGAGTATCCCCCACTCACCGCAACTAGAGAAAGCCTGCGTGAAGCAACGAAGACCCAATACAGCCAAAGTAAATAAATCAAAAAAAGAAAGTTTATAAAAACTAAAAAAATTTAAAAAAAAAGAAATGAAAAAGGAGAAGTAACAACTGACACTGCAGAAATACAAAGGATCAGGAGAGACTGCTACAAACAATCATATACCAATAAAATGGACAACCTGGAAAAAGTAAACAATTTCTTAGAAAAGTACAACCTTCAAAGACTGAATCAGGAAGAAACAGAAAATATGAACAAACCAATCACAAGCATTGAAATTGAAAATGTGATTGAAAAACTCCCAAGAAACAAAAGCCCAGGACCAGACGGCTTCACAGGTGAATTCTACCAAACATTTAGAAAAGGGCTAACACCTACCCTTCTCAAACTCTTCCAAAATATAGCAGAGGGAGGAACACTCCCAAACTCATTCTACAAGGCCACCATCACCCTGATACCAAAACCAGACAAAGATGTCACAAAGAAAGAAAACTACAGGCCAATATCACTGATGAACACAGATGCAAAAATCCTCAACAAAATACTAGCAAGCAGAATCCAACAGCACATTAAAAGGATCATACACCATGATGAAGTGGGGTTTATCCCAGGAATGCAAGGATTCTTCAATATATGCAAATCAATCAATGGGATACACCATATTAACAAACTGAAGGATATAAACCATTTGATAATCTCAACAGACGCAGAAAAAGCTTTTGACAAAATTCAACACCCATTTATGATAAAACTCTCCAGAACGTGGGCATAGAGGGAACCTACCTCAACCTAATAAAGGCCATATATGACAAATATCACAGCCAACATTGTTCTCAATGGTGAAAAACTGAAACCATTTTCTCTAAGATCAGGAACAAGACAAGGTTGCCCACTCTCACCACTATTATTCAAAATAGTTTTGGAAGTTTTAGCCACAGCAGTCAGAGAAGAAAAAGAAATAAAAGGAATCCAAATTGAAAAAGAAGTAAAACTGTCACTGTTTGCAGATTACATGATACTAGACATAGAGAGTCATAAGGATGCTACCAGAAAACAACTAGAGCTATTCAATGAATTTGGTAAAGTAGCAGGATACAAAATTAATGCACAGAAATCTCTGGCATTCCTGTACACTAACGATGAAAAACCTGATAGAGAAATTAAGGAAACAATCCCATTTACCACTGCAACAAAAAGAATAAAATACCTAAGAATGAAACCTACGTAAGGAGACAAAAGTCCTGTATGCAGAAAACTATAAGACAATGATGAAAGAAATTAAAGGCAATACAAACAGATGGAGAGATATACCATGTTCTTGGATTGGAAGAATCAACATTGTGAAAATGACTATACTACCCAAAGCAACCTACAGATTCAACGCAAGCCCTATCAAACTACCAATGGCATCTTTCACAGAACTAGAACAAAAAATTTTACAATTTGTATGGAAACACAAAAGACCCCGAATAGCCAAAGCAATCTTGTGAAGAAAAATGGAGCTGGAGGAATCCTGACTTCAGACTGTACTACAAAGCTACAGTAATCAAGACAGTATGGTACTGGCATAGAAACAGAAATATAGATCAATGGAACAGGATAGAAAGCCCAGAGATAAACCCATGCACATACGGTCACCTTATTTTTGATAAAGGAGGCAAGAATATACAATGGAGAAAAGACAGCCTCTTCAATAAGTGGTGCTGGGAAAACTGGACAGCTACATGTAAAAGAATGAAATTAGAACACTCCCTAACACTATATACAAAAATAAACTCAAAATGGATTAAAGACCTAAATATAAGGCCAGACACTATAAAACTGTTAGAGGAAAACATAGGCAGAACACTCTGTGACATAAATCACAGCAAGATCCTTTTTGACCCACCTCGTAGAGAGAGGGAAATAAAAACAAAAATTTTAAAAATGGGACCGAATGAGACTTAAAAGCTTTTGCACAGCAAAGGAAACCATAAACAAGTCGAAAAGACAACCCTCAGAATGGGAGAAAATATTGGCAAATGAAGCAACTGACAAAGGATTAACCTCCAAAATATACAAGCAGCTCATGCAGCTCAATATCAAAAAAAACAAACAACTCAATCCAAAAATGGGCAGAAGACCTAAATAGACATTTCTCCAAAGAAGATATACAGATTGCCAACAAACACATGAAAGGATGCTCAAAATCACTAATCATTAGAGAAATGCAAATCAAAACCTCAATGAGGTATCACCTCACACAGGTCAGAATGGCCATCATCAAAGAATCTAAAGACAATAAATGCTGGAGAGGGTGTGGAGAAAAGGGAACAACACTCTTGCACTGTTGGTGGGAATGTGAATTGATACAGGCGCTATGGAGAACAGTATTGGAGGTTCCTTAAAAAACTAAAAATAGAATTACCATATGACCCAGCAATCCCACTACGGGGCGTATACCCTGAGAAAACTGTGATTCAAAAAGAAACATGTACCACAATGTTCATTGCAGCACTATTTACAACAGCCAGGAGATGGAAGCAACCTGAGTATCCGTTGACAGACAAACGGATAAAGATGTGGCACATATATACAATGGAATATTACTCAGCCATAAAAAGAAACAAAATTGAGTTATTTGTAGTGAGGTGGATCGACACAGAGTCTGTCATACTGAGTGAAGTAAGTCAGAAAGAGAAAAACAAATACCGTATGCTAACACATATATATGGAATCGAAAAAAACAAATGGTTCTGATGAACCTAGGGGCAGGGTAGTAATAAAGACACAGATGTAGAGAATGGACTTAAGGACACGGGGAGGGGGAAGGAGAAGCTGGGACGAAGTGAGAGTAGCATCGACATATATACACTACCAAATGTAAAATAGATAGCTAGTGGGAAGCAGCCGCATAGCACAGGGAGATCAACTCGGGGCTTTGTGTCCACCTAGAGGGGTGGGATAGGGAGGGTGGGAAGGAGGGAGACGCAAGAGAGAAGAGATATGGGGATACAGGTATGCACAGAGCTGATTCACTTTGTTATACAGCAGAAACTAACACAATGTTGTAAAGCAATTATACTCCAATAAAGATGTTAAAAAACAAGAACAGTGAGTCTCCACATTAATCTTCCCACACCGAAAACTCAGTAAAAATAGAAACTTGCCCAAGTAGATTAAGGGAACCAGGTCAGATGCTGCATCCTGACTTTCTCTAGCTCTTACATCAGAATGTGACACTAAAGGTCAGTTTTTTTGAAACCCAATTACCTGAAAATACTCATGGCAGAGGAATGAATGACACAGAATTAATTACTGACAGCTCGGTAGTATGTTTCCAGGGTGCACAGACTGTTCTATGTTGCTCTCCCCAGAGCAACTGGAAGGGCTGAGTCAAAAAGCAGGCACTCAATGGAGCAGAAGAGAAGTGGCATGTCCACAGTCACTCGGCTAGAACCCTGGAGAGCCCGGGGAGGATGCATTCTCCTGCCTCCCCCCCAGGTCATCCTCCACTGTGCTCCGCATCACCTAGGAGGTGGCTTTTTTCCTACCATCTGGACTGTGCTCCTGTCCCAAAGGGTCTCCCCCCCCGCCCGTGTTCTACTCTCTCCTTGAAAGATCGATTTCAAGCCTCACCTTCCACGTGAAGCTTTTCCTGACTGTGCCAACAAGCGTGCACTCTTCTGCCTTGAAACTCGTACAGCACCAAGTGTCCAAACCCTCAAACCGACCCTGTTACAATTTCTTCTGTTGTCTCTTGTATTATGTAGCTCGTGCATGTGACTTAACTCTTCAGCATGTTCTGGAAGCCTCTGTGATGCCAGAAATCAAGTTTACTGCCACAGCATGTGACATGATTTGATTCAAAGCCCAGTGATGAACAAGCGCATCAGAGATGGAGCTGAGCCTATCTTTGCACGGGAGAGCGGCCGCTTCTAGAGGAGGTTTTCCTTTACTACAGCCTCAACATGAGGCGAGCACCAGCTTGTCAGCCCACTGAGCAGTCGTTTCTACCAGAGTGTCGTGGCTGTTACAACTCTGCACTTCTAAGCGTCCAAAGTTCTATTTTAAGACAGAAACCATGACCTCTGTGATACAAAGATCCAGGAGGATTTCATCTATTATTAGCTTAAAGAGGGCAGGACATTGATCATAAAAGAAGTGCAGGTAAGGTTTCTGCCCAGTGCATATAATTTCAAGCAATTCTAGAAGGACCTGGAATGCACCTAAGAGAGACTTGTGGCTCAAAACTTCCTTTCAAGCTGTAGAAACTAAAGAATAGAAGGGCTGTGATCTGTAGAGGTCATTCAGCTAGCGGGGGACAGCAATGAGTCAGAAAGCCAGTCTCCTAGTACCTAGTGAAGTACACTCTCTACATGCCAGGTTGCCTCTCCCTGTAAGTTACACTGTCATGAGTAACTGTCTTTTCCACTAGGCTAGAATTCTAAAATGCAGAGAAACTTCAGGAATGACCACACACAGTATCAATCTGTATCGCAGCCCTGGGCACAGTTACGGTATTAAAACAATCACCTTGATTGGTAACATCGTGAATGAGGTCGGATGATAGTTTTAAATAAAACATAACTGAAGTAGAAAACCTGAATTTAAGTTCACAGAAACCTCCAGTCTGATGTTGAACAAGACACTGCCATCTCTGGGCCTCAGTTTCCCACAAGGACAAAGGGGTGTCTGTGGGGTTTCTCAGTGGGGGAGCTACTGGTGTTTGATAGGGTCCATTCTTCCTCGGGACTGTCCTCTGTATTGTAGGACACCTAGCATCTCTGGCCTTGGTCCACCAAGTGCCGGCAGAGACCCAGCCAAAAATGCCCGCTTCCCCCATATTTCACACTCCCCTGGTTGAGAACCACCAGGAAGGTCTCCAAGGTCCCCGCTGGCTCTAAAATGCCAGCAGGAAGACACCAGTGATCGGCAGCAGGAGGTACCGTCCTACCCGTAGATGTCCAGGACCCCGATGAAGGAGTGCTGCTTGAGCGAGGTGTGCAGGGCCTTGTTGACATGCCCCACGATCCAGCCAAACAGCTGGGCGTAGATGTGCTTGGCCAGGGCGTTGCGTGCGTTGACCACCTGCTGCAGGGACATGGTCTTGACGTAGGTCTCCGAGGTGGTGACCAGCTTGCGATGGCACAGCCAATGCTCCATCTGACTGTGCTCCACCCCCAGCAGCTGGCAGAAGTTGCTCAGGTGTTCATCCTTGGGCTGGAAGAGACATGGGAGAAGGGTTCAGGAGGGGCGTGGAGGACAGCCCACCACCATGCTCTAGGGAGGGAAGGAACCCAACTCTAGGCCCCCCAGAACCCCATTTCATCCCTAGCCACTGCCCCAGCCATCTCATGTACTCTCACACCACTAGGTGACAATAGGGGCCCAAAGAGTGTTGCTCAAACTGATAATACCTGCTCATGAACACATCAGCAGCAGGGCTTTAAAAAACAACTCTCCACTTTCCCTGTCCCCTCCTCCCCTGCCAGGGCCTGAAGGGTAACTGGAGGAGAGGGCTCCGGAGTGAAGGGTGCAGGATGAGAACTGATAACTTAGGAACAGATAATCTGTTAAGAATAAGGAGCCAGCGGCAAAATCCCAGTGAACGTAGCTTCCAGCTGCAGAGTGCCACATGCAGCGCTCAGTCCACAGCCCCGGAAAGGTCCTCGCTTTTGAGTGTTACCTTGGGCTCGCACGCGGTCTAGAGCAGTGCGCTCGGGACGAGCCCTGAGCTGACCCCCTTGGACGATGACAGCACACTGACATCACACCGTCCTAAGCTTCCAAGCAGATTTGCTTTCATCTTAGCCCCGGTCATACTAAACACATAACGGAACTTATTTACATTCTTTAAGCACTTGCCACTTGGAAAGAAAGCGAATCTAGGTGGAGAGCTAGGACAAATGGCAAAAAATAAGGAACAGATTTTGACTTGGGAAGATCACTTGGAACACTGTAACTGATATTCATGTTTAGAGCTGGGAAAAACTAGGGGTGCCTCCAGCGTAAGTCCCTTCGCCTACAGGTAAGAAACTGAGCCCCAGAGAAGTATAAGAACGCACCCAGGTAGCCAGCTGCATTTCATCTTGACCTTCAATTACCCAAAGTACCAATCACATCACCTTGCCCTTGAGTCCCTGATAACCAAGTCACCCACAGAGTTTTATTTCCCAAGTGTGTAGGTGTCCTGGGTCCCCCTTGCTGCCCATTCACAACACCCCACAGAAAACCTGCTTTTCCTCTAGAGGTTCTTCTAGCCCATTATTCATTCCCTCATCTAAATCCCCCAGGGGAAGTTGATAATCCAGCCATGAGCCTGCTAGAGAGCTTAATAACTCCGAGGCTGAAAGGGAATCCTTTAGAATGTCATGTGCCGCCTCCTAATGGCCCTGAATTGCTTGTGGGAATCATTTTCTGATGACGCTGCCACCGCGTAAATGCAGGCTTCTTCAATGAAAATTAACACAGATAACTGTGCCATTTCCCCAGCCCATTTTTTCTCCCTCCTACAGATACTTAAAATCCATCTACCCAAATACACACAATTACAAAATAATAAAATGTCAGAGTAGGAAAGAACCTCCAAAAGTCATTAAGGCCAGTTTTTCCGGAGTAGGTTTGTGGAGTTGGAGTAATAGTTACAAAGGCCATTAACTGACTTTACTCAACAAAAGTGGGGGGGGGCCGGGAGAGGGACAGTAGGTTGAATGTGGTGGAACCGGCTTGTTAACGTACTCTGTAAACACACACACACACACAATTACAATTACACTTAAGCTTAATCAAATGATGCTAAATCCATTAAAGACAGCCAGCATCATAGGCAGCTGATGAGTTTTGTGGGCCCATATTGCCAAGTTCAAGAAACAAGTTGCCTCTGGTGTCCAAGTAATCGCATGCTACTGCATCTCCAAGGTAACTCTGGCAGTTATGGGACATATATTCACACTTTAATTAAAAGTAACAACTACCAAGCAGAAGGCACACTGCACCTGGACAGACACCCCTCCACAGTAGGAGGTCCACCCTACGTACCCAAGGCATAAACCAAAATCCGTGCGCTAGCACCCACTTAGCAAAGCATTTCTCGAGCAAGCACACACTGTGTGCCCAGCAGCGTGCTGGGCACGGATGGGGAACATCAGGCTAGTGGAAGACAGCCCGTCCAGAGGAAGGCGCAGGGCCGGCGGTGGCGTGGAGCAAGAACGCTGGCTGGGCTTTGCCATTAACTGTCATTGTGGCCTTAGAGAGAGAGTTTCCTCTCTCTGGGCCTTAGTCTTTCCAACCCTGTGAAGGGAGACGGATGCTCAGAAGGTCCATTCTGGCTCTGCCAACAATGATGTTAACAGTCGAGAACTCAAGCCCTCGAGCCCTGTGCCAAGGTGGGTAATATCACCCCTGCCCGCAGATAAGGAAACAGGTAAGAAACTATCAGTAAGTGGCAGAACCAGGATTTGAACCCTGGCAGCCCCGACTCCAATTTCTCACTCTCAATTAGCTCTCGACACAGCCTTTAACTGGAGAACAATATGAGACCAGCCTAGACCACGTACCTGTGCTCAGAAACCTCTGACTTCCTGTCGTCTCTGAGAGTAAGGGCCTGGTGTCCAAGCCTCCACCTGTCAGGCATCCTCCCCTCCCTCCAGCACCATTTGTGTCCTCCGTTCCCCCCTCCTTTCCCCAAGTGTGCCCTGATAGCCCTCCTTCACACGGTCTTTACACACACGCTCAGTGGGTGCTAGTGTGTGTCAGGGCTAGAAGAGTGAGCACAGGAGACACTGTCCTGGAGTTTAGTGGGGGAAACGGGCATCGATCAAATACCACCAGTAAACGTTCACTCTCCTTCTCACCCGAAGGTACCTGCAGAGGCTGGTGCGGAAGATCAGCTCTAAGATCAGAGAGACACTTCCCTGATAAGCCCAAGTCCTAGCTCTCCAAAGAGGCCCTGGCCTCACTCAACCCACAGCCACCGGCGCCCAGGAACTCGCTGGCCCTGGTCCTCGGGCCTCACCGTCAGCCCCGCCCAGTGTTCATCTATTTGCTCACTTGCGTCACCCCTGAGCCTTCGGAGCCTCCATCATCCATCCATCTGTTTACTGGGCATCTACCAAGTCCTGGGCACCGTGCTGGGTGCTGGTGATACAACAGCGAGCAAACAGTCCCCGTTCTCATAGACTTTGGAGTCTCATGAGGGAGAGAGACACACAGCAAATCATCACATAATAAATGTAAAATTACAACCATGCTGAGAGATACGGAGGAGAGGCATGAACGCTGTAAGAACCCACGACGGGGGATGTGACCAGGATGTGACCTTGAGAAGGAGGAGACTGGGGGAGGGGAGGGTGGAGGCCAAGGGAAATCTGTCAGCTTCCCTGCATTTGGCCAGCCTACATCAGGAGTTCTTCAATGCCAGCGTTCCTAATCTCACCTGTCCCCGACACTAGGCAAGAGTATGGTTGCCCTAAGGAACCGGCAGACATTTATGGGGACGTGCTGGGAAGGGAGGCACAGACCCTCTGTGCACTTCTCAAGAGGGACAATGCTTCACTGGCCCTAAAGAGTGTCTGGCCTGCACTAGAGGCCCATCCGCCACCCCACCAAGGCACCAGGTTCTCCTCTGCCCACCTCAATCCGTCTCCCAGCATCACCACGGCCAACCACACTGCCCCGCCACACACACACACACACACACACACACACACACACACACACAGGCACAGGCACATACACGCAGACAGGCGCACACACACGCCGATGTCCCGGGGCACCGAGCGCTGCCCAGCTCCAGCATTCCCTGCTTTCACACTGGGCCCAGCGGGTGATCCTCTCACGAGGCTGCAGACTCCGTGCGGAGGATGGCGGCAGGCCTGATGGGGCCAGGGGTTCCAAATCCAAGGCTATTTCTCTTGTAGGTGTATGGGGGTGATGAGCTCGGCCAAATGCCAGCTACCATTCAGGACTTCCTCTCCCTCAAGGCAGGGCCAGGTTTAACTGGGTTAAAAAATGTCTGCACAATTGAAAGAAGATCAGCTTGTGCGTGGCCTGGACACATGCCCACATTCCTATTCTGTAGTACTGTCTTCTGTATTTCCCCAGTTATTTAAATTCTAAGACCTTGGTAGCAAGAATCATACTTTGTACCTCCCAGGACTTGGCCATAAATGGACAGAGAAGAGGCCTAAAAGAAAGAAACAATTGCAGATTCCTTACTCAAGGTCAGAATAGCAGTTTTTTAGCCCAGCCCCACACCATCACATACCAGAGAGCACACAACATGCTGTCTATACTACTTGTAACCGGCAGTGTTCCCCCACCCACCCACTTAGACGTTTTTTATCTCCCACATAGAAGGTACTACGCCGGGCACCAAGAAAGTAACAGTCATTGAGAGCATTTAGGGAGCACTTCATAGTTTGCAGTACTGTCATATAGACGTCTCAGTATTCTCTCCTTTGTACTGTCAAAATCTTGGCAACTGTGGTTATCTGTCCTGTCCACCCAATTAGATTGTAAGCTCCTTGGAGACAGTGTCCAACACTCCCTCATATCCCTGAAAGCAGACCGGAAGTACTCACGAGCTGATAGCACTGTAGAATTCCATGGACCTCGGGTACTTGGGAAATCAAACCATCAGAAATCATTTATTGAGTAACCACTAAATTCCCTGCCCTCAGTGACAGAAACTGATGGCAGCTGATTTGAAAAGAATTTGTTGTTTTAAATAATTATCAGCAAGGGAACAGAAACCATTCCTCTTAAGAATAAATAACCTATGAATGTCCTCTAAGCGTAAAGGTATTTCAGTTGTATAAAGCTCTACGGACAGAGTAAACTGTGTACGTGTTATCTCCGGTGCTGGTGGGCAACTTACTGATATACTGCAGGATTCACCATCGCGCTCAGCTTGAATCTCCACATTTCCAAGGTGTAGGATGGAAGCAATGATCTTAAAAATGTTTATCTGATGGGACTCTCTCACTCCTGGGGGAAAAAAAATGAATGAATGGCACTCAGTATCCATGGTAGGATAGAAAGGATGTTTTCCCCTCTTTTTAAGGACTTAAGGAAAAATGTTTCATTTTCCTTTCTGGGCCAGTGACTTAAAACGATCCAGGCTCCTCACCAAGGAATTACCACTCACAGTAACAGCTCAGAGGGCAAAGGGGCTCCTTGGACTAAAAGAGAAATATCTTCACGGTGATTGTCCCGATCAAACCAGATGGGTCACGCTACCATTTTCACTCCTCCAAGAGCAGAGGAGAGGCGGCAATCAAGCAGACCCACTTTGGACTTCATTGCAACCAACACTTTATGGATGTTTTTATGAGTTTAGTAAGAATGGTCATCTATCTGCAGTCATTTTTCTCCCAACATAATATCCTGCAAACATCTGTGACACACATCTGAAGCGCCAACAGAGAAAGAGGAGAAATTTCTCCTGGGGGCGCCGCTACGGGGCTGGACGGCCAGCCGGCCCCTGGCTGTTCCCCTGGGGGCTGTTGCTTACCACACTATATGCTCCGTCAGTTACAGACACACACACCTACACTGGCGGCAGATATCTACTGTCGATTTTATTATTTATGCATGTAAGTTATCAAAGACATGGATACTCTCTGAAAATTTATATTTAGCTTTAAGGCATTACCATTTCTTTTTGAATTACCAAATACTTCAGACTTAAAAAAAGGCTACAGACCAATATAGTGAACACCAGTTGACCATCAGTTTAAGAGATAATACAGTTGTTCTCCAAATTCTTCCCCAGATGCAGTTACTTATTTTTAAGGCAATATTTTACTCAGGCTTAAAAAAAAAAAAAGGTCAGTAACACCTATATAAATGGGAGTAAAGATGTGTCATGTTAGGATTAAAAACTTTACTCAGATAATCAACAAAGTGGACAACCCAAGCATGAACTAGACAAATTAACTCTACACTTTCACAGTGTTAGATGACCACTACTGTGTAAACTTCATAGGGTCAGGGATTTACTTTTTAATTTTTATTACACAACATCTTCAAAATATACAAACTTAAAAAAAATTACAACGAATCCCTGTTCTTGCTTCATCATTATATCCCCAGTGCCTGGCACACAGTAGGTGCTCAGAAACATGAGTGACAGAAAGACTGTATTGATACTTGTTACGCAGACGGAAGTCCTTGCAAATGTCTACAGAAATGCATGCATTGTTCAAACATCTGGTTTTACTTAAACTAATAATCCAAAGAACAGCCAGAGGGTGAACAATTTAGGCACATGTCCTGAGTGTAACTGCGTAAGAGTGGCAAAAGAAAGACCAGTTAAAGCCAGAGGCTGAAACCCAGGACAAGACAGGAGGCTGGACGGTTATGCACCTGTATGGGGAGTAAAGCACTGTAGAGTGCTCTCAGATACGTCCCACAGAACTAGTCAGGAAGTGGGTGCTGGGCCCATCACAGGATGAGAGGGATAGATCACTTTCCTCTCCCCTTCTCTTATTCTTAGGAACCAATGCTTTGTCAATTTCCAAAGACCTAACCACCCTGTCATAGTAGGAATTTAAGTAGTAGATACTGGATGACTGACTACTGAATCCTAACAATAGTTAAGATTCCTATGCTATACTGACCAGAAAGTCCCTTTTTAATACAGGATTCTCCGAATAAGCAGTACCTCTTTACAGGAAGCAACAAAACAAAACAAAACAAAACAAAAATCAAACACTAAATCTGAAAGGCTCGTAGCCCACAGCCTGTTTTTGTAAATAAAGTTTTATTAGAACAGTCATGTCTTTCCTTTTACATTTTGTCTATGGTTACTTTTGCACTACAATGGCAAAGTTAAGTAGTTGCTACAGAAATCGTACGGCCAAGAGGGCCCAAAATATTTACTATCATGTCCTTTAAGAAAAAGTTTGCCAACCTCTGGAATTTAAAAAATGGACATGTTTATTAAAGAGTAGGGAAGAATGGCTTATTAAATAATTAATTTTAAAAATTCCATTTGCTTTGAGAATTAAAGTACCTAGTCTCCTTAGGGCCTTGGAGGGAACAACCATCTCCCTGGATCAGCTTATGCCCACTGCGCACACCAGCACTACCTTCTCCTTTCTTAGCCGACTGCTATCCTCCTCAACATCGAGTCTCCTCTATACCTGCTCCCCAGCGCTGGAGAACAGAACAGCTCCGTGGTGCTGGGGAACTCAGGGACACCTGTACCCAGTTTATCATCTCTCAGCTTCAAATCTGCCCTCCTTTGCCCTGCTGTGTCACACCGGTGCTAGACCCTGTAAACGTTTCCCCTTGGTCTGCGGGTGGCACGTCACACTTGGTCAAGAGAGGGCACTGCAAGGACTTCACAAGGCGAGAGCAGCAGGAAGCCATTTCCATCCCTGGCTCTGGTCCTCCACAGTCATCAGTATTCATCTTGGGAGCCCAGCCACCCGCCAGGTGAGCTCCAGCTGTGTCTTCAGGCCACACTCCCCCATTAGCAGCTGCGTCTGAGAAGTTCTGGCTCCACCACACCCCAGGGCACTACAGGCTGCTTACACGGACCAGGGATGGCCCGCACCCTCTGGCAGGTTCCTTTACCGCCAGAGGGCTTCCTGACCTTGGGGCAGCCACAGCCTCCTAGAAGTGTTGGCAATCTCAGCCTGGCGTGGGGGGCTCTCCTAGTCAGCAGCTCCTGTACTGGCTGTTCCTCCTCTCCCTCGAGACAGCTCTTTTACACCCACTATTTCTAGACCCCTAAAATCCTCTTATTTGTAGTTAATTATCTACTACTGCTCTTGTTAACAATTATAGTATTTTTTCTCTTTTGGAATAACCAGTGCAGTTTCTGTCTCATGGGTACAAAAGGCAAACCACATCTATCCACCAGTTATCCAGAGAAGTGAACAGCACTCAGATTTCAGCACATGCAGTCCTGACTTCCTCCCCATATGGAGATCAGCGCGTGTCCTGTTTGGCCATGCTTTATTTGGACATTGGATGAAACCTCCCTGATTCCCAAAGAACCTAAGAAATGCTGCTCTGGGTTGGTCACATGACTCAGAAGCCAAATGTCTGTCAGGGAAGGGCTGGGGAAAGCACCAGGTCCCCCGGAGCCACTCTGTGGATTTCAGGCTAACTTCCCAAGCTTCCCCTTTTCTGGCTGCAGGTCCCAGGAATTTACCACTTCAATTTGCCAGTTAAGCACAGACTGCCTTCCACTTTACCACTTGGGGGCTCTTTTCCCCCAAAACTGGCCGGGGAAAGGGGCAGTTTTCTCCAGCTCTACTATAAGGTGACCCAGAAGGACAGAGAGATCTTGATTTATAGATTCCACTGCTAAGTTCTATATGGAAACAGCAACAACAGAAATAACACTGCATGTATGGCAGAGCTACTAGACCTCTGCAGTCTGTTTCCCACTTGGGGACCCTGACTGTGGAACGTGGGTGGTTTCGGTCCCTAAGGCATGTTCCTTCTGCTAGAACACACTGCCTCAGACCCTCAACACATAAAGACACGGCTCTTCTTGGCTTTCATCCATTGGTGTCAATGCCCTGAGGGAGTGAAAAGGAGTACTTGGCAATGCCTCAGAGATCAACTCTCAAATCCTATTGTTAAGAAAGGGCACCAAAGTTCCATGCCATAAGCTTTGGAGCCCAAGGGTTGGGATGGAATAAGAGTATGAAGATATTCACCAAGAGCAAGAGGGCTTCCCCACCAGCTCACGAAGGTTGGCAAGCAGAGCGGGACACTGCCATGCTTCTTCTCCACGCGATCAACCCTCTGGGCCTTTCTCCCCATCCCCAAGTTCCTTACCAAGGAGCGTGAAGGCTTGTCGCGTCTTCTCAAAGTCCTCAGCGTCATCTACACCCTCGATGGACGTGTCTCCTCCCTGTGACGTATAGAAGAAGTCCTCGGCACGGGCTGCGGTGGGAAAGGAGGTGAGGCATCAGGCATGGGAGGGACGCTTCATCCCCAGGTTCACCACAGACCATGCCCCACGAGGATGTCCACCCCCTGCGCAAGCTGACCCGGGCCAGAGTTTATTCCCAGCTGGATGTGGAACTCTTTCAAATATCATCTTTACCGACAAAGGCAAGTGGGAGAGAAAACTGAGTAACAAAAGACAGAAAAGTACAGCACAGTGACAGAGCCTGTTGTTGCATTTGTGTTAAAACTGATATCTGAAAAACCAGGGAACATAAAAGTCACGGCAAGTTCAAGTTACAGGAGCATTCACCACAGACTTGTTTTATAAAAGGCTCTGGTAGACACAGTAAAATGTACACCCACCCTAGAACCAGACTTCCATGACCATCGATAATCTTAGTCTGACAACCTCGTTTGACACATGAGGGGCAACGACGTGCCCAGAGTGACACGATTTGTTTGTTTTAAACGTTGGGGCACCTTGAGCTATTTAAGCACGTGTACAAACGTAGGCTGAGACTCTCATCCCCTGGCTTACTTCCTCTTCAGTCAGGCCTCTGCTAACAGCCTGGGGATGACTAGCGAGGAGGGGCCCAGGTTCCGTCATAGAATTCAGAGCCACCCTCAGCAGAGGGCAAAAATGCAACGAGCCCTGGGGAGTATCTGAACTACAAGGCTTGAGAGCCAGCATTCAGGTAACAATTGTACGTCATCAAAATCACCCTCGAAAATCACTTCAACTTTCCACAAACTATAATGCCTTTGTGTGGTACAATTCTGTCCAATGCTTGGCATTTCTAAGTGTAAAATGTTTGATTTTGATAAGATGCCATAACTGGACACTAGCTGTTCTCCCTCCTCCCCTGAAAACACCAGTTAAATGATTTTCTCTTGACCTGGGCACATACGGTTGTGATTATGATGGGTCTCTTGTCCTCCAGTTTGGGTCTCTCTCTTTACTTTCAGCTACACATGCTTAGATGCAGCTTCATTGCAACTCCCAGCCCTCCTTCAACACTTTGTCCTCACGATTTGATCTCCGAAGAATTTCTTGAGTCTCTTTCCTTCCTCCATCCTGACTGCCACTATCCAGGGTCTGACCTGTCCAGCATCTGTTGTCTGGGGACTGTTGCAAAAGACTCTAAGCCTTTCTCCCTGCTTCTGCTCCTGTCCTTTCTAAATCCTCCTTTAAACTTCTGGTAACTCTGATCACACCACTCCCTACTTAAAGCCCTTTGGAGACACCCTCCTGTTCCACTGCCCTCAAGGCAAAAGTCAAACACCCTAGAAGGGCCTCCCGGACCTTTTGTGAAGCGGCCTCCTCCGACTACTCCAGACTCACACCTAGTCCTTCCATCCCCACCTCTATGTCCCAGATACACCGGCTTCCTTCCTGTCATTCCTCAGCTCTACCCCTGTTCATGCCGTCAGTGGCCCTGCAGACGTCTCCTTCCTGGTCTCTCCCACTTCTCACCTTGATCCTATGCTCCAAGCCACACTGCACTGTTCCGCCAGTTCCTCCCACCGGTCAAGTCCACGATACCAGGCCCAGCTAGGAAGTGGCAGAACTCAGCCCCAAACCCCAGTCTCACACACAACCAACAGGCAACACTGCACATGGGAATGAACAGCAGAATACTGGTCATGTTTTATGAGGGAAGGCTTCCTGGAGGAGTGACTTCAGCCCACTCTGACGACTGCAGGCAGCTGAACTGGGAGACGAAGGACTTTGGCCCTGAGCTCACTCCCAGCCACAGCAGAAGCGAATTCTGATGAAGCAAGTCACATCAGGTCTTTGTGGAAGATGGCATATTTGGATCTTCCATATCTAATCACCCTGGAAGCTCTGGCACAGAGTAATGTGACAGCTTCAAGCGTTTAATAAAAGCATCAATTCTTTTTTTCCCTTTACACTCACCTTTCAAAACACCTCATCTGATGATTTTTTACTGTGTCCACATGAAGACGACTGAATACAGTCGTCCCTCTGTATGCACAGGGAGTATGCACAGGGAGTTGGGTCTAGGACACCCCCCCCCCCAACAGATACCAACATTCACAGATGCTCAAGTCTCTTGTATAAAATGGTACAGTACAGTCAGCCCTCCACAACCATGGATTGAATTTCAGTTGGTTGAATCCACAGATGCAGAACCTGCAGATGTGAAGGGCCAAGTGTATATTTACTCCCATTTTTCAGACAGGCAAACTGAGCACCATAGGGCTTTAAGGGGTTTCCCAGGCTCACCCAGGGTTTGGCCAGGCCTGTGAGCCCATTCCTTGATCACCCAATTAAGGAGATGGTTATCTATGACATCCCATGACTTAACCATAAATACAACCTACATCATAATCAAAAGTATCAGTTGATACATTAGAGTCACCTGAGACTCCAAAAAGAACACAGCTTTCATATTGGAGGGAAGGAGGCATTTTCAGCATCAAAGACCTTTCATTGTCAAAGGCCAGGGCCCCAATGCCTGATGTTCTGAGTGAAACAGACCTCCCCACCCTTCCCTGCTTTGAGTTCCCAAACTCACAGGCCCAGCAGAGTAACTTCTTCCTGCTCGGGTTCATCACTGCAGGGGCCACTCCAGCCAATCACAGCATTCTCTACTGAATGATTTGAATCCAATCAAAATAATCATCTCCTTTCCATCTGCTTTAAGGCTACAATCACCTCTGTTAACGTCACTCCCAGACCCTCTTAATAAGACAGACATCCCAACAGGGTGCAGTCACTCTTCCCCTATTTGCTTTGCCTGCCTGGATCTCAGCTCTCCTTTTAGGCCCATGAAGCCAATCATCCCATCCCAGAGAGGGGTCTCTTGTCCTCCAGTTTGGGTCTCTCTCTTTACTTAGAATTCCCAAAGAGATATACATCACAAAATCCCCTGTTAACTGGCTCACTGGATCAGACTAGTGTACAGAAGGGTCGTGAAGCCAGTGATTAGAGCAATGGACCATCAAGGCCACGGCCCAGGGTTTGCACTTCACCTGGGGAGGCTGTACTCTGACTTGTGCAAGGCAAGAGAGGGTGGTTATAAAACTGTATCTATGCAGCTACGGAAATGAAAAAGAAGAAAGGATTTATTCCTCATTACGTGAAGGCTGCATTTAAGGGAATATGGTCCATTACACCTCTTTTTACCACCATTTATTCACACTCTAACACACTATTCACTGTATTATTTTGTTAAATCTCAGCCCGAGGTCATTTTAATGCAACAGACCACCAACCACAGGGCAGAGGCAAGTGGGGCTGTATGCACATCCGTCCACTTCATTCTCAAGACAAGTGCACAAAATTCCTGCAGGGCCAAGGGGTCCTACAGAGATTTCTGTGCATTTGAACAGCACAGTTTAGGTGAAGAAAAGAGGGAAGGAGGGGAGGCAGGTCTGAATATTCACTAGAAGTCGCTGGCTAGTCCTTCATTTATTTGATGTTTCCATCCATTCAACCAGGGTTATCTGTGGAACTAAAAATGTCAAGCTTCAGGGCTCACAGCCCATCCACCCACAAGGCAGAAGACAGCCTCATGCCTGAGCACGAGAGCTTATCAAAGGCTCTTCACTTCACTCCAAGATGCTCTCAGAGGGCACACGCAGGTAAGAATGCAAGAAATGGATCCAATCGGGTAGTTTTCAACGGCTCCAGCCAGGGGCCCAAGGAGCCTGCACCTTGCTGAAACACGGAGTAAGGAAAAGTCATTTTTCTCCTCAATGCACTCCTGTAAGTGGGGGAGTGGGGAGGAGGATTTCTTTCCTATTACCTGAAAGTTACATTTGGGATAAAATAGTCCAAATACAGCCAGATGGATCTTACCAGCATTCGTTCATTTTCTATAAAACTGACCCTAAGAAAAAAGTTTTCAACTCCCGCAGGTTGGCCCTGAGAAGTCCAGCTGGGCCTGTGGAAGGAGCGGGGAGGATGGCAGTGGCCCTTAACGTGGCCTGCCTTCCTGGTCCCTTGGGACTGTAAGCCAGCACGAGAGCCCCAAGCTGCCAGCTCAGGGCAGTGCCCATCAAACAAGGCTTGTAACATTCGCTCCTTGTCCGAGGAGTTTACGACTTCACTGGGGAGAATCAGACCTGCGAGCACGGAACACCTGGAGGACAGCACAAAACCAGCCTAACGTGTACCATCCCAGGCTTCCTCCTTTGGGACCCCATTTAACACGACTTCCCTGAGCAGCTTCTGACCCACCACAACGGCGCTTCGCCTCAGCACAGCCTTCTCACTCCGTACTGTAACTGTAAGCGAAGCAAGGGCAGGACGCACATCTGGGTCAACACGACATCCCCAGGGCCTAATTGGCCTGCATGAGGCTTAATGAATGAACGGAGGAGCCAGTACTAAGCTGCATGGCACAGGCACTGAGTGCTGCCAGACTCCATATGCAAGTCAAGCGGACAGTGAGGAGGGCAGACCAAGGTTTGAACCACCTGATGTATTTTACCTACTGGGAGCACAGGCTGGAGTGGGCAGAGCTGGATCTGGTGATGGGTCCTTAAGATGGTGAGGATTTGGCTCTGGGACAGTAAAGCCTCAGAAGTCTACTTCTCTTACAGTTGCACAAAAGCCAACTAACCTCTGTCTAGACACCCAGCTCTGTACGCCATCTGCTAGTACTGGACCTACCCACACCTCGCCAAAATACAGATGACAGGCCAGAGACGGGAGCTGCACGGCCCCGAGGCGTGCCCTCACCACACGCACCCACCAGCAGGTGGCTTGGAGGACTCAGCAGCAGGACTCAGTCAATATTCCAAGATAGGGCTGCGCACAGAGAATGGGGAAGGCTCCAGGCCCAAGGGGCGGGGCTACTACGCTACGGTGTCAGGAACTAAAGCCTGCTCGTCCTTCTTGCTCTGTCCTGGCTCTCAACTCCACTAGCTCCAAGTCAACAGTCTCCAGGCACCTTAGCAGACAACAATAACAGAAACGGAGGGTGACTGGGACCCACTGAAAGGCTGTCTTCCTACCTGATGGCAGCAAAAAGCTGACGCATGCCCCTGGCACCCCACTCTGGCTGCTCCGCTCTGGCCTCCAGGCTGCAGGGTGGATGTGGGCAAGCTGCCCGCCTGCTTGCAAGGAACTGGAGCACTCCTGCCCAGCTGAGGCTCAGCGGTCCAGTTAAACTCTTTAAGTTCCTCTCTCACCTTCTGTGGGGCCTCCCAGGATTATCAACATGCCCCTTGAGCCAACCCCACATTACCCCTGCTTTATCCTCACCCCCTTCCTTCTTTTTCTTTGTCTCAGTCCTTAAATATGACTTAAAACACGTCGACCACAATTAAGTGATGCGCACTAGCTAAACCTCCAGATCCTCGTGGTTGAGACACATTTCTCAGGGCGTCTAGAATGAAAACATATTTTTCAAAACAATAATGCATGTCAATTCACCTGTGCTCTGCAAAACACTGTTCCACCCCCAGCCTCTTATCCTCTCATGTCCTGTGGGCATGAAACTCACAGAGGGGTGGGACTGTGCCCACAGGTGAGGCAGAGCTAAGAACCCGAGACAGAGGTCACCGAGCCGCGCACACCTTCTCCCTCAGAGCCCCCAGATGCGCCACCTGCGGCAGCAGCAGCCCAGCCCCAGGATGGGCACGCAGCCCGTTTACTTACTTAGTGCGAGCTCTTTAAATTCCGGAAGATTGGCAGCCGCACAGAGCTGGTAAAAGATGTGGTAATTCCTCTCATCATCTGCCTGGAGGAGGAAAACAGTTAAGCAGTGTTAGGGGCAGGGACCCCAAAGATTGTCCCCTCGCCCATTCTAATTCCAGGGTGACAGAGGTCAAGGCTTTTCCTCCACGCCTCTGCCGCCTTCAATTCCCACCTCCAGGTTTTGCATTCACCGTTACGGGGCCTTCTGCCAACCAGAGGACTTTTACCTCTTGATTTATGCAGAACACAGGGGTTTCTTTTTCCTCCTCTATAGGGCATCACTGCTACCCCACAAGTGACGTCTCGGCGGATCAGCTCTTGTTCAGATAACCGAGCTGCCTGGCTCATGGTGGGCTGACCGTCACTTCCCTGCTGCAGCTCCCTTTCTCCTCTGGGAGGCTTGGAACTAAGTAAAAGCTATGCCCTTGCCCATCATGTCAGGCTGGGGTGGTCAGGAAAGGTCCACGACTGAGACACGACTTCCAGGGGACAATGGGGCCAGACCTGCCTTAAACTGGCGGAGTGGTCGTGGTGGTGGTGGGTGGGACGGGGGCTTCAGGAGGCCTGAGCAAGGGCAGCAAGGAAGAGGAAAGCCCACAGGGAGGCTGGCCAGAGCCATGGCCAGCACAGCAGGCTGCTTGCTCTGACGCAGTGAAATGAAGGATGTGGGGCAGTCCAACCAAACCTGGGAGGTGGAGAGAACCGCTCTGGGGGTTGTGAACTGCAACGACCACCACCGAAGGCCAGGGTGGAGGAGGAAGAGGGTCACCAAGAGGCCAAAGAGTAGTTGGGAAGGAGGGAACAAAAGGCGAGCAAAGAAGAACTGAGTCACATGAGAAGCGAGAACTCCATTTATTTGAAAAGGAAATGAAGTAAGTGGTCAAGTAGGTTTTTTGTTTTTTTAATATAACTTACCAAATAAGATTCCTGGTGAAAGTTGAAATCCACAGACCCTACATGACATTCCCCTGATCACAAAACTCCGAAGTCCACAAAGAACACAACAGTCTTATTCTTCACTGTATCTCTGGTGACTAGCACAGGGCTAGCACATAACAAACAATATATGTTTGTTGACTGAATCTAAAATCAATGCCCTGGGACTTCCCTGGTGATCCAGTGCTTAAGAATCCACCTTTTAATGCAGGGGACGTGGGTTCACTCCCTAGTCAGGGAGTGAACTAAGATCCCACATGCCTCAGGGCAACTAAGCCCACACACCTCAACTACTGAACCCGCAGGCCACAACTAGAGAAGCCTACGTGCCGCAACAAAGACCCAGCACAGCCAATAAATAAATTAATAAATAGACAGATAAATATTGTGCTTGCATGGTATATGCATGGTATTTATTTATTTAAAAATAAAAAAAATAAAAAAATAAAAACAATGCTCACTGAAACATATCAATACTGAGTAAAAATTTTTCAGGTCTGATGCCTATAAATGAATACTTCTTAATGGAAAAAAAAAGAAAACCAAAAGAACAAGTCTATCCAAATCCAGGTTCAAGCAATGAGATGTTCTTTGGGCATAGGGAGCAGAACATGGAGCGAGTAAAAATCCATGGGAAAAAATACAAGAAGGTCCAGTCACAGGGCTCACCTGAAAGACCACTCTGGACTTCTCCAAAAGGTAGGTCCTCATGTTGGCCCCAATGATGCGGTACCTCTTGTCAAAGCCAATCTGAATGTACTTTCCGAAACGGCTACTGTTGTCATTGCGAGTGGTTTTAGCATTCCCAATGGCCTGTGCAGAAAAAACAAACAGAAAGTGTGCACAACATGGCGGGTTTTCTTAAATTTCAGGACTGTATGCTCATGGCGGCACCTCTATTCCCTCCCTCTTCCTTCCTTCTAGAACCTCTCTACTATTAGGATGACAATGGGTCGAGCTAAAAGAAAACAAAACAACTTCATCTTCCTGCTTCCCTTACTCCTAACGATGGCCAATGAGAGTGATGAGTTGACTGATGGTCCCTCTAAAGGGGACTAAACAGCTGGAAGGTGCACGCCACTGACCTTCCTCTCTTCTTCCTATTCCTACCTGGAATGTGCATGTGATGACTACAGCTGCAGCAGTCACCTTGGGACCATGAGGGAAAGGTCTAGAGAATCACAGAAACCACTGCTCTGACATCCTCGAGCCACTAAATCAATGCCAGCACCCAAGAGCTCTAGACTTTCTGTGAGAAAAATGAATCTTCTGGGGCTTAATCCACTTCGATCAGGTCTCCACTGATCAAATGTCAAATGTCATTCCCAACTGTTAAATGGTACTTCCTAGAAAGAGACCAAATGTCAAACGCCCCCCTCCCCCCAACACACACATCATCACTAGGACATATCAGGAAGCCATCAACCTCTTGGTACTATTTCTTACAAGGCAGCAGGGACACAGTTCAAAACACGAGACAATAATTTAAAAGACAAGTGGCTAAATGACTGGTCTCACTGTGTGATTACTCACTTTCTATAAAACATCACACTGCCGATGGGTTGCTAATGAACACACTAACACGGAAACCCCTTTCACAGGTTTACTTTTTAGGTGGTTACAACACTTGAAAAATATCCACTGTAACTTTTCAGCTGTCCAGGAAATTTGAGGCACAAAGAGGCTAAAAGCAGATCACGATTTCGGAGGCCCTGAGGGACCCAGCCCAGCCTGGCTTCTCATCACTCTTGCCCTCTGTCTCCAGCCTCTTATGATCCTGAACTTGCTTTTCTTTCTCAAAAGACCTGTGTTCTCTCTGCCTCCTCCCCCACCCCCCAAGTTTCACAGACATGGTTCCCTCTGCTGGGAACACTCTCTGCCCATGCTCCCTCCACCTCTTCTTTCTGGTCTCAGCTCAAATGTGGCTTCTTCAGGAAGGCCTACCCTGGCCTCATAAGCGAGGGGACCTCCCTCGCCACGTGCTCTCCCAGGCCTCACTCTGCACGTCCCCTTGTTTCCCTAACCCCCATCTCCACGAGACACCACCCTGGCTCCATGAGAGCGGGGTCCGCACGTGTGCTTCCCCATGGGACCTCCCGCACTCACCCCAGTGCCTAGCACACAGCAGGTATTCAAAACATCTGAGTGAATGGAAGCATAGATGAACTTGGGTTTTGGTTTTCTTTCCTGTGAAATAAGAATTTTAAGTCCTTGTCCTCGAAGGTCACTTGCCTCTTTAGGTCCCTAAAATCTCATGTTAGGGTCATGAATACATATTTTTTCTTTTAGGGTTTAAAGTGTATACAGCAACCTACACCTCACATATACAGCGTGTACCTCTGCAGGAAAGTGGGGAAAGCGTAACCCCAGTACACTGCGTTGCTCTGAAGGGAACCATGGAGCATGGAACATGCCCCTAAGGTCAGGGCGAGGCTGGAGCCTGGCCAAGCTGAAACGACCGTCAAGAGATGACTAATCCGAGGAGTTTATGTCATCACTCACGCCCCTCTGCATCCACCAACCTCAACGTCTCAGCAGAGGCTTCACCGCACCCACTTCCAAGGGGGCCCTGATCCTTCAAGGCACCATGTGACAAGCCACTGTCAGACTTCAGGGAGCCTATTCTGTTTGAAAAGTGGCAAGGAGTGCTGTATTCCCTAAAATGCAGGTAAAAATGATGGTTTCCCAGGCCTCCATCACAAGCTAGGTCCTGGGCTGGGATCCCGTTAGTTTCCCCGAATCCAGACAAGAATCCCAGGGGAGAGGCATTATCAAGTTTCCTCATACCTACGGGGAAACTTAGGCTCAGAAAGGGTAAGCAGTGTGCCCAGGGTCACTCGGCTGGGAAGCGCCAACACCAAGATATAAATTCAGATACAACTGAGTCCGGAGTCTGTGTTCATTCCCCTTGGTTTCGCAGTCCTTTTCCAGCTCTCCAAACTACTCACCACCAGACAGGAGCTGCCGCCCATGTGGGTAACTTCTTACATCTCAAAGAGCCAGGTCAAATCAAAGGATAAAGACAAAGACATGAATCCTCGCTTTTACCTTTTCATAAGAAAGGGGAGAAAAGCCTTTCAGAGGATGGCAGGGAACCAACTCATTACTCTGACAACCAGTAGATAAGGAATCAGACATCCATCCTAACCTCCCTGTGTAAACTCTATCAGCGTAACTAGCTGGCCAGGAGAAGTTTCTCTTCCTAAACTTATTCCAGCTGAAAAATGCAAGAGGAAAAATAGAATGAGAACGTCACCATTTTGTAACTCCTGATGAATTAATAGATCTAGGCATAAGCTATGGCTGCTGACATCACCAAAAGACACCTAAATATTCTGTGCGTCTTGACGGGAATACATACCACCACCAATAAAGGGTTCTTGGATTTTAAGAACAAACAAGCAAACAAACCAACCTAAATCTAATCAAGCCTCTGAATTTTACTACCCTTTCAAAGGATGTACAGAGGCCAAAGGAACACGTTAACAACATCAGGACGGTGCAACCAGCAAAGGCCAGTTTGTGTAAAATTCTAAAGGATTATCTAGTTTCAAACAAAAAAATCTCGATTCCAAAAGTTCAAATTCTGTCATTTCTAAAATGGCAACAAGAACCGTTACCATATCTGAGATCACTCCTTGTGGTAGCTTAGGGGAAGCTTGTCAACATTCTAAAGACCACTGCCAAAAGGTCTACCCTCTTTACCTCACTGGGCTGCTTTAAGAAGTGATATAACAGATCTACAAGTACTTTGAAAGTATATAACGGTACCCACAAAGGGAAGGGGTTGCTTGTATATTACTACCAAACCCATAAACTCCACTCTGGGCATGAAGAACTTCCAACTTCTACACGTGTGTGAAGGACCTGCACATTGTTCTTTATCTTTTAATCCCTTGCTAGGTTTTTTGTTGTTGTTGCTTATTGACTTAGAAAACATTTTGACGCATGAGGAAAACAAATCCAGTTGTTATAGATGATAAAAACCAAGGCTTTGACTCTGAGTCCACAGTCCAACAAAAGACACAGTTATGATACAAATAGTTAAAATTTGGAAAATGAACAAATGATGTATGCAGGGAATGCATGGAAGAAACTCACATGACCAATAAATATAAGATACCCAACCTCAGTGGAAATCAGAGAAATGTAGACAAAAATGACAGTCCAGAGTGGCAATAACTTTGATACTATGAAATAATGATGAGGATGTGAGGAAAAAGGAACTCTCATACACTGCTGTGATGTAAATGTAAACTGCAACAGCCATCCTTAAGAAGAATTTGGCATATCTAGTAAAATTGAACATATATGGACCTAACAATCCAGCAACTGTACTTCTAGGTATTACCTAGAGAAACTCACACAAGTGTACAAGTAGGTGTGCAAAAGAATGTTTAATGCAGGCTGTATTTAATAATAAAAAATACAATCTAAATGTCTACTAGTAGGAGGAAGAGATAAATAAAATGTGGAATATTCATAAATGGGATGCTAAAAAGCTGTTAAACTAAACTAGAGCATGATGCATGGATAAATAAAAAAACAATCAGTGAAAAGCAAGTTGCAAAGTGGTTAACAGAATATGATACCATTTGTATGTGATATAAAAGAACTACCTTTTTTCTGGTTTATACATGTACAAATATGTAGCAAAGTAAAAATGGACTAGAACAAATCATTTCAATATGATTGGGATTATACAGTACCGAGATGCATATCAACCAGTGTGGAAGCAGAGAAGGGAGAAATTCGCCAATGCTGGCGGAAGAGGAAACGCTTTAAGAAGTGTAAGATGAAGTGGATCTTAAAGGGTGAGCAGAATTTTACCAGTGGGGAAGGAAAAGGAATTTTATTTATAAACATAGTGTAGGCAAAGGAACAGGGGTATGTGAGAGCCCCAACAAGTGAGGAATGGCTAGAGTGTGTTGAAACATGAGAGAAAACAAGAGAAGAAGGTAAGGTATGTTGGGGGCAGATTCTTGTATGAATAGGTTAATAGTTGTAGGCCTACTTGCTTCTTCAGCTTAAAAAAAAAATCAAACCCTGAAAATTACATAGTAACTGGTCTTAGTTTCTGTCAATTTTGCTCACTGTACCCCTAGCCCCCTTTCTTTCTCCCAGGTTGAGGGGAGTCTCTGGGGCTCCTAGAGTTGTATGCCTGCACACTCCAGTCAGCCCAAGAAGCCATGTGACCCCTCTGGGCTGGGCCTGGGTTCTGTCCCTGCTCTATCAGTCTCTTGACTAGCAATACCTTTTTAATCAGTGCAGACTTGTGAACAAATCACTCCCAGGATGCTGACAAGCTCTTGAACAGAATGGGGCCAGAGAGCTCTGGCGCTGACGATAAATCATCCCAATCCACCCCAGCCAACCCCAATCCACCCTCAAGTCACCTTCAATTCACACAACTGCCACTTAGCACAGCCCACTGGGAATTCCGCCTCCTCAGACGGCCCTCAACTCTCCGACTCCCTAGGAGGCATCTGCAGCTGCTGGCCTGGGGAAATAATGAGGTGATGACGTGACCATAACTGATTGCTTCGCTGGGAGGTGCCAACCTTCCCCGGGACAGGACTGGAGTCATCAGTAATCAGCTGTGCCCTGATTAAAACATGACTTGCACTGGTTGTAACCCTCTGAGGAGCCACAAAGCTGACTGGGCTTCCTGACACAAGGGCCCAAGTAAGACTCTGAACTTGTGAAAAGTTGGGTTTTGGCAGAGCAGAAGCTGCTCTTTCTCTGCTTGGCAACACTCTAATTCCACCTAGAATTCTTCCTGGCAATAATTCTTCCTTCCCATGTTCACGTCCAACATTTCTCTCAAATGTAACACTCAATAACAGCTCAAGGGATAGTCTCTATGATAACAAAACTCTGTATTTGACAGAATGAGCCCTCTGGACTTACCCACATAATTTCCAAAGTACCAATTTGCACAACTTTAGAAATTTAATGTTTTAAGCTCAAACCACTGCAACATGTGTTTACATGACATCATGCAAGAACAGGCTGGTTCATGTACACACTCCTCCTTCTCTAGGGGTGTGCCTGTTGCTCTCACATTTCTTCCATGCCTCCCCAGCAGTCCACCAGCCTACTCAAGCTATAACAGATACTGAAAACATTAGATCATTTCAGATCATGGTCATTTAAAAAACATTCCCAAAGCAGTGACCCAAACAGGTGCCTGCCAACATTCACAGCAGCATTATTCACACTGGCCAAAAGGTGGACACAACCCAACTCTCAGCGCAGGAATGGATAAACAAAACGTGGTACATACAAGCAACAAAATGTTATGCAGCCATTAAAAAACACACAAAGTACTGATGCGTGCTACAACACGGATGAACCTTGGAAACATTATGCTAAGCGAAATCAGCCTGACACAAGAGGACTGATGTCGTATGATTCCACTTGTATGAGAGACACCAAAGAGGCAAATTCACAGGGACAGAAATTAGGATAGAGGTTACCAGAGGCTAAGTAGAGGGGAGAATAGGACGTTACTGCTGAATGGGTACAGAGTTTCTGTTTGGATGATTAAAAAAAAATTCTGGAAATGGATGGTGGTGATGGTTGCACAACATTGTGAACGTACTTAATACCACTCGACGGCACACTTAAAGTGGTTAAGGTGATAAATTTTATATTACGTATGTTTTATTACAACAAAACAATAAAATTAAAAAAAATCATTCCCCCCTGTGTCTTGTACCTGCTTAATGTGGTGATCTGTCTTCACTAAATTCCCATCTTGTCTAACAAGAACTGTGTTCAGTCACCAGAGACCAAACAGGTTTCTTTCCTTCCCTGTTTTGTCTAGAATAAGTACGTACTTTACCTCCAAAAGAAGAGGCGCTCTGTATCTTTGCAATTTTGCTACCTAAAAGATGAACTGAATTTTGAAACTCAGAGGCAAAGGAAAAGCTGAAATCCTGGTCTCACTCCCACCTAAGATGAAACGTGATGCTAATCGCAGAGTGCTGTCTTAGCTGCCTCCATTTAAGTGCAGTAGACGGCCCAAGGGGGGTGTGGACGCAAGTCCATGATCGTCTCCTGAATCCAGGCCATGGCCAGGCCGCCACCTTGGGGCTTAGAATAAATGCTATGAGCAAAGAGGCTACCAACTAAATGTCTGACAAAAGGAAGTTAAATTATGGTAAAACCATCTATTAATGTATGTTTGCAGCCAATAAGTTTGTAAAAAGCTTAATGATATGGGGACAAGGCATATACTATAATATTCAGTGAAAAAGCTAGAAGGAAATATACCAAAATACGGAACAATTATTAGCAGGCTGTAGGATCATGGGGGATTATTCCCTTTTCTTCCATATTTTCCAGTGACTCCTTCCTATTTTTTTTAATATTTATTCAACAAATGGTTCTCAAACAGGTGTGGGACCCAGATCCGCAGCATCAGGATCACCTAGGAACTTGTGAGAAATGCAGATTCTCAGGCCCTTCTGAATCAGAAACTCTGGGAGTGGTGCCCAGCTATCTGCTTTAACAAGGCCTCCAGGCGATTCTGATGCACAGTCAAGTTTAAGAACAACTGTAAACTAATAAAAGTGCTTTTTTGTTTGTTTTTATCTGTTTGGTAAAAATGCCTTCAACTGCATTGACCACTTCCCAATTCATATAAGAACAGATACCAAAACTTGCTTTTGTCTAATTCTTAGTGAACACAGTGTGTCTGTTTACTCAGCAGAGAGTAAAAGTTCTCTGGATAATGCAGCTCTGTAGGCAGGAGAGTTTGCCTGGATAATCAACGAGCTCCCATGAACTGACACTCAACTTACTCCTGCACTTGGTAAAGGAAGAGGGAGAGAGAGGGGACCTGGGAAGGTCCAGGCAGGTTCTTGTTCCCCCAGCCCCAAAATGATCTGAAGGACCAACCACACCGGTGCTTTGTGTCTTACTCGGCGGGGCTCACGGCTGTGCAGAGAAACCTGATGCTGTTCTGGCAGCTTTGGGCCTCAACTGAATTTCTTCTTCCTAAAACAAGGGGGCTGTTCGGGGCTGGCAGAAGGGCCAACTCCTACCAGACTGCAGCCCAGACAGTAATGAAGAGCCTCAGCTTCAAAAGCAGGAAATCAAAGCTGGCCCAGGGACTGTGCAGCCATTGAGCTCAACTCCATGAGAATGAAGCGTTTACAAGGAACGGAAGAAAAAGAGAGATGGAGTTCTGACCCTCTAACATGGTCTACTATAGCTAGACCCAAGGTTTTGGAAATATCTCTGGCCCTGCACCTGCATCGGCCGCTCTGAGGCCACCCAGCCGGGAGGTCGGGGTGGTGAAGAGACAGGCAAGACCTGTCCAGGCCAACAAAGGTAACATTTTCTGAGGATCTCAACAGATTCTGTGTCGTCACATAGCTTTGGACTCTATTTCCCCGCAAAAGAGTCACATAGCTTTGGACTCTATCTCCCCGCAAAAGATAAAACGTCCAAGTATCTTTTGGGAAAAAGGGGAATCTTTTATCTAGGCCTCCTCACCGCCATGAAGACTGCCCTCCTGACTCAGCGGACCTTCAGAGCATCAAATGGTTTTGGTGGGACACTGATGTGCTGACACAGGATGGCAGCAGTGGGGAGGAACACAGCAGAGACGGCGGGAGATGGGGGAGGACTGACACAACAGTATTCAGCAGAGTCAAGGAACAAGGAAAACATGAAGAGGCCGCTGTATCCAATACTGGGGACCTGGGCTACCAGGTCAGAATATTCCCAGATCTGTGGTTTTAGGGGCATCTTTGAAATTCTTCCCTCAGCAGTGGACTATGGGTTCTTGGGGAGAGGCATGAATGCTGACTGTGTGAGTGGCTTCCAAGAACTCTGTGATCCGCCACGCAAGGCTGGACACTCAAGCAGTCTTAGTGCCAGCAGAAGGGACTCCAAACAAGAAGGCCAAGGACATTTGGATGGCTTTACCTCCATGATGGGACTGGACGCCAGGACCTTCTCTTCGATGTTGGTGTCACTGGCCGAGCCACTAACCGTGGCGAAATAGCGCATGGCATACTTGGCCGACACGGTCTTGCCGGCTCCAGACTCCCCGCTGACTATGATGGACTGGTTCTTCTCGTCTCTGCAAAGGAAAAAGCCTTGGTCAGTCGCTGGCCGTGGAAGGGCATGGTCGCCTTCCAATGACACTGTCGCCATCCAGTGACACTGTTGACAAGGGCCCGAACCCAATCAGAAGCATCCCTCCCTCGTTTAGGAGTAAACGTGAGGGGCAGCGTAAAAACGGCCCACATTCCTTCATACGCTTGCGTGCACAAGATCTGAAAGTGGGAGAAAGAAGCTCTGAGAAGGGCTTACAAATCCTATTTTATGACCTGAGGGAATGGGGATGTAGCCGTCGGGTCACTCTCCCAAGTTCTCTCTGGAGGCAGTATCCCATAGACCACTCCCTTCCAAAGACATCCCCTGAGAACTTACAGAAATATACACTTTCAGTTACATAATCTCGCCTTTCTGTTACATGCTCATCTTGTGCCACTTTCTTCAAGAGCAAGGTTCTTTTCTTCTCCTCTTGTATTTGAGCCTAGCATGCCAGCAGACACAGTTCTGAACATTTTTGTTCATGTAGATCTACCACAAAGGGCATGCTACTAGCCACCAGGCTAATCTTGCCTCAAGCTTCCCAGAAATTAGATAAACAGCTATGGATTGCAATAAGAGGGAGTTCAATCAGACTACATGGGAGGCAGAGAGCAGATACTCTACATCAGATAAAATGTATCTGTATGTATCCCTTTGAGACAGGTATGAGACAGACAAGTAATGGAAAACGTAGCCTATCTGGTCTCCAAGGAACATGGATGTTCAAGCAGGGAGTAAGAACAAACATCTGCGCAACGAGTTTGGGAAACGAATTGCTTGTAAGAGCTATACTCAGCCATCTACCTCCAGCCACAAATCCACTGCCAGGAGGAGGGCAGGCACTTTGCTTTCAAACTGCATACCTTTAACAGTGCCTGGCATAGAGAATACACCCGAGATAAAATATTATGTTGGAGGAGAAGCCAACTTAGGGATCAACCAGCCCTCTTCCTTTCCAGGTGAAGAAACCGAGGAGTGTGAAGTCAGGTTTAGAACACAGGTCTCCTGGCACCAGCCCAGTACTCCTAACACCAGCTCCTGTGGCTTCCTGGGCAGGGCTGGCTACAGAAAGAACGGCCTGCCCCACCTCGGCGATTATCAGCACAGGTAGATTGTACCTGATCAGCACAGGTGAATGAATGTTGGCCCTGCTTCTGGGCCAACAGCTGAGAAGCTGAAAAAGTGGTGTGATGACACTGATGTTAACTAGAGGTGAACTAGAAAGACAGACAAAAACCGGCTTGAAAGGGGGGCCCCGGGGGAGAGTCAGGTGTGGTAGCCGGGCTGAAGAAACCTTAACCTTCAGCTGCTCTTCAAGGTCAGCGAAGAGCTGAGCAGTCTCCGCTCACACACCATCACTAAGTGGGGAGGGACTTGAGTGAATACAGATGGCGAGTAGATGCTATTGAGAAGATGAAGCTGAAAAAACCTCATCTTTCAAACTGGCTATACAACCAATTACCTGAAAAGCTACCTAGAAGCTCACCTAGTATTTGGAGGATGGAACAAGAAGTGGCTTCCGGAGAGCCCTTGTACTTCCAGGATACCACTGTCATGAGAGTGCTCTTCCTCTCCTTGGTTCTGTGAAAACTTCATACTGAAAGGGGGCCTCTAAGGAAGCCTGTGGGTGCTTACAGTTCCCATTCTCATCTGTTGTTTAAACTTTATATGACATCCACTGGACCCTGGGGACCAGGACAGGTGTCACCCCTCCTCTTCTCAACACCATCAAAATCAACTCCTTAGAGAACTGCTCAGAAGCACAACCATCCCAAGGGACTAGGCGTCTAACAAGCTGGGCTTTAGACCTATGAAAGAGAACCAAGTTTGATGCCACCTTTAAAACTACCTGAATCTGCAACAAGGAGAACTAAATTGCAGGAGCCATACCCAAACGTTTGGAGTTTTGCTCAAAGTCTGTATGTTTAACCTAAAAAGGATGAGCACAGGTTGTGGCTAAGACTTAGTCCTCCACAGAGAACCACATCAAATGGGGAGGTATATACTGTCCAAATAACTTAATAAGGATCCCCGGGAGCAATATGTGGATGCCAGGAGAGAATTAATCAGATTGGTGGGGGGCTGGGGGTCGTGAGAGCTGCCAGGCTCCCTGCGGCAACACAGCACACAGAGGGAACTGAACTGCAGAGACCCAGATAACATACTACATCTGGCACAAAAAAGGTGGCAGGCTTCCCTGGTGGCGCAGTGGTTGAGAGTCCGCCTGCCAATGCAGGGGACGTGGGTTCGTGCCCCGGTCCGGGAAGACCCCACATGCCGCGGAGCGGCTGGGCCCGTGAGCCATGGCCGTTGAGCCTGCGCTCCGCAACGGGAGAGGCCACAACAGTGAGAGGTCCGCGTACCGCAAAAAAAAAAAAAAAAAAAAGGTGGCACAGACCAGTGACACCTGTCACTTTTCACTTGCTGTGTCAAGATGGGCATTGCCCTGCGCATCACTGGGAAATGATTGAAAAGTCACATACTGCTCAGGAAAGAGAATGACCCACACAAGAGGCAGAAAACTTTGAGGGCCAAGCAGGCTATTCCAAGTGTAAGTGGCCAGAAAGGCGAAAAGGCAGGGCTACTTCACGTGACAACAAAGTGTCAGGACCTCACAAAAAGAGGGAATCAAAGGCAGGGAAACAAAAAACTGGCAGGACATGGAAGCTAACTTTGGTGTTTTGATGAAAACGCATATATGTGGCCAAACTATTATCAGAGCTTATAAACATCCCCAAGTGTTTCAAATCTTTACACTTGAGGCTCTTGGGCATGAGGGAGTCTGGGCAACGACCATTAGTGCTAACGCCCACCTAATTTGGTGGATAGTCAAACTGATGCCGATAAGACTAAAGTTAGGGAAATTCAACTCTTCTTAGACCAACAAGGACCGTTCAACAACTTCCCTTACTGAGACCAACTTAAAATATTTTTAAAAATGGATGATTTTTATTTAGTTCTACTGCACTTCTGCACACCCTACCTCCTCCCATTCTTAGTCTACTACGTGGCTGGGTGCACATTACATATCTGTACACTATTTGTAACGGGATGAGGTGCAACAGCATCCTCAGTCTGTTCTACCCACATTAGCTTTGCTTCCAACTCAACTAGAGAACACGAGACCAGAATACGGGCAGTAAAAACAAACTTGATTTTGAACCTCACGTGCACTGGTTAGCTGTCTGACTTCAAGCAAGGTAGCTGACTTCCTGACCCTCAGATTATCTCAGTCCAGTCTCTTATGACTTTGATCCCCAACCATGCTCATGCTCTTCTAGGTGGTCACCTTGACTTAGGGTCCTAGGTCTCTAATTCATCCTAACATTCTTGCCAGATTAAATGTCTGAAGCACAGCTCTAATCATGCTCTCCCCGCTCAAAAAAAGTTAACTACTCATTGCTTACCGAATCAAGTCCAAACTCCTTAGTTGAACTCCTCCGCAATGCACATCCCAACGCTAAAACCCTTGACGAGCGTCGGCATATTATGGTGCTAAGAACAGAACACCAGGCTTTTGGTCTGAGGCTCTTGTCTGAGTCCTGGTTCAGCCATCGGCAGGCTCTTTGTAAGCCTTAACCACGTGACAGAGGATACCCCCATCTTACAGATTTGCTGCAAGATTATATGAAACGATCTCTACGCTTTGCATAAGATGAGGGTATTATAGTCCAGACAAAATGAGCTACGCGCCAGTCTCTGAAACTGCACACTTTCCTGGCGCTGCCATTTATGGTTTTCCCCCACCTGAAATCGCCTTCAACATACACCCTTCTGCTGAAGTCCAACCTGTCTCAGGCAGCCCGGCAGGCCATGATTTCTCTGCCTTCTGAAGTCTCACGTCATCTGCTTTGTGCCACTTGTGAGGCATTGTCACCTCTCATCCCATATTGATGTCAGGCCCTGTGTGGTCACTTTACTTGCTGTGTGACCTTGGGTCACTTCTTTTCTCTGGGCCTCTGTCTTTGCATCTTGTAAAGTACAAGGTTGTGACATGGACTCCCCCAGTGATTTAATCTGTCTCTGACATTCGATGATTCTGTGATCAAAATTGTAACAGAAGTGTGGGTGGGGAAAAGCTCTCCGTTTCAAACTTCCATTACTTAGGGTGTGGGGGAGACATTTATGAGTGTGGAATTCTACCCAGTGTCCTTCAGAAACACAGCCAAGGTATGGCTCCATCCATTCGGCCGAGTTACAGACATGACTTAGTTTTCAGTCAGTCTTTTTCTCCTGAGCCCAGTGAGGTTCCCTTTACAGGCATTCCTTGGAGATATTGCAGGTTCGTTTCCAGACCACCACAATAAGGCAAATATCCCAATAAAGAGAATATCCCAATAAAGCATCACGTGAAGTTTTTGGTTTCCCAGTACATGTAAGTTATGTTTACACTATACTGTAGTCTATTAAGTGCACAATAGCACTATGTCTATAAAAAAACAATGTACATACCTTCATTTAAAAACACTTTATTGCAAAAAAAAAAAAAGTGCTAACCACCATCTGAGCCTTCGGCCAGCTGTAATCTTTTTGCTCGGGGGGGGGCGTCCTGCTGCTGACTGAGCAGAGTGGTGGTGCTGAAGCCTGGGACAGCTGGGACCGTTTCTTAAAACAAGACCACAGTGCAGTTTGCTGCAGCGACTGACTCCTCCTTTCACTTGAACACTTAGAGCCACTGTAGGGTTATTAATTGGCCTAAGTTCAATATTGTGTCTCGGGAAATAGGGAGGCCCGAGGAGAGGGGGAGAGATGCGGGAAGGACCGGTTGGAGGAACAGGCAGAACACACAAAACATTTATCAATTAACTTCACCCTCTTACGCGGGTGTGGTTCGTAGCACCCCAAAATAATTACAATGGTCACATCAAAGATCATTGATCGCAGATCACGGTAACAAATAGAATAATTGTGGAAAAGTTTGAAATACTGCAAGAATTACCAAAATGTGACACAGAGACTTGAAGTGAGTAAAAATGGTGCCGACAGACTTGCTTGACACAGGGTTGCCACGAACCTTCAGTTTGTAAAAAAAGAAAAAAGGCATTATCTGTGAAGCACAATACAGCAAAGGGCAATAAAACAAGGTCTGCCTGTATTTAGAAAAATTAACCCACGGCCATGGCATTTCATGCCGTGAAATACCAGCCGTTACTCAGGTCCAGGCTGTCTTCAGGAAGGCAGCACCACCCTAAGCAGGAAAAGCCCCTTGAAGGCCTCTGCGTCAGGCAAGAGCACAGGATTCCCGGTCAGGTACCAGCCACTCTCCAGCGTCCAACACGTGCACCACAGACTTTCCCTGGTTCACACCGGAATCCCTGTCTTTGACATCTGAGAGGCAGGATTTAATCGCTGCTAAGCCACCTGCTCTTCTGGTAAAAGTTTCCCACCAAATCATTGCAGCACTTGAAGCTCCCTGAGCAAGGCCAACCTCTCTCCCCGTCCCCATTTTTGGAGAGTGGAAAAGGAGGCTGTCCAGGCACCTGAGGTCCACACTGCAGAGCACTGATCAGCCAGGGAGACACTGTGGGAACTGCGGGGACACCCTGCTGAAGGGCTGCCTTGCTCAGGTTTCCTGCAGAGAATAACGCATCACCCGTGGCCTCCCCATCAGCAATGTGCACACAGAACCATCAGGAAAGCACTGCTTTAGCCGATTCTGACTGAGAGAAGCCCTGGCTGTGACAAAGAGGCCAGGCCCTCCACCTGCGGACGGGTGCGGCACCACCATCCTCCCACCTGGAACCCCCGTTCTAACTGCCACAGTGCGTCCACACGTCAGTCACTGAACTGAGAGCTCCCGGAGGGCGGGCACTTGCTTCAACCTTGAACCTGCAGGGCTCCTGGGGCCGAAGCCTCACCGTCACTTCCCGTGCCCCGACCCAGGCCTTCTCTGTGTAAGAGGCACCAGCCTCCACTCACCCACTTCAGCCAGAAATCTGGAGTCACTGTGGATTCCTCCCTTTCCCTCCAGACAGCATGCCCTATTGAAATCACCTCCCAGTACAGACCGCTCTCGTCTCTGGACCTCCTTGTCCCAGCCATCATCATCTCTGACAAGCATTGCAATAGCAGCTTTCTAATCCTCACTGTCATCCTGCTGTAAGGCAACCTTTTTTTTTTTTTGCGGTACGCGGGCCTCTCACTGCTGTGGCCTCTCCCGTTGCGGAGCACAGGCTCCGGACATGCAGGCTCAGCGGCCATGGCTCATGGGCCCAGCCGCTCCGCGGCACGTGGGATCCTCCCAGACCGGGGCACGAACCCGTGTCCCCTGCATCGGCAGGCGGACTCTCAACCACTGCGCCACCAGGAAAGCCCTGTAAGGCAACCTTTTCATATGACATTTTGTCGTGAATATTGGATCAAACCTCTCCCCCTGCTTTAAGCCGTCCAATGGCACCCCTCTGCCTCCAAGCTCCCAGCTCTGGGATCATGTTCAATACCCCCCGTGAAGCAGCACCTCTCTTTCCAGCTTTATCACGCGCCACTCTTCTCTTTGTTCATGACGCTCAAGCCACACAGGGCTTGTTTCTTTATTCCTTCCTACTGCACAGCTGTCTGAAGCTATTCCAGTTCAAACTTATTTTCCCTCTTTGACCTCACAACTCTTAATGCCTGGTACTCAATCATACTCTGATGGCGGCTCACGCCTTACTACTTTTCATGGTAATTCATGACCACCACCTACTCACATCATGCTCGAATGGTGTACAAAACTCTTGGCCATGTTATCTCTCGCTTAGGACTCATGAGACTACTGGTGCCAGACTTCTCATTTTATTTATTTATTTATTTATTTTTTGTGGTACGCGGGCCTCTCACTGTTGTGGCCTCTCACTGTTGTGGCCTCTCCCGTTGCGGAGCACAGGCTCCGGACGCGCAGGCTCAGCGGCCATGGCTCACGGGCCCAGCCGCTCCGTGGCATGTGGGATCCTCCCGGACCGGGGCACGAACCCGCGTCCCCCGCATCGGCAGGCGAACTCTCAACCACTGCGCCACCAGGGAAGCCCAGACTTCTCATTTTAAAGAGGATAAAACTGAAGTTTGGAAAGGCCGAGTGATCTTCCCAGAGTTCTCAGCTAGTAAGACACCAAGTGCAAATTTGAACACAGGCTTCCTCACCCCTGTACAATTTCCCACTGGGTTATGCTGTGACATCTCTGTATCACCACTACAGCCCCTTCATGTATAATCAAGCATCCATTAGTGAATCCCCCTAACAAATCTAGCCTCGGTTAAGACATTAGACATGAAGCAGGTGTCCTCAGTGCTGGCTGGCGTAGCATCACCTCCTCAGCTGAAACATCACTTCTTCAGAAGCCCTCCCCTGACCACCCTACTTTCATAGCATTCAGCATACAATTTACTAATACTTTACTGATCTACTTAGTAGTCCTTCTACCGTTGTCTTCCCCACTAGATGGTAAGTTCCATGATGGCCAATCTCAGATGCAGGGCTTGGATGGGCAGGCCAGCACCTGGATTGTGTCAAGAAAAGAGCCCTAGTAAGGGTTGTCATGTATGGTGGTCTATACAGGCTGAGGCCAGGGTCTGGTGCCCCCTAGAGATGTGCAACTTACCGCCTGCAAACCAAACTTGGTGGTTCCTGCCCTGGGTTCAGTTTCCCCAGCTCGCCCATGGGAAGGGGGCTGACGGCAGGGGCCTCAATCCTCAGGCAGGTGCGACTCTCTTTCCCTGGATTGGGCACTCCCTGAGAGAGGTGAAGAGGTGGGAACAAAACCCGGACACACAGTGGAGGTGCGAAACAGGAGGGAGGGAAAGCCTGGCTCAGACGCAGTAGGAAGGATGCCCTGTCTCTGAACACATCATTAAGTCCCTCCATCGTTTCTTCCTCCAGTAACAAATCATCTGAAAATTTAGGTGCGTCAGTAGAATATATTCTATTCACTAATGGGATAATCAATCTACTGTCTCTTGCCTGTCTATATCTGTCTAGTCTCTAATGATATTTTCAACACCATCATCACAATGCAGGCCATCTACTATGGTTAAAAAAGAAAAAGAACTGCACCAGAGAATGGGGATACAAAGAATTTTTAATCAAGAATTTCTGTTGAACAAAGATATTTGTGTCAATACCAGGGACAGAGTTAATAACTGGGAGACAGACTAAGAAAACAATGGAAATGAACCTTAGAAGCAATGCCAGCTAAAAAAAAATGACAGTACTATATACGGTATGACACTCTTAGAAGCTCAACAAGAAAAAAGAAACAGGATGCTTAGGGATACAAACACAACTATATTAATACAAAATGATATCAAAACCCCATCAGAATGGGGGAAGTCATGTAACGCCAGGTAGAAGGCAGAATCAGACTGGCGGAAATAAAACTGGGTTCTGTGGGGAGGGAAAAGTAAGATCTGGGGACAGAGATAGGTGAGAATGGAGGTAAAGTTAGGTGAGAAGGATACAGAAAATTACAGTGAGGTAGTTGTGGGCTCAAAACAGAGCCATACAGTTACAGTGAGTCTAAAGTTAAAGATTTCCTCTCCAGGTTGGGGCACTAGAAAGAACAGTCCTGCTGCGAGAAGGGGCTGGGCAAGAAAGCTCCAAGCTAGAGATTCTATGAAGCCTGCCAACAAGAGAGCCTGGCTCAAAGTGGGAAGGAGGACATATGTCCTGGCCAGCTAGAGGGAGGGCACCTATGTGAGGGGTCCTCCAGGCTCACGGCCCAAGCAGGCCCTGGGCTCTAGGTGTGAGGGAGGCAGACAAGCATCTCTGAGCACCTCTGCCATCAGGCACTAATGTCCTACACTGCCACCCTCCCAGGGAGCGTTGTGTGCTCACAGCCCAGAACTCAAGCCATTCAAGAAGGCGGCCATAAATATTCATGGAAAACTGCTTAACGGGTAGTTAACCGTCAGAGTCCTAAGTGTCTACTAAGATGAAATTGAACCTTCTTACAGTGCAGGAGCTAAGTACTTAGTGCATTTCATACCCAAGTATCATTTTTCCTCTTCAATATCAATTTCACAGTGGCCTTCCGAGTGTTAAGTTCTGTTTATAAACCTCCTAGGTGTAGTGTGATACAGGTAGTAGCAAAATGAATCCATCTCCTTCCACTTACTCGCTGTTCCCAGGAGAGGCTGTCTCCTCTCAGATGTGAACGCACCACAGAAAGAACCTCTGGGAACTCAGTCAAGCCCAACCCTCACTGGAAGATAAGCAGGGCAGAGTGAGACAAACTGGGTGGGGGGGCTCCTGGGTGTGAACGGGGATGTGCCAACTTCTCCTCTTTTAAACGAAAGGGCTGGAAGATGATCCTTAAGACCTCCTGCTATTCCTGAACTCTGATTCTAGATCCAGGTTATAGCTGAGCTGTGCGATACTCCACATCAACTGCAGCTACCCGCTAATTTTGAAGATACACCTTGAAACTCAGAAATCTGTGGGTTTAGATGAAGGTGAGCAACAGAGGCAAATGTTTCCTGTGATTTTAAACTTTACAGAATTATTTTGTTTAATGTTATCATTAGCTGGGGGTAAACTATGATATACACATATTTGTACCCTACAGAACCAAATAAACGCTTTTCAAGCTCTATTGCATTGGGTGCTGGAAACTATTTTGCAGTGAAGGAACACATTCAAGCAATACTCAGGTAAAAAAGGCTTCTCGTTGGTCAGTAGTCCAGCTAGTTAGTATCTGAAGCCAGGTGCATCTGAGCACCTCAGTCTAAAGCTCATCCTCTTTCTCTACACTGCACTCTCTCTGCCAAGCTACCAGTAAGATACAAGGTCTTTTATGATTTCTCGTATAAATACTGCCTCATCCATTCATCTTTTAAATATTAGGGCATCCCTGCAAGTCAATTTCAGCATCTCCTCTCATTTCTCCAGGTTGCCTCTAACGTGATCTCAGCTTTCCTCATGACTACAACTGCCACCCAAAAGCTGTCCACACTCAGATATATCTCCCCAACCCAGCTGTCTCCCAAGAGCCAAGCACATCCGCACTACTGCCCTCTGGACAATGATACTCATCCTTTCTCTCCGGGATTCTTACACAGCATCATAGCTGGGCCCCCTGTGCCTATTGTAGCCCCTACTCAATCCATTCTCCTCATTGCCATTGGAAAGATACTTCCAAAACACTCATTTGACTGTATGTAGGTCCCGCTAAGCACCCTCTCATGAGACACTGTGGCCTGTGGGATGCCTTTAGCGTCTTCAGCATTCCAGGCCCTTGGTGATCTATTCCAAGAGGCCATTCCAGGCAGAGGTGTCAGGCTGTGCAAAGGGTGGGAAAGCACAAGCAGTGCTCAGGGAAGAGGGTGAAGTTTAGGGCACTAAGACCCCAACAGGCAAGTCACAGCCTCTGGCAACAATTTGACTGCAAAGAACCATCATTTGTTCATCAGCCCTGGCTGTACATTAGAAACACCTGTGGAACTTACGGAACTCCCCCTCCTGGATTCCACAGCAGACCAACTGGATCACAATCTCTGGAGGTGGGGCCCAGATATTTGTTTTTTTTTTAATTCCACAAGTGATTCTGATGTTCTGCTACAACATTAGTTCTGCTAGGGTTAAGAACCACCGCTCAACAGCTTAATTAAATGGGTCACTATATAAATATGTTCAGGTACTCGTTGAAATTCAAATACGTTGTGAATTATTCATGGTTGATATCAGCCTAATACCATGTAACACTGAACGTAAAACAACGATTAGCTACACAGAGGCTCAGGGGCTACACAGTCCTTAATGTGTGAATTTATTAACCATTTTTCCTGGCTGCAAACGATAGGAGCCTTTACATTTAAGTCTACGCTCCAGCTAATGGCTTATGATAAATCACCTAGAAATCAAAGCAGAGTCTCCTCATTAATTGGATTTACATTGTTGATACCCACAGAGTTGAAATAATAGTGGAGACTGGTTAGAAGCACGCAGATGCACGCACACTACAAAGAGCAGCTGCCTGCTAATGCCTATAGCTGGGGAAAGGAGACAGCTCTGCCCTACCCCTACTTCAGGTGTTCTTTACCTGGGGCCCACACATTCCCAACAGGCCCATGAACACAATTCAGGGGGACCCGTGAACTTAAATGGAATAAAAAAAGCACATCTTTATTTAGTTTTTACTAAATTTTAACAACTTTAACATTTTCTTCAGTTAAGAATAGAGCCAAAAATTATACAAGTGAATTTATAAAACAGAAACAGATTCACAGACATAGAAGACAAACTTATGGTTACCAAAGGGGAAAGCAGGGGGAGGGATAAATTAGGAGTTTGGGATTAACAGATACACACTACTATATATAAAATAGATAAACAACAAGGTCCTACTGTATGGTACAGGGAACTATATTCAATACCTTGTAATAATCTATAATGGTAAAGAATCTGAAAAAGAAAATTATATATATATAAAATGGAATCACTTTGCTGTACACCAGAAACTAACACAACATCGTAAATCAACTATACTTCAATTTAAAAAAATAAAGAAAACAAAAGAATATAGTCAAAAACAGAGAGAACAGGAAGAACCTGTGACTCTGACACCATATTACAGTTGCTGCAGATAGCATTAAATATTTACACTCACCACTACTTCAAAATGATGGTCATTATTAGATCTGCCACTAATGCATTAACCATGCCTTATATTTATCACAAACTCCTAAAATATTTTGATAATTTCAATATAATCAGTCCTTTGTAATTGTACATATTATATTTGATACATTTAAATGTTTTAAATGGAACAAAAATGGTTAAGAACCCCTGAACCTCTTTTCAAAGTGTTCTTCTTTTCTTTTCTTTTCCTGATTGCAAAATCCTGCCTCTTTACACAGCATTAATGACGACTTTCAAGGAAACCATGCTTACATTTCACCAGTCCTGCTGCATTTTCCAAGAGCCAATCAGAAACACCACTAAGTGTGCTGGTAGAGGTGGGAGGCAGATTTCAGAGACCCCCTAGGGTATGGGGCAAGGCTCTCTCCACTGGAAAACACTGTAGCTTAAGCCATAAAGTTGGTATATAAACTTTCAGGCCTTAAAACTGAAGCTTACTAGAAGACTAAGTGGCACTCTCACACTGTCTGCATCTTACTGCCCTTAACGGTCCAACACCACCCTTTGGGAATGCAAGGATTTTGAGATGTACTTTCTAATAAGTTCCTGGGTGATGCAGATGCTGCTGGTCTGGGCACCCTGAGAATCATTATCCCTTTGCTGGTTTGAAATTTCATGATTCTCTTATGTGGCCATGAAATTATATAGCACCTGGGCCTGAGGCTGCATCTGCCTTGGTTATTTTGGGGAGCCTACTCCAGTGTGTAAGGAGCTGGCTCAAAAGGCAGTGTTTGTGGGCCCGTCTCCCCGCCTCCAGTTGCCAAAAGGGTCTCACAGGCCTCCGTTCAGAGGCACCCTTCACTGAGTTCAGCTCTCTCTGGACCCTTCCTCTCCTGAATGCAGCCACCCCAGCCTCGTGGCGCAGAAACCGCTTGTCCAACCTTTCAAGTATGAAACGCTCAGCGCCAGGTGGGGATGGGAAAGGAGGAGGACAGGTGCTCAGCACTGGGTAGTGTCAGGAACTGCCAAGCCCTAGGGCAGACAGTGGACATACCAGAGTCTGGTGCCGAGAAGGCATTCAATATTTCACGATGAAGGAACAGATACTGTAGGTGGAAAAAGAGAATGCGAAAGACAGTTTGGCTACGGAAAGGTACTGCTAGTTGCCGTCATTTGTGTCAGTTATTTAATATTTATGCCCAAATTATCATGTAGCACAATAATTATGAACATCATTAAACATGTTAGACTAATTCTGCTGTAGGCTTTACTCAGCTACAAAAATAAGTGCTCCACCTTCACAGTGTTTTCCCTATACAGCTTAAAAAAATGAGACCACTACTGCCAGGCACAAACCCACAGACCTGAGCCACGAGGAAGCTGACTGCCTTGGGAATCTCACTTACGACCCACTAGCCGTAAACCAGAGCGCCAAAGGCAAGTAAAGTAAGGGGGACCATGCGGGTGTGGGTTTGACTACAACGCACTGGAGCCTAAGCATCAGTTAAGCAGGGCAGTAAAGCTTTTAAGAGAAAGATGTGACAAAGGAACCAGGGAAACTCAGGGCAAAGCAAGTCTCTGCAACTTGCAGATAAAGGCAGTGGAAACTACGGTTCCAAGACACGCTGGATAGGGGGGTTGATACAGGATAGAGAAGTCATGCGTTTCTTGAGGGCAAAGGTCAGTGGGGGGCGGTCAGTGGCACAAGTGGGAAGCTAGCAGGAGAAGTTCCAGGGTCGATATCCATGTTCTGCTAACAGATCTATAAGGGAAGAGCTTTTCCATTCTTCGCCCTTCAACGGGGGCTCTAAGCAGGCAAGGAATATGTGTATAGGATTCTTAGACAATACTGAACTGGAGAATAAAGGGCAGCATTTGCTTTTCTATGTAGTTTTCTTTGATATGAAATGCAGTCTCCTATGACAAAATAGCCAAGGTGTTGAATGTGGAGCACTCCAGTTACCTGTTTCCATAATGAGCTCTAGTTTATAACAGAGCTCTTGGCTGTTTTTACTTTGCTGTGTCTCCGCCCTCACCATCCTCTTTCTTAGTGTAAACACACCCACGCTCCTTCCACTTCCTGCTTTTAGTCACTTCATAGCATCACCCAAAGAGGGTACAGAGTAGAACGTGAGGGAATATGGCACAGGGAAGGGCTTCACTTGACCGGACCAAAGGTTCTCCTCGGCTGCCTCCATCCCAGGTGGCCCAGGGAGCTGTCCCGGCACCAGGTTTGAGGTGGAATTCCCACCACCTTCTGCACTCTCCAGCCTCACCAGGGACCCCATGTCCAGCGGACCACACTGAGACAGACTGACACACAGGACTGTGAAGAGCGGGAGACTAGAAAACACAGCAGTCAGCATACAGCAGCCAAGCTGTGAGAAATCTGAGCCGGGGCTGGGGCTGGGGCCAGCAGAGGAATCAGCCCGACCCCATGAGCTTCACCTCCACCAGCAGAACCAGCACCACAATTACAAGTCGTAAGGAAGCTGCCGTCAGCTCCAAGAAACACAAAACCTCTGTAGGTGCAGTCAAATGGCACTATTCATGCTCTCCCACATTCAGCCACACTTTCTTTTTACCTCTTTCTCACTGTATTTTTCTTTAGGGGGAATTCTCTCTCAGTCTCCTTCCCCCAGTTTCTTTTCTTTTTAAATGTATTTGTTTATTTATTTATTTTTGGCTGCGTTGGGTCTTTGTTGCCACGTGTGGGCTTTCTCTAGTTGTGGCGAGCGGGGGCTACTCTTCATTGCAGTGCCCGGGCTTCTCTCATTGCAGAGCACGGGCTCTAGGCATGTGGGCTTCAGTAGTTGTGGCACACGGGCTCAGTAGTTGTGGCTCGGGGGCTCTAGAGCACAGGCTCAGTAGTTGTGGTGCACGGGCTTAGGTGCTCCGTGGCATGTGGGATCTTACCGGCCCAGGGATTGAACCCGTGTCCCCTGCATTGGCAGGCGGATTCTTAACCACTGCACCATGAGCGAAGTCCCTCCTTCCCTCAGTTTCATACTCAAATCTTACCTATCCCTCCAGGACTAATGAAAAGGCCATCTTCCAGGAAACCTGCCCTGAAAATCCAGCTGGAAGTAGGTGCTGCTACTTTCCTCTCCCCCCATGGAGGAAACAGAGGCAAAAAAAGCTGCATGACTTGTTGGAAGCCACCCCAGGTTAAGTTGCAGAGCCCCAGCCGGACATCCAGCCCAGCATTCTTTCTACCACACCAGGTGTTCAACCATACGAGAGGCTGCTTCATAAAACAATCTGTTTCAGACTGAAGGCGTTCAAGCAAACACAGAACCAAACTCATGGCGTAGTAGATAATGTTGGTATTATCTACATGTAACTGCTGGGCTCAGAGCAAACACACAATGAATGGTCGCTCTGGTTATTTACCAAGAGCACGCTCATTCATGGGTCTCTTTAGTACAACGTCCCAAGTCTGTGCATCCTGGGATGCCCACTGGGTCCCTAGACAGTTCTGAGTCCTCAAAAGAAAAGACTCACTTTAATGGGCTGAAGAAAACCTAATAATGGAAAGCAAGTCAATTATTCATTACGCTGTCAGGAAAACTCGCCAGCTCTCAGAAATGTCTCTAACAAAACAAAAATTGAGAAATGCTACTCCACTCTCTCGGCCCACATAGGCTTTTGATATGGTCTTAGATTTGTCTCATCTGGGAAATCCTCCCTGAAGGTCTAAATGTGCCAGCCCCACTCCTCAGGCTTCTACGGTCAGCCAAGGCATCTTCCCTACCTGCACTCCTTGAGATTTTAAGATGGCAGATGAAACCATTTTAATAGGTGGAAAGACTATAGCTGACCTCTGAGCAACAGGTTTGAACTGCGTGGGAACGCTAACATGCAGATATTTTTCAGTAGTAAATGCACAACTCATGGTAGGTTAAATGGGAGGAGCCGCGGGTGGGGAGGGCCAGCTCTAAGTTACATGCGGACGTTCAAACGCGCAGAGTTGGTGCCCCTAAACCCCATGTTGTTCAAGAGTCAACTGTACACTTATATTGAACTTCTGCAATAGCAGCTTCAGGCCGAAAATCGGCTACCTTCTGGAGAAGATCACTGGATCCTTCTGCTAGAGTGCTGGGTCAGGGAGTAACCAAGATCTTATTCTAACAGTTCCTATTGACTACTCACCCCCTGCCCTCTCTCAAGACCTTTTAATATAGCACAGATATAAATGGCCAAGAGGTAACAAAATAGGAAACCTATGTCACAGGGATAATCAAAATTCACAATAGTCAATATCAGTTCTATCTTACTACGTGATCACATCTAAAACTTCAGTCTACCCTTCTGCTGACAACATGAGGCAGATCAGGTAACACTCCTTCACCCACTTTACAGGCACAATAACGGGTACAAAGCAGAAGTAATTTATCCAAAGCCAGCGTTTCCTTGGCAAAGTCCCACGTTGCTCCTTCCCCCTCCACTGCCAAGCCCAGCAGAGGGTGTGGCACTGAACACTTCCCCCAGGTTAGAGCCCACGTGCCCTTCAACAGGGGTGGCGCGTCAACGTGGGCAAGAACCCAAGAATTAGAGTTCAACTTCCGAGTCGGGAATCTTTAACCCTTACTTGAGTGCCTACAAACCTCTCAGCATCAAGAAGGGGAGGGAAAAACCATGATGATTGGCATATAAGTACATGAAAACAGCTCCCTTGAGGGGCTGACACTCCGGGGGACACCCAGCACACCAAGAACAAAGGGCAGCGTTTGTGCTGGAATGTGTGGAAGAGACCGCCACTAGTCTGAAACTTCAGAGAAGGGAAAGATCCAAGAGGGCTGAGACCTTAGAGAAAGACCCCCAGAGAATCTTGTCAAATGTCAAGGTTGACAGCCTTAAGGTGGATCTTGACCAAGAGCTGGAAGTTTGCAGCAACAGAAGAGAAGCGCAGAGACAGGAATTAGCTGTGCGATGGGTTCAGGGGACGGGGACTGGAGAGCTGAACCAAAGACAATTTTGAGGGTACAAGGTAATTATGTAAAAACCTTGCCCTCTGAGGGAAAAGAACCTCCGTCAGAACAAACTTCCTTGTTTGTCAAAAATTCAAAACAGCGTCTCCCCACGAGCAAAGGGACTGTTTTAATGCAAACAACTGACTTTGGGGAGATTTTGGGTTCTGAATATTTGCAGGCTTTGGGGGATTGGGTAACGTAATTAAAGCAATACTCAAATATTCCCAGCACCAGAATTGGCTTGCTGTTTTACTCTTTAAAAAAATACATTCCAGGGCTTCCCTGGTGGCGCAGTGGTTGAGAGTCCGCCTGCCAATGAAGGGGACACGGGTTCGTGCCCCGGTCCGGGAAGATCCCACATGCCGCGGAGCGGCTGGGCCCGTGAGCCATGGCCACTGAGCCTGCGCATCCGGAGCCTGTGCTCCGCAACGGGAGAGGCCACAACAATGAGAGGCCCGCGTACCACACACACACACAAAAAACCAAAAATACATTCCAGGATTTCCTTTAGTAATCTTAAATGCTGAAATCTGGCTCTTTTCAGTAATGGTTGTGAGAAGTCCCTCATCGGTTGCACAAATCCCAAATGGTTAAGTATTTTTAGAGCTATTTTTAGTGTCCTTTATCAAGATCCACACGCGTTCTAAATTTTAAGTTAAATACTGTACTGGAGCAGCAGGTGTGCCCAGGGAGAGGGAAGCCCAGCTTCCTGGGAGTAAGTTGCCAGTTATCTTTGAGGGCACGTGCAGCCACACTGTGTTCTCTCTCAACTACTAGAGCCCTCCTCCCTGCGCCCCCCCACCATAAGCAAGCCCTGTCTACAGAAGGAAATGCTCCTGTTGGAAGCAGCACATTTTCCTTCTCTGGTCTGAGTGCCATGACTGTGCTCCATCCCATATTCGTCAAACGCTGATCTGGAGCATATTAACATTCTTGTTGATACCATGGTCACCTCCAGTCCGGGAAGCACTACAGGCTCCACGACTGGGGAGCTTACCTGGCCAACCTGCTCAGCAACCACAACTTGGTGCATTTTGCTGAGCCATGTTCAGGCTTCTTGACTAGTGGAGAAGGGACATAGGGAAAGGGCCAAAGGTGGGAGGCATCAGGCAGTGGGCAAGGCCTTCAGAGCCCAGGAAAGCAAGATCAGAGAGCGGGGCAACCTTGAGCTTGAGATGGGCCCTACTGCCCAGCTGCTGAAATGTTTCTTCTTCAATCCCCTTCTCTTCTTGCTTCATTTCTTTGCTGTCCCTGACTCTCAGTTCCTAGCCCGGGATCTAGTCCTATATGAACTCAAGTCCTAAACGCTTTCTTTTTAAATCCTTGTTTTATATTCAATGAAGCTTAAATTTATAAATCTAGCTTACGACTTGGAGAAACCCTCTCTTTTAAATAAAAACGTGGATTTATATGCATATTGGTTAGCCTGTGTGATACTGAATTCTTCTCCAGGTGGTGCGTACCTATTGAAATACAAACAAACCTTTCTGGACAGGATTCTTCGCAACATAACATTATTCACAGCTGCCCCCCTGTCCTCATGCCACCTGTCTCAACCTCATTTTATCAGGTCTAGTATGATAGTATCAAATGATATCACCTAAGAAATGTAGTTCCTTGTTCACCTTCTTCTCTAAAATAACATCTCTAAATCTGCTTTCCACCTTTTATTAATTCGGGGGGGGGGGTAACAGACAGCTTTACTGAGATATAATTCAAATACCATACGATTCTCCCATTTAAAGTGTACAATTCAATGGTTTTTAGTATGTTCACAGAGTTGTGTAAGCATCACCGAAATAAACTTTAGGATTCTGTCGTCACTACATAAAGAAGCTCCCTGCCCGTTATCAGGCACCTCCCACCAGTCCCCCTAACTCTAGGCGTTCACTAATCTACTCTCTGTCTCTACGGGTCTCCCTGTTCTGAACTTTCATGTGACTGGGAACCATATATGACCTTTTGACTGGCTTCTTTCATTTAGCGTAATGTTTTCAAAGTTCATCCATGTTGCAGCACATGTCACTCCCTTTTATGGCCACACAATATTCTGCTACATGGATCCACCACTGTTGTTTATTCATTTTTCGGCTGGAGGACATCTGGGTTGTTGCTACTTTCTGGCCATCATGGGTAAATAGAAATTTCATGTACAGTGTTTAGTGTGGACATGTTTTAATTTTTCTTGGATTATAACAGTAGTTTTGTGGGTTTGTCTGAAGGATAGGCACTGAAAATCCCCTTTACTCAGAGCTGATCAGAATCTAACTGTTGTGTCAAAAGATGAGACATAGCATACTATTGAGGAACAATCCCAATCGCTTTATTCCCCAGTGAGTTATGTTTAGTGACTTTTTTAATCAGCTAAAATGGAGTAAAAATCCCTTAATTCTGAGGTGTTTTATCTGACAAATAAAACAGTACAACTTTTACTTCAAATATTTATCAAATAAAACACTAAAAAAACTGATACCCCTTGCAGTCGACTGATTTGCAGTCTAGCTCCTAAAAAATACCAAAACATTGAATTTTCAATTTTGGAAAATTCAAGTATCTCTTAACAGAGCATTCGATCTGGGGAGTTTAGTATGACTATTTAGGTAGTGCCTTTGTTTTGGTTTTTTGCATCTGACCTCAAATACGAGTTCAAGTGGGCTGCTTTAAGAGTGTTTTCCTTCAGTCACTCACATCCTTTTGCTTGATGATACTTCTACCCTTTTTAGTCTACCTTCCTTATGCCAGGAAGAACTTTACATTTCCATGTAGCATCTTCCTTTAAAAGTTACATTGATTGAAAACTTATGTCCACACAAAAACCTGCACAAGGATATTTCTAGCAGCTTTATTCATAATTGCCAAAACTTGGAAGCAACCAAGATGTCCTTCGGCAGGTGAATGCATAAACTGTAGTACAACCAGAAAATGGAATATTAATCAGCGCTAAAAGGAAATGAACTATCAAGCCATGAAAAGACACGGAGGAAATTAAATGCATATTACTAAGCGAAGGAAGCCGATCTGAAAAGCCTTCATACTGTATGATTCCAACTCTATGACATTCTGGAAAAGATAAAACTATGGAGATAGTCAGAAGATCAGTGGTTGACAGGGTTGGGGGGGATGAGTAGATGAAGCAGAGAGGTCTACTTAGGACAGTGAAACTACTCTATACAACACCATAATGACGGATACATGTTATTATACATTTGTTCAAACCCACAGAGTACACAACACCAAGCATGAACGCCAAGTGTGAACCTTAAAGTAAACTATGAACTTTGATTATGTAGTTATGACAAGTCAATATAGGTTCATCAGTTGTAACAAATGGACCACTCTGGTGGGTGATGTGGATAAAGAGGGAGGCCATACATGTGTGGGGACAGAGGATATATGGGAAATCTCTGTACCTTCCTTTCAATCTTGTTGTGAAACTAAAATTGTTCTTTAAAAAAGTCTTAAAAATAAAAGACGTTAATATTTTAATTTCTTAGATTGTTCATTCCTTGTACAGTTTAGAACTCATTTCTTTGAGAAGAGTCTCACATTCATCATATGACTCAATCTGATGTCCACCTTGGTCAAGCACAAGGAACGGTGGGCCTGAGGTCATCCTTAGTTCATATCAACACACACACACACACACACACACACCCTGGGCAGATCTGCGGGTCTGACTGTGGCCGAGGGAGCTGGCCTTTCCACTGAAGCTTAGAAGGAGCCCTGGGCTTGGGGTCTGGTGCCATGGGGCCTCAGCACAAATTCAATGCAGGGCTTAACAAGTCCCCTCTCCTCCTTGGCACTCAATTTCATCTTCTGTAAAATAAACGAGTTAGACGGAAAAATATCTAAGCATTCTTGCAGCTGTCAAAGTCTGATTCTCTCTCTCTCTCCGGGTCTCTCTATCCCACCTACGACAAGTGCAAGGGAACCTGGGTGAGTGAGAGTCTGTGGCCACCGGCCAGGTGGAGGTGTCAGGTCCACAGAGATGTGACACCAATGACTGTCTTCAACACCACATGCCAGATCACCAAGTGCACCTGCCACGGTGCCCTTGGAAAATGCTGCAGGGTTGTCGCCACCCCCTTATTCATCGGTCCCTTGAGAGACAGTCATCTCATCTGGCCGCCCACCTGCCTTTGCAGCAACTGGACATCAGTTAGCTGACGGCACACACGGCAGATTCCGGTACATGCGACTTATTCCTATCCCAGGGATTCCCCCAGGCACATCTACATTATGAGAGATACTACAAAATCCACATGTAATTCATCTAACATGTCAGTACCTATCATGTGCTAGGACAAAAGGAGTCTTAGCAATCAAGGGAAAAGGCCTCGAACAGTTCAACTTCCTGCTACCACATCTACCAACCTTCCCGCCGCATCAGCACCCAGCTCTTCTCCTCCCTTTCCCTAACAACTGGAAAATCCTACCTTCTTGGTGGTAAATTTCATCATCTGAGCTCTAGATCCCAGCCCCATATCCAGAATTCCACTCTACCGGTTATCCCCCTTCTCTGTCTCCCAAACCCCTCCCAGCTGGCAACCTCTCTCCCCCAACTAGCTCCTTCCCATCAGCATTTTAACATTCTGAAATCATTTACCAGAAAACACAAACACATACCACACACACACACACACACACACACACGCTCCTCTTCAGCAGCGTGGAGGATGGACTTGGGAGTTAAAAAAAAGAAACACAGGCAAGACTGAGGCCCATTCAGAGACTGCAGCAGTGACCCAAATGGAATATGAGGCCCTGAACTCAAGCTGTGGTGGCAGAAATCGAAGGCATTAGACTCGAGTTACATTTGAAAGTTGTGACATATATGACGTTTTCTCTCTCCGATACTAAGTATATTTTAATAGTTTTTTGAGTCATAGCTGAGAAGTAGGGTAACACTTTAAATAAAGTGATAGGCCACGGAGATAGATATTTTTAGGCAGGAGAATCTTTGGTCAGCCATCTAATCAATATTACATAGTTACTTGTCTACTCTGAGAATTTAGAGGGCTGCTGTCATCTCCAGGGCTGAAAACTTTGGTACCCAGAGCATTCCTGTAGGTCCACCTAGAAGTTGCCCACATACGCAGAGATGGGGCACGTCAAGCACGCAGAGACATGATGAGAACAGGGAAGAGCAAAGAATATATTTGCCTGAAACCCACTGCTGGCTCCGCACTCATAGTACATACATGGGAATCCACCAAGGATGAATTATCACCTGCTCTACGGTCATCCACAGAGAGCAGTCCAGGTGTCCAACAGGTCTCCCGGCAGACACTGTCATTCAGCAACCATGAAAACTTCCCATGAGATGGAGCAAATTCATTAGTACAAGCCCAGCATCCCTGCAGAAGTTCAGCTAGATACCCAGGTCCTCCAGATTCAGTCATAGAAGGAGACACAGAAGGAGAAGAGAACAGCAGGAGCCCTGGAGCAGCAGCAAGAGAACTGGTTCCAGCACTAGTTCTGCCACTCATGAGCTTGGTGACTCTGGCCAAGCCCCTCAAGGTCTCAGCTCTCAACAGCCCATCCTTCCACACTCCTTGAGTTTCAAGTGAGGAGCCATGAGATAGGGAGGTTTTTAAAAGGCCTGAAAACTAAAGGGCAACATAAATGTGAGTGTCAGAAAGAATGTTAAAGATCATTTTGAGCATTTGGGGCAGAGCAATGGAAAGCAAGTCTTAGATGCACAGGACTGCCCTGCCTGTTTCAGGTTGTTCCAGACTCCTAACCAACATCCGGTCAAGGCAGTAACCCACTCAGTGCATTGCCCAATCAGCACAGTACTGCACACTCCCAGCCCAGCTGTGCCAAACAAAACTCCTACACACATTTCCAACTGCCCCCAAGAAGGAGGCATAAACCCATCACCTGTAAGAAGGGGTGATCATCACACTCTACAGGTTCTTCTTCAGACCAGATCTTCAAATGCTCAGTTTCCTCGGGGTTAGATCTGAGAACTTTTCTCAACAATCTCTCCCACGATGACATCATCCACTCCCAAGGCTTTAAGTCCCACCTATAGGCAAAGACCTCTCACCTCCATCATAGACTCAATAACTAGATAGCTTTATTTGGATGTCAGGGGTGGGGGATCCTGAATGAAACAGTTCCCAAATAAACTCATTTTCAACCCTTCAGAGTGTCTCTCCTAACTCCCTTCCCCCATCTTCCTGGTCTCATCAGATAGAACTTCTATCTACCCAGTTTCCCAAGCCAGAAACCCAAGAATCATCTTTTCCGGGGACGCAGGGTATCAAAGTGGTCAAGAGCACAGGGTTTGGAATTCGGGGGCCCAGGTTCATATCATCTCTGCCAACTGCCTGCTATGTGCCTTAGGCAAGATGCATGACTTCTGTGGTTCCGCTGACAAACCTATGAAATTTAGTTAGTGCTGCAATAATGATTAAGTAGTGCTCATACATCACTTACGATCTTAAGGAACATTCCGTGTTATCATGCCTATCAATAAAGTAGGGAAATATTTTTGAGATACACTAATAAACTTTTTTCTCTTTTACATTTCTTTTACATGGCATTCTCCTTCCTCAACTCAAAGGATTAATTTGTCTCGGGAGGATTAGGATTGTTATAACAGGAAGGCGAAGACAAAGGAAAAGTGCCCAAGTTCACCTTCTGACTGTCAGAACATGATTTACGATTATGTTAATTGTCTTGGTAGCATGGTAATTGTCTTGAAGTTCCCTCTGCGGCTGTGGAGAAATGAACTAAAAGTGTGTTAAATTTCCATTCCAAAATCAAGAGCCAGGCCTGGGGGGAAGTGAACATCAGTTTCAATGTAAATCACAGACAAAGAAAACTCAGGATGTGAAGTGAGGGGAACCGGGAGAGGCTTCTGATGCGACGAGAAGAGCCTGGAGGAAGGCACACAGTGGCACCAAGGGAGGCAGGCAGTGTCATTTCTAACCTGGGCTCTTTACCCCCCACTTCCGGCCTTAGGGGAACCCTGGGCCAGCCTAAGGAAGAAGCCAAGCCTCAAGGGGAAAGCCCAGGTTCAGCTTTGGTATCCTTCATTTAAGACTGACAGCATGCCAGGACTGGTGGAAGAGGAAAGGGGTGAATCATAGGATGATGATGACGGAAAGCAGAATTTGCTTCTTATTCCTCAAAACTTAGAAGTGTCTTCCAGACGACTTCTTCAAGAGCAAACCACTCATTCTCTTCTTACAGACTTCCTAAGTGAGAAACTCTGCAGTGTTTTGTGAAACAGTCACTTTGGCTTAGTACCATGATAGCAAGGACATCTTTGATTAGTTCTAAAAACAATGCATCATCAGCCCAACTCAGAGAGAGAGAGGAAAGAGCACAGGAGAACAGGAAAACCTGGATGCTAAAATGGACACTGCCACCTAGCAATGTGATCTGGACAGGGTCTACAACCACAGTGGGTGGGTCTGCAACATACTTCACAATGGTTGTACCTAACTGTGATCATCGTCCAGGCCACAGTGTGGATGTATTTTGGTTGACTCATCAGTCATCGCAGCAAGAAACTATTAGTAAATTTCTATTAATGCAGCCCCCAAGTATTTATATCCCAGGAGAACAGGAGATGGCCACGGACTCCTTCTCTGGTCACTCTGGATCTACACTCTTGTCTTAATTACGGATGCCACATTTCATGGGGTTCACTGAAAAACTGGAATATACTCAAAGGAAGTCAATCAGAATTCTGAACCGTCACATGAGGAACACTAGCCAGACCAGGAAGAGTCTAACTTAGAGGAGAAAAGACTAAAGTGCATTCCCAGACCAATCTGTTCTGGTGGCTGCTCCAAAACGAGGGTGGGAGTAAGTGACAGCAGGATATCTGCTCACCTCTGAGTTTCAAACAGTGCAATGAGGGAGACTAGAAGTTTCCAGAAAGACTGGGTACCATAACATTGAAGATGCTGAAAAGGAACCCCTATCCCAGAAGATCTGACCTCAAAAGCCTTCCAGCTCCAAGAAGGGAACTCTTAGTTATTCTATGCATTTCATGAACATATACTCTGCAAAATAAAATAAGAATATCTACAAATACAAGGAAGTAAAATGAACAGCATTGTAGAAATGACAACCTCATACAACTGGGAAGAAAAATCTCTGCTTTGGATTGCTGAGCTAGAATTCCTACACATCAGGCAATTATGATGGATCAATATGTGCAATGATAAATGGAATAAAACTCTAGGAGCCCAACGACCCAGTGGGGAAGCAAAACCACGTGGAGTGAGCATATATCGATCCCCAATATCTTAACTGAAGACTGGTACTCCACATTTAAGCTAAACGCAGCTAGACTCCACACAGTTCACACACCTATATTAACAGGTCCCCAGTAACCTCTCAGTAACCACACCGTTAGGGGTACAGTACTGCTAGCTACTAAGTATAACTAATCGGAAGCTGCTGGATACTAGGATGTCCCCCTGCTCTTCATCCCTCTCTTACTAGGTACAAGGCATTTTCTTCTTCTTCTTTTTCTAAAATTTATTTATTTTATTTATTTTATTTTTGGCTGCATTGGGTCTTCATTGCTGCATGTGGGCTTTCTCTAGTTGCCATGAGCAGGGGCTACTCTTCGTTGAGGTGCGCAGGCTTCTCATTGTGGTGGCTTCTCTTGTTGTGGAGCACGGGCTCTAGGCACGTAGGCTTCAGTAGTTGTGGCAGGGGGGCTCAGTAGCTGTGGCTCGCGGGCTCTAGAGGGCAGGCTCAGTAGTTGTGGCGCACAGGCTTACTTGCTCCATGGCATGTGGGATCTTCCGGGACCAGGGCTCGAATCCATGTGCCCTGCCTTGGCAGGCGGATTCTTAACCACTGTGCCACCGGGGAAGCCCTACACAGCATTTTCTAAAAAAACATCCCACACTTCTAAGTACTCTTGGTACTTGCTCTTCTGAAGAACGTTAATTCCCCTTTTAAACAAAAGGGACACCTTTTTAAAAGCAAGTCATTGACCATGAGGCATTTTCTTCTGTAGTTCTGGGAATACAGAGGACCGAATTAATTTCCATCACCTTTTGGTGTAGGTGCCCCTCCTCTGGCTTCCAAAATCATTGATCTATGATGGGGACAGGAGCCAGGCGGACTCAAAAAGCATTTGCTTTTAAATCTGCCCACTGTGCTTCTAAAGGACATAAACACAGGGCCTTCTCCTGGACGTGCTGCATGGCCTGCAGGCTTTCTACAACGTTACCTGTGCACAGAAGAGTCCCTTCACTTCCCAACACTCTGCTGTTGACAAAGACCAGGTGGATCGCCTGAGTTACACAGGCGGTTTCAGCAAAGTTCTCAACACTGCTTCACTAAGACAGCACGTGGAAGTGTTTAGATCACCACCTGAGCACCATCTGATTAACTCAACCTCTGGGGGTGAGGCCTGGCCATGGCTAGTTTGGAACCTCCCTCGTGATTCTCCTGTGCAGCCAGGGTTGAGAATCACGGCAGGAAAAGCTAGGCATCTGCTACATTTGGAGGATCCTCTACCTTCTAACAGGCTTTCAAATTCTGTAACTTCTTTCTTTGATCAAAGTTCACTCTCAGAGCCTTAAGTCATACTGAGATGCTGAAAGCAACCAAGCAGAGCTTAAAGGCTAAGGAGACAATTAAAGCTTGTGACACGGATTCTTCTTGTGAGCACCAGCTCTGAATCCCCCAAATCATAGAGACTCATCTATTCTAAAAATTTCCCAAACGCCTGTCAAAGACTTACTCCTTTCTGAATCAGTTGTAGAGCTTTTTAAAGAGATAATTTGGTTTCACCCCTGAAATTCTGGTTCAGTAAAGCAGGTGTGTGTGTGTCTGGCGGGGGCGGGGGGGGGGGGGAATTCTCTCCATGGTTCTGAAATGGAGTCATCTGGGGTAACCTCTGCTTACTCCCTCCATGGGCAAGGCCAGTACTAAAATTCAATTCTAACAATTTATCTCCATTATAAAGGACCTCCCCAAGGCTTTCTTCTTTTTCTTTTTTGAGACAAAACACTGTCCACTGTTATATGAGAACCTATGTTCTGATGTAATCAGAAAGCTACTAAAAGAGCAGTGCTCTTTAACTCAGTCTAGGAAAGTGACACTGATAGAGGAATAATGGCCATGTTTTCCTTATATGTCTCCTATGATGGGGATGGCTTGCACTGAGCCAGCCACCTTCTCTCACCTTCTTTCCACGGTAGCACACCAATAAGAACTATGGGGCCAGGGGACAGATTTCCTCTGGGGACCATGAACTAGTCCACAAAGACAACTGCATGTATGGGTGTAGACACTGCCCTGGACACGAAACTAGTCCTCTTTCCCCTATTAGGAAAACTGTGAGCGAGCTGCCCCTGAAGTATGTATTCGTCAATGACTTTCTGTGCTACTGTACTAATACACTGTGCATATTATAAGAGGTACACCAACAGAATTTTAAACCTTAAAAGATTGTGAAAAATAAAGTTCTAATATTTTCTTCCCACATGCCAGTGAATCTTCCAAAAACCAATGTGCCCCAGCAGACCGTTGCTCTAACCAACTGATGCACCACCGCAGGGACCAGAAGTGACCGAGTCTCACTTCCATCCACTTGGGAAAACCTGTGTTTTGTTTTTGTTTTTTTTTTTTTTGTTTTTTTAACATCTTTATTGGAGTATAATTGCTTTACAATGGTGTGTTAGTTTCTACTTTATAACAAAGTGAATCAGTTATACATATACATATGTTCCCATATCTCTTTCCTCTTGCGTCTCCCTCCCTCCCACCCTCCCTATCCCACCCCTCCAGGCAGTCACAAAGCACCGAGCTGATCTCCCTGTGCTATGCGGCTGCTTCCCACTAGCTATCTACCTTACGCTTGGTAGTGTATATATGTCCATGCCTCTCTCTCGCTTTGTCACAGCTCACCCTTCCCCCTCCCCATATCCTCAAGTCCATTCTCCAGTAGGTCTGTGTCTTTACTCCTGTCTTACCCCTAGGTTCTTCATGACATTTATTTTTCTTAAATTCCATATCTATGTGTTAGCATATGGTATTTGTCTTTCTCTTTGTGACTTACTTCACTCTGTATGACAGACTCTAGGTCTATCCACCTCATTACAAATAGCTCAATTTCGTTTCTTTTTATGGCTGAGTAATATTGCATTGTATATATGTGCCACAACTTCTTTATCCATTCATCCGATGATGTTTCCATCTCCGGGCTATTGTACATAGAGCTGCAATGAACATTTTGGTACATGACTCTTTTTGAATTATGGTTTTCTCAGGGTATATGCCCAGTACCGGGATTGCTGGGTTATATGGTAGTTCTATTTGTAGTTTTTTAAGGAACCTCCATACTGTTCTCCATAGTGGCTGTACCAATTCACATTCCCACCAGCAGTGCAGGAGTGTTCCCTTTTCTCCACACCCTCTCCAGCATTTATTGTTTCTAGATTTTTTGAAGATGGCCATGCTGACTGGTGTGAGATGATACCTCATTGTAGTTTTGATTTGCATTTCCCTAATGATTAATGATGTTGAGCATTCTTTCATGTGTTTGTTGGCAGTCTGTATATCTTCTTTGGAGAAATGTCTATTTAGGTCTTCTGCCCATTTTTGGATTGGGTTGTTTGTTTTGTTGTTATTGAGCTGCCAGAAACTATAAAACTCTTAGAGGAAAACACAGGCAGAACACTCTATGACATAAATCACAGCAAGATCCTTTTTGACCCACCTCCTAGAGAAATGGAAATAGAAACAAAAATAAACAAATGGGACCTAATAAACTTTAAAGCTTTTGCACAGCCAAGGAAACCATAAACAAGACCAAAAGACAACCCTCAGAATGGGAGAAAATATTTGCAAATGAAGCAACTGACAAAGGATTAATTTCCAAAATTTACAAGCAGCTCATGCAGCTCAAAAACAAAAAAACAAACAACCCAATCCAAAAATGGGGAAAACTGTTTTTCCGGCCTCCACCACATGCTCAGTTAGTGATATCAGGCAGGCTGTCTCTCAAGCAACTGCCTATAAAAGCAATCGAATAATCACTTGGTTCCTGCAGTGTATTGTATTACTTTCCTTTTGCTTAAGCTTACAGATTCCATCACCCAAGGGCAGTGGTGTCCACATTCTAACACTGTTCTAGGAGCTGCTGAGCGAGTAACAAACAGTGCAACTTCACTTTAAGTTCAAAACTCAAAGCTGTTGGTTTTCTGTATATGACAAAAAATAGGTTTAGACATAGTGCCACTGATGCTGTATTTCCTCTAGACAGATGAGCAACAACCTATAAACTTCTTTAATTCTAATTTCAAACACAAGCCTATAAATCCAAAAGAACATTGCTAATCACGTGGAATGGCCAGCCTTCTACTATTCCCTTGGGCCTGAAGGACCATCTGTTCTCTGAGGGCGACCTATAAAGGAAATCCAGCTCAGCCCTGATGTCTCCTTCCAGCACTTCTTTCCTTTGGACACTATGAAATGATAATGACATTACTTATCAAATCATCAGTATTATTTATCACCAGATTATCACAACCACCACTGTATCAGACACTTACTGAACACTTACTCTGTGCCAGAAATCATTCTAAGCACTTTTCATTTATCAACTAATTTAATTCTAACAATCTGGTGATTTAGACACTATTTATCCCCATGTTAAAGACGCAGGCACTGATGCAAAATAAGGTTAAGTGGCTTGCCAAGGTCACACGGCTCCTCTGTTCTCAGAGCCAAGGCAGTCCTGTCCCTGGACGCCGAGCCGCTGCGCTTTACGGCACCTTCCTCTCCTACTAAACTTGGGCACGTGAGCACATGAGGTCCACGGCCACTCTGTCTTTCGGGAAATAAATGTAAAGACACGCAGTTAAAAAAAGAGTAGCTAACGTGGTGTGAAGGCATTAGCATGATGTAAACAGAAATGTCATTTCGTCCTGCTAGGCTTCATATTTTACCAGCTTTTTTTCACTGAAAATTATTTCAGACACCGTGTAAAACGAAATCTTATTCACATGTCAGCACCACTATGAATTCTGAAAGCAGCCCGTGTGAGGTGACGAGTGTGACTCTGACAGCAGAACCAGGCTGGGTAACGACAACGCGGGGGGAAGCTCGAGAGCGTGTCCACTGGGTCCTGCCCGGCGCGGGACGGCTGCTCAGGGGCCGGTTATCTCTTACAATAACCCGAGGACGGAAGTACACACGACGATCCTCTTGCTTCAGCTGAGGAAATGGAGGAACTCAGGTGAAAGAACATGACCAGGTGAAACACGGGAAGGAAGCAGTGAGGCTGGGCTGCTAACTGGGGTCTGGCGTGCCCACCTCCTCAGACATGAGCCCCTGAAAATCACGCCTGACCAACCTGGTGCGCACAGGTTTTAACACAATTTAAAATACAGGTAAGGACCTAAGTTTTTATTTCTATTAGATTAAATTATCAGTTCTTAGTCAAAGAACTGCTCCCAGCATGTTATAGCAATCCAGCCGGGTTAACATCTCCTCATCTATAGATAAGGACGGAAGCAAAAGATCTGTTAAATTTGCACATGCATCAAGCCAAGGAGACTTAAAATATCAAATGCAATAATCAAGACTCAAAGAGATATCCTGGAATATTGGAACACAGGGACAAAAGGTGAAATTTAATACAGGTAACTCTGAATCCTGCTCAGCATATAAAAAATCAATTGTGCAAGCTGCAGAATGAGGGAAACATATCTTAGAAGGAGAAACTTTTCGAAGTTAAGGGAATATTCATTACCTGGATCATGGTGATGGTTTCGTGGGTGTACGCATATGTCAAAATCTGTCAGACTGTACGTGCAATTTAATGTAACTGCACTTTCAATAGGTGCAGCTTATTGCTAGCCAATTAAACCTCGTTACAGTGGTAATAAAATAATTCTTGTGCATATGTGGGCAGGGGGAGGGGAAATAGGAATTTGACAGCTTGCAAACTTAGTAAAAATCAGCAATATGAAATGCCTGCCAAGTCAGTGCAATTGTCGGCTCTGTAACAGAAACTCTCTGTAAGGAGGAACTCTTCGCCTCTCCTGGCAGACCGCATTCAGAGACCACAGACATCAGAGAGAAAGACCGGATGGTGTCCAGGGGCGACCCACAGTGGGAGAGGGACTGAAAGCTATGCTCAGAAGGAATGGCTGTGGGAGCCAGGATGCTCAGCCAGAGTCGGGAGGGGGCTGCCACGTGTAAGGAAATGCTCACTGTCCTGTGTAGCTGCTCAGGACAGAGCTCAGAGCCACAGGTGAAGGCGACTGGAGACGAGTGGAGTGCTGCGTGATGGAGAAATTCCCGACGATGAAAGCTGTTAAAAATGGAACACGCTTGAGAGACAGAGCTACGTGGACTAGGAATGGTCAAGCAGCACCCAAAGGACCAGTGGCGGGGATGCGGTCTCCAGTGTCCCTACAGCTTAGCCAGTTCCTACCAAATGACCGCAGGCCCTTTCCTAACATGACGTCATTCCCCAGGTAAGATAAAAAGTGGTTACTAACAAAATGAAGTATCTTTCAGCTCTATGATTTTTGATATGGGACTTGACTATTAGTAACATTCATGACCTCTGCAGTGTCACAGAAGTGATCCAGTCCTATTCTTTTCTAAACTCACAATTTTAAAAGGAGATGACAATGTACACTTACCATCAATTTCTTTTAACACAGGGATGTCATAATTAGCCACATTCACTGCATACTTAACTTTCCCCTACACTCAAATCTAAATAATATAACTAGAATTTTAAACAGGGTAGGTAGAAATATAAAGAAACTATACAGTCTAAGAGATTATAAAGGATCAAATGATGCTATCGACCTCGGTGCTGGGGCACCCCGTGGGGAGGGAGAGGGGTGTACAGGCATGGCTGAGCAGGGGGGCATGGAGAGGAGATGAGGGAAGCAGGGAGGAGTAAGTGCAGGAGAAGAGCCTGGGGAAGACAGCACCCTGGGAAGAATCTGAACAAAGGGAACTAACTACCCAGGGCATGTTCGAGAAATGAGATAATGGCAGAGAGGAGACAAAGTCATTCCTGTGTTCAGACATCTTGAACATCTCCTATACCTTGTCCTAAAGCAACCTAGCCCTGACCCGAAATCATAAGGAATGGGAAGGAAAGCAAAACTGCAGCCAAAAGTCAGGGCTGAATGAAGTCACAGCTTCAGACTTTACTGTAAAAATCCAGGAAGTCACTGCTCCCTAACCACTGACCTCCCCAGCGATGCCGTCACTTGTGTTCAACGACAGCCAAGGAAGCTGTCCGTCAGCTTTAACATCAGCTCCCCCAATTTTTATAGCACTCAACGGGTTTTAAAGGTTCCTCATGACCTCTCGCAGGTCCAAATCCCTCTCTGAGGTGATGCCACTATTCTCCTTAAAGGGTGGACTCACTGAGAACCACAGGCCCCGAAGGGTTTGTGCATGGACACACAGTAGGTGGGAGAGACATCGCCAGGGACAGACCCCTGGACACTCCCGTACAGCAAACATCTTACAGAGAAACAAAACCTGGCTCTGCTCTCAACACTGAAAACATGAGGCTCAATCAGAAAGTACTTCACATCCCAAACTTCCCCAAACTATACAACCCAGAATAATAAACTACCTTACATCAAAAAGGAAGAAAGAAACTGACATCATTCTAGTTAAAACTTGATCTCAAAGCAAAGTGTGAATTTCGGTCACCTACGTGCAGTTCTTTTTTTTTTTTTTTTTTGCGGTACACGGGCCTCTCACTGTTGTGGCCTCTCCCGTTGCGGGGCACAGGCTCCGGATGCACAGGCTCAGCGGCCATGGGTCACGGGCCCATGTGGGATCCTCCCGGACCGGGGCACAAACCCGTGTCCCCTGCATCGGCAGGCGGACTCTCAACTACTGCGCCACCAGGGAAGTCCCTGCAGTTCTTTTAAAAAATTATTTTCCCAAAGATCCAAATTCCACAGAGTCTGCAGCCCAAAAGAGATGCTGAAATCTCCTGAGTCCGTTCTTGTCTATCCCAGAGTATGCCACCCCAACGACCAGGAAGATAAAGTTGTCAATTCTATTTTTTCTTTTTTGACCTCTGAAGATGGAAAATGTAGAACTTTCTCATTACCTCTCTCCCTCTGCAACACATCTCCACAGTCAGGATTTCTCTTGGAGCACTCCCACAGGTGGGGGCAGGTTTCAATCGGCTGCCACAGGTGGGCCGAGCTGCACTTCCCCTCCCCGGGACCCCAAACAGGAGCGGTCCCATCTTTCACTATTAGTCACAGCTCAGCAGCACCGCAGAGCCAGATGGAAATGTGTGTGTTCTATTACCCTGGCTACCCGAGCAAATGAATTTGCTCTACAGTGTCCCCACTCTCTTTCAGGAAAGAACACAAAAGGTAAAAAAAAAAAAAAAAAAAAAAAAAGGATCAGACCTGGGGAGCACAAGAAGGTGGCCCACTCCTACCAGCAGAGCTACAAAATACACCAAAACTCTAATCTCACTCTGGAATTTAGACACTTTTGAAACATTAAGGCAAAAGGTCTGTCCTTCGGTCCTCATGGTCCTGAGGACCAGAGTTTGCTCTGTTTTGGGAAGACTACCTGGGGCCAGTCGACAGGCACCAGTGATGGAGGGAGTACAGCTTCTCAGCAGGTACAAAGGGCTTCGGGGCAGAGACCGGGTCTGAATTCCAGCTTCAGCATCTACCATCAATCATTACACAGAGGTCATTGAAACAGGCAAGGTATTTCCGCAAGAATCTAAACTACTCATGAGAAGGTGTTCTCATCCTTGGAAATGGTATAGGAATATGGAGAGAAGGAAGCGATTTTGAAATAGGGCCCATCAGAGAAAAATTGGTCTTTGAACATCCCTTGTGTCATATTATCTCTTTATCTAACAGGCTCTAAAATGTATCCATTGCTCTAGGCCATCATTTCCCAAAGAGTCCTTGAAGACAGTTTTGTGTCTAAATATGATTTGCAAACCCAGCATAATGCATCCCCATCGTGGAGACTGGAGACTCCAGAATGCATGTCAACATAACTACCCCGAGAAGCCCCCTGCCTTGAAGGGTCACTTGATTAATCCAGGGTTTCCAAGAGTCGTCTGACCATCTCTGTACCCTTTGATAACAGAACACGCTTTTCTCCCAAAGTTCACCCCGGCCTTCAGAGGCCTCCACCGTCTGGCCACCCTGCCTCTAACTGTACCGTCCACACACCCCCGACGCAGACGCACTTACCACATAGGTTAAGCTTTCCTGGGTGCTGGTTCCCTAACCATGCCTTTTGTGAATAATAGCTTTTTTGAGATATAGTTCACTGAACACACGATTCACCCATTTAAAGTACACAATTCAGTGGGTTTCAGGGCATCTGCAGAGCTGTGCACCCACCCACACAATCAGCTGCAGAAAATTTTCATCACCCGCCCCCCACCGTCGCCACCACTTAAAAAAACAAGACATCCTCATCAGCAGTCACTCCCCATTCCCCTCAAACCTCCAGCCCTAGGCAAATACTAACCTACCTCTCTCTACATATTTGTCTACTCTGGACATTTCATGTAAGGGGAATCGCACAGTACGGCTTCTTTTATGTCTGGCTTCTTTCACTTAGCATATTTTCAAGGTTCATCCCTGTATCAGTCTTTTGTTCCTTTTCATGTACCAAATAATATTCCACTGTATGGCTATAACCACACCTTATCCATTGGTCAGCTGATGGATATTTAGTTTTTTCCCCACCTTTTGGCTACTGTGAATAATTCTGCTATGAATGTTTGTGGATGAGGTTCTGGGTGAACACGTTTTCATTTCTCTTGGGTACATACATAAGAGTAGAATTGCTGACTCCCGTGGTAACTCTGTCTAACCTACTGAAGAACTGCTGGGACTATTTTACAAAGCAGCTGCACCATTTTACATTCCCACCAGCAGCGTATGAGGATTCTAATTTCTCCACATCTTTGCCAATTCTTGTTGTTATGTCTTTCTGATGACAAACATCCTAGGGGGTGTGAAGCACTATGTCACTGTGGTTTTGTGACCGCACTTGTTGATGCCCCACTGTTAGGGTATTGATCACTCTACTCCACCCACCTAGAGTTCTGCTTCTCACTCTACACATCCTACCAATTCATCAAGATCCAGCTTAAATGCTACAGTTTTCTTGGCCCAGGTGTGACAATCATCTCCAAACTCAATTCAAACAACGCCGAGCATGGCTTCAATTTACACTTCCTGCAGTTACAGGCTTTTTGGCCTACTGTGTCCTCTCTCTCCAACCAGACTAGACTGTTGGCGCCTTAAGAAGTGGGGAGTGGTCTCACATTTCTTAGTGTTCATTCGGGAAGCAGCCTATCAAATAATTGACACTTCACAAACGTTGGCTGATATGACTTAACACAGGAGATGAGGCTGGAATCAGGGGAGGTATAAATGAGGGAATGGGCATTTCGGATCCTGAACAAGGGAGGAGCAGAAATAAAGCTGCGGTCAGTCTCCTTTCTCACGGGAACTATAGTCTCTTATGTGGAAGACAGAATTCACGAATTTGATGTTTTATACTAGCTTAGCCTTTTTATTCACTGTGAATCTCCGCTTACTCTCAAGCCTAGTCTTGAAGTCAACAGGGATATAGGGACAATGAACCAATCATCTTGTTATTGTGTCTCCTCAACCTTTCCATCCAGCACAAGATTCTGGGTGGAAACCTAAGATGGGGATGAAGGTCTGGATTTATCCCTTCGAGCTTTGACAGACTCCTCCCACACACTCAAAGCATCAAGAATTGGAGTGTCCCAGTGTGAACGACATGAAGAAAGAAAATCCAGTCCCCAGTGAATCAAGAGAAAGAACTGCTGAGTCCAAGGCCAACTGACTCACAGTCACAGAAGACTGGGAGTCATTAACTTCAGTTTCTTGTACCTTTATTTTGCCCAGCGGTTATGGAGGCTCAGATTCAAAGCAAACTGTGTTAGACTGTGGCTACTTGATCCACAGAACAATTATTTCAAAAACTGCTGATGAGTCAGGAAGAGCACAGTACAGTTGGCAAGTATTGTTAAATGAACGTGTTCTAGTATTCAAAGTTGACAGAGAAGGCCCATAATGGAAATGCAGCAAAAAACCGTCCCTGCATCTGACCAGTGGGTCTCCCTCTTTCCCTGCAAAGATTCTGCTGGGGCTTCTAATATGCCTCTCAGATCAATAGCAGGAACCATGAGCTGCTGACAACAGAACTTATACAAAAATAGCTCCTCTCTCCTGTGGCCACGTGTGCTGGCCTTATGCTTCTAATGCACATTCATGAGCAAAAACTGCACAAGAATTTCAGCAAAATTATTTGGCTACCCTAGGACTCAGTGGGTAAAACGAATAAACCTTAGCACTTTAAAGAAAATCCTTGAGGAAGCAACTCCTTGTCCAACTTTAACATCCAAACCCCTTAATCATCAAATGCATTACCATAGGCAAGATCATATCACCACACCCTGGATGCCCACACCTGCCCTTTCCCTCTAACAGGTGTGAACAAGGACCCAAACAAGTGAAATAACCCAAGAGCACAGCTTCCGGCACGGAAAGGAAGGGAGGTATTTAATCAAAAGGATCTATGGTATGGATAAAAGTGGAGGCTAGATGTTTCTCAAAGCTGTAGGGGAGCCTCAAGAAGTCTGATAAAGAACAGCAACTTCTGATACATCTAAGTGCAACTGGCTAGAAGAGGAGAATGGAATGAAAAACAAACATCAATGACATCCATGAAAGGACAAGTCTCAGGGAGCTGGCGGAACTTTTAGCATGGAAGGAAGTCGTCAGAACCAGGCCATACTCACCTTCCATTTTAGAGCCATAAAGAAACCATCCATAAAGGAGGAAGGATAATCTTCTTCACATGAAGCAAATGATGACTTGGTTTAAGTGATCCTCCCAAGATGTAGAAGCCTGTCCAGACCCCAGGTCCCCCTCCACTGTGCATACACCTGAGCGAGGCCGTGTGCTGCATCACGCTACCCCTCATCCTTCTCCACACATGATCTGACCTTGAACTTACACTTCAGTCCAGAGGTGTGTGCCTCAACAGCTTACCAAGCTAAGCGACTCCAGGTCAAGCCCTGATAGCAGATGAACATAGTGTGCGGTCGCTTTATGGCATCAGAGAGATCAAAGGTCATGACCATTTTAGCTCCACAATCTATAACATTTGGGAGAAATAAAATGGTTTTAGATCATTCTACTTATTATATTGCTGTTTTCCAATCACTGCTTATATTGAATACGGTCACTGTGTATCCATAAGGAAACAGACCTTTTACATACTGATCTCCACAGCCAGCAATAAAACATTATAAGTTAGTAAGGAAACTTATATAACAGTCTTTCCTCATGGAAATTTTCATTGGGCTGAAAATTACACCCTGATATCCACCGAAGCACAGACCACCTTGAGTGGGATTCTTTCTCACTCCTCTCACTAAATTAGCCTAAGCAGCCCTCCTCCCCACAAAGGACTCCTACCTTTCCTGCTAGCTCTGTAAGATATTCTCTAGAGGTGGCAAAAAAGATTTAGCTGAAAGGATCCAGCATTTTTCTGTTAATTGGAAAAATGCATTTCCACCAAAACTTTGGTAAAACTCTCTTTCCCTATACTATATGTTGACAGTTCAAGACCAACACTGTGGTGGTTAATTTTATGTGTCAACTTGGTTAGGCCACAGTTCCCAGACATTTGGTCAAACATTAGTCTGTTTGACTATGTTTACTGCTATGAAGGTGCTCTTTTCTAGATGAAATGAACATTTACATCAGTAGACTTGGGTGGGCCTCACCCAAGCAGTTGAAGATCATAAGAGAAAAACATTTGACATCCCCACCGAAGAGAATTCTGCTAGTAGAAAGCCTTCAGACTCAAAATGCAGTATTTTTCCCCTGGATCTCCAGCCTGCCAGCCTACCCTGCAGATTTTGGACATGCCAAGCCTCCACGATTGCATGAGCCAATTCCTTAAGATAAAAACCCCTCTCTTTACATACACACACACGCACGTGCGCGCACACACACACTCCATATTGGTTCCGTTGCCCTGTAGAACCCTGACCAATACACTCACCTAGCCCACCTTCTGACGAAACAGACCTGGACCTATCTTTCAGAGTTCGAAAATCAGACCTGCTTAAGTGCCTAAACAGAACTCCACTTCCAGGCTAAAAACCCGAAACCACGATGCATAACTGCTAATTTGAAATTTCTGTATCTGCCCCGAATGCCTGGCATCTCAAGAAGTTGTCAGAGTCCTGGTTCCTTCAAAAGGGAGCCTTCAGTGAGATCTGCAAAATGAATGGTGATGGTATAAAATGGATTCATTACACCTGGAGGGGAGGAGAGAAGGCCAAAAGAAAGTCAAGGAGAGATGACACACTAGGCATTAACTGCATTGCTCAAAACTGAAATAAGTCTAAGGAGCCACTGTTCTCCAAGCCAAGGCTCAGGTTCACAAGAAGACGACGAAGACATGAGGAAACGTGGTAAGAAAAGAACCTGAGCTGGTTTGGCTCCCAAGACTCTTCCTCAATCCCAGAATCACCACTCCACCACTGAGAAAAGGCAGCCGAAGAAGGCAGAAACTCCCTTTTCTTCCCTCTGACTCTACCCAGGAGGACTTCCGGGCTGAGGTTATTCTTACCTGGCCATCTGCTTGTAGGCTTCCTCGGCCACAGCGAAGATGTGAGGGTCCATATCCCCCATGTTTTGGCCACTGTAGGCATAGATGACATCTTGGCCATAGATTGGCAGCTGTTCGTAAGGATTAATGGCAACAAGCACGATCCCTGCAAATAGAAAATGCAGTCAGTTCTGAGAGCACGACGGCCTCGTGACAAGAGCTTTACAGGCCCCTGTTCATGTACATCAGAACTAAAGAAGGAAAGAGAACAGAATGAGTCTTAACCAATCACTCAACTAAATCTAGATGTATGTGTTTATCAGGCACTCTGCTAGGCCCTGATGGAGAAAAGAATGACAGGCCGGGCCTCCAAATGCCCTAGAGCATGGAATAAGCATAATATGCACGGGGACGTGCACACACACACACAAACACGCACGCACAAATGCTCAACAAATTGAATTCATAAAATACACATGTACAGAGTGTTGCAGGATCAGAAAGAAGAGGGTACTTAACCCAGCCAACAGGTGTTAGGCTTAAAAAAAAAATCTCAGAATTAAAATCTAAAAGAGGGACTATTAATTTCTCATTTGTATGTGGGCTGTCTTAACTAAAATACAAACAACTTGTGAACAGGAAATACGATTTACACATCGTAATGGCAAATCTCGGCTCAGCCGGTTACTTTTTATTTATTTATTTTTTAACATCTTTATTGGAGTATAAATGCTTTACAATGTTGTGTTGGTTTCTGCTGTATAACAAAGTGAATCAGCTATACGTGTACATATATCCCCATATCCCCTCCCTCTTGCGTCTCCCTCCCACCCTCCCTATCTCACCCCTCTAGGTGGTCACAAAGCACCAAGCTGATCTCCCTGTGCCGTGCGTCAGCTGATTATTAATTGTGTGACTTTGCCAAATTACTTAACCTCTGAGTGCCTTAGTTTCCCAGACTGCAAAATGGGGATAATAATTGCATTTCCCTGGTTATCCTGAGGGTAAAATGATTAATAGAGAGAACATTCACACCATTCAGACTTGCACAGTAAGCACTGAGTGTTGGCTATTTTTTATTGTCTCACATCACACTATATCATGCATTATCTTTCACTCCACTGTTTTTCCCATCTTGTGTCCCCAAAAGGACATATTGCAATGGTGGACTCAATAACTACATGTTGAATGAAGAGTTAGCAAATCCTCTCACCCTGAAGATCTTTTACGGAAGGGCAAGGTAAATTGATATTTGAGAATGTGAAGAGCGAGAAAAAAAACAAATTCAGTATTCAAGATAAGACAAATTCATGCCTTTTTCTTTCACATAAACATATTCTGGATCTCAAGGGAACCACTGATGGGTACAAAAAATGTGAGCTTTTCCAGTCATCTGGGGAAGAGAAGGCAAGAATGCAAAGGGTCCCTGCCAAGATGGGAGAGCACCTACATTGTGCTCCCTTCTGGTGTGTGAAAAGAAGCACAGTCAAGAGAATGAGAAGACAAGCCACAGACATATCTGATAAAGGACTGTTACCCAAAATACACAAAGAACTCTTAAAACCCAACAGTAAGGGAATAAACCATCTAATTAAAAAACAGGCAAAAGACCTAAACAAACACCTCACCAAAGAAGATACAGAGATGGCAAATAAGCATGGGAAAAGATGCTCCACATCGTAAGTCATTAGGGAAATGCAGACTGAAACACCAATGAGATACCACTATACACCTATTAGCATGGCCCAAATCCAGAACACCGGCAAGGTCAAATGCTGGAGAGGATGTGGAGCAAAGGGAACTCTTATTTCATCACTGGTGGTAATGCAAAAGGGCACAGCCACTTTGGAAGCTCCTTATGAAACTAAACATAATCTTACCATATGATCCAATAATCACACTCCTTGGTATTTAGCTAAAGGAGTCGAACACATATCCACACAGAAACCTGCACGTGGATGTTTATAACAGCTATATTCATAATTGCCAAAACTCAGAAGCAACGATGTTCTACAGTAGGTGAATGGACAAACTGTGGTACATTGAATAATGGAATATCAGTGTTATAAAGAAATGATTTATCAAGATATGAAAAGACATGGAGAAAACTTAAATACATATTACTAGGTGAAAGAAGCCAATTCGAAAAGGCTATACACTGTGACTACACCATATGATATTCTCTAAAGGCAAAATTATAGAGACAGTATAAAAACTCAGTTGTTGCCAGGGGTTTAGTGGGGAGAGAGGGACGAACAGGCAGAGCACAGATGACTTTTAGGGCAGTGAAACTACTGTTATGATACCATAACGGTGGCTACATGTCATTATACATTTGTCTAAACCCGCAGAACACACAACACCAAGAGTGGCCTAATGTGAACTATGGACTTTGGGTGATAGCGATGTGTCATTGTGGGTTCATCGATTTTAACAAACGTTTCACTCTTGAGCAGAATGGTGATAGTGGGGAACGCTCTGCATGTGTTGGGAAAGGGGTTATATGGGAAGTCTGTGTACCTTCCACTCAGTTTTGCTCTCAGCCTAAAACTGCTGTAAAACGTAAAGTCTATTAAAAAGGGAAAAAATACGAGAGAGAAGGAGAGAGAGAGAAAGAAACGTGAAACTTAATAAACCACGTTGCCCAAGTAAAGAAGAAAGGGCAAGGAGAGGAAAAAGATAAAGACAAAGTCCTCTCCAGATGAAAGTTTTCCTGAAAATACAACCTGGAATGAAAAATAAGGCCCAGAACTGAGAAAAACTCCAATTAATAAGAGAATTCTCCAAGTCATTCGCCGTAAAAACAGCCTCTCGTGTTCTACTGGTTATTGAGAGTTGTCTAAAACCCTAATTCATCCCATTCAAATTTTGATATTTTACTCTGAGGTCACACATTTTCCTAAAATGTCTCAGCCCCCTCCACAGCAGGTAAGAGTGCTTCTTGATGACTTAGAATTCTGCGCTACATCAGTCACTCTGAAGGCTGAAGCTGGAAGAGCCAAGGTACGCTTGGATAGATGCATGCAGACACCCGGACCTCTCTTAGAAGGGATGCCTGTAAAAAGCGAAGCTGGTGGTCATTTATCCCTTTCTCCAAAAACGGAGATTTTCAAAAATCTTTTTGAAAAAAAAAAAAAACCCCACTTACTGAGGGCTTCTTTCAAATAAAACTCTCACTAACAACTGGGGGAAAGGAGCTTTGGGAAACTCCCTCAAGCACTGAAATCAACATGGTATTTCCAGCTCCCGAAATCTGGCATAGAAGCTCACCCTAACTTAGCAGCCAGCTGGCCAATTCCAAACCAAAGTGGGATATCACAATGAAAAGAACCCTGACCCCCTGAGGGCTCACCTAGGATCACAGATAAGACCAAGGCACTGAAGGACAAATGGGACAACCCCCCACAAAGAAGCCCTCAGCTGCCTCTGCAACCAGATCCTAAAATGCTTTGCCCCTCAAACTAGGGTTCTTGTTTTCACCATAGCACTTAACAATAGTCTAAAAAAGAGAAGCCAAAATGTGGAATGGGGGAAATTGAGAAATTTCAAGAAAAATGTGAGAGAAATTTTAGGACATTTCTTTAAAGCATCTGTCATGGCACATAAATCATACCAATGTTTTCTTGGGTCAGTCTCCCAAGACAATAGAAATAAAAACAAAAATAAACAAATGGGACCTAATCAAACTCACAAGCTTTTGCACAGCAAAGGAAACCATAAAAAAGAAAAGACAAGACAACCTACAGAATGGGAGAAAATACTTGCAAACAATGCAATCAACAAGGGCTTACTTTCCAAAATATACATAGAGCTCATACAACTCAACAACAGAAAAACAGACAACCCAATCAAAAAATGGGCAGAAGACCTAAATAGGCATTTCACCAAAGAAGACATACAGATGACCAACAGGCACATGAAAAGCTGCTCAACATCGCTAATTATGAGAGAAATGCAAATCAAAACTACAGTGAGGCACCACCTCATACCAGTCAGAATGGCCACCATTAAAAAGTCTACTAATAACAAATGCTGGAGATGTATGGAGAAAAGGGAACCCTCCTACACTGTTGGTGGGAATGTAAGTTGGTGCAGCCACTATGGAGAACAGTATGCAGGTTCCTCAGAAAACTAAAAATAGAATTACCACATGATCCAGCAACCCCACTCCTGGGCATATATACAGACAAAACTGCAAGTCAAAAAGATACATGCACCCCTATGTTCATAGAAGCACTATTTACAATAGCCAAGACATGGAAACAACCTAAATGTCCATCAACAGATGAATGGATAAAGATGATGTGGGGTGTGTCTGTGTGTATGTGTGTTTATGTATTTGTGTGTGTGTGTATGTGCGTGTGTATATATATGAATACTACTCAGCCATAAAAAAGAACGAAATAATGCCATTTGCAGCAACATAGATGCAAACAGAGATTATCATACTAAGTGAAGTCAGAAAGACAAATACCATATGATATCACTTATATGTGGAATCTAAAATATGGCACAAATGAACCTACCTATGAAACAGAAAAAGACTCACATATGTAGAGGACAGACTGTGGTTGCCAAGGGGGAGTGGGGTGGGGGAGGGATGGAATGGGAATTTGGGGTTAGTAGATGCAAACGACTACATATAGAATGGATAAATAACAAGGTCCTACTGCATAGCACAGGGAACTATATTCAATATCCTGGGATAAACCAGGATATAGAAATTAACACAACATTGTAAATCAATTATATTTCAATTAAAAAGTAAATTTAAAAAAGCATTTGTCATGGTTTCTGATCATGAATTCAACAAATATTCATCATGCACATGTTTGCACGTGGGCAAGTGAGAGGGTCAGACAGAAAGGCAACCCTTTCTCAAGCAGAAAACAAAAACATGCACCCGAATGTTCACTGCAGTTTATGATAGCCAAGACATGGAAGCAACCTAAATGTCCATCGATAGAAGAATGGGTAAAGAAGATGTGGTACATATATACAATGGAATATTACTCAGCCATAAAAAGAATGAAATAATGCCATGTGCAGCAACATGGATGGACACAGAGACTGTCATACTGAATGAAGTAAGTCAGACAGAGAAAGACAAATATCATGATATCGCTTATACACAGAATCTTAAAAAAAAAAGGGTACAAATGAAGTTATTTACAAAACAGAAACAGACTCACAGACTTGGAGAATCAACTCACAGTTACCAGAAGGAAGTGTGGTGGGGAAAGATAGGGGGTCTGGGACTGACACGTACACAATGCTATATTTAAAATGGATAACAAACAAGGACCTACTTATAGCACAGGGAACTCTGCTCAATACTATGTAACAACCTAAAGGGGAAAAGAATTTGAAAAAGAAGAGATACACATATATGTATAACTAAATCACTTCGCTGTACACCTGAAACTAACACATTATTAATCACCTATACTCCAATATAAAATAAAAAGTCAATAAAAAACAAAAACAAGCCAGCTGTGCATTTGCATCAGTGCGCTCCACAGTGAGAGCAAACGCCTGAGCTGGCACATTGGGGTGGATTTACTGCTTTCCTACTGATTCCAGGAATGTGCCTGACCATCAAGCCACAAGGTGTGGCCCAATTCTTCCCTGCTTGAGCTGTGATTAACACCAGTCCTCCCACAGAGAGGTATGGCAGCCTAATTAAGCCACATTCACTGACTGCAAACATTTCAAGGGTCTCAGGTGAGAGGCACTTATAATGAGAGTGAAAGTAGGATTCTTAACCACTGGAGTTTAACAGGTAAAGTCTAAAGACTGTAAGCACTTTCAAACACACACAGCCAATAGATACCCCACTTACCACAGTAAGTGTAGATATGGTTGGACTCCAGGAAACGGACCTTTAAGTTATGCAAAACTGCAGGCTCATGTAGATAGCTAAGGGCAGTTAGGTCATTTTCTCCCACCAGGATATCTGGATTCCGCAGGAAGGGAAGCTGGTTGCTTTGGACATCAATGGGGTATTCCCGAATCTAAGGAAAGGCAAGTGACAAACACAAAAAGGCACAGTTATGAAGCATTTAGCCGGTATTCAATGTCCTGTCTTGTTGGCTAGGATGGCTACCCTAACATGATCGTAAGTGAAGATAAATAACACGTTTTAAACAAAGTGAGTTGAACAAAATACTTGTGTTGCCATAAGTGACAAGCTCAGGTAGAAAATTTGCTGATAACATAATCCCAGTGTATCAAGGTAAAAGACTGAATGACATGAGAAATTCAGGAAGCACAGGTAGATTTAACAAAGTGTTCTTCTGCTTCTCAATGAAAATTACTGAGTCTTTAATTCTAGCTGCCGTACTGTTCTTTCTCCCATCCAGGAAAGCTTCTTTGGTTTGCCCAATGTGATGCTGCTGTTTCTTTACTCTCTCTCCCATCATCCAACGCACTCACTTTTTTTTTTGGATTACCTTACAACTAGCAAACTGCTCTCCATAATTCCATTCAAGTTGTCCACATATTTTTCCCCAACCTAACTGCGAGCAGTAATTTTACTTTAACCTAGAGTATAATAGGAGCTTGAGGGTGTGTGTGTGTGTGTGTGTGTGTGTGTGTGTGTGTGTGTGTGTGTGTGTGTGTGTGTGTGTGTAATTAGGGCCTATGACCACACATCGTAAAGTCAAATCTCAAATACAAGGTGTTATCCTTGTACTCTCAGCATACATAGCACTTGGACTACATAAATATTCAAAATATGTTTAGTGACAGGATATATAACTGACACCTGTACACATGTAATTAATACAAAGATGTAATTAAGAACAGTCAGCTCTACCCACCACCAGTCCCTCCCATCAAGCCTCTTAGACAGCCTCATCCACAAGAGGGCAGACAGCAGAAGCAAGAAGAACTACAATCCTGCAGCCTGTGGAACAAAAAACCACATTCACAGAAAGATAGACAAGATCAAAAGGCAGAAGGCTACGTACCAGATGAAGGAACAAGATAAAACCCCAGAAAAACAACTAAATGAAGTGGTGATAGGCAACCTTCCAGAAAAAGAATTAAGAATACTGATAGTGAAGATGATCCAGGACCTCGAAAGAGAATGGAGGCAAAGATCGAGAAGATGCAAGAAATGTTTAACAAAGACCTAGAAGATTTAAAGAACAAACAAACAGAGATGAACAGTACAATAACTGAAATGAAAACTACACTAGAAGGAATCAATAGCAGAATACCTGAGGCAAAAGAACGGATAAGTGACCTGGAAGACAGAATGGTGGAATTCACTGCAGCGGAACAGAATAAAGAAGAAAGAATGAAAAGAAATGAAGACAGCCTAAGAGACCTCTGGGACAACATTAAACGCAACAACATTCGCATTATAGGGGTCCCAGAAGGAGAAGAGACACAGAAAGAACCAGAGAAAATATTTGGAGATTATAGTTGAAAACTACCCTAACATGCAAAGGAAATAGCCACCCAAGTCCAAGAAGCGCAGCGAGTCCCATACAGGATAAACCCAAAGGGAAACATGCCGAGACACACAGTAATTAAACTGAGAAAAATTAAAGACAAAGAAAAATTACTGAAAGCAGCAAGGGAAAAACGACAAATAACACACAAGGAAACTCCCATAAGGTTAACAGCTGATTTCTCAGCAGAAACTCTACAAGCCAGAAGGGAGTGATATGATATACTTAAAGTGATGAAAGGGAAGAAACTACAACCAAGATTACTCTATCCAGCAAGGATCTCATTCAGATTTGATGGAGAAATCAAAAGCTTTACAGACAAGCAAACGCTAAGAGAATTCAGCACCACCAAATCAGCTCTACAACAAATGCTAAGGGAACTTCTCTAAGTGGGAAACACAAGAGAAGAAAAGGACCTACAAAAACAAACCCAAAACAATTAAGAAAATGATCACAGAAACATACATATCGATAATTACCTTAAACATGAATGGATTAAATGCTCCAACCAAAAGACACAGGCTTGCTGAATGGATACAGAAACAAGACCCATCTATATGCTGTCTACAAGAGACCCACTTCAGACCTACAGACACATACAGACTGAAAGTGAGGGGATGGAAAAAGATATTCCATACAAATGGAAATCAAAAGAAAGCTGGAGTAGCTATACTCATATCAGATGAAATAGACTTTAAAATAAAGAATGTTACAAGAGACAAGGAAGGACACTACATAATGATCAAGGGATCAATCCAAGAAGAAGATATAACAATTATAAATATATATGCACCCAACATAGGAGGACCTCAATACATAAGGCAACTGCTAACAGCTATAAAAGACAAAATTGACAGTAACACAATAATAGTGGGGGACTTCAACACCTCACTTAAACCAATGGACAGATCATCCAGAATGAAAATAAATAAGGAAACAGAAGCTTTAAATGACACAATAGACCAGGTAGATTTAATTGATATTTATAGGACATTCCATCCAAAAACAGCAGATTACACTTTCTTCTCAAGTGCACATAGAACATTCTCCAGGATAGATCACATCTTGGGTCACAAATCAAGCCTCAGCAAATTTAAAAAAATTGAAATCATATCAAGCATCTTTTCTGACCATAATGCTATGAGGTTAGAAATGAATTACGGGGTAAAAAGCACAAACTTATGGAGGCTGAACAATACGTTACTAAATAACCAAGAGATCACTGAAGAAAGCAAAGAGGAAATCAAAAAACACCTAGAGACAAATGACAATGAAAACACGACGATCCAAAACCTATGGGATGCAGCAAAAGCAGTTCTAAGAGGGAAGTTTATAGCTATACAAGCCTACCTCAAGAAACAAGAAAAATCTCAAATAAACAATCTAACCTTACACCTAAAGAAACTAGAGAAAGAAGAAAAAACAGAACCCAAAGTTAGCAGAAGGAAAGAAATCATAAAGATCAGAGCAGAAATAAATGAAATAGAAACAAAGAAAACAATAGCAAAGATCAATACAACTAAAAGCTGGTTCTTTCAGAAGAAAAACAAAATTGATAAACCATTAGCCAGACTCATCAAGAAAAAGAGAGAGAGGACTCAAATCAATAAAATTAGAAATGAAAAAGGAGAAGTTACAACAGACACCGCAGAAATACAAAGCACCCTAAGAGACTACTACAAGCAACTCTAGGCCAATAAAATGGACAACCTGGAAGAAATGGACAAATTCTTAGATAGGTATAACCTTCCAGGACTGAACCAGGAAGAAACAGAAAATATGAACAGACCAATCACAAGTAATGAAATTGAAACTGTGATTAAAAATCTTCCAACAAGGGCTTCCCTGGCGGCGCAGTGGTTGAGAGTCCGCCTGCCGATGCAGGGGACACGAGTTCGTTCCCCGGTCTGGGAAGATCCCACATGCCAAGGAGCGGCTGGGCCCGTGAACCACGGCCGCTGAGCCTGTGCGTCCAGAGCCTGTGCTCTGCAACGGGAGAGTCCACAACAGTGAGAGGCCCGCATACCGCAAAAAAACAAAAACAAAAAAATAAATAAAATAAAATAAAAATCTTCCAACGAAGAAAAGTTCAGGATCAGATGGCTTCACAGGTGAATGCTATCAAATATTTAGAGAAGAGTTAACACCCACCCTTCTCAAACTCTTCCAAACAACTGCAGAGGAAGGAGCACTCCCAAACTCATTCTATGAGGTCACCATCACCCTAATACCAAAACCAGATAAAGATACTACAAAAAAAGGAAATTACAGACCAATATCACTGATGAATATAGATGCAAAAATCCTCAACAAAATACTAGCAAACAGAATCCAACAATACATTAAAAGGATCATACACCATGATCAAGTGGGATTTATCCCAGGGATGCAAGGATTCTTCAATATATGCAAATCAATCAATGTGATACACCACATTAACAAATTAAGGGATAAATACTATATGATCATCTCAATAGATGCAGAAAAGGCTTTTGACAAAATTCAACACCTATTTATGATAAAAACTCTCCAGAAAGTGGGCACAGAAGGAACCTACCTCAACATAATAAAGGCCATATATGACAAACCCACAGCAAACATCATTCTCAATGGTGAAAAACTGAAAGCATTTCCTCTAAGATCAGGAACAAGACAAGGATGTCCACTCTCACCACCATTATTCAACATAGTTTTGGAAGTCCTAGCCATGGCAATCAGAGAAGAAAAAGAAATAAAAGGAATACAAATTGAAAAAGAAGAAGTAAAACTGTCCCTGTTTGCAGATCACATGATACTATACATAGAGAATCCTAAAGATGCCACCAGAAAACTACTAGAACTAATCAATGAATTTGGTAAAGTTGCAGGATACAAAATTAATGCACAGAAATCTCTTGCATCCCTATACACTAATGATGAAAAATCTGAAAGAGAAATTATGGAAACACTCGCATTTACCATTGCAACAAAAAGAATAAAATATCTAGGAATAAACCTACCTAGGGAAACAAAAGACCTGTATGCAGAAAACTATAAGACACTGATGAAAGAAATTAAAGATGATACCAACAGATGGAGAGATATACCATGTTCTTGGATTGGAAGAATCAATATTGTGAAAATGACTATACTACCCAAAGCAATCTACAGATTCAATGAAATCCCTGTCAAATTACCAATGGCATTTTTTACGGAACTATAACAAATCATCTTAAAATTTGTATGGAGACAGAAAAGACCCCGCATAGCTGAAGCAGTCTTGAGGGAAAAAAACGGAGCTGGAGTAAGCAGACTCCCTGACTTCAGAATATACTAAAAGCTACCGTAATCAAGACAATATGGTACTGGCAGAAAAACAGAAACACAGATCAATGGAACAAGATAGAAAGCCCAGAGATAAATCCACGCACCTATATATATGGTCAACTAATCTATGACAAAGGAGGCAAAGATATACAATGGAGAAAAGACAGTCTCTTCAATAAGTGGTGCTGGGAAAACTGGACAGCTACATGTAAAAGAATGAAATTAGAACACCCCCTAACACCACACACAAAAATAAACTCAAAATGGATTCGAGACCTAAATGTAAGACTGGACACTATAAAACTCTTAGAGGAAAACATAGGAAGAACACTCTTTGACATAATCACAGCAAGATCTTTTTTGATCCACCTCCTAGAGTAATGGAAATAAAAACAAAAATAAATGGGACCTAATGGAACTTAAAAGCTTTTGCACAGCAAAGGAAACCATAAACAAGATGAAAAGACAACTCTCAGAATGGGAGAAAATATTTGCAAAGGAATCAACGGACAAAGGATTAATCTCCAATATATATAAACACCTCATGCAGTGCAATATTAAAAAAACAACCCAATCCAAAAATGGGCAGAAGACCTAAATTGACATTTCTCCAAAGAAGATATACAGATGGCCAAGAATCACATGAAAAGCTGCTCAACATCACTAATTATTAGAGAAATGCAAGTCAAAACTGCAATGAGGTGTCACCTCACACCAGTTAGAATGGGCATCCTCAGAATATCTACAAACAACAAATGCTAGAGAGGTTGTGGAGAAAAGGCAACCCTCTTGCACTGTTGGTGGGAATGTAAATGGATACAGCCACTATGGAGAACAGTACGGAGTTCCTTAAAAAACTAAAAATAGAATTACCATATGATCCAGTAATCCCACTACTAGGCATATACCCAGAGAAAACCATAATTCCAAAAGACACATGCACCCCAATGTTCATTGCAGCACTCTTTGCAATAGCCAGGTCATGGAAGCAACCTAGATGCCCATCGACAGACAAATGGATAAAGAAGTTGTGGTACATATATACAATGGAATATTACTCAGTCATAAAAAGGAACAAAATTGAGTCATTTGTTGAGACGTGGATGGATCTAGAGACTGTCATGCAGAGTGAAGTCAGAAAGAGAAAAACAAATACCGTATATCAATGCATGTATGTGGAACCTAGAAAAATGGTACAGATGAACCAGTTTGCAGGGCAGAAGTCGAGACACAGATGTAGAGAAGAAACATATGGACACCAAGGGGGGAAAACCATGGTGGGGTGGGGATGGTGGTGTGCTGAATTGGGCGATTGGGATTGACATGTATACACTGATGTGTATAAAATTGATGACTAATAAGAACCTATAGTATAAACAAACAAACAACAAAAACACAACTAATACTAAACTTTCTTTGGGTTATTTGTATGGAAATATGTTAATATAAATGTTTCAGACATTACATGAAATTTCTAAAAATCTTATATGTTCTGGTATAATGTTATAAGTCCTAATTCTAGTTATTACTTTAAAATGTATATCTCAGAAATAACTAAATTTCCTTGTCAATTGCATTATTATGAACTTTCATCAAATCTTTAACCATGGTCATTTTTAAGTCTTTTGTCATTTACAGACAGTTCTGGGTGTACTCTGATGCTTCTGCAAATATGTTCCTATAAAAGGGTTTCATCTTCAAGGAATTCATGGAAAAGAATCTGACAAGTACACGTTTCTGGTAACTGACTATACTGCTGAACTGAATGAATAAGCATTTTCAGAACTCTAATGGAAAACTGATGAATTCATAAAAGTGCTAACAAAAGATCACGATGAAAAAAATAATTAATTACGTGGAACTGAGTGAACTGATGAGGATGATTATAATTTTTGTGACTTTCTGTTTGAATAAAAAAAAAATCCCACAAGGACTCAGATGTAAAAAGTATACAAATCAATTTTCACTGCAAAGTAAAGGAGCTGTTGCAGTGGAGGATTACTGGACTGAATGTCAATATTATGACATAGTATGAGTGTGTTTCGTGTTTGGTAATTATAATCATTGTTGCTTTTGTTGTGGTCATCTATTTACAATGCTTGGTGTCAGTTTATCTCTTGTAAAAATAAAATACAGTGTGTGTGTGTGTGTGTGTGTGTGTGTGTGTGTGTGTGAAAAAAGATGAAATGAATAAAAAGGTAGTGTTCTTTACTATTTAAACAGAAGGAACTTGACTGTTGTTTACCGTGTTGTATCTGAGTGTTAAGTATCTTATGGTGTTCTTAAAAATCATCTGAGAGCTTGTAAGAAGAGTTTCCTTGGGACTTCCCTGGTGGTCTAGTGGCTAAGACTCTGCACTCCCAATACAGGGAGCCCAGGTTTGATCCCTGGTCAGGGAACTAGATCCCACATGCCGCAGCTAAGAGTTCACATGCCGCAACTAAAGATCCCACATGCCACAAGTAAGACCCGGCGCAGCTAGCTAGCTAGCTAGCTAGCTAGGTAAGTAAATAAATAAATAAGTTTCCTCAACACAACTTATGTTCAGGAGCTCTTGGGCAGGGACCAGGAATATCAGTTGTTAAAAATCCCCATGTAGTTCTGTACTGGTGGCCTATGGATCATTTTTTTTAAATTAATTATTTATTTCTGGCTGTGTTGGGTCTTCACTGCTGCATGCAGGCTTTCTCTAGTTACAGCGAGCGGGGGCTACTCTTCCTTGCCATGCACGGGTTTCTCATTGTGGTGGCTTCTCTCGTGGTGGAGCACAGGCTCTAGGCGCATGGGCGTCAGTAGTTGTGGCACAGGCTCAGTAGTCGTGGCTCGTGGACTCTAGAGCACAGGCTCAGTAGTTGTGGCGCACGGGCTTAGTTGCTCCGCGGCATGTGGGATCTTCCCGGACCAGGGATCAAACCCGTGTCTCCTGCATTGGCAGGCAGATTCTTAACCACTGCACCACCAGGGAAGTCCCTATGGATCATATTTTAAGAATCACTATTCTATACAAGTCTTTCAGTGCTCTCTCCTGTCCCACATTTAGAGGGACTTGTACTACCAGATATTAAGGTATATTATTAAAGCTACTATGGCATTGGTTTAAATTAAAGTACTGTGGTAATGGTTTTAAAATAGACAGATAAATGAAACATAATAGCAGGTCCAGAAATAAATGCAAGCACGTATGGGTAATTTATTCATGATGACATCAAAATAGCAAATTAATGTTAAAAGGGATTTTTCAGTAGTGGTAGGTAAACTTGCAGCCATTTAGGAAAAAAAAATTGAGTCCATGTTCTATTCTCCCTCATATTAAAATAAATTTTAGATGAAAAAAAAAAAATTAAATGAAAAAAGAAAAATAAAACCAACCAATAAGAAAATAGAAATTAAATGGAAAAAGAAAAATAAAACCAATAAGAAAATGTGGGCAAATCTTCGTAAAAGCTTTGAAAGGAAGTACCTTTAAGGGGTGAGACAAAAGCCAGAACAATGTAGGGAAATACTCATTAATTTGACTATAACCTAAAACTTTAAAACCATCATAAAACACACCATATGTAGAGTAAATTGAGAGAAGGGAACAGTTATTCTGCATTATTTAATAGAATACTCTTAACATCCAAACAGTTGTAAGAAATCAAAAAGAAAACCAATACCCTCACAGAAAACTGTGCACGGAATACAAGTCACAAAGTAAGAACTACAAATGGACGATATGTGAAAAACTATTCAACTTCACCATTAACAAAAGAGACGCAAATAAAAGATTATTAGCACCACTATCCATCAGCTAAGCAAAAGTACATAAAACTACTGACACCCAGGATGGGTGTGAGCAAAAAGGGTTCAGACTGATTTAACTTTTCTGGAGGGCAGGTGGCAACACCTTGTCAGAATTTTTCATAAATATATTTGTCCTTGGCCCCAGGAGACAATCTTACAAATGAGCAAATGTATCAACTCCCGAAGCTGTAAATACAGAAGTAAAGCACGACACAGCCCGATATTTACGGTCAGGCAGCTACCCACGGCATTCTGCTGCATCTAACAAAAGGCATGTTACAGTATGAAATCTATGATAGGATTCCATTTATTTAAAACTGTATATTAAAGTCTGACTGGAATAACGTCCCGACAAAATATCAATGGCTACCTGTGTTAGTGAGGTTTTCTTTTGTACAGTTTTCTGTTGTTGGGATTTTTAAAATATTAATCAAGGCTCTTTTCTTTCTGTGAAAAAGCTCTTTTATTCTTATCAAACTTACTTCATACAGGAGACCAGCAAACAACTACCATGAAGATGCAGATAAAATTTCCAAGAGGTGGGAAACAAGTGGGAAATGGAGACTGATGAGAGTTGATTTTTATCTCATTAAACTCTAGAATTGCTCCCTCATCCCCTTCATCTCCAGCAGAGTGGGTGGTGTCACTGGGACTCTAACCAGATGTTCCTCCCTGAGTCCTCTGAAAGACTTCCCAATGCGGATGTCCCTCTGCCCAGCAGGAGCGCGTCTGCTCTGGTCTCCCACATGGCTCTCCACCCTGCCTCCCTGGTAAGCAGCACAGAGGCAGCCAGGTGCAGAGCCACAGAGCTCCCCCAGACAACCCCTCATTTTTCAGATCAGAAAGCTGGGACCTGAGCCTGGTATCTTTAAACCCTGAGGCAGAAATGCTGGCATTCCATATTTTCTCAGATGAATCTCCCCTCAAAAGACTCTCCCCCCAAGCGTATGGAGGGAAAGGCATAGGCAGTTTTGTGAAAACATGGTCCAAAAATAAGTCAATGGTATTGGTTACAGTAAAATTGATAAGGAATAAAAATGCCCAGAGCAGCAGCAAAGAAGTGAGAGCTGCAAGCTCAGCATCCTAAAACTACAGACTTCTGGGGTTGTGTATATCCAGGGCGAGGGAGGGAGGGAATGAGAGCCTTAAGAACACATTGCTTTCTCTAACAGGTATTTGATTCTAACAGCGCTGCTAGGGTTGAACACTTACGGTTAATATGGTTTTATTTGAAATTAAAGGGTTTATGACACGATCAGAGACATTGAACTTTCTGCACAAAAGACTTCACTACATAATAACTGGGTCTTTGGAGGTAAAGAGGAGGCTGAATGTTAATACCCTTCACAAAATTAATGCTCGGTCACACACCTGGAGTGGACCTTCTCCTCTCCAAGGCCAGGAGCTGGGAATCAGGAACAGGTGGGGGTCTCCAATTGGTCACCATCTATCTAGAAAATGATACTGGACAACACTTGAGAATATAGAGGGTGGCATAAGGTAGAGGATTGGTCTAGACCTGCACTTGCCAATACATGGTTATTTAAATTGAATTCATTAAAGTTAAATACGATTAAAACTTCACTTTCTCATGCTAGCCACATTTCAAGGGCCCAATAGCCACATGTGGCTAGTGACTGACATACTGGACAATACAGATAGAGAACATCCAACTGTAGCACAGTGTTCTCTTGGAGAGTGCTGGTCTAGATTGCTCTAAACTCAGTAGATCTGTGATTCTATAATGCTTAGTAGGTGCTTAAAAATACCAGTTGAATGAAATGTCTGATCTTTTCATGACCTCTCCCACACCTCAACTCATGTCCATGTTACATGGTACCACAGCAAGAGAACATAATCATAAAAACATCTTCAAATGACAAATCCCAATACAAAGATTTGGAGCTACTAATCAGCATATATGGTAGAGTAGGAGAAACAAGTTTTCTTTATCTACCCATAGAAGAAGAAGATCTAGAGAAAAGATAAGCTGGTAAAAACAGAGTTAACAGGAGGCAAGCAGTTGGTACTGACCCTGAGGTGCCACATGGCTCACAGAAATGGAGACCGACTAGGAGTTAAACCCTGTATTCAAGTCCTGGCTGTCAGCTAAAGCAGTGGCTCTCAACCCTTCCTGCACCTTGGAATCCCATGAGGAGCTTGCAAAAAGATACTATGCTGTGTCCCATCCCCAAACTCTGATTTAAGAAGTCTGGTTGTGCTGGAGCTTTGTAAAAATTTTTTTAGCTCCTCGGGGGTTTCTATCATGCAGCCAAACTTAAGAACCACTGAACTTAACTGCTCTGAGGTGTTGAGTCCATCACTTCATTTCCACAGACAACAGCTTCCCTAATTGTAAGATGGGAGGACTGGTCCCAACAATCTTTAAGGGCCCTTCCAACTTTATTGGTCTAAAGGACTTATCTTAGGTCAGTCGATGTGGGTGTGTTCTCTTCTGTGTTCTCTTTCTGAGCTATCCTCCTGGAAAATAAGAGACCTCAAAGCTTGAATCCACTTACACTTACTATAATAGCAAGTGTGTGGCTCCAGGTTCATTTAGCACATACTAAAAGCCCAGTTTACATTATGTCCTAAACGAATACAAAAAACATTCACTTAATGAATGCTCTGCTGTGTCTTATTCTGTGATAGTTGTGTTTAAATCTTACAGCTCCATCTTCTCCAGTCTCCAAAAAGATCATGCTTCTTAAAAAGAACCTTCTTGGGCTTCCCTGGTGGCGCAGTGGTTGAGAGTCCGCCTGCCGATGCAGGGGACACGGGTTCGTGCCCCGGTCCGGGAAGATCCCACATGCCGCGGAGCGGCTGGGCCCGTGAGCCATGGCCGCTGAGTCTGTGCGTCCGGAGCCCGTGCTCCACAACGGGAGAGGCCACAACAGCGAGAGGCCCGCGTACCGCACACACACACAAAAAGAACCTTCTTATTCTTCACCTCATATCACTTAGCCCAGGCCTAAGTACAGGCATGCAATTACTTGAAAAATAAAATACTCTGTGACTCATGTGAACTTCTTAGTTAGGAAGGGTTAGGTTATGAAGAAATAACAAATTAACCCTGAAATCTCAGCGGCTCAGTACCACAAAGGTTTCTTTCTCATTCATGCTAGGTACCCAAGGCTGGATGGGATGGAAGCTCTGCTCCACAAGGTCAACCAGACATTAACACGTGGCCTCCACCGTCACCAGGCAGAGGAAGAAGAGAGCATGGCAAACTCCCATAGGCTCTTCTATGCTTCTGCCTGGAAGTGACAGACAGGAATTCTACCTAGAGCTCTCTGGACGGAAGTAATCATGGGGTCCCACATAACCTGCAAGGGGGCTGAGAACCATGGTAGAACGTTTGCATGCCACCTCTACCATGGTAAGTGTCCCTGCTTTAGTAAGTCAGCAAGAAACTCTGAGGTAGCTGCCCAAGGGGGTTTCAAAAAAGTGTGTGGGGTTGGGGAGTGAAGACAGAGGGAGCAGTGGGGTAGAGTCAAGCACCTTACCATGTTTCTAATGGATTTCTAAAGATTCTTGGCCTTGAACTTTTCATATTCTAAAGCCTATATTTGTGTATGTATTACAATCAGTATAAGTTAGACTGAAAGCTCCACAAAGGTACAGATGTACCATTTTCACTGCTGTATAACCAGACCCTGGCATATAATAATTGCTCAATAATAACTGTTTCTAATGAATGAATGGTGATGCAAGTAATTAAAGGAAAAAAAGCACAAATGAAAATAGGCAATTATGAAGTTTAAATTATAAACAAAATTACAGCAGTATAAAAATGTGAAGTCAAAAATAATCTTTTGATTTCAATTTATTTCAGGGAAAACAATTTACACATTCTGTTAGAATATGGAATTATAAAAGTTTAGCTTTTAACATGGTGTCTTTCAGCAATGGCGAGTCCAGGACCATTTCCTCTACAGGCTTAAACCAGGGTTTCTCAACTTTGGCACTGTTTTCATTTAGGACTGATAGTTGTTTCTTTGGGGGAGGGACCTCTTAACAACATTCCTGCTCTCTACCTATCACTAGATGCCAATGGCAGACCTCCCTCCTCAGTTATGACAACCAAAAATGTATCCAGACATTGCCAAATGTCCCTTGGGGGCAAATATCACTGTTTCACCAACCTCTAAGCAGAAGCAGCCAGGCAAAGTATCCTAACTGATGGAAAAGATCATGAATACAGCAGGGGAAGAGGTCAATGATAGTAACTAAGTAACAGAGATCCACCTGGAGATGGATGGTAGTGATGACTGCACAACAATGTAAATGTACTTAATGCCACTGAACTGTACTCTTAAAAATGGTGAAGACGGTAAATTTTATGTTATGTGTATTTTACAATATATTAATTTAAAAAAATACCACTGTAGACAAGATAACTAATTGTATTGGCAACAATATTACCAATAGATATTTATATGCAATGTGTTATTTTATAACTTTAAGGAAACTTTTTTTGCATATGTACGATATAAATATTGTCTTCCATATTATCCTTGCCATCCAATCAACAAAGTGTAATACTGTCTCATTGGTGTATTACTGAGCAATTGAGAACAAAATAAAGATAAAAAGTATCAGATGATCCATAAACCAATACAAAAGTAAAAAAGAATGGAAAAACCAGTAAAACAAGAAGAAAACAGAAATAATCAAAGTCACGTGCACTAAGAGGCTTTGCTGGTACCAGAGAAGTATCACCAAATACTCTCAGCTCTGTGCACGGGGTTTATGTGAGCTCTGTGAGCACTCTCAGGGTATGCGGTCTGAGTACACCAATGTGTAAGGACAACAGTCCTAGCTCTTCTGTGAGTCTGTCGCTTCTTGACTTGAAGAACCATGTTTGCTCTTTCCTCGCTATAATACCCTGATATGTTTGGTACCATCCTTAGACCTGAGCAAGAGGGGCCCTTCCCTGGACCGTGCATCTTAAAGGGCTCCAACATCACAAACGCAAAATATAACCTTATTAAAGAACACATGGTACCTCTGTCACCTGGGATCAGCGTTCAGTGCTGACACAGTGAGATCTGCAACCCTCAACATACACTCTTGTGACAAATGCCATCAGGCCCCAGGGAAATGCTTCTGCACACCTCTTGCCCTGTGTCCTTGAAATAAGACAAATGTGTCCAGGCACCTTGAAGGGTGGTGGGCTATAACATCACCAATGTCAGAGACAGACACTGCTTTGGAGCGTGGGGAGGCATTGGGCAGCAAAGACGTTTAGATAAAAGGAAAGACAAATTATCTTGTTAATCCTTCCTTCCAGATAGCACAAATGCAAAAAAAATTCTCACATAATGAAACACGGGTTCCCAGTTGGGTCGAATATCCAATGCCTTGCTTCTCTGCACATTCTAATTGTGGTTTCAGAGGTGCTCACAAATTAGTACAGTATTTGCAACCACTGCCAACCTGACTCATGAGGAACACCCTGCAGTACTGAACAAGTCACATTCCTCTTAAATTTGTTTATATGTAGGTACAGACATGACATGCCCAACGCAAGGTAGCAGTTCTTTATACTGGCAGCTAGATGGAGACCGAATAGTAGAGATTCAAGTACTTTCTTTTTAATATATTAAATGCTTTATTTTTTCAAGAATTAGAAATGTCAGATTTACCTAAATAATTCTGATAAAATATGCTTCTAATATTTAAACAGACATAGGCTACATCCCCATTCTTGCCCTGGCCCCAGAAACATTAGCAGGCTTGGATATGCACAGACACAGAAAGAGCACGTTGCTCTTCTTAAAGCTCACATCTCCCCATCCTTCTCTCACTCATGAACACTGCCAGGGCCTTGCACACAGGGAGTATTCGCCCTGGATATGGGATACAAACTTGTTTGGAAAAACAGAATTTAAACGCAAAACCATGGAAACGGGGAGAGTTTTCCCTGCCAGTAGAGGGCAGGAGGTGAGCAGTTTGTAAGGGAAGTGGGGGCAACTGAGAGAAGGTCTGCCAGGCAGAGCTCCACGGCACGCAAAGAATTAGGTAGCTGCATTTATCACAAAGGTCTGCATACACTGAGGTGCTTTACCCAGTCTAAACAGGGTACTGTGCTAAGGGTTGGCACACCCAGATACCTTGCACCCTTCACAGCCGTGGGGAGAAAAAGAGAAGACACGATGCTTTTCCCCCAAGAAGTTTCCCATCTTCTCACTGGCTTAAACAGAAAACATCTTACATTGGGCTGAAACAATCCAGGAACAAAAGGACAAGTATTATATGATTCCACTTCTCTGAGGTACCTAGAAGAATCCAACTCAGAGACAAAGGTGAACAGGGATTGCCAGGGGCTGCAGGTAGAGGGAGAAATACGGAGTTAGTATTCAATGGGTACAGACTTTCAGTTTTGCAAGATGAAAAGAGCTCTGGAGATGGACGGTGGTGATGGCTGCACAACAATGAACTGTGCACTTAAAAATGGTCGACACGGTAAATTTTATGTTCTGTATATTTTACCCAAATAAATAAACAAATAAATAAGAAGCAAGCAAGCAACAGGGGAAAAGAAACATCTTTAGAGGAACACTGGGGGGCCTGAACACCTTGAACAGAGCAGAGCACACAAGTTACTTACTGCTAAGGTAGAAGCCATAGGTTAAGAACTTTACTGTTTTAGAAGAGAACTAGTTTATTTTCAACCTTTGCTGATACAGTTAAACCCACGCTATTGGACTTCAGAGGGAGGAGCAGAGGGTGGGGAAAGAGACTCCAGGGTGGATTTTTCAGCCAACCTGGTACATCAAAGATGCTTTTAGCTACAGAGGAGTTTCTTCAAACATTCAGAGTGCAGCCATCCAACTTCTGTTCTCCTGCCTCTGGTCCACAGCTCAGCTGAGTCGCTCCTAATGACAGCCCAGAGCCAGCAGTGGACAAACCACAGCCCACGAGCGACCTGGACAGAGTCCGATGCTCAGAGCCCATTATTTCTCCAGAACTGCTAACCTCCAGCCCCAGCCATCTCTTCTGATTACAGCTGATGGCCATGTAGCAGGGGAGGGGTCCTGGGCAGCTGCCAGGATTAGTCACGCAGGGCAGAACTCATTCTCCACTGGGGAGGCAAGCATCTGCTCTGTTTTAGCAACACAGCAGACACTCCCTCCATACAACTCTTAAAAAAACACCCACCCACTTACAAGATCAACTGAAATGAAATCTGCTGGAGTGGAAGATACCATTCACGTGGGTGAACTAATTTTATTTTGTTTTGGGCATGGGGTGGAAAGTTATTCAACATGGTAAACATGATTCCATCTGTTGGGAATTTTGTTTCTTACCTCAAAACCAAGAGGAGGCTGGCAAAGTCTGCAGGCCAGGAAGGGGAAGGGGAGGTGAGCACACCTTAGTGTAAACAACTTCTAACAAACTAACCAACTCACTGTCCCAGGTTTACCAAGGGATGTGCTCAAAGTTGATACAAAACAGAAGTTAGGAGGGGGAAGACGTTCAACCTTCCTGCTAATCAATGTGTTAATCTCCACCCACTGTTAAGTACATGTGAGCAAAGCATTAAGACAAGGTCCATTTCTCAAGCGGGTCATTACTACCTAGAAAGACAGGACCAAAGAGCTTGGAAGAAGGAAAAACAGTAAGACAGTAAATGATCAAAGGCTAAGTGATGGGGGACAAAGTTTCAGTGCTCCTGCAGTTCAGAGAGAGGCAATAATCACTCCAGACCAGGCCAGCTCTGCAGCCCCTCAAACCTGACCCATCCCAAAGCCAAATCTTGATTTTTTTGGCCACTTGGTTCAAAGCCTGTCCATCTCGCAGTCTCCCCTACTGTAAACCCTGCATGCACGACCTGCATCCCCAGCCTCAGGCTGTCCCATCTGTCCCCTTCTGCAGTGGCTTCCAGGTGCACTGGCCTCCCTTCCTTCCACACTCTCAAAGGGGACACACTGAGGCCTCGGGGCTCTGGCGCACAACTCCTGCCTGGACGCTCCCCTCCGCCCACCCGGGCCTGAGTCTTCAATGCTGGCTCCTTTCCACAGCCCCTCCCCGGACACCCTCACCTCAGCTCCCTCCTCACTTTCCTCCTGTACCTAGTCTACTGCTTCCGCGCCTACTGCAGCCTCCTTAGGCTCTTTCCCGTATCTCTGTGTTCACGTTCGCTGAGCCCTCCAGCACTGAGCTCCCACAAATGGCGGGGCCGCAACCGATCACCCATAAACCCCCATGACCAGCACAGTGCAAGCCTTCAAATATTCATGAAATGCACAAATCACAGGGAAGGGTAGTGACAAAAGGCTCATGAAAAGGGAAACTGAATCAGATCTTCTAGAAGGAATACAATTTCCTGGTTACTACCTTGTCTTCCTTTTGAGCGAAACCACCTGAAAATCAACTAACGAAAAAACTCTCGGGTCTTCCCTGGTGCCGCAGTGGTTAAGAATCTGCCTGCCAATGCAGGGGACATGGGTTCGAGCCCTGGTCCGGGAAGATCCCGCATGCCGCGGAGCAACTAAGCCCATGCGCGACAGCTACTGAAGCCCACGCGCCTAGAGCCCGTGCTCCGCAACAAGAGAAGCCACCCCGATAAGAAGCCCACGCGCTGCAACGAAAAGTAGCTCCCGCTTGCCACAACGAGAGAAAGCCCGTACGCAGCAACAAAGACCCAACGCAGCCAAAAAAAAAAAACCTCTCACTGGAGCAAATAACATGTAATGAGGGCTTACCTGCCAGGCACGACTCTAAGTACATGCCACACAGTAACTCATTTTATTCTAACGCGCTCCCTAGACAAACTATCACCCCCATGTCACAGATGAAGTAATAGGCACAGAAAAATTGCTAACTTGCTCAAGGGCACAAAGCTAGCAAGGGCCAAGGCAGGACCCCAACCCAGGCAGGCTGGGTCCAGAGCCGGTACTCCAACCACTGTACCAGGCACTGGCTCTTATGCTAAGTGGCTCCCCCTCACCTCCCACTGAGCCTCAACCCCACGGAGGGAAGCCTCCTGTGCCCCCCACCCCACCGAGAAGATTCTTGCCTCAGTCACCCGCCATCTCTCAGCTGCTAACACCAATGGGCACTTGTTTGTAATGGGCCATCCATTCAGCAGCTTCATGGTTTCAACTTTCACATACCTCACCATCAACAGCAACAAAACGGACACCAGGGGCTCAGAAGCTCCACCGTGCAGGACACGCTCTAGCCACAATGTAGCATCCAACCCTGCTCAGGAGAGCTCTGCACTCCCACCCCCAGCACTGCACTCACAGTTTCATCTTCCAGTTGGAGCTGGAGGCTCTTCTCACCCTCCTTGTAGTCCTTGGTTAATTCAGCTGAGCGCCACACTTCATCGGGGTCAGGGATCCAGACCCTTGTGTACTGAAAGATTAAAAGAGAAGAAACTTAGATGCTAAGAGGAGCTTTCAGGTATGCTCTCTATGAGGGGCCCTCAGAACTTTTAAAGTCATCTGCACACATTTCCCTCCCTTCTCATTTCAAGGTACAAGGCGATTCAATACCACGACAAGAGACAACTCACAAGATTGGTTACAGAGGACTCCTTCTAGATCCTAACAGAATGTCACAGATCAATGAAATTCAAATTCTACCAGGGGAATGCCAAGCCTAGATTTGGTTATATCCAGAGTTTTACACCATTATCTCAAAAGGTGGTACAAAATTGCAACGTCAGAGGGAGTGTCTAGTGTGCTGCAAACAAAGATTAAGACAACACATGCAAAACCCAACAAGACAATGTAGCAAGTCTTCAGAGCTTGGGAATCTCTGCTTTGATATTCTGCATTCAGGGTCAAAGCCATTTTCCTGCAGAAGTGAAAGTGGTCAGCAAATTGAAACTGTTAATATATTCCTGAGTTGTCAGCAATCTCAGTTTAGTTGTGCATTCTTTAAGCCACGAACATACCCACAAATCTCATGCATCCTTCCCCAGCCCCCATCCGGATCAAGCGTCCGCAAGGTCATTAAGCTGGCCAAATCCTGGCAGGGAAGAACGCAGCCCTTGGTGAGTGGGAGGCACTGTCAATGTCACTCGGGCGCTCTCCGCCCTGACTGCACATTAGAATCACCTGGGAGCCTTGAAAAGACCAGGTCGGGGTTCACCTCAGACCCAAGCAGCATTTGAGGTGACATGAAAGCTCCAAGGTGAGTGTAACGTGCAGCTGGGGAGAACCACGGGTCTGATGTACCAAACGGCAGCATCTACTAGTGGCTGTCCCTCTCGGCACCACGCCCCTTACCTCTGTCAGACACGTTTTCTCAGTATTTGTCTCATAGGTATGCGATTTCCACAGGGCCTATTTGCTTGAGAAGCTGTCTGTGTACACGGGCACATACCCCCCTCCCAGTATATATATTTTTAAATTTTTATATATAATTATATTTATATATTTGTATTTATGTATAATCATATATATACCGATAAAATGGCCACAGAATATTTTTAGCAAAATTAATACTCCTGAAATTAATAGTTCTTAAGACCAGAGGCCAGCCAGAATGTGTGCTTATGTCAGCACAACCCACCTCCCCTGTGGAGGGACAGCAAAGCACAGGCCCTGTGGCCGGTCAGTTGCCGACCTGATTGTGGTCCTGCTTTCTTACAGCAGTTTGCTCCACGTGATCACTGGCCGTTTTTAAAAGCAAGGCCCGGCCCCTGCTACACTTGTCTCTAATTCAGGATCGAGGAGTGAAAGTCGTGAGGCAAGAGATTCAGAACACCAGTTAATGGGAAAGCAAACCACCACCAACTTGCATCACTGATACCCCAGCTCAGGGTACAAAGCCAAAGTCGGTTGTTTTTGGTTTTACAATGAATCAGGTTCACAGGATTGTCTCTCTGCCTCTGAGCCTGCACTACAGCAAGGTTCTCCTATATCCTGAAAGGAAGACACTCTGTAGCTTTATAGTATCTGAGTGCTATCGAGTATCACATGAAGAATGTTGGAGGCATCTCCAGAGAAAACTGAGCGTTTCAACATTTCTCTCCCTTCAGGTGTTCTAACTTACCTTGTCCTCTACCATTTAAGCCCACCATCCATCCAGCTGTGGGGACTTTTAAGCTCCTGTCCCCCAGCTTCAAGTGAGTGACTTTTCTTAGCCTCACTACACTTCCTGTCCCTGAGTTAGGCCGCTGGGACTCCCCTTCCAGTCAGAGGGAGGACAGCGCACCCAAGAAGCTCTATTCAAAGCCAAGTCTCCACTCAGTGTAAAGTGGTGTCAGGAAAGGCTCAAGATAACAGAGTGACAAACAACAGAGAAGGGGGAAATGCCAACAGGAAGCGACTGGAGGTGGTGACGTGTGGACATCGTCAAGCTGCGTGATGTACTGGAAGCCAAGGAGCCCAGTCCCAGCTCACACGGCGGCTCCTCCGGCCTTAACCCTGCTGTCCACGTGCCTCTCACCGGACAGTTCACTGCACCCAGCACTGGGGAACCTCGCTGCCTGGCTCTGCTGCTGTTTAATTCTCACTCTGGGAGGGTCCATTTACTCTTCTACTTACATAGATCTCTTCTCTCTAAGCAGACTGAAAATACCTGGTAGGCAGAAAACTGTCATCTATATTTTCCTGAACCCACAGAATCCATCAGAGCATCAGAGGCACAAGGGAACCCTACTGATACTTTAGCTCCTTGCTACTCCAGGTGAGGACCTCAGCCTCACCACTACCTGGGAGCTGGTTAGAAATGCAGAATCTCACACCCACGGCATCAGAGTGGGCACACCTAAGTACCTGGTGTTCTGCTCCCGCAATATGTTCTCACTCTTCCCTGTTTTTGTACACAGGCCAGACTACAGCCCTGGACCAAATCTGGTGAGCCACTTGTTTTTATACAGCCCATGAGTGAAGAACAGTCTTTAAATGGTTAAACGGCTGGGGAAAAAAAAAATCAAAAGAATGATAATCATATGCTAACACATGAAAACTATATGTGTCAAATTTTGGTGTCTGTAAAGTTTTATTGGAACACAAGGACACATTCTACCTACGTATTGTCTGTGGCTGCTTCCACGTATCAGTGACAGTTGTAACATAGGCCCTATGGCCCCAAAACCTAAAATATTTACCCTCTGGCCCTTTACAGAAAAGGTTTGCTGCCCTCTACCTTTGAACATGCTGTTTCCTCAGCCTAGAATGTCCTTTCCTCATTGTCTATGTGGGCAGAGTCCAAGTTCCAGAGCCATCTCCTCACTGAACCCTTCCTTCCCTGTGCACTACAGAGGTAGCCCTTCCCAACTCTGGATGATCAACTCTTTTATCAACTTTTCTATCTTCTCGCAATCAACTCTTCTATGATCAAATTTCTTTACGGTTTTTGCAGTCGTTTCTTTCACGTCAGTTTCCTCTTACTACTCCAAGGTCTTTCAGATACACCATGGGGCATTTCTGTATCCCTGGCATGTAGGAGATGCTCAGGAAATGTTTACTGAGACAGGAATCAGTGAAAAGAGAAGGCGTGTTTATGGGGCACCTGGTGTATACATAAAACACTGTGATAAGCACCATGTAACCAAGTAGAAACATGAAGATCTGTACCCTCACGTTAAGGAACATACAGTCTAGTTGGATAGATAATTCATATAAAAAATATACTCTAGGGGGAGGTGTGACCAATTCCTAAGGAGAGTAACAGCTAATCAGTCAGGGGGGGCAGGCAAGGCAAGAGAAGGGAGGGCAATGATGGTAAATGCCAACTTAGAGAGGAAACAGGTGACCAGATTCTCCTACAATGTCTTAAAGGCTAGTGTGCATTACAGATCTGATCAAGCAAGCTTTAGATTCAAATCCAGTAAACATCTGAGTACCCACTCTGTGCTAGATGCTGTCACGTGCCCTCCATCCCCACAATGAAGACACATGTGGACATGCATTGAGATTACAGCAGTTCATTGTTAAACAAGAATGAAGTAGACCCTGTATTGTGATGGTACGGGATGGGTGATATCTGCAGGCAGGCCTCCCCACCGTTACGCTACTTCATAGATTCTCCGCTTAAGGTGCCTATGAGTTACTGAGCAGGGCTGTTCACCCAATGTCACATACGCTGCACTTGAGCTATTTATAGGACTTCCAAGGGCAATTTTAACCACAATCAAGTTTTGCTTTATGTGCTGACTGAGCCAACAAGCCCCTCCACTCAGACCAAGGAAGAGCCACTGCCCCTGTAACTGAGTACAAGGTGGGGCATGATCAGTACAAAGTAAACAGTCAAGAGAACAGACACACAAACGGAGAGGAAGGAGAGATAAGGAACACAGTAGCCAGCAAAGACTTGAGGGAGACATACACGTGGAATCTAAACAATAGTACAAATGAGCTTACCTACAAAACAGAAACAGACTCACAAACAGAAAATAAACTTACTGTTACCAAAGGGGAATGCAGGGAGGGATAAATTGGGAGTATGGGATTTACAGATGCACACTACCATGTATAAAATAGATAAACAACATGGGTTTACTGTATAGCACAGGGAACTATATTCGATATCTTATAATAAACTATAATGGAAAAGAATTTTAAAAGTATATATATATAACCATTTCACTTTGCTGGACACCTGAAACTAACACAATATTGTAAATCAACTATACTTCAATTAAACAAAAAAGACTTGAGGGAGGAAGACAGATGTCATCTGAGCTGTGGAGATGGAAAGAATTTGTGTGGTTTTTTTTTTAATTTATTTATTTTTTCTTATTAGTCATCTGTTTTATACACATCAGTGTATACATGTCAATCCCAATCTCCCAATTCATCACACCACCTCCCTCTACCACTTTCCCACCTTGGAGTCCATATGTTTGTTCTCTACACCTGTGTCTCAACTTCTGCTCTGCAAACCAGTTCACCTGTACCATTTTCTAGGTTCCACATATATGTGTTAACATACGAAATGTTTTTCACTTTCTGACTTACTTCACTCTGTATGACAGTCTCTAGATGCATCCACGTCTCTACAAATGACCCAATTTCATTCCTTTTTATGGCTGAGTAATATTCCATTGTATATATGTACCACAACTTCTTTATCCATTCGTCTGTCGATGGGCATTTAGGTTGCTTCCATGACCTGGCTACTGTAAAGAGTGCTGCAATGAACATTGGGGTGCATATGTCTTTCTGAATTATGGTTTTCTCTAGGTATATGCCCAGTAGTGGGATTGCTGGGTCATATGGTAATTCTATTTTTAGTTCTTTAAGGAACCTCCATACTGCTCTCCATAGTGGGTGTATCAGTTTACATTCCCACCAACAGTGCAAGAGGGTTCCCTTTTCTCCACACCCTCTCCAGCATTTGTTGTTTGTAGATTTTCTGATGATGCCCATTCTAACTGGTGTGAGGTGATTCCTCATTGTAGTTTCGATTTGCATTTCTCTAATAATTAGTGATGTTGAGCAGCTTTTCATGTGCTTCTTGGCCATCTGTATGTCTTCTTTGGAAAATGTCTATTTAGGTCTTCTGCCCATTTTTGGACTGGGTTTTTTTTTTTTTAATATTGGGGTTTTTTTATTTTTAATATTATAAACAGCTACATGAGCTGTTTATATATATTGGAGATTAATCCTTTGTCCGTTGATTCGTTTGCAAATATTTTCTCCCATTCAGAGGGTTGTCTTTTTGTCTTGTTTATGGTTTCCTTTGCTGTGCAAAAGCTTTTAAGTTTCATTAGGTCCCATTTCTTTATTTTTGTTTTTATTTCCATTACTCTAGGAGGTGGATCAAAAAATATCCTGCTGTGATTTATGTCAAAGAGTGTTCTTCCTATGTTTTCCTCTAAGAGTTTTATAGTGCCTGGTCTTATATTTAGGTCTCTAATCTGGAGATGGAAAGAATTTGTAAGGGAAGGGTTTCCTTTGCGATGATGAAAATGTTCTGCAACTAGATAGACATGGTGGTTGCACAACACTGTGAATGCACTCAATGCTGCTGAACGGTTCATTTAATAGTTTAATTTTTTGTCCTGTGAATTTCACCTCAATTTAAAAAACAGAAACTGTTTTGGTTGCAGATGATGCGAACAGCATCCTGCACCTCTCTCCTGACATGGGTTCTCACTTCTAATATCTGGAAAAGCAGTAAGATAAAATATATTCTTTTAACAGAAAGCCATCATTTCTATGAGCCAGACAGAAACGTTCTAGAACCAAGGTTCTGTGCTGCCTCTTCATTTTTTCTCACCTTCAGGGAATTCCTTCAAACAAATCTGACCTCTACCAACTTTCCTGGAGGCAGCAGACTGTAGGAAAGACAAGCTCCCTCACAGAGTCCTATTACAGTACTACTCAATTTGTCACTGCGCTGTTTTAACAATACTTAATCCCATCATATCAAAGTAAATAAAATAACGTCTGACCTAATTGTCAAATAAAAACTGATTTTTCTTTTGGAAAGCGCCCAGTGTATTAACCGGAGAAGGCAGATGCCTCTCTGAAATGAAATGCATTAGTACTGAGAGCGATTCTCCAGCCGGAGTTCATTTCTCCCATCTCTGCGGCAGGCACAGAGGCAGCTCTGACAGACCGCTGGAGGGAGCGGCTGCCTCTGGCACTAGTGCTCAACCCTGGCGCAGGGGAGAACCACCTAGGGAGCTTTTAAAGCTTCCCCAGCCAGGCAACACCTCAGGCCAATTACATCAATCTCTGGGGTGGGAACCAGGCAGTGTTTTTTTAAAGCTCCCCAGATGCATCTGATGTGCAGGCAGGTCTGAAAAACAGCAGTCCTTGTGGTTTGACTTGGTAACTGATTTGCAGGGCAGCACAGACCTTCATGTGCCCGGAGGCCTCTCCCCACTGGCCTGTGGTCGAACATGAAATTCCAGTCCGAGGATTCTTTATCCTGAGCAGAACACTATCTGCAGAAAGCCCCTGCTGAAGTGTAAGTGCTACTGAGAAGAGTACAGCACTTGCCCATTTATACTAATGATCACGCAGTGCAGTGCTGTGGTTAAGTGCGCGGGCTCTAGAGCTAGACAGCCTGGGTAAGAATTCCAGCCACCACTCATTAGGTTGGGTAAGGTGATGAATGGGTCTGAGCCTCGGTTTCCTCATTTGAACAATCTGGGCAAAAGTTAGACCAACCTCATGAAGCGTCCTAAGAATTAGATGAGATCCCGCAGTATTGGTACTGTACGCATTAGGCAGTAGTGACAGTGGTGATGATATTAGACACTGTGCAGTCTAGAAGGCAGGATCCTCCTGGGATCCTGCAGACGATCAGGGAACAGGAAACAAACCCAAGGTGTTCCATGTGACTGGGATCCTTTAGATGTCCTGCAAATCATCATACATAGGTAGCCATGCTTTGCCTTAAAATCAGTAACTGGATCTAGACTACTTCAACCTCAGAACCCTGAGAGGAGTGACTCTCAACACTGGCTGGCATGTAAGAATTCTCTGCAGATCTTTAAAAAAAAAAAAAAGACCCAATGCTCATATCCCACACTTGAATAATCAAGTCTGAGAGTAGGCCCCGAGCACTGTACTTTCATTTTACGCTTTCCAAGTGATGAATGTGCCAGCAGAGTTAAAATCACTGTTTCAGAGTGAGCCTCAGAACCGAAGTGGACTTTAGGGAAAAGAGAATAGGAACACTGGAAACATTCACTCCACCGAGTTATTAATAATGCCACCTCCATAATCTTACACTCATATAAGTAATTTAATCATTTCATCTAGTTTTAAAACGGAAATAAGATGAGCAGGGTTATCACTAATATTTCACAAAGAAGAAACTTGAGGGTAAAACATACTGGACAATTCGCCCACGTTCACAGTGAAGAGCCGAGTTCAGGGCAGAATCGAAGAGAAGATCTCAGACTCTAAGTCCTCCACTGTCTCCCCCCACCCATGGAGGAATACTGACTTTCTTACAGCAGCCCAAGTCCCACTGAGTAGGTATTTTATACAGTTAAAGTGTCTTATAATCACACGTTAAAAAAGTGCAAACACCCATTGACAATGACATGCCAAGTTAAGCCACTAAGTAGTTTTGGAGTTAAGAATCAGATGGAAGTTTTGGTCACAATGTAGTCCTGACTTGAAGCAAGGCAATCTGGGCACAGACCCCCGGGAATGGATGAGAGGGGACCCCACAGCCTAACCTGGTGACTCACTGGATAAACTGCCTGCTCATTCCTACCTGTGTTTAGGCGACAAAGAGCAGGCCCACTGTCGGCCTTATTCACGGCTGTACCCCAGCACTGACATGACGTCATGGTTAGCAGGAACTCAAATCTCTGCTCTATGACTGAAAGCGAGGCTCTGGTTAGGGGTGGGAGGGGAGTCCTTTTGATAAAACAGAGAAACCAGTCAACAGATTTACTCAGGGCGTGAATTTTTTTCTAGAACTCATTTGGAGAAGATGCAAGATCAAGTTGGTCAACTTCCATCCCTCAAGGAGCACAGAAGCCACCAAATTTCTCCATACAGGACCAATCTGAGATCCAGCACAGAAAGGAGCATCAACAAACAATAGTGCTTCTCAGCACTGTTACAAGTAAGTGGACAGGCTGTGGGTTTCAAGGGAAAACATAACTGTGAAAAGGTAAGGAGGTGAGACCTGGAACTCAGATGCCGCCCAAGGCAGGAAGGATCACACACAGCAAAAGGACAGCAAGCTGTTTCCCCAACCTTGCCCAAGTCCAGCTACAAAGTGCTAGGACGGCAGGCTGAGAACCACAGTGCTAAGAGACTACAAAACCTTCTAGGCCAAAAATCATGTGTCCCTTATTGAAAATGGGGCTATTCATAGCTCAGTTCTTTAGTGAGGTTAGGAAGACACCTAAACGCTTCTCCAAAATGTCATAAGTGATCCTCTGTGGGGGTAAGGGTCCATTTCGAAGCTTCCCCTGCTAAAGCAACAGTTCTTGGAGGGAAAAGAAAGACAACACACTTCCCTAAGCTGACAGTTTCATTTCAGCACCATCACAAGAGCAGTTTCCCCAGTGGTGTGGTGCCTGGCAGGGTACTGCCACGTTGTAGGAACTATGAAGACACCTTACCCAGCTGCCCTTATAGCAGGAGGTGGGTCACATTTCATTCTTTTGCATGTGAAGAGTCTAGAGGACAAAGACTAGGCCTTTGACCACATCCTAGCAGAAGCTCCCACAATCCTCTGCACATCTATTGAAGTCTGAAGATCATGCTCATGTACCCAGATACCAACTGCATCCTGAACCCAGTGGTGGTGATTAGTCCCCCAAATCTGGGGGCCAAAGTCAAGGACATCCCCAGCAGCAAGTTGCTGGGCATCTTGCCTTCCCACTGACTGGGCTCCCGCTATGGGAGACACGTGAGTAGGAGGCTAAGATGCAGGTGTCAGGTACTAGCCTCAACCCCCATCACAGGCTGTTTCCTCATCTGTAGGGTGGAGAAATACCGCCCGTATTACAGTTGCTGTTAGGATTAAATGAAATGAAACATTGAGCACAGCATCTGTGACAGGAGTTGTTGTTACTGTGGCAGAAACTCGGGCCCTGGGATAGAGACACGGAAAACTCCCTGTAGGAGAGCACAGACACAACCAAATAATCCCAACAGAACCACATGCACAGAAAGTGTCATGGGAACACAGAAGCTCCAACTTCCTGAGTTAGTTACCTCCTCCCCTCCCCCCAGCACCAAGGCCAGCCTCCTGGTTTCCCTAAGTACTCATTCCCATTAAAGGCTTCCTGGACCAGTAATAACCTTCCTTTTTCCCCAGATGCTCTGCACTGGGAAGCTCCCTATAACTTACAGCCAGAGGGAATTATATGTAAATATTCTGTTTGTCCAGAGCCAAGAAGTAACTGAAAATCCATGTACAATTCTGGGCCAATGAGGTAGGTTCCTGAGGCCCCACCCAGAACTCTTCCAAACTTGTTCCATGTCCTTTCCTAAACGGGAGAACCAAGCTAGTCCAAATGCCAAGAAGAACTTTAACTTAATGCAGAGAGACTGGGATAGCAAAAAGCCACTCAGCATCCTTGGTGTAAAAAGGATAGAACAAAACCAGAGAAGTGAGCCTTATTCTATAACATATAAAGTGCACAGTTAAACAGCAACGTTATAATAAAACCCAACACTTCCTGTCATTTAAATGAAACAAAAGTCAAATATACCAAAAGGAAGGTCCATCAACCTATTTCCTGCACCGACCGTCACATCGTAGTTTATACATTTGCTATCTTATGTGCTTATAGCACTATGTCATCTCAACCCAGTCTTCCGAGGAGAGATTCAACGCTTTCTGATATCTGATTACATCATCAGTCACAATTACATCTTAATCCACATTCTATATCTGCCAATGCAGACCCAAGTCTCCATGTGGCTGGTAAAACAATTTATCTGTTTACTGCCCTGCAGATGCTAACAGAATAAGCAGTATGTCCTTAAGTGACAAATGGACAAGATGGGAGGCGCTTGGTGTTCGGAGGGCATCGCCGAGTCATGTTATCCACCCAGTTTATACCAGCAGCACATGTGGTTGATCGAAGCTACAGTGATACCAGAGACTTAGAAACAGCCATAAAGCAATGTGTTACTTTTGAAGGTTTGGAAAGACCACTGACGTTTCCCTATTTAAAAAGGGTATGTTGATGGCAAGCCGGTTTTGTAAGCCTGCAATGTTAAATCCATTTAACCTGCTACTAAAGAAGCTAGAAAAGATTTACTCAAAGCTAGTACATTTCATGCAGCTAAATATATGTCTGAATCTTCTCGAGAAGCTAAAGCTTTGCTGGAATTCCACTTCCAGCAACATGACTACCGCTCCTAGACTGTGGACTCTCCCTGTACAGGGCAAATTAGTATGTAAATTAAATACTCCATAATCATATTATTACAAATCTTTAAGTCATTTAAGACAGTTTTCCAGAGCACACCACCTTCATATTTCCACCTAAGCTCTTTGAAATACCGCGACTCTCCAAATCCATATACGATGCCGTCACTGGGCAGCTGTTTCCCTCCTTCCTGCAGGTATATACTCCTGAGCTCCACAGTCGAAGACTACCGTATTGTTTTTCCCAAAGAAACAGTCTTAGTAGTTTACACTCACCACAATGCTTATTAGCAAGTCACAGTCCTAGAAATATTCACCAAGGCAAAGTTAAGCTTGTTTGCTTCCATTTTTTAATTTAAACCCTGTTCCATTAATAGACCTCTCTCTAAGAAACCAAAATCAGCACTGACTGAAGCCATTTCAGGCTAAGCTGGCTTCTGCAGACAGAACTTCACTGAGCAAAAATAAATAACTGAGAAAGCACTGGGACGCTACTCTTTTCTGAAGAGAACTTCTGCTCTTGCTTTGTCTTTAAGAGATCATCTATCTTAGAACTTAAATGCCTTACACACTTGCATTTGGGACTCAAGCCAGCTCCCAACCTTCCTTACCCAGGATAAAGCATTCCGGCCTTCCCGTCACCAGTATTCAAACACTTCATCTTTGAGGCTATTCAGTAAATACTCTTCAACTGGGACATGTCCCACATAAGCTACAAGGCCCCCCCGACCAGAACACAGACTCTAGGCCATTCATTCATCCATCAGTATTTACTGAACACCTGCCACATGACAGGCACTGTGCAAGGTGCTGGGACCCGGAAAAAGAAGACATGTCCCTATCTTCAAGGATGTCAGACCACATTACGCAATCAGTCTACTGTAATGGTCAGAACTGCTTGGACAGCACAGACATTCACAGCATGTAGCTGGGGGCCCTAACCTAGTCTGGATCATCAGGAAAGGCTTTGTTGAAAGAGCAGGATTCAAGCTAAATCCTAGATGGCCAAGGAGTTGGCTAGACATATTGAGGAGGAAGGAGTGTTCTAGGCTGAGAGGTTATCTGTGTGACAAGCCTGGAATAGGAAGGAAGAGTGCTCACTGAAGGACGAAAGAAGGCCAGTCTGGGTGGGACACAGTGCAGGAGGAAAGGGCTCAAAATGACGCTGGGGAAAGAGGCAGAAGGTGCTGGGGAGCCACATTTTTTTTCATATTATCCATGGCCAATGCAAGGGTTTTACACATGAGGAGGTATCCCATTTGTTTATTTTTGCTTCTGTTTCCCTTGCCTAAATAGACATATCCAAAAAAATATTGCTGAGACCAACATCCAGGAACGTACTGCCTATGTTTTCTTCTAAAAGTTTTATGGTTTCAGGTCTTCAATTTATGTTTTTAAGCCATTTTGAATTATTTTTGTGCATGGTGTGACATCAAAATAAAAAGCTTTTGCATAGCAAAGAAAACTATCAACAAAACAAAAAGGCCATCCACTGAATAGGAGAAAATATTTGCACACAATATATCCGATAAGGGGTTAATATCCAAAATACACAAAGAACTCATACAACTCAACATCAAAAAAACAACCTAATTAAAAAACGGGCAGAGGATCTGAATAATCATTTGCCCAAGGAAGACATAGAGATGGCCAACACGCACATAAAACGATGCTCAACATCACTAATCATCAGGGAAATATGAATCAAAGCCACAAGGAGATATCAACTCACACCTGTCAGAATGGCCATCAACAAAATGACAACAAATAACAAACGCTGTCGAGGATGCAGAGAAAAGGAAACCCATGTGCAGTACAGGTGGGAATGTAAACTGGTGCAGCCACTGTGGAAAACAGTATGGAGATTCCTCAAAAAATTAAAAATAGAATTACCACATGATCCAGCAATTCTACTTCTGGGTATCTATCCAAAGAAAATGAAAACACGAATTCAAAAAGATATGTGCACCCCTATGTTCACTGCAGCATTATTTACACTTGCCAAGATATGGAAGCAACCTAAGTGCCCGTCAACAGATGAACAGATAAAGAAGATGTGGCACGTATATACACAATGGAATATCACTCGGCCACAAAAGGAATGAAATCTTGCCATTTGCAACAAGATGGATGGGCCCAAAGGATATTATGCTAAGTGAAATAAGTCAGAGAAAGACCAATACTGTATGATTTCACTTATATGTGGAATCTAAAAAACAAAGCAAATGAACAAACAAAACAGATATAGCATTATAGACACAAAGAACAGAGAGGAGGGGGTGGGGGAGGAAAGAAATAGGTGAGGGAGATTAAGAGATACAAACTTCCAGTTACAAAATAAATGAGTCACAGGTATGAAATACACAGTGTGGTGAATATAGTCAATAACTATGTAATATGTTTGTATGGTGACAGATGGTAACTACACTTATCATGGTGGTCATTTTGAAATGTATAGAAATATCAAATCACTGTGTTATGTAACAGGAACTAACCTAATGTTGTAGTTCAATCACACTTCAAAAACAAACTCATAGAAAAAGAGATCAGATTTGTGGTTATCAAAGGAGGGAGGTTGAGAGGAGGGGGAATTGGATGAAGGCAGTCAAAAGGAACAAACGTCCAGTCATAAGATAAATAAGTACTAGGGATACAATGTACGACGTAATATAACACCGCTGTAGGTTATATATGAAAGCTGTTAAGAGAGTAAAGCCTAAGAGTTTCGCCACAAGAAAAAAATTTTAATTTTTTCTGTGTCTTTAATTTTGTATCTATGCGATGATGGATGTTCACTAAACTTATAATCACCGCATGATGTATGTAAATCAAAGCATTATGCCACATACCTCAAACTTATACAACGCTGTACGTCAACTATATCTCAATAAAACTGGAAGAAAGAAAAGATTGGTACTTATAGACTGATAGATAAGGAAAAAGAATCCTCCATATGAGAGTGTAGTTAAATCTTCCAACGTGCCTTTCCCTTGGTCCTCACGTGAGCACACACGATGAACACGAAATCAACACCACCATTTATCCTGTCCCTCACCCCAAATAACCCATCCTTGAAATTCTACCCCTGTTCCTATTACTTCATTCACTCAGTATTTCCTCATTCCATACTGCTAAGCTGCCATTTCCACCATTCTCTTTTTTAGGGATACACTTATTCAGCTTTTGAATCTTCTTTATTCATTTATTATTCTATTTCATTCTCAACCATGCCACCCAGTCTTTTCCACTGTGTTTTGCCACGTGGAGCTTATTTGCAGTTTCAGAGAGTTGAGTGGAAAAGTGTGACACTAAGAATGAAGAGGGGATATTCAAGCTGGTATATCAGCAAACAGGTGCAATAATAGCATCTAAACTTCTGAGACCGCAGGAGAGAGGGAGAAATTGTTCCAGAACCGACAGACGCATACTGAGTAGCAACCATGAAACTGCTTGTGACTTTAGAGCTAGGAAGTTAAGTGGGTATCTGCTGTTTAAGTCATCATTAACCAAAGTCCTGACAATGATGCCTCTACTTTCCACCCTGGTTCTGAGAGGAATCACTGAGCAGCCACCATCAATAATGCATCCTGCCTATTTGGAACGGAATCATTCTTTGGAGAGTTCTATCCACTGTTAATATCAAACAAATCTACTGTGGGATAGCCATAGATTCTCTATGATGATCATGGCTAACTCATTTCCTCTATGTCGAAGGATTGCATTTTAGGGACCAGTTCGGATGTAGTTTTATGCTGAAATGTCACTTCTGGTCCAGCTGAAAAGTGAGTCTGCAGCTTGAAAGAATTGCTGACCTGACCCTGTGTTACTAACCAGAGAAAACTTAGGAGAGTTTTAGAAAAGGGAGCGAAGGACAGATGCGGTTGGTGTGAAATGCCCCATTTATATGCTCTATTCTTAAGGATTACGGGTGGGAAAGGTTCATCTCAAGTATAAACTGAGAGAATGTGGGTCATCTTCTCAATCTAAAACTCCTCCCTGCCCCCGAATAGGTATCATCATGAAAAACCATTTGTGGAGAAGGTATGAAATGAATGAGGGGACCAATGGTGAGGGGACCAGTGGTACTTCCTGTTCAATCTGTACATGGGAAATTCATTGTTGGGGCTAATTGTGCATGTAGAAGTGGAAGCCTTTGCCTGCTGCCACTTCAACTCACCTGAGCAGCATTAATATACCATCAGGTGAGGCGCCTTGGCCCGCGAGCACCATGCGTCCTCCCCTAGGTTATTTCTGTCCTTCTCTCCCTCTCTCTCTCTCTCTCTCTCCCACACACACACACACACACACACACACTCCCGTGTGCTCGCACACACGTGCACACACACACACACAGCCTCACACCAGTCTATACATTGGAGGAGAGAACACCTCCTTCACATTCCCCCCCCCTCCATCCAGACACGCCGAGCAGCTGCACGGTGGGAGCACCCGGATCGTCTGGAAATGTGACTCCTAAAGCGCTTTTTCGCCTGTATTCAGCTCCTCTGTGTTTGCCGCCTGGTCTCTTGGTGCTCCAGCCAGACGTCAAGGCTGTGCCACTGAGGTGGGAGAGCCAACTTCAGGACACTGGTCCACAAGAGACCTCCCAGCTCCACGTAATATCAAACGGCGAACATCTCCCAGAGATCTCCATCTCAATGCCAAGACCCAGCTCCACTCAATGACCAGCAAACTACAGTGCTGGACACCCTATGCCAAACAACTAGCAAGACAGGAACACAACCCCATCCATTAACAGAGAGGCTGCCTAAAATCATAATAAGGCCACAGACACCCAAAAAAACACCACCAGACGTGCACCTGACCACCAGAAAGACAAGATCCAGCCTCATCCACCGGAACACAGGCACTAGACCCCTCCACCAGGAACCCTACACAACTCAATGAACCAACCTTAGCCAGTAGGGACAGACACCAAAAACAAAGGTAACTACGAACCTGCAGCCTGCGAAAAGAAGACCCCAAACACAGTAAAATAAGCAAAATGAAAAGACAAAAAAACACACAGCAGATGCAGGAGCAAGATAAAAACCCACCAGACTTAACAAATGAAGAGGAAATAGACAGTCTACCTGAAAAACAATTGAGATAATGGTAGTAAAGATGATCCAGAATCATGGAAATAGAATAGAGAAAATGCAAGAAACATTTAACAAGAAACTAGAAGAACTAAAGATGAAACAAGCAACAATGAACAACACAGTAAATGAATTTAAAAATACTCTAGAAGGGATCAATAGCAGAATAACTGAGGCAGAAGAACAGATAAGTGACCTGGAAGATAAAATAGTGGAAATAACTACTGCAGAGCAGAATAAAGAAAAAAGAATGAAAAGAACTGAGGACAGTCTCAGAGACCTCTGGGACAACATTAAATGCACCAACATTCGAATTATAGGGCTTCCAGAAGAAGAAGAGAAAGAGAAAGGGACTGAGAAAATATTTGAAGAGATTATAGTTGAAAACTTCCCTAATATGGGAAAGGAAATAGTTAATAAAGTCCAGGAAGCACAGAGAGTCCCATACAGGATAAATCCAAGGAGAAACACTCCAAGACAAGTATTAATCAAACTACCAAAAATAAAATACAAAGAAAACATATTAAAAGCAGCAAGGGAAAAACAACAAATAACACACAAGGGAATCCCCATAAAGTTAACAGCTGATCTTTCAGCAGAAACTCTGCAAGCCAAAAGGGAGTGGTAGGACATATTTAAAGTGATGAAGAAGAAAAACCTACAACCAAGATTACTCTACCCAGCAAGGATCTCATTCAGAGTTGATGGAGAAATTAAAACCTTTACAGACAAGCAAAAGCTGAAAGAGTTCAGCACCACCAAACGAGCTTCACAACAAATGCTAAAGGAACTTCTCTAGGCAAGAAACACAACAGAAGGAAAAGACCTACAATAACAAACCCAAAACAATTAAGAAAATGGGACTAGGAACATACATATCGATAATTACCTTAAATGTAAATGGACTAAATGCTCCAACCAAAAGACACAGACTGGCTGAATGGATACAAAAACAAGACTCATATATATGCAGTCTACAAGAGACCCACTTCAGATCTAGAGACACATAGAGACTGAAAGTAAGGGGATGGAAAAAGATATTCCATGCAAATGGAAACCAAAAGAAAGCTGGAGTAGCAATTCTCATATTAGACAAAATAGAGTTTAAAATGAAGACTATTAGAAGAGACAAAGAAGGACACTACATAATGATCAAGGGATCCATCCAAGAAGAAGATATAACAATTATAAATATATATGCACCCAACAAAGGAGCACCTCAATACATAAGGCAAATACTAACAGCCATAAAAGGGGAAATTGACAGTAACACAATCATAGTAGGGGACTTTAACACCCCACTTTCACCAAAGGACAGATCATCCAAAATGAAAATAAATAAGGAAACACAAGCTTTAAATGATATATTGAACAAGATGGACTTAATTGATACTTACAGGAAATTCCATCCAAAAACAACAGAATACACATTTTTCTCAAGTGCTCATGAAACATTCTCCAGGATAGACCACATCTTGGGTCACAAATCTAGCCTTGGTAAATTTAAGAAAATTGAAATCGTATCAAGTATCTTTTCCGACCACAACACTATGAGACTAGATATCAATTACAGGAAAAGATCTGTAAAAAAAACAAACACATGGAGGCTAAACAATACACTACTTAATAACGAAGTGATCACTGAAGAAATCAAAGAGGAGATCAAAAAATACCTAGAAACAGATGACAATGGAGACACGACGACCCAAAACCTATGGGATGCAGCAAAAGCAGTTCTAAGAGCGAAGTTTATAGCAATACAATCCTACCTTAAGAAACAGGAAACATTCCAAATAAACTACCTAAACTTGCACCTAAAGCAATTAGAGAAAGAAGAACAAAAATTCCCAAAGTTACCAGAAGAAATCATAAACGTCAGATCAGAAATAAATGAAAAAGAAATGAAGGAAACGATAGCAAAGATCAATAAAACTAAAAGTTGGTTCTTTGAGAAGATAAACAAAATTGATAAACCATTAGCCAGACTCATCAAGAAGAAAAGGGAGAAGACTCAAATCAATAGAATTAGAAATGAAAAAGAAGAAGTAACAACTGACACTGCAGAAATACAAAAGATCATGAGAGATTACTACAAGCAACTCTATGCCAATAAAATGGACAACCTGGAAGAAATGGACAAATTCGTAGAAATGAACAACCTGCCAAGACTGAACTAGGAAGAAATAGAAAATATGAAAAGAAAAATCACAAGCAGTGAAATTGAAACTGTGATTAAAAATCTTCCAACAACAAAAGCCCAGGACCAGATGGCTTCACAGGCGAATTCCATCAGACATTTAAAGAAGAGCTAACACCTATCCTCCTCAAACTCTTCCAAAATACAGCAGAGGGAGGAACACTCCCAAACTCATTCTACGAGGCCACCATCACCCTGATACCAAAACCAGACAAAGATGTCACAAAGAAAGAAAACTACAGGCCAATATCACTGATGAACATAGATGCAAAAATCCTCAACAAAATACTAGCAAACAGAATCCAACAGCACATTAAAAGGATCATACACCATGATCAAGTGAGGTTTATTCCAGGAATGCAAGGATTTTTCAATATATACAAATCAATCAACCTGATACACCATATTAACAGACTGAAGGAGAAAAACCATATGATCACCTCAATAGATGCAGAGAAAGCTTTCAACAAAATTCAACACCAATTTATAATAAAAAACCCTCCAGAAAGTAGGCATAGAGGGAACTTTCCTCAACAGAATAAAGGCCATATATGACAAACCCACAGCCAACATCGTCCTTAATGGTGAAAAACTGAAACCATTTCCACTAAGATCAGGAACAAGACAAGGCTTCCCACTCTCACCACTATTATTCAACATAGTTTTGGAAGTTTTAGCCACAGCAATCAGAGAAGAAAAAGAAATAAAAGGAATCCAAATCGGAAAAGAAGTAAACCTGTCACTCTTTGCAGATGACATGATACTATACGTAGAGAATCCTAAAGATGCTACCAGAAAACTACTAGAGCTAATCAATGAATTTGGTAAAGTAGCAGGATACAAAATTAATGCACAGAAATCTCTGGCATTCCCATACACTAATGATGAAAAATCTAAACTGAAATCAAGAAAACACTCCCATTTACCACTGCAACAAAAAGAATAAAATATATAGGAATAAACCTACCTAAGGAGACAAAAGACCTGTATGCAGAAAATTATAGACACTGATGAAAGAAATTAAAGATGATACAAATAGATGGAGAGATATACCATGTTCTTGGATTGGAAGAATCAACATGGTGAAAATGACTCTACTACCCAAAGCAATCTACAGATTCAATGCAATCCCTATCAAACTACCAATGGCATTTTTCACAGAAGTAGAACAAAAAATTTCACAATTTGTATGGAAACACAAAAGACCCCAAACAGCCAAAGCAATCTTGAGAACGAAAAATGGAGCTGGAGGAATCAGGCTCCCTGACTTCAGACTATACTACAAAGCTACAGTAATCAAGACAGTATGGTAATGGCACAAAAACAGAAATATAGATCAATGGAACAGGATAGAAAGCCCAGAGATAAACCCACACACATATGGTCACCTTATCTTTGATAAAGGAGGCAGGAATGTACAGTGGAGAAAGGATAGCCTCTTCAGTAAGTTGTGTTGGGTAAACTGGACAGTCACATGTAAAAGTATGAGATTAGATCACTCCCTAACACCACACACAAAAATAAACTCAAAATGGATTAAAGACCTAAATGTAACGCCAGACACTATCAAACTCTTAGAGGAAAACATAGGCAGAACATCCATGACATAAATCACAGCAAGATCCTTTTTGACCCACCTCCTAGAGAAATGTAAATAAAAACAAAAATAAACAAATGGGACCTAATGAAACAGCAAAGCTTTTGCACAGCAAAGGAAACCATAAACAAGACCAAGAGACAACCCTCAGAATGGGAGAAAATATTTGCAAATGAAGCAACTGACAAAGGATTAATCTCCAAACTTTACAAGCAGCTCATGCAGCTCAATAACAAAAAAACAAACAACCCAATCCAAAAAGGGGCAGAAGACCTAAACAGACATTTCTCCAAAGAAGATATACAGATTGCCAACAAACACATGAAAGAATGCTCAACATCATTAATCATTAGAGAAATGCAAATCGAAACTGCAATGGGATATCATCTCACACCAGTCAGAATGGCCATCATCAAAAAATCTAGAAACAGTAATTTTGGAGAGGGTGTGGAGAAAAGGGAACACTCTTGCACTGCTGGTGGGAATGTGAATTGGTACAGCCACTATGGAGAACAGTATGGAGGTTCCTTAAAAAACCAAAAATAGAACTACCATATGGCCCAGCAATCCCACTACTGGGCATATACCCTGAGAAAATCATAATTCAAAGACAGTCATGTACCAAAATGTTCATTGCAGCTCTATTTACAATAGCCAGGACATGGAAGCAACCTAAGTGTCCATCATCGGATGAATGGGTAAAGAAGATGTGGCACATATATACAATGGATTATTACTCAGCCATAAAAAGAAACGAAATTGAGCTATTTGTAATGAGGTGGATAGACCTAGAGTCTGTCATACAGAGTGAAATAAGTCAGAAAGAGAAAGACAAATACCGTATGCTAACATATATATATGGAATTTAAGAAAAAAAAATGTCATGAAGAACCTAGGGGTAAGTTAGGAATAAAGACACAGTCCTCATAGAGAATGGACTTGAGGATATGGGGAGGGGGAAGGGTAAGCTGTGACAAAGTGAGAGAGTGGCACGGGCATATATACACTACCAAACGTAAAATAGATAGCTAGTGGGAAGCAGCCACATAGCACAGGGAGATCAGCTCGGTGCTTTGTGACCGTCTGGAGGGGTGGGATAGGTAGGGTGGGAGGGAGGGAGATGCAAGAGGGAAGAGATATGGGAACATATGTATATGTATAACTGATTCACTTTGTTATAAAGCAGAAACTAACACACCATTGTAAAGCAATTATACTCCATTATATATATATATGCCATCAGGTGAGTGGTGCTGCTTGGAAAGGCTGTTGTTGAGGGTCTGCGTTATTGTTGCTACTATTAATAACACAGTGACCCATAGGGGAAGGTGACAAAGAAGTACTCCAGTCTTGCTGGTACTTTGTGCCTTACCAAGTATACCATAAGCGTGTTCTAGAAAAGTTATGTGTACAACATTTTAAAATTGCGAACATTTTAAATCTAGAGTTGCCTAGAAACTCTGGGACAACATGAGTAAGTCCCATTCTTCAACAAAATTCTCATTTGCATACAAGTGTCTTCCATAATAGAAAACTAATAAGCTTTTGGCAAATGCATTTAGTGGATTAATGGTTGGTATTGAAACAGGTGTGCAAACTCTATTTTCACAGGTGTACTTCCCAGGTCTTAAAACAGGTACACATGCAAGATGTTCAATCATCCAGGTTCCAGGCAAAGCCCGAGTCACACCATATTCTTTCCAGTACCATATAGGTGTTAAAATAGGGATGCATCCCAGGTCTACAGCTCTAGCCTTTCCCAGTGGCCCCGACCACGTCCCTGGTTCCAGGGCCTTCTTGGAGACCCAGCACAGCACAGATGAGGGCCCGAGGAAACATAAGAAACAGAACAACCAAAACTCCAACAAAGGTAACTGATGCAAGCAGTCCCCACCTTAAATGAGCTGAAAATGTCCAAAAGGAGAGAAAAGGAAAGAAAAGCAATCACCCTGGTTCTGGAGTCAGGCTGAGTCACAGTTATTCTTTCCAAGACAGCCAAGAACCCAGAGCTGGAAATGTCCAGCAAGAGGCACTTGTGTCTGTGGCGGACGACGTGCTGGTCTGGTGGCAGGGTACGAAGGGGCACGGACCTCCCTCAGCAACCAAACAGCAGAACTGTCTTGGACAAATCATTCAAAGCTCCAAGCTTGGTTTTCTCAATAAGTAGGCTGAACTAAAAAGCACTAAACACTATGCTGCGTTTATCGTTCCACCACCTTCCTGCTTCCGAGTAAGAGGGCTGCCTATGGCAAAAATCAGCCTCCATTACATCCAGGTGAAGATCATGGTTTGTGGTTCAACAGAAGGGCCTCCCTCTGATCACAGAGATTATAGGGGCCCATGAGTTCAGTGCTTTGTTTTCAGGTAAATAAAGTTCTCTCCTTATTTAGCAAAGGAGGCAAACAAGGCCCCCAGAAAAATCAGTGTCTAGCCCAAGAGCACACTGCTCTCTAGAGTTAAAAGTGTCCTGGGAACCAATAGGGAACAAGTGAAACACGAAAAGTTCCCTGGTAAAAACTAATCATGAGATGTTTAAAATAGACCACTTATTGGCCCTTCCTCCCCTGCTGTATCCACCATCTGCCTGCGTTTAACACATCACCTTCATATTTTGGTTGACGCTTAGTTCTAGAGTCTGTTTTACGGCTGACAGAAGGATGAAGAACTGCATCATGTTATGACAGAGTTCCACCATTCACAGCTGAGATGTTAATCACCAAAATGCAAGCAAATGTCTCCCTGCCAAATGCCAACATCCCATCGCACATTCAAGGGCTTCATGAGCTTAACGAAGCCCAGCCTCATTTCTGCTAGCCCCCAGCTGGACAAGGCATCCGTGATCTCCTCCCTCTCCATTTGTGTCTTGTGTAATCTCATCCCCACTGCCCTCGCTCCTAAGCATGTAAAGAGAGAAAACAACTGTTCATTTAGAAAGTGTACTGCTGTTTTCAAAGGGCTTTCACAAATGTGAAGTCTTAGAATTCCACGAGATAGAGGCACAGGTGGTCTCAGACACATTTTACAGATGAAGGACACTGAGATCCAGGGATGTTAAGGGACTTGGCCAACTCAGGCCCCTAGAAAAGAACGGACCCAGCAACAGAGCTGACTCTCCAGCCAGGGCTCCTTCCACCCCTCCAAGCCATACCCAATATTCAGAGCTTAATTAAGGAATCCCAGTCAAGACTTGTTAGCTCAACCCCATTTGTTCAGGCACCTAGAACATGCCAGACACTGTCGACAGCTCCCTTGAATTCAGCACGTCCTCTCAATTCCTGCTCTGCTGCCTTAGTTCAGGACTTCGACTTTTATGTGAAATACTACAATCTACTTCTAATTGGTCTGCCTGACTCCAATCTCCCAACTCCAGCTGGTTTTCTAGGCTGCTTGCTTCTGGAGCAGCAGTTCTCAAGAGGGGTTAGGGGGTAAACTTGTCCCAAGGAGACATCTGGCAACGCCTTGAGACATTTTTGGTGGTCCCTCTGGGGTGGGGGGGAGAGGGTGCTGTTAGCTTCTAGTAGGTAGAGGCCAGGGATGTTACTACACTGCCCAGGACTGCACCCCCCAGCGAAAGTGATGTAGCCGGAAACAACAACAGTGCCAAGGTTGAGAACATTTGTTCTACAGTTATCATCCTTAAAAAATATACCCACCCCCCTCATGAAGTCATCCCCCTGCTTTAAATGTCCATGCTCTTTACAGGATAAAGTTCATATTCAGATGGTTCGCAATCTGGCCCAAACAACCCTTCCCGCCACGCCCCGACCCTCCCCCGCACCTTTCCCTCATTCCAGCCTCACTAACCTTGTGTTTCCAAATACCTCGTGAGTTTCCCTGCTCTGTTTTTTCCTCTGCCTCAAACGTCTTCCTCCCCTCCTCCACCTTCCCCACTGCTATTCACCTTTAAGGTCCAGCTTAAATCTTACCCTCCTTGTTGAGTCTTTTTGCTCCTGCTGACCCAAGTGGTCCCTCTCTGTGTTTTCACTATAACAGCCTTTAACTGTACTACATTCACTGGTATAGATGTTTCCCTTCCCGCTGGCGTAGGAATAAAATGTCATTTATCTTCCATGCCATACACATAGGATAGTGCCTGGAAACTATTTCAGTACGTGCTGGATGAATGGATGAACCCTAGCACTGTATATTCTGCTGATTATATGCTGATTCTCATAGCAAGAAATTAGAGCTTCTCTCCTGCCAGGAACACTACCTATAGTCCTATCTAAATAACTTATCAGCTCAGGGCCGTCACCCAGCTTGAGAATATCTGGGCATGTGGAAGAGCAGCTCTGTCTTCGAACTCCAGTGCTGAGGTCTGACGACGCTGCACTTCTCTCTGCAGAGTTAGCACGACCGGAGCTCCTGTAACTTCTTAAGTCTTATCTGTCAGAACTGGTTCTGTGGGAATTTCTGGCCCCTGCAGATCAGAAAGCTCTGATGCAACGTGTGTGTAAGTCCCAGACCCCTGCCCTGTCTGTTAACAAGGGACAAATCAACACCTGACCTCCAGAACGCACTGCATCACACAGGCTATCAATCCATCTTCCATAACGAGGAATAAGCAACCCCCACAAGGCTTGGCCTGAAGGGAAACAGAAGTAACTAGAAGTCCTCAAGGTCTCCTTGGAACCCCTCAAAACCTCTCCATGGGCTTCAGAAAACACTGATGTCAGCCCTGCAGGAGCAGATGCTACGAAGGAAAGGCAGGCTGTGACTGCCGGGGGAAAATACAGCAACCACACGCTTGTAGCTTATATAACCAAAACCCATTATAAAAGAAAAAAGGTTAAACAGTGCTTAGCATTTGCCTCTGCCCTGTGTGGAAAGAGGAAAGAGGCCACAGTCCAGCAATGCTCTTACGAGCTTCAGGGATTCAGTCCAAAGTCTGTGGAGCATTGTAAGCTGGTGGGAGAGCAGCACAGCCTACGTAGGTGCCAACAGTAGACAGTGAGTGGTCTGGTGCTCAGGGAGTAGGGTCTGAAAGAAGGTTGGAAATGGGAGTTGGTAGTCTGAATGCTGGTTCCAGCCCTGTCACTAACTGCTGTGTGACCCGGGACGAGCCACGTCCTTCCCAAGGAAGGCCCGCTTCCTCTTCATTTTCCTTATTTGTAAGAACTGCCTGTCTGACTGTACAAGGGCGTGAAAGGAGAAAAACTCCAGATATTAAACCCCTCACGTGGGCAGAAGATGACACTGCCAGGCACACCATGGGAAGGAAGTCTTCTAAGGCATGTTTTTGCCCTTGGAGAGCTAACAGCACAGTTAAGCAGACAAAGCATAAAAAAGGCAACATTCACCATCAATTAAAGGTAAGTGGCAAGACGCAGAGTTACTGGAAAATCAACACAGAATTAAACGAGTGAGTGGGACCAGCCCTCAGAAGTGCTGAAACAGGAGCGCTCTCTTGCTGGAGTCCCTGAAGACAACCTGACCCGCATGACCAGAAGCAGATGTGGGACAGGGCTGACCGTCCAGGCAAGAAAGTGCAAGCCCATTGGCTGGGTTCAAGGCCAGGGACTTGTGGGCAGGTGTGATGGGAGGGAAGTTCAAAAGGCAGGTCAGAGTCGTGTCATAGTAGAGACTTAATTCCTAGCCAAGGGATTCTCACCTGATCCTTTCCCCAGAAGCAGCCAGAGTGAGTGTATGAGTAGTTGGGTGGTGAGTGCCAAAGTACATTTGCAGCTACCAGGCGTTATACAAATGCTAACTGTCATCACTGCTATTCTTGGCACCCGCCACTGAGCCCGGCACTGTGTAGAGGGTATCCAGATGGCAGAAGAAAAACATTAAAAGATAGACCAGTGAATAACTTATATCAATTTAATCACTTAACAATACTTTGCACCCAGAGGGAACGGGCAAGATAAAAGCCAAGAACCTCTGGAAGCCAAGTAACCACATCAAACCAAGGTGCGTTCAGAATGAAGTCTCCCGCTTCGTGAATGCGCTCTTAGAAGGCAGTTTCCAAAACAACTTAGCTTTGCGGACCACATTCCTGGTCTTTCTCCTTCCCTGGCCTCTTCACTGTTTAGTTCACTGACTTCTCTCCTCCGCCCACCTGTAAATGACGCAGGGCCCCGGCTTCTTCCTTGGCTCTCCCTTTACACACACACCCACACACACAACACATGCAGCCCCTGATGTGATCTTGTGGCTGTATCCCTCATATAAGTAACAGTCCACTGAGATCTAGATCCACATGTCCAACTTATTAACGTCTTTGTTTTGGTATCTAATACGTACATTAAACGTTTAAAAGACCAAACTGAACTCTAGAATCCTACCCTGCCCACCACCTGTTTCTTTCCTAGCGTTTCCCATCTCAGAAAATGATGCCTCCGTCCACTTGATTGCTAAGCTGAAAGCCTAGATGTCCCGGCTTCCTTTCTTTCCCTCACATCCACATCCAACCCATCAGCAAGTCCATTAGCTCTGCCTCCAAAAGATACCCTGGATCTGACACTTCCCATCTCACCCCGCCCCTTCCCTTCTCTCCTGGACTGTGCCTGCCCCCTCTTACCTGGTCTCCTCTGCTTCTACCCTCAACACTAACCAATCACTCGCTGAACAGCAGGCAGAGTGCTTCTTTGACAAAGTACATGAGATGCCACTCCCCGCTTAAAGTCTTCCATCACATTAAGAATAAAGTCTGAGTTCTTCATCGAGGCTGTCAAACCCTGCATGTCCTCTCCACAGGCCCATCCCGTTCCATCCCCAGCATACTACAATCCAGCCTCCTTTACCTTCCTCGGGGCCTTTGAATTTGCCACCCTGCAGCCCCTTCCACCACACGGCTCTGCCTCGTCATAACTCTCAGCTTAAATATCACCTTTCTAGAGAGACTCTGCTGAACAATTAACTTAAAAACAGGCACTTTCTACCATACCCCTTATTGTATTTTCTTCATTGTATTTATCTGAAATGATATTGTTCATCTGTTGCCTGTGTCAGGCTCATAAACATAACAGTGAACAAAACAGATAGCTCTCTAACCTCCTGGAGCTTACATCTCCAGTGCCAATTGTGCCTGATATACGGCAGGTGCTTAGAAACTTGCAGAGGAACCAAATCTGAGCTACAAACCATGTGTACTACAGGTGCTCTGACTCTGGAAGAAATAGGAGCACTCCCGTTGACCTTGCCCCAGTGCTAAGGCTCAGACTGGAAAGGGTGCTCTGGAGTCCATGGGTCTGGGGAGATAGGAAAAATACAGGATAGAGAAGCAGGAAGATCTCTCAGGTACAGGCCAGGACACTGAGGAATCCAAGTTCTAAGCATCTCCTGGATGGTGAAGAGCTGGGTGAGGGAGGCTGATACAGAGGAGCAGTATCACTGATCCACCGCTGGCGTGGACCAGTCTATCATCTCCCTTCTCCATAGCTGCAAGAAGAAAAGGGACCGACTGTTCTGATCACCACCACGAGTCAGTCATCTCCCCAGGTAATGTTTTACCCATTGCCATTTAATCCTCATAACTCTTCCAGTGAAGCACTATACCCCTCGTATCTGTAAATGCTGGGGGCTGCAGCCCACTGAAGGTGCATCTCTCTCTGCCCAAGGCCATGCAGCAAAGGCAGAGCAAGCCTGGATCCCAGGATGTCTGAGGGCCTTCCCTTGCCATACACACTGCACTATGGTTCCCCAAGACAGACCAAGAGCTCTAGGCTTTTGGATTCAAGGAGACAAGTGCCAAAAGGGGAGTGAGGAACACAGGACAGGAAGCCCTAGTTCTCTCTAAACAAGCTGTGACACTCAATTCAGATTGAGGAGGCAAGCTTGCTTCCATAAAACGAGCATGGAGCCAGAAACCTGGGCCAATGACTTCTGGCTCCCAGCTCTCTTTCCTGCCACCACCACCCCGTTTTTCAAGATAAATATCGGTGGCAAAGTGAGGCTCTACCAGGAAAGGTACATCAGGCCGGGGCAGGCCACACTGCAGAACGATCAGAAGGGCTGGACTTTGGCTCAGCAAGTCCGTCTGCAAACTGCACTGTGAATCCAAGGATACCTCCAGGATAACCTCTGTTAACCCTCCCACTGACGCCTCCTGGATGAGCTCATGATTTGAAAAATCATATCAAATAAAGCCACAGCTGTGAGGGCAACCAGAAGGAAGGGCGGGCAGGATGTTTTCTTTAATTGCCGAAGATGCTTCACCCAGAGGCCAAGCTCATCCACTGCCTAAAGGAAAGCACTCGGGGTGAAGTCAAGACCCGCCTCTGGCTGTGGGAACTGAATGGAAGAGAAGCCCAATTACCAGCTTATGCACTCGAGGAGGCAGCAGATGGACATACCGTGTTCCCTCCCAACACCCTGAGAGTGAGGGCACTAGGAATCAGAGAGGTATGACTTGCCTCAGTAGGATGGAGGCAAAAAGAAGGAGGGGAAGAAGTGGAAGGAGGGGAGAAAAGGGAAAAGGACTAAAAAGGAAATCAGAAGAAAAGTATATTAATTCCTAGCAGTGGTGTGCCAGCTAACTGCCACCGCCTCCTTTCCATTCGGAATTGGTACACATGGGTCAAGATTACAATAAGCTAGTTCAGGGATCCGCTTACTTGGATGTTAATAGCCTTCTGCGCTAAGGAAATGAAAAAAGCAAGGGTACCAATGACCCAACCCAGCATACTCTGGTTCTAAGGCACATTTATGTCTATATGATTGCAGTTTTCCCCAAAATCTTTCATTAAAATTCACATTCTAGGAAAAGGTGCCACACTTAGCCCGCGGCTTCTTTTCCTCCGCAGGATGCTGCCACATACCCCCAGGTATGAGGTGGTGGGGGTAACAGAATCCCCTTGGACCAAGCACTGCCTTCCTCCACCTAAAAGCTAGACGCTCTGCCTAGTAAAAGTCCTCCTAACGTCCCCCCTCTGGGTGTGGCCCTCTCTGTAGCCCTGGGATACAGAAACTCATTCACTTTTAAATACCTGCCGGCCTCACTGGCACTGGAGACCACGAATGGATGATCACACGAAGGACTGCCGCCTTGTCTATACAGCCACTTGCTGTTCCCTCAGGTCTCTGGAGACGCCAGACCTCAAGGGAGCTGGCTTCAAGAGAAGGCGTGGGACAGATGTGAATCTCGGTATCGGTGGAATCAGACTAAGTTTGGGGCAAAGCATTCGTTACTTCACCCCTGGGCAATGGTCCAGCTGGGGAGTCTCCAAAGGCACGCCTGCCCTTGATCCTGCCTGTGAGAGTCTACACTAGGGCAGACAGTACCATGCGGTGTCTCAGCAAGCCCCTGGGAACAGCCTGACACTACGGTGGTCTGGTGCTGTGACAAGGTCAACCAGGCTAACTACCCACAGTTAACTGCCTACTTACTATAGACTGAATGCTTGTCCCCCTGCCCCAGATTCACATCAAGTCCTAAGGCCAATACGATGGTATAGGAGGTGGGGCCTTTGGGAGATTATTAGGTCATGAGAGTAGAGCCCTCATGAATGGGATTAGTGCTCTTGTAAGAGACCCCAGAGCACCACCCGGCCCTTCCACCATGTGAGGCCTCAGCAAGAAGACTGTCAACCAGAAAGCAGTCCCTCACTAGACACTAGAATCTGCTGGTGCCTTGATCTGGGACCCCCAGCCTCCAGAACTGTGACAATTAAATATGTGTTATTTAAGCCCCCGCCTCAACCCCCCAGTCTATAGTATTCTGTCACAGCATCCCCAAAGGTCCAAGACACTGCCCTTCCTCACAGGCTCTGCATCTAGGCTCAAGGAGGAAACCTGTGAAGAAGCGGAGAGGACTTAATGCCCTCACCTCTCAGGGAACCATCAAAGCATCCACCTTCATCCCAGCAAGCCTGCCAGAGAGCCTCTCCTAACTTCCACCTGTCCTTTCAAAGTTCTCAATGCACATGTTACTCCAAAGTGGACATTTTCATAAGTTATATGGGGGGAAGCTAATGATGACGTGCCCCACAGCCTCCCCCAAGAGTCAGGCCACTTATAGGCCACCCACCTTCAGTGGAAGTCTCCTGAAGTATTAGTGTTAGAATAAGACAATGGGATCAAAATCCTCACTGGAATTGTGCTAAACAGCACCACTTATGGAACACTGCCAAGTACAAACCACTGTGCAAAACACTAGGATGAACCAAGTCCCCATGTTGAGAACACTTCACAACAGGCACAGGGTCAAAGTCAATGTGATGAGGTGTCCATGTAGCAGGGAGAAGGTATCTCAGGGGTCTTTGATCATGAATCACTTGTCTGCCCATCCTAGTCTGTCCAAGGGCCTACATTTCAAGTTGGTGTTTCTTTAAAACACTGAATTTGATTATTAAACTGAAAAATGATCAGGAGGCGGCAGCTAAGAAAAATATTTTCACGCAACCAGTGGCAAGCTAAACTTGGAAGAAAATTATGAGTCACTTGACACTCAAACATGCCTTCCAAGAAAGCACCACTCTATGCTCTCAAGTGGCTTTGCCAGCATCCCCTTCCTCCTACTTCACCTTTCAACAGGCCGACAAAGCCTGCATTTAGGTCAACCTCTCCAGTGGTTCCCTCCACTGGGCCAGCCGCCCCTGGGATAAATTATCCTAATCCAAACTCACCAGGGGATTGGATGGCAGTCCTGGGCAGAGATGACCTATTCCCAGAGCCTAAGGGACCCTCCAGCCCATTCTCCCAAATGGGAATATCCTCAACTCTTAGGAAAACAAACACTTGCTATTTTTAAATAACTTTATAACAGCAACAAAAGCTGACTGATGGCTCGGGATGCTGCCAACTGAGTCATACACTCTACACACAGGTGATTCATCCACCAGTTATTGTACAGGTGGTGGGAAAGGGGAAAAAACCACGAGAGGAAAACAGCCCCATTGTGAAGGTGTACAATCCCCGCACTGTAATAAAATAAAATAGCTCTCTCCAAAACAATGCGTTACCATGCTCTGGGGCTGGCTTGGGGTTTTTGTTTTAGGTTTGTTCTTGATCAAAGTACATAAATCACATGTCCTGGGATATAAAGACCCGAATGGGGAAAAAAGTCTTATTTCTGGGCAATTTTTTTCAGTGCAAGTAACATCTACTATTACGATTCACACTTGCAAGCTTCTTTATCTTCCCCTCTGTTGTGTAAGCTTTGTTAGAAAATAAAATCCGGAATCTAGAAATTCACAACTGTATAGAAGCAACTGTGGAAGGAAGAAGGGTTTAAGGCTAGTCTAATGGCCCTTCTTGCCCTGTTATCTCTTATTTCACATTTCCCAAATTCTTGGTTACAGAATTGAAATCACCCAATTATTTTTTTTAACATCTTTATTGAAGTATAATTGCTTTACAATGGTGTGTTAGTTTCTGCTGTATAACAAAATGAATCAGCTATACATATACATACATCCCCATATCTCCTCCCTCTTGCGCCTCCCTCCCACCCTCCCTGTCCCACCCCTCTAGGTGGACACAAAGCACCGAGCAGATCTCCCTGTGCTATGTAGCTGTTTCCCACTAGCTATCTATTTTACATTTGGTAGTGTATGTATGTCCATGCCAGTCTCTCACTTTGAAATCACCCAATTATTGAAGTTTATTGGAATTTTACCAAACAGTGATTCATTTGGTTTAATAATATTTTCTGAAAACACAAATACACTTCTAAGAGGAACATGGTATTTGGTGATTCACACCCTTATAACAAATCAGTTCACTGCCATTTGGAGGAAAATAGTTGAGAAACAGCTGCTCAAAGGAAACGTCTTTTCACCACTGTCAAGGCGACCCAAGTATGATGGGGCTCTGGGTCCACAGATGCACCAAGAGCTGGAGGAGGTTTGAAAAGGTCAAATGCAACAGGAGGTAGGCAAAGTGCCAGACATCGCAGTCACCCCTACATCAGGAACCACGCCCTATACACCATGGTTAGCAGACCCCAGGGCTCAGGCCTCACTCAGTCTCACACTGGGAATATTATAGCTCAAGGGTAGTATGGACCAAACAGACTGACCTAGAAACACAGACACCCGCAAAAATATTCCCAGTGGGAAACTGCATCCTAAAACTCCAAACACCTGGTCAAAGAAATGTTTTAACCTACTGATATTATTAGGGCCTATCTACATTTAAAATGCATTCTTGAAAACTCAAACCAATTCAGATCAAGGGCCTCACTCTTTACTATGTTTAAAGCAAAGACATCGGTGAAATATACTAATATCACACACAACTTATTCCATCCCTTCTACCTCAAGGAAATGTCTAGCCTAATACTAACTGTAAGATTAAGACATATTTCACTCACAATACCCTCTCCCCAACTTCTGTGCCTCCTAAGAGCTGAGACCATTAGTCACTGAGATTCATTTTACTTTAGCTAAGAACCTGAAGCCATCACCCCAATAAAATAGAAAGACTTTCAGATTTGAGGAAGCAGCCAGTTTAGGCAAGCATGTTGCATGCAGCATGGGATGTCAGAGCACTGGAGAAGCAAAGACAAAGCAGAGAATTCATTCCTTGTTTGGGGACGTCAACTCCACTTTCATTCACAGCCTCAGAGGGTTTTCCTACATCTGGCCAGCCGTTCTACAAAGATGTGAGCTCAGTTACAAGGCTGGTCCCCAAGGCCACATACCACTGGGAGTGAAGGGAGGTACATCCCCTAGTAGGAGTCCCCACACTGACCCCCAAGGTCAGGAATCTCAAACTCATTCATCCTCAGGCACACCACTCCAGTACACCACAAGGGAGATTTATAATTAAAAGCAAATTACAGAACATGACTGTAACTTCCCTGAACAACCACCATGGAAATGCCACAGTAAAACAAACTCTGGAGCCAGACTGCCTGCCACGGAGTAGCAGTGTGACTTGGGCCAATTATATAACCTCCCTGGGCATCAGTTTATGATCGGGTCCCTCCCGTAGGGTAGGTGGGAGAATTCCATGAGTAACGTGTAGTGTTTTTAAGATCAGTGCCTGGCACCTGTTAGCCAGTGCTTACCAGCACACACCCTCCTCTTCAGCCTCAAATTTTCTCATCTGTAAAATGGGAAGGAGAAAAAACAGATCTGTGTTTCTTTTAATCCATCATCCAGGATGAATCAAGTGTCAATTCTGAGAGAGTGGAATATTTGTCCTCTCTTAGATTTCTCTTCCTGGGTTATATTCAGTTGTTTTTTTTCCTAAACTCTGCTTTAACCACCTTTATTGTTCTCTTTGCAACCATTATGTTTTCTATGCCTCACATAAGATTGGTAAATAGAAAAATGTGTCCATAGGGAATCTAAGAGGGAGAGGACCTTGGAAAGGAACTGCCTACTCAACTTTCAAACCCCTTCTTCTGAATCTCTGGCAAGAAGACGGTTACCCAATTTAGGCTTAAATACCCTCAGGGCTGGGGAACTCATCACTCACACAGCAGTTCTTTGCCTTGCTGGCGACTCCCCACGTCTTCATGCTCTTACCTTCTGGAAACTTGTGACAAAATCTATATAGCTGACCCTTGAACAACGGCAGGGGTTAGGGGCGCTGGCCCTCTGCACAGTCAAAAATCCACATATAAGTTATAGTCAGCTCTCTGTATCAGCATCATCAGATGCAACCAGCTGTGATCATGTAGTACAGTAGCATTTACTATTGAAAAATACTCATGTATAAGTGGACCCACGCAGTTCAAACCTCTGTTGTTCAAGGGGTCAACTGTGCTGCCAGAGAATCCTGATGCCTGCCATGACGGTAATGACAACAGAACCGGATTATAGTTTGGAGGACTTGAAACTTTAGTTTGAACCTCACAACTCCTCTGAGAAGTAGGTAGAGTATTATTTCACCTCTGGCAAAGTACAGGGGCAGAGGAGGGGGGAGGCCTCAGCAAGTTTAAGTGACTTTGCCCACATTTCCCCTGAAACCGCAGAGCCGGGACTGGAACCCAGGTCCTTCTAACCCCAAGGCAGGGCTTCAGTCCATTGTCACCCACCTCCCCGTTCATAATTGTGACATGCCCGTGTTACCTGCTGTCGGTAAGGAGTAACATCAGTTCTCTCAGTCCTTGCTGCTTATTCTGTCCCAGTAATTCATTACGAGTGGTCGGTGGTAGTTTTCCCAACATACGAACTTGTGAGCTTGGCATGTTAGTTTAATTAGCATAACAGGAAAAGCAGTCACACATCGTATATTCTTTAGAACTTCACAAACTCTAATCTAAATCTCTAACACCCAGAGTAATGATTAGCTCATAACTAGCCCCGTCTCCATTCCAAGGCTAAACAATGAATATTTTATCTAGTTATTTTTCCTAAGGACATCAGCCATTCACTTATTATTGCCTTCTGGAAATTACACATAATATGAAACTGAGGTCATCAAACTAGTTAAAACTTTAAGTTATATGGTGATGGAATCAGCCATAAAAGTGCACAAAGATCATTTAACACAGGCAGGCTGTTGATGACAGAGCTACTGCCCACAGGGAAGGGCAACAACTCACAGTGGAGTAGAAATCTGCCTTGTTCTAAGTTCTTTTCTGAGAAGCTGTATTTCCTATTTCAGCTCTGAGCACCGTAACGGTTAACACAGTTGGCATGAGAAGGGGGAAGAGAGAGAATACAATTATCTTACCCATTCCCACCCCCCATAAACTGCAATGTCTCCAGAAAGCTGTGGCTACCTTTCTGCGGGAACGTGGTCCTTTGTACTTGCCAGCAGTCTTTGGGATGCTGTTTCTGAGCTGACGGTGAAGCACCTCACATCACAGTGCGGGTGAGGAAGAGGAGGGAAGCACTGTGAATCAAGCTGCCTGCCTGACGGGGCAAGGAAAGGGGCTGTGGCCACCAGCCCTGGGGAAGTTGAGGAAAACAGCCAGGCGCTACCACGAGCACATGGGTCTCAGATCAGAACTGCAACATCACTCACAAAGGAACCTCCAACAGCTGCTCCCAGAAAACTCCTTCCAGGTGAAAGGTCTCTTTCCAGGCTCTGTTATTACTTGTCTAAACCTAATAAATCATATTTTACCCTCAGCATACGGGGAGAAGGTCTCATCTGCATCCTGATTAACAATGCCACATTAATAAAACATTCCTGGATCCATTAATTCAAATAAATATTTAAGCACCAAGGTGGCAGGTGCCAGGACAGATGCATGGACAAGTAAGACATGGTTCCTAGACCTCAGAGGCACCAAGTCAAGTGGACCTGCACTTCCCAATGCTGGCCCATCTCTCCTCAGCCCTCTGGGATCCTACATAGTGCCTTTGCTGTGAGTATATATTAAACCATCTGTTAGACCCACTGGTGTTATAGGGATGGCAATAGAGATCCTCCTTAGAGAGATGTCAGAACAGTGGCATGACGAGCCAGACCCTGAATGTTCCCTGGCTAGCCCATGCCCACCACAGAGCTCGACTAACACAGGTAACGGGCCGTCAATATCAACGTGAATGGAAAACGATCAATCATATTTACCAAACGTTCTGGGTCTGAATATAATGCGATGACATGGGAGAGGGGAAAGATCAGTTGGGCGGGGCCACGTCATCTGGGTTCTAATCTCTGGCACAGAAGTGTGACCCTCATCAAGTCCCTGCTTAGCTTCTCAGTGAGGCTCACGACATTTATTTCTGCTGACCTCTGGTATATCACTGTCTTTCCTTTAAAAAAAAAAATTAATATATTGCAGATTTTTTTTTTTAAGTACAGAGGAGTTAAAGCAGACATCCATATCTCCAAAACTCAGTTAACGTTTTATACCCTATTCCTACTCACCTTGGATTTTTTAAAACAAATTTAATGTTACTGTTGAGGGTTCCTTCCCCCTGCAATTGCCCCCACTCTAACCCCCAAAGGATAGTCATTATCTTGACAGTGGAGCGATGCCCTCACATCCATGTTAGTACACCAGGACCACATAAATATGTAGCCAGAAATGCACAATATTGGGGGCTGGATATTTTAGATAAATGGTAGCATATACTAAATACTCCATAATTTTATTTTTTCTACTCACCACTGATATCTATCCTTGTTGATACAAGTAGATCTGGTTCACTCATTTCAGTATTCCACTGCGTGTGTACCATTATCTACCCACTCTCCTATTGGTGGGCCTACACAAGTGTTCATTCACACACTAACTCATCAAGTATTACCCAGTGTCTACTGTGTGTGCCATATACTAGGCAGGCACTGGAGACTTAAAAAGAAACAACATAATTTTTACATCCGTGTCAAAGATAAAGAGCTCCCTTTTGGAAATGCAAAAGTTGGAGGAATCCCGCGGACTATGCCAGCAGTCAGCTGGATATTTATGTCTAGAGCTCAAGGAGGGAGCAAAGGCTCAAGAATTAGCCTAGAGGGCTTTCCTGGTGGGGTAGTGGTTAAGAATCCGCCTGCCAATGTGGGAGACACGGGTTCGAGCCCTGGTCTGGGAAGATCCCACATGCCGCAGAGCAACTAAGCCCATGAGCCCCAACTACTGAAGCCCACGCGCCTAGAGCCCGGGAGCCACAACTACTGAGCCCACGAGCCACAACTACTGAAGCCCGTGTGCCTAGAGCCCGTGCTCCGCAACAAGAGAAGCCACCGCAATGAGAAGCCCGCGCGCTGCAAGGAAGAGAGGCCCCCACTTGCCGCAACTAGAGAAAGCCCGAGAGCAGCAACAAAGACCCAAAGCAGCCAAAAATAAATTTAGAAAACAAAAATAAATCATACCCTAGAAATAGTCTATTAAAAAAAAAATGAGCCTAGAAGTCTTATGCTTACAGGTGGAAGATGAAGCCACAAGAGCAGATGAGCTGGAGAGGGCACTCATGTGACTCAACCCACACAAACATGCGATGAAAATAGACTATTGTTTTTATGCCACTAAATATTGGGGTGGCTTGTACGCAGCAACAGATAACCGAACACAAAATCGCTCTACCAATATCCCCAAATTAGACGGACTGGGAATAGTGGCCCTCTATAGCAGATCATGCAAGGTATCCACAATGACAGCACAGCTGGCACGTCTGTGTGTGTGACAGCTGTGAACAATACAACAATCAGGCAGAGACGTCACCCAACACCATACAATCTTGTGGGCAGGGACACATCTTAGCATTTAGCTTTCTCCCCACATCCTGAGAGAGCTTCCTTAATCTACAGCTGGGTAGGATTCTGATGTTTCCAAACGATTGCCTCTTTACACCCCACAGCTCCCCCGGGAAACTCCCTTTGATAAAAAGACATCTTAGAGACTGCATTATAAAGCAGAATGTTAACAGAATCATATTATGCTTGTCTGCATGTATCCACCATCTATACACACATCAGCAAAACCCACCAAATGAATACGTAAGTATAGCAACAAAGAGGCCCAGGTGTTTACTAGTCAGGGTAAGTACTGGAGATGCCAGTTCTGATTCATGAGGCACCTTTTCTCAGGAGGTAAGGCCTCTTGTGTGGAAAGCACAGCTGATGTTAGGTGCAGAAAAACCAAGATGAGAAGGGCCTGGCACTCTGCCCTCTCTCCAGGGGAGAGGAGAAAAACTTCCTCAGTAACCAACAATACAAAGGAGAAAATACCAAGGGCCACAAGAGCAGGGTGGGCTGGATGCCACCAGGCTCAGAGGTGGCAGGGATTCTGTTAGCTGGAAAGATAAGGCTTTATGGAAGTACTGACATTTGAGCAAAGCTCTGAAGGGCATGCAAGATTTGAACACGCAGAGACAGGGACTACCAGGAAGAGACCCACATGTAGGACACACAGCAAGCTGTGTGGGTGAGGGGGCACCTGCAGTAAGGCTGGCTGTCGACTGGGTGTGCAGAGAAAGGCAGAAGGAAAAGGCTGGGAAGTCAGGGTTGTAGCGGACCGTGGAGGAACCCAGAACACCTTTCCAGGGGCAGAGGAATTCAAGCTTTAGGAACCTACTGAAAGTTTCTGAACCAGATAAAGGTGACATCAGAACTGAGCCTCAGAAAACTTCACTTGGCAGATACGTAGGGAACAGCTACCACACACATCAGAAAAATAAGTGATGTGGAGTCCACGCATCACCACCACAGACACTGCTTAAACACAGGTGGCCACACCGGTGAAAACACATAGACGAAATACTTTTCAGGTGACTAAAATCTTTTTTATATTTATTTATTTACTTTTGGCTGTGTTGGGTCTTCGTTGCTATGTGCAGGCTTTCTCTAGTTGTGGCGAGCAGGGGCTACTCTTTGTTGCAGTGCGCGGGCTTCTCATTGCAGTGGCTTCTCTTGTTGCAGAGCACGGGCTCTAGGCACACGGGCTTCAGTAGTTGTGGCACGTGGGCTCAGTAGTTGTGGCTCACGGGCTCTAGAGAGCAGGCTCAGTAGTTGCGGCACACGGGCTTAGTTGCGCCGCGGCATGTGGGATCTTCCCAGACCAGGGCTCGAACCCGTGTCCCCTGCATCGGCAGGTGGATTCTTAACCACTGTGCCACCAGGGAAGCCCTGACTAAAATCTTTAAAACAAAAATTGTGTTCCTTTCTGTGTAACACCAGGTTAGCTTATTAGGAATAAAATAGAACAGTGAATTTTTTTAATCTACAGTTTTACATATCCTCTCGCATAACCCTTTAGTCCTGCCCCTCTTCAAAGACCAGCTCGAGCCTGTACTTCAGAAATTACTAAATTTCTCCAATTGTCTGGATTATGCATTTGAGCACACTGCCATTTAAAATGCATGGATTCACGTATGTATAATTTATATCCCCCCATCTTCCAAAAATGATTTGTAGCAAAGTAATTCATTTCATACTGTCTTTTCCAGTCATTGTTTTGCATATCTATCTTATCTACATGATAAACTTTTGAAGAAGCACTGTGTATTATACATCTTTGGTTCTTCCAAAATCCTCAATCCAGTAGAGGCATATGCTAGTGCCTGACAGATTCTTGTTGATTGATTTCTATTGCTCCCTTTCTTGGTAATATCATTTGGGAGAAAAAGTCTCTCTAAAATGTCCATTATTCCTGGCTAATCTTTATTATTCCTGTCCATTACACTAGCAAAAGCAATCTTCCAGAAGGCATACCAGTTTCCTTTTTAAGTACTATTTTTTAAAGTTTATCAAAAGCTCAAGTTATAGGAACCCTTATTCAAGTGTTAGAAATATAAAAAGCAAACCAAAGTTTCTCCTCTGAAGGAAACTAACAAAGGGTGTTCATGGAAGACAGACTTCAGGTCTGCCCACGAGAACGAACCCATTGCTTGCTGACAGGGTGATATAGACTGAATGTTTGTGTCTTTCCAGAATTCATTATGTTGAAACCTAATCCCCAATGTGATGGTGTTTGGAGGTGGGGTCTTTGGGAGGTGACTGGGTCATGAGGGTGGAGCCCCCATGAACAGGATCAGTGCCCTTATAAGGGGCTGAAGAGCCCAGAGTTCTCCCCTTCCAACATCTGAGGACACAGAGAAGATGGCTATCCATGAAACAGGAAGCACCCCTGACCAGACACTGAATCTGCCAGTGCCTTGATCATGGACTCACAGCCTCCACAAGGAGAAATACATTCCTGTTGTTTAAAAGCCGCTTAATCTATGGTGTTCTATTACAATAGCCCAAATGGACAGGGAATCCAGGAAACAACAGCTGTGGGATGTTACCTAACATCCCTTATTGGGTTTGTCTCCACATCAATCTAGAATTCAACAACCAACATTCATAAGCTCTACAGCCAGCATTTACAGGAAGCCAGGAAATCACCACCACCCCACCATGGGTGGGTTGCTGTTCCTGGTACTGATGCTGCCCCTTCCATTTTTATCCTTCTTTTAAGGCAATTTTCTTAAAACAAGAGTTCAAAATGTAATGTTTAAAATCAAAGCAGAATAGTTTCCTAGCCTCTTAGGTACCAAAGTCTTCCTACAACTGACCTGGCCCGTGTTACAGTGCAACACAGCAGGGCTACTACCTCTTCGATCCATTTAGGAAGAACCTCATTGTATCGCCACTTCACTTATAACATGGTCCCACATCCTCCTGTAGCATTAAGTGAGAGTTTTCTTTATCAATATTCAAACAAGCTGTAATCTAAGTTCTAAGTCTGGAACTCAGAATTCACTTTTTCCATAGAAACCATCCTAGAAGTGATAAGTTCCCAGGACATCTCACACAGCCGATATACCCAAAATATAGAAAACATGTTTCTATGAGGAAGTGCATTCAAATCACATATCAGCAGGTGTTCTTGGGTATCTCTGTGCCACCAGGATAAGGGAATTCTTAGTAAGGGCTCCACCTGTGCATGTGGGTACACTGCAGTCACTCACCACTTGGACAAAGAAAACTCGACAAAGTCCTATCCTATCATTCAAATGCACTGGAGGTTTAAAAAGGAATTGTTAAATATCTGGCAGCCCATCTTACAGCAGCTCTGATTGATCAATGAGTATTTAGTATATAAATGTTGTGCGTTCCCCTCCTACCCACAGGTTGATAGAAGCTCTCGCCTCCCAAGTTCTTTAGCACTTTATAGATAAAGTCTCCCAGTACATTTACAGATTTTACTCATATTCAACTTATTTTCATACCCATCCTTGTATTCTTGGTAATTCCGTCACCACCACAAGTACTAAAAAGCTATCATTACCATTTATAGATAGCACTTCCTAGTAGTCAGCATACACGAATCTTATCCCTTAATCCTTACAACCACCCCATGAAATGGGTAGGCTCAGAAGTTAAGGGATGTACCTAAAACAAAAAGCAACTGGTAGCCCCCAAACTGGGAGGGTTCAAATCTGGTTCCTATTTTGCCTTCTTTCCATCATCCAGGCTGCTTCTCTCCTTGTGCAGGAGGCTCTCAGGGTACACGGGCAGCCAGCTGTTTATCAAATGAGCCACATGCCCAAGGGCCACCTGACTTATCACCACACCCTGTTACCACAGCTGAGTACCCCCAACCCCAACTTCTGTTCAGTGACTGCTTGCAGTTTCTGTAGATTTGAACTCCCATTTACACACAGGTTTGTACTGAAATTTTCCCAAACCCTTTAAACTAACACACTAAAAGGAAAAAATGGGGGAAATGGGACTACAGAAGTCAAGGGTTTGGCCAAGGGGGTGAGGATGTACTGAGGCCATCCTCAAAAGTCTAGGAGAAACAGGGGATCTGGTCAGGTCAGCCCCATCAGGAGCTGTCACTGGAATTATAGTCAAGCCCTCTACCAGTGGACTTAGGCTATTTTGGGCCTGTTACTTCATAAGATTCTAGCATCTGCTATGCTTCTTCAGGTTTCTAATTTCAGCTGCAAAGACAGAGCCCAGGAAATGAGGCAGACACATCTACGGGCCTGCAGAAACAAAGAGAAGAATCCAAATGAATAACTGCCTGCCTAAAGGGATTTCAAATAAGACGCTCAAAAGATGGAAAGAAAAGATCAGAAGAGGGAAATGACAGACAAGAAAACCACAGTAGCAGAGACACAGCCCTAAGCTGAAATTCAAAAGAATCATGAAACCAAGAAACAGTGACGGGAGAGGCATTAAAAGGGATGACTGAGTCCTGCATTTGAAAAATGAGTAGAGGACTCTAGAAAGGTTAAGTGACAAACCCAAGGTCACACATCTTAAAGGGGAAGGGAGATTAGCGTGGGGAGCTCCTGCCTCTGGGCACTTGTTCTAACAAACCTCAGGAAAGCAGGATGTGTCTGAAACCCACGACTTTGGCTGAGTCAGTTTTTAACGAAAAAGCACCCTGTCTGCTCAAAGATCCTTATGAAAGGGTTATAAAGGTGCCATGGAAACCAAGAGCTTCCTGGAAGAGGTTGGTCAAATGCTTAGCTGGACCATAACGCTCAGATTTTCCACAAGGGGGATATTCAATTTCCTAAAAAACCGCTGTAATGAATGAACGCCTCTGACATACAGGAGCTCAAAGTGAAATTAATGAGGGGAAGAAATGATGTTTTAATAAGTAGGAACAGAACACATCAAGTAGATACTCTAATATTAGTTAACTTACTGCATCACTGAATAAATATCAAGACTGTTGGGCTCCAAAAATACTTGAAGAATTTCAAAGCCTAAATAAGCATGACATAAAATTCAAAATCCATAAAGGAAAAAGACAGACAGATTTGACACCATTCTTTTTAAAGACTCTCCATAAACAAATTTAAAAACAAATGACAGATAAGAAACATTCACAAGGGACTTCCCTGGTGGTCCAGTGGTTAAGACTCCGTGCTCCCACTGCAGGGGGCCCGGGTTTGATCCCTGGTCAGGGAAGTAGATCCCGCATGCTCCAACTAAGCCCTGCCGCAGCCAAATAAATAAGTGAATATTAAAAAAAAATCTCAAATGTACAAAGGAAGGTTTAATACCTTATTCTCAAAGCTCCTATAAATCAGGAACAAAATATTAACAACTTATCGATAGACAATTCAAAGAAATTCAAAGAGCCAATCCACATACGAAAAGATGCTCAACCTCACTCATGATTCAAGGAATGACCATTAAACAGAAGGATACCATTTTTTAACCTAAAAGTTTTTGCAAAATATTAAAAGACGTGTAATGCCAAGAGGTAAGGAAACAGGCACAGTCACGCAGAACACAGAACAGCAAAATGGATTAAACCTGGAGGGCAACTTGACCTCGTCAGGTCAAGTCTAGGAGTTCTCTCCTACAAAAACACTAGCCTGATGATGAAGTCAATAAATAGGGATATTAACTGCACCATGGTTTATAATTGTACAAATTGAGAATTGGCCTAAATTTCCATCAACCATGGGGTGGAAACATGTTGTACAGTCACCCACGTGAATCCTGTAGTAACTAAGATGGAGTAGTAGACAAATACGTACGATTTGGAAAGATAATCAAGGTATATTAAATGAAAAAGTCACAAAATGTATACAGTATGATGCTTATTTTGTTAAAAAAACAAACAAAAAACAGGGCTCTCTGGATACATGGTTTGTGCATGCAAAAGGCTAGTCTGGAAAGTTTACAACAAAACCTAACAGTTTATCTCCAAGCAGGTGGGATTAGAAGAAGGAAGGAGGAAACGTGTTAAGGGGAAGAGTGGTAAGATTAGGAATGACCCTGATTCTCTCTATTGTTTCCTGCATCTTCCTAATTTTCTATAATACTCGAGTTCTTTTGTAGTCAAAAAGAATTCAATGAAAACACTGAAGATTTCATAATGAAATAAAGAGAAAAGGGTAGTTCATTCTGAAGGGAAGGGAGAAGCCATCTAGGAGAAAACTACAGAGCTAACCCTCAATCTATACCACGGTCCCATGGGAACATTTATCAAAAAAAAAAAAAAAAAACCTCTATGCAGATCAGTGTTGTCTTCATCAAAGATTTAACACAGACTGAGTACTCTGGTGTTCTTAGAGCTCTTCATCCACACATCTGGTATGTAACACACAACGCCCATGATGGGGTACTGACTCTTCTATAACTATTAGGCTACCAAAAACTGAAGCTAGGACCTGTTGTCTGTGGACCTGTCCAGTAATAAAAAACCTGTCAGGTTTTTTTCTTTAACATCTTTATTGGAGTATAATTGCTTTACAATGGTGTGTTAGTTTCTGCTTTATAACAAAGTGAATCAGCTAGACATATACATACATCTCCATATCTCCTCCCTCTTGTGTCTCCCTCCCTCCCACCCTCCCTATCCCACCCTTCTAGGTGGCCACAAAGCACCGAGCTGATCTCCCTGTGCTATGTGGCTGCTTCCCACTAGCTACTTTACGTTTGGTAGTGTATATATGTCCATGCCACTCTCTCACTTCGTCCCAGCTTACCCTTCCCCCTCCCAGGGTAAACCTGTCAGTTTTAAACACTTTGTATACAACACTTCTCACAGCAGGACCCTCTGGAGTGTACCCATTTCAAAAACTGTGCTCCCACTAAACTATCTTCCACTATCACGGTCTGCCTGACAAAGCCATTTATCCTCTGGAGAATGATGCCATGGCATGGCCAGTAATTCCACCGGTGAAACAGAAGCAGGAGTAATTATGGGTTGGCCAAAAGTGCCTGCAGTTTTTTAGTAAAAATAAAAGACACATTTTTCATTTTCAACAAGAACTTTATTCAACAATGTATCCACCCTTTTGTTCCACTAGCCTCTGCCATTTTTCAAGCAACTTCATAATTCCATCTTTCCAAAACTGTTTATCTTTTTGAGCAAAGAACTGTTCCAGGTGCCTGTTACAGTCTTCCAGGGAATTGAAATTTTTTCCATTAAGAGAATTTTGTAGAGACCTAAATAAATGGAAATCCAAAGGTGCAATGTCTGGTGAATACGGCGGATGAATCAGAACTTCCCAGCCAAGCTGTAACAGTTTTTGCCCGGTCATCAAAGAAACATCCGGTCTTACGTTATCCTGATGGAAGATTATGTGTTTTCTGTTGACTAATTCTGGACGTTTTTTGTCGAGTGCTGCTTTCAGTTGGTCTCACTGGAAGCAGTGCTTGTTGGAATTAATCCTTTGGTTTTCCGGAAGGAGCTCATAACAGAGGATTCCCTTCCAATCCCACCATATACACATCACCACCTTCTTTGGATGAAGACCGGCCTTTGCTGTGGTTGGTGGTGGTTCCTTTCGCTTGCCCCATGATCACTTACGTTCCACATTATTGTACAGTATCCACTTTTCATCGCCCATCACAATTTGTTTTAAAAATGGAACGTTTAAGTAAAGAATCGCATGCGGAAATACGGTCAAGAAGGTTTTTTTCGCTTAACTTAAGTGGAACCCAAACATCAAAGCGGTGAACATAACCAAGCTGGTGCAAATGATTTTCAAAGCTTGACTGGGATATTTTGAGTATGCTGGCTATTTCCCGCGTGGCATAACGTTGATTGTTCTCAATTAATGTCTCGATTTGATTGCTATCAACTTCAACTGGTCTACCCGACTGTGGAGCGTCGTCCAGAGAGAAATCTCCAGCATGAAACTTCACAAACCACTTCTGACATATTCGATCAGTCACATAACCTTCTCCACACACTGCACAAATCTTTTGCATTTCAGTTGCGTTTTTACCTTTCTTGAAATAATAAAGCATAATATGCCAAAAATGTTGTTTTCTTCTACCTTCAATATTAAAATGGCTACACAAAAATTCACCAATTTTGATGTATTTTTTTAAATGCATGCTAATGTGACAACTGTCACATACAATCTACCAAAATTGTTTCAAATGAAGTTAAAGACAACTGAGTGCTACTAGAGCCATCTTAGAGAAAAAAACGAGCCAACCTTTTGGCCCACCCCATACTTGTATTTTCCTCCTCAGCACACCAGGGCCTGTAGTTAACCCATGAAATAAAGGGGGTGAAGCAAGATCTTGAGAGTAAAAAGGCTAAAAGCAGCTTTATCACAGTGCCATTTCTGATTCTCCACCCAACACTTGGTACTGGCTTCCATGATGAAGGAGGCAAGTGCACTGGGCTCCATGAGTGAGAGGGGCTCCATCCTCATACAGGTGGTGGGTCTGCACCAAGCCATGGACACACTCATGCCCAGACCTCGTTGTGAATAAGGACCAGCATCTGCGAGGCTGGCTGGCCTTGGGGAAACAGAGCCTATAAACCCTGAACAGAAGGGCATGAACCCCAGGGCCTAGGCTGACCAATCGCTTACTCTGACCACCCGTGTGAGGAGGGTCCACAGTTCAGGGGGCCTCGTGTGCAAACACACCCACCAGAACTTACTCATCCAGATGTGAGTCACGTCACTCAAAGTAGTTTTCCAAGAGCCCGAACAATGGCTGTTACGGTTCCTACATGAACCACCTTCACGGGCTGTTGGTTTTCACATATCCTCAGAGGTCAAAGTGTGTTCCATCTTTACTGAGAATGGAATTACTTGCAAGTAAGGTGTGAGTCAGTCCCAAATTTAGGAAACAAGATAGGACAGTAACACCCACCTCCCAATTCTAATTACTTCTGGCTACTCTCCTGGTCACCAAGCTCAGAACCTTGGAAAAAACTTTCTTCTGCCTCATCTCCCGACCTCTAACTAAGATGACCAAGTAATTTACTACCCAAACTGGAACACTTCTAAGAGTGAAAGGAAGCCCTTTTAATATTAGGTTGATGCATATGAAATGGCCACCTAGGATCATTTCTGACCTACAGAAAGGCAGCTTCATATGATTCATCTATGCCAGGTCAACAGGCATAAACCATGCATCTCTGGTGCAAACAAGGACATATGGTCACCCAGCACCTAAGCCGTCACCAAACCCTTTCCCACCTGCTTCCCACACCAACCCTTTCCCTTTCCCCATTTGAATCATCTTGGTTCAGGCGTTCTTTGCCTTTAAACTTAGGCTGCCAAGTGCTATGGTCTCCTTGCCTTCAGTCTCTCTCCTCTCCAACCCATCCTACCAATAGCTAGGAGATCCCCCTTCCTAAAACACAGGTCTGGCCTTTCACTCCTTGTTTGAGAAGGATCAATGGTTCTCAGAGCCTCTTTCAGGCTGTTATTCAAGGCCCTTGGTGCTCTCTGGCCACTGTCTCCACTCTCTCCTTTGTTCAGTCTGACCTTTATGAGATGCCCACTTCCCCAGCATCATCCCCACTTCTATATGAGTGTAAGTCCTTTGCCTCTGGCCTCGTTCACACTGAATATCCCTAAAAATTGACACACACACACCCGCACCCTGCCTTGCATTCCTACTTCCTGTCCTGTTCCCACCTCCTCTCCTCAGTCTCTAACTTCCCACTCGCCCAGGGGCCCAACACTGGATTCTATGCTGGCTCCTCAGCTTGGCCACAATATACCCCCCATCTCTGACCAACATCTGCTCTCAGATGCCCTGGGAGACCCCTGCTGAGCCAGCCCAGACCCTGAAGCCTCACCTGGCACCCACCCACGGGGGCCGGGGGCCGGTGTGATGAGGAACTGTCACTGCACATGCAGTCAGCCAGTCCAATGGAATTATCCCATTTCCCGAGCAAGCCCTGGACTTTCTGGTTGTTGGTATGGTTCCCTCTTCCTGGAATGCCCCTCCCTCCCTTATCTTATCCTCCTGAAATCCTCCCCATTCTTCATGACTTCAGCCTTCTCTGACTTTCCTCCCACACCCATTCCACACAGATGAACCTCCTGAATCCATGTCGCCTCCCTCATCACATGCCAATGCATCCCGCTTGTCCCAGGGCTGCCCATACACTTATATCAACCAGACTGTAGGCTCCACCAAAGCAGCCAGAACCATTCTTTTGATTCTCAGACCTACTGCGCTACCTGGCTCATCGAAAGTGCTCAGTAAAGACTTATTTAGTTGTACTGATGAAATGTGTTTGGTCCATGTGTAAATTATAAGATGGCTTGAACGCAATTAGAACTTCCAAAACTTCCTGAGCAATAGTCCTAAAATGACTTCACTCAGCTATAAAACTTGTAACATGTAAATTCTGATATATTTGTTAAAAATCATTCATCACTTTATAGCAGCAGAATATAGGGCTTATTTTCCAGGCAATAAGCATGATGGATTTGAAGATATAACAGGCAAAAAGTTTTAGGTTCCAAATTAGGCATCATCAAATGACACAAGCCAGTGGTCAGGGAGGGAGAGTAAAACTCCAACACAAGTCCCAAGCCTTGAAATGTCTAGAGGCAAACCCCTGACAGCTCATGAAGCAGCCGCAGGTGCCAAAGGACTCAATGCCAACAAAGAAACCAGGGCAGTAGATCACAGGCCCTGGTGAAACTGAGATTCAAGTGAAACTGAGATGGGGCAGTGAAAGAAACATGAAACTGAAGACAGCACAACCTGGGATTGGCAAAGGAAAGTCAGCAGCCACCGAAACTGATACTCGATCCTCAACAAAGGGGAAACTACATACAGTTTTTGCCTGAGAGGCTAGAGGTGTGAGCCAGGAAAGGACAAGACTGACCAGCCCCACTGAAGTCCAGGCAAGAGACCACCTGTCCAGATCAGAGTAAACGATTCCCTGCAAAATTAATGGACACTTCCTCCACGATGTAATTTACTTATTATAGCTAACATTCTCCATCGAGCAAGTCATTTGTGTGTTTACCTAGAGCTATACTTTAATAGTCAATATTCAGAGTTGTAGAGACACTACACTGCTTAAAATCCGTTGTTTCTTTCATTACTGCTCAAACTGTTTAAGGGCCAAGGTGTCAAGTAGCAATTGTTGCTCTGGAGAACAGGTTCCAAACCTAGTTGCCACATTCTCTGGATTCCAATTAAGTATAACATTCATATCACATGTCCCGAAGACCCCATCGAAATCAATATTAAAATATGTACCAAGTACCAAGCTAGCTATTATCATAAAGAAAACACAGATAAAGGGGAAAAACCATCCCTCACTTCAAGCAGCTTATAAACTACAACTCAATTTTGAAAAACAGTTAAGCCTCCAACAGCGTGGGTACAGACTGGAAGTGCTACGGGGTGGGGTTGGATTAACTGGAAAAGGCTGCCAGAGGTGGTGCGATTTAAATAGATGGAAAGGGCCAAACACTTAGAAACAGGAGTAAACCAATGAAGACCGTGGAAACATACGGCAGACAATGTAGTAAGCTCTCCTGGATGATCAGTGCAGTAACTCTCAACTACCCGCTCCTGCGGCACGGGTAACTCAGGCACCAACAGAAGTCAACTGAGGAATGGCTCAGGGAAGAGATCTTCACCAGAGGGGAGCAGGTCAGAACATGGAACCCGACCCACACAGGCCCTGCAACTAAAGACGAAAAACCCCGAGGACACCAAGGCCATCTGCCCCCTAAGTACCTCCCTCAGCACCCAACTGACCGTCAGTATTATACACCTTTATCTTCCACTGAATGAATGTGAAGAATAGATAGCAGCGACCTCTAGATGAATGATCCAAGCACAACTCTAAGAGCAGAGTGACCCTTAGTAACTGCTTAGGCTTGAAACACAACTTTTCCATTTTGTTTGCATTTAATCCACCTTCTCTAACCATGGATGCAATACACATTCCAGCATGCCTAAATCTGGAGTTCCTTAATGAAGTCTGAAGTTGCACATTTCCAACTTAAGACATTTTCTATGTCCTTATCTTTTGTATCTAATGGTCAGAAGAAAAACAATTGAAATATGGGGAGGAAAAAGAAAACCTACCTGAAACAAAATGCATGTCAGGCAATAGTGGGAAATGGGTTTGGACAGGTCGGGTAAGGCTGATTTGGGAGGCTTCTCAGCACTAGAGGCTGTCAGAGGCTCCAGAACAGATCAGTGACATGTGAAGACCATGCTTCAGGAGTGGCTGTCCAGCAACAGTGATACACACAGCAGAGGCCAAGGGAGACATGAGAGAACTGCAGCTTGACAAGGTGTCTGAGTTTCCTTCCACTTCCGAAGTCCTGGCTTAGATACAGAGCCAGCAGCCTTGCCTCTTAGGTGAGTAAAATGCAGGTGACTCTTGGGATTCTCACCTCCAAGGGTTCATCCCAGAACACAACGACCTTACCCTAAGTGAGAAGGTCTCAACCACGGGTGACATTTTTTTTTTTTTTTTTTTTTGCGGTACGCGGGCCTCTCACTGTTGTGGCCTCTCCCGTTGCGGAGCACAGGCTCCGGACGCGCAGGCTCAGCGGCCATGGCTCACAGGCCCAGCCGCTCCGTGGCATGTGGGATCTCCCCGCACCGGGGCACGAACCCGTGTCCCCTGCATTGGCAGGCGGACTCTCAACCACTGCGCCACCAGGGAAGCCGCCTACAGACATTTTTGGCTGAGCTTTGAGCTGCTTTTAAGTGGCGGGCTGGAGCTGCACATCCTTTGAGCAATTGCCCCTATGTGCATTCGCAGAACGGTTAGCTGAGGAATACAAGATACCTTGCAGTTATTTTTCCCCTGCAAACCCAACTTGGTTCACTGATGCTAATGGGCCTCCAACATTGGACACATTAATGTTATCCTCTACCAAAAGGGCTAACTAAATACTGACAAATATTCAACAGGGCCCCATGTGCCTGCCATGAGCTCCCTGGGCTGGTTGAAGACACTGGACATAGGGCCAGGGCTCCATAGTCCACAGAGGCCCTCCGTGTCCTGAGCCCACCTGCAGGGATTCACCACCCATAACCCAGTACCCATAACCCAAACTCAGAGCCAAGATTCACGGCCCAGATGTTTTAGCAAAGCCCTGGCTGGGAACTTAAGGAAGAACATAAAACCACACGCAGGTGTGGTCCAATGACAGCAAGAGAGGAGCAAGTTTTCTCTTGTACATTAGCACATGTTTGGATATTCACTAGAGTAAATTCTTAAATGACTAATTCAGTTTCACTTTGTCATAGTTAAAGCAAAGTGTTTTATGTGACATATGCTTCTGCTAAATCAGGATCTTGTTTTCTCCTGAGCTGCCACACTGAGGACAGTGACGCATGATGCCGCTCACGTGAGGGCTTGAGAGAATGCCTTTTCACACGTGGGAATCCCAGCTTCACTGAGCATCTCTGAAGCGTTAACTACCGTGCAGCAGTATGCCCACTGACAAGAAAACTTCAGCTGCCGTACACAGAGCTATCCTTAAATTATGTCCCAATAGGAAAAGGCCTGCATAGTATGAAAGGTGCCTACCACCCTCTCCACCTAGTTCCTCACTCTTCCCCCAAAGCACATAATACCAACTGGTTAGATCCAGGACATTGACTACTACTAGGACATGGTCACTGGCGGCCTAAGGTGACACACGGTGCTTCTCCCTTCTCTTCACCTTCTCTCCTCCAGGTCCAGGGATCAGCAAAACTGAACCGGAGATAAAGGCTCCTCAATGTCAGACCCTCTCTGCTCTCTCCCTCCTGTCTTTGCTTTGCAGGGGACACAACCAGAGCATGGTAAGACCCCTAGACACGGATGTGGCTCAGGTGAGCTGAGGCCATTTCCACCACCCAAAACACTGCAATGCTCCAACCCAGAACTCTGCTTTGGAAGGCACTGGGCTTGGGGCCAATCAAAATCTAGTGGAACTTTGTTTAGTATTTGGCAATTGTTCCTTAAGAGGGTCCCAGGGAAGAGTACAGGTGCTTACGAGGCAGTAGTCAGGCATCCTTGAGTCCCTGACCATATCATCTCTGTAGCATGCAATCTTCACTTTAAGTCCTAAGGCAATCTTGACTGCCACACACTACAGTTTTTTTTTTTTTTTAAAAGTAACTTAAAAAACCACTCCCCCACTTTTAACATGGGGAAAGAAAGGCAGAACGTTCAGAGAGAATTCGCAGAAGGAATGTAACCCAGATGAAGAAGAGCCAGGTAACAAACCTTCCCAATGGTCCAGCGTTGGACAGACCCACTGAGAAGCTAGAGATGTAGAGATGGCCGCATATTAGGAATACTAAGCCAGAGGGAGAGTCTGCAATTAGTAAGTGACCTTGATACAGGGCAAAGGCTGTCATAGCAGTAACCCAGTCCAGCATGGCCCAGAGGAATGGATCAGAAGCCGGCTATTCCAAGTATGGTTCACACACCAGAAGCAGCAGCAGCAACACCTGGGAGCTTCTTAAAAATGAAGAATCTCCAACCCAGACCCAATGAATGAGAATCTCCATTTTAAAATATCCCCAGGTGTTTTGCATGCACACTATAGTTTGAGCTTTTCCCCAAATTACCAAGGCAAAAGAACTGCATGGCCCCAGGCCAGCCCAGAATTTCTCAAAGGCCTTTCTTTCCTCTCCCCATTTTCTGCTTCAGCCCATAAGAGTCTTTTCTGCCCTCTCCAGGGAGCAGTGAGGAAGCAGTCTTTTGTCTCACTTCACCCCAAACTCATTCCTCTCTCAAAGGAGAAGAGTAGTTAATCCAAAGGATTGGATGTTATCAGCAGGTGGAGTTATTACACTCTTGAAACAAACTCTGCCCTCTCTCCTTTCTCTCCTGCCCCACCCCTCCTTGTCTGCCTGTGCTCAGGACTGCAGGTTCACCTTGGGCTTCCTGTAAGCATCCTTTGGTTAGCAGACCACGTGGCCTGCTTTGCAGACTCAGAGCCATCTTGGCATTTTGGCAACATCATGACCTCAACAACTTACCAACAGTCCTGAATCTGAGCATAACAGAGTGCTGACTAGCCATTCCTGAAGCCACCATCTCTAACTAGTTTTTGGTGTGGATATTCTATCAGCCCAAACCACAGAGGCTGGGGAGACAAAGACTCTCTAGCTCAACCCTCCCTGGAAGTTACTGTCAGCATCTCACAATCTTACTCTTATTCAAAATCCTTAAATCTCAATCCTTTTGGTTTTTCTTTATAAAGATTCCAGTCAAACTCCTAACAACGCTTTCTAACATTATAACCAGATGGCCCTTTGAAATCTGGTGGGTCCTCACTAATAATCTGCCACCAGAGCACGGAGTTCCAAATGGGCAGAGCAACCAGGAAGCGTCATTCTGGAAAATGGTTTACATGTTATGTAGTAAGCATCTCCTCCTTAGCAAAAAGTACCAGTTTGTTTTTTTTTTAATTTGACTTAGTTTAGGTTGGCACCATGAAAAATTATAATTAAATTTTTCATCTTTGTGATGGTTCTTATCTCTCCTTGGATGAAGAATAATGCTCCGATAGGGTGGGAATCAGGAAAAAAGGCATTCTTGCGTTTCCTACAACAATGAAACAAGTTCCTCACTAATAATATCATTAATAACAATCAATTACAGACCACGCTCTCTTAAGCTTCAGTTAAGTAAACACAAATCTTTCACAGCCTTTCCCAAGTTTAAAGATGATAATTCACACTCCTTGACACTGAACTTATTTCTGTAACACCACAGTTTTGACCTTTGTACCTGGCCTCACAGGCGCATCCTCCAATGTAACCAGGTTACAACCAGAAAAAATGTTACACAAGGATACACAAGTAGCTTGCAGCTTCTGAACAGAGGCTGAAGTCACTCCCCCTGCTCCTCAGGGGACCACGCTCAGGCAAACAGGGATCAAGAACGGAGGCGGGCAGTAGCAGCCACCACACTCCAGGAAGGAGCGCCAACAGAAGGATTTCTCACCACAACAGGCTTTGACGCTGGAGTCACAAGCACCAGGCAGGAGCACCTCCAAGAGACTCAAAGTCCCCTGATCTATGAGATCTATTCGAAACTCTCCACGGTAGTGGCATACTCTTAGGAGTATACGGCTGTAGAAACCAAGCAGCACCTGAGCACCTAGTGCCTGCGGAAGGAAGAACAGAGGGTGAACGTATCAGACAAATAAGATCTGGAAAGAGAAAAGGAAAGAGGGCAACCCAGGTGACACACGGCTTTTGAATCCCACACCTAATGTGGAGACGGAGCTATTTGATGACACAGATGGTAAGAGGTGAAAATCAAGCCCATGTGGTGACAGGCTGCCACGTTATCAGCAGGCCGGGCCTCCGCGGGGCCCTGGGGGTCAACTCTTTGATCCAGAGAGTGCACAGACAGATGTGGACTCCAAAAGTAGCGTCTACCCTTACTGATCTTCTAACTGGAAGCAGATGGACAAGAGCCCTGCCAGAATGCACAGTAAACACCGGCAATCCCAGAACCACAAAAGGCCAGAGAAGCAGCACCTGCGGGCAGGCTGAGGCTCGGCTGGAGAGGCTCGAATGCAGCATTCTGAGGACCACATACCAGGAGGACTCGAGAAGAGGGCGTACCAGGGATAGCTGGTAGTAGGAAGCAAAGACTTGTCTTCTGAGGTTTAGGAAAAGAACTGTTTCCCTACAGACTGAGGTGTGGAAAAAAAGCAGGAATTCAGACCAGGATGAGGCTGGATGACGAAACAAGACCAAGGCCAGTCACTACCACTTGGGCATAAATGAGAGGTGCACTGCATGGTAAGAAGCAGAGAAACAGCTGCTGGTCCCAGGGCGTGTCAGAGCTGGGCGGACAGCCAGGATGGATGGTGGGATCTGGTGGGATCTGGAGGGACTCTCAGTTGTGAAGATCGAAAGAATGTTGGAGCCAGGATGTCATTACAACCTGGAGTCTCAAACCATTACTTTCCATCAACCAAAACAGTTGAGCAAGGTCTCCTTAACCTTGAGCTCTGGACCAGCCACACAGAATTCCAGAAACATGAGAAAACACATCAATTAAGGACAAAGCCACCGAGTCACTTCCTTAAGTGCCACCCCGGCCCTCCCAGGCCAGCTCCTCCTGGTGACTCTGGCAGGACAACAGAGCTCTAGGCTAACTCTCAAAGACTCTCATGAGCTGGCCCATTTTTATGTAGTCCACCCTAGTCACCCTCCCCAGCTGTTTCTTACAGACTCTCCGACTTCATCCTATTCAAAACTGAGCTCATCTCCTCCCACTCTGGAGCCCCAAGCCCCCCTTGCTTCTGCTCCCTGTCTCAGAGAGGGGTGCCATCCTCCCAGGAGCCCAGGTAAAAAGCCTCAATACTCTACTGACTACCCCTCTGCCTTGTTAATGCACGCAGACCCCCGATTCTCCTGAATCTGTTCACCGTTTCTCTTGCCCCGCCACACCAATACCCCTGCTCAGGCAGCCCCTTTTCTCACTTGGGTTAAGCAGTGGACCCTTGGCCTTTAGCTTGGCCCCCACATCAATCCATCCTCCTTAGTGCAGCCAAAGTGATGTTTCAAAATATAAATCTCATCATTTCCCTCCGTCGCTCAGAACTCTTCAACGATCTCTCCACGGCTCTCAGGATCGACTTCTCGTGCATCTACAAGGTCTCTAACCATTTCCACCTTGGAAGTAACACTAGTTTCGCTTCCCTGACTGCACCATGCTTTCTCTCCTAGGCCCTCCCTCTGCCTGGAACGCTCTCCCACCCCTTCCTCCCATTGTCTGGCTACTCCCACCTGCAGGTACTGCAGTCTGGGTTTCACTTCCCCTGAGAAACGGTCCAATTCCCAAGCCTGAGGTCTACATCCCTCCTCCTCCGCACCGCCCCTTTCACAGGCCCCATGACCCCATGTTGTCAGGCAACATGTCTGCATCCCCCACTAAACGCAAGGCTGAGAAGGCAGAGCATCTTATTCACTGCCGCATCCTCAAGGCCTAGTTCACAGTACGAGCTCAAGGTCTGCTGTCAGACAAGTCTGTCTCCTCAGCTTCTCCTGGGTGAGGTGTGGTCCTGTAACCCTCCATCTCCCCCACCCCATTCAGCAAGCCCTGGAGAAATGCTCGCTGACCAAGCCTCACTCTGCTGCCTTCACTGAGGGAGGATTCAAAGGGAGGAGAACATCCCACCCTAAACAGCCCAGCAGTGGGAACTAACCCATTATGGGAACCAAGGCTGCCCTGATTCTGAATCATGTACTTTTCACAGCTGGAGGTTACCTTGGAGATCACTGGGTCCAGGGTTTCCTCAAACTCTAGGGTTACTCCCAGGGCTCCAAGAACCACCCAAGACCAGAGGTATGGGGGCTCAGACAACCCATCAGGCCACGACCTTCTTTCATCTTGAGCTTCACTTAAGATTAGGTTTGAGAAAGAGTTTCGATGCTAAAATTGGACAAACCCCAAATTCAATTCCACCCCCTCAACTTACAGATACAAAACTGAAACACAAAGAGGTTCAGAGACTGGCTCTGGTCACACAGCTTTTTAGTGCCAGCAACCAGCCTCGGGATTCCAGCATTCTCTCCAGGTTTTCACGTACTTTAAAGTTGTGTATGCTAGAGTTCACACAGCATACACACACGTAGAGAATAACTATTAGGAAGTATCTGTGTAGCTACAGCCCCAGCCAAGAACACTAGTGCCCCTTCCTCTAAAGGTGAACCACTAACCTCTTTTCAAATAATTCCCACTTATATAAGAATCTCTGAATGACAGAGCTGAGCTTTGTCTATAGCTGAACTGCACAGAGTTCGTATTGCTTTGCGTCTTGCTTCTTTGGCTCTGCGTAAAGTGGGATCCACTCACGTCACTGTGTGTAGCTCAAGTTTGTTTTAGCTGTTGTGTCCATTGTATGAATACACCACAACGTGTTGATCTATGTTAAATATTGAAGGGTATCTCTCCTATGTTTTAACATCAACACTGAATCAACTGACTCCACACAATTTCAACATGACTGTAATGAAAATATCTGAGTATCCAAGGTAGGAACATGACCCCTTCTCCAAGCAGGCTTCACTGGCCGGATGGTTCTAAAAAGCCAGGAAATGGGGAATCGTGCAGGTGGGCCTCCTACAAACACAAATCCTCAGCAATCCACGGTGCTTCCTTAGTGGCCCACAGATCGGGTCCTAAAAATAAAGTCTTGCTATTTGCTAATAAATCTGAATCAATAAGAATAAGTAGTAACTCTACTGCTAATGATACCAGGTATACAGACAGAAACTGATAAATAACCTTCACCCTAACCAGTTCTGAATTATTTAAGTCTAACGTGAGGCTCCATGTGTTGCTTCCAGCACAGAGCTGGGCTATTCCCGTAAGAGAAGAGGTACGCTTTTCTTTCCTTTCACACAATACAGTGCACCTGGCTTTGAAGGGTCCCACGTGCTAGAACTTGATTCTCTCTGACCAAGGCTCCAAGAAGAATAAAGTCACTGGGTTGATGACTCTGAGATTAGCTACATGGGCCAGGGCTAACTGGTCACTGGCACTAGTTAAGGCCCTAGAAACCCTGCCTACACTTAACCTCTCCCATCCACAGCTTCCACTGCTCTAAAAACCACGATGAGGAAGTTTCCAAAGTCAATACACAGGCACATGACAACTCAATCAAGACCAGAGTCTAAATAACAGACCACATACCTTCCTATTAAAGCAGAATGTGTTACAGGACCAGAGGGAAGAACCGTGAATGCTGGGCACCCAAGTAGGGAGAGAAGCAGCCACAAATCTTGAAAAACGCCCCCAGAAGAGTTAAGTCCTGTACAACATGCTCTCCAGATCAGCAGCTTGCCAACCTCACCCACACCAGGTCCACCCATAGTGACTTTTTCAAAGGTGGCAGGGCTTAGTGGACAAGAACAAGGCTTTCGTCCTTATCCTACTAACAGCAGCATTCCAGTGAATCGTCTTACAGGATGCCTACTGCATGCCAGGTGCCCTTCATACACAAATGCAAATTCTCAAAAGAACCTTAAAGTCATGTGAAAATGAGGACAGATAGTGTCATTGTCCTGCTCAAAATCTTCCACTTATTCCTCATCTTGGAGTAAAAGTCCAAAGCCTTGCAATGGTCTCCAAAACCCCACACGATCTGGCCTGTGCCCCCTCTCTGAGCTCACATCCTACCCTCCCAACTCAGCTCCAGCCACAGGCTTCCTTGCTGTTCCTCAAAACTCCCAGGCCCACTGCACCTCGGGCCTGGGCTCTTGCTGTTACTCTGTCTGGAATGTTCTTCTTCCAGATACCCACACTGCTTGCTCCCTCACCTGCTTCAAGTCTTTGCCCAAAGGGGAACTTCTCAGCACAGCCTCAAATCGCACCATCACTCCTCTCTCCCCGCCGCATGTTTCTCTTCTCACCTTCATTCCCCACCCCGACCTCACCCCAGCACTTAACAGTGTCTAGGAACTAAATACTTTATCTTGTTTGTCTGCCTCACTTTGATGTAAGCGCCATGTGGGCTAGAGCCATCGCCCACCATCGCAGTTGGTATTTGAATGAATAAAATAGTATTTACTCTCAGTTTACCTAAGAAAGTGGGGTAATTAATTGGCAAGATTAAGCACCCTGCCAAGCACACTAAAAATTACCAGCGCCAGGATTTGACCCTGGATCTGTAGGACTCCAAAGCAAGCCTCTGAATCCACCCTTGCCTTTCCTCCTGAGTCAGTCAAATGTGCTGTTTTTTTCTTTTTTTTTTGCTGTACGCGGGCCTCTCACTGCTGTGGCCTCTCCCGTTGCGGAGCACAGGCTCTGTACGCGCAGGCTCAGCGGCCATGGCTCACGGGCCCAGCCGCTCCGCGGCACGTAGGATCTTCGCGGACTGGGGCATGAACCCGTGTCCCCTGCATCGGCAGGCTGACTCTCAACCACTGTGCCACCAGGGAAGCCCAAATGTGCTCTTTTTTAAAAATCCCTAAACGTGTCACTCAAACCAGCCAGTCCCTCTGTAAATGCAGACCCTTTATAGGATCTACTGAAGGTGGAAGTTAAGGAACCAAACCTTTACTCCATTAGTAAAGAATTTCCAAAGATGTTTGTAGCACAGATTGGTGAGGATGGGTTTATTAGCAATATTAACCACCTGGAAGACCTTGAAAATGTCAACAACAAAATTATATACACATACACACACACACACATATATATATACACACACACATATATATACAGTTTAAAATATGGTAAAGGGAGAAAACACAAAGCCAAACACCTCTGGATTCAGATTAGAGAATGCCTTACTCTACACAAATACATCAGAAAAAGATCCTACAATCATAGTGCACTACTAACAGAATAGCAGCAGATACGAGAGCTACTTTTAAATAAATGCTCACAATAATGAGGTTTCTACAATACTGAGATTTCTTTTCAGGATTATGTCACATATTGCCTCTGGACCAGCTCTGTTAAGATTTTCATTCTTTGGTGGAGATCCTATTAAGTAAGGAAATGGCAAAAAGAAGAAAGAAAGAATACTCAGATTAGATCAGCTCCAAGATTACTAGTGTGGGAACCGAGGCCGTGCCTTCTATTCACAGTATTGTTGGCACCTCAGTTTAACCACTACCAACTCAAAGGGACGCAGTGAGGCCAGTGCTAAAGGCATCACTACCATCATTTACAATCAGTAGGGTTTCTTGCTCGAGTTGTCAAATAAAAGGATTTAAACTGATTATTTTACAGAAGCAAATTCTATTCATAAAACCACCAAGTCCCTACCCTGCAAAGGGCACTGATTAGTCATAGATTGAAACAGAGATGCACCTGACTTCAAGACTATAATTTATATTAGTAGACAGGAGAACAGATCCTTCTGGGTTATGTCCTCTTTGCAAGCTCTGGTGTGAGCTCTCAAGACAGGTTGCATCTTTCCCTCAAATTCATGTTCTCTGGGTTAAATTAGTTGAGACGAACTCAAAAGAACCAGGAATCTGCTAAAACCCTATCTTCCTTAAGGGGTCAGTCATAACTAAGATCTATAATGGCCATTACTGTTTCATCTATTGCCGTATGTCTGCAGAAAGTTTTGCAATTACCACCAGTAGTTATTAAGGTCCTTAAATTCTCTGCGGTTCACAATGGTAAAGTTATCTCATTAAGGTAAAAGTGCAAGCTTATTAATATTAGGACTTGAGTTTCTAGCCTTTTCCACCATTTTTTTTTTTTTTTTTTTTTTTTGCGGTACGCGGGCCTGTCACTGTCGTGGCCTCTCCCGTTGCGGAGCACAGGCTCTGGACACGCAGGCCCAGCAGCCATGGCTCACAGGCCGAGCTGCTCTGAGGCAGTGGGATCCTCCCAGACCGGGCCACGAACCTGTGTCCCCTGCATCGGCAGGTGGACTCCCAACCACTGCGCCACCAGGGAAGCCCTCCACCATTTCTTTAACCTACTGAAGAACTATCTCTTACCAACTCATCTCCCCTCTTCCTATAAGGCAACTTGAGCACACACAAGAGTCATCTGGAGACCTTCATGCAATGCATTTACGGAGCACCTACTATTTGCCAGGCAGGCCCTAGGCAATGGGGTATGAGAGGAGGAAAAGACAGGATTCCTGCACTCAGAGAACTCACATTCTAGTAGACGAGAGAGACAAAATCAGATACACAGATAGCTGCTACAGAGAGAAGTAAAGCATGGTAAGGGGCTTGGAAACAACCCAAATGGGGGAACCAAGCGTGCTATTTCAGACAGAGTAGTCAGAGACGGACTTTCCAAGGAAGTGACAACAGCGAGGAGACAAGATGGAAATGAGGTAGCAAGGCTCCAAAGCCCACTAAGGCTTTTCCATGGAGGAAAGCAAAATAAAGAGGACCAAAGTGCTTCTCCAGAGGATCTGGGATGCTTCTACGAGTCCACATTTCACACAACCTAAGTGACTCTGTTACGGGTGCTCCAAGAACCTCACTGAGAAACACCGCGATAGGATAAACACGGAGTCCTTTGTACACGACAGTGACGGTACTGACCCATCACAGTAAGTATAGCATCAACACTGAGATGTCTCACCAAGAGGCAAAGACAGGACTCCTACTGAGCCACCCATCCACCTGCACCCACCAAACTGGACTCCACAGGCAGACACACAGTAGGGGACACCCATGCACCCAGGCTGGGAGACGCCATGGCACCTTAACCAGCTGAGCACCGGCAGCAGTGTCTTCCTTTGACCACCCACTGTGTGTGATACTTGACAGAGTTATTCCCTGTGAAAACCCTTTTCTGTCTGCCCCAAGCAGATATCAGGCCCTTCCAGTCCCAAATACCCCGTATACATACTTCCATCAGAGAGATAAACTCCCCAGTGAACTGGATGTTTCTGAACTGGCAGGGAGAAGCTCAACTGTTTGATCCAAGACAACAAATAACAATGACTAATGACAATAATCAAATCCCCATTGTCAAGACACTTACGAAAATGAACCAATTTGCAACAGTGTAACGCCCAACTGAGTGGCTTTCTACTTGCGCTACAACAATGTTGTTGTATTAAAACAAACTGGGTCATTTATTTCAGTAAGACATTTATTAATGCAACAGCAATCACCCAATCTCAAACACCCAAGCATATTACTACCAATATTACACTTTCAAATCATTTCATTTAATTAAGGTTACATGGAAGCTGAGTGGCTGCTTATGAATAATGTACATTGGAGCCCTTTCCCATCACCAGGATTTAATAGTTGTTTCCCAAAGAGATTGTTTCAGCTGTGCCTCTAGCCCCCTGCCCCCACTACCAACACTGCTGAACGTAAGGAGGCACTTCCTAAAGCTCCCATGCACTCGCTCCAAAAAATATCTGCTCAGCACCGCTGTGGCCAGCATTGCTCTAAGCACTGGGCATAGAACAGTGGACAAAACAGACAAAAGCTCCTGCCCTCAGGAAGCTTACCATTCTAAAGCCATTTCAAGCACTGCTCCGACATAACACCAGAAGCCTGACCTCTCCCAAGAGTCACGGATGCCTCCCTGCTGCTGCTGTAACAAATTCTGCCAACTTTACTGCAAGGCTCGCCATGATGTGGAGGCAGACAACTACATTTCACATTTGTGCTAAAGATGAGGGACAAATGAACTTCAGAGAAAAAGCTCATCACGGGGCTACGGAACGCTCGCTGCTCTGATGGGGTTTAATTATTCAAGTCAGAGAGCTGCTATTTCCTTTTCTTTATGTCTGAACATCAAGTGTGGCCTCATAATTATCAGGTTCAGATAGGAAATTGCAATTTGTTTCTGTACATTAAAGAATGTCCCAAAATGCATCGACTACCCAGAGGTAGGTGCTGCGAGGCCCATGAAGACTGAGGTCAGTGCAGGGGTTCATCACGGCAGACTTCATCGGGGGGCGCCTTCTGAAGGCCCCGCCTCCCCACTCTCCTGCCTGGCTTTCATTATCGTCCTGGCTGAGAGCCAGTTCTTATCTCCCAGGCATCTCAAATGCTATTTTTCTTTAAGTACATGGGAGTTTAGCTTTTGTCCAAAGCCTAAAGAGCTGCTACACCAATGGAAAAAAGAGAACACACAATTAACTCATTTTATCGATTTCCCAAGCTAAGTCCTGAGACTGAACAAATGAGATCAGATTGCAAAAGATTAAACTTCCATCTCACAGCCCCATTTATAGCATTAAAATCTATCTGCCACTTGAGCTTGATTTCGTGGTCTTTGCCTCCTCTCTTTAAAACACCCAGCACACCAGGCTGTTACTTCATTTGGCCCTATGAAGCAAGCAGTGGCAATTATCACCATTTTACAGATGAATAAACTGAGGCACAGGTATAAGGAAAAGGTGGTAGAATTTGGTTTTTGAAAGCATGCTATTCTAATACTGAATTTATGCTACATTAAATTTGGAGAATTCACAGAAGTCAAGTCACAGCTTCCCAAAGGAAGAAAGAGAAAGGAAGCCCATGTCTCACATGGGGCCAAGCCTTCAGCTACTGGACTCCTACGAGGCCTTTGCCCACTCTCCAATCACTCTCCCCAGGCAGGCCTGCTGTCCCACATACTGACAGAGAGGAAGCGACAGTTGGCATCAGAAAAGAGGAAGGCAAAAGTGCCAACTGCCATCTCTTATAGATGGGCACCTGCACCTACAGAACCCATTTCTACGGGGGGCGGGTCTGTCTTCCCCGAAACCTCAGCAGAAGGCATTACATTAAGACCAAAAAAAAAAAAAAAAAAGACATGTTCAGTAAGAATGAGTGGCAATTGCTGTCATTTAGTCCAAGAAACAGTCTTCTCACTGCCACTTGTTCCATGAGCACAAACCAGCGAGGCAGGAGGAAGGCAAAAGAAGAGTGGGAGATGCAGACCCTCCTCCGCCATGAAGTCCAGGGCAGTGCAGGGCCACAGCTCAGCACTGGGAACAAACCTGTGGACTAGCACACGAGCCCCTCCCAAGCCCAGCCCAGCTCAGGGGCTCAGCGCAGGCCACGCTCTGAAGGCAGCAGACCTGATGTCAAGGCCCCACACTGCCCTTTCCCACCCGTTTGATTCTGGGTGGGCTATGGGCTCCCAAGGCCCAGATTCTGCATTTGTGAGCCAGGGATAATCGTCTCCTGGAGTACCACCCTCACAGGGAGATCAGAAGGATTAAAAAACATGTTCAGGGCTTCCCTGGTGGCGCAGTGGTTGGGAGTCCGCCTGCCAATGCAGGGGACACGGGTTCGTGTCCCGGTCCGGGAAGATCCCACATGCCGCGGAGCAGCTGGGCCCATGAGCCATGGCCACTGAGCCTGCGCGTCCAGAGCCTGTGCTCCGCAACGGGAGAGGCCACAACAGTGAGAGGCCCGCGTACCGCAAAAAAAAGTTCAAAGCAATTACCATAAAGCCTAACTGAGCATGTGATTTATGTGTGTTAACTATTATGATTACTAAATTCAAGGTAAGGCTTTAGGTGATTTAGACCTTCTCAAACTATCCCTAGTGAAGGACCATGTATTAAATTTCCAAACTATCATACTGATGTTTTTGGAAAATAATGATAAAAATGAATCAGCAGAAAAATCAGGTGCTGGAACGTCACAGCAACGCTGACTTGCCTGATACTTCTCAGTGCACTTTCCAAAGCTGCAGTAACTCGTCCAGGTCACCAAGATATCACTTAGGAAGGCTCATCATGTGACAGGTACCCAAACAATACTCAAAGAGCCCAGAGGGGCAGCCAGGTTTCTGAGGGCAGCTGGCTTCTAATTAAGGGGTAACTGAGGCCTGGGGGAGAATCAGGTTTATGTAATAAAGTTACATAACCCACTCCCAATTCAGACATTTGTCCAAGCTGGACAAGCATGTTCAAGTGTCAGCTGACTCCTTCAGAAGGCTCAACTCACACTGCCCTAGAGGGAACTTGGCAAAGAGCTGAAGGACCAGAGCAGGAATAAGAGCTCATCCTTCTCGAGGGATCAGTGTCACCACATCTGGGAGCAAAAATGTGATGATAATGAAGGCTGGGAAGTGCCAGGGCGACCAGCAACGTCGGCGCTACTTCAACAGCTGGAGTATGTGGCCGCCTCCTCAGTGAAGCCCATGCGGTGCTTTCAGAGATCTACGGATAAATATCAATAGAACCTTCCTTAGGAGAAGATATACACGGTTAGCTACCTGCCCCCTTTCCTCACCCAGGAGGCTCCTCGTTGCTCCACAGGGCATTTGAAAATCACAGATACTGGGGGGAAAAAAAGGACTAAAAGCCAGAAGACCCAGGTTCTACTCTGGACTCTATCACGAACAGGTTGTTTGATCTTGTACAAGTCGCTTTCCTGCTCTGAGCCTCAGTTTCCTCACCAGTACAGAAGGGGAACAAAGCCGATGTCACTGTCAGCACCCCTTCGGACTCCGTGATTTGCAGGCCCACTGCAGGCCCCACACCTCAGTGTGCACCCACTGCAGGCCCCACACCTCAGTGTGCACTTACCTGTCATTTACACCTGACTCCACACCTGCGCCTCTGTCCTCTGCTCCACCATACCTGTCTTACGAGTGACAACAGCTCTCCACTGACCCTGAGGTGGGGTGACAGCCTAGACTGCTCATTGCAGTCTACTCTCTCTGCCTCAGGCCTTTCCCCCTCACTCCTCACAACACGCAGACAGGAGCGGGCCCTTGGCTAATCTTCAAAAGATGTCTGTGGAATTGAGTCTTAAGGCTAGACTCAACTAGCCTTACGTAAGGGAGGCTGACAGTTATGTAACCTCTTTCTTTCAAAGAGAACTTCTATTCCCATTTTATCAAATATGTATTGAGTACCAACCATGGCCATGCCCTGTGCCAGGCTCTAGAAAGACCATAGCAAAAAAACAGTGTCCCTAACCTCACAGACCTGACAGTTTACTGCTGAAGCCTAGTCATCAGTCTGGCTTCAAACTCTTACAGAACATTCTAGAACTACTAAATAACCTACTCCAATATTTAAATCACCATTATCAGATATCTGTTCCTGTAACATGTTGGGGGATTTTTAGGAGCAGCGAACAGATTTTCTGGTGAGGATTCTGCATGGGTATACAAGGGTGAGTCAGCATGTAATGTTTTAGGGGCGTTGTTTCCTTTTTAAAGATAACTATTAGCTGATCCCCGTCTACTCTGGAAAAAAAAACAGGCTTGGAATGTTTCCAGCTACAACTAATCAGAGATGACAAGAGGAAGAAATAATGCAACATCATAACTCCTTCCATGTCCCACCCAGACCCTGCCCAGCTTCCCCATGTCTCCAGGACTTAGACATTGAATTAAAATATAGTGATTTCTAATAAGCGCGATAATGTTTTCCTAGATGATTGAGAATGGGTCAAACAAATTTAATTAACAAAACTTGAAAGTCTAGGACAGAATCCTAAGAATAATCATACCACATTCCTGTGGTGCTAAGAGACCAAAGTTCTCAGCTACAGGACATACAACAATTGGTATCACTCCACGAAAGATGGGGTTACTTTTCTTTCACAAGCAATCTCCCGGTAACACGTGGAGAGATATGTCCCCATAACAGCCTTCTCCCTGGTGGCACAGTAGTTAAGAATCCGCCTGCCAATGCAGGGGACATGGGTTTGAGCCCTGGTCTGGGAAGATCCCACATGCCGTGGAGCAACTAAGCCCATGCGCCATAACTACTGAGCCTGTGCTCTAGAGCCCGTGCGGCACAACTACTGAGCCTGTGTGCCATAGCTACTGAAGCCCACGTGCCTAGAGCCCAAGCTCCGAAACAAGAGAAGCCACCGCAATGAGAAGCCCGCGCACTGCAAGCAAGAGTAGACCCGCTCACCGCAACTAGAGAAAGCTCACGCGCAGGAAAAAGACCCAACGCAGCCAAAAATAAATAAATTAAAAAAAACACCTTTGCATAAAGCCAGTCTCCAAAGGCCTGGGACGGCACTTCCAGCCCCACTCATGGATCAGGAGCAAGCTTCCATGATCCCTGAGCCCAGGACAAGAAACAGCTCTAGGGACATCAGTAATAAAACCTGAAAAACTGGGCTTCCCTGGTGGCGCAGTGGTTGAGCGTCTGCCTGCCGATTCAGGGGACACGGGTTCGTGCCCCGGTCTGGGAAGATCCCACGTGCCGCGGAGCGGCTGCGCCCGTGAGCCATGGCCGCTGAGCCTGCGCATCCGGAGCCTGTTGCTTCGCAACGGGAGAGGCCACAGCAGTGAGAGGCCCGCGTACCGAAAAAAAAAAAAAAAAAAAACCTGAAAAACTTCGGACTATATAACTCTACACCATATACCATCACCCCCTTTCTCCTTGGGAGTCTGGTTTTCTTCCTCTCTAGAACCAAATCTTATAACCTATAAAATGGGAGAATTAGAATACCTGCTTGCTTCTTAAACGTTCTGAAAAGCCCAGAAAACTGTAAGTGCATGAAGAAAACAGGGCCATTTTGCTCTGTCCGTAGGCCCCGGCACTCCCAGCAGAGCAGGAGACAAACAAAAGCTACACTTGGCAAATGCCCAAGCGCTTCCCAGCTTCAGCTGACAAATGAAATGATTTTGTTACTAAGAACATCCCTTCCTCTTTCAGATCCCTCCCTGCCTTGGACTTGAACCCACAGAACAGGCCCCTCCCTGGCTTATATAATAACCCTACCACGTGGCACGCCACGTGATAACCACTTACTGTACAAAAGGAGTAAAAAACGAGTGCTGGGCGGTCCCATCTCCTCCCCACAACTGTGCTCCTGCACTGCCAGGTTCCATGTGGAGACGAAAGAAAGAAGAGCATAATGGACTTCAGCAATGACAGCCATACATTACCACAGGCTTAATGAAAATGGCCTTTTTATTACCACCTCAGCCTCCTACGCTCAACGCAATCAAGAAAATGTTTGTCAAATGATTCCAACTCCGTAGGACAACCAACTTTTTTCCCCTAAACCCTGAGACCAGCTAGGATGCCCAGTTGTCCCAGTTTGTCTGGGACTTTCCCAGTTTAGCACGTCTGGGGAAATCCCCTCTGTCTCAGGCAAAACAGGACAGGTGGTCACCCTGAGACCAGGAGATCCTAGGCTGCTGCTACAGAAAAACAAATATGTAGGTAGGACCACATGTTTCCATCTGAATCCCAATAACACAGTCTCGAGACAGGGTCATCACAGCCGTTAGCAACTTAAAGTGTCTCTCTGGTGACAAGCACTCAACTACTAAGAGCAGAGAGCCTAGACGAGTGCCAGGGTTTCAGAGTCTCCTGGAGGGCTTGATAAAACATACTAACCCCCAGAGATTCCGGTCCATAGTTCTGGCCTGGGACCCATGCATGTGCATTTCTACAAACTCCCAGGTGCCACTGAGGTTGCTGGTCACAGACCATACTAGGAAGAGGAATGGCCTGGGCTGCAGCTCATCTATTAACTCCCTGACAAAGCCTGAGTCAGCTATGGACCTTCCTGGGAAGCCACTGACCTTCCTAGGCTTGTTTCTTCATCTATAAGTATGCATGACCCCTACAAGTATATATGACCCCTAAGTGCTCCTCAAATGCTGTGTTTCCAAAACAGTGTTTCTCTCACTTTAGCATGAAGAATCACCTGGAAGGCTTGTTGAAACAGATTCTGGGATCCCCTCTACTTACTGGTTCAACAGGTCTGAGGCGGGCCCAGGAAGCTGGATTCTACGAAGCTCACGGGTGATGGTGATTCTGCAGAGGGGACCACTTTGAGGAGTGCTGTTCTCCAACATACAAGAGGCCCTTGGGACGTACTTATGCCAATTGTGAACATACAGCCAAGTAGCAATTACCCTATGGGCTTTCACATCGTTCAGCTTTAAGTTTTTTTAATCCTCAACAAATTCTATTTTCTCTCCTTACTCATTACACCAACAGCTGCATTCCATCTCCCTAAACGTTTTATATGTGGATTCACAGATTGCTGTCGCTGCAGATAGAGTAATCTCATGGGCTACAGAAGTTTTCTGCTCAATGGCCCGCCCAGTTCCCGTGACAGGGTCACAGAGAAACTCAGGCGGAAAGGACAATCTCTTCACTCTAAAGATGAGAAAGACCCAGAGATGCAGTGGCTTGCCCCAAGGCCCAGAGTGAGCGAGCAGCAAGAATTAGTTCTCTTGATCTCCAGCTAAAGCATTTATACACATCTTCCTTTCCCCGCTAACAGAGGGGGTATTAAAGGGAAAAAAACCCACCAATATCAATCAGCCTGCTTAAGTCAGGCCCATCACTGAGCTCCGCTTCTGATCTTTTTCAATTACTTCTCCCAGGGCTTCTTAGAAAATTCTAAAAGAAAACAGGATTAGCTAGACAGGATCCTGCCAATGAAAGCAAAAATCTTTAGTTTGCTTTGTATACCTTCTAATAGGTAGAAATATTTTTTGTTTGTTTTCGTTTTTGGTTTTGTATTTTTTGCGGTATGCAGGTCTCTCACTGTTGGGGCCTCTCCCGTTGCGGAGCACAGGCTCCGGAACGCGCAGGCTCAGCGGCCATGGCTCACAGGCCCAGTTGCTCCGCGGCATGTGGGATCCTCTCAGACCGGGGCACGAACCCGCGTCCCCTGCATCGGCAGGCGGACTCCCAACCACTGCGCCACCAGGGAAGCCCAATAGGTAGAAATATTTTTAATGAGCTAATCGACTAGATCATTCTCATAGCTCTGAAGATGAATGTTGGGTTCTCCAAAAACATAATTCTTAAAATATCTACCTTCTAGCACACAGGGACTTCAAAAAGGTATAAATGAGAAACACCACTGTGTACTCCACAAACAATATTGTGCGTGTGTATACATTTGTTAAATTTCTTAAATATTTAAGCAATTCACTTCTACTTTGATGATAGAGAGAAGGAACAAAGGCTCATCGAGCATTGCTTTGCCGTCTAATTTCCTTCTGGAGACAGCGCAGGACATCCGAAACTAGTCAGCTTCCCGACCTTCACAGTCAGCATTCTTCTGGAGGTTTGAAGGCTGGGTCTGCTTGAGGCAGGCCTCATACAGAGTCCATGGCCCAAAGGTCACACAGCTTCCTACCCGGAAACAATCTTCCCTCCACCAAGAAGCAAGAGCTTGTCTAGGTTTCTGGAGTCTGTTTCCTGAAACCCTTCCCTGACTCACTAAAAGATGAAACGGAAGAAGACAGGGGGCAGGAGAGAGACCCCTCACTTCTCAGGGCAACATGAGTTTGTTGCTGGGACCCACAGAACCCTCGTGAGGTCCCAATGGGTCACGTCCTAAGGAAGCACTCCTGGAAAGTGGAGCATTGGTCCATCAGCCACCACCCTCCTCACCCAGTGTCATTTGCTCCCAGATCCAGCCCAGGCCCTCCTCTAACTAGGCTGCCTGGCCTTAAGGAGGTCACTTCACATGTGAGCCTTCATTTCTTCACATGTGAGACAGAGATAATCCCTGCTTGGCTGGGGGTTGGAGAATGATCTGTGCCAGGGTAAGGGGCTGCCTCTGCTTTCAGGTGAGTCCACCTACTAGCTAATACCTTGAGGTTGGCCCACCTTCACAAGAGTAGCTGAGGGGGGACCTTCAAGATGGCAGAGCAGTGAGACGTGGAGATCACCTTGCTCCCCACAAATACATCAGAAATACATCTACATGTGGAACGACTCCTATAGAACACCTACTGAATGCTGGCAGAAGACCTCAGACTTCCCAAAAGGCAAGAAACTCCTCACATGCCTGGGTAGGGCAAAAGAAAAAACAGAGACAAAAGAACAGGGACGAGGGCTTCCCTGGTGGCGCAGCGGTTGAGAGTCCACCTGCCGATGCAGGGGACACGGGTTCGTGCCCCGGTCCGGGAAGATCCCACATGCCGTGGAGCGGTTGCGCCCGTGAGCCATGGCCGCTGAGCCTGCGCGTCCGGAGCCTGTGCTCTGCAACAGGAGAGGCCACAACAGTGAGAGGCCCGTGTACCGCAGAAAAAAAAAAAGAATAGGGACGGGACCTGCACCTTGGGGAGGGAGCTGTGAAGAAGAAGGGTTTCCACACACTAGGAAGCCCCTTCAATGGCAGAGACCGGGGGTTGGGTGGGGGGGGGAAGCTTCGGAGCCATGGAGGACAGCACAGCAACAGGGGTGCAGAGGGCAAAGCGGAGAGATTCCCGCACGGAGGGTCGGTGCCCACCAACACCGACCAGCCTGAGAGGCTTGTCTGCTCACCCGCGGGGACGGGTGGAAGCTGGGAGCTGAGGCTCGGGCTTCGGAGGTCGGATCTTAGGGAAAGGACTGGGGTTGGCTGCGTGAACACAGCCTGAAGAGGGCTAGTGCTCCGCAGCTAGCCGGGAGGGAATCCGGGAAAAGGTCTGCAGCTGCCTAAGAGGCAAAAGACCATTGTTTCGAGGTGCACGAGGAGACGGGATTCCTTCCGCGTGTGCCCACAAAAGGCAGAACACCATCTAAGTGAGATCCAGAGATGGGCGCGAGCCATGGCTATCACCTCGGACACCAGAGATGAGCATGAAATGCTACGGCTGCTGCTGCAGCCACCAAGAAACCTGTGTGCAAGCACAGGTCACTATCCACACCTCCCCTCCCAGGAGCCTGTGCAGCCTGCCACTGCCAGGGTCCTGGGATCCAGAGACAACTTCCCCAGGGGAATACATGGCGCGCCTCAGGCTGTTGCAACATCACGCTGGCCTCTGCCGCCGCAGGCTCGTCCCGCACTCCAACTATAACTACCGTACCCCTCCCTCGCCTCCCCCCCCCAACCAGCATGATTGAGCAAGAGCCCCGTAGTCAGCTGCTCCTTTAACCCCGTCCTGTCTGGGCGAGGAACAGATGCCTGAGGGCAACCTACATGCAGAGGTGGTGATAAATCCAAAGCTGAACCCCAGGAGCTGTGAGAACAAAGAAGAGAAAGGGAAATCTCTCCCAGCAGCCTCAGGAGCAGCGGATTAAATCCCCACAATCAACTCGATGAATGCTGCATCTCTGGAATACCTGAATAGACAACAAATCATCCCAAAATTGAGGCAGTGGACTTTGGGAGCAACTGTAGACTTGGGGTTTGCTGTTTTCTGATTTTTACGTTTATCTTAGTATAGTTTTTAGCACTTGTCATCATTGAAGGACTTGTTTATTGGTTTGGTTACTCTCTTTTTTTAAAAAATATTATTATTACAATTTAAATTTGTTTATTATAATACTTTCAAAATTTATTTTAATAATATTATTTTATTCATTTTTAAAATTTATTATTTATTTTCTTTCATTTACTCTCCCTTTTCTTCTGAGCTGTGTGGCTGATAGGGTTTTGGAGCTCCAGCCCGGTGTCAGGCCTGAGCCTCTGAGGTGGGAGAACCGAGTTCAGGACATTGGACCACCAGAGACCTCCCGAAACGACGTAATATCAATCGGTGAGAGCCCTCCCAGAGACCTCCGTCCCAAGGCTAAGACCCAGCTCCATCCAATGGCCAGCAAGCTCCAGTGCTGGACACCCTATGCCAAACAACTAGCAACGCAGTAACACAACCCCACCCATTAGCAGAGAGGTGGCCTAAAATCATACTAAGTTCACAGACACCCCAAAACACACCACTGGATGGGGCCCTGCCCACCAGAAAGACAAGATCCAGCCCCATCCACCAGAACACAGGCACTAGTCCCCTCCACCAGGAAGCCTACACAAGCCACTGAACCAACCTCATCCACTGGGGGCAGGCACCAAAAACAACGGGAACTATGAACTTGCAGCCTGTGAAAAGGAGACCCCAAACACAGTAAGTTAACCAAAACGAGAAGATAAAGAAATATGCAGATGAAGGAGCAAGGAAAGAACCCACCACACCAAACAAATGAAGAGGAAATAGGCAGTCTACCTGAAAAAGAATAAAGAGTAATGATAGTAAAGATGATCCAAAATCTTGGAAATAGAATAGAGAAAATATAAGAAATGTTTAACAAGGAGTTATAAGAAATAAGGAGCAAACGAACAATGATGAACAACACAATAAATGAAATTTAAAATTCTCTAGAAGGAATCAATAGCAGAATAACTGAGTCAGAAGAACGGGTAAGTGACCTGGAAGATAAAATAGTGATAATAACTACCACAGAGCAGATTAAAGACAAAAGAATGAAAAGAATTGAGGACAGTCTCAGAGACCTCTGGGACAACACTAAATGCACCAACATTCGAATCATAGGGGTCCCAGAAGAAGAAGAGAAAAAGAAAGGGTCTGAGAAAACAGTTGAAGACGTTATAACTGAAAACTTCCCTAACATGGGAAAGGAAATAGACAATCAAGTCCAGGAAGCACACAGAGTCCTATACAGGATAAATCCAAGGAGAAACACAACAAGACACATATTAATCAAACTATCAAAAATTAAACACAAAGAAAAAATATTAAAAGCAGCAAGGGAAAAACAACAAGTAACATACAAGGGAATCCCCATAAGGTTAACAGCTGATCTTTCAGCAGAAACTCTGCAAGCCAGAAGGGAGTGGAAAGACATATTTAAAGTGATGAAAGGGAAAACCCTACAACCAAGATTACTCTATCCAGCAAAGATCTCATTCAGATTCAATGGAGAAATTAAAACCTCTACAGACAAGCAAAAGTTAAGAGAATTCAGCAACACCAAACCAGCTTTACAACAAATGCTAAAGGAACTCCTCTAGGCAGAAAACACAAGAGAAGGAAAAGACCTACAATAACAAACTCAAAACAATTAAGAAAATGGTAACTGGAACATACATATCTATAACTATCTTAAATGGAAATGGAATAAATGCTCCAATGAAAAGACATAACATAGAATGGCTGAATGGATACCAAAACAAGACCCATATATATGCTGCCTACAAGAGACCCACTTAAGACCTAGGGACACATAAAGACTGAAAGTGAGGGGATGGAAAAAGATATTCTATGCAAATGGAAATCAAAAGAAAGCTAGAGTTGCAATTCTCATATCAGACAAAATAGACTTTAAAATAAAGAGTATCACAAGGGACAAAGAAGGACACTACATAATGATCAAGGGATCAATCCAAGAAGAAGATATAACAATTGTAAATATTTATGCACCCAACATAGGAGCACCTCAATACATAAGGCAAATGCTAACAGCCATAAAAGGGGAAATTGACATTAACACAATCATAGTAGGGGACTTTAACACCCCACTTTCACCAATGGACAGATCATCCAAAATGAAAATAAATAAGCAAACTCAAACTTTAAATGATACATTAAACAAGATGGACTTAATTGATATTTATAGGACATTCCATCCAAAAACAACAGAATACACTTTCTTCCCAAGTGTTCATGGAACATTCTCCAGGATAGCTCATATCTTAGATCAGAAATCAAGCCTTGATAAATTTAAGAAAACTGAAATCAGATCAAGTATCTTTTCCAACCACAACACTATGAGACTAGATATCAATTACAGGAAAAAAACTGTAAAAAATACAAACACATGGAGGCTAAACACTACACTACTTAATAACCAAGAGATCGCTGAAGAAATCAAGGAGGAAATCAAAAAATACCTAGAAACAAATGACAATGAAAACACGACAAACCAAAACTTATGGGATGCAGCAAAAGCAGTTCTAAGAGGGAAGTTTATAGCAATACAATCCTACCTCAAGAAACAAGAAACATCTCAAATAAACAACCTAACTTTACACCTAAAGCAATTAGAGAAAGAAGAACAAAAAAACCCCAAAGTTAGCAGAAGGAAAGAAATCATAAAGATCAGATCAGAAATAAATGAAACAGAAATGAAGGAAATGATAGCAAAGATCAATAAAACTAAAAGCTGGTTCTTTGAGAAGATAAAGAAAATTGATAAACCATTAGCCAGACTCATCAAGAAAAAAGGGAGAAAACCCAAATCAACAGAATTAGAAAGGAAAAAGGAGAAGTAACAACTGACACTGCAGAAATACAAAGGATCATGAGAGATTACTACAAGCAACTCTATGCCAATAAAATGGACAACCTGGAAGAAATGGACAAATTCTTAGAAAAGCACAACCTTCTAAGACTGAACCAGGAAGAAACAGAAAATATAAACAGACCAATCACAAGCACTGAAATTGAGACTGTGATTAAATATCTTCCAACAAACAAAAGTCCAGGACCAGATGGCTTCACAGGCAAATTCTATCCCTTCTTTAGGGAAGAGCTAACACGTATCCTTCTCAAACTCTTCCAAAATATAGCAGACGGAGGAACACACCCAAACTCATGCTATGAGGCCACCGCCACCCTGATACCAAAACCAGACAATGGTGTCACAAAAAAAGAAAGCTACAGGCCAATATCACTGATGAACACAGATGCAAAAATCCTCAACAAAATACTAGCAAACAGAATCCAACAGCCCATTAAAAGGATCATACACCATGATCAAGTGGGGTTTATCCCAGGAATGCAAGAATTCTTCAATATCTGCAAATCAAGGTGATACACCATGTTAACAAATTGAAGGAGAAAAACCATATGATAATCTCAATAGATGCAGAAAAATCTTTCGACAAAATTCAACACCCATTTATGATAAAACACCCTACAGAAAGTAGGCACAGAGGGAACTTACCTCAACATAATAAAGGCCATATATGACCAACCCACGGCCAACATCATTCTCAATGGTGAAAAGCTGAAAGCATTTCCTCTAAGATCAGGAACAAGACAAGGCTGCCCACTCTCACCACTATTAATCAACATAGTTTTGGAAGTTTTAGCCACAGCAATCAAAGAAGAAAAAGAAATAAAAGGAATCCAAATCGGAAAACAAAAAGTAAAACTGTCACTGTTTGCAAATGACACAATAGTATACATAGTGAATCCTAAAGATGCTACCAGAGAACTACTAGAGCCAATTAATGAATTTGGTAGAGTAGCAGGATACAAAATTAATGCACAGAAATCTCTTGCATTCCTATACACTAATGATGAAAAATCTGAAAGAGAAATTAAGGAAACACTCCCATGTACCACTGCAACAAAAAGATTAAAATACCTAGGAATAAACCTCCCTAAGGAGGTAAAAGACCTGTATACAGAAAACTATAAGACACTGATGAAAGAAATTAAAAATAATACAAACAGGTGGAGAGATTTACCGTGTTCTTGGATTGGAAGAATCAACATTGTGAAAATGACTCTACTACCCCAAGCAATCTACAGATTCAATGCAATCCCTATCAAACTACCACTGGCATTTTTCACAGAACTAGAACAAAAAATTTCACAATTTGTATGGAAACACAAAAGACCCCGAATAGCCAAAGCAATCTTGAGAACAAAAAATGGAGCTGGAGGAATCAGGCTCCCTGACTTCAGACTATACTACAAAGCTACAGTAATCAAGAACGTATGGTACTGTCACAAAAACAGAAATATAGACCAATGGAAAAGTTATAAAGCCCAGAGATAAACCCACACACATATGGTCACCTTATCTGTGATAAAGGAGGCAAGAAAATACAGTGGAGATAAGACAGTGTCTTTAATAAGTGGTGCTGGGAAAACTGGACAGGAAAGGAATGAAATTAGAACACTCCCTAACACCATACACAAAAATAAACTCAAAATGGATTAAAGACCTAAATATAAGGCCAGACACTATAAAATTCTTAGAGGAAAACATAGGCAGAACACTCTATGACATAAATCACAGCAAGATCCTTTTTGACCCACCTCCTAGAGAAATGGTAATAAAAACAAAAATAAACAAATGGGACCTAATGAAACTGCAAAGCTTTTGCACAGCAAAGGAAACCATAAACAAGATGAAAAGACAACCGTCAGAATGGGAGAAACTATTTGCAAACGAAGCAACTGACAAAGGATTAATCTCCAAAATATACAAGCAGCTCATGCAGCTCAATATCAAAAAACAAACAACCCAATCCAAATATGGGCAGAAGACCTAAACAGACATTTCTCCAAAGAAGATATACAGATTGCCAACAAACACATGAAAGGATGCTCAACATCACTAATCATTAGAGAAATGCAAATCAAAACTACAATGAGGTACCACCTCACACCAGTCACAATGGCCATCATCAAAAAATCTACAAACAATAAATGCTGGAAAGGGTGTGGATGAAAGGGAACCCTCTTGCACTGGTGGGAATGTAAATTGATACAGCCACTATGGAGAACAGTATGGAGGTTCCTTAGAAACTAAAAATAGAACTACCATATGACCCAGCAATCCCACTACTGGGCATATACCCTGAGAAAACCGTAGTTCAAAAGGAGTCATGTACCACAATGTTCATCGCCGCTCTATTTACAATAGCCAGGACATGGAAGCAACATAAGTGTCCGTTGACAGATGAATGGATAAAGAAGATGTGGCACGTATATACAATGCAATATTACTCAGCCATAAAAATAAACAAAATTGAGTTATTTGTATTGAGGTGGATGGACCTAGAGTCTGCCATACAGAGTAAAGTAAGTCAGAAAGAGAAAAAAAAATACCGTATGCTAACACATACATATGGAATCTAAAAAAAGAAAGAAAAATGGTTCTCATGAACCTAGGGGCATGACAGCAATAAAGACACTGACGCAGAGAGTGGGTTTGAGGACACGGGTAGGGGGAAGGTAAGCTGGGATGAAGTGAGAGTAGCATTGACATATATATACTACCAAATGTAAAATAGTTAGTGGGAAGCAGCTGCATTGCACCGGGAGATTAGCTCGGTGCTTTTTGACCACCTAGAGGGGTGGGATAGGGAACGTGGGAGGGAGACGCAAGAGGGAGGGGATACGGGGATACATGTATACATATAGCTGATTCACTTTGTTATACAGCAGAAACTAACAACATTGTAAAGCAATTATACTCCAATAAAGATGATTTTTAAAAAAAAAGAATAGTTTATGAGCACTGCTACTTCCTGAGTAGCTAGCAGATGGTGACACTTACCCACGCTCTGCTTTACAAGTTTTAGGAACTTCTAGGCCAGACTCAGCAACTGACGATCTCTTGCTGTCCACCTCTGACCTGCCCTCCAGCTCAAAAGCCAGCCAGTGCAGCAACCCACTGGCAATTTAGCTGTAAGTTCTCTTCTCTGGGCCTCTGCATACACCACTCCCCATACCTGAAATGCTTTCCCTTCTCCCCAGGGGCTTTTCAAATTCCTCTAGGCCTAGTTTGGGTCCCCACTCTGCAAAGCCTTTCTGTTCTGAGAGTCCTTTCCCTTTCCTTCCCTGCAGATGCCTTCATGAAACCCCCTCTGAACTCTCCCAGTGGCACTGTCAGCCCCCACTGTGTGTGCCCAGTATGCACCCCTAGTGTACCTGCATGGTCTGTAGTTTGCAGTTTTGTATCTCCGTCCTCCCTTCTAGATGTATAAGCATCCTGAGGCCTCACTTATTTCTTCACCCCCAGTGTCAATCACCAAAGTGGTTTAATAAACCTTGTTAGAATACACGAACTATCTCTATATAGTAAGATAATTCAGTTACGGTATCAATGACCTTTTTAAATAAATTCCCAAAGCTGGTCTATCTCATACTAAACAAACAACATGTGAAAATCAGATTTACCTAAAAGATACATCGAAAGGGTTATGTACAGCAGGATTCACCAGAGGACTCTTTTTCTAAATATCATCAGGTTCCTGTGCATTTATAATAGGATTCAGTCTGATATTTACTTTATTTATTTATTTATTTTTTGTGGTACGCGGGCCTCTCACTGTTGTGGCCTCTCCCGTTGCGGAGCACAGGCTCCGGATGCGCAGGCTCAGCGGCCATGGCTCACGGGCCCAGCCGCTCCACAGCATGTGGGATCCTCCCGGACCGGGACACGAACCCGTGTCCCCTGCATCGGCAGGCGGACTCTCAACCACTGCACCACCAGGGAAGCCCTGATATTTATTTTTTCAGGAACTTGCACTCAATTTAATTCAGCCAACATTTACTGAGAACCAGCTATCACCTAATGGAAGTTGTTCTTCAGAACTGGCTGTAGCTGGGACTTGCCCTATGCTCATCATTCCATGTAATTACAAAGTCTCTACTTAACAGAGTCCCTGAGGCAAGAAAGAGACCCTGTAGCCCCACAAACACAAGCAGGCACTCTCTTCAGGAGCCTCCAGCCCAGGGACACATCAGCACCTGAGGCCGCAACTCACGAATATATCAGACACCGCAGATTCCCAGGACCCAAACAAGCACCAACATCAGTCCTTTTTGATCACAGACTGTAAAGACTTTGCTTTTCATTAAAATATTTCAAATGGACACCATCTTTAGTTTCTTTTCCCTGCTCCCAAGATTCAAACTCCCCATGGAAAGAGCATGAGCTCTTGCAAGGTTTTAGAGTCAGATGGGCAGCCCTGAATTGAACCTCAAAGCTGCTACTTAGCAGCTATGCAACCTAGGACACATAAGTTAGCCTCTCTAGGCCTCTGCTTCCTTACATTAAAAAAAAGGGTGATTTGAGAACTAAACAGTGTGCAGAAAGCACTAGAATACTGGTACAGAGAAGGCATTCACTGCATGGCAATTTTCATCACCAAGTCACATGTCTCCTGATCACACAATTCACTCCCCGCAGGAAGTCTGCCTTGAGAGAAGTAAAAATATGGTTCTTCCTCGTGTTGCTTATTTTAAAAACAGAGCCCTAAAATGCAAGTCAATTCCACAATAAAATACCAATTTGCATCCACTATGATATCTAGAATTTTTAAAAAAATAGAAAATAAACAAGTGTTGGCAAGGATGTGGAGAAATAAGAATCCTCATATATTGCTGACTCCAAAGTAAAATGGTGCACCTGCTGTGGAAAAGGGTTTTGTGTTGACTGAAGAACCTGAACACAGAAATACCACATGATCCAGCAATTCCACTCCTAGGCACACACCCAAGAGAACTGACAACACGTACTCAAATTCTCTTCCACAAATGTTCACAGCAGCGTTGTGTGTGCACTATGGCCTAAATGGGGGAAACAACCCAAATGTCTATCAGGTGAGGAAGAGATAAACAAAATGTGGTAGATCCACAGAGTGGACTATTATTCAGCCATTAAAAGAAATGAAGTTCTGACACGTGCTACAACGCAAGGGACCTGGAAAACGTTATGCTTTGTGAAAGAGGCTAGACATGAAAGGTCATATATCATATGATTCCATTTATATGAAATATCCAGCATAAGCAAATCCATAGAAACAGAAAGCAGATTTGTGGTTGCCAGGGCTAGTGGAAGGGAGAAATGGGTACATGATCTCCTTCACAAGTGACGGAAACATTCTGGAAGCAGACAGAGGTGGTAGTTTCCCAACACTGTGAATGTACTGAACGCCACTGAACTGGATACTTTAAAATGGTCACCGGTATATTATGTAAATTTCACCTCAGTAAATTTTTTTAAAGCCTCTATAAGAAGATAAAAAAATTTCTACTTTCAAATAGTAGGATGTAAATGTGTCCCTGTTTGTTCAGGCACTTCTCAAATACCTAGTGGAAGCCTGCTGTGTGCCAGGCACTGGGCTCAATACCGATACCTGCCCTCATGTATCTCATCACCTTGTGGACCATTTGTATCATTAAGTAGGGTTTTTTTGTGCCTATACACAACACACAGACATAAGCCATGCACAGAATATAATGTGGTTTTTTTCCCATTCAAGCTCAGTCAGTCATCTGAGTAACTGGCCCGTGAACTGTGTATATATAAATAAGACCACTTCCACTATAGCATGTTACTTGCGCTTTTTGCTCTACTTAGTAAATTTAATTGAATTACCATCTAAATATTCAGCAAAACCACATTATGACCTGTGATTACCATGAGATTTCCTTGTATTCTGCAACACTAGATATCCCCTCTGCCTACTTAAACTGGTTTTTGATAACAGAAGTTCTAGCAACCACAATTTTATTCTCAAGGCTTTACAGACTTCACAGTAAAACTGTGAGATTCTTCACAAGTTTTCTGACACAAGTGTTAAAACATGCTTTCATCAAAATGTGGCTTCTTTAGTTAAACACTCATGCCCACAGGGGAGACTGGAGATCTTGTCCCAAGCACCGAGCGGCCCCATCCTACGCCCTCAAGACACAGTAGCATTTACATTATGGAAGCCATCACCATGTTCTTTCTTCTGTTTTATTAAAACGTTTAGGGAAAGTGTGGATGTTTTTCTCACCTCTGTTTTCACGTGAACGTTAAAGAGGAAAAAGAAAATTCTCTTGAACGATAGGAATACCACAGAACCAGAAAATGCTTTGAAACCAGGAGGAAAGATACATGTATGAACTACAAGGAAGCCCTGTGCAAATCTCCAATCCAGAAGATGCATAAACCTATGAGCCGAGTATCAAACCTTTACCATGGCGTCCTTCCCATCACTTACTCCATATATCACTGTTTGCTTCTCGCACATCCCTCCTGCTCCTTGATCATTTTGAATGGTATACGCTACTTTTTTAAGATAAACTTCAAGTGAACCTATTTCAAGAATGTTATACTATCCTTCTTGATAAACTACAGACATCCAAGTAAGAATGGAAAAGCCCTACTTTAATTTCCCCAGACTAAAAGAGGACAGAGGCAACACGATAAAGGTTAACAAAGAGACCGCAGCGCTGGAAACAGGCTCAAATCAAGGACCTGATGAGCAGACAGTCCAGGAGCATTCAGAAACCCAGCCTCCACGGCTCGGAGGTTACAGGGGCCCGACAAAGGCATGTCCCTTCTGAACTCCTTCCTGTAGGAACAGGCACCAGGGACGCCTGGTCATCTGGGTGGGCTTGGAGGGGGTCATAAAACTACTTCTACCCCTTTCTCCAAGGGTACGATGCTGTAAACCTTTCTAAATATTAAACTGAAAAGAAACTGACTGAATTAAGGGATCCATCGAAATAAATGAGGACACCTAGAGTTTGATTTTTATTTAGCAAATATTTATATTTAGCACTTGCTATGTGCCAGGAACTGTTCTAAGAGCTTTACAAGTACTAGGTTATTTAATCCTCTAAACAACCCTATGATTATTCAGCATCTAGGTAGATACCCAGAACAACAGAAAGTAGGATTTCAAACAGATACTTGCACACCCAAGTTTATAGCCGCATTAGTCACAATAGCCAAAAGGTGGAAACAAAAACCAAACGTCCACTGACAGATGAATGGATAAACAGCAAGTAGTCTAATACCTACAATGGAAAATTATCCACACTTAACGGAAATTCTAACACATGCTACCACATGGACGAACCTTGAAGATACTACACTAAGTAACATGAGCAAGACACTAAATGACAAACATTGTATACCCCACTCATATGAGGGACCTAGAAGAGGCAAATTCCTAGAGAGAAAAAGCAGAATGATGGCTTCCAGGGATGAGGGGAAATGGGAATAGAGAGTTAGTGTTTAAGGGGTGCAGAGTTCCAGTCTGGGAAGATGAAAAGGCTCTGGAGACGGATGGTGGTCATGGTTGCACACAATGTGAATGTAGTTAACGCCACCAAACCCTACCATGAAAAATTATTAAGATATGGTTAAGATGGTAAATTTTGTCACGTGTATCTTACCACGATTAAAACAACTCTATTAGGTAGGCCCGTTACTGTAACGTTCATTGTCGAGATGGGGACCCCCGTCCACGTGCCACACCAGCCACTAGGGACACAGCAGTAAACACTACAGCCTCGCCCCTCCTGCCCTGACAGAGCCTACCGTCCACTGGGGAGACAGACACCAGTGGTCGTTTAATTACAACTGAGGCACAGGCCACAAAGGTGAAACCAGAACTCAGAGGGCAAATCACAGGGGAGCTGCAGCGGAGACTCTCTGGGAAGCAGCAGAATCCCAAGTTGTCTGAAATATCTGTAGTGAATCCAACATGTCATTCTGGTGACCAACGGCCTTGATGAGAGCTGCTGCACACATTCCTGCCCTCAAATCATACGCGGACCAGGCCTGGCCAACTCCCTGGCGGACAGCAGTCACACACTCGTCATTGCCAGGACCTGCTCAAATGAGTCTCAGAACAGCCACAGGGCTCTCAAGCTTCCTTCCGATGCCCTTCCACACAATCTTAAGGCATGCCACAGTGGGTAAGAGAGTGCTGTGCAACCAGCTTTCCTGGTTATAATCCCAGCCCTGGCACTCTCCAGCTTTGTAACCTTGACCAAGTTATTAAATCTTTCTAGACCTTGGTCTCAAACATGGGAACGTATACACTTCATAGGGCTATGAAATTAAATGAGTTTCCATGTGAAAAGTGTTTTTAAGAACAGTGCTTGTCATATATAAAAATAAAGTTAGCTATCATCATCATCATTATTACCTTATTCCATCCTCACAAGACCCAAGAGGCAGGTAGGGCAAGACCAACCCATCTCCAGCTAACAGATGGGAAATGGGGCAAAGTGCAAGTTGCTTGAGATCATGTAGCTGGTTGGAGTCTACTGTTTTCCCCACCATGCCATGGAATCTACAACAATCCAAAAGCACATTATGAAAATTTCAAGCATCTCAACAACATTTGGATACCTACAGTATACCAAACACTGGCTACCCCTTCTCTGGTTGCCTGTAGGAAGAAAGAGTCCAAGTTCTCCAAACCCATCATGGCGGTCTGTAATCCCAGGAGGCAAATTCGGTATCCTTCATTTCATCCATTGGGAAACAAGCATTTGATTGAGCAACTGGCATAGATCCAGCACTCTACCCCACAGGGGAGACAAAAGTGGTAGAACTTTAGGTATCTGTCCTTCAAACATGGTGGAGAAGGCAAGAGATACTCAGAAAAAAATATGGAGGGGTGGGTGCCATTCATTCTGAGCTCTGGTGGAGCCAACAAGAGTAAAAGGAATCCAGCTAGGCTGAGTCGAGCGTCAGCTCATATAGCCAGGAAAAATGTTGTGGAGCAAGTGGGATTTAAATGAGGCTTCAGGGATCACTACATGTGATAGTTCATTTTATGTGCCAACTTGACTAGGCCACGTAGTGCCCAGATAAGTGGTCAAACATTATTCTGGTGGTCTGTGAGGGTGTTTGTGGATGAGATTACCATTTGAATTGGTGGACTGAGCAGACTGCCCTCCCTAATGTAAGTGGGCTTCATCCAAGCAGTTGAAGGCCTGAATAGAACAAAAAGGCCAGGGGAGCGAATTTCTTCTGCCTGACGGTCTATGCGCTGCGACATCTGCTCTTCCTTGCCTTCAGACTCAAATTGAAGCATCGGCTCTTCCCAGGTCCCAAGTCTGCTGGCTTTTGGACTGGAACATACACCATTGGCTCTGCTGGTTCTCAGGCCTTTGTACTGAGACTGGAACTGCCCATCAGCTCTCCTGGGTCTCCAGGACCCAGCAGATCATGGCACTACTCAGCCTCCCTAATCACATAAGCCTATTACACACACACACACACACACACACACACACACACACACACACACACACACACACACACACACACACACACACACACACACACACACACACACACCCTCTACTGATTCTGTGATTCTGTTTCTCTGGAGAACCCAGACTAAATACACTATCATTGGCTCGGCAAAGAGAAAGGGGGAAGAAAGTTTCCAGAAGTCTAAGAAACAGAATGAAAAAAGGCAAGATGGTGGGAACAAATGAATAAGGAAGGACATGACAGAGTAGCTTTGAAGGGGGACAGGGGACAAACAGAGGAATGAGGATTGTGAGGTAGACCAGGTAACCTGAGGACAGCTGGTGGATTCTGCATGTGAACCTCCAAGCAGGCAGACAGACAGAATGCTGTTATCTTGGGATTCACACAAAAAGCTGAACTTTAGGAAAAGGAATCTTACAGAGATAAGAGTAGCAAAGATTGCAGCAAGGTGGCCACTATATTTGTCCAGGTAGGAGGAGATGTGTGTGTGTGTGTGTGTGTGAGAGAGAGAGAGAGAGAGAGAGAGAGAGAGAGAGACAGAGAGAGAGAGAGAGAGAGATGGCAGTGTGTAGGTGCAGGCTGACAGGAAATCTCTTACTCCTTTCAAAGCAGGAAGACTCTCACACTCCCTGTGACTTAATCAGCTTGGGAGCAGTTCAACTCCCTGCCCAGGTACAAAGGCCAAACACCCCAGAGAGAAGGCCACCTGCCAGCACCTAATAATCTGAGATCACTTAACACTTCCTAAGTCCCTCAGCCCCTCTGGACCTCAATTTCCATATCTGTGAAATGGAGAACCAAGCTGTTTACCTCAGAGAAGGACTGTGAAGATAAAATGAAAGAACATCACGGCAGGAAGTGGCCCCGTGAGAGGGCAGGCACCAGTGGAAATTGCCCTGGTGTAAAGTCTGATGAAAGCACCAAATCAGCCTGTAGTCCACTGGAAAAGCAGGTTTTTTATTGACAGAGAGGCAGAGAATCGCCTCCATAGCAAGTTGTTTTTAGGCCCCTCCACCCAAGGCCTAAAAACAACTTGCTAAATCTCAGGGATGAGTCACAGCCTTAGCCTCCCCACTACTGCCGGGGATGTCATGTTCAGCTCAGGTGAGATCACGTGGCAGGGAACACTCAGCCATGTTCAAGGAAACACCCAGGTCTTGCCCTGTGTGGGTGGAGGTGAAGGCTGTTGAGTGGGGACCGGGGGATGGGAGGCTTAGCCAAAGCAGGACACTCTGGAGGAGGCAAGGACCGAGTCAAACAATTCCTGCAACTGATGCTTGAAACCCCATAGTCACAAACCCATAACAGCAGTCACCCCACAAACTCAGGGCATCCCCTTCCCTCCAGGGAACTCTATCATGGGCAAGATTCTGCCTATGTTAAGTCTCTGTCATGCACAACCACTGTAACAAAGAGACCATAAATGCTCCATGCCTGAATATGAAAGGGAACCGGAAATATCAAACTCCGATAAAGCAGAAAGCTCACATCACTGGTGCTGTTATCCTCCATTCGACTAGAGGGCGAGCAGACAAATGATCCATGAGCAAGTTAATACTGGAGCTGTAATAATAACAGCTACACTCCAAGAGCTTACCATGTGTCTGGTCCTGTTTCCTAGTGCCTTCCACATAGTAATTCCTTTAATTCTCGCAGCCCTCGAAGGTATCATCTCCATTTCGCAGATGAGGAAACCGAAGCTTGAAGAGGTGAAGTAAGTTGCCCAGGGTCACTAGTAATAAATGGAGCTGGGATTCAAACACATGCAACAGTCTGTCTCCCAAATCTGTGCTCTTTAGAAAGTGCTGAAGTACAACCTAATATTCTCTACCTTCCATCTCTAAGGGGCAAAAAACAGGGCTGATACTACAGGAACCTCTGCCCAACAAGAAAGGTCAGAGGAGAGGCTTTATTTTGTCTCCTGGCTTTTCTGATTTTTCTAAAATGAACATGATACCCTTCTTTCAGCAGAAAAACAGAAACCAAACCTAACCAATTTTTTTTCAATGACCCCCTCCCGCCTGCCACCCTCCTGCAAACCCCTCCCAGGTAGCTCCCAGGAGATGAGCAGCACAGAGCTCACCAGACCACCTGAACACTCAGCATGTCCAGAGCAGCTCCTCAAAAACAGAAATGCAGATGCAACCCCAGCGAGGCTGAGGGCCAGGCAGGCTGCCCAGAGGCTGGGCTGGAATCAGCTGTCAGCTACCCAGTGATCTGATTTAAAATGTTGGTTAATGCTGGAAGTACAATTAAAAATACATCAGCCCCATCTTAAAAAACAACAACAACAAAACAACTCTCCTGTGACTTTTTCAAGAATTTATTCAACAAAGCAAAGAGCTTTGCTGGTTAACGATTAGCCAGCAGAAGGCCCCTGGACTTGTGATTAAGTCTTCCTGGAGGAGGGAAAAATGCCCCAGTTGCCGTAGAATTTGATGGATGATGGTCAACAGAGATGGCTCAGGCCTGAGAACATCCTTAGGCTTCCAGAGGAAAGTCTGGACAACCTCCGTAGCTTCTGGAAGTTACCCTGGTAAGTGCACATACACAGTTCATTTTCGTGGCTGCTACAGAAGGTCTTACTGAGCATTGGCAAAGGCTCCTTCAGAAGGAGACAAGGAGATGAGAACCAGAGGTATCTACCTCACCTGAATTGATGGGCACTGACACAAATCAGGAAACAAAAAGCACCCTCAGCGGATTTTTTAAAATCACGAACAACTTATAGGGCTTACCCGTCATAGGGAAGCACACAGAGTGTGTCACCCCTCCCGCCCTACCGGAGAAAAACTCTAAGCTGGCCTGAAGAGTGGTACAGATGGACCAACAAAACCCTCTATGCAGGATGCCACCTACCCCTCCCTGGACATTTCTCATCTGCTCAAGTTTGCAAAAGACTAGTTGAATAAAGTCACTGGGATGTGCTTGCTAATATCAAACGTTTCAGGAATCCTGAATGAACTCATCTCTGTGAGGCTTGACTGTAGCTGCCCTGGGGCCCTAGGACCCCGAGTAGAGGCTCCTCCACCCCTGTCCCTCTGCCCCAGTCCATCTGCTGCTGGCGCACTCCACAGCCCTCCCTCTCTGTTTGGAACGCCAGGTGTCATCTACCCCAAGCTGAACGGTTACATGGCAGGAGGAACTCTGCCCGGCAATCAGGAGCCCTGGGCTCGGGCCCCAGGCCTGTCATGTTCCAGCTGTGGAGCGTGGGGCAAACCTCTTCCCCCAACCTTCAGTTCTTGTAAGTGCTGGATGAGAAGCATGTTCTGCTCAGGTCACAGCGCTTTTTGTGAGAATCAACTGAAATGATGTAGGTCATGGCACTTTACAAACATCAAAGCGCTATGCTGGCCGGTATTAATCATTCATTGCGCTGAATCACAGAACGGACGGCATTGAAACTCAGACCTGAAAGGGAGTCCTGATACTAAAGTGAAAGTCAGGCTACAGGAGGAGAGACCATGGTCATACACTGAATGGAATCCAGTTCTCATCTGCACAGCAGAGGAAGAAATCAGGCGAAATTGTTCAGGGCCAAGCTTTACAGGGGGTTATAAGGAGATTTAGGCACCATCCCTCTAAGATGCACCCATCAACTAGCAGACTCTGGGTGATGGTTAAAATGCTACTGGCCAAACATCCAACACTGGGGAAAGAACTGGCCTGTGCCCCCCTGGGCAACAGACGTGCTGGGAGTGTGTCATCCCCAACACCAAGGATCAGAGGCAAAAGTCAGGCCCCCTGCGCTTGCCTGTGACACACACACTAAGTAGACAGAAAAAGCATATATTTCTATAAAAAGCTTACTTAAGATTATACGAAAACAAAGATTACTTTTTAATAACCCCTAAAAAGATACAACGATTCCTTAAGTCACTGTTAAATGGCGGTATGGTCAACCAATGAATGTGTTGATATTAACTGACCGGTTAGGTCCTTTTCTGAAAGACACCCAGCTACTCAGCCTGGGGAATAGTGTCCTGCTTACCACACTGCCCCACAGGAAATCACCAGACCACAATTAAAAACTGGTTGGAACGCACACAATTATTCCCAGGCTCATCCTCTCCCAGCTTCCCACTGGCCCCAGCCTACCCAGTCATGCTCATTTGGTTTGCCTGCTCCGCCACCCTGTGACGCAGTGCTGGCCTCCTCCCTTTAGTGTCCCCAGAGGAGCCTGAGCATTTTCTCACTGCCCCCTGACTCCAAGTGACGAAAGTAGAAACAAGAATGCAGGACCCCACAATAAAGAGGAAGACCACGGCACCGATCCACCAGTGAGCCTTGAGTGTAGTCTCAGCTCTGCCCTTTAACCTTCTCTGTGACCCTGGGCAAGTCATCTGACCTCCTCCAGCTATAGCGCTGTCATTTGTAAGAGGAGGAGATCGGGTGAGATAACTTAAGGTTCTCCCTAGCTCCAACATTACAGATTCTAAGTCATGGTGTGAAATCTTCACTTTCATCTTTTAAGTTTCTTTCTAGGTTCCTCTGAACATGCCCAGTGATAAGTAATCTTCCAGAACCAACAATATCTTTGGTTGAGTCAACAATACATATGGTTCTACATAAATTCCCACAAGAGGAAAGTGTTTCTGAAAGTCAGTTACAGGTCAGCCCTCAGTGAGGGTTGCTGAGGGGCTACTGCCAGCTCAAGAAACCTCAGTGAATCCCTCTCAGACAGCATCCTCTGTGACCCCTAACCTCCCAGGGCCCTGCCGTGGAGCTCACCACATGCACATATGCCATGGATACACAGCACCACGTGAGAGCCCACCAGTACTTCTAAGGTCTTCTGTTTTCCATCACCCGTCCTCGTTTTCAGCACAAATTCCTGAAAATTCAAGTGGGCTGATGGGTAATTCTGTCACTCCACTACTAGACTTCTGTGCAAACGGCCTCCAGACATGTCCAGGAGGCACTTCTCCCGCTTCATGGAAGCACGTGAAACTACTCTCATACACCCCACCCCACATCATCCCAAACCCTTTAAACCCCCAGCCTGTCGACGGAGCAGCGAGCCTTCGACCTTGTGCCTTCAGGTCAACCCTGATCCACGGCTCAATAATAACTTAGCATCAATTTATCACCAGCTGCTTGACACGTTCATCTGATCTGTCCATCTAAACTGTAAGATTGGGGGCCAACACTTTTTCCTTATAACCCCCATGCTGTGCTGGGCAAGGCCTGGTGCTTCACTCTGGAGGCCTCAACCCCAGTGACTCCTCCCACCCGCTCCCTCTGCCTTTCCCTACTTCCCACCCTGTAGCCTCACGGACGACCCTAGCGGAGAAAGCAAACGATGCTTGCTTTCCTCCTCCTCCCCTCACATCCTGCTTCCTCCCACCACTGTCATATGTGACGATTTACAACCGATTACTAAGCTGCAGAGTGAGATAGACAGAACTGAACACTACTTCTTTGGAGCAGTGCTTGAACTATTTTCCTCCAGGGATACATCAATGCCAGGTGAGGTTCACAGCCTGAGAAAGACTCTCACAGGCATGTGCAGAGATAGAGCAATTTCTAGCTCCTGGTCCTAACACTGTCCCACCCACACCCTCTCAAGAGAACATCCTAAAATACCCGAGTATACTGATAAAGGAATGACATGGAATCAAGATACACATAAACACATGCAGCCAGAAAAAAAAAAAAGTTTTGCTCTATTAACTATTACTGGAAAGAAATTACCTGAGAGAGTCCTCATAATTGATCACAATATATTAATGTTGAAAAGCAGTATTTTTCAAGCTCCAACCCTCCAACTCCCTGCCTATCACACCCAGGCTTTAGCTACAAGAGACATTTCGCTCCATTCATGCACAACTTGCACCATGAATCTTTGAATATGTCAGTAGGACTATAAGACCAGCAGCCAAAGCCCTACGGGAAATGGTCTCAAACCACATGCAAAATCAGTGTTAATGGAAAAGTAAAAGGTGCTGAGCCCCCAGCCCACCTGCCATCTCCTGTAAACGCCCACCAAATAAGCCTCCTTTCTGACACTGGCCCTAAGCATTGAAACACTGCCATGGCACTCAGCACAGTGCTTTGACTGCTAAATCGTCATCATAATTATTACTGTTCTTTGATAGAAAGGTAGGCTGAGCAGTGCTTTAAAAGCATTTGTAGCTCCAAAACCCATGGAAGCAACAGGCAATTTCAAAGCATTTAGCTGGATACTGAGATCAGTGCAGAAACCTATTTGTCACCATGACAGGAGGTGATAATGTGACATTTCACAAGTTTCAAAACAGCAGGGGAAAACCGCCTCCCCTCTATCATTTGTAGCAATGCTGGACTTCCAAACACACTCTCTGCATGAACTATGAATCACTCTAATTATTCAGCAGGCTGAATACCAAACCAACCACAGTCCACAATCAGATCTGTGCCTGAACTTTTTGTGAAGACCATTTTTAGCTTCTGTACCTGCAGTTTTCCCCACCAGCACCATTTTCCCCAACAAATAATAATTTGCAAAATCCTTTATTGAAAGGGGCTTCTGTGTCCACAGTGCGCACTGGCAAACAACACATTTCCTGTTTTCTCCCCTCCCCTAGCAGGCCAATACCTCCTCTCCACTTTAAGAACAAAATCAAGGACTCGATATTATCCCACAAAATCAAGGACAGAAAACTATCCCTGAAACCACCATCCACTTTCTGCTTTGAAAGACTGTCCACTGCTGTCCTTCAAGAATCCTCCAGAAATGTAAGAACAGTGAACATCAGAATATGCTTGGGGGAAAAGAATGTAGTGGCTATGTATCCGAGGCTCAAATCCTGCTTCTGCTACTTCTTAGCTGTGTGACCTTATCCAAGTTACTAAACCTCTCTGGCCTCAATTCTCTGTGATGTTAAATAGAAATAACAGAAACTCCCCTCCTTCCACAGTTGAAAGAACTGAGTATAAGATTAATATATATGTCAGGTTCTGTGATATGATTCACATCATAATGGTTCAATGTCAATTAATAATGCTAATAATTGATAATGCTCTTCCTAGGACTAACAAGCCTGGCTAATAGCAGTCTGCTGTAGGCTGGGGAAGAAAATGAGCATTAATGCTCACGTCACTGTACCCAGTAAGATGCTTATCTCTGCCACATCTCCCCCTTCTTCACCATCTCTCTTCTTGGGACTAGGGCTGCCTGCTCAGATTTGCTCAGTAACAGATTATGAGAGCTGTCATACAGCAAACAGCAAGAAGAAATAGGCATTAATTTATGTTTAAAAGGAGTTAAGTGGGGGTGTGAAACTCAGGAATTTTAAGTACCTCAGCTAAAACTTGAAGGGCAAGTAAATTCTATAAACACCTTTTAATCCCTTAAAATCATTAACATTTTCTTCCTTCACATCTTTCTCACAGCACCGTGGTTATACCCACAATTGCAACCAGTCACTCAAGATGTATTTAAAAGTCTTAACCTAAATCAATTAAGGGTGGTGTTTTCTATGAATTTATAGAGACCCGCGGTCATAGTTATTTTTTAACGAGGCTTGAAGAAGATTCTCCAAGACCAGCCTATGCTGCTGAGGACAGAATTAATCCAGGATTTAATTGTTTTCTTCTTGAAAAAGCAAAAACCTCAGCAAGGAGGAGTGAGTTTCAAGTCATTCCTTATTCATGCCCACTTAAAAGCACTCCAAAATGCACCACGATATCCCAGGCATAAGAAGACACATCAAACCCAAGACAAGCCCAATCTTCTTCCTTTATTCTCTATTTTCTCTATTTGGGGCCTCTGCTCAATTGGACAAAGGTAAAACTAAGCACAAAGAAGATACTACAGACCAAGATCAAAAAGGAGGTCAGGAGAATGCTCACTGCTCTGCGTGACACTAACGTTAGAGTCTCATTTCTAGTCCAAAGTATTGAAAGAACCTGCAACAGCACCAGTCATCATCTCCAGGTATCTGTGAGGAACCAACGGCAAGCTTATGTGAATCCTCTATAATAACCCATTACGAAATAATATAATATAATATATAACATATTATATTATATAATTTTTTATTTATAATAATAATATTATATAATAATATCATATAATAATATTATATTATTAATAATAATTTATAATATTAATATTTATAATTTATAATATTATAATAAATATATATAAATATAAATAAATATAATATAAATATAAATAAATATAATAATTTATAATATTAATAATAATTAATTAATATTAATAATTAATATATTAATAATATAATAATATAATCCTCAGAATCCTCTATAATAACTCATTACGAAATCTGGAAGGGAGAGCGAAGTCCAGTCCATGGTCTGCGATTTTCATCATTTGCCTTTTCAGAAATGTAAATACTTGCTTATCAGGTATTAGGAGGTTCCCGTTAGTGAAACTAAAACTTCAAAGATCAAGGTGACTTCTAAGATCTTGTCCAACACTCAGTGGTAACTGAAAAGCACCATCCCCCCCTCACATCCCACACCAGGCCTGCCCCACGCTCCAGAGGGCTCCCCAGGTCTGCACGAGGCAGGAGTCCCTCAGAGATGGACAAAGCAGTGCAAGGAACAGCAACCTGCTCTGATCACACCCAGCTGTTAACCTGGAATAGTTACTTAAAAGGATGTAAAAAAATGCTCGGCTTCAGTAAATCCCCTGATACCACTGCATTTAATCACATTTCCCAAGCTTCACTTACTTTTTAAATAATCATTTATTCCTATTTCTACTTTCTACAGTCACACAAAAGAACCATTCGGGGGATTACAATTCCCACCAACCACTGCCCTGGGAATAAGCGTTCCAGGAGTGTTTGGCAGTGGGGGAAGGAGAGTGGCATCCCTTCGGCACAACTGAGAAAGGGAGGCTGAAAGAAAGGGAAAGGGAAGGAGAGGTGGAAAGAGACGTAGAAGAGACTCAAAGTTCATACGCTGTGGACCTCAGCAATGGAACCCAGAAGGCAGGTGCAAACAACTGTAGAAACTGCCAAGGAATGTACAACCTGCACTGCTCCTCAGAACCTAGAACCAAGGGTAGCTGCATAAACACATAAATCACTCCGTCGCTCCCCACGCCTGCCCTGGTGTGTTGAAGTCCAGCTCCGATACCCTTTCAGGGTTTCCAGAAATTGGCAACTGCCTGATTTTTCACAGCACAGAGCAGTGCTTCTCCCCCTCTGGCCTTTTCAGAATTACCTGGGGAACGTGGTCAGCAGGAAAGGGCCAGGCCCTGCATGACTCCAGGAGCCCAGGTTCCTGCGTTTACTATTAGCTTTCCAGGTGGGTCTGTCCACATCAGGTTTGAGATCCACCGCCATGGAGCCATAAAAAAAAATTTTTAAACAACAAAAACGCAGGAATCTTCAAGATACATTTGTTGAGGGGAAAAAAGCAAGTATATTACAGTGTCTTTAGCTGCCAAACATACAAGAGAAGATGGGGACTGAAGATGAAGGGAGAGGAGTGACATCGGCAAGACAGACGAATAAGATATCCTCTGCTCCTATACCCCCCTCCCCCATCCCAACAACAATCTGGCATCCATCCATCCACAGACAAAAATGCCTTGTGGGAGCTGCGGGGTCCAGCACCATATGCCAAGGGACCTGGGAGAGGCGTCACCCACCCAAGTGTCAGGGAATAAGCCTACAGACCTCAGTCTCAGCTGTGGACTCTGAAGTGGCCCATGAACTGGCTCTAGCCACCGCTGGAGAACACTGCAGAATCACATGCAGATGAGAGCATTCAAGGCAATCCAAAAGTCCAGTGGAGACGTTCTAGCATACCGCTGGAACAACAACAACAAAAATCTCCATCTGGACGCTTTGGAGAGGTAAGAGGACCGGTGTGACTTTACTCACATCACCCCCTCCCAAGGCAGCATAGCTCAGTGCCAAGAGAGACAGTCCCAGCAATGATTTCTCCCATGAGATGGGGGGTGAGAGCACGTGCATGAGCGTCCAGCTTCCCCCGCTGCGTGGGACGATTCCAAAGAGGTTCATTTCTCTCCTGCCCCATTCAGAGTACTAAGTCTAGGAGGCAGGAAGAGACTAGCAGAGCAGCAGACAGGACTCTCAGAGGGCGTTAAAGGGACACAGATCCTACTAACCAGGCTGCAGACGCCACTGAGAAGCCTGCCCACAAGCCGCTGGGGACACCTTGCCCATGGATCTCGCCAACTGGCACACGGGCAGCCCCAGCACTCCAAACTCCCCAGCCATGCACACCCCAACCCCGTGGTCAGCTCCCCTTGCACACTCCTGACGGCAGCGCAAGCAAGCTTTAGTAGATGGCTAGTGAGCCCACTCAGACCCAGCAAGTCTGCAGGCCAGGGCCCGACCACAGACCTGAGCCCCAGCACCACCCCTGGGAAGCAGAAAGGAGGCTGTCAGCACCTGTCCCGGAACACTGCAGGATACAAGAAGGCGCACAGCTTAAGAATTCCGCCACAAGACGGAGGAAGAAATGTGCAGCACGCGCCTCCCGAGCTCTGAGAGCCCCAAGTCCCCAGCAGGGCTGACAGAAGGCAGTAAAGACTGAAGGAGGGGCTGCCCTGGGGGCGCAGTGGTTGGGAGTCCGCCTGCCGATGCAGGGGACGCGGGTTCGTGCCCCGGTCCGGGAGGATCCCACATGCCGCGGAGCGGCTGGGCCCGTGAGCCATGGCCGCTGAGCCTGCGCGTCCGGAGCCTGTGCTCCGCAGCGGGAGAGGCCACAACAGTGAGAGGCCCGCGTACCGCAAAAAAAAAAAAAAAAGACTGAAGGAGGTAACTACCACCTCAAATGTGAAGACAGCAACTTAAGACCTCAAGGAACATGAAAAATCAAGGAAACATAACACCAAAGGATCACAATAACCTTCCAGTAACCAACCCCAAAGACATGAAGCTGCAGTTTACCTGATAAAGAATTCAAAATAGCTATTTCAAGGAAGCTCAATGAGCTACAAGACAACAAGATACAAGAAAGACAATTCAATGATATTAGGAAAACAGGACATGAAAATGAGAAGTTTAACAAAGATAGAAAACATAAAGAAGAACCAAACAAATTCTGGAACTGCAGAACAGAATGAAATGATAAATGCAATTAAGAGCATAAACAGCTGAATGGATCAAGCAAAAAAATAAATAATCTGTAAAAGTAGAAGAAAAGACCTTGGAAATTATCCAATCAGAGGAGAAGAAATAAAAATGAAGAAGAGTGAAGAAAGCTTATGTGAACTATTGGATGCCATCAGAGAAGCATCCTGGGAAATACTGGAGTCCCAGGAGAAGAGAGGGAGAGGAGGCAGAAAGCTAATTTAAAGGAAAAAGTGGCTGAGAACTTCCCCAAATCTGGAAAGAGATATGGCCACCCAAGTTCGTGAACCACATACATTCCCAAAAATTCAACTCAAAAAGATCTTCTCCAAGACATATTATAATAAAAATGTCAAAAATCAAAGACAAAGAGAGAATCTTAAAAATAGCCAGAGGGGCTTCCCTGGTGGCACAGTGGTTGAGAATTTGCCGGCTAATGCAGGGGACACGGGTTCAAGCCCTGGTCTGGGAGGATCCCACATGCCACGGAGCAACTAGGCCCATGAGCCACAACTACTGAGCCTGCACGTCTGGAGCCTGTGCTCCGCGACAAGAGAGGCCGCGATAGTCAGAGGCCCGCGCACCGCGATCAAGAGTGGCCCCCGCTTGCCACAACTAGAGAAAGCCCTCGCACAGAAACGAAGACCCAACATAGCAAAAATTAATTAATTAATAAATAAACTCCTACCCCCAACACCTTCTTTAAAAAAAAAAAATAGCTAGAGAAAAGAAGCTTATAACTTACAAGGGAATTCCCAAAAGGGTATCAGAAGATTTCTCAGCAGAAACCTTAAAGGCCAGGAAAGAGTGAGACACTACAAAGTGCTCAAAAGAGAAACTGCCAACCAAAAACACTTTACCTGGCAAGCTTTCCCTCAGAAGTGAAGGAAAGATAAAGATGTTCCCAGACAAAGAGAAACAGAGAGTTCATCACTAGACCAGCCTTACAAGAAATGCTGAAAGGAGTTATTCAAGCAGAAATGAAAAGACACTGATTAGTAACACAAAAACATGAAACTATACCACACACTGGTAAAGGTAAGTATAGTCAAATTCAGAATACTCTAATACAGTAATTAGGTACTGTGTTGACCACTTAACTCTACTAAAAGAACAGAAGTATTAAAAATAACAATAGCAGGACTTCCCTGGTGGTGGTTAAGAATCTGCCTGCCAATACAAGGGGACACAGGCTCGAGCCCTGGTCTGGGAAGATCCCACATGCCACGGAGCAACTAAGCCCACGTGCCACAACTACTGAAGCCTGCGTGCCTAGAGCCCATGCTCCACAACAAGAGAAGCCACCGCAATGAGAAACCCACGCACCACAATGAAGAGTAGCCCCCACTCGCTGCAACTAGAAAAAGCCCACATGCAGCAACGAAGACCCAACGCAGCCAAAAAAATAATAATAATAATAACGATAGCTGCATTTGCTAATGATGTTCGTTACACACAACATAAAGAGGTAAACTGTGACATTAAAACAAACAGAGTAAAAGGGTAGAGTCTTTGTATGCAGTCGAAGTTAAGTTATCAACACAAAGTAGACTGTTATATCAATAAGATGTTTATATAAGCCTCACGATAACCACAAAGCAAAAACCTACAGTAGATACACAAAAAGGTAAAGAGAAGGGAATCAAAGCATACCAACTATGAAAAGTCATCAATTCAAAAAGGAAGACAGCAAGAAAGGAACAAAGGAATTAAAAAGCGGCCAAAAAACCCAAAGAAAACAAAACAGCATTAGCAAATCCTTATCAATATTACTCTAAATGTAAATGGATTAAATTCTCCAATATAAAGGCACTGAGTGCCTGGATGGATTTAAAAGATCTAAATATATGCTGCCTATAAGAGACTCACTTAGCTTTATGCACACACGTACACTCAAAGTGACGGGATGGAAAAAGATATTCCTGCAAGTGGAAACCAAAAGAACAGGGGTAGCTGTACTTATATCAGACAAAACAGACTAACTCAAAAGCTGTAACAGGAGATAGAGCTGGTCATTACATAATGATAAAAGGATCAATTCATCAAAAAAGATATATCATAAACCTATATGCACTCAACATCAGAGCACCTAAATATATTAAATACTAACAGATGTGAAGGAAGAAAAAGACAATAAGAAACTTTAACACCTATGTTCAATAATGTATAGATCATCAGGACAGAAAATCTGTAAGGAAATGTTGGACTTGAATTATACTTTAAACCAAATGGACCTAACAGACATAGAGGGAATATTCCAACAGCAGCAGAATACATATTCTTCTCAAGAAAAAATGGAAAATTCTCCAGGACAGATCATATGCTTGCCACAAAACAAGTCTTAGCAAACTTAAGAAGACTGAAATCATACCAAGTGTATCTTTCAAACACAATGGTATATAACTAGAAATAAAAGTAGGAAAATGGGAAAATTAACAAACATGTGGAAAATAAACAACACACTCCTGAACAACCAATGGATGAAAGAAGATATCAAAAGGGAAATCAAACAATGTCTTGAAACAAATGAAAATAGGAAAATACCAAATCTAATGAGCTGAAGCAAAAGCCATTCTAAGAAGGAAGTTTATAGCAATAAACAGCTACATTAAGAAAAAAGAAAGCTCTCAAAAGAACAACCTAAACTTATACCCCCAAGGAACTAGAAAAGGAACAACTAAGCCCAGAGTTAGCAGAAGAAAAGATGAGAGCAGAAATAAAATGAAATAGAAAAAAATCAGTGAAACTAAGAGCAGCTTTTTTAAAAAGATAAACAAAATGGGCAAACCTTTAAGCAGACTAAGAAAAAAAGAGAAGAAAAAATTAGAAACGAAAGGAGACATTACAACTGATGCCATGGAAATACAAAGGATTTTTATTACACACCAACAAACTGGATAACCTAGAATAAATTCCTAGAAACATATAAATTATCAACACTGAATCATGAAGAAATAGGAATTTTGAACAGACCACTAACTAAGGAGCTTAAAGTAGTAATCAAAAAACCTCTCAGGGCTTCCCTGGTGGTGCCGTGGTTGAGAGTCCACCTGCCGATGCAGGGGACACGGGTTTGTGCCCCGGTCCGCAAAGATACCACATGCCATGGAGCGGCTAGGCCCGTGAGCCATGGCCGCTGAGCCTGTGTATCCGGAGCCTGTGCTCCGCAACGGGAGAGGCCACAACAGTGAGAGGCCCGTGTACCGCCAAAAAAAAAAAAAAAAAAAAAAAAAATCAATAGATGCAGAAAAAGCACTTGACAAAAATACAACCTTTCATGATGAAAACTCTTAACTGACTGGGTATAAAGGGAACACACCTCAACATAATGAAGGCCATATATTGGCAAATGCATAGCTAACCTCGTACTCAATGGTGAAAAGTTGGAATCTTTTCCTCTCTAAGATTAGGAATAAGACAAGGGTGCCCACTCTCACCACTCCTATTCAACATAGTTCTGTAAATCCTAGCCAGAAAAAAAAAAAAAGTTATCGAAATTGTAAAGGAAGAAGTTAAATTGTCTGAGTTTGCAGATGTCATGATCTTATATATAGAAAACCCTAAAAACTCCACCAGAAACTGTTAGAACTAATAAACTAATTCAGTAAACTTGGAGGATACAAAATCAGGAAACAGAAATCAATTGTTTCTATACACTAACAACGGACTATCTGAAAGAGAAATTAACAGCCCCATTTGCAATACCATCAGAAACAATACTTAGGAATAAATTTGACCAAGAAGGTGAAAGTTCTGTACACTGAACACTAAGACACTGATGAAAGAAATTGAAGACAACGAATAAATGGAAAGATATCCTGTGTCCTTGGATTGGAAAAATATTGTTAAAATGTTAAAATTCCTTAACTACCTAAAGCAATCTACAGATTAACTGCAACCCCTATCAAAATCCCAATGGCATTTTTCACAGAAACAACAATCCTAAAATTTAGATGGAACCACAAAAGATACTGAATAGCCAAAGCAATCTTGAAAAGGAAGAACAAAGCTGGGGAGCATGACATACGTGATGTCAAAGTATATTACAAAGCTACAGTAATCAAAATAGTTTGGTACTGGCATAAAAATAGATACATATACCAACAGAACAGAATAAAGAGCCCACAGAATAAAGAGCCCAGAAATAAACCCTCACATATACAGTCAACTAATATTTGACAAGGGAGCCAAAACTACTCAATGGGAAAAGGATAGTCTCTTCAATAAATGGTGGTAGGAAAACTGATAACAAATGAATGAAACTGGACCCCTATCATAACCCACTCATAAAAATTAACTTAAAATGGATTAAAGACCTAAACATAAGACCTGAAACCATAAAACTCCTAGAAGAAAACATGGGGAAGAAGCTTTTCGACATTGGTCTTAACAACATTATTTTTTGGATATGTACCAAAAGCACAAGCAACAAAAACAAAAATAAGTGGTACTATGTCAAACTAAAAAGTTTCTGCATAAGAAACAAAATGAAAAGGAAACCTGTGGAATGGGAGAAAATATTTGCCACCCATTTATCAAATAAGGGGTTAATATCCAAACTATATGAGGAAAACATACAACATAATAGCAAAAAAAATAATCCAATTTAGAAATATGTGGAAAACCTGAATAGACATGTTTCCAAAGATGACATACAGATGGCTAACAAGTACATGAAAAGGAACTAATCATCAGGGAAATACAAGTCAAAACCACAATGAGATATCACCTCATACCTGTTAGCATAGCTATTATAAAAAAGACAAGAGATAGGTGTTGGCAAGGATGTGGAGAAAGAGAAATCCTTGTGCACTGTTGGGGGGGAATGTAAACTGGTATAGCCACTATGGAAAATAGTATGGAGGTTCCTCAGAAGATTAAAAATAGAACTATCTTATGACCCAGCAATCCCACTTCTGGTATATATTCAAAGGAAATGAAAACAGGATTTTGAACAGATTATCTCCACTCCCATGTTCATTGACCATTATTCACAATAGCCAAGACATGGAAAGAACCTAAGTATCCACCAAGGGATGCATGGATAAAGATCATGTAGCGTGTGTGTGTATTATTACAATGTAATATTACTTAGCCATGAAAAAGAAGGAAATCCTGCCATTTTTGACAAAATGGATGGACCCTGAAGGCTCAGACAAAGACAAATACTATATGATATCACCATACGTGGAATCTAAAAATACCAAACTCCTAGAAACAGTAGAATGGTGGTTGCCAGGGGCTGGGGAGTAGGGGAAATGGGGAGATGTTGATCAAAGGGTACAAACTTCCAATCATAAGATGAATAAGTTCTGGGGCTCTAATGTACAGACAACGTGGTGACTATAGTTAACAATACTGCAGTGTATACCTGAAAGTTGGTAAGAGTAGATCCTAAATGCTCTCACCACAGAAAGATGGTAATTATGTGAGGTGATGGAAGTGTTAACTCACCCTACTGTAGTAATCATTTCTCAGCACGTGTATCAAATCACCACATTGTACACTTCAATCTTATATAATGTTAAATGTCAATTACATCTCAATAAAGCTGTGGGGAACATGGGAGAAATAAATATTTTTATAGGGTAGGGGTAGAGAGATTATATACATGTAATTGCAAACAAATTGATATCTATATAGATAAGAGACATATTTTATCTACATATAAAATATAAAGTAGACATTATACTATATTTTATATATAGATAAGGATATATATATATATACGTGTGTGTGTGTGTGTGTGTGTGTGTGTGTGTGTGTATATAATCCCCAAGAAATGAGATCCCAGATCCCATCCGTCACCTTCAGAGAAAGGAAATTCCTGACTGGGGATAAAGGTGGAGAGAAACGTATCACCACATTCCTCTTAGTTGCTGGAATCTTGAACTATGTCAATAGATTACCTAACACACCTTTTTGTTGTTTACACTTTAAAGAGGGTTTGGGCTTAGGAGACAAGAAATATAAGCAAAAATAAGTAAAAACAGTGATTTGGGAATAAATAAAAGTAGCAGCCTCAGGGTTGCTGTCCCAGGGTTTCCATGGTCCTCCTCTCGCCTGCCTGGGGCTGCTGCATGGGCTGCAGAAGTCAAGGTGGAGACAACCCAGCTTCCGGCTAAGGGGAATAGTGCCCCGGAAGTTCCTCAAGAAGCCCCTCATATGTTCTCTTCCTGAATTCTGTTTCCCACGTAGACTGTACACTTTTTGCAAGGAAAGACTATGCCTCAGCCACCTTTATATCTCCCTTAATGCCTAGAGTCAGTCCATGCCTCCAGCAGCTTACTCCAGAGCTCTCTTTGCATGCGATAGATCATTTAGACCCTGAGCTCTGGAATTAAGTTCTTAGAAGCTACTATAAAGGCTGCTTTGAATTGTTCTGCCTGATTATAAAGTATGCCTTCCTCCACGAAGACAACACCCTCCCCTTTTCCTCTTTAGATCTATACACCAACCCAGAAAAACGCAGGGGAACAACGGTCCTCATGACCAAGTTTCCAGGAAAATTCTGCCCTCGTGTTTGTCTTCTGCCTTATATTCCTGAACCCATCTCCCTCTTCTCATTCCCTCTACCCCTTGGTGAGAACAAAATAGCCACCTTTCCTTCGAATTTCACTTTTCTCCTCCCTTCAAGGAAGCCTGCTTGAGGTTGTTCAAGGCACACTAGTTGACAAGTGGGGCCAGAACACAAAGTATAGGAGAAACTAAAAGACAGCAACTGTAATGACAACGGGAGAATGGATAACTCAACAATACCAAGAGCTGATCATGTCTGTCTCTGCCAGAGTCAAAGTCCCACTTAAAGCTTACTTCACTCCCACTTGTACACACACACACCTTTCTCTCGGCAGACTAGAACCCACTAGGTAAAGGGGCAGGGATTCCCGGCTGCCCCAAAGCCACCTCCCTGGGCTTGACAGTGTTAAAAATTCAGTTTGGCTCAAGCATTCTCAGATAGTAGAGAGAATACGTTTTTGAATTGCTGAGTTGGATAATTTTCTGTTTATTTCTTAAACATAAAGCGGGGATGTTAAAAATAACTTGGATTCCTTACACACCATTAGCCTCACTATTTTAAAAGCAGGCTCTGAAATGTCTAGATCCTATTAGAAACTGCTATGAAATAACTTGGATACCTTGTCCATGGACTTGGGAGGAAATGCTGCACAGCGCTAGGTGCTAAGGACACGTAGCAGGCCTCCGGTGGGTGTTTGTAACGGGACTAAGAGTTTTACAGTATGCCAGCATTTACATTTAAGTGCTTTTCATGTCATCACTTTTCATCCATACAAAAACCCCATAAGCTAGATAATGCTCATTATCATCCTAGGAATCGAGTCACAGTTGAAAGCAGATCTTCAGAGCCCACACTGAAAGGTTCTTCCACAGCATCACAGAGCCTCTCATCTGTGACCTTACAAGGTCAGCTGATTCAGGGGCTTCATAGAGAACGAAACTAACTCAGGTGATGCTCCCAAGGTCACACAGCATGTCCATGGAGAAGCCCTCCTGTGTTCTTGCCATTTAACTAGAGAAACCATTTCAACTGGAATACACCATTCAGGGGCTAAGAAAGCCTTACACCTGTATTACTATCTGCCTTCAGACTCTGAAAGGACTGCATCAACGAATTTATATTTTTTTGTTTTTTATATCCATGTAAGTTAATAAGAAAGAATCAAACGGGGTTGCAATTGTAATTTCCAGGTGGGATACAATTAAACATGAGGTGACAAATAGAAAGCCTGTGAGATGACATTCCCCCCAACCCCACTCTGGGAAGGCCCTTGCTCATTCTTCTCAACCTATTCAAATCTAAATCATACTCCAAGGCTGAGCTCAAAACTGACCTCCAGAAGGCCAGTGTGTATGCATGTGCACGTGTGTGTGTGTGCGTGTGCGTGTGCGTGTGCGTGTGTGTGTGTGTGTGTGTGCAGTGCAGTTCTGAGTGCACCCAGAATAGGTAGGGCAGAGAACGGAAGGAACACAGGCCTTAGAGTCCGAGACAAATTCCAACCCTGCCACTTATGGCTCTTTGGGAAATTAATATCCTCCTGTTTCAGTTCTCTCAAATGTAAATGAGGAGAAAACTTCCTACCTTGGAGGACTAGAGCAAAGATCAAAGGAGATAAAGGTTTAAGGCCCCTGGTACAGTGCCTGGCACATAGGTGTTTAATTAGCTCCATGAACCATCCCCAAACTACCCAAGTCCACAACGATCTCTCCATCTTCAATTGTCAAAACATTCAGAGGCCCTGTTGTAGGCATTCATGTATTACAGCAATTGGTATCAACAGTTTATCTGCCCAGAAAGATAAAACACTCTGAGGGGGTGGTGAGGAGCCGGGAGGAAGGCTAATTCTTACCTTTGTATCCCTCACAGCCTCTTGTAGGATGCTCTTTATAATAGAGGCTCCGATACTTTGGAATGAGCTAATTCAAGGGAAAACAAGTTTCAAGCAATTACAAAAAGAACAGTGGCCACAAGGCAGTTTATCTACCAGTCAAAGATTTTGAAGATATACATACCATTGCACTCCCAGTGCCTCTGGAGGGTCCTCAGTCTTATCCACCAAAAGGGAAAATCCACACTCAAATTTTCAATAAACATTCCTCAGCATGCTGTATGCCAGCACTGTGCAAGGCCCTAGGAGACCCAAAGATGACTGGGAAATAGGACGGACCTTCAGAGCCGCCTTGGCATAACAGAATGACATCTACCAAAGGTCACACAAAAAGTAAAGAAGCATAGACAAGGTCCTGTTCTTCCAAACTCCACCTGTTCTCTCAGCTGGAAATGAGGAAGTTGGATAGATTGTCTCCAAGGTCTAGTGCAGCTCTGTCCACTTGTCTATTAATAAACTGCCTCTGGAGACGTGTGTCAAAAGTACACATGTATATTTCTCCATGTAACTTAGTACTACATCAGTGTTAGAAGGAATATTTTCCATAATGAGCTGAATAACTGTCATTTATTGCCACAACAGAGATGTCAGGATTCAGCACTCTTTCCTGCCATCTTTCTCACCCAGGAAACGAACTGTTCATGGCAAGAAGCTATGGAGAGAAAGGGAACACGTAAAGTAAACCCAGTGGGGACAGGAGAGGCAGCAAATGGGAGTCGTGCTGCTGGGAGCAGGACCAGAGACTGCAGAGGAGCGGGCAGGAGAAGACTAAATTAAAGAACAGCACAGGAATAGAATGCTAAATTATTCTAGTTCCATTTAGAAGAAGGATAAAAGGCCCAGCCTGCCCTCATTAGACCCTGAAGGAATCTCATCTAAACCACAGTGAAACATTGGGTTTTTTGGACAAATCCTGAATCATCAAGAAAATAAGGTGAAATTATGCTCAGTAAACTCTATTTGATAAATCCTCCCAAAATAAAGTTTATGAAGCACTTTGATGCCTAAGTAAACTCTTAGTTGCCCATAAAATGAAGAAACTATTACTCTATTTCCTGATGGTTCAGAGGAAAAGTTTCCCTGTATTTGTTCTAATTTGTTTAAATACCAAATTCTCCCTTGGAAAGATGAACATTCAAAGACCCGGGATATCAGTTCTGAGAAGTGAGGGGCCTTGTGCCACCAGGCCCATGACAATGGCCAGCCCAGGGTGGATCCACAGCTCTCTCACCCTCAACAAGTACCTTTTATTTCCATTTTGCTAGGACCCTGTTCTCAACCAATAAACAAGCTAAGTTAAAGCATGCTTATAAATTCCTGGTTACCCTTCCCAAATAACTTATTTATAATAATGTAAAAATGCTTAGCTAATTTGAGGAACTCTCAGCAGCATTTTGGGCAGACCAGAGTACAGGAAATATTTAGGTCCATGGGCCTTTGGAAAGCCTGTTCTCAAAATCCCTGTTCCTGTCCTCTGATTCTTCTCCTTGGAGACAAGGCTAATTCCAAGGATGTTCGGCGTATAGAGGGATCCACAGGCTTGTAGCCAGGACCCTCTCCCAGCTTCACACAGTGCATGAAGATGCTCAGCCATGGTATAAAGGGGGCTCATATGGGGCCAGAAAAAAAAATCCCTTGGTTTGGGCCCTAGCAGATCAAGACTCTTTCCCCCGGTTCCCCAAAAATGACCCATGAACATCAAACTATGATTTCCAGCTTAACCTGGCATTTTTAGAATTGGCTTTCTTCACTGTCGTGATCTAAATGCAGCCAAGTTACAGACTGTCAATGGAAAAGATTGCAGGTGAGTGACAGAAGTTCCTTAAGAACAGTGGTCCCAGCATTCCGGAAACCATACCACTGGCAAGACGCAAGTAACAAGGGCCTTGGATTTAAGCGAGGATCCATGCTAGTCCCATCTATGCAGTGTCTTCACTCTTTCCTGAGAAGATGCAGCCCAACAGCTCCAAGGCAAAGCCAAGGTGATTCCAGCACAACTTGACCTGACACTGCTCCCTTTCACCTCCACTGCTCCCAGCCCGCCAGCGACTTGACCCACTCTCTTCACAGCTCCTGAAACTACATACATAAACAAATCTACAGAAATGTATTATACAGATTTAATAAATAAGAATCAATTTAATAAATTAAACATATATCGTAGTTGATGGGAGTCAATTCTTTTCTGCTGAGAAGGATCATTCAGAAAGTTCCAGGTTTTTTTTTACAGTTAAAACCACCCTAGGGAAAAAGAGTAAAAGACCAATCAGCTGAACTACAAAGAAAATGGCATCAACTTAGATTATTGGATGTATAGTTTTACACTCCTATTATTTGCTATGCGTGACATTTAGGTTCACTATAACTGTTAAGAGACCCCAAAATTTCACATTTGGTTCTAGATTGAAGATTTAAAATGACTTCATTCTGCTTTCTCTAGGCTATCTTTATTAGTTACCATTTTGGGAAAATGAGTGACTGCTTACTATTTGCAAGATGCCCAAGGAAAGCAACACATTTATCTTCTTTTTAAAACAAAAAGGTAAGAACGCTTTCCAAACACAGGGCTAAGGGGATGAACAGAGTAGAAAACTGATGCCTCATGCACAGGAACTAATTTTTAATTGGCAGGAGTCATCCAGTCATTGGGTCTGTTAGGCAACATAGAGGCAAATTATTTCCCATATGAAGCCGTTCCACAGTCAGAGGGACTGGAGTGGTAAGTGTGCCTATTGTCACACCCGCTATAGGACGGAAATCCTCCAAGACCACAGAAAATTCTCAGTCCTTCCTTTCTGAGATTTGCAATCAAAACAGCAGACAGCCTTCAAAGGAATGGAAACCGATTCTTTCCAGTCAGCAGAGAGGTAGAAATAGGACCTAATGAACTCCTGAAGAGTCATGAAGCAAAGGGGACAGTGCCAAGAATTAGGGCCAACTGTCCCGTCGGAGGGCACACAGTCCACATGATCAAGCTCACTTCCAACACCAATTGCAAATTCAGAGATCCTCAGATTCAAGAACTCAGTAGGAGTCACTGAAAGCTGCTGTCCTCACTGTTATGATTTATTACAGGGAAAGATACAGACAAAATCAGCCGAAGGAAGAGACATGTGGGGCAGAGTCGGAGAAATACCAACTGCATTCCATTCCTGGCATTGACGTGTGACAATATACACAGAACGCTGTCAACCAGGGAAGGCCACCCAAGCCCTGGTGTTCGGAGTTTTTACTGGGGCTCATTATGGAGGCATGATTGACTGCTGTGAAACAATAAAGACATATATTGGTTTCTGCCACCAGTTCCTAATATCTGGTCTTTGGCCCTGGTTCCTGACACAGAGCTCCTCCTAAATCCCTTAGAATTTCCTGAGTGATAGGACCACCTTTTGTTTTCACGAGGTAACTCTTAGTGGGCTCCTGTATGGGGGCTGGCGAGCAGAAAGACCAAGCCATAACTGGAAGCTTGGAACTTTCAGCGCCATCTCCTATGCTCCAGAGAGAGAGGGGGGCTGGAAATTGAGCTTTGCCTACACGACAAAACCTTGATAAAAATCCCTAAAGCACAGAGTTCAAAGAGCTTCTGGGCTGATGGACACATCCATGTGCCAGGAGGGTGAAGTACCCCAACTCCACAAGGACAGAAGCTCCTGTACTCGGGACCCTCCTGGATCTCACTCTATATATCGCTTCATCAGGCTGTTCATCTGTATCCTTTACTATATCCTCTATGATACACCAGGACCTGCGTTTCCCTGAGTTCTATGAGCCCTTCTAGCAAACTATCAAACCCAGCGAGGGAGTCGTGGGAAATCTGATTTTCAGCCGTTTGGTCAGAAGCACAGCTCACAACCTAGCACTTGAGACTGGCGTCTGAAGTGGAGGCAGCCGTGTGGGACTGAGCCCTTAACCTGTGGGATCTGAGGCCAACTCCAGGTAGACAGTGTCAGACTTGAATTTAATTGCTGGACACCCAGCTGGTGTCTGAGATTTGGTCAGTGTGGGGAAAAAACCTACACATCTGGTGTCAAATGTGCTGCGTGTGTAGTGGTTATGTGAAAGTAAAGGAAAACAGGGTGTCTTCCCCAGACAACTGCCTGTGAGGCTGATCTCCAGCCACGCTGGGCATGGCTCAAAGTACCCCCCCAAATCGTTCTTGATCTTTCTGGCATGGCCACGCCCCATCCTAAGATGTGGCCAGCTTCCACCCAAAATCATACTGGTGTTTCTGGAATATCCAGCCCCTACCCCTGAATCACATTGTTTGACCATGACAAAAGCCAGACCTGGGCTTCCCTGGTGGCGCAGTAGTTGAGAGTGATGCAGGGGACACGGGTTCATGCCCCGGTCCGGGAAGATCCCACATGCCGCGGAGCGGCTGGGCCCGTGAGCCATGGCCGCTGAGCCTGCGCGTCCGGAGACTGTGCTCCGCAACGGGAGAGGCCACAACAGTGAGAGGCCTGCGGACCACAAAAAAAAAAAAAAAAAAAAAAAGTCAGACCTGTTTGTGGGCAAGGTTAAATTTGTTCACATGCAGAGGGGAAATGGCCCACTGTCATTTCAGGCATAAAGTCAGATATACTGACCCATTATCACAGAGCGAAGAAACCAGTCAGCCTCCTAGATTTGAAGCCAGCCACTGTTCCCTACCACACCTCTCTTTAAAAGGGGGTAAAGAGCAAGGCAGTGACAATGAGTTGGAAGCTAAAAAAAAAAAAGAAGGAAGGAAGGAAGGGAGGAAAGATGGGAGGGAGGAAAAAGAACTCCACATACCATTTCTTCTTTAAAATGATAGTTTCTCTGTGGGAAATCCATTTCACTTCCAGCACCAACAGGACTTAGTTTGCTCTGGACTCCACCGAGTAGTTTGCCCGCTACCTATGGGGAAGCTAACCTGGAAGGCTGCTAGCTCATCTAACACATCCATCAGAATAAACTCGGCTCTGCCGTGGTCACACACCACCCAAAGTCGCACTGGCGCACAGCAGACATCTGCTTCCTGCTTCTGCTCTGTGTTCATCGTGGGTTGGCTGGGGATTCTGATCTACATCCGCCTCCTTCTGGAATTCAGGCCGATGGGGCACCTGCCTGGCATAGCGCTGGTTACCATGGCAGAGGGGACAAAAAGGAACTGGCAAAGTGTGCCACCTGAAACGTCACAAGTTACTTCCATTCACATTTTCTTGCCCAAACCAAGCCCTACAGTCATGCCCAAGTTCACCTGGATGAGGAAGTACAATTCTACCAGGTGGTCAGAAGGGGAGGAAGACCAGATATTAGTGAACAAGCCAAACTCTGCTACATCCATTTCCCAACCAAAGAAGCAATGTCTTCATCCAAGTCTCTGACAGGATGAAGGGGTTCTGAGTGGGAATTTGGGAGTCTATGTTATTTGTTTGGGGTTTGTGCTAAAACCAAGGAATAGGGGATGTTTTCTACTGAGTTCAAAGGGTAAGGTGGAACAGCTGCAGAAATAAATGTTTTGGTTTCACGTGTCCACCTTGCTTTGCAATGTCAGTGCCAGATGTCCAAAGGCCTCATCACAGGAGGTTACTAGTCCCTTGCCTCCAAAAGGCTATTCCAACGTAAGTCAACACAATGGCTAGAGCTGTACCAAGAGCTTAAGTGGTAACTTGAGTCTAACACGGTCAGCAACAAGGTGCCCTCAACTTCGCCTTAATCTGCAAATCCAAGTGTACTGATTTACCATGTGAAATAACATCATCATTTTAGTTGTAAGAAATCACAGTGAAGACAAGCGCCAGAAGACATGTGTTAGGTAAGTGTCTCTTTTCAAGAATGAAAAAAAGATGAATCACAGAAACTCCTGATAACTTAGCAACTCAGTTCAGTATGAGCTAAACTAAAACCCCATCGCTTCTTCACACAGACTTCAGTCCAGCCGAGGGGAATTCAGTACTTGCATTATGGAACTGCTGTAACCTAAACGAAGCACTTAACGTTTCTATTAAGTTTTATGTTGCTTGTTCCAATCCATCAAGGTAAAAGTAGCTAGCCCTGAGCACTACACACTAAGAACCAACTACACATAGAGAAGATCACTGGCAAACTAGCGAGTACTCATAGGAAGGAGAGGGTAGTGAAGGTCTGTTAAGTGAGTAACAGTGGAGGGGACTGGACAGGTTTATAGCTTGGAGGGGCCTTGGGAAGGTTGTTTTCTGTCTTGAAACCACCTGAAGAGCTGTTGTGTAGTATACGATAGGTGTTCTCCCTAACTCTGGCGGGCAGGCGTGGCCTCATAGGTGGGATTCAGGAGGAAGCATCGGCTACTGAGACAAGAACCACTTGTGGCAGCGTGAGCATTCCACGGGCTCAGAACCACAGCCTTCTACAGTACCTGGCTGACAGCAGCCCCAGGAAGGGGAGTTGGAGCGGTTGACCCATTTGGGGGTAAGGATTCTACATGACTAGTTACATCAGTATTCATCTGGATACATGAAGGCTAGGAATAAGAATGAAAAAATTCTGAAACGTTAGCACCAGGTCCAGAAAATCCCTGAAGGTCTCCTTGGAGGGTATCTAAAAGCACAAACAGCAAGGGCCTTTTCTGAAAGGTGCCACAGGAAGGACACAAGGTAAAGTCAAAACATAATATGCAAAGAGGAAAGACAGTGTGCAGCCCTGGCCTACTGTTTGCTACGCATGCGCCTAGAGCTCTCAGGTGATCTGCTCAGCACCTTCTGCCCTGTCGCTGCTCCCACAAGAGTCTGACTTGGGGCTGAGCACACAGTAGGCATTTAGGAAACTATCCTCCAGTCAGACAATATTATCACCCTCTCACCCAAACGGAAGCTGACAAGAGGCACAGCTGTGATGGGAATGGGGGCCTTTATGACATTCATTCACGTTTCACTCTCCCATCCAGAAACGGGACTTGAATGGAAAATATGGCAGAGGTTTCTGGAAGATGCTCTGCATGAGCTACATACGTGCAGAACGGTAGCAAATAAACCTGGAAACAACACTCAAGAGAACTGAGGGGAAGAGAAATGGATTCCTCAGTGACACATGAGCACGGCCTAGGACGAAGGGAGATGCTGGTATCCCAACCCAGTGAAACACTAGGTTAGATAACCAGCAAGGGTCTACAAGAAGAAGCACGTGGATTATACATTCTTACAGCTCTTTGCCACACCTAGAAAGGACCTAAGAGATGCACACGGTTCATCCAAACACACCCCACACACATCCGCCAGGCCTTCAGAGGACAACATGCACGGGCTGGTTGAGTCCAAGTGCCAGTAAAGATTCCGGCAGCAGGACCCAAACCCACAGGCCCTCAAATCCCTCAGTGTCGAGGACACATCAGGGCTTGATACTTACTTTCAACAGATCTATTAGTTACCTTAAAATAGGGAACTCCAGGAGAGGTCGCAATTAAGTACCTCCCGCAGGAGAAAGTTTCTGCGGAATTTTCACGTCTTTCTCAGCACAGAGGGAAGTTGAAGCTCCCGCCAGGATGCAAATCTTAGAATGACTACAAAGTGACCTACTTTCAGGTGTCTTTAAAGGTTTTAAGAGCAGCAATCCCCTAGGATCATCCCCAAAAGTGAGGTCTTTAAATTAAAAATGTTGATGGAAAGAGCTTTCGAAATGTATTTCATTTGTCATAAAAAGTGTATTTTTCCATTTGTTTAAAAACTGTATTCTAACAACAACAAAATCTCTAAAAAGATTATCCAACCAGCCTTAACCGAAGTCATAAGAGGTTGGAATTTAACTTAACAGTGGAAGTCCCAGAAAAAAAGATTTCTGCAAACAAAGAAAAAATGTCATTTGAAGGATACTAAGGCATATCAGGGGGGAAAAAAATGAATGGTTTTCCACTATGGTGGTGTTTTAAAAACTCAAAAGCCGTTCTAATTAAACCTTCAGACTTGTTACACCATTGGCCTTCACTGGTGCCTGTGACATTGATGGAAGAAACCATTTACCAAAAACCGACACACTTCAAAACACTTCCTGCCTGGCTCTTTACATTTTTTTTTTAACTTTTTCTTTGCTTTTTAAATTAAAGGAGCAGCCGTTCCCGGTATACAAATTACCATACCACTTCCCTAGAAGGTAGAAAAGGTGATGTAAGACAGTAGCTCAAATAATGATTTACTGAGGGCAAATTACATGGTATGCGGTCTTTTTTCAATATACTTTCATGCTCAACCTTCACTCGGTCTAACCTATAGCAGGTAGATGGGCCAGCTGTCTTGAAATATTTGTGCCAGACACAATCTTAGAGATCTTGGTCCAAGCTTCTCATTTTAGATATGGAAAAACCAAAGCCCAGACAGATGAAGTCACCTGCGCAAGGTCACACGGCCCGTGAATGGCATAGTCTTATTGGCCAAGAAGAAGGACTCCTCTGGAAAGCCCTTTTCTTATAGGGGATACAGATGGCTAGAGACAAGCAAACCTGGGGCCTGCCCTCGGGTGACCTCGCTGCCTCTGGAGACCTCCTGCGTGAACCTGCTTCAGTTCAGTGCAGCCAGGAGCCCGGGCTCGCCTGGCAACCTCAGTGAACCGTGCACCACAACACAAACAGCAGGTAGGAAGGAGCCAGGCGGTGAAGCGGAGTGCAGGGCTACACTCCCCACACCCTGCATCCACATGTGTTCAGTGAAGAAGCACAAACAGCACCAAGTCATCTAGATGTTGCTGTTTTGGATAACACTTACAATTCTGTACTTTCACCAAGGGCTGTTAAATCTGAATTAACTCAGCCATGAGACTCAACCTGTATTTTTATGGGATCTCTCTAAATGTTTTTCTGCATGACTCATAGATTCTTAGAACTGAAGGGGATGTTATAAAAGTCAAATCCATCTGGATAAAAATAAAAAGCACACATATTTAGGCTTGTTTAGGCACAGAAAACAGCTGGAAGGATATAGGACAAAATGTCTTCTGTAGCTACTTCTGGGGAGGGTATAAGGTGGAAAAGGGAAGGGGCAGACTTTTTACTTCATATGATTCCGTGCTTTTGTTTTTCCACAAGAGCGTGATCTGCTCCCCTCCCTCGGCCCCCCGCACTTACTTGTCCTCCCTCCATCAACATTTCACAGGGTTCCACTGGGGGCCGCCATCTTATCTCCGTCTACACACTCAGGGAAGTGACAGCTTACAGACACAGTTTCCATCCTACCTCATCCCTGATGAAACCCTAAATCCCCATTTCGAGCCTGGAATTCCTTCTTGTGCTGTAGAACTGGATGTCTAAAGGCCTGAAGGTCAGGACCACCAGCTGTTCCACAGACTTCTCGACCCAACCTGCCCCGAACAACTCACCATCCTCCCCCGCCCCTCTTCTTCCCCACACTGGGTTCCCTTCTTTAAGTGTCCAAGTCAGAATCCTGGGAGTCATCCTTGATTCTTTCCCTGTACCTGCCCCACCCAGTGAGTCTGCAAGTCTTCCTGGAACCGCTCTCAAAGCAGGTTTCTCCTCTAATCACCACTACTGCTCCCTCCTGAGTCACCTGAACTACTCCAGTGACTTCCTGATGAGCACCCTTGCCAGTGCCTCCAACCCCCCACACGGCACACGGCTCTGTTTACTATACGAAGCTCATGACGTTCACTGAGCAACTACTGTGTGTCAGGCACCATTCACGGCCCTGAGGATACAGCTGTCAACCAAACAGACATGGTCCCCATGCGCATGGACCCTATATGCTAGGGATGAAATTGACTCTAAGTTCCATTTAGGGCTCCCCATTGCTTCAGGTAAAATCCAGACATCTTAGGTAGCACACAAGACCTTTCCTGACCCCAGTGCCAACGACCTCACCCACCTCACTGGTTACCACTTCTTGCCCCCCATCCCTGAGACCCCAGATATTTTGGACCATTGCCACTTCCCTGAGTGCACATTGCTTTCTTATTTCTGTACATGCTCTTCCCACTGCCCAGAACACTCTTCCCTTTTCTGCCTAGTTACCATGTCCTCTAAGTCTCTGATCAAGTGTCTCCTCCTCCAGGAAGCCTTCCCTGACTCGATTCATTGAGATACCTTTCATCAGAACCCTGTGCAGGCCTCTGTCACAGCACTTGGCACACAGTCCCATATTTGTGGGTTTAATCTCCCCCACAGGATCAGAAGCTTCTTTAGAAAAGGCCCTGCTCCATCCCTCATCTCTCTCGCATATCTGGCACACGGACACATAAACACGAAATACTTAGGGATCTGCTCCTAAGGAGCTCGATAACTATGCTGCCAAATCCTAGGATCCTGTGGGGCAGACAAGGGGTGGAAACGGTTACCAGCACTGATGGGTGTGAAAAATGCCACAGCCCATAACCAGAGATAAAGCTATACTACTACGACTCTACAGCCCCCTGCCCACCTCTGCTTTCAGGTGCCCTCCATATATGAATACACTGTGCCCCTAAAAGGCTCACAGTCATTAGAAAGCACGTGCACCAGGTTTTAAAGTTAAAATTTCAAGTTCAGCTTTCAGGAGCCTGCCTGTGACCCCCTGGATGCCTGCCTTGGATGCTGTCTCCTAAAACAAGCTTCCAGTCTTTCCTTGGATCTGATTCAGAGACATCTTGGCTTCCTTTTTATTCCAGGGTTCCGTTTTGCTTTCGCTTTATTGTTCTTCCTAACCCCCCACACACACCTCCCTCCCACCCACCATACCTCCACACAGAGTGAAAACAGCTCCAATAAAGAAACATGCCAAGACGTCAGACTGGGTTGGCATGCCAGTCTGACATTCCAAGGATAAGGAATTTCCATCACACTATACCCACCGTGAATTCTTCCCGTAAACAGTGGACCGGACACCACCAGTTCTTCCCCTACTTCACCCAGAGGTGTCAGTCATTCTGGGTCTCAGCTCCCTCGTGAAGAGTCTAAGTCCCAAGGATCATGATTCAAGATCGAATCCTAAAATTCTATTATCAGGCCTTCCTGGATACTGGTGGGCTCTGCTGTCAGATCTAGCTCGAGCGACCTCAATGCCATCACTCCACGTGCAATCGTACTCTGAACCTCATAGGTCCACTCATTTGCAAGTGTTTCTTAATGTGTTGCTCTTCCTTTTTGTAAAAAGGCATTAATATGACTTGAAAATGTTAATTCATTGCTGTTTTCCTTTTTTGAACTATAATATTGTATTTGCTGATTTAGTTCATTATTTTTTCCCTGCCACAATTATACACATATGCGAAGTCCAATAAAAGAAAATTTTCAGTGTCACAGGAAAAACACTTGATCCTAGTAAGAGTTAATATGTGTTAGTTTCCCTTCTGAAACCCTGATTTGTTAAAAAGCCTGGGCAGAGCTAGGACTGGACTGTATCAGAGATCTCTGTTTTGGACCACTGGAGTACATAATTTTCAAGGGATGTGAGGGAGATCAGCTCTCTGACCTGGTCACCTGGCATTGCTGGGGGATCTGCTACTTCTTTGGGGAAGGGTCCACTCTGAATCCCACCAACTCCTGGGTTCCAGCTTCCTCAGCCTACCTTCCAGCTCCAGGGATGCAACAAACCGCCCCCCGCCCCCCCAGAGAGCCCGTGTCCCAGGGGAACACCCACCCAGTTCAAATCCTCCTTGGCCTCTGATCTAAGAAAGCTGGAGGCATGCTGAGAGCGGTAATTGGAATGAAGAATTATGTACACCGGAGAGCTGAGTCATCATAACGAGGAAGTCCTCTCCGGACCGCAGTTCTTCAGCTGAAGACCAACACGTTATACAGCAGTTCAATTTTCAGGACCTTGTGGAAAGCACAGCCTGCTGACCCCGTGTCCTGGTTGAGCGCCCCCTTATTTCCTGCTGAGATGGCAGGCAATTAATTAAAGCCACCTGCCTAATCATACAGCATAAGCTGCCTCACAGAATCTCAGAGGCTTCCCTGGGTGTCCCAGGGCTTGACCCACAGAGAAAGTACTCCCTCACTGGAACCTGTACGGAACATTCAGGGATGATGAGTCTGGGTTAAGAAACTAAAGACATCCCTCCTACATTGAGAGAGATGAAAGATGACAGGTAATAGTCTAGCAAATGAGGTGCCACTGCTTTCAGCATGATTCCAAGGACAGCTTTTTAGTGATTTTTATTTCAGATTTGACTAAAACCTTAAGCACTGAGACCAGAAAGGAGCTTAAAGCATTATCCGTTACCCCGATCACCACAAGACTGACTGCCCACAGGTCTTGACACCACAAGTTTTCCCAGGTAAGAACCACATGAGAACAGGTGATCCCTGTACACCACCACCCACAGGCCCAAACGACCAAAGAAACCTGCCTAAAATGTTTTACTGTGATTTATACCTTGAATTTACGACTCAGAAAAGCTAAAATAATCATTTCCTAAGTTCTGATACTGGGGTTCTTAAAACCTACATAGAGTGGGTGTCAAATCTATGTATATTAGTTGGTGTTCATCAAAAACACGTATTCTGCAAAACTAAAAACCAAAAATAACGTCACACTGGAAAGTTACTCATGCCCTTTGTTCATACATTGGTGAATTCTGGATTCCACTCTGAGGCAAGCAGCAACTAGAGTTTATTTCCCTTATAAAAGTGCAGGAACTCAAACTAAAATTATTACCAGTAGCATGGTAATGCAGATTTGAAGTAGTCGTCTCATTGTCAGGGCTATAAAGTAATTGTGAGTTTCTGATTAGGTTTCCACAAGAATATCGACGTCCTATGGTGCAAATTAATCACCTAACATTCCAGCTTACCCAGAAGGATAACATGGCACATTTGCATTTTATACACTCTAATTTCAGTAAAAAGAGTATGGTCATGTTCATTGTTTGGGAGGTTAAAACTAAGGATGTCTTACGTAAGGCACCAAAATATAATGCCCCAAGTGTTCACTTCAAAATAGTGACTCTCAAGCTAGGAGGGACCCCGTGTGCAATGAGAAATGTTATCTTAATAATAACGCAGGACACAGAATATTAGAAACTCCTAAAGGATGGAATATATTCTGGCAACTGATAAACATAGCAGCAACCTGGGAAAAATACTTTGTTTTCCTTATAAAAATAAAACAAGGGCTTCCCTGGTGGCGCAGTGGTTGAGAGTCCGCCTGCCGATGCAGGGGACACGGGTTCGTGCCCTGGTCCGGGAAGATCCCACATGCCGCGGAGCAGCTGGACCTGTGAGCCATGGCCGCTGAGCCTGCGCATCCGGAGTCTGTGCTCCGGAACGGGAGAGGCCGCAACAGTGAGAGGCCCGCGTACCGCAAAAACATAAAAAATAAAAAAATAAAACCACGTCAGCCTGTGAGTGGGGATTTGAGCAAAGCCTGTGTACAAGACCACACTATCCTTGCCTCCCAACTCCTGCAGCCTTGGAACACATCTCCACCACCATCCGTACCTTCCCACCGTCAGGAAGCACATGATCAGCTGGTACAGCAAGATGCCCGTGAGGCCAAGGACCTGGCTGAACCCCGACAAGGGCAGTCAGCTTCCCTAGGCTCTGTGAACACGGGGGTCCCTTCAGGGCCAGGGCTCCATGGGTGTGCGGTCGCCTCACAAAGCCTGCCTTATTTATGCAGAACCTCCACACGTGTGTGTGTGTGTGTGTGTGTGTGTGTGTGTGTGTGTGTGTGTGTGTAGGTGTGCGTGCCTGGAGAATTACAGAGGTTGCCTCTGAGAAAGGAGGGATATGGGCACGTGGGCTTCACTTCTTATTCCAGAGATCCCTATGTTGTTTGTATTTTTACCAAATTATATTGATTGTGTGAAAAATTTTAAAGCTTACCCAAAAAGTCAACAAGAAACGTCTGACAATCCACGACCACATGACACTGAGGGCAAGAATCCCCTTCTTGTTTGCTAAATTTGGCTCCCTTGGTTCTTAAACTTTGAACCGTTAACGCTCCCCCATGCCTTCCTTGATTAGTAACGGTAACTCCGAGCCCACCAGCATGTTGGGGAGAAGCAGGCAGAGTTCAGGTGGTAAAGTCAAGGTGGGGCCCAAAGACCTTGGGAAGAGTCCTCAACCATCTCGGTGCCTTGTGTCTAGTCTACAAACATCAGTTTGAGTTCACATCTGTTACCTATTATCTGGAAGTACCATGAGGGCATTTAGTTCAAACTGCTTAACAAGCAAAAGCACAGATTAATAATCCATTAGCTTGTTTAATAAGCACTTCTAACTGGGACAGGCCACAGTGAGGTAGGAGTGACTGGAATTAGTCACAGCAAGGGCTGTTTGAGGCCCTGGAATGAATGCGTAAATTCTCACCTGTCCAAGGTGGTTCTGCTACAACCCTGCCTGACACTAGCTATTAAGTTGTACACTTAGGTTTATAAGGCCAGCACTCACAAGTCTGTCTTCCAAGTACTTTGCTTGTAGCACAGTAAAGAGGTAGCAGAACAGACTGGAAAGGTCTGCTGTAGAGCAGACAGACCTTAATCCCAATTGCAGCTCTTCTTCTAGTGGTTTTAACTCACAGACTAAGGTAAAAAATAAAAGTTAGAAAAAAACACTTTTCCAAATTTATATGCGTCAATGTATGTGTCTCTGACGTGAGGAGACACTCCATAAACAGTAGCTGCAATCACTCCAGGTAAGAAGCAATCGTGTGGCACAAACAACTAGACTTCATTTCATGTATGCACAGTGAGCTAAGAATTATCTCTTCTGGTATAAATTTAACTAAATATATTTAGCCTTTAACTAAAACAAAGCTCTTCATTAGTAGAGCTTAATATAACTTTAACCAGTATTCTTACCATCATCTTTTAAAATACGACCCATATTAGGGCAAGATTTAAAAGGACTACAAGTGCCTGTATTCAACCAGCTATGTGTATCTTGGTAATCCTTGAGTAAAAGTTTTTTCATCTCACCCTCAATATTTTGAGTTAAAATCTTCCTAATGTTTGTACACTCACCATTGCTTCTAACCACCTTCCAGCAGTTTATTTACATTCTAATGAAAGCGTCCTGATGCTCCCAAATTATTCAGAGAAGAGTCATTAAGTTGCTTTGCCTGGCTCTCCCAATACACGCAGTGAGTTGTTTCATCCTATTTCTTCTATCAGAGCAGGTGCAAAAAGGAAGAGGAAAAAGCTAAGTGTGTTTACATAAGACTTGGCAACTGTCTTTTTACCAATCAGAAAAGTGACCTCCTCTCTGACTAGTTTATGAGAGGTAGAATTTCTGAGCACTAAACGGAATCTCAGAAACCGAGACAAATAGATCTAAAAATGCTTTATGAAATAGGAAGGATCGCAGTGTCAGAGATGACTTCGAGGTAAGTTTAAATGGTGGGTTTGTTTTGTCTTGTTTTGTTTTGGGCTACGTTGGGTCTACGTTGCTGCGCATGGGCTTTCTCTAGTTGCGCGAGCAGCGGCTACTCTTCGTTGCAGTGCGCAGGCTTCTCATTGTGGTGGCTTCTCTTGTTGCAGAGCACGGGCTGTAGGCGCGCAGGCTTCAGTAGTTGTGGCTTGCGGGCTCCAGAGCACAGTCTCAGTAGTTGTGGCACATGGGCTTAGTTGCTCCGCAGCATGTGGGATCTTCTCGGACCAGGGCTCAAACCCGTGTCCCCTGCATTGCCAGGTGGATTCCCAACCACTGCGCCACCAGGGAAGCCCCTAATGTGTTTTTAAAAGTTAACTTCAAGTCCTTTCATACTAACAGGCCAAGAGCAGGAACTAGAAGAGGAAGTAAATGAATAAAATGGCACCTGCTGTGGTCATGCACAAAGAGAGAGGTTCCAGTGAGGTCCCATGCCTTTCTGGGACCACAGCCTCAACAGAGCCTTCAGACTGTTCCAATTCAAAGCCAAATTAACCAGCACTCAACTACCCAGAGCCAGTCCACTGGGCTTCCAGAACTATTTAACATGGATTAAAAGAAGATATATTTCATATTTAAAATCAACTTTTAGGAGACATCTACCATCAGTACACAAGCACCACAATCTCCTATGCCTTCCGCCGCCTTAAGTAGACTTCAATTTTAGAGCAGCTCTAGATTCACAACAAAATTGAGCAGAAAGTACAGCGAGTTCCCATGTGCCTCCTGCCTCCACACACGCACAGCCTCCCCATGATCGACACCCTCTCAAGAGTGGTACATCGCATGTCAATGCAGGCTCATCAGCTGTTAACATCACTCAAAGACCAGAGTTTAGGTTTCACTCTCAGTGTTTTATGTTTCATGGGTTTTGACAAATGTATAATGACATGTGTCCACCATGACAGTATCATACAGAGTAGTTTCACTGCCCTAACCATCCTTCCCTTCCTACTAACCTCTTGCAACCACTGATATTTTCACTGTCTCCATAATTTTGCATTTCCAGAATGGCTTACAGTTGGAATCACACAACATGAAGCCTCTTCATATTGGCTTTTTGTTGTTGTTTTTTTAATACAGCAGGTTCTTATTAGTCATCAATTTTATACACATCAGTGTATACATGTCAATCCCAATCTCCCAATTCAGCACACCACCATCCCCACCCCACCGCGGTTTTCCCCCCTTGGTGTCCATACATTTGTTCTCCACATCTGTGTCTCTATTTCTGCCCTGCAAACCGGTTCATCTGTACCATTTTTCGAGATTCCACATGTATGCGTTAATATACGATATTCGTTTTTCTCTTTCTGACTTACTTCACTCAGTATGACAGTCTCTAGGTCCATCCACATCTCTACAGATGACCCAATTTCGTTCCTTCTGTGAGAAGCCAGATGATGTGACCATGCGCTGCGCTCTGAGAGCAACCGGGAGCTGGAAGCCTGGGCTCTGCTGCTGTTGAGCTGGGTGACTTTGGATGGCACTTAACCTCTCTCTGCTTGAGGTTTCCTGGATTCCAAGTTTAGGCCCAGCCTTGGAAAATGGTTATGGGGGTCAAGGAGGAGAATAAGCATGTGGAAGCACTTTGAAAATGCCAGCTGGTTGGAATGTATGAAAAGTTTTCTGCAAGGACTGAAATCATTACATATCCGAGTCAGAAAGTGGAGGAAGGCATCTTTTTTTCTTTTTTTTTGACAACACAGGGAGGGAGGAATATATGTCGCACCAAAACCTGTGCCTGATTTCTTAGGTCTTTCCGAAGGTCAGAGGAGCTCTGCCTGTGCTTAGCTGTGGGTTTGGTTCACCTAACTCTGAGGCTGACTGTATCTCAACTAGGGTCTGTTTAGTTTCAGCAGTGAATGACAGCTCTAGACAAACCCATCTTACTTCCTTGAGAGTCTACCCAGGGTAATGAGTTTAAACTTTCTCTTTGTCTCTTGTGGTTGTTAGTCTTCACGCATGAGAGGAGCTGTAGAATGACAGTGCTTTGTGCAGCCAGCTCTTCTCTGGAAACGCCGAGTAATGGTGAGGATAAGAGCAGACCCAGTGGTGCACGTTTACGTGTAATCTGAGCTTCGTGGTGATCCATACACATTAACATTCTTAGCTAGGCATCAGATATTCGGCAAGCTTCTCCACACGCCAAGAGGTTATAACATAGCTCCTTCCTCAGAGCACACTGACTCCTTGGGGGGACAGTGACCAGGCAGGCTTAGATTGGGAGCTGGGCAACTGACATTCCCATTTTAGTGCTCTCAACCCTGGACTCTGACCTTGGCTAAATCTGTCATCTCCATGCGCCCTTGGGATTTTCCCTTCAAAATGAGGACTTTGGACCAGGTGATATTGAGGGGTCTCCCCAGGTACATTCCCTATTATAGGAGCCTGTCCATTTACAAAGGTAATTGATGATTAAATTGTAAACTGCATGAACAGTACATGTAGTAAGAACTTCACACAAGGGAAAGGCGTAATTCTGGTTCCTAAGGGTCAGAAATGGCTTTGCCAAGAAGATAGAAAAGGAGGTGGAAAGTCTAAATATATAAGAGCAGGGAGTAGAGGCTCACCTGCCCAGTTGAGGTGTTGGTGTAGGAAAGGGCAAATTTGCTTGAGGGTCTAGAGGTTCCTGGCAGTATCCACCTGTGAGCCAATGGGAGACTCAGTGATCTTTCTTTTCCCTACCTTTTTTGTGCCATAAATACCTGTGTATCTGATATGCCAGAGACTGTTTCTGCGTTAGACACATGGGTCCAAGAAGACCTTATCGTATCAAACTAATATAACTCGCTTATTGATGACTTTGAACTCACTACTTTCTGGTCCCTTCCCTCCTGGTCCCTGGTCCCTAGAACTCATGTTCTCAGGGAAATGGCTTTGTGTGCACCCTTCCACATTAGATATGCTTCTGCTACCCTTTATTTCCACCTATGAGAATACCAGCATTTAGTTGTGGGAACTTCTTTTGTTATACAGAGTAAAATCTCCGAAGTTTTTCCGTAGAGTTTTAGTGAATTCTGATTGAGAATTAAAAAACCAAAAAACCAAGCTCCTATTTGTTCAATCAGTTCTTTAACTCAACCATCATTTAAGTGCTTACCCTGCACCAGGCACCGGGTATGCACTTGTAAACAAAACAGACATGGTTTCTGCCCTCATAGCTTTGGGTCTAGTGGGCGGGGCAAACACTAAGTCGGTACACAGATAAATGTGAGATGATCAATTTGATGGGTGGCATAAGTGAAACAGAAGAGGATGACGCAAGAACAACAGGAGTACCTATTTCAGACCTGAGCGGGTGGCCTCATTTAGAAAGAAGAGATGCGAAGAAGCTCCTGAGGGAAAGGAGCTCAGCTGGAGTCAGGGAGAAAAGTCTGTTTCAAGCAGAGGGAAAAGCTAGTGCAGAGGCCCAAGGTAGGGAAGAGCTTGTAATGTTGAAAGAACTGTAGGAAAGGTCAAAGGGGCAGGAATGCTGTAAATAACAGTAGAGGGGGCTTGATATGAAGATAGGGAAATAGGCCTAAATAGGGTCACTTAGGGCCTTTTGGTGAGGTAAGAAATTTGGATCTTATCCTATATTCAAAGGGAATCAATTGTTCGTTTTTTAAAGAGGGGCGTGGCATGATTCAATATAGATTTAATTACTCATTCTGGCTACATTGTGGCGAGTGGTTGGGGGGCAGGAGTTGAGGTGGAGAGATCAGTTACAAGGGGGTCGTTGTGGCTTAGGTGAAAGATAACACTGACTTGGACTTGAGTACAAGTGATGGAACTTGGCAGTGGCTGGGACGGGAGAGGTGATGGGAAGAGACGTCAAGGTAGACTCCTAGCCTTTGGCTCTGTCATCAAAATGGAAATGCTGTATACTGAGACACAGTGTGGAAACTCTTTCCTAGAATGTATTGGGGCACTTTATACCTAGGTAAGTAAAGCTAAAGGCATAACCTTTACTGTGAGATGTGGGCCTTAACGTTGCAAAACGGTGAATTTTATGTACTTGTTCGGTAGATGAAAATGACGTTAAGTATTTGGCTGTTTTTTTACGAAACCTAAACATACTCTTGCCATAGGATTCAGCAGCCGTGCTCCTTGGTATTTACCTAAATGAGTGGAAAACTTATGTCCACGTGAAAACCTGCACATGAATGTGCGTAGCAGCTTTCATAATTACCAAAGCTTGGGAGCAACCGAGATATCCTTAAGAGAGTGAGTGGATAAATTCCAGACAGTGGAATATTAACACCAAAAAGAAATGAGCTCTCAAGTCTTGAAAAGACATGGAGGAAGCTTAAATACCTATCGCTATGTGAAAGAAGCCAATATGATACTGGGCATATACCCAGAGAAAACCATAATTCAGAAAGACACATGCACCCCAATGTTCATTGCAGCACTATTTACAATAGCCAGGTCACGGAAGCAACCTAAATGCCCGTCGACAGATGAATGGATAAAGAAGATGTGGTATATATATACAATGAAATCTTACTCAGCCATAAAAAGGAACGAAATTGGGTCATTTGTAGAGACGTGCGTGGATCTAGAGACTGTCATACAGAGTGAAGTAAGTCAGAAAAAGAAAAACAAATTCCGTATATTAACGCATATATGTAGAACCTAGAAAAATGGTACAGATGAACCGGTTTGCAGGGCAGAAATTGAGACACAGATGCAGAAAACAAACGTGTGGACACCAAGGGGGGAAAGTGGCAGGGGACGGGTGGTGGTGGTGTGATGAATTGGGAGATTGGGACTGACATGTATACACTCATATGTATAAAATGGATGACTAATAAGAACCTGCTGTATAAAAAAATAAAATTCAAAAACAACACAAAACAAATGTAACACTATGAAGTTATGAAGTACAATAAAATGAGGTATGCCAAGAAAAGAAAAAGAATATCCAATGTAAAGACAGAAGCAGAAGCGACAGTAGGGTCTGCCAGGTGTGCACCTACATCCCTAACTTGGGCTCAATCCAGGATAACTGCTCTCCTGGCAATTCTATTTTATACGAACAGCTCTTTTTTTTTTAACGTTTAGCAGCCATTTACACCAGGCTCTCTAAGAGTCACCTTTACAGAGGCCACAGCCATAGGACCTCAGTGTTGAAAGGGGTCTTACACACAGGGCTTAGGAGGCAGCCATAATCTCTAAAGGAGAATCTATGGACCAGTTGATATTTACTTAACTTCAGAGACCGTCGGCAACATCCTCCAAAAGGATAGACATTTTAATCCCCCAAAAGTAAGGACTATCTCAGGAAAGAATGGTCCTAACTGAATACATCCTGTGGACAAGCCATGGAGCGGGTGCACTCCCCATGGAAGGCCAGCCAGCTCCCGTGTGAGCACTCCCAAGGGAGTGGTTGGTAGACCATTCCAGTCTTCTGAGAGTCGTGTCTTAGACTGGGCTGGAATCTCTCTCCCTGAGACTTTCACCCACTAGTCACAGCTGTGACCTCAGGGAGAGGAAATGACATCTTAAAGGCTGGCACAGAGTAAATCCTCAATTACATCAACTCTCCCCGTCCCTCCCCACTGCACTCAGTCCCACGCTAAGCTCAGAACATGTGGAGACAGTGTTCACACCCAGTGCCCACACCCAACTACCAACAGCAGCCCATTCTGAACTCATTCTCTAGAAGCAGCCCTGAAACATTTCAACCATTTCTCACATCGTTTGGTTTCCTGCCCCCCTCACTGCCCTGGCCTTTCTGCTCAAGATATGCTTCACTTTGTCCGTGTCCCTCTTACAGTACAGGACTCAGCATCTGGGGGTCCGGCACAAAGCACTAAAGTCACGGTTGCCCCCTTGTGGAGCTCCCAATCTGGCTGAGAAGAAAGATTATCTCACATTAAACGAAGAACCCTCTTTCCTCTCACCCCCGCCAAGAGCACACGCCCACACACTCAATTGTGTGACTAGACCACAGACACGGAAGGGATTTAGAGGAAGGGGATGGTAATAAGACCTGGTTTCCGGGAGCCCAAGAGTCACTGCTCCTATCATATCCCACCTCTCCCTCAAAAAATCAGACTGTGGAACACATGTGCAGCCCTGACGCCTCAGCTTCCCTCAGCCCCTGACGCAGAGACATCAGTGACCCCAGAAAGCATCCATGGGGACAATCAAGCTCTGGACAGAGTCCCCGCCGTGGGGCAACCAGGACGCAAAGGCCAAGAACTCCGGGTCCTGAACACTGTCAGACACGGCTCTGGGGAGGGGAGCCCCCTCCCAGCTGCCAAACCAGAGGCGGAGGTGAAAGTTTCTAAAGGAAAAACAGAACATGAAGTGTTTTGTTGTTTTGTTCTGTTCAGAATTAGAAGATGCCCACTTGAGGAAGCTGGGAGGCTGAGGAAACTAGCCAAGGGCAGGGCCACCAGATTTTTGCTAAACTGGTTTGGCATCTTCTTTTTTTTTTTTTTTTTTTTTTGGTTTATGGAAATGACCACATACAAGGTAGCCTGCAGGCCAGGCAGATGGCCACCTTTCCAGCTGCCGTGCTTCCTGACCGAGAGGTCGCCCCTGGCAAGGAGGCTTCACACATTTTCAAATTCTGTGTTTCCATCTTGCAGGCAAGGGCCCTTTCTGAAACTGTTCTGCCTGGCCCAAACTCTCTTTGAATCAGGTTCTAACACTTCTGCACTTAACGTTCTTCGACAGCAACTGCAAGAGTAAAACAACCTTCGGAACCACCCCTCACCGCCCCATCCCAAGCAAGCTCCTGCCAAACGCTAGCATATTGCTGAATGTCACCACCACTCAGGGTAGGAATCCCTGTGCCCAATTTTGACGCTGCACGTTAAGGACAGCAGAAGAATGTCTAATATGCTGTTAAACAATCTGGAAAGCCCACGCAATCTCCTAGTGAGGACAGCCTTTCCACAGAGGACGCCTTGCCTGTAAAGAGCAAATTTAGTTACGACTGCCAACACTGCTCAGCCGCAGCCCCGAGGAACCCATGAGAGAAGGCAAACCCCAGACCGTCAGGAAATCTGTGGCATATTCTAGAAGCCCTCAACCACATCACATCAACCCCTGAAGTACATCCCCTTCATGGGCTGATGCTGGAGGACGTCAGATCAGACCACAGAGGGTCCACGGACCCTGCACTGTGCCAGCCTTTCAGAGGCAGCATCGTCTGCAACCCAGAGGTCAGCAGCGCACCACCCAGGTGACTGGAAGATGCGTCTCCTGGCTGTGCAAACCTCTCACAGCTGATCCCACTCCACCAGGGCAGCTTCTCCCCCTCACATTTCCGGGTACAGCAACATCCACAGGCAAAGCAAAGGGCCCTTGGCAGAGATCCCCTTTTACAAACTGCTCAAGGCAACCACGTTTTACATTTCAATGATTTTTTTGGTCAGTGTTCACGCAACTGTAAGTAATAACAAAAATGACTTCATGGAACACAGTGCGTGGAACGCAGTGCAATCAGCAGATCCTCTGAAACAGATTGCTACCAAGGGTGTCAGCTTTCCAAGACCCAAGATAATCTAAGATCTCATGTAGTGAGACCTCCAGTGAACGAGAAGCCCAGCCAAGCCTGCTTATATTTACTCCTTTCTCCCCATCCCACCTGTTTACTCTCCAAAAAGAGGAAAAGTCACGCATAAGAATTAATCCACCCTGATGTAGAACTAGAGTGAGGGGTTAACGAGGTCGGCCCCCACTCACTCAGAGAGATGTCTTTCCCCTGTGTGCCCGCCACTCTCCCAGGAGATTGGCAAGCAGGGGCCCCATGCGTGTTCTGGTTTTTCCCTCCCCAGCATTGTCCAACGTCGGCCCAGCTCTGCACACTTCATTCGCAAGGCCATTCTACTTTCTCAACCCATCACGTCAAGGGAGGAGGCGATGCCCTGGCAGCACGTCTAGATGACTCTCCTGGGGCACATGATCTTAGTTTCCCCTCCTATCTTATTTCATTATCTTTAGTCCCCCACCAGCAGCCGAGGTGCCTGATACCTTGGGAAACTCTCTGCACTGCATTTCTGATAGGATTGTGAGCACCTTTCCTAACAAAAAAACAGAGTCCCAGGTCCGGTCAGCATCTCCTTCTAAAAAGCACTCCATTCAGCAGAGACCAGGCACCTCTCACAAACCAGGACTGTTCAGGCCGCAGCAGGAAGAACAAGTAACCCACGGAGCTGGCCTAGACTCTAGGTGGCTACTCTGCTTATATCAGGGACAAGAGGAGAGAGGAGACGTGAGCGTGATGCAAACTCAGATGTGCTCTGAGATCCCAAAACACAGATCAGATGGCCTCTAACGTCCCTTCCAGAGCTGAATTCTATAAACTTCATATGATAGCCATGTGGGCAGGAACAGAACCTACTATTTGTAACACAAACAGCATCACAAAATAGTTCACACTATTTCAGGTGTAACATTCCAGGCAAAGAAACATTCAAGGAAACTAAGTGTCTCTCTTCTGCCTGAAACCACAAGATGGTTTTTAGTGATGCTTTTAGGTTTTAGATGAAAAGGCCAATAGATCCTCATGCAGGACTTGGACCACAGAAGCTGGCTGTCAGGGGACCCACCATTCCTAAGCAGGGTACCTTTTGCATTACTACTTGTATTCTAGTGATCTTTATGAGTTAGTTACTTAGGTCTCACTTTCACCCTCTATTCAGACCTCAAATGTGCCTTCTAAGGTCTGCACCTTATTATGGGTGGTAATCTCTTCAAGCAGTAACGCCCCAGCCGGGCCAACGGCACTAGTGGCATGGCTGCCAACACATCCCATCTGCAACTGGTATATCCCCTGAGGAAGACAGGTAGCTTAACTGACGACTGAGCACTCCCTGCCCCATTTAACAGGACTTTCATTTAAGGGAAAGGTCCCCTCGATAAGGTATCTATGTACATTATACAGAATGTCTGTAACTCAATGCTCCCTGTGGAATTAGATCTGTTTAATAAAATTAACAAGATTTTCAAATTGTGATGATTTTTTTAAATTTAGCTTCTTTTTTTTAAAATTTAGTTTCTATCAAGAGGGACAAATACAAAATGTACCTTCCGGTTGGAGCCAAAGCCGGGTTAAGAAACGTTAAGACCAGGTGTCAACTCAGCGCTGTTGTATCACAAGCCGTATTTTGCTCCCTGGAGGTCCCCCCAACCCTTCTATTGGGCGGGTAGCGGGGCGGGAGCAGGCTGCGGCTCATCAGGTACCTGGCAGAGTTCTGAAGTATCTCTGGTGTGCCAGGCATGACCCTCACCTTGCACAGGGACCCCCAGAGGGGATGGCTGCAGGTTTACGCAACAGGGAGGCTAACTGGTAACCAACTCAGGAGACACACATCTACCAGGATGCCACTGATCAACATTTAACATAACTGGAAAATCAGCGCCAGCCAGATTCTCCTTCTCCCAGGGGTCTGCCCACTCAGAGTAAGGAGACAGCTGATGGAAGGCGGTAGACGGTTCCCTCAAGCTGCAAGGCTGGCACATGGCTCTCCTGCACCCCAAGGTTTGGATGGTTCATCCACAAGCAAACATTTTCTCCCAAAGTGATGGTTAAACTCTGACCACAACTTGTCGCTGTCCTCTTATCAGTTACCAGAGGAGTCATTACCTTTTGCCAGGTATCAGGTAGCATGCCATTCGCATCTCCCCCAGAACACACACTGGCCCCAGGACTTACTGGCCACACATTTTATGAGTGATCCCCCAGGTGGGTTCACCTAATGGGCAATGTTGGTCACAGAAGCCCAAATTATTTTATGAAATGGCCATGCTTAGTTTTCAGTTAAGCCACAGAAGACAGGTATAAGCACATCTGTTAAATTTTTTTAACCTGATGTTTAAACAGAAGTTAAAGTTCTAATAGATTAGAGTGTACCAAGTTAAGAATTACAAGCTCATTGCAAATAAATAAAATTTAACTGCTTTGTACATAAAATATGAAGTACAATTTCCCTCCTTACTCCCACTTCCCACCCCTACCAAGAGAAACCTCTTATTAGTTCAGGATTTTGATTGCATAACATTCCTCATCAGGAGATTAGATTGAGTTAAATGTCTCATGAAAACACCACTGATAGGGACTCAATGTATGGCTAAAGGGGGACACTGGAGCTTTCCCCCCAGGTGTAACCTACTGCATTCCCATCTTTAGCAAAACCAAGTACAAGTATGCAACATTTCACTTTTTGAAAATCACAGTCTTGGATCTCAAGTTTTATTTCATTTGGAAAGAACTGCCAATCTTGAACGCATACTAAATCAATGGTTCCAATCTTTTAAGTGAATAGAAAAGAAGCCAAGAAAGTTTGAAAGGAAGAACTCCCTGGAAAGGATATTAAAGACCTACACAAGTTAACTAAATCCCCTAAGCACATTTTTAGTGACTGCTACCCTGGCAAGCACGCCCCAGTGGGTACGTTTGAACAAAGACCAAAGAATTTACTATATTTTCTTAGGAAAATTCTTTCTGTGTATTGCACAAGGTTCCCTCTGCTTTCGCTGCCCTGTATGCACTCACAATTTGAAAGTTCAAAGGCCACTACTGTGCCCTCCTGCAGTGTGTTTGTATCACATGTCTCCAAATACTGAGGACGATTTTTTTTTTTTTAAGGTATGAGACTTTGTAGTACTGACCTCTGAAACAAGAAGCCTTGAGCTACTGATGTGATGGGTGTAAGGACCCCTGGCATCCGTTTCATTCATCCTCCCTCAGTTCCACATTGTGTTCCATACTATTCAACCTCCCTCTTTAATCTAGAGATTGTCAACTGTCCCAACCTCTAGAGGCTTGATCTATAGCACATGAGAAATAAGTCTTTGGAGGCAAATAGCAAATCAGAAGTGGATTACCCCATGAAAGGTCATGGAAATGCTTTTCCTCTGTTGTCCTCTGGTCCAAATCCTACTGGCTCTTTAAGATTTCATTGGAGATCCAATGCCCTCCAAGAAGCCCTCTTTCCCCCTGCTTCCCCAGCTGAGACAGGCAATGACCCATAATCAAGAGACAATCTCCTATGCCTAGGGCTCCTTTCGATTTTTTAAAGCAATATATATAACTTGAATGTTCAAGTCTCCAAAATAAATAAAGCCAAGCCCATCTGCCATCTGGCCCCATTTGTGAGGCAAAACCACTTTATCATTTGTAAAAAAAAAACCTATGTATAAAGGCCACTGCTGCCCTGGGGGCTTACAGTCTAGGTTAAACTAATAATTCAGAAATAAACCATTAGCGAAAGTTGTAAAATTTCACATAAAGCAAGGTTCTATTGTATTTAGATTGTACTTATATGAAGGACCACATGGGGCCTTGGCTGGCTTTTTGTTAATTCTAAATTATTCAGCACTGCATTGATAAATTGCTCATTAAAGTGCTAACCCCCTAAGGCACCAGCCCAGCTAAGAATGATCCTCTTGGTTTCATTACTATCTCTAAAAGCATGGAAGGCAGGACCTCTCCATTTGCCTTCCTCTCCTCAAACTTCCAGAACACACCAAGGGCCTTCATCCTTACACGTCAAACCTGTTCAACAGCTAAGGAAGTAGAGTGGGAAATCTGGTGACAAGGTGATTTATTGAGGTCCTTTTAGAGGCCTGCAGCTCCAGAAGACTCGGGAAAGAAGGACACTCCTGACACCTGGCATTTTAGAAGACAGTCTATCTCTTCCATGAATATCCCTACATCTCCTTTGTCTCTCAGGTTGGAAGGGCCAGCTGCCCCCGTTAGGGGCCCCTCCCCCAATTCCCCTTCCCCAGCAGTCTCTGCAATAAGCTGGGGCTTCCCCACCCCCCTGCTCCTCAGATACACCAGGACCAGCCTGGACACTAGGTAAAAACTAAGGGAATATGAATAAAGTATAGACTTCAATGTTTTAATATTGGTTTATTAATGGTAACAAATGTAGCATACTAACATAAGATGTTAACAGAGGAAACCAGGGATAGGGTACAAACGAACTCTAGTATCACAGTTTTTCTGTAAATCTAAAATGGTTCTAAAATAAAAGTTTATTTTAAAAAAGTAACCTGAAATACTGACAATGTGGAGAAACGGGCTCATTCACACCGTCTGGCAGTTCCTTAAAAGCTCGACATGCACAACCGTGGAACCCAGCAACCATACTTCTGAGCATTTCTCAGAAATGGAAACCTACCTTCACACACACAAAAACCTGTACACCAGTATTTATAGCAGCTTTATTGTGATAGCCATTAGCTGGAAACAACCCAGATACCCTTCGGTGGGTGAACAGTTCAACTGTGGTACATTCTTACCATGGAATAATACTCAGTAATAAAAAGGGAATGAATTATCAATACACTCAGCATAAATACATCTCCAGAGAATTATGCTGAGAGAAAAAGCCAATTCCAAAAGGTCACACACTGTATGATTCCACACATAATATTCTGACAAAATTATAAATGGAGAGCCGGTTAGTTGTTGTCAGAGGTTAAAAAGGGGGTGGGGGCAGGTGGAGACGGGTGTGGCTGTAAAAAAAAAAAAAATAGGAGGGGATCCCTGTGGTGATGGAAATGTCCTGTATCTTGACTGTATCGATGACAAAATACTGGTTGTGACACTGTACTATAGTTCTGCAAGACACTGCCAGTGGGGGAAACTGACTAAAGGCTACAGAGGAACACTCTGCATTATCCGTTACAATTGCACGTGAATCTACAGTCATCTCAAAGTAAAGATTTTTTGTTAAGCCAGGAGGCCTGAACGAGCAGGTAGCCTAGAGGGAAGGGGTGAGGCCCAAGCAGAGGTCTGCAGTCAGAGCCCAGATACAAGTGAGTGGGGGGCCCTCCAGCCAGGCTCGGCCCAGGGTTGAGACTCTGGAAGCAAAGTCCCCAGAGAAAGGGAGTACAAATATGGAAAGCAAGGCTGGCCTGGATTTGAAGGTATTGGTGTGGACTTCTATTTATGTTAAAACCCTTGGGACTTCCCTGGTGGTGCAGTGGTTAAGAATCCACCTGCCAATGCAGGGGACACGGGCTCAAGCCCTGATCCGGGAAGATCCCACATGCCGCAGAGCAACTAACCCCGTGTGCCACAACTACTGACCCTGCGCTCTAGAGCCCGTGAGCCACAACTACTGAGCCTGCACTCTAGAGCCCGTGAGCCACAACTACTGAGCCCACGTGCCACAATTACTAAAGTCTGTGCACCTAGAGCCCGTGCTCCACAATAAGAGAAGCCACCGCACTGAGAAGCCAGCGCACCGCAACGAAGAGTAGCCCCCGCTCGCCACAACTAGAGAAAGCCTGCACGCAGCAACGAAGACCCAACGCAGCCAAAAATTAATAAATTAATTTAAAAAAAAAAACTAAGTGTACATGTGCATATGGGATTGTGTGTGTATACACAATCATTTCCTAGCTCTGTCCCCCTTAAAGGACCTGGGGGCAGCAACACTCCTGAGCAACCACTCAGTGCCCAGAAACTGGTTTCTAAGCGCCGCTCTCCACTAAAAGAACCAGACCTCCTTAGAGAAACGGCTGATTCTGGGCTTGGGCAGAGACACACAAAATGAGTCTGGAACGTGTTGTGGTGAAAAGTGATGAGAATGTGTCAAGAGGACACAGAGGTCAGTTTAAAGAAGCACTCATGGACCTCATCTGGGACAATCTAAACACCAAAATGAATGACCATCACGTATTATAACCCACTGAACAAAATACATGCTCACAAGCACATACAGGTAAGTGAATACATGGATATGTATGGGGAGAAGAGAAAGCGCTTCCTTACAACAGACGCCAACAAATAAATGGAGAAGGAATGAGGGTAATAACAAGTCATCATGTGGTAACCATAATATTAAAAATAAATTTAAGAGACATTGAGATGATAAGATTAGTAGATGAAAATGAGGCGAGAAAAAGAAATTTGTATCATCTCAAAGTATTTCTCACAAAATATTTATTACAAAAGGGAGAAAAAAGTAACTTCACGGAGGAGAAACCCAACCGACACACTCTTCAAGAAGTGATCAAAGTTACCACCACCAGAAACAGGACAAATCAGACAAAATGTGCCACCCAAGAGGCTGCAGTGGTCATCACAGTATCTGGCCCAAAATACCTACCCCAAATGGAGGGCCTTTCTAACAGTGACATGAAGCCAAGGCAAGACTGAGCAAACATTCTAGACTGAAGGTAACCACTGACAGAGTGACGAGCAGCAGGTATAACATGTAATCCTGGATTGAACCCTTTACTTTACTATAGAACACATTACTGGGTCACCTGGTGAAACCTGAAACCCAAGGCATACAGAAATTCCTTCGATTATTCTCGTAACTCTTCTGTAAGTTTGAAATGGTTTCAAAATGAAGTTTCATATATATCATAAAGGCACCTTTTGCTTGTCACCCTTCCACCTTCTTTCTGCCTGGAATGCAGGCATGCTGACATGAGGGTGAAGTCTCAAGATAAGTAAAGAGAGCAGAACAGTAAAACAGGCAGAACTGCCACATCAGCCCTGGGCTACCCACCTCAACACTTCTTGTTATACATGGTGGAAAATAAACCCCATGATGGTTCAAGTCACGATAGCAGGGTTTTCTGTCACTCACAACCAAAGCAGTCATAACTAACATATTGAATAGGCAGAGGACTACTACTCCATTCCTATTTTCCCACTATCACTAATTGAAAAACCTACCAAAAAATAACAGAAAAGCAGTGATTTGCTCCAGGGACAAGGCAGCAGAGAAGCTGTGTGTTTTGGGCAGCCACGGGCACTAAGGAAAGCCTGGCCAGAATCAACAGCAGGTCCATTTCCACCTAAAGTCCTGTGAGTTTCCATCCACAAAGGAATGGATAAAGAAGGTGTGGTACATATATAATGGAATATTACTCAGCCATTAAAAAGAATGAAATAATGCCATCTGCAGCAACACGGATGGACCTAGAGATTATCATACTAAGTGAAGCAAGTCAGACAGAGAAAGAGAAATATGGTATGATATGGCTTTTATGTGGAATCTAAAAAAAAATGATACAAATGAACTTATTTACAAAACAGAAGCAGACTCACAGACTTGGAGAACGAGCTTATGGTCACCAGGGGGAAGGATGGGGGGTGAGGGATAGTTAGGGAATTTGGGATTGACATGTACACACTACTATATTTAAGATAAATAACTAACAAGGACCTACTGTATAGCACAGGGAACTCTGCTCGATATTATGTAACAACCTAAGTGGGAAAAGAATTTGAAAAAGAAGAGATATACATATAACTGAATCACTTTCCTGTACACTTGAAACTAACACATTATTAATCAATTATACAATATAAAATAAAAAGTTTAAAAAACATTTTTTTTAAATAAAGTCCAGTGAGTTCCCACGCTCAGCACGAGGAAGAGTGAGGTTAGAGGCAGGACTCTGATGGACAGGCAATGAAAGAGGGACAGGAGACGTCTTCAAAGGCATTTTCTCAGAGAAACAGCTCTGTGCACAATCTGTGTACCACAGCAGCACCTGCTTTGGATACAGGGTGAGTTAAACAGGCTTTCAGTGCTTGCTTTTCAACTGGATCACCACTTAGAACACTGTCTCTGTGAGAAAGATCCTAAATGCTGAATGATACGGGCTGAATATCTACATCCCCTCCAAATTCATATGTTGAAATCCTAACCCTCCCAGGTGATGGTACAAGGAAGTAGGGCCTTTGGGAGGTAATTAAGTCATGAGGATGGAGGCTTATGAATGAGATTAGTACCTTAGAAGAGACACCTCACAGTTTTCTCACCTCCTTTCTGCCATGTGAGGATAAAAGGAGAAGACAGCCATCTGCAACCTGGAAGGGGGCCCTCAACAGAACCTGAGCATGCTGGTACCCCGATCCTGGACTTCTAGCCTCCAGGACTGAAAGAAATAAGTTTCTGTTGTTTATGAGCCACCCTGCCTATGGTACTCTGTCATAGCAGCCTGAACAGACTGACACTGTACTTAAAGTAACCTTCAGAATCTAACCTGGCAATAAACTGGGGACGTCTGTAGACACCTATTTCATTTATAATTCAACTTTATTTCCTAGCCATCAATTTGTATTACATTTTTCTAATCACAACTCACTTTTCTCATCATAATGCCTCCTACTGGTCTAGTACTCCTTCCTTACTCTTTAAAGTTCCCTTCATACCACGATTTTAATTTCATTCTTGCTCTCAACAGTAGAGTAAGGAAAACCCAATTGCCTCCATTTAACACGTAAGAAGACAAAGTTGAGGGAGATGAAGCCACTGGCCCAAGTCCTCACAGCAAGGAAATGGCATAAATGTAACAAGAATTCTGAGCCCTGACTGCCAATCCAGTGTTCTTTCACCTAAACCACACAGTATGTCATTAACAGCACTGTCAGTTTTTAATATTTCCTGTCTTACTTTAAGATTATACTACAAAAGGCTTGAGCGGGAGGGAGGCGCAAGAGGGAGGGGATATGGGGATATGTATATGTATAACTGATTCACTTTGTTATGCAGCAGAAACTAACACTGTAAAGCAATTATACACCAATAAAGATGTTTGAAAAAAAGATTATATTATAAAAGGCTAGAACACGAGGTCAGAAAAGAGTAAGCAGGAAGAAATGCATACATTTTACCTAATGGAAGAGTGTGCAGGAAATTCAGCACTCTTCCATCATCCTCTTCTTACTCCTGTTTCAGAAGTGAAGAGGTACAAGAATACTGCACCCCTAGTAGACCGCACCTGCCTCCCTGAGACTCTCCTGGCAGCCAGTCCCCCCTCGGTTAGAATGTTCCAGGCCCTTCAAAACTCTACAGAAATACCAGAATCTCAAATGCTTGGCTGCTCATCTCCATGCAGCCCTGCTCTTCAAATGAGCAAGTACCAAGTGCCTGTTATGTATAACACGGTGTCAGGCCCTCGGCGTGGTCTCTGTCCTCCTGGATAAGTCAAGGAGATGAGGCAAATACGTAAAAAGTTAAGCAGCCACCCAAGAAACCAACAACAGTGCAGACCAATGACAGGAGCAGAGGCATAAGAGGAAGATATGAGCAAGTGCCAAGACCAAGTAACGGATGGACAGCACTTACAGATGGACAGCACTTACGGATGGACAGCGCTTACGGATGGACAGCGCTTACGGATGGAGAGCGCTTACGCATGGACAGCACTTACGGATGGAGAGCGCTTACGCATGGACAGCACTTACGGATGGAGAGCGCTTACAGTAACTGCTTCAGATTACAGAGAATAGATGTTCTTTAGGCTGAAGTAGGCAGGGTTTATGGAAAAAGCTAAAGTTTGAACTTGGTCTTGGAAGAATGAACTTAGAGAGGGAAAGCATATTCCAGGTAGATACAGCACGGATGCAGAAAAGCTCAAGGTATGTTCAGAAGGTGCTGAGTGGATAGATCCTGCCAGTGGGAAAGAGTGGACCATACGAGGCAATGATCAACTGACAGTACATCAGTCATGATGCTCTGGCTACGAGAGGCTTCAAACCGGCTTAAACAGAAAGACGCTTCTATCTCTCAAGACAAGAAGTCTAGAATTCTCGTGGGTTCCAGTGTTTTTTCAGCCCAAGGCACATGGCTGCGTGGGGGAGGGGTTGTGTTAAGACCAAACTTCTGTCAATAAGTCACAACGCGGGTGTGGATGATCCTACATGGGTAACCAGCCGTCACAAACGGTTACCGTGCAGCGAGTGCCGAGCACAGACCCACGCACTTCACCTTCGAAGCAAACCTGAGAGAGAAGATGACAGGGGAAGAACCAGAAGAGGCTCCTCATCTAACAACCAAATCCAAAACTAGATTTGGAAACGCAGCAATAGATCCTCCTCCTTGTGCCTATTTACCAAAAAATACACGTGGGTTCTAAAGGGGATCTAACCAGGATGGCTGCTCAAATCTGTTCAGTCAGCAAAGACCTTCACTGTAACGACCACTGGGGGCCTGTGTTCATTAAAGCAAAACTGCACTAGGACATTCCAACATGTTAGTGTGAGGGAATGAATGAATGAAGGCAAAGAGACTGGCCCAGAAGAGAAAGCACACTGATACCCAGGCCTAGGGAACTGGAATTCCCAATATATTCCCATACAGGGGGTCCTAGCACAGTGAGCTTTGGCCAGGCTCAGTACCCAAGCAGGACTCTCCTACTCAGTCATAGGGTCCATCTCCCTCATTCTAATCCTGAAAAATCTGTAACACAGGTTAGGGGAGTTGGCCAATTGCAGCATTACTTTATAAAGTCCATCTTTAATGTAATGTCATTTTATTTGTTTAAAAAATGTTTCTCAAGCACATTCTACGTGCTACACATGTTCTAGGCCCTGGTGATTCAGCAATGAGCGAGCAGCTGCTGCTCTCATGGACCAGAATCTAGGTAAGGAAGACAAGCCAACAAAAGAGCCAGGTACTGAAAAGCACAAAGAGAAAAATAAAACAGGGTAATGGATTGAGTGGGTGACAGAGAAGGAGTCTGAGGACCCGACTCAGCAGGTGAGCAGGTGCGTGATGAGAAGCCACCAGCGCAGAGACCTGGGAGAGAACATCAATGGAGAAGGACCAGGGCAAAGGCACTGAGGTGGCAAGAAGCCTGCAGTGTTCAGTGAACAAACAAGGAGGAGGCCAGCAGGGATGGAACCAGCCAGTGAGGAAGACGGAACACTAATGCGTCAGGACAAGCAGGAACCAGATTATGGAGAGTGCCCTGTAGGCAGGCCTAGCAGGGGGTTGGATTCTCTTCCAAACGCAAAGAGAAACAGCTGGATGGTTTCGAGCAAAAGAGTGACAGAATCCAAGTGACATTTTACAAAAATGACCTGACTACTGTGTGGAGAACAGACTGGAAGGAGACAGAGGAAAAAGCAGGGGAGCTGGTTAGGAGACTGTTGCCACTACCCAGGCCAGAGACCTGGGGGCTGCACAGGTCGGTAGTGAGGGGGTGAAAAGTGAGGCTCCAGGCTCTGTTTGGAAGTTGAGTCAACAGGACCTGCAGACAGACTGGGTATTGAGGGGAAGATGCCTGGATCTGGGGCCTAAGGATTAAACCCTGGAGGATTAATTGGATCATGCCACCTACTGGAACACAGGAGAGCATGGGGAGAACAAGGAATAGCAACAAACAACTTTGCTCCTAAGGGTCTGTCATTCTGAGACAGTCACTTTTGGAAATTCATACTTCCAGGTTGAACAATTTCCTTCTCTGAGTGGGTCAGGAAAGAAATCTGGAAGAGGCAGCATCGTTATTTTTTAAACGTACAGATTGGGACTCAGAGATTGACACTTTCACAGAATATTAGAGAGGGAAGAAGCGCAAGAGATCTGGTCCTACCCCCTTCATGCAGCAAGTGAGGAAACCGAGGTCCAGAGAGGTACGTGACACTGTCTCACTCGGGCGGGTCATCGACGTGCCACTATTTAGCGGCAGTTAGTGTCACGTAAGACATCACTCCAAGCGGAGAGTCCCGTGCTCTCTCCATCACACCACGCTGGTCTCTGTGCCTCTCACGATCGATATTTCTCTTTCAGTTGCTCATACAAATGCCTCACACAGGGTGCTAGTGATCTGCCTGATGCAGACACGCTGCGACACCAGAAGACATCTGACCTCAGACAGCAGGCCCTTTTCCTAGAAGAACACGCCCCATGCCAGGGCTCCTGTCAAGTGGCGAGCAGAGTGACGGCCAGAGGAGTCAGAAGGCAGCCAGCCATGCCAGACACACCACAGCAGCACGTCTCTGATCTGTCACTAGGAGGAGCTAAATCAGCAGCTTCCAGAGCATTATAAGAAACTGACATCTGAAAAAGGCAAATCAGGTCCCAGCCAGCCTCTCAGGGGATTTGACCCCGCTTTGCTACAAGCTGCCTTTCTTCTAGGACTGACCAGAGCATTATTCTCTGCAAAGGGGTCCACAGAGCACCAGCCCAGTCCATGGCAGAGCCCACGCTGTGCCCACCTACCTCGACTTTCACACTCGCCCTCCACCTTGATCGCCCTTCGTCTGATCTCCTTCATTCATTCTCACTGCCTTCCTGTATGCATCCAAGCCTGCAACCTACACACAGCTTCTTCCTAAAAGAAAGGTAACAGGTGGTCCTCTTACACTGCGTTTCCACCTCCCACCAGTGAATCACCACCACCAAAACATGGAACTAAAGCACATTTTAAACTATTTTGTACTGAATCAATTAAAGCTTTGTAATTCTCATTCTTAGAATAAATTCAAGTGAGTTGGAAACTTATTTCTCTAAGAGAAACAAAAATCAGAAAACAAATTTCTTTAGGTTTCCTTTTATAGATGAGTAGAATCGCATGTGGTTTACTCCTTCCTTCCTTTTACTGTTCATTTGTAATTATTCCTTCTCACCTTAGTTTTATATTTTTCCTTCCGAAGAAGCAGCCAAGGTGGGCAAGAAGTTAAGAGCGTATGGGTCAAATTCCCATTCTAAGGCACCCCCCATGGCATCCTTTGCTGGGTGGTGCCCAACCTGCTAAGATACCTGCAGAGATGAAGCCCTCACTTCCACACAAGGCAGCCCATTCCACTACTGGGGGCCATGTGCTTCTGGACCCCGAGCTCAACTCACCTCCCTGCACATACCCATTGATGATCACTATGACCCTCAGATGAACTCAGAGAGGAAACACATGAATTCCACATGACAGCCCTATACATTCCAGGATTATATCTCCTTTTTTCTGGCCTCTATGCCTGGGGCCCCCCAGCCGTTCTTCATGTGCCATAGTTTCCATGCACTTTTCTCTTCTAGGCAGCTACCTCTAGCTCTATTTTTAGAGATCCCTTAAAAATATGTCACCAACATCAGAACGTAGGGGAGTCACATCTTGGGGGCGGTGAGGAAGCTTGATTCTAAAGTCAATAATAAAGCAAAAATCACCAAGCAGTACCAAAATCACCTTTGAAAATCTCTCACACTGTCCATCACAGTGAGATGCTTCAAGAGGCTGACTTCGCTTCAGAACCTCTCACTTCGAGAGGCTCTGAGCTGCCTCAGGAAACAGATTCCCTCCTTCCATCTCACCCTCGCCCCAATGCACATCCTCACTAAGCAGGGTGATGACTCACGCAACTGATTTTTTTTTGTTTTCCAGTTGGTTGGCTTCTTGGCAATTGTTTGCCTTTGCCCACACACATGCTGAATACCTGATATTTCGGTGTATCCATGAGCCAGATTTACCCAAGCTCTAGGATTGCGCCACCATTACTCAGTCCTCTTCAAAGGACATCTGTTTTCTCACATCTGCAAATTCATCCTCCCCTCCACACCTCGTCCTCAATCCAGGCTGATACTTCACGATGGCCAACCGAGAGCCACCACCGGCACAGTTCACACAAAGTTCACACAGAACTTTGCAAAACTTCCATTTTGAACACTCACTATTGTAAATCATCGTCTTGATAAGAAAGAGGTTGTAAAGAGGTTAATGTGATAGCAATCTCACTACAGTACGTAAAATCCATAGCCTTTTCTAAAGCCTGCAACAATTTAAGAAACTACAATTTTTTGCCTAGAAGACAATTGTTCACTCTTATGATCATCGTTTATCATCCCAGGTGAAAAAGTTATTGGCACATGTTTCTTGCCTGTATTTCTGGTTATGTTTGAATCACCTTAAGTCAAGTTAGTGCACCAGTACCAGATAAACCATAGTTAACACTTATTTGTTAAGATTAAAAGTACTATTTTATAAGGGAGATGATGAACACCAAGCTTTGAGAAAACGTCATATGATACCCACTTAAAACAATGGGAAAGAGTAAAACTAAAACAGTTACATAAATCAAGATAATCCAAGTTTTATGGATACAAGTTGATGCTAAATTAACTTTGTTCTCAGGAATAAGCTGCAGAGGTTCAGCTCAGTGTTAGAGGCAGCTCTGAAAAGATTCATGCAAATATTCTTCCATACTTTGGGTAACACTGTATCTTTATGCTCCAAAAAGAAGAGTACAATAAACATACCCTTATAACAGCTCATAAACATTTTGTTTGTTTGGATTTTATATACTCTCATCTTCACCTTCCTCCTCAAATGGCATGGTAATTTATGGGAAGCATTCTTTGACATCACTATTTGATGTTTTCTCCATCTTAAAAGGCTACACAAACCAAACTTCAGCCCTATCCTTTCCCATCCAGTCAGCTGGTTGGATGTCCCCTACATCCAACCAGCTGTTCTACCTGCAGACTTGAGCCCCTGAGGCTGGAGGGAGGAAAAGCAGTCTTCCAAGTGGACAAATGGGGCTCCCATTCCAGCGAGCTCTGAGAAGACAGAGCTCAGAGAAGGAACAGCTCTGGAGGCTGGAAGCCCCCGGGTGATGCGATTCTGAGCTTCATCACTACCCAATGAAGTGTGCTTCTGGGGACAGATATGCCCTTCCCCACGCTAAGAGGCAGGAGACAGAAGGGCCCGTTGAGGGACTGACAGGAGGGAAGAGGTGAGACTTCCTCCTAAACCGCCGTCTTAAGAGCTGCCATGACAGCCCAAGAACCTCAACAACTTCCTACTACACGGGGGTCACGTCCTACCACCCTTGTCCTCTTGGTAAGACACTTCCTTCATTCACTACTCCTGGATGGCGCTTATTACACGGAATATAATTGTAAGTTAACGAGGACCATGCGCCTCTTACATCCAGCGCTGTGCCTGACATCAAGAAGAGTCTCAAATACTTGTATCGGTTACCTAACACTGCCCAACCAATTGAGGCCAAGAATGGAAGACATTTCAGCTGTGGGTGAGGGCAATTCTGGCCATCATGATGAGCTGAAAATGGACATCTCCGCAAAATAAAGCTTCAGACTCAGAGTTCACAGCCCAGACTGGCACAGAGTAGCATCAGTGCTACTTCCCACTTGTGTAACGCTGTTAAACCAGAACGTGTATGACTGAAAACGATCAAACTTCCCATCTCAGTGCCATGAACTCAAATTCTAACCATTGTTTACCACAGCGAATAACTGAAGAATTATAATTTCTTAAGGTGCCCTGTAAATTCACAGGAAAAACCGGAGATGCATAAACACAGCTCATCAGGAAACTGCAACCACTGACCCCCCGCTGGCAAAGCACAAGAAACGTTAAGGTGAGATTTCAAATTCCAGCATTAAGCCAAAGTTGACTTACTGAGTGAGATAAAGTGGAAAACAATCATAGCCTAACTAATCATTTGGCTGGCACTTAGCTACATCGCTTTAGATATAGGCTACAGTTCCAAGGCTGCTGGAGTTATTTATAGCCCTGGACACATTATTCTGCGGCCAGCATTTAAGGCAGTTTCTGATTTCTGCGATGGTTCACATTGCGACTTGAGCACAGTTCATACTGATACCCTTAGCGTCTGCCCCATTCAGTACGGGCTCTCTACATGGCTGAGTGTTGTGTAACCCTAGCAGCCTGGCAGTGGTTTCATACTGCCGGTCAGATTTCAAGGATATTAATGCAGTGGGCAATCCCTAGAGCTTTTATTAAGGATGCATTACAGAAGGTTAAGGAATGTGAGGCAAGGGAGGAGGGAGGAAGTAGAGGAAGCACTTGGAGAAAAAGAAGATGTAGAATACTTTTAGCAGAGGAGACACACCAAACCCAAAAGGGAAAAAAAGTCTATTATTGGACTACTGTAACAGCTGTTTTAACATCTATGTTAATAGATGTTAAAGCCCATATCCCAGGGTCTAATAGCAGGTCAGATGTGGAAACCACCACCAGAAACCAAGGCAGGGATTGACAATAGTCAAAAACCAGATTAGAAACTCAAGCAGAAGGATCCAAGTACCACAAATAGCCATGACCTAGCAAAAAACGAAGCCAATCCCAGGCTCAATCCCCCAAATCCTACTCTACGGGGATGAGAAGCAGCACCTACATTTTTGCTAGTTCTCTGGGTCATTCCGATGCACCTGTAAGTGGGAAAACCATAGCCTGTAACATCCACAGCCTCTTCTGAGGGAGACACATGGTTCTCAGTGATGATCCATCTTCAGAAGCTCCTTGGACCAGGTGTACCTGCCTAGGAACAGCCAATCAAGAGTCTGCTTTCTACAAAAGCTTTAAAGCTTTTGTCATTAGTGACACGGGAATAACAGCAGATAGTACAGCCAATCTAAACTGGAACTGGAGATTCAGGAAGGGGTGTTTAATCCAAGGCAGTGGTAAGAAGACAGGGAAGAGGGCAGAGCCAAGAGTAACTGAGTCACATTAATGGCACTGGCGTGGAAGGAAATGCATCCCTGCTGCTGACAGGACAACCTGGTCCCTAAAGTCTCAGAAAGGGTGAGCATCTTTCTGGTATCCTAATACTGTGCTGATCTCTTAGGCCAGGCTGCTCAGATCAGCTAAGCCTGGTTCCTAAGAGAGCATCCTTAGAGTAGAGCCTACATCTTGAAGTGCCCTTGCAACCAAAATAGCCTAGAACGCCAAGTGCCAGGAAGAGCAATAGACAGATATAGACATCCGCCAAGTGCCAGGAAGAGCAAAAGACAGAATGCAGGCATCCTGTTAGTGGTGTCAAGGTGGGATGCTCCTCCCGGTACAATCGGGGGCATCCACAATTTTAAGCTATAGAACAGTTAGGTCTGGAGTGCTAGGGTTGAAGATTTGAGATGATAGGTGGTCACAAAGCCAGGACTTTAAGACTCCTTTTGTTCTTTCCTTCCCCACACCTGAAAAAGGAAAAGCATGTGCACAGCCCTAGAGCTTCTCCACCAATGCTGGTGCTCTGCTAAATGAGAGGACCCAATCCAAGGCGGGCCACCACATGCAGGAGTTGGAACCAGTGAATCAGCACCCACAGCAACCTTCCCAGCCCTTCAGGCTCTCACCCCACACTGTCCTGCACTGGACTGCGGCTTCCCAAGGACAAGACCTTCTCCTAGCAACAGGATTAGCACCAACTAATACAGTTCACGTGTTCTCATTTTATCTCATCAACAAGCCTCTGAGGGCTGTACTAGCTTCTTACCCCTGTTTTACAGATAAATGAAGCCTAGAAGTTGAGCAACTGTCTAAGGTCACACAGCTGGTAAATGCCAGGGCAGGGTGGGCGGGGGGGGGGGTGGTGTGGTACGAGGGTGACACAGACAGGACACCAATACTCAAAACCCAGGTCTATCGAGTCTAAAGGTTATACTCTTGACCACCGTATTTCCCCTGCCCTTTTCTCTCCAGAGTTTTTGTAATTGTGGTATAACACACATAGTTTACTATCCTCACCATTTTTAAATGTACAGTTCGGTGGCATTAAGCACATTCACATTGTTGTGCAGCGATCACCACCAGGCATCTCCAAAACTTCTCATCTTGCAAAACTGAAAATTCCGCATCCATTTAAACAACTCTCTACTCTCCCCTCCCTCCCACAACCACCATTCTGCTTTGTCTCTATGAATTTGACTCCTGCAGATACCTTTGTAAGTGGAATTACACAGTATCTGTCACGTTATAACTGGCTTATTTCACTTAGCATAATGTCCTCAAGGTTCATCAATGTTTAGCATGTGTCAGAATGTCCTTCTTTCCTTTGTTTTTTGTTTGTTTTTAATTGAAGGTCCCTTACTAGTCCTGCTTCCATGAGTGGCCACAACCGGGGAAAAAGGGAAGGGGAACCAGGCGGCACGGGGAGGGGTCATCTCTACAACACTGCATTTATATACAGAACTAAACACACAAGGACAGAGTCACTACTGCTATTAGAAGTTGGCAGCATAGGAAAGGGAAGGAACAGATGGGGAACTGGAGTGTTAAAAAATACAGTGCTCCTTCCCCCAGGCATACCCCTGTTTGAGCTTAATCTGCTTCAACCCAAGAAGATCAAAAGCAGTTTGGGGGCTTCCCTGGTGGCGCAGTGGTTGAGAGTCTGCCTGCCGATGCAGGGGACACGGGTTCGTGCCCCAGTCCGGGAAGATCCCACGTGCCGCAGAGCGGCTGGGCCCGTGAGCCATGGCCGCTGAGCCTGCGCGTCTGGAGCCTGTGCTCCGCAACGGGAGAGGCCATGACAGTGAGAGGCCCGCGTACCGCAAAAAAAAAAAAAAAAAAAAGCAGTTTGGGAAGGCCAGAACCTTCAGGGATGGAGGGAGGAGGATGGCCCAGGAGGTGGGGAGGCTGTTTGGCAACTGGAGTGAAGGGATTGCCCGCCCCCTGCTGGGACCCCCCCCCCAGCCCCTCTGGTCTGGCAGGAAGGGGGCAGCCTGCAACCCCCGTGGGCAGGTCTGGGGTTTGCCCTCCAGAGAGATGAAAACGCTGGCCCCCAGGTTCTCTGCCAGGGTGCAGTGGTCCTTGACCTCCTCGTAGCAGTTTGCTTCTAATTCATGCTTGATCCCCGTCAGCTTCTCCTCGATGGCATCCTTGGAGCTGGCATAGATCATTTTGCTCTTCAGGGGTGCAGACTCAGGGGCCCAGGCCTCCTCCTTGCTCTCCTTGGTCTCACAGGCTGCATCACAGAGGGCGTAATGGCAGTCCTTGTGTGGCAGCACCTTGACAAGGATGGCATAGGGGTCGTCTGCAGTCTGGCCCACATCACCTACCAGCATCTCCTCACCCTCCTCCAGGATGAGGTTCTTCGTGTCCTCGCTCAGGCAGAAGAGCACCGCCTTCTTGCGCTTCTTCACATCCTCTGGTGAAGACGACTTACTCACCTTCAAGTCATTGAACACTTTGATGACACCAGAGACAGCCACACTGGAGACCACATTTCTAGAAGTGAAAGGGACATAGCGAGGAGAGCCAGAAAAGACAGGAGTCACTGCAGCCAGTGCCAGGATCCGACTGAACCAACGTCCTTCCTTTCTAAGGCTGAATAATATTCCTTTGTGTGGATGTACCCCATTTCGTTTCTCCATCCATTCATGATGGACACTGGGTTGCTTTCTCCTTTTGGCAATTGCAAATAATACTGCTCTGCCTTCCTTTCTTATCCTACCTGATGCATAGCAGGGGTACGAAGGTACAAAGAGCATCCTTCGCGACTTCCCTGGTGGCGCAGTGGTTAAGAATCTGCCTGCCAATGCAGGGGACACGGGTTTGAGCCCTGGTCCGGGAAGACCCCACATGCCGTGGAGCAACTAAGCCCGTGCGCCACAACTACTGAAGCCTGCGTGCCTAGAGCCCATGCTCCGCAACAAGAGAAGCCACCGCAATGAGAAGCCCACACGCTGCAACGAAGAACAGTCCCCACTCGCCGCAACTAGAGAAAGCCCACGTGCAGCAACGAAGACCTAACGCAGCCAAAAATTTTTTAATTTTTTTTAAAAAGATCATCCTTCTATCTACTTTCAAAAGAGCATTTTAGACAATTAGGTGGAATGGGCTTTCCATGTGATTCTTAAATCAGTAAGTATTCATTAATGTTATTATACTTGTCATAACACTGAGGCAACTATATGCCATGTAATAAGTTAACATACATATATATTTAAATGGGACTATAAATCAGTGTTACTATAAAATGTGGTGAGCCTTTAAGTTTTTAACCAAACAAACCAGAACTGCTACATTCAAATGAGTATTTTCCTAACAGCCTGGGAGGCTCTACACTGATTGATCACTGAGAGCATCTGAAGCCTGACTACTTCTCCTGAGGATGACAGCTCGTAAGAGGCCACACACAACTGTCATCAGTACCTGCAAGTCACACTTTGCCTGTAACAGAAATATAAGTCAGTGAATTCCTACCTTACTCAACCAGCTTAGTTCTTTGAATAACTCTTGGCTGTTTCCAGAAAAGAAAGCATACCTTCCAGGCACAGATTTTGCCACCATACAAAGGAAAAAGAATGCATCATCAGATCTGAAGCCAATTTCAGAAGAAGTATTGATGAGCTCCAGTATCCCTGTACTTCTGCCAAAGGGAACATCCCAAAGGAACCAGCATTCATACAGGTAGGATCGGACGTGTTAGTCATAAAAAAAATCACATTTTAAGGGTATTCTTACCATTTCGGTGCACACAGCTTGTTACATAGTTACACACATGTATACACAGTAAAAATGACCATTAAAAAAGCAAGCAGCTTGATAGCAAAGAAACACTAGTTTGTGGCTAAGGAGACATTCATTTTCCTTATTTCACAAATACACATTAGCTCTCATTAGCAAGTGTAAGCAAATTAAGAATTTGATTAAATCTGATGAAACAAGACAGAGCAATTTATATCCTTTTAATGTACAAATGCCTCCTTAATACTTATTCATACAACAAATGAACCACTGGACTGGAAGAACTCAAGGTCAAAGACTACTTTGCAGGGATGGGCTCTTCCTCTCTGCCTCATGCATGGGCTGTGACGCATCACTGCAGGTAGAAAGTGCTCTCTACAGGTGTTGGCCAAGTGATGAACATAAAAGATGGTATGAATCTTCAGATGAAAACCATGAATATTATTATTGCTCCTGTGGGAGAAGATGACTGAAGCAAACTCGATCCGATGTTTCCTCCCTGACTCACTGCTGCCTGCTTTGTTCGATCTCACAGGAAGGATGGAGTCCGTATTCACCCCCACCTAATCACGCAAGTATCCATGAGTCTTGATGAGACTGTTAATAAAAACTTGAGCTAAGCGAAAAAAATTATTATGCTTTTAATGTAAATGATAACCTTAGGAAGGTAAGAGCAAAAAAATACACGTGATCAAAACTGTGTGAAATTAGGATGTTCCAAAACAAGGCAGTTATATTGGCATTGATATCCACAAATGTTGCTTTGCTGTTAACCCACGTTCATACCTTGTGTCAAGCCTTTGCACACAACAATAAAAAAGAAGAAAAACAACATTTAATTATCTCCTGACAGGGGCTCCACATCCCACAGATTCAGGCAAGTGCCAGGGGATACAGATGGGCTTTCCACCAGGTACTCTAAGCCAAAGAGAAAGATAACATGACGGTACATGTGGTTCCTTGGTGAAGAAAGGGCTTTCCTCGAAGGGCTACGGCCTGGAAACAGGAAGGGAGTACAGGTGGTCTTTAAACCAATTCAAGGGCATTTATTGAGTCCCTACAGTACGCAAAACGCTACCTTGGGAAAAGTGAGGGATGTGAGCAGAAGATTCAACCTACATCTTCAACGAGAGCAGCTGTGCAAATATACACACCCAACCATCGATTGCACGCAGTGAAACACATTCTAAAACTACCTACAATCTCAAAGCTTTTTAAACTTTGGCTTTGTAACCCACCCTATTTTCTGCAGAATCACCTTTTTTTAATATGTAATTGATGCAGCACAGCAATAAAATGAATACCCGTGAACCCGTCAGGAAACCTCGTAGCCCGCTAGCAGTGCTGTTCCCACTTCTGTTCCCCCGCCAGCCCCATCCTCCCCGGATACCTACTATTCTAGTTGCCTTTTCCCTCATTCCCTGGTTTTTACTCATTTTATCACATGTATGTTCTTCACCAATACTGTTCATTTTGGTGATTTCAGAAATTCATAAAAATGGTGTCGATTCTGTGTGGATTCCTCTCTGAAACACCTTAAGTGATACCTAAGCTGGGCATCATATGAAGTCAGGTAATAGGTTCTGAGCATGCATCTTACCATTGGTGGGACTGCACTGGGGTCTGGGTGGGCAGTTAGCAAAAGGAAATTAAACCAGAGTCTAAGGCCAGGGTACACAAAGATAGTTGAATACAGCACAATTTACCAATTCAAATATGTTACCTTTTCATCTACCCCATAAATACACAGTAGCCAGGTCACGATACAGTAGAACTGACAACCTACTGCCCGGTACCTTTTTTCTTGTGGAGTCTCTAAGCCAGGGGACCTGAATTGCTTAGTGCTGAAGAGATTATAAGCCAAGTCTTTGAATTCCATGCAGAAGGCATCTGGGTATTCTCATTCCTTTTAGGATTTCATGCCACTACACGTTTGAGTTTTATAATGGCAAAAGCGCTACAGGAAAATCATTAAGTATCTTTCCTGATGGGCCTCTTCATTCCTCCCCAAACTTCAGCAAAAGATAGAAAAGCCTACAGGGCCCATGTCACTATTAGAATTGTTCAAAGGAGAGTAATAATGCATAGGCCCTTGAATAAACTTTAAGAGGAACATTATATGCCATTAACTTGGAGCTCAGATACATAAGCTTGATCATTCCCACAACAAGTTAGCAAGATATACCAGTGCTCACCTACACCAGGACCCAGACAACTTGAGGACCTCCTCCGCATATCAAACCTAAAATGCTCCTGCTTGGAGGAGCTTCCAAAGTGCTTTGACAAAGTCCCTGATAAGAACCTAAAGTTGTAATAGGCAATGGTCTGGGTCCTGGGTATCCTCCTGTAAGGCTCTCCCCTCATATGCTGGGAGGAAGGGGCCTTGTCTCTGATGGTCAAGCTGACATCCTGAGTGAAGGTGAGCTCATTTTCCAAACACCTGTCCAGCCAATAGGCAGTGAGCAGGGCATACCCATAAATGTGAAAACCTTCAGCTAGGTGGGCAGATGGGAGAGAGCTTCCAGGAGTCTCAGACCTACTTCCCTGATCTTAGCTCAGAAAGGGAACGAAACGCCCATCAGACATCAAGCAGGATAGGAAAGAAGATGCTTCAGAAAGAGATGGAGACAGGGAAAGTGCTGGAAAGCAGACCAGTGCCCTGGGATGAAAGGAGGGTTAGATTTAAAATCAAGTAATTTTACACTGCTTGAGTTTCATGTACACCTTTTGATTGTTATATTTACCCCTTTTTGAAGATGTGATCCTCTTTCGGGGCTTACGTGGCCTAAGGAGAGCCAAAAACAAGGGTTCTGCCTAAATGTGGGACAGTTTTAAGAAGCACCAGGCTGTCTAGGGGCTGCGTGTGGTGGTGGAAGGCAAAGCAGCAGATCCCCGAGGGAAGAACTATGGGTCAGACCATCTGCCCTTTTTCTGTACTCAGAGACTTTCCTTTCTCCTTTCTCCCGGCTGCTGGCGGGCAGGGCAGTGCTGGTAGAAAGGACGCTCCATGTTAGGGCCTCTTTTATGCACAAATGATGTTCCAGACCCACCATCACTGGGACAGAACCTCGTGGAAGGCAGCAGAGCGGTCAGACGAGGAGTGTGGCTTTGGACAAGTAAGGCAGAGGTCCGTCGTTTGTAAATGAGGATGATGGGGGTGCCTACATCATAGTGTTATTATTAAATGAGTGAACATACAGCTCTTAGAAACGACCTGGCTCAAAAGCAGTTGATAAACGGTACCTATCATAACCAGTGCTTTTCCAATTGTAGGGCTGAGAGATGCGTAAGCTCCAAACAAGCGAGGGAGAAACTCATGCCAAGGTGCCTTATTTAAAATATGTATTTGTAATATTTTATCCTGAACATTCTGGTTTCCATGACTTCCTATGTCTAAAAATATAATCATTTAATGATTAAAAACAGAATTATAAATAATGTCTTAACAGAGGAAATACAAAGAAAACTACAAATGAACACACCAAGCATATGAAAAGGTGCTCAACCCTCCAATGTAAGTCAACTTTAAACAAAAATAAACTGTTCAGTGTCCGTTTAAAAAGAGGAAACAATGACCGGTGCCTGGGAGGGGTGAAGAAACAGACCAGTTCTTTTCTGGAGACTACTGGCCTTATCGATGAAGACTCATAAAAGTACATGCCAGGAATTCCACCTTGGGGAATTTATCCTAAAAATACTGAAAGGTTCCAAGAATGTTCTGCAACATTTTTCACAATATCAAAAAATTGGAACCAATTAAACATTCATCAAAATGGGAATGGTTAAAAACATTACAGCACAACCATACAGTGCCCAATTATGCAGCCATTAAAATGGTAAAACTGCCTTTATATGCTACTGGGAGAAAAAAGCGATAGTAGATTAAGATTTAAAATAACAAATAGGATCATGCCATACATATAAGTATATCCTGCATCGTGCCTAAGTCTAGAGCAGTACTGCCCGACAGAAATGAGGCAAAGTACATGTGGAATTTTAAATTTTCTAGTAGCCACATTATATCCAAAATATTATTTGAACATCTAATAAACATAAAAAAGCATAAGTGAGATATTTTACATTCATTTTTTGTATTGAATCTTGGAAATCTGGCGTGGACTCACCCAGTTTAGGGCAGCCGCACCTCAAGTGCTCACAGTCACGTGTGGTTGCCCTACTGGACACTGGGTGCTAGTCTAGTACACATCAGTGGTTAAGAGGAACTGTCTGGGAAAGGGATTACAGAGCCTTTGCCTTTCTCGCATTGTATGAATCGTTTCAACAATCATTTGTATTAACAAAAAAGTAATAAAAGAACATGGTGAAAAATTGTTTTAATTTTCCTTTAAAGCTCTAATAGGAGACTGGGAAGCCCAGCTTAAATTTCAAGCTTCTTTCAAACTGCTCTTTCTCCTTCCCCAGGGGGCCGTGGGGGATAGGAACCTTTTCCCCTATGCCTTGGTTGTCTATTGCTCAGGCTGCTATGTATTTGTAGCAATTCTTCCCTTTCTCTCTCGCCAAGTCCCCTTATGACCAATACCCCTGCAGGATGGCAGGAGAGGGTTAGGAGAAAAGGCCACCATCCAGCATCACGACTGAAGGGGGAAATAAGCTGATGAACAGTTGCCAGGTGCATACAGTGCGCCAGACACTGCGCTAGGCAGGCACTTCACGTACGTCAGATCACATAATCCTCCAATAACCTTATAATGCAGGTACCACGCCAATTTTTCAGATTAAGCTATCAAGGCTCAGAAAGTATCTGCTCCGAAGTGTCATAGAGTTGATAATGTGTAACTGCACTACCCCCATACGGTCCACAGCAAGATCATGACCAAAGAGGCCAGACTGCCCATGCCAAGGTCATGATCTCATCTTTATTAAAATCATGCTGTAAGTCAATTGCATTTCTTAGAGGAAAGCAAATACCTGGGCATCTTTTATTTGCAAGAACCCCAGAACCCATTTCTCCTCTAAGCTCGTTCATACATCCTCAGATGTAAATACTTCCACTTAGACAAACCATTGTCACCCCTAACTAAACGTGTCACAATCAAGCATTATCCTCACCCCATCTCGACTTCTTTATTTCTGTCCATCCTCAAGCTGGAAACTTCAAAGTCATACATGACTCTTCTTCCCTTGGCTGCATAATCCAACATTTGAGTTCTAGGCTCAGTAATCCCTAAATGACTATTTAATAAACAATAATAAGCACACCTAGCACCCAGATCTTAGTTTCTAAATACCAGTCTTCAAGAAAAGGAAACTGACAGACATCGCCTTAACCAAGGGATCAAAGTGACACCATCAGTAATGAGACACTGATATCACCAATCTCCTGAGATGCTGCACTGAGGCACATCGCTTCTGTGCCACAAATGCATAACCTCCATCTAAGCGCGGGAAAGCATCAGACAAACCCAAACTGAGGTTCATTCTACAAAATAACTGACCAGTACTCTCAAATTGCCAAGGTCAAAAGGAGAAATTGAAACTGAGGAACTGTCACCAATCAGAGGAGACGAGGCAGCTGTGATGCTAAACGCAATGTGGAATGCTACATGCACTCCTGGCCCAGGGAAGGTCAGTAGTGGAAAACCTGGTGAAATTCCCATCAGGCTTGAGGACAAGTTAATAGTGTTGTACAAATGTTCATCTCCTGGTTTCAATGACCGCACCTTACTTATGAGGTATTAACATCATGGGAATCTGGAAATATATAACAGGAACTCTGCTATTTTTGCAACTTTTCTGTAAGGCTAAGATTTTCATAAGAGTTTTAAAATACTACTGTAGTTACTACTCATGGCTGTCCATGCTTAAACTCACTCTACCATCTCCTACTGACAGTGCCCTTCTCAGTCTCCATGTGTATTCAAAGCCTATTCATTCTTCCGGGCCCACTCATGTCCCACTGCCCACCTGACCGATGGCTCTATAGAACGTCTGTAACTATGAGTATCTGCTCTCTGCTCATGGCACATGGGTCATGTTGGATTGTTAGTTAACTTTGTGTATTTCGGTTTTATTGTCCAATGACGATGCAAAATGTGCTTGTGTATACAAGTACACCAGGGCACACGTGCTCCGCTCACTTTAAAATGGGCTGCTTTTTAATGTGGTTTTTGGGAAGCTACTGAATTACAAAACAGAGGTCAACTAGTATTTCAAACCCGTCCAGGTTTACCCTGACAATCCTGTCTGGATAGTGACAAATACTCTATCACTTAGGGAGGGCTGTATGTGGACTTATATATTATAAGCAGTACAGGTATAGCTAACTTGTACCACAGAAAATGACGGTATCAAAACACATACACACACATGCCAGAATTTAAAATGTCGATTTAGTTTCTACTCAGAGGCCCTCCAACAGCAAGAGAATGCTCTCTCTCTGCTGAACAAAATAAGCACAATAATATACTTAGACTCCAACCAGGCCTGGAGCTGTCAGACAGCCTTCTAACGGGTGGCCATCCTGAAGCTAATGAAATGAAATATTAGGAGCACGTCAACAGAAAGGAAATGGGAAGAAACTAGCAGCTGAAAAGCAAGCTCTCCCAAGCGGCCCCAGTGGAGAGGCCTGGGGCACGGGAGCTCTGGAAACTGCGTGGGCCTCACCAGAGAGCTGTTCTGTTCCCAAGGTGGAGGTACTGGAAGCTACAGCTGTTATACTCCCATTGGTTAAAGGACTGTCCCCTTGGGGGACAGCAATTCTCAGGCTCCAGGAACCTCTGACAGTGACACAGGTGCTGACTGCTGGGAGTAAGCCAGCGCCGGGCAGTGTGCTGGAGGACAGCACAGGGCAGGCGGAAGAGCACTAGCGGCCTCTGCTACCCTTGGCCTCCAGGTCCTCGTGTCTCTACCGGTGTGCACAGAGGGAACATGAGCCTCTTGCTGCCTTCCAGACTGAAACTTGGGAGAAGGCTGCACTACCTGATGCGCAGGTAAGGGACAGTTAGAGAACACCAGCCCAAGTTCTACTTTCCAAGGGATTGGCCCCAAAACAGTGCCCTTCGTAAACGCCCCTGAGCTCAAAGCCATCACTGACACACAAAGGGCATGTCCACTAGTAAAGTCACCTCCTAGCAGCACTCAAAAATCCACTGCTCAGAGCACCACCTGTCAACTAAAAACCAACCAGCATAGGGATTATTTGAAGGTGCTGGTCTCAGCCTGGTGATCTCCCGGTCACTCTGCTGGCTAGAACCAAAGCAGCATCCTGAAAACCTCATCACTTGAGAGAGCAGTGTTTAAATTTTTCATCCAGAATAACCCTTGTGTAGAGAAGAGTTGTATCATTCAGGCTGAAGGAGAGGTTATGTATTTTATACTTTAAGAACCAGACTATTTTCTGCATTTGTCATAATCAAATCATGTTTACCATGCTTGCACATGTTTGGGAATCTTCCTGGGACCTGGGCTAATTTGATTTATACAATATTGTCTTCTCCTGTGGGCTGGAAGCAAAGTACTAACACTTGTCACATACGTGCCATCTGTGACAAGAGAGCCCATCATCAGCACCACGTTTCTGTAAGGGTGGATGAGGCTGACTCACCTTGACATCACCCTCAAAGCATTGACTCTGATTCTCTTTTCCCACTGAGAAAAACCTCAGTACAAAGAAAGTAATTTCTCAAAGGCAAGGGGTTGGGTCTTCCGAAAACAGGAGTGCCTTTGTTATGGGAAGTGCCCTTTGCCAATGACTAAAATCAACTCCAAAAAGAAATCCACATAGCATATAAGCCTCCATTTGGAGAGAACAGATAGACAAAGAGAAGAGCAAGAAAACAGTTAACGTGGAGGGAGGAAAAGAAGAAAGTCTTTTCTTCGGTAACTGGGAATAGACTAATATACCAAATTCTTACCTGAAACCACTTATAGTACTTACAGGCTAATTTATATACTTAAGTAGGTGTCTCATATTCCAGTAACAATATCTTCCTACCATGTCACTAAAGCAACAGGTATAATCAATAAAGGGCTTTAAAATTTCCATCCCACTCATAAATGCTGTTGGCATAATAGATCACTATTTCCATCATGCATAATACATTAAAGTGCATGCCTGGATCCAGTGTTCATCACATTAGAAAAGCCCACTAGCAAGTTAAAAATAAAAAGGAACATTGGATATTTTGATAATACACTAAAATGAACAAATCATCTCTCCCAAGAAACAAAGTGAATCTGAGTCACAGGCACGAGTTCTCTGTATAATTTACGATTCATGTGCATACTGAGAATCCAGCCTAGCAACTGGGGTGATAGTGGTTAGGAAAGAACACAACTGCTTCTCGTAGTAAAGCATAAGTGTGTTCAACTCTGCCCGAAAAAGTAACAGCTGCTCAAGATGCGATCTGGCTGGAAGCTACTGCGTGGGACACAGAAGAATCTCAATTTGAGATTCATAAACCTAGAAATGATTAAGAACTAGAAACCCATTAACAGTGAGGTACAGTTCCTGGGCCTTAGGGAGAAATTCTAAGACTCTTTTTGGACTAAGTATGCCAAACGCTCACACCAACGAAGCTACTTTTTTTCTTAAGCACCTTGAGCGCCTTTCCAAGTCCTTTTCCTCATGAACCCTTTTTGTCCCTATAACCGTAAGTCAAGAAGAAGTACACTGGGGGACTTCCCTGGTGGTCCAGTGGATAGGACTCCGTGCTCCCAATGCAGGGAGCCCAGGTTCGATCCCTGGTTAGGGAACTAAGGTCCCACATACCACAATGAAGAGCCCACACGCCACAACAAAGACCCAGCACAACCAAAATAAATAATTTTTTAAAAGAAGAAAAAGTACACTGGAACTTTAGCTCAGACTCCCACTAACTCATCATTCCTAATAATTAGCATGCAGTATACTCATTTCTAACTAAAAATCAAATTGAGCGTTTGCCCTGAAAGTTGTCTTTAAAAGCAACGCAGTGTTCTTGTTTTTCAAAATCAGGGATCCAAAACTTAAGGGTTTATTCAATTGTCCTTTAGCTTCATATAATACAGCAATTAGTTACTGTCTGATAAGGTACTTTATGATATATTGCAGGTATACTGAGCGTGCACTCAGTATACTTTGTGCACTTCAGTGTGACAAAGCTTCCCTGCCTCGCTGGTTTCCAGCCTCCCGTTGAGGTTCCGGATAACTGCTTCAGGGAAACAACTTCGAGAGCTCCTCCCAAGACTCCCACGGGTAAACAGGATAGGGTGCTCTTCCAAAGCCAGAAACGCCACAGTTTTCACCCCTGGCTCGAACCTCACATCCTTTCCTCCCAGAAGCTGTCTTTCATCAGCGGTCGCTGCCAGGGGACCTGGTGGGGGCGGAGCAGGTGCACCAGGTTATGGTGACCCCGCCCCCAGCCAGGTTACACCCTCCACTGCCACCTCGCGTCTTCCCGCCTCGGCCCTGTCCCGCTCCAGGAGGAAGAAGGGATTCGAAAATCCCTCAAACGAAAAGGGGTGGCCAGCCCACCCAGCTGAAGGGCTCGCCCACGCGCGGGGGCAGCTCTGAGCAGTCGCCAGGTGAGGATGCGGAAGTAGCTCTTCCTCCCCCGCCCAGACCTGTTGGCCCGGGCCCAAGTCCTAGGAATCACACATCCACAACCCACGAGCGCACCGCGCACCCCTCTGCAAACGAATCGGTGGGCACTAAGCACTGTCAAACGTGTCCCGGCCACAGAGAAGAAAAACCGGCGGACGAGGTGTACAGACATCCAAAACTTATTTTTTTTAAGGGGGGAGGGGTAGCTTAAAGGCCCCTCACCCCTTCAACCGCCCCTCAATGCCAAATTGAAACCCGAGGGGGCCCGGGCGGCTGCAGCTCGGCTGTGGGCGCTTCGGGAAGCGGTGGCTGGTCTCTAACTTTAATCACAGCAACTGCTGCGGAAGCGGCGAGTCCTGCGGCCGCACCTGTTCCCGACTCTAAGGAAGGAGCCCTGCGCATCCATTCTGACCTTGAGGACATCCTGGAAATCCACACTCCACCCCCGAGTCAGCATTACTCCGACCCCCTCCCGCAATGACTGAAGCCCACCGAGTGCCCACCCAGAGGGGCCGCCTCAAAATGCCCACCCGCGGCAAAGTAAGAATGTGCTTCCCTGGGCTCTCTCCAGATCCCTCGAGCATCCTTAACCCACTGCTTACCCACCCAAGAGCCGCCGCGCCCCTCACAGCAGGTTGAGTCCCCTTCTCTCCCCACCCCCAAATTGAGGAATACCCCACCCCCAAGTTCAGGGTTCCCCCTCGTTGGCACTCGAGAGGGTCGCCCTCGGGAGCTCACGCTGCAGAGCACCGAGGTGGGGTCCACGAGCAGGCGACCACCGCGGGGGGCGGTCCCCGCCCCCTAGGCTCCGAGCTGGCGGGGGCACCCCCTCAGTTCGGGGACCTCAGCCGGACGGAGCCGGGACGAGGACAGAGACGGCAGAGCGTCGGGGAGCGGGGGACAGCCCTGGCCGGGGCGGGAGCCGCGGGCGGTCACCGCGGGGCGCTCCCGGAACAGCCAAACTTTCTCCGCCACCCGAAGTTCGGGGCGCGGAGGCGGCGATGAGGGGGAGCGTGAGAGGCGTCCCCCGCCGCTCCCAGCCCCGCGGAGCCGCAGGAGAAGGTGCCCCCGAGAGCCGCCCGCCCCGCAGCCCTCACCCGTACCCCGGGCCCGGCGCGGCCCGCACTCACCTGGCTGTAGAGCTCGCTGACCGACATGACCCCCGCGGGCCGGGCCGAGCCCGGACCCCGTGGCCAGCGGGCGGCCCTCGCTCGTGTCCCGGGGGCGGCGGGTCGCGGCTCCTCGCGGCCCCGGCGGCTCTCAGTCCACGGCCGGCCCGTCTGGCGCCATCTTCCCGGGCTGCCCGAGAGTTTCTCGGTTCTTTTCTCTCTTCCCCGACCTGCCCCGCCGGCTTCCTGGAGGCGCCGCGGCCGGCTCGCTCTCGGCCCGCGCGACCTTTACTCCCGCGGCGGCGGCGGCGCAGCGGCGGCCGGGCGGGCGGGCGGGGGAGAGGCCGCGCGGCGCCGCTCCCCGCTCAGGTATGGGAGGCGGCGCGGGAGGAAGAGGGCGGGCGCGCGTCCCAGGCGGCTGCCGGTGCGCCGCCGCCGCCGCCGCCTTTGAGCCCTGCGGGGGCCGGGCCGGCCGCGCCTCCCGCGCCCCGCGCCGCAGCGGGGTCCTCCCGGCCAGGGGCGGGGCCGCGCGAGGAGCGGACGCCGTCCGCCCCCTGCTGGACACCGGGCTCTCGCGGGACAGGTGCGCGCCGGCTGCCGACACCTGCCGCGCGGCGCCCCCTCTCTGCGCAGACTGCGCTCTGGGAGGCTGGGCGGGGACCCATTGGAGACCAGAGAAAAAGAGGAGGAAGCACCAGAGAAGGGAGAAGAGGAATGAAAAGGAGAGATGCCTGCGGCCGAAAGGCTCCATACATTTTTCTCTGGGTTTTACGTGGGCATTAACATTTTCATTATTAAAATTCAGTTATGTGTAGACTGTTACTAAGGCGTTTTGGATATACTAAAGATTGTCTCCGCCAAACAGCTCCCTGCTCTGAAATCCTGATCAGAACGTGGGAGTCGTAACTCTTCTCCACTTTGCGGGTTTCACCCACAGCTTCCAGCTAGGCTCCTGGCCGCCCCCATCAGAAAATTGTTTGCTTTTCTGGGAAACCTCACATTTTCTCCCCTCTCTCACGCACACTCTCAATCCCTCGGTCGCTCCCTATCTCATTTACTTTTGTCGCTTCTGCCAGTGACGCTTGGCAGCTTCACTCCCTCTTCCACTTCCAACAAAAAGTAGAAATTTCAGCCAAAAAGGAAAATAATTGGCAGGAGTCAGTAAAGGGAGAGCAGGAGCTGTAGGAGGAGACACGGTCTTTTGAGATGGCATTTGTACCTGAATGAGGGATGGCCTCTGAAAGTGGTTCTCAGTCAGAGCATCCATCTCTACAGTTGTTCCGGAGCTCCACTCCCGGGAAGGTGATCCTTAGACTCATCCCATTTAAGACCTTCCCACTTGGAAGGTAGGATCCCCATTTAACCCACCTGCCACCCTCTCAACCATGCCTCCTCGGTGAGAATCACCTGGGGAGCTTTAACAGTTCCAAGGAAGGGACCCCCACCCTGAGGAACTCCAATTCACTGGTGAAGGGTGGGACCCCAGTATCTGATTTTTTTAAGTTCCTCCATAACTCTAAAGGATTGTGCTTCCAGTGTTGACAAATGCAGTGACCAAAGCTTGGGCAACTCTTCTTGGATCTCAAAGGGAGCTCTTCATATCACTGGCAAGAGCAGAAAGGATTCCATCATGTCTCTCTCCCTCAAAAATCTGTCTGCGTAGTTTCCTTCCCTATATTCTGATAATTCGTGAAGTGTGGCCCCCAGGGCCATCAGCAACACGTGGGAGCTTTTTAGAAAGACAAAATATGGGGCCTCACTGCAGACCTACTCAATCAGAAGGGCTGGAGGTGGGGCTCAGCACAGGGTGTCTTCACACCTCCTGGGGGAATTCTTCCCTCTCAGACTAAGAAAGACTCCTCGCTAAGGCTCATCCCGCACCTCAGCTCCAGATCCCCTTGCCTTCACCACCGTGCTCCATCATGGTCCCATTTCTCCACCAGCAACTCTCTCTCTCAGCTGGCTCTTGACTTTTCCTCTGTTCTCCTTTCTGGCTTAATTGTTGAAGTGGTAGCTTTTACTGCCCAGTCCCACGAAATTCACTGGTTCTCAACACCTTCTGCACATTGGAATCACATTTACAAAGACAAATGCCTGGCTCCCACTCCCAGAAATTCTGATTTAATTTGCCTGGGATGCTGCCTGGGCAAAGGGATTTTTTTAAGAGTTTTCAGGTGGTTCTAATGACAGTCAAGGTTAAGAGTCACTGCTTTAATTCCTTCCTAAGCCTCTCCCTCTCAGCCCCCTCCTATTGAAATTGCCTTCTCCCTCTGAAGCATGGGGTGGTAACTGACTCTCCCCACACTGTTGTCCACCCCTGTCCTCTCATTTTATCTCCTCTTGTTTTCCCAGCCTCGCTAACCACACCTTCTGCTTTCTCTTCCTGGTTCCTGAGTAAAACTGTGGCCTATTTCCCAGATCTCACCTTTCTTCTCAGCCATGCCCCCCTATCTCACCTCTTACTGCAATGTTAACTCCTAAATCCAATTCTAACCTTTAGACCCACCTTTCCACCTGCCAGAGAGGCAATGTTAGCGATCCCGCTAGGCCCTCGGACCAACCTGCGACTCGTGTTACCATCCTTTCTTCCCACCCCCAACCCAGTTCCAACTTTCTGGCTTCCATCATACCTGGCACAAATTAAAAGCTGAATTCATGCTGACTGAGCTGAATCACATCCTTGAGGAGCATATTACTCTTGGCCAGAGCTTTGTGGATTTCTAACCCCACAATCAGATATGGGCTTTCCCTCCTTTGAATAATAATAAAGACATTTTGAAAACTTACTCTGTGCCAGGAAACTTGCCAAGTGCTTTACTTCTGTGATCTTGTCTGAGCCTCAGAGCAACCCTTTAAAGGAGGTTTGGACATGAACTCTGTTTGACAGATGAGCAAAGTGAGGCTGGGGGGTGGGGGGAGAGATGTTCTAGGTCAGAGAGCCAGTATTCAACCCAACTCTATCCCACTCTAGAGCCTAAGCACTTGCCAGTGGTTCCCAAACATTAATGGGTATCAGGATGAAAGGGATGGCCAGGGGATGCTATTCCAGTTGGTCCACATGTGGACCATGAGTCCTCATGTTTAATAAGTACCCCAGGCGGTATAGAGCCCATACTTTAAGAAACACTGCTCTATGCTCCATGGTGTCTCAAAGTAAAGAGAAGACATCCATTGGGAGTGCCTTGGTCTCCTTCCTCCTCCTTCCTGATGGGGCGTTCCATCATATACAAATGAGGAAGAACTCTGAACTTCCAAAGCATTCATCTGCACTTAAGAAGCTCCCCTCACTGCACCCTGTGTTATGTCTGTGCTAATATCCCTGGCTCCTCCTCAACACTAGGCGCTCAGAGCCTTGAAGGCAGGAACCACACGTGACCCATATTTGTATCCTCTGCACGTCCTAACACCATGCCTTGCACAAAATAGAACTCAAGAAATAGTAGGTGAATTGTGTGTTGGCTGGACCTAATGATTTGCTTATAGCCAATAAAACATAGCAAAGGTGATGATGGGACCTCACTTCCATGATTAGGTTATATGACTGTGACTTTTGTCTTGCTGGAATTTTCTCTGGCTCTTCTCATATGCTTGCTCTGATGAAGCAAGCTGACATATTGTGAGCTGCCCTATGGAGCGACCCATGTGGCAAGAAACTAAGGGTGGCCTCAGACCCTCGAGAAACTGAATTCTTCTAATAGCTAAGTGAGTGAGCTTGGAAGCAGATTCTGCACTAGTCAAGTCTTCAGACTCGACTTGAAGAACCACAGCCCCAGCTGACACTTTGAGGGCAGCCACGTGATACACCCAGAAGCAGAGGATCCAGAAAAGCTGTGTCTAAATTAAACTGTGAGATAATAAATGTGTGTTGTTTGAAGCCACTAAGTTTGGGGGTAATTTGTTATGCAGCAATAGATGACTAATAAAATCACATACAAAAAGCGTCCTGTGATGACTGAGTCACTAGCAACTTCAACCTAGCAATTGTTCTCCTGCCCTTCATGGTAGGTTGGTTTCCCAAATGCTCTTACCTGCTAAGGCAGCATCTTCAAACTGGGGTTTGTGGTCCACGGGTGTATGCCAAGCCTTTTCAAGGAGTTGTTAGTCCGTAGTTTGTTTTAAGAAAATCAATTTCCAGATCCTAAGTGTCCATATCTAGTGGCAACTCTAAACACGACTTTGCCAGAAAACAAGCCTGAGTCCGGGGGCTCATCTCCGATGGCCCTTCTCACTTCTTCTCCCACTTTGCGGAAGAAAACACATTTCTCAATCCTCCTGGATAGTAGTGTGGTTCTTTCCTTGGGAAGCAAAAGCCTTCGGGGCACCAAACAAAGGACAATTGGAAAACTCCCTTGTTGACACTGACTCTGATGAAGGGACCACACATTCTCTTCAGGTTAGGTGGTTTCCAATTCTGTTATCACAAAATTGAAGGAGGAACTAAGCCATTGTCACCTGACAGTTTATTAAAGATAACCTTTTGCGCTTCCCTGGTGGCCCAGTGTTTGAGAGTCCGCCTGCCGATGCAGGGGACACGGGTTCGTGCCACGGTCCGGGAAGATCCCACATGCTGCGGAGTGGCTGGGCCCGTGAGCCATGGCCGCTGAGCCTGCGCGTCCGGAGCCTGTGCTCCGCAATGGGAGAGGCCACAACAGTGAGAGGCCCGCGTACCGCAAAAAAAAAATAAATAAATAAGATAACCTTTTGATGGATCACCATGTGATTTTTGGCAACTCAGAAGGAATTCAAAGAATTAAGGGACCTGTTCTAACAAAAGTTTCTTTACCATCTACTTTTTTATGTAAGCAAATATATAACACTTATGTCTATAACAAAAATACAAATAGATTTTTGAAATTGTATAATAATAGCATTTGTGATGATTCATTTCAGAATAATTTTAATACTTGACCACTGCAAATTTTAAAAATATATTAATTTATATACATATTTTTGTTATAGATAAGTATTATCTGGTGGTTATTAAAGGAGTTTCTAGCATTAAAAAATGTAGGATAAAATTCTGTGGGGAAAGTGGAACAGAATTCCAGGCTCAAGGGAAAAAAAATGAATGATTTAAAGAATTTGTGTGGTTTTTAAATGGGCAGTGGAGGGTATCAAATTGTTATAGCAGTTAGAGTCCATTGGGTTCACTTGATATAAGTTTTATTTTAAGCTGACAATATTTACAATATGCCAGAAATTACATATTTTCCAACTATTTAAACATTAAAAATGTTAGTTATTAACCTAAAAATGTGTGACGACATACATGGTTTTTCAAAATTCCTTTAGAGAATTTGAGAACAAGAAAGTCTGAAGCCCATGGAGCGAAGGGCATCTGCTTCCGCGACCTCCCAAATTAGATCTTTATTAGAAATTCAGGATTTAAAATAGTGTTAAGAACCTGACGCTGTGGAACACTTTCACCTTTGCAGTTCATTCAATGATCATCTCCGAGTCCCTCTTAGGGCAAAGCAGACTTATTTTTCACCTTTTCTGAGTTAGCACTCAGCCTGTGTGCAGATTTAAGCCATGACTTCTGTCACTGTTTGTCAGGGAGAGACAGTGACATAGACCCCAGCCTGGATTTCCCACCGGCCACTCCCCTGTGGGATGCAGGTGGGGGGTGATGAGGGCAGAAGCCGTGACACATGAGGATGGTTGAAGACCACTGGGTTGGTTTGATTTGGGTAAGAAAAGACTCTGGGGGCTGAGGACTGGTGAGAGATTCGGACATCAAAACTATTTTCAAACACTTGAAAATCTGTCATGTGAAAGAGGGATTAGGCTGGGTCTGGTTACTGGAGGCCAGACCACAGGGAGGAAGTGTCTGGGTGATAGATATTGCACAACCATGAAGAACAACTTCTAATAAAGACTGTCTAAGAGAGGCATCTCATGGAAAAGTGAGCTTGCTGTCCCTGGGGGAATTCAAGCAGAGGCTGGATTATCACTGCCAAGGATGCTGTAGATTCTGCCACTGGGTGGGGGTGAGCTGTACCACCCCTGGGAGTCAATGGCTGTGCCCTTGTGGCTGCCCTCCATACACCTGGCTCACGACATCAAACAAAGTTTAGAGCTATTGTCACAAATGCTGTATTGATAACCTCAAGCAAAGAAAACCCCCCGTCAAAGCTTGCTCCGTGGGAAGATTTGATAGCAATGCTTTACAACTCAGTGAGACCGAATTAGGGGGGTTTCATTTAAAGCTTGACTTTAATCCTAAATGGAATGAAAGGCTTTGCTTCCTACTGGGCATCCTGACTCTGCCGCAAAAGGGTTGGGTTCTTTTCTTGGGGGAAGTGGGAGAGAAAAGAGTGGAGTTTACACTTTCCCAGAATCTCCAAAACTTCTGGTCATGGAAGCTCTTCCAAGACCCAAGGGCTATTGAGTAAATAACTGTAATGACCCTCCCACTCCCTCCCCCCCACCCCCCTCCAGAAGTGATGGAGTGACCAATCTACTGGAGTTTGGATGGAGAGGAAACAGGAGAAAAATGAGGTGGTGTGGCTCTGAGTAAACACAATGTAAACAGCTGCATGCCCACAGGCTATAACCCCCCCTAAAGTAACCCTGAGACTCTAGTCCTCCAATCACTGCTCATCTCACTGTCACTTGCTCTCCAGTAAGTAGCTGCAGGATCCCTTTCCGGAGGATTCCCAGGGACACGTATAGTTTAGCCCTAGCATCTTGCGCCCTCTTCTGGACACTTTTCCCAACGGCTAGTTTTATTTTTGCTTTTTCTCTCATTTTCAATATTCCATAATTTTCTGATCTTCCAAAGTCATAACTGGAAGAGCCTTAAAGAGATCAATATCCAACCTTCTCATTTTACAAATGAAAAAACTGAGGCTCCCAGAGGAGACAGACCTGCCCAAAGTCACACTGCTGATTGGTGGCTGAGCTGCTCTTAGCCTGGACATTTCTGGGAAGAACTAGGAAGTGGATAGGGGTTCACGAGTCCTGCTTGAGTAGCAGAGAATTTCACTCACAATCTCTACCCACTTGCCTTCAAAGCATACCCTTCACCCCCTCTCGCCCGTTAATAAAATTGAACCATTAAACCGAGATCTCACTGTGGGGCTCAAGTTTCTGTCTGATTCCAGATGAGACTTTCTCCTGTTCTGAGATTGAGAGGGAATCAGAACCAGAGGGTGGGCTGAGGATAGATATCAGGGTTTGTATTAATTACACAACCCTGTAAATTAATAAAAACTGCTTGGAATATGCTGTCTGCTTCCAAATTCTACCCATCCTTTAAGACAATGATTCTTGGGCTTGGCTACACGCTAGAATCACCTAGGGATCACTTCAAAAGGGATGATTCCTGTATCTCATCCCAGAATCTCCAGCTGAGGTCTTTACACTCCCAGGTCATTCTAAAGCAGAGCTACTAAACCTCTGCTTTTGGTCTTACCCCCTGTCCCACCTTCTCCATGAAGCCGTCCTCCACTGCATGGATACACTGTATATGTTTCTATTCTATTTGGTACCTGGGATTGACAATATACTTTGAAATGCTTCAGTACATGTACTTATTTTGCATTTTAATTCTAGGAGTAGCCAGGTAATATGCTATCAAGAATTTACATGGCAGGGTTTGGTCAGCTGGCATATCAGAAAAAGCCACATTCCATACACAGCCTACAGGTTCTTCTGCTATTCATATCTGGATCAATAACCAAGTCTTGGCTAATCAGCACACCAATGTCCAAATGAGTTGTTATAGGTTATCTCCCAGGAGCTGATCAAGGACCAGTCCTTTCTTTGGAATGTGTAGGGTTTGAGCACCCCGAGCCTGCTGACTTAACCCTTTACTATAACAATCCCCTAAACAGAATATACTCTTTTACTTAATCTGGCTTTAATGAAGCAAACTTATCACTAATAGTTTCAAAATCTACCTCTGGAGAAAAAATGAACCATTAAAGAAATACATTAAAACATGTATATAGGGACACACATTTTTCCTTTGGCCTCAGGCTCTAATCTGGCCCAGCCCAGCACTGTCAGACCTTTATTTAAAATGTTGAAATTTCATTCCTCATGGATTTTTGGCATGCATTTTGATTTTTACAAATATTATTTATCATGATTACTGAGTTTTTGGTGCCCCTTATGTTTTGCACCCAAGGCTAGTGCCTCACTCACCACACCCTAGTCCTGGTCCCCCAACAATCAAGGCTGTTGCTTCTCATTTTTCTTTCTTTCTTTTTTTTTTTTTGGCATCCATATTCCATTGATTTTAATACTTTTTCATCACATTATAGAATTATAAGACTGGGATGTAATGGACAAACTATTATAGTAGCATAGAAAATCTACTGTTTCTTCTTTTTCTTTTTTTATATTCATTTTTAAAAAATTTTTATTTTATATTGGAGTATAGTTGATTAACAATGTTGTGTTAGTTTCAGGTGTACAGCCAAGTGATTCAGTTATACATTTACATATATCTATTCTTTTTCAAATTCTTTTCCCATTTAGGTTATTACAGAATATTGAGCAGAGTTCCCTGTGCTATACAGTAGGTCCTTGTTGGTTATCTATTTTAAATGTTGTTGCTTCTCATTTTTCTAACCTCAAATAACACCGAATCTGAAAGGCTTCCCTCATCACCCAGCCTATGATAGCACCCTCCTGTTTCGTTTAATCACTTCACACTCTGAAATTGCCTTATTCATATTCTTATTATTTTCTGTCTATCCTTTCCTCCCAACTAATATAAGCTTCATAAAAGCAGAAACTGTGTCCATCTCATTCACTGCTGAACTCCCAGACTTCAGAAGAGTGTCCCTCGCATAGTAGATGCTCAATAAATGTTAGTTGCTTTGAGCCTCTGCCTGGGGACTGAAGCATTTTTGTCAGGGTGGACACAAAAAGCGGGCACCCAGGTGAGGTTCCCTCTATTATGACTGCCAAGCTGCCCTCTGTGGCTTGGGGAGGGAGGGGCGTCCAGTAGCTGAAAGGACCCACAGAGACAAATCCAGATGGAACATTAGACTCAAAGGAAGCCTCTAGCTATTTCCAATTTTACCAGTTTAACAAGAGCTGTTTACAGAGCACAGACAAGTTGCACTCCTGTCAGAGTGCAGAAAACACCTTTCATAGTCAAACTTCACATCATTCAAATTAGCTACATGTATACTCTCCAGCTTTGCAGAAAACACCCCTTTCCCACCACCTCTGAGCTTATTAAGAGATACTTTGGCCTGTGGTCTGTCCTGGGAAAATGATTCATCCTTTCCTGGTGGTGATTTGTGTTTCTAGGCACCTACTATTAAAATACAAACCTCTAAAGGAAAAGGCAGGAACAAGTCATCAGATGTGAAAGTTTGCATTTTAATGCCTGTGATTCTGAGTCTTGTGTTGCTTTCTGGCTCTTGCCCAGTCGTCACCACCATTCTTTCCGGACCCAGAGCCCTCATGGGGTGTGACCCCATCCTTCTCCTTCTGGCCTCCTGCTTGCCTCTGCACGCTTCCTAACGCACAAATCTCTCCTTCTGTCCCCTAGATCTGCCGGTGCACAACCCTCTGACAACTTCCTGTCTCACTCAAGGTACCAGCCAGGGTCCCCCTCGCAGTGGCCTTGGCTCTGCTCCTTCCCGCTCTGCTCCAGCTGCCTGCCCTGGCAAACCTCAAGGCCAGTCCCCCTTGGGTGCCTTTTCCGTCTCCATGGTTTTCACCCCCTCACCTCCTCAGGGCTTCTCTCATGAGGTCTTCCTGTCTGTTTCATTTAAATCTGCACATCTCCTTGTCATTCCATATCCCACCCCCCCCCTTTATTTTTCTCTATGCCATTATCACAGTATAGCATATTATATTTTTCCATATTTATTTGTTTATTGTTTCCCCTCCCCCCCCCCCTTGTGCGAATGTTAAGCTGTTTTATTCTCTTCTAGGGGCAGCCTCACTTAATTCTGGTTCTTTCCAACATGAAGAGGTAGTCTGGGTGATGTATTAGTTCCCTAGGGATGGCTGCCATGACAAAGAACCACAAATTGGGTGACTTAAAACCATGGAAATGTATTGCCTCACAGTTCTGGGGGCTAGAAGCCCCAAATCTAGGTGTCAGCAGGGCCATGACCCCTCTGAAGCCTGTAAGGGAGGATCCTTCCTTGCCTCTTCCACCTTCTGGTGGTTTCCCAGCAAAACCTGGCATCCTGGGCTTGCAGCTGTATCCCTCCAATCTCTGCCTTCACATGGCCTTCTCCCTAGTGTGTCTGTGTCCCTCTGTGTCCTTTCCTCTTTTTATAAGGATACCAGTCACATTGGATTAAAGGCCGACATATTCCAGTGTGACCCATCTTATCTAATCACACTTGCAGTGAACCGATTTCCAAATAAAGTCACATTTTGGTACTGGGGGGATTAGGACTTCAATGTATCATTTTTTGAAGGGAACAGAATTCATCCCATAAAAGGTGACATCTCAGGATGTCCTCGTCCAGTGGCTGTTCTGTCCCATCAAGACAAAGACATGGGGTTGGAGACAATGGCTTCCTTCTTGTCTTCACCATTTATTCCACAAGGATTTATAGGGCCAGGCATTTGCTATCACTGAGACAAAAAAGTGACAGGCAAGCCCCTCCCCCAAGGAGCACCCAGGCTCGTGACAGCACCGACTGAGCAGCGATCACACTGCCGGTGTTTTGGTCCTGTGCAAGCCCACGCGTGAGAGGGGGCTCCTTCTCTCCATGGCCATCTGTCAGCAGCCACCTGCTGGCACCTCCCATAATATTTGCACCCCCAGCCTTGGCGGCTTTGCAGTGTGGGGAGGCATATCATTTGGGATTTCATCTTTATGCTCTAGCTAAAAGTTTACGGTCTACCTTCTCCTTCAACATGTGTTACTCCATAAATTAGGCTGTAAAATTCTCACGTACAGAGTTGTCTTTTGACTCAAGTGTTTTGCCACTCCTGCTTAAGTTGGTCTTAAAGCTTATTCCACAAGTGGCCGGGGAAATAACTGTCCAGCTCCTAGCTCCCCACTCCTCACAGCTACCACCAGCAGGCAAGCTCGGCCCTGGAGCTGCCACCAGTTTGAAGCCCAAAGTCAGTAAACTGTCCAACCCCGGTTCCAGCCATTGGGATGCTTCCTTGGAACTAAGCCTTGTCACGTTCTGGTTATAGGAACTGAATCCTCGTTTTGTCCTAGTGCCCTCATCTTTACCGAATTCCCTACATCACATCCTGGTTTTCCTGGGATGAGACGCAGCCTCACCCACCACAGTCTTCCCTTGATCCGTGACCCCATCCTTAAGCTCAGGTCTCAGGACTTTGTCCCAATATTTGCAGCAGTTCCCCCTGGATGCCTGGACTTGCCTACATCTTACTTCCAGATTCCCAATGCTGGGAGTCCCTCACCTGTCAGATCCCTGTGACCCACTGCTGGCACCCTCCCATACTCCCCGCTCCCCGCTGGGGGATCTGCTTGGCTTTTGGGTGAGTGGTTCTTAATCAGTGTCCCATGCCACACTGAGGCAGCACCGTGAACTGTCACTGTTGGGTCACCAAATTCCGATTATCATGTAAAATTGATGTTTGTTTGAAGAGACACGCTTTCGTGAACAGGATGCCATTTGCTGTGGTTGAGAGGTAAGAAATGAGCGAACACGTTTGCTGGCACGTTGCAGGCTGAGCGCGCGGACGGTGCAGTCAAGCGCTCTACCCCATGCCAGAGAGCGCGCAGCATGGGCTGGTCTGCGTGCTTTTACAGACACGTTGACACATCGTGTGGCTGCAGCAATGACTGTGTTGTAACTGCCGCCGACTTGTCTAGTTTTGTGTCTTTTGATCCTTTCAGATGTGTCAACAAATATTCTGGTATTAAAAGTATGACTTGAAACATACACAAAAATTTGAAGAACCCAGACAAAACTCTAATTTGAAAAGATGCATGCACGCCTATGTTCATAGCAGCACTATTTACAATAGCCAAGACATGGAAACAACCTAAACGTCTATCGACAGATGAATGGATAAAGAAGATGTGGTACATATATAGACAATGAATATTACTCAGCCATGAAAAAGAATGAAATAATGCCATTTGCAGCAGCATGGATGGACCTAGGGATATGATATCACTTATATGTGGAATCTAAAATATGACACAAATGAACATAACTGTGAAGCAGAAAAAGACTCACAGACCTAGAGAACAGACCTGTGGTTGCCAAGGGGGAGAGGGTGGGGGAGGGAAGGATTGGGAAGCCGGAATTAGCAGATGCAAACTAGTATATATAGGATGGATAACCAACAAGGTCCTACTGTATAGCACAGGGAACTATATGCAATATCCTGTGATAAACCATAATGGAAAAGAATATGAAAAAGAATATATATGTATAACTGAATCACTGGGCTATACAGCAGAAATTAAACACAACATCGTAAATCAACTATACCTCAATAAACATTAAAGTTGAAGAAACATGACAGGGTCAGGTTCATCCTTCCCTTTTATAACATCCTCCCATCAATCAGCCCCTCCTCTTCTAAAGTTAATCAGTAGTGTGGATGGGAAAATTGCTGGCTGCTTGGCAATAATGGTCAAACATAGTAATGCACGTCTCCTTTGACGTAGAAATTCCATTTTAGGGATACACTTTCCTGATATGCTCATAAGTTCGTTCATGGCAGCATGATGTGAAATAACAAAAGACTGGAAGCCACCTGAATGCCCAGCTGCAGGAGTCTCCTGCTGGCATGAAGCTCTAAGGTTTGTCCATGGAGATATCGGTCCAAACCTGGGTGGTAGCCATCTCAGAGGTTTCTTTGCCAGAACGTTCTCTGATGAGGGGAGAGCATTGCACACATGAGAACAGTTGAGTCTGGGGTCAGAAAAGAGAGACAGGAGAGCTGGTTGTGGATGAGGGGAGGGGAGGTAGCTATGTGTCCTTGTGGGAGAAAAAGTCATGACAGACATGTCCAGGGGTGGTGGTTATGGAGGGGGACCCTGCCCACCGGGTGCTGGGCTGGGAGGAGAGATGATGTCATGGGGGGAGGGGGTCTGAAAGTGGACACACGACTGCCAGAGAGAAAACTTGATTTTTGAATTTTTTACTGTTGTAAGCCGAGGTGGCTTGGGTGACACCTCTTGCAAGAAATGTAATTTCTCTGCTAATAAATGGAAAAGACTCTCTTCTTCCTGACAGTGCAGACTCCCGTATTTAGCACCCATTTTGGAGAAAGCACATTCAGTCTGAGTGGTTCCCTTCCTAACCTGTTTGCTGAACAGAAAACAGGTTCTCGGCCCTAGACTTAGGATTTGATTTGCAGCATTTACAAAGAAGTGATTTGTTATTTTGTCTAATTGCTCCAAATCCTTATCTGGCTCTATTTTCCCCATCCCAGTTTCGCACAAATCACTCTGAGCTGCGTCCAGCTTCTCTCCCCCTGTCAGGTGCCAGACACTAGCTTCCCAGGGCTGGAGCAAGACTCTGCAGTTCGCCCTTTGAAAAAAAGAGCTTGAGTGGCCACAGCCAGGTCCTGGGAGCCCGGGGCCTGCAGGGGAAAAGAAATGTGTCTGGGTTTACAATGCAGGGATGCAGGGAGAGGTGTGTGCCTATGTGCACAGCAGGGCTTTGGAATTTCACGATTAGCAGCATGCTAGATTCACACACACACACGCACACACACACACACACACACACCCTGGACCAGCCAACCATGTGCAGAGTGTTCTCTAGGGAAACAGTGGTACTTCTCCTCCTGTCTCACTCAGACTGTAACTATAAACACAGAGAGTTGAAGGACTGAATCCATCACTCCAGGACTTCTTCCATGTGAATCAGGACCATTAAGCATTTCTTCAAAGCCTGCCACGGGCACAGTGTTCATCCTGAGTACCTACCTACATTTTCACATGGTATTCCCAACAAAATGGGGATTTTATTGTTTGCTTTTATCTTTTGATTGAACTCCTTAGTTCAGCAGTTTGAACTAAGTAGTTCAAAATTCTGAAACCTTAAAAAAAAGTTCTAGAAAATACGGCTGCTCCAAAGTGGAACGTTAGAAAGAGCCCTGGATTTGGAGACAGACAGCTCCAGTTCTAATCCTGACCTTCCCGCTGCCTGACCTTAGGGTCTAAGGGACTAAGTCACTCTGGCCCTGAATTTCTTCATTTGTAAACTTTGTTTAATTATGTCTGCCCACGAGAAAATGGATAAATGAATTGTGGTACATTCAGACAATGTAATAGTGCCCAGCAAGGAACTATTGAACTATCGGTATGTGTGCAGAGCACGGAGGAATCACATACACGTTATGTCGAGTGGAAGATAGCAGATTCCATTTACACGAAGTCCAAGAGCAGGCAGAACTAATGGGTGATGATAGAAATCAGAATAGTGGTTATTTCTGAGGGGCCTTGACTGGGAAGGGGCATGAGAACCTCCAGGATTCTGGAAATGTTCCATATGTTGACCTGCTGATTATACAGGAGCAAACGTGTAAACATTCACCACACCATGTGCTTCACAAAGTTTACTGTATGAATGTTATATCTCAGTTACAAAAAAAAGAAAAAAAATCCCTGTCAAATGCCTGTGGCTATGGTGAGGACAAGTAAAACTGGACATACTTGTAAAACAGCAAACACGTACGAACGGTTACTGTTAAGTAAAAATAATGTGTTAGAAAGATGCTAGATTCTCGAGAAAGCCAGGTTGCTCTTGCAGACCAGAAGTACCTCGACTTGGAATAGAAACAGAGAGCTTCTGGGAAGTTACATCATTTCACTGGAAGGATAGGATACGTGTTGGGTCTGCACTATTTCTGATGTTGAGTTATAGCACTTGCCGTCTGTTGAACACTAACCCTTTCCTGTAGCATCTCACTTAATTCCCCAGCAGTCAAGGTGAGGGCTGCCCCTGCGGCCCTCAGCTCTGACCTTTCAAACGGTTTTGGAAGTCAGTCAAACACCCAGGCCCCAGCTCTCAAAGCTGCCAAGGCTTGTCAGGCACCCACTGCCTGTCACGTACTGATGCACCTTCTTATTGCTGAGGTCAACATTCCAAACGATTCCGTCACACGGTGTTATCCGTACCGCCAAGACTGTGCCCCTAGTGGGAAAGGAGGTGAGGTGTCCGCTCATGAAGCGCGCCTAAGCCGGTTGTGCAGTTACTGAAATTCTAAGGCAATACATTTCTATTGGAATCTGGTGACGTTTAGCAGATTTTCCTTTTACTCATTTGGAAAATAGGAGTTTTTGGTCTGCCTCAGAACTCTCTGACCTCCTGTCCCCAAGACAGATTCTCCAGTTGAGTCGAGTGTACTTCTCACTATGACCTGCCCCCAACAGACTCCTCTCCAAAGATCCTCTTCCTTCTCCAGGTCATCTATAGTCCACACGACCTATAAGTCCAGCTCAAGGGCCAACTTTTCCTGGAAGCCTCCTTGATTGCCCCAGCCATAGTTCACCTTTCGCTTTGCCAAAAACCCAGAGCAGCAGTGATGTGGCTCTGAAGCATGACTTAGCTGGTACCACCCTCCTCCAACTCGCCAAAAGCTCCTCCAAGATCCTCCAATTAAACATAAATGGGGGGCTTCCCTGGTGGCGCAGTGGTTAAGATTCCACCTGCCAATGCAGGGGACACGGGTTCGAGCCCTGGTCCGGGAAGATCCCACATGCCACAGAGCAACTAAGCCCGTGTGCCACAACTACTGAGCCTGCACTGTAGAGCCCACGAGGCACAACTACTGAGCCCGTGCACCTAGAGCCTGTGCTCCGCAGCAAGAGAAGCCACCGCAATGAGAAGCCCTCACACTGCAATGAAAGAGTAGCCCCCACTCACCGCAACTAGAGAAAGCCCGCGCACAGCAGTGAAGACCCAACGCAGCCATAAATAAATTTATTTTTTAAAAAAAACATAAATGCAAGGTAAGTCCAAAAGGGAGGGGATATCTGTATGTGTATGGCTGATTCATTTTGTTGTGCAGTGGAGGCTAACACAACATTGTAAAGCAACCATACTCCAATAAAAATTAATTTTTTTTTTTTTTTTTTGCGTACGCGGGCCTCTCACTCTTGTGGCCTCTCCCATTGCAGAGCACAGGCTCCGGATGCGCAGGCTCAGCAGCCATGGCTCACGGGCCCAGCCGTTCCACGGCATGTGGGATCTTCCCGGACCAGAGCACGAACCCGTGTCCCCTGCACCGGCAGGCGGACTCTCAACCACTGCGCCACCAGGGAAGCCCTAAACATTAATTTTTTAAAAAACCCCATAAAATCTAAGCAGAGGCAGTGCACTGCTATTCAAATGCAGTTTCAAGACACACTTTCTAAGCCTGGCTTCCAACCAGGGGCCTCCCACCAGCCCAAGCTGCACAGGCATTCTGGAGCCTTTAAGAAGGTTTAGCAGTGAATCTGCTCCACGTACTTGATTATATTTAACGCAGCACTGGGTTATATGTTGCCTCGTAACGTTCACAATGATTTCTTGTGTCTGGGTCTTGACCTTCAACAAGACTATAAATTCCTCAAGGGAAGAAACAGTGTCAGTCTCATACTGTAGGCTTTGTAGAGTCTAGATACTAAACACTTTGAGATGCTCTGCTAAAAACATGCTTGACTTTGTAAATTCAGCAGATTAATTTTTTATTCATATTATTTGTAGTAGCAACGCTGATAGTCATAATGAAGAGTTGTGAGTGTTCTTATAATTTCATTCTTATTGATTTCTCCAGTTGTTAAACACAATTTATAAAAAGCCAATTGGAATTTAAACTACACGGCTGCTATTTTCCTAGGTAACATTGTGCATCTTTAAAAACTGTACTCAGCACATTCTGTAGGCTGATGGAATAAACTGCTCAAAAACAATGCCGGCATCCGTAGCATGCACATCAACAACGTTTTAATTCCAATCAGGCAACTCCCCAGTTTAGGTTAGTTATTTCTCATTCTGTTCAAATAGCCATTGCAGTTTACTTACACACCAGATAAGCAGTGCCTCCCATGGTCTTCCTCAAGTTGACACTTGTGGGCTTGGTATTAACCCCTTTATATAGCACAGGTCCACAATCCTTTATTCCAAAGTCTGGGGCCAAATATGTTTTGGAACTCTGAAGTTTTTAGATTTTAGAAGTGTAGTAGATGCCTGAGCCATAGCTCTTATAATGCATTTAGCCAGAGCTGGGGTGGTGCTCAGTAGTCAAAATCATTCATGGTTCTGTAGTAAACCCTACAGACAATCTTAAGTAGTTTTATACTTGTTCAGCTCAGATTTTGCTGCTAAATGAGGCTTAGCATCAGACTTTCTGGTCTCAGAGCTTTGTGGATATTTCTGTTGCAGAGGAGACTGGTGGGCTGGTCTCTCTCCTACAATGTGCAAGGAGAAGGGTTGACCACTGGGTTTGTCAGAGATTCCAGACCCAGGGCACCACCAGCACCATGAATGCCTCATTTATTTGAGGACTACAGTTCAATTCAGTAAACATTTGTTAAGGGGTTTCCATGTGCCACTGTTCTAAGTGCTGTGAGAGATTTTCAGGGGAAAAAGATAGGGCTCTGTATTAGTCTTCTCAGGCTGTCATAACAAAATACCACAGGCTGGGTGGCTTAAACAGCAGACATTTGTTTCCTCACAGCTCTGGAGGCTGGAAGTCTAAGATCAAGGTGCCAACATGTTGTTTTCTGATGAGGACTCCCTTCCTGGCTTGAAGATGGTCACTTTCTTGCTGTGTCCTCACATGGCTGCTTCTTTGTGCACAACGAGAGGGCAATTCCTGTGTCTCTTCCTCTTCTTATAAGTGCACCAGCCCTATCCGATTAGGGCTCCACCCTTATGACCTCATTAAACCTAATTACCTCCCTAAAGGCCCTATCTCCAAATACAGTCACACTGGGGGTTAAGGCTTCAACATATGAATTTTGGGGAGACACAGTTCAGTTCATACCTGGCTCTTTCCCTCAAACAGCTCATAGTCTAGTAGTGGACACAGCTATCACAGCTAAACTGCACCCTGTGATAGAAAAGAGAAATAGAGAGCTGGGGGTGAACAACAGGGAGGTGAACCGCCAGGGAGTCTGGGGGGACTACACAACAGATGCTGTTTGAGTTGAGCTCACGGTGAAGGAAAGGTTGGAATTCCAAGGGGCATGTGGACCCTCTGAGTCCAGGCAGAGCAGTGGGGAAAAGTGCCTACGTGTGAGGAGGAGGGAGGGTGTCTGTTTGGGGGAACGGTAACTCTCAGTTCTGCATAGCTGTGTTCCTGATGCTCAGAGAATGTTATATAAAACAGCCAACCGTGGCTTCTGCGGATTAGCCCCTAGGTTATGTACTTCTTCACTGCAGGCAGAGACCTGTTAGTTCAAAAGCCTGTCAGTGCCAAACTTAAATTTTTACACATCCAATTATTTAAAAAACAGCCCAGACACACAAATGTTTAGCCATTTAGAGACTGTCTGCTTTGCAAACCCCATGAAACCTCACCCAACAGCTATTACCTGTCGATGAGATAGGACCTTGCAGTAATAAGGCCCCAAACGCTAGGGCGCCCTGGGAGTTCTTGCACCCAGAGAATCCCCACCACGCTGTTGCACAGCATCACCTAGACATGTAAGCCCCTGCCCGGTCCCTCTCCCCACTGGGAGGTCCCTTGTCCTCCTGCCCTTCCGGACGCTGGCCCTTGATTTCTGCAGGCCTCTGGATGGTCTTGTGCTGTGAGGAGTAACCTCTCCAGCAACCCTGTCCAAACACCACCCAACAGAAGCTGTGTGTGCTATGGCCGCCTTGTGGTCCTTGATCAGCCCCAAACCCACTGAAGTCCTGCAGGGAGGCAGAGGGAAATCTGCCACCAAAGGAGCGCCCTTTACTCAGTACCCAGAAGACACAAAGGGGCAAGATGCCTTTCCCTCAACCCCACTCTCTCCACATCACCCTGGCTAACCTGCTCCCAGCTCTGAGGAGTCTCTCCCCTGAAAGCATCTAGTGGCACAGCAAAAGCAGACGAGAGGGGACTTCCCTGGTGGCACAGTGGTTAAGAATCCGCCTGCCAACGCAGGGAACCCGGGTGCGAGCCCTGGTCCGGGAAGGTCCCACACGCCGCGGAGCAGCTAAGCCCATGCATCACGACTACTGAGCCTGCGCTCTAGAGCCCGCGAACCACAACTACTGAGCCTGCGTGCCACAACTACTGAAGCCCGTGTGCCTAGAGCCTGTGCTCTGCAACAAGAGAAGCCACCGCAATGAGAAGCCCACGCACCGCAACGAAGAGTAGCCCCTGCTCGCCGCAACTAGAGAAAACCCGTGCAGCAGCAAAGACCCAATGCAGCCAACAATAAATAAATAAATTTAATTTAAAAAAAAAAAGCAGATGAGAGCCATGGTCACCAGCCTTGGGTGCATGGTCAAGATGGGAGTCTGAATTCTAGCTCCCCCAGAGGGGAGAGAGAGCACAAACACCTTACCCGCCTTTGCCTGCTCCATGTCAATGTCTGTGCTTCTGGAAGCTAAAGCCATTTCCTGTCCGGAGCTGGGAGCTGTAGAAATGTCCGAGTCTTGCTACCTCCGATGGCTCATCTTCTGGCCCAGCACCCACTGCTTCAGGTCTGGCTTGGCCTCTTCACCGTCACAGTTCTCTGCCTCCTGTCATCTCCGCTGGCTGCTGGCCATTTCAGGGCTGTCCCTCTGGTCTTATCCCATTTTAGCTTTGCTTGGCTCTCTTAGGTCTGGGTGCTGAAGAATCAGAAGGAAGGCTCTATGGTCACCCTTTCACTCTGGCCACTTAGCCTTCCTCTTTACCCCCAGAACAAATGAGGAAATATTCTCTGAGGGGCTGCTCTGGGCAGAACTTTTGCTGAAAGCTTGGATTCATCAGAGTTGTCTAACACTTAGTAACTGCTTTAAGCAACAGTGCCTAATTGGAAAGAAAACATACACACACCACGAAAATATGCAAAAAAAAAAAAACCTCCTAAAAAAACATAGTTTTAGCTGTGTGCTGCAGGTCAAATCATAAGTCATCACTTCTCTGGCTTTGTTTCCCTCTGCCTCTCAGATTCCAGCCATGGTTCTGTCCAGGGCACCAGGGTCTGCCTCAGGTGCAGGCCCTGCATCATTCTGCTTTATTTTCCCAGGGCTTTCTCACAGCCTCTTTAGCCTACCATCTGTGGTGGGGAAGTCAAGGCCGGTAGGGGCACCCCTCAACTAAAGGGGGCGGGAGTGATAAAGGCCCCAGCCTCCACCTTGAGCAGTAGATACCTGTGAGGCTTACACATTTCTTCAGAAGGCTCCTGAGTGGACTAAGACCCAGTTGCCTACTGTGATAACCGCCCTGTAACACGTTCTTCCACTAGTTCCTCCCCTGCTACTCTGCCCACCCCATTCTTCTGCTTCCTGGGTCACCTACCAAAGAACCTAATTGCATCCAAGTCCTCCTAATGGGTTCTGCTTGCGAGGCCACCAAACCCCAGACACTTTCTCATCTATAAGGTGAAGGATTTGGACTAGACACCCTCTCAGGTCCATTCTAGCTCAAGAAGCCCCTCAGTTTTTAGACAAGAGAATTGTAGCCCAGAAAGTCCTGCCAAGGTCACACAGCTGATTAATGGCACATTCGGGCAAAGACTTAGCATGAAATTGTCTTGTTTTATCAGTTTTCCCAGAACCATATCTACAAAGTCATTTCAGATAAAAGTCCCACATCACAATACTTGGAAGCACTAAGCTAATAACCCTCAGCTTCTATCCAAAACACACATCTTAGAACTTTAGTTCTCTAAAGTTTCTCTAAAGAATTCTCTAAAGAATTGAGATCTGGAGGAATTTTGGCTCTCAGAGCCCAAGATCCAGCCAACAGCTTCACAGGAGACATAAACAGAATCACATCTTTTACTGTGACCTGTACTAGGTGTGATAAAATACCCTTTCCAGTTACCTTGGGGGCTTCTCTATATAGGAAACTATTCTTTTTATTAAATGCAACTCTCATCTATATTCTGAGAAGCTGTTTGCCCAGTTTATATAAGGTAATCAAAATATCAGAAGAATGGTTTATAGAAGGAAAAATATTCATGCCCTTGTGTAATTTATGGAATGTGTATGCATAAATGTACTTGATGGACTTGCACCAAAATGCTATGTTAGCAAACATAAAGGTTTGGATAGAGACCACAAAGTGATGGAAATGGAGTGAAAATAGTCTCATGCTATATATTGCCTGAACTGCAAGCCTGTAGAAAGGGCATATTGGTGACTAAGGGTGCTTTGATAACAAACTGGATTTTGGTAAGAAATCATGATGTTATATAATGGAAAAAGTGCTGAACCAAGAGATAGATAGGAGATTTCTTTGGACTTCTGGCTCTTCATTTGCAAAGTAAACTAATTAAAGTATTTGTGGTGGGTTTTTAAGCTTTAAAAGTCTGAAATTCATTGAGTTTTGCCTGTTGTGGGGAGGCAGTAAAGCAGAGAGCCTGAAAGCCATGGGCTCTGCAATGAGACGGGCTTCAAATGCCAGCACCATCACTCACTGACTGGGTTTTTCCAACACCACCCACCAATTCTGTGATTCTCCAGACACCAACATTCAACCATTCAATTCCGTTCTGACACTAACGACCTGGAGTTAGCACAGACCCCACAGATTAAAAGCTCTGTTCCACAAGACTGCTCCCCCAGTTCAGAGGCCAGCCACAAGTCTTGGGCCACCTGTACTTCTGACCAACTGGCTATAAATCAGGAGATCCTACGACCCCTTCTTCAGGTTCAGTAATTTGCTAGAACTGCTCACAGCACTCAGGAACACTCTTTACTTACATTACTGGTTTATTAGAAAGGAAACAACTCAGGAACAGCCAAATAGAAGAGATACACAGGGCAAGGTATGGGGGAGGGGGAACTTCCACGCCCTCTCTGAGTGCGCCCCCCTCCGAGCTCCTCCGTCTTTTCACCAGCCAGAGCTCTCCGAACATCAAACAACTGTTTTGCAGCTCAGTCTCTAGCCTCCCCTTTCTCTGGAGCCTTTCTCCTTTCTGGGTGGGGCTAAAAGTTCCAATTCTCTAATCACTTGGTCTTTCGGGTGACCAGCCCTAACCTGAGGCTTCTAGGGGCCGCATCCTAAGTCACCTTATTAGCATAAACTCAGGTGTGATCAAAAGGGGCTCTTTGCGGAGAACGAAAGGCATTCCTATCACTCAGGAAATCCCAAGGACTTTAGGGGCTCTGTGCCAAGAACTGGGAACAAAGACCAAATATTTATTCTAACCATGTAGCCTTGGCAAGTTTTCTTAACCTGCCATGTCTCAGTTTCCTCAGCTGTAAAATGGGTCTGAAAATAATAGTACTTCCCTCAAAAAGATGTCATGAGGATTAAATGAGTAAACACATGTAAAGAGCAGTAGGGTAGTAGCTAGTATTCGGTAAGCCCTATGTAAAGTTTAGTTGTCATTATTTAATCTTTTTAATTAGAACTGAAAGATAGAGGGCAAGGTCAACCTGAAAAAGGAAAAAGTCAGAATAACTCAGGAAATGAAGTGCTGTTTATAAATGTATAAAGTAATTCAAATTAACTGTTAACAAAGTGTTGCCAGATAGCAGCTTTGCCAGGTCTTCATTAATAACTAAGTTGAGTCACCAGTAGTTAGCACTCTGGTAACTTATATGCAAATAGAAGGTGATAAAGTTAGTGAAAATACTTTGTCCTTTGAAGTATTAAACATGGCTTCTCACTATCTTGTTTATAACAGGCAGGTAGGGCCTGCCAGGGACAAGACAATTACGCCTACAGTTTTTCAACTGTGGTTAGAGGGTGGACATTCACCTGTGGGCTACATTAAATGAAGTATAATGCACGGATTGAAGGAGGTGATGGTCCCATTGTATTCTGCTCTGCAGACCTCTTCTGGATTGCTTTTATCTAATTCTGAGCATCCTGTTTCAATACAAACCTAGAAAAATGAGGTTGAGACCACTAGAGGGCAAACTGATGATGAAGGGTCTGGAGTAGATGGACAAATTAGAGGTGTTTACCTGGAGAATAAATGGTAAGACACATGATAGTAGTCTCCAAACATGAGATTTAGTCTGGAAACCTCCAGAAACCAGCACAATGACCAATGGTAGCTACTTTGTGAAGTTTGGTTTTTTTTTTTCACTCTTAATGAAAGTATAACACACATACAGAAAAGTACATAAATCTTAAATGTACAGCTTGAAGAATTTTCTCAAGATGAATACACTGAATAACCACCACACAAATCAAGAAACAGAACACTAATACCAAGTCCCCCTTCCACTCATTCTCTCCAAAAGGGTAATGACCTAACTTCTAACACCCAAAATTAGTTTTGCCTGCTTTTGAGCTTTTCATAAGTGGAGCCACATAGCACGTGTTCTTCTGTGTCTGACTTCTTTTGCTCATCATTCTGGCTATAAGGCTCATCCCTACTGTTGCAGGTAGCAAAGTTCGTTCATATACATTGTGTACAGAATTGAGATTTTCCGTTCTCATCTGGATGGGCATTTGGACTAGTTCTAATTTAGGTCTTTTTCAAATAGTGCCTCTGTGAACAATCTCACGTACGTCATTTTCTGCATATACGTATGCATTTCTGTTGGGTAAATACCTAGGAGTGGAATTTCCGGATCACAGTGTGCATATATTTTCAGCTTTAGCAGCCCAGAGTGATTGTTTACATTTATATTCTTACCATCAGGGTATGAGAGTTCCAGTTGCTCCACGTTCTCACTGATGCTTGCCTGTATTTTTCATTTTACCCACTTTGGTGAGTGTGTAGAGTCATTGCATGTGTTAAGGCCCAAGGCAGGCCATCCCAACATATGACTTAAAGGTATATTGATTGCTTTGAGTTAAAGTTAGTTAAGAAATGACTGATGCAAGAGGGACATTTTGACCTGAGGCAGGAGATAGCTGGGCCCCAGGCTGAGCCGCTGGAACTTGTCTGCTGTTGACACTTCAAGATGAAGATAACAGCAGAAGCAGAACTCTGATTGAGTAAAAGATAAGGAGACCACATTTTTCTTGGGTCAAGGAGACCTCCCAGACCACATATACGCAGAAAAGATCCTCACGAGTCAGGGAAGGGAAGGGATGCCAGCCCATAATATGTCCTGCCAACCTCCTAGAAACCCTTGCACTGCAATCCATCTTGGCTAAAAGATATGCACGGACATCAGAGAGGACCCTGAGTCAGACCAAATATGGGCATGGAGCAAGATGATTGGCCAGAGGGAACCCAGAAAACTGCCCCAACATAAGCAATTTAAGCCACCCCAAAAGCGCATGACTCACTCCAAGCCCGCCTGTGTGTTCTTCCACATGTACTTCGCCTCTAATAAACACAACCCGCTTCACTGCCTCTGTCTCTTTACTGAATTCTTTCTTCAAAGAAGTCAAGGAGAGAGGTCCTGCTTCAAGCCTGCTGGCCCTCGTGGTCTAGTGGTTAGGATCCCACACTCTTATCACTGTGGGCTGGGTTCAATTCCCAGTCAGGGAACTAAGATTCTGCTTCAAGCCACTGCACCCCATGGCCCCGGAGATCGAACCCACCTCTCTGTCCCCCTGCAAGTAGGAAATAAATCTCTCATGTGAAAGGTGTGTAAGTGAGCAGGACCCTATGGGGCTTTCCTGGGACAGACTCCTGCCCCCATATCCTCTGCCTGCCTCTTCTTTGTAGAAAAGCCGTTGTCTCCCAGGCCTCCCCTGAGTCACAAAAGCCTGGCTCAAGAATTAATGATTGAAAGAATGTGAACACATAGTGACAAAAACAGCAGTTGGGCCAGGAGAACTGTCATTTTATAGATGCTAAAACCCCCACCAAATGGAAGAAGTTAACTACTTGATGACCATGAGCATGTTGTCCCCAGAGCTACGGGAGTCTGAGGATTGACAATGTTAACCCTTGTGACATGGCCCTGTTACCTCACCATCAGAGAATTGTGCGTGAGGCAAGTCACACAGCCCGCAACTCCCTTCCCTCACCTTGCCTTTAAAAATGCTTCCCTGAAGCCCATCAGGGAGTGTGGGTCTTTTCAGCATGAGCCATCCCCTCCCTTCTCCTTGCATGGCCCGGCGATAAACCTACCTCTGCTCCAAACTCCAACATTTCGGTTTGTTTGGCCTCACTGTGCCTCAGGCACATGCACTTGGGTTCGACAACAGGTGTACTCCTGGCATCTGGAGGTAAAAGGACACCCTATCACCACAGATAGAGCGTTCAGGCCAAGAAGCCTGTACAAACAAAACTTGTTACTTCTTGAATTTACTACCCCAATCCCAAACTCTGTTTAGTTAGATTCTTCACAAATTTCCTGTCAATTTCTCACAAATTTATTGTTTTTATCTAAAAGATATGAAAGCTGCCTGCTTTGGCCACTTCTTAGGTTCCATTTCTATGAGACTTCTGTGTGCACGAATTAAAATTTGTGTTTTTCTTCTGTTAATCTGTCTTGTGTCAATTTTATTATTAGTCCAGCCACAAGAACTCAAGATGGATAAAGGGGGAAACCCCTTCCTGACACACAGTAGTTTTAATTTCATTGCCATGATGAGTAATAATTTTGAGCATCTCTTTCTCTGTTCATTGGCCATTTTCCTATCCTCCTTTGCAAAGTGTCTGCACAAGTCTTTCGTACATTTTTCTACTGGGTTATCTTTTTCTTATCGATTTCCCTGCACTAGGTGAATGGACTCGATAATAATGCCCATGTATGTATAACATTTTATGGTAAATCAAGTCATTTACACATACTTGACTTCATGTGACCCTTTATACCACCTGGAAAAATAACATTGATGTCTCTGCTCATTTTCTTAAATTCCTCTTTTTAGTTTTAAGCATGGCTTCCCAGGGGTTGCCCTGGGTGGTCAGTGAGTGAGTGAGCTAGTAAGGCTTCCACCTTCTGCTGATGGATATGTGTGAGGGGGTGGGGAACACATGCAAAGTTTAGGCCATTAGCAAATCCGCCCCAGCTTTTACTTTTTGTATGTGCAAGGCCTCATGTGTGGCCAAGGATCAGTAGACTATGAGGGCCTGCTAGGTTTCTCATAAGCATGCATGTAGATTTTTGTCTAAGCAGTTTCCATATCACCAAGAATATGTGGGAGCTTATCAAAGCCCATAATAGCTGTCATGTTCCCCAGATATTCCTGTGAAATTTCTGGCTGGTCTGTCTGTTGCTTGCTCCAACCAGTATCACAGTCTCAAGCTAGCTGTGATGTTGGCATTCCCTGATTTATTGCCACCAAGATTGCTCTTGTTTTGACAATGTACCAAGCATGGATTATTCCAAATTTGCTGTCAATCAAGTCAACCCCCTCTGGCAGTGAGGCTGCAGGTAGGTCCTTACAACCTACTCTGCCCTGATAGAACCACTGGTCCCTGCAGCTGAGGGGGATCTGGAAGCAGCTCCAGGCCAAAATGCCATAGACTCCCACCATTCTCACCAAGGTTTAGTGGATTTTCTTGAATAAATGCAACATTGTAAAGTTGACAGCATCCCTGAGCTAATTTATAAACCCAATGCAATCTGAATGAAAATATTACTGGGATAATCAAATGATACTAGTATTGATCTGGGGGAAAAAAAAAAAAAACGATATGATAGCTCTGAAAAAAAAACTGTAAAAGGAGACCAAAGTGGTGAAATCAGCCCTACCAGATAATAAAATGTCAGGAATCCAGACCCTTGCTCTGCCATCAAAAGGGCAGAAAAACTGGAAAAAAATGTTTGCATCTATATGATGAAAGGCTAGCTTCCTTTACATAAAAATAAGAAAAAGATAAACAGCATAATTCAACAATAAGTGATTTTTACTTTTGTTTTTAAACATTGCTTCAATCATCAAAGTGCAACGCTCTCTGGTAGAGAGTTATTCTGGGTTGGGGGCAGGGAAAGACACTGGATGGAGAGGTCATACTTTCTAGTTATTTTCTGGTCACAGAGTAGCAAAATAACCCCAAATTCCAAGTAGAATGAAAGGGGCACATTACTACAAACCCTTTAGAAGTTAAAATAATTATAAGGACATTTTATGAGCTACTTTATGTGTTTAAATTAGACAACTTAGATGAAGTGGACAAATTTGTAGAAAAACACAAATTACCAAAACTGACTCAAGAAGAAACAGAACATCTGATTAGACCTAAGTCAGTAAAAATATTAAATTAGCAATAAAAAATAATCTTTCCACAGAGAAAGCCCAGGTGGCATCCCTGGTGAATTCTATCAAACATTTGAGGAAGAAATAATAGCAATCCTTAACAAATCTTTCAGAAAATAAAGGAAGAGGGAATACTCTCCAACTCATTTTATATGGCCGATAATATCTTGATACCAAACCCAGACAACATCACAAGAGACCTAGATGGAAGATACACAACAGACCAAGATCAACACAATGACAAAAAAAGAAAATTAGCAAATGAAATGCAGCAACTTAATAAAAAAAAATAAACCATAAACCATGACCAAGTGGCATTTATCCCAGATATGCAAGGTTAGTTAATATCTGAAAATAAATTAATGTAATACACCATATTAATAGAACAAAAGAACAAAAATCACATGTTCAACTCAACAGGCACAGAAAAAGCATTTGATAAGCTCCAACACCTCTTTATATACAGACTCTCAATAAAACAGGAAGAGAAGGGAACATCCTCACCGTGGTAAAGGGCATCTATGAGAAACCTACAGATAACATCATACTTAATGGTTAAAGAATGAGCGTTTTCCCTTAAAACTGGGGACAAGTCAAGAATGTCTATGCTTTCTAATTCTATTCAATATCATACTTGATATTGCACTAACCAGTGCAGTTTAAGAAAGAAAAAGAAACAACAGGCATCCAAATTGGAAAGAAATAAACTGTCTTTATTTGCAAATGACATGATCCTGAATGTAGGAAATCCTACACAATCTCAAAAAAGAAAAAACAAAAAAACCCTACAAGAACTAATAAGTGAGTTTAGCAAGGTCACAGGATACGAGTTCAATATACAAAAATCAGTCACATTGCTATACATTAACAATGAAAAATCCAAAAATGAATTTGAGAAAACAATTCTGTTTCTAATAGCACTGAAGAGAAACACTTAGGAATAAGTTGAACAAAAGAAGCACAAGTCCTGCACACTGAAAACCATAAAATATTGCTTAAAAATTTAAACATGACCTCAGTGGATAGGGAGATAGATCTTCAAGGGTTGGAAAACTCATTATTGTTAAGATGGCAGTTCTCCCCAAATTGATCTATAGATACAATGCAATCACTATCAAAATCTCAGTAGGCATCTTTGTAGAAATTGACAAGATGATCCTAACGATTATATGGAAATTTAAAGAAACTAGAATAGACAAAACAATTTTGGGCGGGAAAAAAAGAGAACAACATTGGATGCCTTACACTACCAATTTCAAGCCTTATTGAAGGCTACGGTGACCATCACTACAGTTTTGTGTTGGTGTAAGGACAGACAAATTAATGGAACAGAGTAGCATGTCTGGAAATGAATCCTTATATTAACGGTCAGTTGATTTTCAACAAAACTTCAATGATAGACTTTTTTTTTCTTTTTTTTGTGGCCAGGACTCCCACTCCCACTTTTGGATTAGAGATTAATGTTGGCCACAGGGAGGCTCGAAAGGATCCAAAGGAGGAGCTAGATTCCCAGAGCTGAGGTTAAGAGTGGATGAATGGGTAGAAAGGTTAAAGAAAAAACCTCTCAGAGATTCTAGCAAACAATTTGCTTAAATACATTTTAAACCTTCAGGGAGAATACCAACTGGCCCTGAAAATATTTCCCTAAAGAGTCTGCAACTCTAAAAACTTCTTTTGCAAATGTGGTGCTTGAAAGCAAAAGTATATAAATGTTTATCCCCTTTGACCCAAAAATCCCACTCCAGGGAACCGCATGACTCTAAGGAAACAATTCAAAGGAATGTTGTATAGAAAAATTTGTAATAGTGACAAATTTGAAATAAACTCAAAGTCTAATGTTTAATAAATTATAGGAAAAACAGTAGACTATTATGTAGCCATTTGTAAATGTGATAGGTGAAGAAACATGGCAGAGTATTTACAATGTAAAAATGAGTATCCATATAAAAAAAGCCTTGGAGGGAACTTTTCAAAGAAGTAGAAATAATTATAATACTGAACTTTAGGAATATGAACATGTCGATTTCTTTCTACCTTTCTTTTTTAACCAGTATATGCACACATTTTACATAGTGCCCAAGATTCAGGGTGGAAGGGGACTATACGAGGGCATAAACACATACTTCTGTGTGTACATTCTCTACATGGAGAATTATTAGGGGTCATCTTGGAGGCTGGCTACCACACTACCATCACCCCTAACCTGGGATATTGTGATCACTTCTTAACTGAATCCTTGTGTCTTGTCTCCTTGAAGTCTATTCTCTACATGGTAGCCAGCAACCCTCTTACATCGTATCACGTTGCTCCTCTGCTCAAAACCTTATAACAGCTTCCTATAGAAGTAAAAGCCAGTCTTTACCCTGGTTCCAAGGCCTTACATCATCTGGCCCCCACTACCTTTCCAATTAGTCTTCTACCACTCTCTCCTCACTCTACTCCAGCACAAATGCAAAGCCTCATATGCACTAAGCAGACTTCTGCCCCAAGGCCCTTGCACTGGCTCTTTCTTCTGCCTGGGATGTCTTCCCCCCAGACAGCCACATGGCTGGTTCATTCAAATATCAGCTGCTCCAGGAGATCTATTCTATCACATATAAAATAAAATAGCACTCCTGCCACTTCTTGCCTATAGCACTTAACACCTACCTGGTTTCCTCCACTAGGATGTAATCTCCATGAGAGCAAGGGGCTTGCTTTGTTCTTGCTGAAGTCTCAGGATCCAGAATGGTGCTGGCACATGAAAGGCACTCAGTAAACATTTGTTTAATGACTGAATAAGCAGGTTAATGAAAGTGGCTGATAGTCCCAGCTCTTCCTGCAAAAATGCCCTGCTAATATTGTGAATTACGTCTGTGAGAGAGAAGAGAAAGGAGGCAAGAGGAAATGGGCATATTGGCAGATGGATGGAAGAAAGTGAAGCTATTAATAAATGAACAAGAAAGGGAGGCATGGAGATAAATAAGGAAAATAACTATGTGATAGGAAGTAGATCATTCAGATTTGTCAGTCTATGAAATCTCAAAAAGGAACAGTTTAATCTGTAAGAAGAAACTTTCGTGGCATATAATTATGCAAACTCAGTATAAAAGAACAGTTTATCCATGAGTTAAAAGGGATATACAGGCATGCTATAGTTTAAAATAGTAAAAGACTGAGAAAAACTAGGTTGATGTTTATGAAACTATGGTGGAAGTTTATTAGGGCATGCTCTCCGCATGGGATGAATATTTCGGGGCAGCACTTGATGGGTGGACAGGATCTCCTGGATCTTGTCCTGGAAATTCTTCTCTGCTGTCATCCCTGCTTCAAACTCTCGGCGTTCCTCCTCCTTCTCCGCTTCACGGGCCTGCTGTTGGGAGCACATTTGCATCTGAAGTTGCTTCCTGTACTCCTGGGCTAAACTGGAGCGTCTAAGGTATCAGAAATGTCAAAGTATAAAACTGTCAAAGTAAGTATTTGGATTTATGTAGACCATTACACTTAAAATGTAATTTTTAAAGTCAAATTAAAATTCCCATTAAAATCAGGGTGAGTGGGGAAGAAATAGATGAAAAATTTAATAATGTGTTTATTACCCAATAATAATTAAGACAACCTTAGAACAAATTGATTTTAGCGAGGGAATGTCTCTTCTTCATTCAAAATATTGACTGCTATGTGGAGAGAGCCCTTGGCCTCTCTCCATCCCCTCTCACTCCCCTCCAAGGAAGAAGGTAAAATGGAACAAGTTGTTCTGCCTATTTCTTGTCCGCTTTCTGTATCAAAGGGGGCATATTCTCCCTGCAGGGGAGGCTTGCAGTGGTCTGGCACTGCTGGTGACTGGGTGGGTTGCTGGTGACTGGGTGGGTAAGTTTGACTCATTCTGTTCAGTATTAACTAGATGATTTCCTCCATATATAAGCCACAGTTAAAAATATATAAGCCACATTTTAAAATTTATAGTGGTTTTTTTTACTGTGGTAAAAAACACATAATGTAAAATTTACCATCTTAACCATTTTTAAGTGTACAGTTCAGTAGTGTTAAGTATATTCACATTGTTGTGAAGCAGATCTCCAGAACTTTTCGTCTTGCAAATCTGAAACTCTATATCCATTAAACAACAACTCTTTTTTGTCCCCTCCCACCAGCCCTCGGTAACCACCATTCTACTTGCTGTCTTTATGAATTTGACTATTCTAGGTACCTCAAGTAAGTGAGATCATACAGCATCTGTCTTTTTGTGACTGGTTTATTTTACTTAGCACGTCCTCAAGGTTCATCCATGCTGTAGTATCTGACAGGATTTCCTTCCGTTTTAAAGCTGAATAATATTCAACTGTATGTACATACCACACTTTGTTTATCCATTCACCTGTTAATGGATATTTGGGTTATTTCCACCTTGGCTACTGTGAATAGTGCTGCTATGAACACAAGTATACAAACATCTCTTTAAGGTCCTGCTTTCATTTATTTTGGATTTATACCCAGAAGTGGGATTACTGGATCATATGGTATTTCTATTTTTAATTTTTTGAGGAAACTTCATATTGTTTTCCATAGCAGTTTTACCATTTTACAATCTATAAGCCACATTATTAATATAAGACTTTATCAGAAATAGAGATTACAGCATGCATACGCCTCTGTGTGGCAGATTCCATTTTCCAAAGACTGCCACAGTGATATCGCCCCCTCTCATATGCTCTTCTGCAATGTGGACCTCTACTCCCCTATCAAGAGGTGGAGCTTATTTCTCCATCCCACTGAATCTAGATGGGCCCCATGGCTGCTTTTTTTTTTTTTTTTTGCGGTACGTGGGCCTCTCACTGCCGTGGCCTCCCGTTACGGAGCACAGGCTCCGGACGCGCAGGCTCAGTGGCCATGGCTCACGGGTCCAGCCGCTCCACGGCATGTGGGATCCTCCCAGACCAGGGCACGAACCCGTGTCCCCTGCATCGGCAGGCGGACTCCCAACCACTGCGCCACTGGCTGCTTTTTATGGCCAACAGAATATGACAGAAATGATGCTATAGCAATCCTAGATGTAGTCCTTAATTGGCCTGGCAGCTTGCTCTTCCTGTCTCTTGGAGTGCTTGCTGTTGGAACTATCCCTCTCAAAACCAGCTACCACACTGTAAGAACCCCAAGCCACATGGAGAGGCCATGTGTAGGTGTTCCGGCTGGTAATACCAGATGAGATCCCCAGGCACAGTCAGTACATGCTACAAGCTATATGAATAGGTATCTTAGGTGTGCATTCCAGCTGAGCCTTCTCATGAATGTAGCCCCAGCCAGCATCTGACTTGAACCACATGAGAGACCCCAAGCAAGAACCACCCAGCTGAGCCTTGTCAACCACAGAATCATGAGACATAATCATAACTCACTTTAAACCACAAATTTGGGGGTGTGTTGTTATACACCAGTAGGTAACTGTAATACCTTCTGCTCACACTACTTTTCTTATTTCTCAGTTGACTCAAAAGTTGGGCAGGGGCTTAGGACCTGCACAGAAGGAGAGAGGCAGCACGTTGAAAGGAGGGCCTCTGGAGTGTGGAGGTCCAGAAGTTTGGAGATGGAGAAACTGAGGCATGGAAAATAAAATAGGCTGCCCAAGTTTGCACAGCTGCTGTGTGGCTAACAGGGTCTTGGTGCTCCTGCCAGGTGTTCGGCCTGAACCTCTGAGGTGGGAGAGCCAAGTTCAGGACATTGGTTCAGCAGAGACCTCCTGGCCCCACGTAATATCAATTGGCGAGAGCTCTCCCAGAGATCTCCGTCTCAATGCTAAGACCCAGCTCCACTCAATGACCAGCAACCTCAAGGGCTGGACACCCAATGCCAAACAACTAGCAAGACAGGAACACAACCCCACCCATTAGTAGAGAGGCTGCCTAAAATCATAATAAGGTTACAAACACCCCAAAACACACCATCGGATGCAGTCCTGCCCACCAGAAAGACAAGATGCAGGCTCATCAACCAGAACACAGGCACCAACCCCTCCACCAGGAGGCCTACAACCCACTGAACCAACCTTAGCCACTGCGGACAGACACCAAAAACAATGGGAACTACGAACCTGCAGCCTGTGAAAAGGAGACCCCAAACACAGTAAGTTAAGCAAAATGAGAAGACAGAGAAATACACAGCAGATGAAGGAGCAAGGAAAAAACCCACCCGACCAAAACAATGAACAGAAAATAGGCAGTCTACCTGAAAAAGAATTCAGAGTAATGATAATAAAGATGATCCAAAATCTTGGAAACAGAAGGAGAAAATACAAGAAACATTTAAGAAGGACCTAGAAGAACTAAAGACCAAACAAACAATGATGAACAACACAATAAATGAAATTAAAAATTCTCTAGAAGGAATCAATAGCAGAAGAACGGATAAGTGACCTGGAAGATGAAATACTGGAAATAACTACTGCAGAGCAGAATAAAGAAAAAAGAATGAAAAGAATTGAGGACAGTCTCAGAGATCTCTGGGACAACATTAAATGCACCAACATTTGAATTATAGGGGTCCCAGAAGAAGAAGACAAAAAGAAAGGGACTGAGAGAATATTTGAAGAGATTATAGTTGAAAACTACCCTAACATGGGAAAGGAAATAGCCAATCAAGTCCAGGAAGCACAAAGAGTCCGATAGAGAATAATTCCAAGGAGAAACATGCCAAGACACATATTAATCAAACTATCAAAAATTAAATACAAAGAAAAAATATTAAAAGCAGCAAGGGAAAAGTAACAAATAACATACAAGGGAATCCCCATAAGGTTAACACCTGATCTTTCAGCAGAAACTCTGCAAGCCAGAAGGGAGTGGCAGGACATATTTAAAGTGATGAAAGGGAAAAACCTGCAACCAAGATTACTCTATCCAGCAAGGATCTCATCCAGATTCGACAGAGAAAATAAAACCTTTACAGACAAGAAAAACCTAAGAGAATTCAGCACCACCAAACCAGCTTTACAACAAATGCTAAAGGAACTTCCCTAGGCAGAAAACACAAGAGAAGGAAAAGACCTACAATAACAAACCCAAAACAATTAACAAAATGGTAATAGGAACATACATATCAATAACTACCTTAAATGTAAATGGATTAAATGCTCCAACCAAAAGACATAGATTGGCTGAATGGATACAGAAACAAGACCCATATATATGCTGTCTACAAGAGACCCACTTCAGACCTATGGACACATACAGACTGAAAGTGAGGGGATGGAAAAAGATATTCCATGAAAATGAAAATCAAAAGAAAGCTGGATTAGCAAGTCTTATTATCAGAAAATATAGACTTTAAAATAAAGACTATTACAAGAGACAAAGAAGGACACTACATAATGATTAAGGGATCAAACCAAGAAGAAGATATAACAATTTTAAGTATTTATGTACCCAACATAGGAGCACCTCAATACATAAGGCAAATACTAACAGCCATAAAAGGGGAAATCAACAGTAACACAAGCAAAGTAGGTGACTTTAACACCCCACTTTCACTAAAGGACAGATCATCCAAAATGAAAATAAATAAGGAAACACAAGCATGAAATGATACATTAAACAAGATGGACTTAATTGATATTTATATGACACTCCATCCAAAAACAACAGAATACACTTTCTTCTCAAGTGCTCATGGAACATTCTCTAGGACAGATCATATCTTGGGACACAAATCAGCTTTGGTAAATTAAAAAACTTGAAATCTTGTCAAGAATCTTTTCTGACCACACACTATGAGACTAGATATCAATTACAGGAAAAAATCTGTAAAAGATACAAACACATGGAGACCAAAGAATACACTACTTAATAACCAAGAGATCACTGAAGAAATCAAAGAGGTAATCAAAAAATACCTAGAGACAAATGACAATGAAAACACGATGACCCAAAACCTATGGGATGCAGCAAAAGCAGTTCTAAGAGGGAAGTTTAGAGCAATACAATCCTACCTCAAGAAACAAGAAACATCTCAAATAAACAACGTAAACTTACACCTAAAACAATCAGAGAAAAAAGAACAAAAAAACCCAAAGGTAGCAGAAGGAAAGAAATCATAAACGTCAGATCAGAAATAAATGAAAAAGAAACGAAGGAAACGATAGCAAAGATCAATAAAACTAAAAGCTGGTTCTTTGAGAAGATAAAGAAAATTGATAACCATTAGCCAGACTCATCAAGATAAAAAGGGAGAAGACTCAAATCAACAGAATTAGAAACGAAAAAGGAGAAGTAACAACTGACACTGCAGAAATACAAAGGATCATGAGAGATTACTACAAGCAACTCTATGCCAATAAAATGGACAATCTGGAAGAAATGGACACATTCGTAGAAAAGCACAACCTTCTGAGACTGAACCAGGAGGAAATAGAAAATCTAAACAGACCAATCACAAGCACTGAAATTGAAACTGTGATTAAAAATCTTCCAACAAACAAAAGTCCAGTACCAGATGGCTTCACAGGCAAATTCTATCAAACATTTAGAGAAGAGCTAACACTTATCCTTCTCAAACTCTTCCAAATATAGCAGAGGGAGGAACACTCCCATACTTATTCTAAGGGCCACCATCACCCTGATACCAAAACCAGACAAAGATGTCACAAAGAAAGAAAACTTCAGGCCAATATCACTGATGAACATAGATGCAAAAATCCTCAATAAAATACTAGTAAACAGAATCCAACAGCACATTAAAAGGATCATACACCATGATCAAGTGGGGCTTATCCCAGGAATGCAAGGATTCTTCAATATACGCAAATCAATCAATGTGATACACCATATTAACAAACTGAAGGAGAAAATTCATATGATCCTCTCAATAGATGCAGAATAAACTTTTGACAAAATCCAACATCCATTTATGATAAAAACCCTCCAGAAACTAGGCATAGAGGGAACTTACCTCAACATAATAAAGGTCATATATGACAAACCCACAGCCAACACAGTTCTCAATGGTGAAAAACTGAAAGCATTTCCTCCAAGATCAGGAACAAGACAAGTTTGCCCACTCTCACCACTATTATTCAACATTGTTTTGGAAGTTTTAGCCACAGCAATCAGAGAAGAAAAAGAAATAAAAGGAATCCAAATCGGAAAAGAAGTAAAGCTGTCACTGTTTGCAGATGACATGATACTATACATAGAGAATCCTAAAGATGCTACCAGAAAACTACTAGCGCTAATCAATGAATTTGGTAAAGCAGCAGGATACAAAATTAATGCACAGATATCTCTTGCAATCCTATACACTAGTGATGAAAAAGCGGAAAGAGAAATTAAGGAAACACTCCCATTTACCACTGCAACAAAAGAATAAAATATCTAGGAATAAACCTACCTAAGGAGACAAAAGACCTGTATACAGAAAACTATAAGACACTGATGAAAGAAATTAAAGATGATACAAACAGGTGGAGAGATATACCATGTTCTTGGATTGGAAGAATCAATATTGTGCAAATGACTCTACTACCCAAAGCAATATACAGATTCAATGCAATCCCTATTAAAGTACCACTGACATTTTCACAGCACTAGAACAAAATATTTCACAATTTGTATAGAAACACAAAAGACCCCAAATAGCCAAAGCAATCTTGTAAAGAAAAATGGAGCTGCAGGAATCAGGCTCCCTGACTTCAGACTATACTACAAAGCTACAGTAATCAAGACAATATGGTACTGGCAAAAAACCAGAAATATAGATCAATGGAACAGGATGGAAAGCCCAGAGATAAACACATGCACATATGGTCACCTTATTTTTGGTAAAGGAGGCAAGAATATACAGTGGAGAAAAGACAGCCTCTTCAAGAAGTGGTGCTGGGAAATCTAGACAGCTACATGTAAAAGAATGAAATTAGAACACTCCCTAACACTATTCACAAAAATAAACTCAAAATGGATTAAAGACCTAAATGTAAGGCCAGACACTGTCAAACTCTTGGAGGAAAACATAGGCAGAACACTCTATGACATAAATCACAGCAAGATCCTTTTTGACCCACCTCCTAGAGAAATGGAAATAGAAACAAAAATAAAAAAATGGGACCTAATGAAACTTAAAAGCTTTTGCACAGCAAACGAAAACATAAACAAGACGAAAGGACAGCCCTCACAATGGGAGAAAATATTTGCAAATGAAGTAACTGACAAAAGATTAACCTCTAAAATTTACAAGCAGCTCATGCAACTCAATATCAAAGAAACAAACAACCCAATCCAAAAATGGGCAGAAGATCTAAATAGACCTTTCTCCAAAGAAGATATACAGATTGCCAACAAACACATGAAAGGATGCTCAACATCACTAATTATTAGAGACATGCAAACCAAAACTACAATGAGGTATCACCTCACACCAGTCAGAATGGCCATCATCAAAATATCTACAAACAATAAATACTGGAGAAGGTGTGGAGAAAAGGGAACCCTCTTGCACTGTTGGTGGGAATGTAAATTGATACAGCCACTATGGAGAACAGTATGGAGGTTCCTTAAAAAACTAAAAATAGAACTACCATACGATCCAGCAATCCTACTACTGGGCATATACCCTGAGAAAACCATAATTCAAAAAGAGTCATGTACCAAAATGTTCACTGCAGCTCTATTTACAATAGCCAGGACATGGACGCAACCTCAGTGTCCATCGACAGATGAATGGATAAAGAAGATGTGGCACATATATACAATGGAATATTACTCAGCCATAAAAAGAAAAGAAATTGAGTTATTTGTAGTGAGGTGTATGGACATAGAGTCTGTCATACAGAGTGAAGTAAGTCAGAAAGAGAAAGACAAATACCGTATGCTAACACATATATATGGAATCTAAGAAAAAAAAATGTCATGAAGAACCTAGGGGTAACACAGGAATAAAGACACAGACCTACTAGAGAATGGACTTGGGATATGGGGAGGGGGAAGGGTAAGCTGTGACAAAGCGAGATATAGGCATGGACATATATACACTACCAAATGTAAGGTAGATAGTTAGTGGGAAGCAGCCGCATAGCACAGGGAGATCAGCTCGGTGCTTTGTGAGTGCCTGGAGGGGTGGGGTAGGGAGGGTGGGAGGGAGGGAGATGCAAGAGCGAAGATATATGGGAACATATGCATATGTATAACTGATTCACTTTGTTATAAAGCAGAAACTAACACACCATTGTAAAGCAACTATACTCCAATAAAGATGTAAAAAAAAAAACAAATACCATATGCTAACACAAGATATGGAATCTAAAAAAAAAGGGGGGGGGAAAGGGGGGGTTCTGAAGAACCTAGGGGCAGGACAGGAATAAAGACACAGACGTAGAGAATGGACTTGAGGACACAGGGAGGGGGAAGGGTAAGCTGGGATGAAGTGAGAGAGTGGACTGGACATATATACACTAGCAAATGTAAAATAGATAGCTAGTGGGAAGCAGCCGCATAGCACAGGGAGATCAGCTCCATGCTATGTGACCACCTAGAGGGGTGGGATAGGGAGGGTGGGAGGGAGACGCAAGAGGGAGGAGATATGGGGATGTGTGTTTATATATAGCTGGTTCACTTTGTTATACAGCAGAAACTAACACACCATTGTAAAGCGATTATACTCCAATAAAGTTGTTAAAAAAAAAAAACAGGACACTGGGTTAAATTTGAATTTCAGATTAAAAAATATATATTTACATACATTATAAATATATTTAATATTTTATAAACCTAAATAAATACATTCTGAAGCAAAACTGAAAAAAGAGAAAATAGACTCATGTACCATAATGTTCATTGCAGCACTATTTGCAATAGCCAGGACATGGAAGCAACCTAAGTGTCCATCGACAGATGAATGGATAAAGAAGTTGTGGCACATATATACAATGGAATATTACTCAGCCATAAAAAGAAACGAAATTGAGTTATTTGTAGTGACGTGGATGGACCCAGAGTCTGTCATACAGAGTGAAGTAGAACCTAGGGGCAGGACAGGAATAAAGATGCAGACGTAGAGAATGGACTTGAGGACACGGGGAGGGGGAAGGGTAAGCTGGGATGAAGTGAGAGAGTGGCATGGACATATATACACTACGAAATGTAAAACAGGTAGTGGGAAGCAGCCGCATAGCACAGGGAGATCAGCTAGGTGCTCTGTGAGCACCTAGAGGGGTGGGATACGGAGGGTGGGGGGGAGACGCAAGAGGGAGGGGACATGGGGATATATGTATACGTAGAGTGGATTCACTTTATGATATAGCAGAAAGTAACACACCATTGGAAAGCAATTATACTCCAATAAAGATGTTAAAATAAGAAAAAAATAAAAGTTGGGCAGGGAAGAGAGTTGTTATTCATTAAATTCCCTTCACATCTCCAACAACAGACTTTTCAAAAGTGAGAAGGAAGGACCTCCAGAGCAGAACAAGTAGAGGAAGTCAGTAGGGTCGGCCAGATATTGTTGGTAGTGCTCCCCAAGTAACAATAGGCTCAGGTATATAAACCATACTCTTCCTATAAAGAAGAGAGCTTATTTCTATGCACCAAATATGGGTGAGCCGGGGAACAGGCCCTAGGTACAGGGAGGGTGACCAGCAATTAGAGGAGCCAGGTCCTCTTTCTCCACCACACTGGTCACCTGAATTGGGCGTCATAGTCATCAGTGGGAAGGGACTGCTATGATCTGTGAAAGGCTGCAAGGAGGCATCAGCCAATTTTCTCTACCTGAGCCTGATTATGGTGATCAGAGGGACACTTGCCCGAGGAGGGAAGTGGTACATCTCAAAGCACCCAGAGCACTTCAGTTTTACAGCTCAGCGAGGCTACAAAAAATCTTCCTGGGACATTTGCATGGAATCATAACCCCATAAGCCATTTCTGTTAATCTAACTAATTAGGTCATGCTGTATTTCCGGGTTTATTTCATGGGGGAAAAAACTTATTTCATTATGATTTAGGGTTGGTGCCTACTTTATAAAAAATGTTTCTAATTTGTTTTATTTTTTAAGATGTTTATCTAGTTTAATACCTAATGTGTATAATCAGAATTACACAATGTACAGAATTTAATTTTACCAAAATGGTTGTTGCTTATTTTTATATGAAATTTTATAAACTGAATTGAGCTTTTAGGACAAACGTAAGACTGATGTAAAATAACATCAATAATACATGAATTATGGCACATTGTCTTCTATGCTAAAAATCTCCTATTTTTGGTTAGTTAGTAATAATAAAGAAAACAAAATCATACCTTGTAAAATCCTCCCTCTCTTCATGGTTAAGCTCTTTAAGACCTTCATTTATGCATTCCTGTTCCATAGCACGTTCTTCCTGTTCTTTTGCTTTTCGTTGCACTAAGAAAGACAAAAGTAATTTTTGCTGAATGACTTTTTTTTTTTTTTGCGGTACGCGGGCCTCTCACTGCTGTGGCCTCTCGCGTTGCGGAGCACAGGCTCCGGACGCCCAGGCTCAGCGGGCCACGGCTCACGGGACCAGCCACTCCGCGGCATGTGGGATCTTCCCAGACCGGGGCATGAACCCCCCTCCCCTGCATTGGCAGGCGGACTCTCAACCACTGCGCCACCAGGGAAGCCCGCTGAATGACTTTTTCAGAAAAGACTTGCTGACATCTTTCGGGGCATCAATGCCATATTGTCTTTAGAAAGGCAGAGCTTAGAATCACTGGGCTGGATCTTAGCTTAATAAGGTAGAAGTAGTCATCTCCTTTAAGGAAAGAATAGGGTTTAGATTCATAAGTGCTGCAATCTACAGAGATTTTCTCTTAATCATTTGTCATTGAAATCTATGATCAGCCTTTTTCATACCAGATTACCACTGTTTGAACACTTCTCACCTTTCTCTTCTTGAGGACAAACAGTTCTATTGCCATTTATATTAATAGGGGACTTTATTTATTACAAAATAAGTATTGGAAAAACAGTATGTAAGTCTCTTATAAATTAAATAAGGAAAACTTAAACAACCCAGTAGGTAAAAAAATGACAGAACAGAGTTCACAAAAGAATAAATAAAACCAGGCAATATACATCTAAAATGTACATATCTTTGGTCCCAAATCCATTTACAGGAATTTATCTTAATCATATATGAGCCAAAAAACCTATGTACAGAGACAGTAACCTCCAATGCTAACACAGGAGGAAAAAGATTCAAAACAAGCTGAAGGGCCATTAGCTGTGTTTAGGTAAAATAAATTATGGTCCATTTTTATAATGGATTTCTAGGCAGCATTACAAATCTTACAACTGAAGAAAAATAACCTGGAAAAATGTTAATGATAAGTGGGAAATGCAGGCTGTAAAAAAATATATACAACAAGATCCTAATTGGTGAGGGGAAATGACATATATAATAAAAAATACTCGAAGGAAATACAGGAAGTTGTGAACAGTAGCTATTCCTGGGTGGTGCATTATGGTTGATTTTATTTCCTTGTTTATAAATGGTTCCAAATACTTAAATTTTCCATGTTTTCTCAATATATTCTAAAATATTTATCATGGGACAATACAGAAATCATTTTATCATAGAAGCTTTCTTCTCATTTCTTAAAACTCCATCTAATACTGGCTTAACAATTTTCAACTGCCATTATAATTCCTGGAGTGGAGAATTAACCAGTGGAACCAAGATGAGCTTTCTCTTGCAAAGACAGCTAGTGTGAAGTCCATAGTACCCTACTAGTAAATGTTTACATCTGGGTATAGAAATCCTCTCAACAAATATTTCCTTCTGTGACCAAGCACTGAAGCTGAGGGAATTCAGTGGTATGCTAAGAGATGTGAACAAGCAATGGTGAGAACCCCAGAAAGAAGATTTATTATGAATAGAGGAACACAGAGGGCCTCTCAAGGAATGAGATATTTGAGCTGGCCTTGAAGGATGTCCAGAATTTCTCAAGATCAAAAGTATCATAGGGAGAGAAAACTACACAAGCAAAGGCATGCAAGTATGGATGTATGGAGACAACTGCAGAAAGATATTCAAATATTCAATTAGGTAAGGTCCCTGCAAAGCAGCGATCTTGCCTTAATCCTTTTTACATTCTTCATAGTATTTCACACATAATACTTATTTAATAAATATTTTGGTTGCTACTTAAATTGAATTAAGGCCCAAATATAATATAATTATAATTAATTTCCTTACACTTTTCTTGAACTTGCAGTTTTCTTGTACACATGACCTCATTCAAAAGTTGTTTTCTTGCCTCCTTTTTAAGTCTCAGCTCCTTGTCCTTCTCAGCAATCTTCTTTTCCTTCTCTTTCTCAAACATTCTGTCCAGTTCTTTCTCCTGAGCTTTTTCTTCCTCACGCCGCTGTGCCAAGTACTGATGATATATCTTCTGTTCTCTTATCATATCTTCCTACATAACATAAAAATTACCTCATGTTGTTAAAACTTTTAGGTGCAATAATGATATAGAGGATAAGTTTTAAAATAATCTTTTAGAGCTACAATTCCAATATTTCAGAATTACATACTGAAACATTTACAGATATTGTAAAATATTATTTCTAGGGTTTACTTAAAAATGTTCGGGGTGGGGCTTCCCTGGTGGCGCAGTGGTTAAGAATCCGCCTGCCAATGCAGGGGACATGGGTTCGATCCCTGGTCCGGGAAGATCCCATATGCCGCGGAGCAACTAAGCCCATGCGCCACAGATATGGAGCCTGTGCTCTAGAGTCCGCAAGCCACAACTACTGAGCCCACATGCCACAACTACTGAAGCCCACGCGCCTCGAGCCTGTGCTCCGCAACAAGAGAAGCCACTGCAATGAGAAACTCGCACGCCACAACAAAGAGTAGCCCCCGCTTGCTGCAACTAGAGAAAGTCCACGTGCAGCAACGAAGACCCAATGTAGCCAAAAATAAATAAATAAATTTATTAAAAAAAAAATTCGGGTGACAGTGGAAAATGGGTGGGAGGGACAGATGAAACAAGAATAGCTATTGGTTGATGGTTGTTGAAGTTAGGAAATTGATGCATGGGGGTTCATTGTACTATTCTTTGCAACTGTTTGAAATGTTTTATAACACATTTTTGAACAGTTCAAATAGTAATTCAAATACTTTCTCAAAGAAGTTCCCAAATAATTTTCAATTATACAACTTTATTTTAATTTAGGTAGATGAAATATCAACCTGATAAAATAAGTCGCTACTATTATTACAGCACTGTCTTTGACTAGAAGATGAGTTAGTTGATAATTTACAACAGCAAATGTCAATCTTAGTTACACTTTGAAATCACCTGGGGAGCTTTAAAAAGTGCTAAGTCTCACCCCTCGAAATTCCTATCTAATGGATAGCTTTTAAGTTCCCCAGATGATTTGACTGTGCAGCTAAGGCTGTGAACTAGGCTTTATAACACAGGTAATTTCAGTTGCCTTCTGTCTTTCATGGTATTATATTTGTGCTGTTCGATCCAATCTGTGATCTCTTTTGAGAATATCACAGATTTGAGGTAGAACTAGCAAGATCTGATGGTGTAGCTGCACCCTCAGAATGGCTTGTATACATAGTTTCATACTTTGGGGAATAATTTAACAAAAGAAGTGCAAACCTTATACTCTGAAAACTAAGAAGCATTACTGAAAAAAATTAAAGAAGACCTAAATAAATGGAAAGATATCCGATGTTCATGGATCAGAAGACAATATTGTTAAAATGGCAATTATCCCCAAATTGGTCTATAAATTCAAAATAATCCCTATCAAAATCCCAGTTGGTTTCTTTGCAGAAATTGACAAGCTGATCCTAAATTCAAATGGAAATTCAAGGGAGCTGGAATAGCCAAAACAATTTGAAAATGAAGAACGAAGTTGGAAAATTCACATTTCCTGATTTCAAACTTACTACAAATCTATAGTGATCAAGACATGATATTGGCCTAGGAATGGATATATAGATTAATGGAATAGAACCGAGAGTCCAAAATAAACCCTCACATTTACTGTCAATTGATTTTTGACATAGTGCCAAGACAATTCAATAGAGGAAAAATAGTCTCTTCAACAAATGGTGCTGGGACAACTGGATATCCACATGCAAAAGAATGAAGTTAGGCCTCTACCTCATACCATATACAAAAGTTAACTCAAAATGGATCAAAGGCAGGTACTTCTCTGGCAGTCCAGTGGTTAAGACTTCACCTTCCCATGCAGGGGGTGTGGGTTCAATCCCTGGTCAGGGAGCTAAGATCCCACATGCCTCGCGGCCAAAAAAACAAAACATAAAACAGAAATAATATTGTAACAAATTCAATAAAGACTTTAAAAATGCTCCACATCAAAAAAATCTTTAAAAAAAATGGATCAAAGGCCTAAATGTAAGAGCTAAAACTATAAAACTTTAAGAAGAAAACAGGACATCTTCATGACCTTGGGGTAATAAGAGTGTTTTAGATATGACACCAAAAAGCACAAGCAACAACAGAAAATATAGATAAATTTTACTTCACCAAATTTAAAACTCTTGTACTTCAAGGGACTCCATCAAGAGTGAAAAGGCAAGCCACAGAATGAGAAAAATATTTACAGATCACTTATGTGATAAGGGATTTGTGTCTAGAACATAAAAAGAGCTCCTACAACTCAATAATAAAAAGACAAGCCAGTTAAAAACTGGGCAAATAACTTGAATATACTTCTTAAGACTTCAGTAGCCTTTAGATAGATTACTCCAAGGAAGATATATAAATGGCCAATATGCACAGAAAAAGAGGCTCAACGTTATTACTCATTAGGGAAATGCAAATGAAAACCACAGTGACATACTACTTTAGACAAACTAGGATGGTTAAAATAAAAAAGACAGACAATAACAAATGTTAACAAGCATGTGGAAAAATCAGAACCCTCCTAAGTATGTGAGAATGTAGAACAGTGAAGCCACTTTGAAAAACAATTTGGTGATCACTCACAAGCTTAAACATAGAGTCAGTAATTCTACTCCTAGGTATATGCCCAAGAGAAACAAAAATATATGTCCAAACAAAAATTCACATATGAATGTTCACATTAGCATTATTCATAATAGCAAAAAAGAGATCACCTTCCTCCCCACAAAAACATCAGAAATACATCTACATGTGGAACAACTCCTACAGAACACCTACTGAACGCTGGCAGAGGGCCTCAGACCTCCCAAAAGGCAAGAAACTCCCCACATACCTGGGTAGGGCAAAAGAAAAAAGAATAAACAGAGACAAAAGAATAGGGACGGGACCTGCACCAGTGGGAGGGAGCTGTGAAGGAGGAAAGGTTTCCACACACTAGAAGCCCCTTCACGGGGAAAGACTGCGGTGGCGAAGGGGGGAAGCTTCAGAGCCATGGAGGAGAGCGCAGCTACAGGGGTGTGGAGGGCAAAGCGTTGAGATCCCCGCACAGAGGACCAGTGCCAACCAGCACTCACCAGCCCGAGGCTTGTCTGCTCACCCGCCGGGGCGGGCGGGGGCTGGGAGCTGAGGCTCCGGCTTCAGAGGTCGGATCCCAGGGAGAGGATTGGGGTTGCCGGCGTGAACACAGCCTGAAGGGGGCTAGTGCGCCACAGCTAGCCGGGAGGGAGTCCGGGAAAAAGCCTGGAGCTGCCGAAGAGGCAAGAGACTTTTTCTTGCCTCTGTTTCCTGGTGTGCGAGGAGAGGGGATTAAGAGAGCTGCTTAAAGGAGCTCCAGAGACGGGCGTGAGCCACGGTTAACAGCACAGACACCAGAGACGGGCATGAGATGCTAAGGCTGTGGCTGCTGCCACCAAGAAACCTGTGTGCGAGCACAGGTCACTATCCACACACCCCCTCCCGGGAGCCTGTGCAGCCCCTCACTGCCAGGGTCCCGTGATCCAGGGACAACTTCCCCGGGAGAGCGCACAGCGTGCCTCAGGCTGGTGCAAGGTCACGCAGGCCTCTGCCGCCGCAGGCTTGCCCCACCTCCGTACCCCTCCCTCTCCCCGGCCTGAGTGAGCCAGAGCCCCCGAAGCAGTTTCTCCTTTAACCCCGTCCTGTCTGAGCGAAGAACAGACGCCCTCAGGCGACCTACATGCAGAGGCGGGGCCAAATCCAAAGCTGAACCCCAGGAGCTGTGCGGAAAAGGAAGAGAAAGGGAAATCTCTCCCAGCAGCCTCAGGAGCAGCGGATTAATTCTCCACAATCAACTTGATGTACCCTGCATCTGTGGAATACCTGAAGAGACAACAAGTCATCCCAAATTGAGGAGGTGGACTTTGGGAGCAACGATACATATATTTTTTCCCCTTTTTCTCTTTTTGTGAGTGTGCATGTGCATGCTTCTGTGTGTGACTTTGTCTCTATAGCTTTGCTTTTACCATTTGTCCTAGGGTTCTGTCTGTGTTTTTTTACTTAAAAAAATTTTTTTCTTAATATAATTATTTTTATTTTAATAACTTTATTTTATTTTATTTTCTTCTTTCTTTCATTCTTTTTTTTTTTCCTGCCTTTTATTCTGAGCTGTGTGGATGACAGGCTCTTGGTGCTGCAGCCAGGAGTCAGTGCTGTGCCTCTGAGGTGGGAGGGCCAACTTCAGGACACTGGTCCACAAGAGACCTCCCAGCTCCACATAATATCAAATGGTGAAAATCTCCCAGAGATCTCCATCTCAACACCAAGACCCAGTTCCACTCAACAACCAGCAAGCTACAGTGCTGGACACCCTATGCCAAACAACTAGCAAGACAGGAACACAACCCCATCCATTAGCAGAGAAGCTGACTAAAATCATAATAAGGCCACAGACACCCCAAAAGACACCACCAGACGTGGACCTGAAAGACAAGATCCAGCCTCATCCACCAGAACACAGGCACGAGTCCCCTCCACCAGGAAGCCTACACAACACAGTGAACCAACCTTAGCCACTGCGGACAGACACCAAAAACAACGGGAACTACAGCCTGCGAAAACAAGTCCTGAAACACAGTAAGTTAAGCAAAATGAGAAGACAGAGAAACACACAGCAGATGAAGGAGCTAGGAAAAAAACCACCAGACCTAACAAGTGAAGAGGAAACAGGCAGTCTACCAGAAAAAGAATTCAGAATAATGATAGTAAAGATGATCCAAAATCGTGGAAACAGAATTGAGAAAATACAAGAAACATTTAACAAGGAACTAGAAGAGCTAAAGAGCAAACAAACAGTGATGAACAACACAATAAATGAAATTAAAAATACTCTAGAAGGGACCAATAGCACAATAACTGAGGCAGAAGAATGGATAAGTGACCTAGAAGATAAAATACTGGAAATAACTACTGCAGAACAGAATAAAGAAAAAAGAATGAAAAGAATTGAAGACAGTCTCAGAGACCTCTGGGACAACATTAAATGCACCAACATTCAAATTATAGGGGTCCCAGAAGAGGAAGAGAAAAATAAAGGGACTGAGAGAATATTTGAAGAGATTATAGTTGAAAACTTCCTTAATATGGGAAAGGAAATAGTTAATCAAGTCCAGGAAGCAAAGAGAGTCCCATAAAGAATAAATCTGAGGAGAAACACACCAAGACAGACATTAATCAAACTGTCAAAAATTAAATACAAAGAAAAACAAAAGCAGCAAGGGAAAAACAACAAATAACACACAAGGGAATCCCCATAAGGATAACAGCTGATCTTTTTTTTTTAACATCTTTATTGGAGTATAATTGCTTTACAATGGTTAGTTTCTGCTTTATAACAAAGTGAATCAGTTATACATAGACATATGTTCCCATATCTCTTCCCTCTTGTGTCTCCCTACCCTCCCTATCCCACCCTTCTAGGTGGTCACAAACCATGGAGCTGACCTCCCTGTGCTATGTGGCTGCTTCCCACTAGCTATCTATTTTACATTTGGTAGTGTATATATGTCCATGCCACTCTCTCACTTGATCACAGATTACCCTTCCCCCTCCCCATATCCTCAAGTCCATTCTCTAGTAGGTCTGTGTCTTTTTTCCCGTCTTACCCCTAGGTTCTTCATGATCTTTTTTTTTTCTTTCTTAGATTTCATATATATGTGTAAGCAAACAGTATTTGTTTTTCTCTTTCTGACTTACTTCGCTCTGTATGACAGACTCTATGTCCATCCACCTCACAAAAAATAACTCAATTTCATTTCCTTTTATGGCTGAATAATATTCCATTGTATATATGTGCCACATCTTCTTTATCCATTCATCTGTTAATGGAAACTTAGGTTGCTTCCATGTACTGGCTATTGTAAACAGAGCTGAAATGAACATTTTGGTACATGACTCTTTTTGAATTATGGTTTTCTCAGGGTATATGCCCAGTAGTGGGATTGCTGGGTCATATGGTAATTCTATTTTTAGTTTTTTAAGGAACCTCCATACTGTTCTCCATAGTGGCTGTATCAATTTACATTCCCACAAACAGTGCAAAAGTGTTCCCTTTTCTCCACACCCTCTCCAGCATTTATTGTTTCTAGATTTTTTGATAATGGCCATACTGACCAGTGTTAGATGATATCTCATTGTGGTTTTGACTTGCATTTCTCTAATGATTAATGATGCTGAGCATTCTTTCTTTGGGGAAATGTCTATTTAGGTCTTCTGCCCATTTTTGGATTGGGTTGTTTGTTATTTTGTTATTAAGCTGAATGAGCTGCTTGTAAATTTTGGAGATTAATCCTTTGTCAGTTGCTTCATTTGCAAATATTTTCTCCCATTCTGAGGGTTGTCTTTTGGTCTTGTTTATGGTTTCCTTTGCTGTGCAAAAGCTTTTAAGTTTCATTAGGTCCCATTTGTTTATTTTTGCTTCTATTTCCATTTCTCTAGGAGGTGGGTCAAAAAGGATCTTGCTGTGATTTATGTCACAGAGTGTTCTGCCTATGTTTTCCTCTAAGAGTTTGATAGTGTCTGGCCTTACATTTAGGTCTTTAATCCACTTTGAGTTTATTTTTGTGTATGGTGTTAGGGACTGTTCTAATTTCATACTTTTACATTTACCTGTCCAGTTTTCCCAGCACCACTTATTGAAGAGGCTGTCTTTTCTCCACTCTATATTCTTGCCTCCTTTATCAAAGATAAGGTGTCCATATGTGCGTGGGTTTATCTCTGGGCTTTCTATCCAGTTCCATTGATCTATATTTCTGTTTTTGCGCCAGTACCATACTGTCTTGATTACTGTAGCTTTGTAGTGTAGTCTGAAGTCAAGGAGCGTGATTCCTCCAGCTCCATGTTTCATTCTCAAGATTGCTTTGGCTATTTGGGGTCTGTTGTGTTTCCATACAAATTGTGAAATCTTTTGTTCTAGTTCTGTGAAAAATGCCAGTGGTAGTTTGATAGGGATTGCATTGAATCTGTAGACTGCTTTGGATAGTAGAGTAATTTTCACCATGTTGATTCTTCCAATCCAAGAACATGGTATATCTCTCCATCTATTTGTATCATCTTTAATTTCTTTCATCAGTGTCTTATAATTTTCTGCATACAGGTCTTTTGTCTCCTTAGGTAGGTTTATTCCTAGATATTTTATTCTTTTTGTTGCAATGGTAAATGGGAGTGTTTTCTTAATTTCACTTTCAGATTTTTCATCATTAGAGTATAGGAATGCCAGAGATTTCTGTGCATTAATTTTGTATCCTGCTACTTTACCAAATTCATTGACTAGCTCTAGTAGTTTTCTGGTAGCATCTTTAGGATTCTCTATGTATAGTATCATGTCATCTGCAAACAGTGACAGCTTTATTTCTCCTTTTCTGAATTGGATTCCATTTATTTATTTTCTTCTCTGATTGGTTTATCCTAGGTAGCAAGGCTGGTTCACCATGCAAAAATCAATTAATGTAATCCATCATATCAACAGGCTAAAGAAGAAGAACCACATGATCATATCAAGTAATGCAGAAAAAAGTTTTGGCCGAATCCAACACCCACTCATGTTAAAATAAAAAAAAAAACCCTCTCAGTAAACCAGGAATAAAGGTGGGAATTCCTCAATTTGATAATGAATATCTACAAAAAACCTACAACTAACATCATACTTAATGACGAAAAACTAGAAGCTTTCCCACTAAAATCAGGTACAAGGCAAGGATGCCCCCTCTCAGCACTCTTTTTCACATTATACTGAAAGTCCTAGCTGAAACAATAAAACAAGAATAGGAAATGAAAGGTATATTGATTGGGAAGAACAAAATAAAGCTGGTCTTTTTTCACAGATAACTTGGTTGTCTATGTAGAAAATCTGAAGGAACCTATAAAAAACTCCTGGAGCTAATAAGCAATTAAAGGAAGGTTACAGGATACAAGGTTAACATACAAAAGTCAACTGACTTCCTATATACCAGCAATGAAGTAGAATTTGAAATTAAAAACACAATACCATTTACATTAGCACCCCAAAAATGAAATACATAGGTACAAATCTAACAAAATATGTACCAGATCTATATGAGGAAAAGCACAAAACTGATGAGAAAAATCAAAGAACTAAGTAGAGAGATAGTCCACGTTCATGAATAGGAATACTCAATATTGTCAAAATGCCAGTTCTTCCATTCTTGATCTATAGATTCAATGTAATTTAAAAAAAAATCCCAGCAAATTATTTTGTGGAAATCAACAAACTGATTCTAAAATTTATATGAAGAGGCTAAAGACCCAAATTGGCCAACTCACTATTTAAGGACACGATCAAAGTCAGACGACTGACCCTGCCCAACTTTAAGACTTACTATAGTAATCAAGACGGTATGGAATTGGTGAAAGAATAGATCAATAGATCAATAGAAAAGAACACAGGGCCCCAAAATAGACTCATATAAATATAGTCAACTGATCTTTGACTAGGAAGCAAAGGCTATACAATGGAGTTAAGAGAATCTCTTCAACAAATTGTGCTAGAACAACTGGACATCTACATGCCAAAAAAAAAAAATAGAATCTAGAAACAGACCTTACACCTTTACAAAAATTAACTCAAAATGGACCAAAGATCTAAACATAAAATATAAAACTCCTAGAAGTTGTAAAAGAAAAAAAAAAAACTCCCAGAAGATAACAAAGGAGAAAATCTAGGTGACCTTGGGTTTGGTGATAAGCTTTTAGATACAATAGCAAAGGCATAATCCATGAAAGAAAGAATAGATAAGCTAGACTTCATTAAAATTAAAAATTTTGCTCTATGAAAGCTCTGATCAAGAGAATGAAAGACAAGTCACAGACTGGGAGAAAATATTTGCTAAAAACTTATCTGATAACGGACTGTTATCTAAAATATACAGAGAGCATTGGAGACAAGATGGTGGAACAGAAGGACTTGAGCTCCCCTCCTCTCATGAAAACACAAAAATCACAACTAACTGCTGAACAACCATTAACAAAAAAAGACTGGGACCTACCAGAAGAGATATTCTACGTCCAAAGACAAAGAAGAAGTTACAACAAGACGGTAGGAAAGGTGCTTTCGCGATAAAATATACAAAGAACTCTTAAAACTCAACAAGAAGAAAACAAACAACTCAAAAAATGAGCCAAATATCTTAACAGGCACCTCATCAAAAATATACAGATGGCAAACATATAAAAAGATGCTTGTGATATTATGATTTATAATAAGAAATATATATTTGGTCTTCATCCCCATTTCTGGCACAGAACTCCTAAAACCCTTAGAATTTCCTAAGTGATGAGAGCAACAAAGTTGTCTTTTGTTCTGTTAATGAGGTGACTTTTGGACCACACCTCTGGTTGCCAGGAGAACCAACCATGTGATTAGAGGGTTGGAACTTTCAGTCCCAGTTCCCTGACCTCTGGGGAGGGGAGAAGGTTTGGAGGGTGAAATCAATCACTGATGGCCAATGACTTAACCAATCATGTCTATGTAATGAAGCCTACATAAAAACCCCAAAGGAGAGGGTTCAGAATTGGGGAACCAGAACACTTCCACCATGCCAGGCCCCAAACTCCATGAGGACAGCAGCTCCTTTGTTCAGGACCTCATCCTATATGTCTCTTCATCTGGCTATTTATTTGTATCCTTTAATATACTCTGTAATAAATTGGTAAGCTAGTGAGCAAACTGGTTTCCTGAGTTCTGTGAGCTGCTCTAGCCAATCAATCGAACTCAAGGAGGGGGTCATGGGAACCTCTGATTTACAGCCAGTCTGTCAAGTAACAACTTGGATTTGCAATTGGCATCCTGAGTTTGAGGGGGAAATCATTGGAACTTCCAGTTTGTAGCCAGTTGGTCAGAAGCACAGGTAACCATCTGGGCTTGTGACTGGCAACTGAAGTAGAGGGAAGTCTTATAGAACTGAGCCCTTGCCCTGTGGAATCCGATGCTATCTCTGGGTAGATAGTGTCAGAGTTGAACGGAATTGTAGGACACCCAGCTCGTGTCCCGAGCATTGCTTGGATACCACTCTACATATTGGAATTGGGTTCAGAATCCTTAATGCTCTATATCACATGACATTAGGGAAATTAAAATTAAACAACAATGATATGTCACTACGCACCTAATAGAATGGCTCAAGTCCAGAACACTGATAACACGAAATACTGACAAGGATGCTGAGCAATAGGAACTCTCATTCACTGCTGGTGGGAATGCAAAATGGTATAGACACTTTGGAAGACAATTTGGCTGTTCTTACAAAACTACACATACTCTTACCATATGATCCAGCAATAACGCTTCTTGATATTTACCCAAATGATATTTACCCAAAGGTTATGCTGATATTTACCCAAAGGTTATGTTCACACAAAAATCTGCCTAAGAATGTACACAATAACTTTATTCATAATCACCAAAACCTGGAAGCAACCAAGGATGTCCTTCAGAAGGTGACTGGATAAATATACTGTGGTACATCCACACAATGGAATGGATGCAGTGCTAAAAGTAAATGAGCTATCAAGCCATGAAAAGATATGGAGGGAAATTAAATGCATATTAGTTAGTGAAAGAAGCCGATCTGAAAAGGCTACATACTATATGATTCCAATGATATGACATTCTGGAAAAGGCAAAACTATGGAGACAGTAAAAATATCAGTGGTTTCCAGGGGTTTGGGGTGGAGGAAGGGATGAACAGGTGGAGCACAGAGGATTTTTAGCCTAGTGAAATCACTCTGTATAATACTCTCATGGTGGATAAATGTCATCATATGTTTGTCCAAACCTATAGATCTACACCACCAAAGAATGGACCCTAATGTAAACTATGGACTTTGGGTGATAATGTGTCAATGTAGGTTCATCGATTGTAACAAATGTACCCTCTGGTGGAGGATGTTGAGAATGGGGAAGGCTATGCATGTGTTGGGGCGGGGGTATATGGGAAGTTTCTGTACTTTTTGCCCAATTTTGCTGTGAACCTAAAACTGCTCTAAAAAATAGTCTATCAAAACAAAACAAATCATAGTACCTTTAGGAAAAGAACAACACCCTAAAGAGTTCAATACAAATTTTAAAGAAACAGCTAAATAAACACTGGAATGATTTTCTCTACTCTCTTTGCCTGTCAAAACTACATATCCTTCAAAGTACAACTTGAACACCACTTTCTCAGTGATGTCTTCCCCAACTTCTGGACATACTTAGTCACTCCACTTCCTGCGATCCCATCCTGCTATCACAGTACTAACACCATGTTATAGAGTAGGAGTTCTCAAATTTTAGTGAGCATCAGAATCACCTGGGAGAACTTGTTAAAACAGGTTTCTTGTCCCGGCCAAGATCTGAATTTGGAGATTCTGAGTCTGAAGCCTATGAATTTCTGTTTCTAACATCCTCCCAGATGATGCTAATGCTGTTGGTTCGTGGACCACACTTACAGTAGCAGTTATGCTTAATTCTACACATGGCTGGCTCCCGTAAGACTGAAAGCTCAACAAGGAACCTCATCCAGCACACAGTAGGCACTGAATAAATGTCTTACTCTTTTTTGCTTCTTTTTATCAGCCTCTTCCTGTAAGTTTTGAAGGGCGCTTTGCATGAGCTTCATGTTCAAGTCCTGATCTTCTCTGTATTCCTGCTGAATATGCTCCATCTTCTCTTGGAGGGCTTTTTGCAAAGCAGCCCTTATTTCCTGTTTTGTCTTCTGTTTCTTTAGCCTATCCTGTTCATTCTCAAGTTTCACCTGTGCTTTGTCATTTTCCTATGGCAGAACAATAGTGAAGATACTGTATCAGTACAGTTGGACAAAACAAAGAAGTTAATGCATTTCATTTAAGAGGTGAGAATAAACGGTTTCTTGGAAACACACACTCCTGGGTGAAAAGGTACTATAAGAAATAAAACTTGCCTTTTCTTTGCTGAATCAGCAATACGGCTTTGTGAAATTGCTGTCTGTGTGTGATTATAAAGTAATAAATAGTTGTGGAGTTCAAAATGCAGAAAAGTATAAGGATAAATCACTTTTATTCTTAATACCCATTCACCCGCTACCATTCTCAACGTTTTGGTGTATTGACCTTCCAGACTTTAGTCTTCTATGCACATCTGCACATCTAGATTTGGATACATTATTAACCAGCAATAAGAGTCCAGAAATGGAGATGTCCACATCAGCTAAATACAAAAGTAAATTAAGCATTTTGTTCTTTAAAAGCTCTCCCCCATTCCTCTCATTTTCTTATGTATCTGACCCTCCTGGCTAGCTTAACTGCCTGACTAATCAGTTTTAACTGGGGTACCACTGCTGTTGGGTGCTGTGAGTTTGGTATAAACTGAGGCATTTATCCTCCTGTCAAAGGCATTTGCACTCTCCTGGAGGGATAAGTCCTTGCCCAGCGGGGACAGGAGATGACACATTTATAGTGAGGAGGGATACAATCCCCAATTGACTTGATCTAACTGAGACTCACAACAGCCATGATTGTCACGATTTCTGGCTTGTGAGAGGGAAGTTATATGCTAGACTTTTCCATTAATGTCATGAGAGTAATTCCACACTGAATTGTGAGGGTCAAATGAGACAATAAAAGTAAAAATGCTCTGCAATATTTAAGGGAAAACAATGGATATCAAACATGAAAGCCAGTGGGATAGCAGGCCACACTTTTTATTTATTTATTTATTTTTCATTCATTTATTTATTTGGCTGCACTGGGTCTTAGTTGCCGCGTGCAGGACATTCGTTGCGGCATGCAGGATCTTCAGTTGCGGCATGTAAACTTTTACTTGTGGCATGTGGGATCTAGTTCCCCGACCTGGGATCAAACCTGGGGCCCCTGCAGTGGGAGTGTGGAGTCTTAGCCACTGGACCACCAGGGAAGTTCCAGGCCACACTTTTTAAAAAGTAAGGTTGACTATACCAGGAGGCAGCAATCAGCCAAATCAGACTATGAAGCAGGTAAAGATGGTATGGGGGGAGAACTGCTCAAAATTAAGAGACCTGAAAGCAGTTTACTATGTCTTGGTTTCCCCAGGATAGTTCTGATTTTACACTGTTGCGCTTATGTACTGAATTAAATGCACCCCTTTCAATCTCAAATGTGACCAGATTTGAATAATAAACAGTGATTCATTCTAAAAGAGACTTATAAGAGGACAACAACGTTTGGATCCTGATTTAAATGTCGAATAACTTAGACAGTGATGGAAATTTGATGCTGATTTTAGATGATAGCAATGAATTATTAATTTTTTTAGGTTTGATATTGGCATTGTATAAGAAAATATCCTTAATCATGTTGTTGAGATGCATACTAGAGATGTATTTAAGGGAGAAATGACATGTCTGGGATACACACACACACACACACACACACACACACACACACACATATATTTTTGGCTGCGTCGGGTCTTAGTTGTGGCCCACAGGATCTTTGCTGAGGCACGCGGGATCTTTCATTGCAGCGTGTGGGCTCTTTGCTGTGGTATGCGGGCTTCTCTCTAGTTGTGGCGTGTGGGTTTTCTCTTCTCTAGTTGTGGTGCTTGGGTTCCAGAGCACGTGGGCTCTGTAGTTTGGGGCACGCGGGCTCTAGATGAGGCACACAAGCTCAGTAGTTGTGGCACATGGGCTTAGTTGCCCTGCAGCATGTAGGATCTTAGTTCCCTGACCAGGGATTGAACCTGCGTCCCCTGCATTGTAAGGTGGATTCTTTACCACTGGACCACCAGGGAAGTCCCTGGGACATATTTTAAAACAAAAACAGAAGCGGGTAGAATATAGGAAATCAACATGTCAAAATGCAACAGCTGCTGAAACTGGGAGATCAGTACATGAGTATGATCATTGTACTCTCCACTTCTGTGCATTTGAAAATGTGCATATTATTATTTAATATGACATTACTGTTATAATTATAACAAATGTTATAATTATAACATTAAAAAGGGTGGAAAAACATTCTTGAAATTACAAAATAATAGAGATAAAGAACCCATCAGTGGCTGCCAGGGGTTAGGGTTGAGGGTGGTGATGAAATAAAATTTATATTTTAAGGTAGGATGAAAATGTAAACATAAAATTCTTTCTCTCTCTGTTTGGGCCTCCTCCCTCCCCCTTTACAGTGCAATGTGCATCTTCATTATACATTAACCAGACCTCCTCAAAGATGGGAATGCCTACTTCACGGCAAAGATCAATTCTTTTTTCTTTCTTCTGACGCCAGCAATAGAACTTTATAGAAGATTAATATTCTTTCCCAACTCTGTAAGGGGTCATGGTGACTTACTGCTTGCTTTGTATGTGCTTACCCGGACTGTATCTTTGGTGAACTTATGTAAAATGTCAGTGTGTCATTGTGATGTATGATCCTCTGTCTTGAAAATGTATATGACTGTGCCTTCAACTACTAACAGGTGGAACAATTCTTAGAGCTTCTGAGAGTCTGTCTCTTGTATTATATAATCCTTAGTTTGGCTTGAATAAAATTCTCTTTTCCTTCTTAACTTGATTGTTAATTGAATTTTCTTTGACAGAGGTTATAACAGTAAAGGAGTAGCTGGAAGGAGTTTCTTTGAATGATGGAACAATTCTATATCCTGATTCAGTAGTGATTACATAAATGTAGTGGTTACATTGGTAAAATTTCATAGAACTATACCCCTTCCTCCAAAGAGTGCACGTAAAAGCTGGTGAAATCCAAAGGAGGGTTTTTTAGTTTAGTTAAATAAGGGAGTAACTTTAGATGAAAGTATTATATAAGTCTTTATAAGTCTCTCTATATAATATTTTGTCATGTAAAGGTACACAGAAACTCTAATATTTTTGGCAACTCCTTGTTAAAGTTATTTCCAAAAAAAAATTTTTTTAAAGTAAGGTAGAAATAGAGATAGCTAGGTGTGCTATAAAAAATAAATATTTTGTCTTTGCCCCTGGTTCCTGGCACATAGCTCCTAACACCCTTGAAATCTCCAAAGTGATAAGATTATCTTTTGTAGCCTAATGAGATGACCAGTGGCTGGACCCCCTAGATAGCTTCAGGATGGGAGATGATAACTAGAAAGACCAAACTATGTGATCAGAGGGTTGGAACTTTAGCTCCACCCCTTGACCTCCAGGGAGGGAAGAGGGGCCAGAGATTGAGTTCAATCACCAATGGTGATTGAATTAATCAATCATGCCCATGTGATGAACCCTCCATAAACTCCCAAATGATGAGGTCCAGAGAGCTTCTGGATTGAACGCATCAAGGTGGTGGGGGCATGGAAGCTCTGTGTACCACCCCACATACCTTCCCCTATGCATCTCTTCCATTTGACCATCTCTGAGTTGTATACCTTACAATAAGCTGGTAATGGTAAGTAAAGCACTTTCCTAAGTTCTATGAGCTGTTTTAGTGAATTACTGAAATTGAGGGGGAGTCATGAGAACCTTGGACTTTGTAGCCAAGCTGGACAGAAGTGTGGGTAACCTAGGGACCCACTACTTGTGATGGGTATCTGAAGTGAGGGCAGTCTTGTGGGACTAAGCCCTTCAACTTACGGAGTCTGACACTAACTCCATATAGTATCAGAACTGAATCAAATTGTAGGACACCTAATCAGTGTCTGCAGAGCATCAGAGTACTGTCTGATGTGAGAAAAAAAACCACACATTTGGTGTCAGAAGTGTTGTGAGTAAAACTGGCTCACTAAGTATCTTACATCAGAGGAGGGGGTATATATAAGGCCATTTGGGGGCCACTATTTTGATTTTCTTAGAGATCTACTAAACTCTTCAAAATAAAACAATCTTAAACCCAGAGAAGATTTCTGGGCTCTGCATATACCTTACCTTTGATGTTTCTTATGGTTTCAAATTTCAATACTTGGGATTCTCCAAGAAAATACTACCATCTTCCTAAATTCAGTGGTATTAAAGTATCAGATGTTGAAAGCTTTATATACGTATAAAACTGCTACCTTTTTGAGTGCTTGCACACATTTCCATTGACAACCCTAATTTGTATATACTAGGGGCAGTGATCTTGTAGGAACAAAATTATTGATGCTGGTGGTCTGGGGGGTCACTGTAGCTATTGTATAAGCACTTTATATAGGATTTGGAAACTATCAATTATCCATATCAAAGAATGGGGGGATGTTGCCAAATTGCCACTAGGCTTCATTGGCACTGCCGATGATTATCCCATTTCATCCTCACAACAAAGACAAGTGTCCTTTGCCTCATTTTGTAGATGAGGAAACTGAATCACAGTAGTGAAGTAACTTGCCCTATACAATGAGATGGCACTGTCAGCTGGGCCTTGAAATCCAAGGCTCTGACCATGGTCTGTTGCTCTGTGAATGAGCCTTGGCCATCAGGCAAACTACAGTAGCAGGCCGGCAAACTGTATTCTAGCCACTGAGTTCATCGTCCTATCACAAGCATTTCAAAAGACCCACCACAAGGCGCGCCTCCTCCTCCTTCAGCCGCCGCGCTGCCTGCCTTTGCGCCTGGATGCTGGTGATCTGGGCATTCAGCCCCAGCCGTGTGTTCTCCACCAGCTCTCTTTGTCTCCTCGCCTCTTTGGCTTCTCGCTTCTCTTTGGCCAGTCGGTCTTCCTCCCAGAGCTTTGAGAACATCTGCTCTTCCACCAGCTTCTGCCTTTTCAGCTCCTCATTAAATGCTATCTGTGCTTTCCGATCCTTGCTCACTGCCTTCTGATGGATACAGGACAACTCAACACGGAGCTCCTCACAGCGTTCCCTGAAAGGACAATTTTAAAAAGAAACCCAGCCTTTCATAAGACATTGGTCTCTGTAGGCACAAATCTGCACAGTCAGACACTGAAGTAAGAAAGTTAAAGACCTGGATGTAGGCCATCTGAACACCGGAAACACATGAGGGAGCAGCAAGGAGGCAGGCACCATGATGCCACAGACAAAGCACAGGCACTGGAGTCAAGCAGAACAGGCTTTGAAATCTGGTTTTGATATTTCCTATGTGACCTTAGATCAAAAACTCGATCTATCTGAGCCTGTTTCTATATCTGTGAAAGAACTGACTTTCAAGGTTCTGGTAAGAATCAGAGCTAGATGGACATAAATACCTAGTAGGTAACAGGAACTCAGTAAATGGCAACTACTATTATTACTATAGAGGAAATAGAAGAGGGATGAGTCCCTGCAACATTACAAGTAGATTAAGGCTTTGGTAGAAAGAGACCCTGCATGTACATCCAAGAAAAGACCCAAGGATAGAGTTAGCATATCATGGTGATGTTTCCCCATTGCATCTAGATTCCTGGCAGGGCATACATCCACTGAAGGGGTTTCTGCTAGAGTTGAGAAAACAGCCCTCTTGTTGCCTTTTTACAACCAGGCTTGTGTCACCATTCAAGAAGAAATGCTATCTCAGTAAGTGTTTGGACCTCATCCTTTCTTTCAGCCTCAGTAATTTAAATTTCTTCAAATGTTCTTGACTGAGCCCATTTTTAATTTAAGAGCTGTGAAATTATTTAGGAATATTTTCAAAACCCTACTCTCCTCTTCCTCCCTACCCCCTCCCAGACCAGACTTGTTAAATCAGAATGTTTAACACATCTGTACTTTTTAAAAGCTCCTCAGATGGTTCTGACATATAGCCAAGTTTGAGAACCTGTGATGGAAGGCAATGTTTTTTATAAACATCAAGTCTTCCTGGTTTCTAAATCAAATTCTACACCTAGAAGCTAAAGTTTGGAGAATAGCCTCAATAAAGAACTTTTAAAGAAATTCGAGTTGTTAAGACTGAAAGAAAAGATGAGGTCTAAGCTCTTATTGCAAGAGTGGTCAATTTCACACAAAATGAAACCCCCAAAATACATTTTAACATTTAAAAAAACGAATTCAGCTGTCTGAAATTCATCACTGAAATTCTCAGAATTGGCCATGATAACTTATTAAAGTCCTTCCCAATCCTATGATTCATACTCTAACAAAGGTATTCAATTAATGGAAATCTAAAGCCTAAGGATAGTAAGTATGGCTTATATTTTTAAATTTTTATTTAAAATCAACTCTTTCTTCCTAAGTATAAAACTAATACATGTTCATTGCAGAAAAACTAGAAAATATAGAAAAGTATGAAGACACTAAAAATAACACGTAATCCTACTATCAGGAGATAATCACTATTAGCATGTTAATATATTTCTTTCCAGTCTTATGTATGTGCATTTTTACTAGAACTGGAGTTATTCTGCATATCTATATCTCCTTGTATGTTAATTTTTCCACCTACCATTATATTGGGAATGCTTCCTCATGAAATATTCTTTAAAACAATTCCTAACCTTAGAACTTTATTACAGTTTACTAAGCTGCATAACAGAGGTTACAGCCTATAAATATATCACAGTTTACTTAAACATTCCCCTATTTGATGAACATATAGGTTATGTCTAACTTTTATTACAATGTTGCAATGAACATTGTTTCTGTAGCTCTTTCTGTTTATTGCTAATGACTTTCTTAAGGTAATTCCTTCCTTAATATGAAATCTAAGAGTACAAAGACATTCTTAAGGCAGTTGATGATGCATGCTGCCAAGAATGCCAGAATTAACACATTATTGACCAGAGATGTATTAATACGTCTTTTGTTACCCGAACATTATCGACCAGAGACGTATCAATATGGTTTTAGAGAGTGATACAATTAACATCACCATGCGAAGTTGTTAGAGCTTAAAATTGATCACAACTTATGATTGTCATTATCATTCACATTTTGCTCAGTTAGGTTTTTGTTCCAACCCTGTGTGTATTATAAATGCAAGTTTATTATCATAAAATTTTCAAAAATAATGCATTGAGAAATTTTGAGTGAAGAAGAATTTTTCAGTGAATTTTATGCAGATACTTACTCTGATTGTCTGAGTGACATATATGCTAGTGTCTCAGAAGATGGTAGTTCTTCAGAATACAGTTCTGATTCAGACGATGTGAATATTAGACCAACAAAAAGACAAAAAACCTTAGTGATTGATTCTGATACAGAAAGTGAAAATGAAACTCACGGTGCTGGAGAATGCTCCTTTGCTTCTACAGAAGAGTGGACTGAGGACAACATTTCATAACAAAAATTAGAAGACTTTAGAGGTGTGTCAGGTATAACGATTGAATGTAATAACCCGCAAAGTATTAGCAAAATAACAGAATTAATTTTTGGTAATGACTTTTTCAAGTTGGTCGCTTCTCAAACAAACTTGTATCACCAACAGAATGAAAAATCATATAAAAAGTATGATAAGGCTTTAAAATGGACTGATGTAACCAATAGTGACATGAAGAAGTTTCTTGGATTAAAAATTTTGATGGGACAAATAAGAAAGTCACACTGGAAAGAATAGTCGGTTGATCCCTTACTTGAAACCTATTTTTCCAAAGATTATGACCAGAAGAAGGTTCGAACAAATAATGACATTTCTTCACTTTAACGATAACTTGGAAATTCCACTTCCTGCAGACAGAATTTCAAAAGTTAAAGCTCTTTTGGATTATTTTCTACCAAAATTTCAATTGATCTATACACTCAAACAAGAGCTATCACTTGATGAGGCAATGATAAAGTGGAGAGGACGACTCAGATTCAAAACCTATAATCCCGGAAAACTTACAAAATATGGAATTTCGGTCAGGATGGTTAGCAAAAGTGAAACCGGATATATATGCAACCTTGAGATTTACATGGGTGAAGAAAAGAAACTTCAAGAAACGGTTTCAGTCCTACAACCTTATCTTAGTTCATGGCACCATATTTATCAAGACAATTATTACAACAGTGTGTCCACATCTGAAATACTGTTAAAAAATAAAACCAGAGTTTGTGGGACCATAAGAGATAATTGTGGTCTACCAAACCAATTAAAGGATAAATCTAAAAATCTACAGAGGGGAGAAATGACATTCTTATGAAAGGGAGAAGTGATTCTTCTTATATGGAAAGACAAGAGGTTAGTCCGCATGGTGACAGTTATTCATGACGCCTCCATAGCATCTACAGGAAAGGAAGACAGGAGGAGTGGCCATCAGATAACTAAGCCCACTTGTCTAATAGAGTATAATAAATATAGAAGGAGTTGATCGATCTGATCAATGCCTGGAAAACTTCAATATCCTCTGGAAAACTCAAAAATGGTATAAGAAAGTGGGTTTCTATTTGAGTAATTGCGGTTTATTCAATGTGTTTAAAATTAATTGTAGCTTTAATGCACAGAATAAAATGACTTACAAGCAACTTTTGTTAGCAATAGTTAGAGAATGGGTAACTGACCATTCTGGTGAATGTAGTGGTAGTCCCGCACCTGGTCCTTCTTGTGGCGTTTCTAAAAAAGTCCCCCGCAAAGATCCACCTTGTCAACTATCAAGTAAAATAAAATAACGTATTCTAGAGGAAATAATATCCACAGGACTAAAAAAAAAAAAATGTCACCAGAAAGTGTAGAGTCTGCTCTTCCAGGGGAAAGTGCAGTGAAACATGGTATATTTGTAATAGATGTTCTGTTCCCCCACACAGAGGTGCCTGCTAGGGTCTATCACACTCTAACGAAATATTAGAATGCTTTCGTAAGACATGTACAAAGTTTCAAATAAATACATTAAGTGCAAAAAAAGTTGTTGATATTTACTCAAACGTGGGTGTTTCAATATTCACTTACAAAACAAATCTTTGGCCACAGGCATTAGTTTATGCAAAAATCCCCCAGTCAATAATGTGTTAACACTGCATGAATGAGCTCGTATCATAAACACTTCTTTAGATCAGTAGGTTTTCAAGCTTTTTTGATTATGTATGTCTTTCAGTAAAAAAACTTCTAAGCACCCACAACATTGTTTATAAATTATATGAGGTTATTAATATGTAACTATATCATATAAATTATTTATATGCAAAAATTAAAATAGATGAGCTAAAAAACATCAAATAAAATATCTATCTATTTTAATGATAATAATCATTAATAAGAGGAAAACATTTTGTCAGTGCTTCACATGGCACTTTCACACATAAAATCTTATTCCATCCTCATAAGTGCCTTGTAACTTAGATGGGGCAGCAAGTATTATCCCCATTTTAAAGTTAAAGAAATCGAAACCTGGCACTTCCCTGGTGGTCCAGGGGTTAAGACTCCACACTCCCAATGCAGGGGATCCGGGTTCAATCCCTGGTCAGGGAACTAGATCCCGCATGCCGCAACTAAAAGATCCCACGTGCTGCAACTAAAGATCCCGCATGTGGCAATGAACATACCACATGCCACAACTAAGACCTGGCGCAGCCAAATAAATAAATAAATATTTTTTTAAAAAGACGGATTTCCCTGGTGGTGCAGTGGTTAAGAATCCGCCTGCCAATGCAGGGGACACAGGTTCGAGCCCTGGTCTGGGAACATCCTACATGCTGCAGATCAACTAAGCCTATGTGCCACAACTATTGAGCCTGCACTCTAGAGGCTTGAGCCACAACTACTGAGCCCGTGTGCCATAACTACTGAAGCCCGTGGACCTAGAGCCCATGCTCTGCCACAAGAGAAGCCATCGCAATGAGAAGCACATGCACTGCAATGAAGAGTAGCCCTCACTCACCGCAACTAGAGAAAGCCTGCGCACAGCAACGAAGACCCAACGCAGCCAAAAATAAATAAATAAAAAATAGTAATAAAAGAAAAGAAAGAAAGAAATAGAAACTCAGGGAGCCTAAGTATCTTTCCAAGCCACAGACCCAGGAGTAGTAATATTATTAGCAACAGTTATTAAGTGCTTATTATTTGCCAGGCACTGTTCTAAGCACTTTACATATTTGAACTCTTATGATCTTCATAACAACCAGTCTTGCAACAAACACTATTGTAAGCTAATTATTCTTATTATTTTATCCCCAGTTTACAGATGAGGAAATGAAGGCACAGAGCTGTTAAATATCTTACGTAATTTCATACATTCAATATGTAGTAGAGCAGGGACTGAAGACCTGGCAGTCTGGTCCTGGAGTTCCTTGGTACTTCATTATATCATCAAGTGTTCTGACCACACATCCTAGGATATTCATTTAATAAAAACACCACAAAATACTAAAAAGCCAAAAAATTCCTTCCTTAATCTGGGATCCAATCACTGTGTACAAATATAGGACATTTAAAAAGAAGTCTGGGGCACAGAGGGAACATACCTCAACATAATAAAGGCCATGTATGACAAACCCACAGCTAACATCATACTTAACAGTGAAAAACTGAAAGCATTTCCACTAAGCTCAGGAATAAGACAAGAGTGCCCACTCTCACCACTTTTATTCAACAGTTTGGAAGTCCTAGGCACAGCAATCAGAGAAGAAAAAGAAATAAAAGGAATTCTAATTGGAAACAAAGAAGTAAAACTGTTTGCAGATGACATGATACTATACATAGAAAAATCCTACAGACACCACCAGAAAACTACTAGAGCTCATTGGTGAATTTGGTAAAGTTGCAGGATACAAAATAAATATACAGAAATATGCTGCATTTCTATACCCTAACAGCAAATTATCATAAAGAGAAATTAAGGAAACAATCTCATTTACCATCACATCAAAAAGAATAAAATACCTAGGAATAAACCTACCTAAGGAGGTAAAAGACCTGTACTTGGAACACTAAAAGACTCTAATGAATGGAATTGAAGATGACAAAATGAAATGGAAAGATACACTGTGTTCTTGGATTGGAAGAATTAATATTGTTAAAAAAGGATCATACCACACCCAAGGCAATCTACAAATGCAATGCAACCCCTATCAAAATACCAATGGCATCTTTCACAGAAATAGAACAAATAATTTTAAAATCTGTATGGAAACACAAAAGACCCCAAATAGCTAAAGCAATCTTGAGAAAGAAGAATACAGCTGGAGAAACCATGCTCCCTTTCTTCAGACTATACCACAAAGCTACAGTAATCACAACTGTATGGTACTGGCACAAAAACAGACACACAGATCAATGGAACAGAATAGAGAGCCCAGAAATAAACCCATGAACTTATGGTAAATTAATCTATGATAAAGGAGGCAAGAATATACAATGGAGAAAATATAGTCCCTTCAATAAGTGTTGGGAAAACTGGACAGCTACATGTAGAATAATGAAATCAGAACATTCTCTAACAACATATATAAAAGTAAGCTCAAAATGGATTAAAGATCTAAATGTAAGACTGAATACCATAAAACTCCTAGAGGAAAACATAGACAGAAGACTCTTTGACATAAACCATAGCAATACTTTTTTGGATCTGTCTCCTTAAACAAGGGAAATAAAAGCAAAAATAAACAAATGGGACCTAATTAAACTTAAAAGCTTTTGCATAGCAAAATAAACAATCGACAAAATGAAAAGACAACCTACTGAATGGGAGAAAATATTTGCAAATGATATGACTGATAAGGGGTTAATATCCAACATATATAAACAGTTCATACAACTCAACATCAAAAGAAAAGAAAAAAAAACCCGATTAAAAAATGGGCAGAAGAACTGAAGACATTTCTCCAAAGAGGATATGCAAATGGCCAAAAAGCACATGAAAAGATGCTCAGCATGGTTAATCATCAGGGAAATGCAAATCAAAACCACAATGAGGGGATTCCCTGGTGGTTCAGTGGCTAGCACTCCATGCTTTCACTGCTGGGGGCCCAGGCTCAATCCCTGGTTGGAGAACTAACATCCCATGATGCACGAGGCATGGCCAAAAAAAATGAAAGAAACAAAACCACAATGAGATATCACCTTGCACCTGTCAGAATGGCTATCGTCGGGGGAGACCTTCAAGCTGGCAGAGGATTAAGACGTGGAGATCACCTTCCTCCCCACAAATACATCAGAAATACATCTACATGTGGAACAACTCCTACAGAACACGTACTGAACACTGGCAGAAGACCTCAGACTTCCCCAAAGGCAAGAAACTCCCCACGTACCTGGGTAGGGCAAAAGAAAGAAGAAAAAACAGACAAAAGAATAGGAAGAGGACCTGCACCTCTAGGAGGGAGCTGTGAAGGGGGAAAAGTTTCCACACACTAGGAAGCCCCTTCACTGGTGGATACAGGTGGCAGAGGCGGGAAGCTTCAGAGCCAGGGAGGAGAGTGCAGCAACAGGGGTGCAGAGGGCAAAGCGGAGAGATTCCCACACAGAAGATCAGTGCCGACCAGCACTCACCACCCTGAGAGGCTTGTCTGCTCACTCGCCAGGGTGGGTGCAGGCTGGGAGCTGAGGTTTGGGCTTCGGAGGTCGGATCCCAGTGAGAGGACTGGGGTTGGCTGCGTGAACACTGCCTGAAGGGGCTAGTGCACCACAGCTAGCCGAGAGGGAGTCCGGGAAAAAGTCTGGAACTGCCTAAGAGGCAAGAGACCATTGTTTCAGGGTGCATGAGGAGAGGGTATTCAGAGCACCGCCTAAACGAGTTCCAGAGAGAGGCGCGAGCTGTGGCTATCAGCGCGGACCCCAGAGACGGGCATAAATTGCTAAGGCTGCTACTGCAGCCACCAAGAAGCCTGTGTGCAAGCACAGGTCACTATCCACACCTCCCATCCTGGGAGCCTGGGCAGCCCACCACAGCCAGGGTCCCGTGATCCAGGGACAACTTCCCCGGGAGAACACACGGTGCACCTCAGGCTGTTGCAACGTCACGACAGCCTCTGCCGCTGCAGGCTTGCCCCGCATTCCGTAACCCTCCCTCCCCCCGGCCTCAGTGAGCCAGAGCCCCCGAATCAGCTGCTACTTCAACCCTGTCCTGTCTGGGTGCAGAACAGACGCCCTCAGGCAACCTACACACAGAGGCGGGGCCAAATCCAAAGCTGAACCCCAGGAGCTGTGCGAATGAAGAAGAGAAAGGGAAATTTCTCCCAGCAGCCTCAGGAGCAGCGGATTAAACCTCCACAATCAACTTGATGTACCCTGCATCTGTGGAATACCTGAATAGACAACGAACCATCCCAAAATTGAGGCGGTGGACTTTGGGAGAAACTGTAGACTTGCAGTTTCCTTCCTGCATGTAATTCGTTTCTGGTTTTATGTTTACCTTAGTTTAGTATTTAGAGTTTATTATTATTGGTAGGTTTGTTTATTGATTTGGTTGCTTGCTTCCTTCTATATATATATATATATATACACATATATATTTCCCCTTTCTCTTTTTGTGAGTGTGTATGTGTATGCTTCTATCTGTGATTTTTGTCTGCATAGCTTTGCTTTTACCATTTGTCCTAGGGTTCCGTCTGTCCCTTTTTTCTTTTAGTATAGTTTTTAGCACTTTTTATCATTGGTGGATTTGTTTTTTAGTTTGGTTGCTCTCTTCTTTCTTTTTTTAAATTACTTTATAATTTTTAATAATTTTAAAAAAATTTATTTTAATAACTTTATTTTCTTCCTTCCTTCCTTTCTTTCTTTCTTTCTTTCTTTCTTTCTTTCGTTCTTTCTTTCTTTCTTTCTTTTGTTTTTTCTCCCTTTTCTTCTCAGCCATGTGGTTCACAGGGTCTTGGTGCTCTGGCCAGGTGTCAGGCCTGTGCCTCTGAGGTGGGAGAGCCAAGTTCAGGACATTGGTCCACCAGAGACCTCCTGGCTTCACGTAATATCAAACAGCAAAAGCTCTCCCAGAGATCTCCATCTCAATGCTAAGACCCAGCTCCATCAAATGACCAGCAAGCTACAGAGCTAGACACCTTATGCCAAACAACTAGCAAGACAGGAACACAACCCCACCCATTAGCAGACAGGCTGCCTAAAATCATACTAAGTTCACAGACGACCCAAAACACACCACCAGATGCAGTCCTGCCCACCAGAAAGACAAGATCCAGGCTCATCCACCAGACCACAGGCACTAGTCCCCTCCACCACGAAGCCTACACAACCAACTGAACCAACCTTAGCCACTGAGGGCAGACAACAAAAACAACAGGAACAACAAACCTGCAGCCTATGTAAAGGAGACACAAAAACACAGTAAGTCAAGCAAAATAAGAAGACAGAGAAACACACAGCAGATAAAGGAGCAAGGTAAAAATCCACCAGACCAAAAAAATGAAGAGAAAATGGGCAGTCTACCTGAAAAAGAATTCAGAGTAATGATAATAAAGATTATCCAAAATCTTGGAAATACAAGGAGTAAATACAAGAAACGTTTAAGAAGGACCTAGAAGAAATAAAGATCAAACAAACAATGATGAACAACACAATAAATGAAATTAAAAATTCTCTAGAAGGAATCAATAGCAGAATAATTGAGGCAGAAGAACGGATAAGTAACCTGGAAGATAAAAATAGTGGAAATAACTAACGCAGAGCAGAATAAAAAAAAAAAATGAAAACAACTGAGGACAGTCTCAGAGACCTCTGGGACAACATTAAATGCCCCAACATTCAAATTATAGGGGTCCCAGAAGAAGAAGAGAAAAAGAAAGGGACTGAGAAAATATTTGAAGAGATTATAGTTGAAAACTTCCCTATATGGGAAAGGAAATAGTTAATCAAGTCCAGGAAGCGCAGAGAGTCCCATATAGGATAATTCCAGGGGGAAACATGCTAAGACACATATTAATCAAACTATCAAAAATTAAATAAAAAGAAAAAACATTAAAAAGAGCAAGGGAAAAGCAACAAATAACATACAAAGGAATCCCTATAAGGATAACACCTGATCTATCAGCAGAAACTCTACAAGCCAGAAGGCACAGGCAGGACATATTCAAAGTGATGAAAGGGAAAAACCTACAACCAAGATTACTCTATCCAGCTAGAATATGATTCAGATTTGATGGAGAAATTAAAACCTTTACAGACAATCAAACACCAAGAGAATTCAGCACCATCAAACCAGCTTTACAACACATGCTAAAGGAACTTCTCTAAGCAGGAAACACAAAAGAAGGAAAAGATCTACAATAACAAACCCGAAACAATTAACAAAATGGTAACAGGAACATACATATCGATAACTAACTTAAATGTAAATGGATTAAATGCTCCAATCAAAAGACACAGACTGGCTGAATGGATACCAAAGAACACCCATATATAGGTTTTCTACAGAGACTCACTTAAGACCTAGCGACACATACAGACTGAAAGTGAGGGGATGGATAAAGATATTCCATGCAAAAGGAAATCAAAAGAAAGCTGGAGTAGCAATTCTCATATCAGACAAAATAGACTTCAAAATAAAGACTATTACAAGAGACAAAGAAGGACACTACATAATAATTAAGGGATCAATCCAAGAAGATATAACAATTGTAAATATTTGTGCACCCAACATAGGAGCACCTCAATACATAAGGCAAATGTTAACAGCCATAAAAGGGGAAATCGACAGTAACACAATCATAATACGGGATTTTAACACCCCACTTTCACCAATGGACACATCAGCCAAGATGAAAATAAACAAGGAAACACAAGCTTTAAATGATACATTAAACAGATGGACTTAATTGATATTTTATAGGACATTCCAGCCAAAAACAACAGAATACACTGTCTTCTCAAGTGCTCATGGAACATTCTCCAGGATAGATCATATTGTGGGTCACAAATCAACCCTTGGTAAATTTTAAAAAACTGAAATAGTATAAAGTATCATTTCTGACCACAACGCTATGAGACTAAATATCAATTACAGAAAAAAATCTGTAAAAACTAAAAACACACGGAGGCTAAACAATACACTACTAAATAACCAAGAGATCACTGAAGAAATCAAAGAGGAAATCAAAAAATACCTAGAAACAAATGACAATGAAAACACGATGACCCAAAACCTAGGGGAGGCAGCAAAATCAATTCTAAGAGGGAAGTTTATAGCAATACAATCCTACCTTAAGAAACAAGAAACACCTCAAATAAACAACGTAACTTTACACTTAAAGCAGTTAGAGAAAGAAGAACAATAAAACCCCAAAGTCAGCAGAAAGAAAGAAATCATAAAGATCAGAACAGAAATAAATGAAATAGAAAAGAAGGAGACGATCTCAAAGATCAATAAAACTAAAAGCTGGTTCTTTGAGAAGATAAACAAAATTGATAAAATATTAGCCAGACTCATCAACAAAAAAAGGGACAAGACTCAAATCAACAGAATTAGAAATGAAAAAGGAGAAGTAACAACTGACACTGCAGAAATACAAAGGATCATGAGAGATTACTACAAGCAACCATATGCGGATAATATGGACAACCTGGAAGAAATGGACAAATTCTTAGAAAAGCACAACCTTCCGAAACTGAACCAGGAATAAATAGAAAATGTGAACAGACCAAACACAAGCACTGAAATTGAAACTGTGATTAAAAATCTTCCAAAAAACAAAAGCCAAGGACTAGATGGCTTCACAGGCAAATTCTATCCAACACTTAGAGAAGAGCTAACACCTATCCTTCTCAAACTCTTCCAAAAAAATGCAGAGGAAGGAACACTCCCAAACTCATTCTATGACGCCACAATCACCCTGATACCAAAATCAGACAAAGATACTACAAAAAAAGAAAATTACAGACCAATATCACTGATGAACATAGATGCAAAAATCCTCAACAAAATACTAGCAAACAGAATCCAACAGCACATTAAAAGGATCATACACCATGATCAAGTGGGGTTTATTCCAGGAATGCAAGGATTCTTCAATATACGCAAATCAATCAACATGATAAATCATATTAACAAACTGAAGGAGAAGAACCATATGATCATCTCAATAGATGCAGAGAAAGCTATTGACAAAATTCAACACCCATTTATGATAAAAACCCTCCAGAAAGTAGGCAGACAGGGAACTTTCCTCAACATAATGAAGGCCATATATGACAAACCCACAGTCTTCAATGGTGAATAACTGAAACCTTTTCCACTAAGATCAGGAACAAGACAAGGTTGCCCACTCTCACCACTCTTATTCAACATAGTTTTGGAAGTTCTAGTCACAGCAATCAGAGAAGAAAAAGAAATTAAAGGAATCCAAATCGGAAAAGAAGAAGTAAAGCTGTCGCTGTTTGCAGGTGACATGATACTCTACATAGAACATCCTAAAGATGCTACCAGAAAACTACTAGAGCTAATCAATGAATTTGGTAAAGTAGCAGGATACAAAATTAATGCACAGAAATCTCTTGCATTCCTATACACTAATGATGAAAAATCTGAAAGTGAAATCAAGAAAACACTTCCATTTACCATTGTAACAAAAAAAATAAAATATCTATGAATAAACCTACCTAAGGAGACAAAAGACCTGTATGCAGAAAACTATAAGACACTGATGAAAGAAATTAAAGATGATACAAATAGATGGAGAGATATACCATGTTCTTGGATTGGAAGAATCAACATTGTGAAAATGACTCTACTACCCAAAGCAATCTACAGATTCAATGCAATCCCTATCAAACTACCACTGGCATTTTTCACAGAAGTAGAACAAAAAATATCACAATTTGTATGGAAACACAAAAGACCCCGAATAGCCAAAGCAATATTGAAAACAAAAAACGGAGCTGAAGGAATCAGGCTCCCTGACTTCAGACTACACTACAAACCTATAGTAAACAAGACAGTATGGTACTGGTGCAAAAACAGAAATACAGCTCAATGGAACAGGATAGAAAGCCCAGAGAGAAACCCACGCACATATAGTCACCTTATCTTTGATAAAGGAGGCAAGAATATAGAGTGGAGAAAAGACAGCCTCTTCAACAAGTGGTGCTGGGAAAACTGGACAGATACATGTAAAAGTATGAAATTAGAACACTCCTGAACACCATACACAAAAATAAATTCAAAATGGATTAAAGACCTAAATGTAAGGCCAGACACTGTCAAACTCTTAGAGGAAAACATAGGCAGAACACTCTGTGACCTAAATCCCAGCAAGATCCATTTTGACCCACCTCCTAGAGAAATGGAAATAAAAACAAACAAATGGGACCTAATGAAACATAAAAGCTTTTGCACAGCAAAGGAAAACATAAACAAGACCAAAAGACAACCCTCAGAATGGGAGAAAATATTTGTAAATGAAGCAACTGACAAAGGATTAATCTCTAAGATTTACAAGCACTCATGCAGCTCAATAGCAAAAAAAACCAAACAACCCAATCCAAAAATGGGCAGAAGACCTAAATAGACATTTCTCCAAAGAAGATATACAGATTGCCAACAAACTCATGAAAGAATGCTCAACATCACTAATCATTAGAGAAATGCAAATCAAAACTACATTGAGGTATCACCTCACACCGGTCAGAATGGCCATCATGAAAAAATCTAGAAACAATAAATGCTGGAGAGGGTGTGGAGAAAAGGGAACACTCTTGCACTGTTGTTGGAAATGTAAATTGATACAGCCACTATGGAGAACAGTATGGAGATTCCATAAAAAACTATAAATAGAACTACCATACGACCCAGGCATCCCACTTCTGGGCATATACCCTGAGAAAACCATAATTCAAAAAGAGTCATGTACCAAAATGTTCATTGCAGCTCTGTTTACAATAGCCAGGACATGGAAGCAAACTAACTGTCCATCAACAGATGAATGGATAAATGTGGCACATATATACAATGGCATATTACTCAGCCATAAAAAGAAACGAAATTGAGATATTTGTAGTGAGGTGGATGGACGTAGAGTCTGTCATACAGAGTGAAGTAAGTCAGAAGGAGAAAAATAAATACCGTATGCTAACACATATATGTGGACTCTAAGGAAAAATAATGTCATGAAGAGCATAGGGGTAGGACGGGAATAAAGACATAGACCCACTAGAGCATGGACTTGAGGATATGGGGAGGGGGAACGGTAAGCTGGGACAAATTGAGAGAGTGGCATGGACATCTATACACTACCAAACGTAGGGTGGATAGCTAGTGGGAAGCGGCCGCATGGCACAGGGAGATCAGCTAGGTGGTTTGTGACCACCTAGAGGGGTGGGATAAGGAGGGTGGGAGGAAGGGAAACGCAAGAGGGAAGAGATAGGGGAACATATGTATATGTATAACTGATTCACTTTGTTATAAAGCAGTAAGTAACACACCATTGTAAAGCAATTATACTCCAATAAAGATGTTAAAAAAATACTAGCAAACAGAATCCAAAAGCACATTAAAAGGATCATACATCATGATCAAGTGGGGTTTATCCCAGGAATGCAAGGATTCTTCAACATACTCAAATCAATCAATGTGATACACCTTGTTAACAAATTGAAGGAGAAAAACCATATGATCCTCTCAATACATGCAGAAAAATCTTTCAACAAAATTCAACACCCATTTATGATAAAAACCCTCCAGAAAGTCGGCACAGAGGGAACTTACCTCAACATAATAAAGGCCATGTATGACAAACCCACAGCCAACATTCTTCTCAATGGTGAAAAACTGAAACCATTTACTCAAAGATCAGAAACAAGACAAGTTTGTCCACTCTCACCGCTATTATTCAATATAGTTTTGGAAGTTTTAGCCACAGGAATCAGAGAAGAGAAACAAATAAAAGGAATCCAAATCGGAAAAGAAGAAGTAAAGCTGTCACTGTTTGCAGGTGACATGATACTCTACATAGAACATCCTAAAGATGCTACCAGAAAACTACTAGAGCTAATCAATGAATTTGGTAAAGTAGCAGGATACAAAATTAATGCACAGAAATCTCTGGCATTCCTATACACTAATGATGAAAAATCTGAAAGAGAAATTAAGGAAACACTCTCATTTACTACTGCAACAAAAAGAATAAAATATCTAGGAATAAACCTACCTAAGGAGACAAAAGACCTGTATGCAGAAAATTATAAGACAATTATGAAAGAAATTAATGATGATACAAATAGATGGAGAGATATACCATGTTCTTGGATTGGAAGAATCAACATTGTGCAAATGACTCTAGTACCCAAAGCAATCTATAGATTCAATGCAATCCCTATCAAACTACCACTGGCATTTTTCACAGAGCTAGAACAAAAATTTCACAATTTGTATGGAAACACAAAAGACCCCGAATAGCCAAAGCAATCTTGTAAAGAAAAATGGAGCTGGAGGAATCAGGCTCCCTGACTTCAGACTATACTACAAAGCTACAGTAATCAAAAGTATGGTACTGGCACAAAAAAAGAAATATAGATCAATGGAACAGGATAGAAACCCAATGATAAAGCCACACACATATGGTCACCTTATCTTGATAAAGGAGGCAAGAATATACAGTGGAGAAAAGACAGCCTCTTCAATAAGTGGTGCTGGCAAAACTGGGCAGGTCCATGTAAAAGTATGAAATTAGAACATTCCCTAAAACTGTACACAAAAATAAACTCAAAATGGATTAAAGACCTAAATGTAAGGCCAGACACTGTCAAACTCTTACAGGAAAACATAGGCAGAACACTCTATGACATAAATCACAGCAAGATCCATTTTGACCCACCTCCTAGAGAAATGGAAATAAAAACAAACAAATGGGACCTAATGAAACATAAAAGCTTTTGCACAGCAAAGGAAAACATAAACAAGACCAAAAGACAACCCTCAGAATGGGAGAAAATATTTGCAAATGAAGCAACTGACAAAGGATTAATCTCCAAGATTTACAAGCAGCTCATGCAGCTCAATAACAAAAAAACAAACAACCCAATCCAAAAATGGGCAGAAGACCTAAACAGACATTTCTCCAAAGAAGATATACAGATTGCCAACAAACACATGAAAGAATGCTCAACATCACTAATCATTAGAGAAATGCAAATCAAAACTACATTGAGGTATCACCTCACACCGGTCAGAATGGCCATCATCAAAAACTCTGCAAACAATAAATGCTGGATAGGGTGTGGAGAAAAGGGAACCCTCTTGCACTGTTGGTGGGAATGTAAATTGATACAGCCACTATGGAGAACAGTATGAAGGGTCCTTAAAAAACTAAGAATAGAACTACCATATGACCCAGCAATCCCACTACTGGGTGTATACCTTGAGAAAACCATAATTCAAAAAGAGTCATGTACCAAAATGTTCATTGCAGCTCTGTTTACAATGGCCAGGACATGGAAGCAATGTAAGTGTCCATCATCAAATGAATGGATAAAGAAGATGTGGCACATATATACAATGGCATATTACTCAGCCATAAAAAGAAACGAAATTGAGATATTTGTAGTGAGGTGGATGGACGTAGAGTCTGTCATACAGAGTGAAGTAAGTCAGAAAGAGAAAGACAAATACCGTATGCTAACACATATATATGTAATCTAAAAAAGAAAATGGTTCCGAAGAAACTAGTGGCAGGACAAGAATAAAGATGCAGACGTAGAGAATGGAGTTGAGGACACGGGGAGGGGGAAGGGTAAGCTGGGACGAAATGAGAGAGTGGCATGGACATATATACACTACCAAATGTAAAATAGATAGTTAGTGGGAAGCAGCTGCATAGCACAGGAGATTAGCTCAGTGCTTTGTGACCACTTAGAGGGGTGGGATAGGGAGGGTGGGAGGGAGATGCAAGAGGGGGGGATATAGGGATATATGTATACGTATAGCTGATTCAGTTTCTTATAAAGCAGAAACTAACACAACATTGTAAAGCAATTATACTCCAATAAAGATGTTAAAAAAAAAAAGAATGGCTATCATCAAAAAGAACATAAATAACAATGTTGGCAAGGATGTTGCACTATTGGTAGCAATGTAAATTAGTGCAGCCACTTTGGAAAACAGCATGAAGGTTTCTCTAAAAAGTAAAAACAGAACTACCATATGACCCAGCAATTCCAGTCCTGGGTACATATCCAAAAATAAAAAAACAAACACTAATTCAGAAAGACACACACACCACAATGTTCATAGTAGCAGTATTTATAATTGTCAAGATATGGAAGCAACCTAAGTGTCCATTAACAGATGAATGGATAAAGAAGATATGGCATATATATACAATGGAATACTACTCAGCCATAAAAAAGAATGAAATTTTGCCATTTGCAGCAACATGGATGGACTTGGAGAGCATTATGCTAAGTGAAATAAGTCAAACAGAGAAATACAAATACCATATGATATCACTTACATGTGGAATCCAAAAAAATACAAGAAACTAATGACTATAACTAAAAAGAAGCAGACTCAGAGATATAGAGAACAAACTTAGTGGTTACCAGTGGGGAGAGGGAAGGGGGGAAAGGCAATACAGGGGTAGGAGATTAAAAAAGTTTTTTTCATGATGTACCAACTTTTTCTCTGTGAAAGACACCCCTAAGAGGGAAAAAAAAAACAAGCTACAGACTAGGAAAAACTATTTCTAAACCACATATCCTACAAAGGACTCATATCTGGAATATACAAAGACTTTTCAAAACTTAACAGCTAATCCAATTAGAAAATGGGAAAAGATATGAAGAGACACTTCACCAAATTGAATGTACACATGGCAAATAAGCATATGAAAAGTTGTTCAACACCACCACTCATTAGGGAAATGCCAGTAAAGGTGGCAATGAGATATCATTACACACCTCTGCTGTACTAGTGACAATATGAAAAGCTGGCAAAGATATGGAAAAACTTAATCTTTTACACATTATTGGTAGAAATATAAAATTGTACAGCCACACTGGAAAACAATTTGTCAGTTTCTTACAAAATTAAGCATACATATAAGACCCAGCATATGGCAATTATCCTAGAGAAAGGAAAACTTATGTTCACACAACTATCTGTACACAAATGTTCATATCAGATTCATTTATAATAGTTAAAAACTAGAAACAATCAAAATGTACTGCAATAAGTGAATGATTTATAGAAACTTAAGTACATCCATGCAATGGAATACCACTCAGCAATAAAAAGGACAAACTATTGATACATGCAGCAATTTGGATGAAACTCAAAGGCAATTCATTGACTGAAAAGAGCCAATTTTGACAGATCACATATTGTATGATTCCATTTATATAAAATTCTTGAAATGATGAAATTATGGAGACGGAAAAGGGATTAGACGTTGCCGGAGGTTAGGAATGATGGGGGTGACAGTGGTGGTTGTGACTATAAAGGGGAGCACAAGGGAGACTTTTGTGATGATGGAACAGTTTTGTATCTTGATTGTGGTGGCGGATTAGATGGATCTACACATGTGATAAAATGGCACAGAATTATATACATACATTATACCAATGTCAATTTCCTTGTAGGATACTGTGTTATAGTTACATAAGATATAACCATTGGAGGAAACTGGGACTGTAAGAATACATGACGTTTTTGTACTATCTTTTCAATTTCTGTGAATATATAATTATTTAAAAATTAAAAAAATTTTGGGCTTCCCTGGTGGTGCAGTGGTTGAGAGTCCGCCTGCCGATGCAGCGGACATGGGTTCATGCCCCGGTCCAGGAAGATCCCACATGCCACGGAGCAGCTAGGCCCATGAGCCATGGCCACTGAGCCTGCGTGTCCGGAGCCTGTGCTCCGCAACAGGAGAGGCCCCAACAGTGAGAGGCCCGCGTACCGCAAAAAATAAATTAATAAATAAATAAATTTAAAATCACTGGTTATCTTGTCACTGTTATTCATTTCATTTCATTATTATTACTGAAAATAATTTTGCTGTTTGGAAGACCTGGAGCAATAAAAATGATCCATTCTAGAGTGTCAAATGTTCTAGGTATGCCACTGAATATACCTAAAAGAAATGAATGTGCTTGTCTACCAGAAGACATGTACAAGAATGTCCACAGCAGCTTTATTTATAAGAATAAACTGGAAATGACTGAAATGCCTATAACCTGGAAGATGAATAAATTGTGGTATATTCACACAATGGAATACTAAAAGGAAGAGGAAGGGAAAGGAGAGGAAGAGGAAAAATTTCATCTCACTTTATGTATACATTAAAGCCTCAATTATATTTTCAGTAATGGGGCCTCATTTAGCATCCTTGATCAAAATTTAACACTGCCCTTTCACCGTTATAATGAATTAAAACTATATTTGCTGCTCTGTATTAAAGAGTTGGTGGTATTACATTAAAAACACTGAAAACAGTTGGATTTCAAATGAATTATGATAGTCTCCTTTATCCACCATTTCATTTTCTACAGTTTCTATTACCCACAGTCAACTGTGGTCTGAAAACATTAAATGGAAAACTCCAGAAATAAACAATTCATAAGTTTTTCAACTGCACTCTGTTCTAAGTACTGTAATGAAATTTTGCACCCACTTGGGATCTCCAACCGTCAACATTTTCTGCTCCTGACATCAACCATCAACATCGTCATTGATCAATGATCCAGGATCACCCGAAGCAGGTGATCCTGCTTCTGACGTGTGGTCAGAAGGCCAGTAGCCTAATGCTACATCACAACGTCTACATCATTCACTTCACTTCATCTTACTTATCACATAGACATTTTATCATCTCACATCATCACGAGAAGAAGGGTGAGTACAGTACAATAAGATATTTTGAGATAGAGAGATAGACCACATTCATGAATTTTATTACAGTATATTGTTATAACTGTTCCATTTCATTATTGTTGTTAATCCCTGACTGTGCCTAATTTATAAATTAAATTTTATCATAGGTCTGTATGTACTGGAAAAAACATAGTATATACAGAATTTGGTACTCGCCCCAGTTTCAGACATTTACTGCGGATGGATAAGGGGGGCTACTGTATATTGTTGCAGGATATAACTGTTTCTTCAAAAATTCTAATAATTCATCTAACTAGCAAGTTATACAACTTGAAGTTGTATACTTAGTTATATAAGATCTCTCTATGAAATCTGTAAAAATTGTTACCAAATTAATACGTATTTTAAGAGCACAAACCACTTATGAAACTTCATTTTTATTACTGTGTCAAAAAACTAGAGAGTGGAAAATATATTAATGGTTCATTGAAATTCACTTCCCAGTGTCCCCTTTGCCCCTTACAGCATCTTCTCCTCTAGCAGCCAGTAGGGAGAATCCAGATCCTGCCAAAGACAGGATGTGAGGCTATGCTTTACATACAATCGAGAGAACAAGAAGTGTAGAGCAGGTGCATCCATAGAAAAGGTCTGAGAAAGGTCTCAGAATCCCTCGCTGGGCTGATTGGTGATGGTATTTCTTTCCTGAGGCCAGCTAGTAAAAACTGGAGGGGGTAAATACTTCTTTAAATGCAAAGACAGCAACACAAGGCTTCGAAGCTTACAAAAAATCAAGGAAACAGACACCAACAAAGGAACACGATGATTTTCTAATAACCAATCCTAAAGAAATAAAGCTCTACAAATTACCTGATGAAGAATTCCAAACAATTGTTTTAAGGAAGGTTGCTAAACTACCAGAGAACACAGATAGACAATGCAACAAAATCAGGAAAACAACACAGGAACAAAATGAGAAATTCAACAGAGATAGAAATCATCAAAAAGAACCAAACAGAAATTCCGGAGCTGAAGAATACAATGAATGAAATGAAAAACCCAAGAGACAGCACCAACATCAGGCGTGAACAAACAAAACAAAGGAAAAAAATCTGAGAACTCAAAGACAGGTAATTTGAAATCATCTAGTCAGCGTGTCTGAATGTATAAAAAACAATATCCAACAATATGCTGCTTACAAGAGACTTGCTTCGGCTTTAAGGATACACATATCTTTAAAGTGAAGGGATGGAAAAAGATATTTCATGCAAGTAGAAACCAAAAGAGAGCAGAGGTAGCTACACTTATGTTAGATAAAATACACTTTAACTCAAAAGCTGTAATAAGAGAGAAAGAAAGTCATTATATAATGATAAAAGGAGCAATTCATCAAGAGGATATAACAATTATAAATATAGATTCATCCCTTGGTATCTGCAAGGGATTTGTTTGAGGACCTGCTACAGATACCAAAACCCACAGATGCTCAAGTCCTGTAGTCAGCCCTCCACATCCCTGGTTCCACATCTGCGAATTCAACTAATCCCAGATCATGTAGTACTGCATTTATTGAAAAAACCACATTTAAGTGGACCTGCAGAGTTCATATCTGTGTTGTTCAAGGGGTCAGCTATATATGTACCCAACATGAGAGCACTCAAATATGTTAAGCAAATAATAACAGATATCAAAGTAGAAACAGACAGCAGTGCAGTAATAGTAGGGAACGCCAATACTCCACTTTCAACAGTGCATAGATCATCCAGACAGAAAATCAGTAAGGAAACACTGTATTGAACCATACTTTAGATCAAATGCACCTAACAGACATACACAGAACATTCCATCTAATAGCAGCAGAATACACATTCTTCTCAGGTACACATGGAACATTCTCCAGGATAGATCACATGCTAGGTCACAAAAAAGTCTTAACAGATTTAAAAAGATTAAAATCATATAAGTATCTTTTCTGACCACAATGGCATAAAACTAGAAACCAAACACCAGAAGAAAGCTGGAAAATTAACAAATATGTGGAAATTAAACTCATACTCCTGAATAACCAATGGGTCAAAGAAGAAATGAAAAGGGAAATCAAAAAATATCTTAAATGAAAACAGAAATACAACATACCCAAACTTATGGGATGCAACAAAAGCAGCTTTAAGAGGGAAGTTTATAGCAATAAACACCTATATTAAGAGAAAAGAAAGATCTCAAATAAACAACCTGACTTTAAACCTCAAGGAACTATAAAAAGAACAAACTAAGCCCAAAGTAAGCAGAAGGAAGAAAATAACAAAGATCAGGGCAGAAATAAATGAAGTAGAGACTAGAAAAATGATAAAACATATCAATGAAACTAAAGCTAGTTTTTTGAAAAGATAAACAAAATTGACAATCTTTAGCTGGACTAGCTAAGGAAAAAAGAGAGAAGATTTGAATAAATAAAATCAGAAATGAAAGAGGAAACATTACAACTGACACTGCAGTAATACAAGGGATCATGAGAGACTATTATGAACAATTATATGCAAACAAATTAGATAATCTAAAAAATGGATAAATTCCTAGACACATATAAACTACCAAGGCTGAATCATGACAAAATAGAAAATCTGAAAAGACCAATAATGAGTAAGGAGATTGAACCAGTAATCAAAAATCTACCAATAGGGCTTCTCTGGTGGCGCAGTGGCTGGGAGTCCGCCTGCCGATGTGGCGGACGCAGGTTCGTGCCCCGGTCCAGGAGGATCCCACTTGCTGTGGAGCAGCTGGGCCCGTGAGCCATGGCCGCTGAGCCTGCACGTCTGGAGCCTGTGCTCCGCGGCGGGGGAGGCCACAGCGGTGAGAGGCCCGCGTACTGCAAAAAAAAAAAAAATCTACCAATAAAGAAAAGTCCAGGACCAGATGCTTTCACTGGTGAGTTCTACCAGATATTTAAAGAAGAATTAATACCCATCTTTCTCAAATCCTCCAAAAAAATTGAAGAAGAGAAAACACTTCCAATATCCCTGAATAACACAGATGCAAAAATCCTCAATATAATACTAGCATGGCAAATTTAACAGCACATTAAAAGAAGCAGATACCATGATCAAGTGGAATTTATCCTTGGGATGCAAGGATGGTTCAACATATGCAAATCAATAAATGTGATATACCACATTAACAGAATGAAGGATAAAAATTATATGATCATCTTAATACAGAAAAAGGTTTGACAAATTCATGATAAAAAAAAACTCTCAACAAATTACTTATAGAAGGAATGTAGCTCAACACAATAAAGGCCATATATAACAAGTGCACAGCTAACATCATGCTCAAAAGTAGAAAACTGAAGGCTTTTCCTCTAAAATCAGGGATAAGACAAGGGTGCCCACTCTTGCCACTTGTATTCAACATAGTACTGGAAATCCTAATCAGAGCAATTAGGCAAGAAAAAGAAATGAAAGACATCCAAAATGAAAAGGAAGAAGTAAAATTATCTGTTTGCAGATGACATGATCTTGCATATAGAAAACCCTAAAGACTCCATCAAAAACTGTTAGAACTAATCAATGAATTCAGTAAAGCTATAGGATTTGAAATCAATAAACAAAATCAGTTGCATTTTTTACACTAATAATGAACGATCTGAAAGAGAAATTAAGAAAACAATCCCTTTTGCAACAGCTTCAAAAGCAATAAAATACGAAAGAATAAATTTAACCAAGGAGGTTAAAGATCTGTACACTGAAAATTATGAGACACTGATGAAAGAAATTGAAGACTCAAATAAATGGAAAGATATCCTTTGCCCTTGGGTTGGAAGAATTAATATTTTTAACATGTCCATACTGGGGCTTCCCTGGTGGTGCAGTGGTTAAGAATCCACCTGCCAATGCAGGAGACACGGGTTCGAGCCCTGGTCTGGGAAGATCCCACATGCCGCGGAGCAATTAAGCCCGTGAGCCACAATTACTGAAGCCCGTCCACCTTAGAGCCTGTGCTCCGCAACAAGAGAAGCCACCACAATGAGAAGCCTGTGCACCACAATGAAGAGTAGCCCCCGCTTGCCGCAACTAGAGAAAGCCCACACGCAGCAACAAAGACCCAACACAGCCAAAAATAAATAAACAAAATAAAATTAATTAATTAATTTTAAAAAATGTCCATACTACGCAAAGTGATCTACCGGTTCAATGCAATCCTTATCCAAATTCGAATGGCATTTTCACAGAAACAGAAAAAGAAAAATCCCAAAATTCCAACTGAATTACAAAAGACCATGAATAGCCAAAGCAATCTTGAGAAAGAAGAACAAAGCTGGAAGCATCACATACTTGATTCCATCTATATTACAAAGCTATCATAATCAAAACAGTATGGTAGCTGCATAAATACAGTTGCATAAACCAGTGGAACAGAATAGAGGGCCCAGAAATAAATCCAGGCATATATGGTCAATCAATCTTTTACAAGGAGACCAAGAACACACAATGAGGAAAGGATAGTCTCTTCAATAAACAGTCTTGGTAAAACTGGATATCTACATGCAAAAGAATGAAATTGCATCCCTATATACACCATTCAAAAAAATTAACTCAAGGGCTTCCCTGGTGGCACAGTGGTTGAGAGTCCGCCTGCCGATGCAGGGGACACGGGTTCGTGCTCCGGTCCAGGAAGATCCCACATGCCGCAGAGCGGCTAGGCCCATGAGCCATGGCTGCTGAGCCTGCGCGTCTGGAGCCTGTGCTCTGCAACGGGAGAGGCCACAACAGTGAGAGGCTCGCGTACCACAAAAAAAAAAAAAAAAAAAACTAAGTCAAAATGGATTAAAAATTTAAACATAAGACCTGAAACTGTAAAACCCATAGAAGAAAACATAGAGAAAAAGCTCCTTGACATTGGTCTTGACAATGATTTTTCGGATATGACACTAAAAGCAAAGGCAACAAAATGAAAAATAAACCAGTAGGACTATATCCAATTAAAAAGCTTCTGCACAGCAATGGAAACAATCAACAAAATAAAAAGGCAACCTACAGAATGGAAGAGAATATTTTCAAACCATATATCTGTTAAAGGGTTAATATCTAAAATACATAAGAAACTCATTTAACTCAATAGCAAAAAAAAAAAAACAACCAAATAATCTGACTAAAAAAATGAGCAAAAGTCCTGAATAGACATTTTTCCAAGAAGACATACAAATAGCCAACAAGTATGTGAAAACATCACTAATCACCAGAAAAATGCAAATCAGAACCACAATGAGATATCACCTCACACCTGTTCAGATGGCTACTATAAAAAAGACAAGAGGTGACAAGTGTCGGCAAGGATGTAGAGAAAACGACACCTTTGTACACTGTTGGTGGGAATATAAATTGGTATCGCCGTTCTGAAAAACAGTATGGAGATCCCTCAAAAAATTAAAACCAGAACTACCATATGGAAACAAACTAAGTGTCCATTGATGTATGAATGGATAAAGGAAGTATGAAATGGAATATTATTCAGCATAAAAAAGAAAATTCTGCCATTTGAGACAACATGGATGAACCTGGAGGATATAATACTAAGTGAAATAAGCCAGACAGAGAAAGACAAGTACTGTATGATCTCACTAAATGTGGAATCTAAGAAAAAAAAGTTGAATATATAGAAACAGAGAGTAGAATGCTGGTTCTCAGGGGTTATGAGGTGGGAGAAATCTGAACATATTGGTCAAAGGATATAAATTTTCAGTTATAAGATGAATGAATAAGTTTTGGGGATCTAATATACAGTATGGTGACTACAGGCAATAATACTGTATTATATATTTGAAATATGCTAAGAGAGTGAATCTCATGCATTCTCACCACAAAACAAACAAAACTCCTCAGTATCTGCATTATGCGATGATGTATATATAATCAACAAGACTTAAAGGTACAACTACTGTGTATACCCTCTTAAGGCTACACTTTACTGTAGTTAGCTTTCCTAAATAATTTTTAATATACCAACTTCAGATTCTGTGTGTGTGTTTTTCTGATATCATTACCTGAATTGCTGGTCTAGCTTTTCAGCCACAAAATCCTGTCTCTCTTTTTCTTTCTTCTCTCTTAATAATCTGATTTTATCTCTCATTCTATCTTTTTTCTCCTCAATTGTTTCTTCTTTCAATTGCATTTCAATAAAATATTCATTTTCTTCTGATGCTAAAAGTTCACGTAACCTAAGTTCACAAAACAAAATGACAAGAGAAAAGGAAATTAAAACTATCATGCCACATTTCACTAACTGATTTTTATTTTGTTAAATCTGATTTCAGAAGTACACGTTCAGTCATAAATTTTGTAAGAAGGAAAGATCGTTACAGTATTCCATAAAATAAGACTAGTTGCCATTTAAAGCAATAAAGATACTAATCTATGCCATGTTTTATTTGATCACATACAGATGAGATATGTAATGTATATCTTCAACAAAAAAGCAAAATGAGCAGATTTTAATTAAAAATAAAGAAATCTGAAACAATATGTTCTTTTGCTTTCTATCAAACATAGGTTATCACAAGTGAAAATAGAAACAAGCAATAGCTATTGGTTTGGTAGGAATATGCATAGCTCAGCCATGATCCTTACTGTAAAAATTCACTTGATTTTTGATTGATCAATCTCAAACTGTGGTTTTAGGAATGTTTCAGAGTCTGGATCAGCTGGTTTACGAGCCTTACTTATTTCGTCTTTCTTCAGTATTGATGATAAACCCTTGCATGGCATCCTTGACTCTTGCTTTCACAAGACTGTCCACAAACTTGCGGTCATTGTGCTGGTCCCACTCAACTTTCAAGCGATCCCGCTCGTTTGACTTAATGGAAGCCAAAATAGCATGATGCTTCTGATGGCTGCGTCGGATTCTTTCCAGATGATGTTTAGCCCCTTGGCCTTTGGGAGGCTTGGCTCTCTGAAAACAAATAGCAACTATCACTTATGATAGACCCAAAATCAATTGCATATTTTCAATTAATCATGACCTCCACCAATACTCATATTAATCAAAACTTGGTATATAAAACTAATACATCCTGCTACAACTGCAAAAAACTTAGGTGCCTAAGATGTAACTTGTTTGATTCTTTGAACCTATACCTAAGATGTCATCAAATCAGTCTCAAATATTTCTCAAATGCCATTTGAGTAAAAGTTCATGGAATTATAAAGTTAAAAATTTGAACAGGGCTCCAGAGATTATCTAGTCAATAGATAATTGACTAGATAATCTCTGGATTATCTAGATAAGTTATAACTTAACAATAGATAAGTTATTTGCTCAAAGTGCTTTAAATAGTTAGGGCAGGCCTGGATAGAACAAGAATTAGAGGTCTTCTAATTCCTGACCTTGATCTTGCCACTAACTACCCCACATTGTTTCTCAGGGGTGGACAACATAGTTACCAACATAAAAATTCTTTCAATTAAGAGACTACTATCTAAGTATAAGGATATATCAATATATAACAAGTTGTGACAATGAAAAATCCTTTACTAAGAGGGAAGCAAGGAAGATAGAAAGGGAGGGAGGGAAAGAAGGAAAAGAAAAGGGGGAAAAAAAAAAACCCCCTAGTGGTAGAACTTTTTTCCTATTTCTATTGTGCCCAGAAGTTTAATGTAAGAGCTGTGCTCCTGACATTTTGGGGTAAATTGAATTTCTGTAAATATGTTCATTTTATACAAACTTCCACCAGAAAGTTGGAAATGCATACATCATTGTGAATACATATTGACACATTTAATAAAATCATATGGACTATATCTTTTTCATTTCTGTATTCCTAGCAATGAACATGCCTACCAGCATCAGGTTCTCAATATGAATGGGAAAGATGAATGAATGAAACAATGTTTATGGGTGGGCTTGATGTGATTCCTGCTCCTCCTGGGCCACCATGAAATCCATGGTCTTGAGCTTTGTATTTTCAGCCAGTTTTATCAAATCATCCTTAGGTGAGTAGTGAGACTCTGGTGTGCTGATTCACAGTAACAAAACTTTTTTTTTTTTGCGGTACGCGGGCCTCTCACTGTTGTGGCCTCTCCCGCTGTGGAGCACAGGCTCCGGACACGCAGGCTCAGTGGCCATGGCTCACGGGCCCAGCCGCTCCGCGGCATGTGGGATCTTCCCGGACCGGGGCACAAACCCGTGTCCCCTGCATCGGCAGGCAGACTCTCAACCACTGCGCCACCAGGGAAGCCCAGTAACAAAACTTTTAACTCATGTGGCAGAGTCAATCTGATCATTTACACTTAGAATTGGGACTTGGTAAGGGAATCTCCTAGGGAAAGAAAATAAACATGTGAAGATAGCTTCATGAAAAGATTCAGGGCTCAGAGTGTATATATATATATATATATATATACACACACACACACACCTAGATTAGTTGAACAAGATAATACAAAACTGAGGTAGGTTGGAGACAAAGGATGATGTTGAGGGTTACATCATGGGAAGTAGCTAATTCATATCCAAATTATTTAGAGCCTAGATTTAGTTAACAAACTACTGTTCTCTAATACATAAAACATTTTATGAACGTGGATTCAGTGACAACAAAGCAGAGCTGGGTCAAGACTGCACCCTGGGCAGGATATACATAGGAACTCACGCTCCCAGTAGACAAATGGGCTGAGAACAGGAACCAAGCACCAAGGTCATAAGGAATCAATTGTCAAATTGTCAGGGCAAGAACCAGGTTCTGAGGTACATTTTGACTGAAGAGGGGGATGGGGGTGGAGGGTGGTGAGAAACAGCCTGAGCAGTAGCTGGGGATTAGGAAGCACTTTAAGGCTTGGGCATCCTGTGTAGGACTTTGTGATCAGGAAGGACCTTATCTCTGGATGAACAGGTATGATCTGGAGTTCTCTAACAACGAGGTGGTGCCAATCCATGCAGAGTCTTAGCATTATGTAATCAAAACCTGTCCTGTTTAACAGAAATATAATATAAACCAGATATATAATTTAATAACATTTTCTAGTAGCTGTATTTTAAAAAGTAAAAAGAAACAGGGGAAATTAATTTTAATAATATATTTTTATTTAACCAATATATCCAAAATATTATCATTTCAACATGTGACTCTACGCATAGTTCAAGTGCTCAAAAGCCATTTGTGGCTAGTGGCCACCATAATGGACACTGCAACTCTTAAACCATGCTAAATTCAGAACAAAGGGTTTAATAACTACTCTGTACTTTCAAGGTCACTGAAGGCTTTTGTTACTGCAACATCTCAAATTAGTTTCTACTATTACAGTTTACAGTTTAATGTCTTAAAGAATGATGTCTTACAGCCTAGGTTTGATCCTGGCCTCTACTGATTACTAATTGTGTGATCTTAATCTTTTTAAGTCTCAGTTTTCTCACCTGTCAAAATGAGCAAAATAAATGTCCTCCTAAAAAACTATTTCAAGAAGTAAATAACTGGGCTCCTAGGAGGCACTCACCAAATAGCCGCTCCTTTTGCTTCTCCATTACTTCAGACATTTCATCTTTCACCAACTTCTCCTGGAGGAATTGTTTAGCATCCAAGTCTCATCTCTGGTGGCTTTAATTCTTCTCCCACCACAACTCTGCAACCTCTAACATCCACACTTCTTATCACACTCTGACATCTGAGATACACCAGCTCTGACCTCTTCCTTTTCCTCTTTATTCTTCTATAAGCTTAAAGTATTCAATAGGCCTCCTTCTCCGGTTTGGTGGTAATTTGGTGGAACAGAAATCCTTATTGGTTCCCAACACAAGTAATATCACCTGACCAATGGCCCAGCCCCTGAGCTCAGTGTTCGCGTACAGAACCCAAAGTACATCAATTTCTGTCCCTCATAAAATCTGTCTATAATGATCACCTTGAACCGTACAGACTGTAAAAGACTCCACTCTACTGATTTCCAAACCCAGATCCTACAGTCCCTGGACCTAAAAAAGAGGGGGCATTGAGAACTGCTATGCGCACTATGGACCATAATAAAACTGCACCCTTCATTATCCCTGATATTTCTTCCACAATGTTCCAACACAGACAGTATAGCACATCATTACATACTGTGTTAACCTTTGATGGTTTTGTGCATGAGCAAGTTGTTTCTGCAGTTAGATGATAAGCAACGTGAAGGCAGGGATCAGACTTCTAAAGAAGGGTAAACCTCCCAGGGTCACTGTATTCACCCCTGTATTTTCCACAGAGCTGTGCACACAGCAGGGGCTCAAATAATACCTGTATAATTGCCTGCCTACACGTGGTTTTCTAGGCTGTAGAAACCAGTGTGTAGAAACAAAGGTGCATGGACCAAGCTTCTGGGGTTCTGAGCAGGATCTGCAGCACGCAGCATTCCCCTGGCCTCCTACCACCTCCCCTGCCTTAAAGGCAACCAACCTCCTATTCCCAGGCCTGCAGGGACGCTTCTGTTATGGTTGAGTCAGCAGAGAAAGGGCTCTATAACCACTCACAACCCCTCACAGCCCAATACTCCTTCAACACACGATTTTCCTAGGCGTGTAGAACTAGCCCAAGACCGTACAGCTGCATCACTGCCAGCCCAGACCCCAGATTTCCTGCCGCCTGACCCAGCACCGTTTCCTTGACACACCCTCCGCACTGCAAAGGGACGACCTCTTTCAGCAGTCTTGGAAGACTGAAAACTCTCAAGATCTAAAGTGGTGTTTCTCCAAATACAGAAAGTAAATATTATATGACGCGGGGGTTTGGGGGGTAGGGAGGGACGGAGTACAAGAGCTAGGCAAGAGACCTTATCCTTCCCGCTTTCAAAATGCAAGCTGCTGCATCAAGCACCTGCTTCCCTCGAGAGAGCCCCTGCTGGGGGCCAGGGTGGGCTGCGCTGAGTTGGGGGAGACGCAGAAAGCGGTAGGGTCCCGCACACACATCCCGTGCTTACCACGATCACCACTTTGGGAGTGGGGCCCTTAACCTCCCGCTGTACGATGCCAAATCGCTGGCTGTACATTTTCGAGTCCCCTCGGGTTCGGGGCGACGCCCGCCGCGGTTCCCCAACCACAGCGACCTGAGGGACCAGATTCCGCGACGCAGAGGTCCGGTTGCCATGGTGCGCCTCGCGGGGATCAGGGCAGGTGAGGGGGGCGGAAGTTGGTCCCGTCACCATGGTGACCACAGACTCCAGCACTCACGACTTCCTCTGGGAGTGGAAAAGCTGAGTCTGCGCAGTCCTCTCCCCGCCCTCCGCCAGGCCTCCCGCCGACCTCACTCCCTTCTTCCAGGGTTCATCAAATAGCAGAAAAAGAGCCTCCTTAACCCGAAGTTTAGTCGAAGATCTAACTACATTCCAATTGACTTTTCTATTTATATCTTGTAATCGGTCTAAAAGCATGAGAAAGGTTAGTGGGCATTTTGTTGGTAGGCTAAAATTTGAGGCCATCTCTAAGTTAATCTTCATGACATAAATCATCACAAGACAACCTTATTCGCGTAGTTCTTTACAGGAATTTACAAGTTATTTTCACACATAAAACCTCTGAGCCTCACAAATATCTTACAAGATTGATGGAACAGCGGGTATTATCCTCATTTTACAACAAACAATTAAAGCTGAGAGAGCCTGTTTTGTCAGCCAACTCAACCAGTAATGACAAATTTGTTAATAAAATCAGGAAACCGGGGCTTAGACTTGAGGTACCCTAGGATGGGGGGCAATCAGATGGGCTGGTACGGCAGTGACACGACCTGTATGGGCACAATAAAAACTAGGGCCAGGGGTAGGATGTGGATTAGAATTGCAGGTGATCGGGCTCTGAGATTCCGGATCCCAGGCAGGAAAACAACACAGGTCAGGAAACCTAGAAGGGGCCCTCAGCACAGGTGGAGACCACAGCTGTACTTCTGGTCAAGAGCAAGGTGGTAGTTAATACCTAAAAGCCAAATAACACTTTGGTACTCTTTCTATAGTGGGGGTGAACATAGAACCATCACTACAACACACAAAAAAATCAGCACCTAGTCGGTCACTGACGTGTAATAACCAAAGTACAAATAGTACTGTGCATCCCATCTTAAGACCGCAATTTACGGTAAATTAGCATTGCTTAATCATTTGTAATGCGCCCACTTCGGATTTTGTAGGCAGTAATGTTTCTAGGTTTGGACTCCATTTCCTGAATTGCTGGTTCAGGCTTTCAGCCACAAAACAGTGTCTCTCTTCTCTTTCAAACTTTCTTTTAATAATTCTCTCATTTTGTCTTTTATGTCCTATAAAGCTTCTTCCTTCAACTGCAGTTCGGAAAAATACTCATTTTCATTTACTGCTAAGAGTTTACGTAGCCTGAAACAAACAAAAAAGAAAGAAATTAGATGGTTGTCTCCGTTCCCTGGACACGGTCCTGAGGGCCAGTTCCTTGATCTTCGATTCCCACGGGTGCCTGGCCCGCCGGCTGGTCTGGGTGGAAGCACCCTGACACCACACCCTTGGGCAAGAGAAGCGACGAAAACGCCCTCGGCCTAGGAGCGGGTTTTGGTAAAAGCCACTGAGATCCTTGGGCGCCCGTCGGTAAGTAACCTCCGAGGTCTACAGCCTGGAGTTTTCAGCGAGACAGGGGAAATGGACCCTTGGCAATACCCGGCTGCCCTGCACATCCCAGCGTTGGTCCTGAGCTCGTCTTGCCGCGCCCTCACCCTGGGCGTGTCCCGTAATTTAATTCCGCTTCGGTTTTACCTGTTGAGCCACTTTGTGAAGAGGGGATTCGGCTTCCCACCGTGACGGCTCGGCTTGGGAACAGAAGCCTGGACCCAGCGGAGGCCACGCCCACGCCCCAGGGCCGCCCAGGCAGGCGGGTGAGGGGCAGCGTCTCCCGAGCCCCGGTGGGAGGACCGCGGTCCGGGCGCCGGAGCCCCCTGGCGGGCCTATTCAGTGGGTGGAGGGGCTGGGCCAGGCGCCAAGCCCGGTGAGACGAGGCTTTCAACCAAGTCTCAACCTCCTGGGAGGCCTAAGAGAAGTGATTCACCCAAGGTCCACGGACAGAACCTGACCTTGCTCTTGCCACCCACTATACCACTTTCTCAGAGGCAGTCAATCAACACTTAAGCACCATCAAGAGTCTCCAAAAGAAACACTAAGTGTATAAATCAGTAAACGGGACAATAAAAATCATTTAAAAATAATTTTAAAATAGAACAGCATAGAGATAGAAACTATTTATATTATTTCCAATGCCTATTGTGCCCCAACAAGGTTCACGCAAGGGCTGTCCTCCCAACAGTTTCCTGAATTCTGTGTTTTCACCATTAAATTCCACGATAAAGTTGGAAATCCATTCACCATTTGTAAATACATATTGATGTATTTAATAAAACTGCATGGACTATATCTTTTTCATTCCTGAATCCCAGTATTAAGTACAGTGCCTACCATGGGCCAGGTTCTCAATACTCGAATGACACAAAAATAGCCGAGACCAGCAAGTTTTTTCTGGGTGGGCTTGACAGAATTTCTGTACTTGCTGGGGTCACCATGAAATCCATGGTCTTCAGCTTTGCATTTTCAGCAACGCAGCTTTATCACGTTATCCTTTATCCTCAGGTGAGTAGTGAGACCCTTGGGAGCTGATTCATGGCAGGGTGGCTTTGTAACGTGTCACCTTGACTAGGCTACGTTTCCCAGTACTCCCTTCCCCGTACGCTTCCGGTTAGGATGGGCCACAAGAGACATTTTGCGTGATATCTGGAGGGCAGAAGTGAAGCAGCAGCACACTCGGAAGGTTGGTGCAGGGGCACCAGGCACTGTTGCAGTTCACACATGTCATTTATCTGCTGGCTCACCTCGTTGGTATGGGGCAGCAGTCAGGCCTGCAGCCAGGCCTGCAGCTGCTCCACCTTCCCCAGGATCTTCCTTCAGCTTCTCTAATTCCTGGCCCAGATGCATATTTAACTCTGTGATGAAGGGCACCAGCTTCTTCTGCAGGAAACCCACATCATCGAAGTTGGAGGTGGTGAGAGGCTGACATGGGTTCCGGGCCATCCGCGTGGTTTGCAGCTCGTGCTCGTGGGCGCCAGTGTCTCCTCGGTCTCCCACTCTTTACATCCATCTTCCCTTCCCGATTGCCTGCCCTGCAGACTTCAAGCTCCAGCATTAGATGTAAAAACAACAGCCTTACAGAGACTGTTCAACCAGCTCCCACAACTGCATAAGGTCAAATCCCTACAATAAATCTTTTAATATACATATTTATATGTACAAATACACATAAAATCTTTATATTAGTGGTGCTGCTTTTCTGACTGTATCCTCATACACACAATAACCAAACTCTTATCTCATGAATCAGAATGCTATTCAAATAAATTTCACTTAGGACATCACTGTCAAAATACCACTAGAATACTAGGGTTGAGTGGTTGGATCCTTGTTGGGGGGGAGCAAAACAGTATCAATAAAATTATCCAGTCTTGCCTCTGGCTGAAGTAGGCAGGGTGAGGCAACGGAAGGAGAAGAGGAGGGTGGCAGAGGGCTATATAATGAGTTAAACTAGAGAAAAGTTTAATCTACATCTGAATTATCTAAAGCTGCAGAGCTGGGACTAGAGTAAGGCAAGCAAAGCACATAGGCTACAAAATTTAAGGAGGGAGGCATGCACTCAGTCCTGCCACTGTAAAGCTAACTAAGTAATGAATCACAGGTCTAATTTTCTTGGCACTTTATGCAGAGTTGGAAAGTGAGGCAGGGCTGAGCCAAGACTGGCCCTTAGGCAGGACGTGAAGCAGGAACTCGGACTCCTAGTAGATAGGGGCTGAGAGCAGAAACCAAGCACAAAGGTCACCAAGGGACAGGGGATTCGAGTTGTGAGGAATGATGAGCCAGGCCAGGAGCTTTACTTCTGAAGGCTGCTTTGGCTGAGGACGGGGAGTGATGATAACAAGCAGCGCCAATGGGGAAAGATGCCCTTTGGGTTTGAGGGATCCTATGCAGCACCCAAGGCCTGGGAAGAACCCAGTCTCAGGAGTTGCGGGTGCTCTGATAAGGTGGCACCATCCACAATGGCTTGGTGCTCCCTAAACCACCCTAAGGGCAGCAGTGTTAAGGGATTTGTTATAAAGCTTAGAGTAATCCACCTTGTTTTCAAGGTCACTGGAAACTTGCGTTAATATAACATTATTACACACTATTAGATATAGGTTATAGTTAACAGTTTAGTGGCTTAACTTAGGACAAGGCTTTTACAACCTGGGTCTGATTCTAGGCTCTATCAATATTAGCTGTTCGACACTAGACAAGTTATGTAGTTTCTCTGCATCTCAGTTTTCCTGTCTGCAAAAATGGGCAAAACCAATGCCTTTCTAGAAAGATGTTTCTGAGGACTAAACTAGGTCCATGGGAGGAACTCACCAAATAGCAGTTCCTTTCCTCATTTATTCACATTACATTCCCAACTGCTGTCTCCCTGAGGAAATGTTTAGAGTCACAGCCAGGTCTCATCCAAATGTATTTAAAATTATTTATGATGATGGCTTGTTTAGGCTGAAGGTGGCTTTAATTACATCCCATCCCAACTCCCCCATCCTTAATATCCACACTTCTCAGGCTCTTGGGATTTGCACCGGTTGGAGCAGGTGCACCAACTTTCTACTCTTTTCCTTCCTTTTCTGCTTACTTCCTCTATAAGCTCAAAGTACTGAACAGGCCTGCTCCTCTGGTTTGGTGGTAGGTTTTCCCAGTTCCTACTGACTCCCACACAAGCCCTGGCAATCCATCTATGGTCCAGCCTCTGAGCAGATCAGTGTTGTCTCTCATAAAGTCGGTCTGTAAATATCACCTTGAGTCCTACAGTCTGCAGAAGCCTCCAGTCTACTGCTTTCTAGCTCCAGGTTTTTTAAGGTCCTTGGACCTAGAGAAGAGGGAGCAGGTCTGTATGTTGAATGAGGTTCCCTATGTGCAAAATGGAGCATCACAAACCATTCCCTACTCTTCCATTTCCCCTTAATTTTCCCTTCTCTCTTCTAAAATCTTCCATTACAGACAATGTAGCACATCAAGCACATCATTACCTTCTCCGGTAATATGTAATGACTTCATGCATAGGGGAAATAAGTCTCCCCAGTTGGATTATAAGCTCCCTGACGAAAGAAATCCTGTATCTTCTGAAGGATAAGCCTTCCAGGGTCATTGATTCACCACTGTATGCCACACTGCAGTGTACCCAGAAGGGCCGCAATCAGTACCTCAGTACTTGCCCAGGTGCAGGTGGAGAAGTCTCTGGCCTGCAGACACTAGTTTGCAGGAACAAAGGAATCCAGGAGTTTAGGCCAACAGGTTTATGTTGCCTGTGTCTGGGGCTCTGTTCAGGGCTGTCAGCAGTTCTGCAGGAGGCAGCATCCCCCTGTCCTCCTCCCACCGTCCCAGTCCTTACAGGCACCTATCCTGCCTTCTACTGCCACGCCTGCGGGGACAGTCCTGTGCAGCAGCTAAAACAGTAAATGACCTCAACGGGCTCTGGAAGAGCTGAAGAAACACAGCCTAATCCCTTCCACAGAGGATACTCCAGTTGTATGTGGATCCAGATCACAAAGCCATCTTAGGACCCAGGTCTCCTGCCCACCCACCACTGCCCAGCCCACCCATTCATCTTTTGGAGACTCCACAGGCCTTCAAGACCCCGAGTGATAATTCTCTGAATAAGAATTTATATATTAAGCCTGACCTCTGTGGATTTTCTTAGGGATATGGGGACAAGGCTTTCCTTTTCTTTTTCTTTCAAATCTCATCACAGGTCACCAAATCCTCTCCCCCCATCACCTCCCGTAACCCTCCTCAAGAACAGCCCTAACCTGGACCTCAGGAGAAATCTCTAAGGTCCTGTACAAACCCCGTCACTGACTGTGACAAGAGCAGTGGTGTGGGGCCTTTACCTCCCACAACACCATGCCAAAACGCTGAGTGTACTTTTAAGACTCAGGGCCCACATCTGACAGGCACCCCACCCAATCCCATCCCCACCCCTCCCTGTGGAGGGCACACCTTGGCAACCAGACTGCTGTGTCCCGGAGGCGGGTTCCACCCAGGCTGAAAATCTCCGTGATCTGGGGAAGAATTAACACCAGGGTCAACATGGCTGGTGGGGCTAAAGCAGGGTCAGGAGAGTGATGTGTCTCCCAGCACTGACCACGGGCGTGCCAGCCCCTCCTGCCTCCTCCTCTGGGGCCAAGTCAGCGGTGGGGTCATCCTTGTTCTCCTCCTCCTTGTCCTCCTCAGGGTCAGGTGGCTCTTGCTTCACAGGTGGCAGGCCTGGGTCTACTGCCTGGGGGAGGTGGAAAACGGGCAGTTGTCAGAAGGGTAGGGCTGGCCTGAGGAAAGTGTCTCTATCAGCCAACATGTCACTGTGCTGACAATCCCACTTCTGTCACACTTGAGCACAGAAAAACCATCTCTCTGCCTACAAACCTTTCCCATTCCTCACAGATTTCCATTCTTCTGTTAGCTGGGCAGCAAAGCAGGCAAAACTAGTTGCCTGGGGAGGGTGGGGCATCTGTCAGACAGGCGGGATGATTCTGTGAGAGGCTGTCATCAGCACACTATTACTTTGCTCAAAGAACCACCATCATGGCTCACCATCACTCTGCTCACAGACCACCCATCACTGACCCCCACCTTGCTGGGGCAGCCAGGCAGCAATACAGGAGAAGTCAGGATGGCTGTGCCCGGTGTCCAGTCTTCCTGGGCATCCGCCTTCTCTTGCTTCACCTGGGGTAAGGCCACGACCCAACTCAGGCCAGGGCACTGGGCCTCCTGCGTGAAGGAGGATGGCAGCAGACTTGGTCCCAGCTTCCCCACACGAGGCTGGGTGGGGTCGGGAAGGGCAGGATAAGGTGGGACCCTCACCTGTAACAGAGCCGCTGTGGAGGCTGGAGCTGGGCCAGGCACCTGCACGGGACTGCTTGCACCCTCCCGTAAGAACACGAGGTCGGTGCCAGGCGGGGGCAGCACAAAGCCACTGCCTGCTTCCTGCTTCACTGGAGTCTGGGCACGGTCTGGCTGGGCCATGGGCGTGGCCAAGGGAGGCTTCGGGGTCTGACCCAGACGGGGCCTTCGAGCAGAGCCAGGCCTCTTTCGACGCGGGTAAGGTGCAGGTGGCCCGGCGCCATCCTCGGAACCTGCCCAGACACTTGGCAGCAGCCGCTTCTGTGAGGAGAGATGGGGTGTTATGGCCGCTGGGTACGATGGCCAACCACACTACCCTGCCCCGATCAATGTGCCTGTGACTCCGCTTCCCCCGCCCCCGTTAATCCCAGCACAGAGTCTCCTCAGGTATGAGCCCCTCGTCACCGAGCCTGCTAGTCTCCTGTTGGCAATGCCAGTGCCACCCAGATTCTTCATTTATCTCAGCACAACGTCAGCTAATTGCTGGCGGAACCCCTTGCCCCACCCACCGCTCCGAAGCTGCAGGACCCATCTGGCCGGTCCCCACCCACCTACCAGGCCGGCCCATCCCTCTCAGGCACCGGGGGGCCTGGCACTGATCGCCCCACCCACCTGACCCATCCTGCTGCACCCACCATAGCAAACTGCAGGCACTGGCGCCAACGACACTTCTGGCGCTTCTGGTTGCTGCCCCCGAATTTGGGCTTATCACAGCAGAAGTCGCAGTGGCCACAGTCCATCCGCCGCAGGCAGGCCGCACAGGCCCCACACTTGCGGTTCTGCCGACGGTTCGTGTAAGGCTGCTGGGGAGCAGAGGGACGGGGGACGCTGTCACTAGGACAGTTACAATGCTGCTCCTGTTACTCCTCCCCTAGCCCCACTGGAGGGAACTGGCTGGACATTGGTCTTAGCCTGACTCCCCACTAGTCACACCTCAGTGTCTGCTAGTCGAGCACCAGGCAGTATCACTGTACCGGATGGCCCTTGATACCACGAGGACTGTGGCTGCTCCAGCACGGTATCATCGTTCTATCTGCTAGTCCCCCACTAGCTACCAAGACAATGTCTTTGACCCCCATCTCCAGCAGGATTTTGCTGACACTCTTTTAGCTCCCATCACTGCACCTGCAACATCTGCTCATCCTGCGTGAACTTCAGTCACCATGTTCCTCTATTAGTCCCACTAGAGTGCTGGTTCATCCGACATTAGGTACTGTCAATTCACCTGTTGATCCCATATTAGTGCCTACCCCACTGTCTGCTCATCCCACACTAGCACCCATCACTGTGCCTTACTATTCCCTTATTAGGCCCATGGCAGCATCTGCTTCTTTGGGGTTAACCAAGTGCCCTGGGAGAGTCTAGGCTTGTCCAGGTAGGGTGAGGCCACTCACTAGCTCGTCCTCGTCTACACAGTAATAGATGAATTCAGCAGGTGGCGAGGGGGCCAGGGCTCTGGGGTGCTGCAGAGGCAAATGGGGTGGGGTCAGGGCAGGTAGTGGGTGAGGTTACGGTTGTGCCTTCCCCCTGCCCACCAGGGCCTCACCAGCTCTGGAGACTCTGGAGGCTGCGAGGGCGGAAGTGCAGGCAGTGGCTGGGTTCGGGGGGGGCGCCGCCGGGGAGCCACCTTGGAGTCGCAGCCTCCCCTGCGGCGGCCGTGTTTACCCTGAGAGAAAGCCAGAAGGACAGTTTAGGCTTGGTGGTACCAGGTAGACACAGGACCACCTGCTTCCCCTGAGGTGTGCAGAAAGCATGCATGTGGGACAGGCAGGCAGAGGGTGGGCCGGGGCACTCACAGCAGGGGGAGCCACAGCTAGGGGAGGGCGTCGTTGACATCGCTGATGGTGGCGGCGGAGGCGGTGTGCAAGGTGCTGGCAGACAGGGGCAGGCGGGGCCGAGGAGGTGAGCACGGGACGGAGGAGAAAAGAAGACGTGAGGTGGGCAAGGCCAGGTTGGGAGGAAGCAGCGGCAGCTGTAACAGTACAGTGAGCTCTGCCGCGGCCCACCAGCGCTGGCCCCTCCAGCCTGACTCACCCGCAGGCAACGCCGCTGGACGCACCTCCACTGGCGCCTGAGACCAGGGCGGGGAGGGCGAAGGCAGACTCGACAACGGCCACAGTCCTCTCGGGTCTGACAGCCCCGGCACACTCCACACCCTCGGCTCTGTGGGGGGCCGGAGGTGTGACGCATGGGGCCAGGGCTATGAGGGTCAGGAGTGCAGGTGAGCCTCGGGCCCACCCCACCTGCCCGACTCACCCTTTCCACAATCCGGAGGCACCGTCTTCGCTCACACTTGCAGAACAGCCCCGAGGCCACATCATGGGGCAACTGCAGAAGGCAGGTGGAGCAGGCCCCACAGTCTTCTGTTACCTGGCAGGCCGCACACTCCCCGCAGCCCACACGCTGCCAGGAATGGGCGGGGCAAGGTCACAGGTCCAGGCAAAGTGGCTCCAGGAGCACTGCCCCTCGTGTGTCTACTGACCCCACACTGGCCCCCATCATCATGTCTGCTCATCCCCCATTTGTCTCATCACTCACTGTCTGATGACTACTGATTAGCCACCATCATTGAGGCCATAACGATGTCTACTGTTCCCCTGTGAACCTCGTCACTGTGTCTACTGATTAACTCCCATTACTGTCAGCTGACTGTAGCTAGCTCCCTACAAAATGACTCTGACACCCTATGGATCCATCACTGTTCCTTCGAACTCTCACCAGCCCCTATCACATCCTGCTCCCACCGCACACTTGTGAGGAGGAAGCAGGTCGTGCTTACCTTAAACATCCTCTGCTCCCGGTTGAAAGCAATTCTCTGTGCTGCAGGGAGGAAGAGAGTAGAAGAGAAATGTAAAGGGAGCATCAGATACCTGACCTCATGATTGCCTCCATCCTGACATCTACCATTCAATCTTCAGCCAGACACCTGTGTCCTAGCCTGACGCCAAGCCTGCTCCGGCTCTACCTCCCAGTGCCCCAGGGGCCACTCACCTCGGCAGTCCTTGCACAGAGTCTTGAGCCGCTGCCGTCGGGTTCCATCCCCTGAAAAGCTGATTCCACAGTTCTCACAGCACCTGGGACAGGAAACATGGGCGTGGGGCCGAGTGCACCCCCAACCACAGCCCTCGTGGACCTGGTTCACTTGAGGCTGACACTCACCCAGGCCCAGGAAGTGAGGCTGGGACTGTGCCAGCATCAGCCTTGGTCTCATCCCTTGGGGCCTCCTTCCTGACTTCGCTCTTCGAAGGTCCAACCTGACGTTTCTGAGCCTTGGCTGGCTTCGAAGGCTTCTTCCGCTTCCTGCTGGGGATGGCCAAGGAATGGGCCTGGAGATAAGAGCAAGGGCAGGAAGATGTAAGTCAGCGGGTGGGTGTTAGGTGGCTCAGCCACTCCTGCCTGGGTATCCCACACTGTACAGTACCTTGGGGGCTGGATAGCACAGGATGCCTTGTTTGAAGTCAAAGAGGGTGAGATCGCACGCAGGGCCCAGGTATCGGGTCAGCTCAACTTTGCTTCGGATCCTGTCTCCTGTGGGGCTGGGGGTGGGCCAGGACGGGTTGGTACCTAGGTGGAACTACTGCCACTCCACCCCCACAACCCTCCCACTGGGCTGGTGAATAGGCCTGCAGAGCTGGTGGGATACAGGAGGCAGCCTGGGATCAGCCTACGAGCCCCGACCAAGTAACTACCCCAAATAATCCTGAACAGCAGGAAGATAAAAGGTGTATAAATACCAGCAAGTATACAGACAGTAATAAGTAATATAAATGTAAACAGATGTGCGTGTATTTATAATGTGTACTACTAGTGGTATTCTATATAAGTGAAAATAAACACAAATAGGAGCACGAATACATTGAATAATGTAACTGTGTTAGCATTACATACTAAATACATAGACAAAGAAAACTTATATAAGACACAAACAAATGTTTTAAATATAGCTGGCCCTTGAACAACACAGGTTTAAACTGTGCAGGTCCACTTATACATAGATTTTTTTCAAGAAATATACTGGAAAATTTTTTGGAGATTTGTGACTATTTAAAAAAACTCAATGAACCACGTAGCCTAGAAATATTGAAAAAATTAAGAAAAAGTTAGGTGTGTCATGGATGCATAAAATATATGTAGTACTAGTCTATTTCATCTTTTACCACCATAAAATATACATAAATCTATTATAAAAGTTTAAACATCAAAACTTATTTATCACACACTTAAAGACTGTATGTGGTACCATTCACAGTCAAGAGAAATGTAAACAAACATAAAGATGCAGTATTATACCATAACTGCATAAAATTAACTATAGTACATATTGTACTACTATAATCATCTAACAGCCACCTCCTGTTGCTACTGCAGTGAGCTCAAGTGTTGTGAGTATCTGCTTAAAATGCCATGGAAGGCTAATCATCTCCGAGTGAGCAGACTGCTTCTCCAGTAAACTGCACATCACAGTAGAAAGTGACCCCTTGCAGTGGTTCTCATGTCATTTTCATCGCGTTTAGCGCAATACCGTAAACCCTGAATAACATCATGGGACCCATAACAAAGTGTAACTAGTGATGCTGGAAGTGCTCCCAAGAAGCAGAAAAAAGTCATGACATTACAAGAAAAAGCAGAATTGCTTGACATGTACCATAGACTGAGATCTGCAGGTGGTTGCCCTCCAATTCAAGATTAATGAATCCAGTTGTAAGGACTATTGTAAAAAAAAAAAAAAAAAAAAAAAAGGAAATTCATGAATCTATCGCTGCAGCTACACCAGCAGCTCGAAAACCTTGTATTTTTTGCAAAACACCTTTTTATCTCGCACTGAAAATGCAGCTCTTATGTGGATGCAGGATTGCTATAAGAAAGGCATACCTATAAATTCCAATATAATTCAAAAAAAAATGAAGTCACTGTAATGACAGCTTAAAGCAAAAGGAAGGTGAAGTCTCTAAAGCCAGAGAATCTAATGCCAGCAAAGGATGGTCTGATAATTGTAGAAAGAGGTTTGGCTTTGAAAGTGTCAAGATAACAGGAGAAGCAGGTTCTGCCAACCAAGGGGCAGCAGACAAGTTCCCAGACGCCATTAAGAAAATCATTGAGGAGAAAGGATACCTGCCTGAACAAGTTTTTAATGCAGATCAAAGTGCCCTATTCTGCAAAAAAAATGCCAGAAACGACATATATTAGTAAGAAAGAAAAGTGAGCAACACGATTTAAAGCTGGAAGGGACAGGCTAACCCTACTGCTTTGTGCAAATGCAGTCAGGTTTATGATCAGTACTGCCCTTATCTATAAAGTTGCTAACCCTAGAGCCCTGAAGGGAAAAGACAGACCCCAGCTGCCAGTCTTTTGGTTGTACAAGAAGACCTGGACAGCGAGAACCCTTTTTTTTATTGGTTCCATTGATGCTCTGTCCCTGAAGTCAGGAAGTACCCTGCCAGTAAGGGACAGCCTTTAAAGTTCTTTTGATATTGGACCACACCCCTGCCCACCCAGAACCCCATGAATTCAACACCAAAGGTGTCGAAGTGGTCCACCTGCCCCCAAACACAATGTCTCTAATTCAGCCTCTAGATCAGGGGGTCATAAGGACCTTTAAGGCTCATTATACACAGTACTCTACAGAAAAGACTGTCAACACTATGGAAGAGAGCCTTCATAGACAGAACATCATGAAAGTCTGGAAAAATTACACCACTGAAGATGCCATCGTTATAGAAAAGGCTGTGAAAGTCACCAAGCCCAAAACAATAACTGCTGCTGGAGAAAACTGTGTCCAGATGTTGTGCATGAATTCCCAGAATTTACGACCAAGTCAATCAAGGATATCATGAAAGAGATTGTGGATACGGCAAAAAGGGGGGAGCGGATGAAGGGTTTCAAGACATGGATCTTGGATTCAAGAGCTATCAGACACCACACCAGAGGAATTAACACAAGACGACTTGATGGAGATGAACGCTGCCGAACCAGTGCCAGATGATGAGGAAGACGACGAAGAAAAAGGAGTGCCAGAAAAAAACTGACATTAGACAATCTAGCAGAAGGGTTCCGATATTCAAGAATACTTTGACTTATTTTACAACATGGACCATTCTATGATATGGACACAAACTAAAGCAAACAGTGGAAGAAAGATTGGTACTGTGTAGAAACATTTTTGGAAAAGTGAAAAAGCAAAAAGGTCAAACAGAAATTACCATGTACTTCTGTAAAGTTACACCGAGTGTTCTGGCCCTCCTGCCTTCCCTTCCACCTCCTCTCCTTCTGCCTCTGCCACCCTCCTCAGCAAGACCAAACCCCTCCTCTTTCTCTTCCTCCTCAGCCTAATCAACGTGAAGACAACAAAGATGAAGACCTTTATGATGATCCACTTCCACTTAACGAACAGTAAATAATCATCAGGCTGTACAGTTAATACTTACCTATCATGTTTGTGCGTGGGTATCTTTGTGTGAAAACCTAACAACTGTACGGCAAGAACTGTATGAGACGTTTCATCACCCAAGTATTCATCTGTGCGAGACTTGAAGTGGATTGCCTATACTTACACAGGCATAAGGTGAGAGATATTTAATATAAACTTAACATGTTAGTTTTCTTACTGTTTTATAACTTTGCTTTCAAAGAATTACATTACCATATGGTATGCCTCTCTCTCTGGCAATCAGGGAAACTGCCTATCATCACAGGTAAGTGGTTTTTAAAAATGTAACAATGTTCCCAATACTGTATTATGAATATGATTATAATACTGTATGCCATAAAAATTTTACAATTCATTCATTAGTGTACAGGTGAGGCTACCATGAAGCAATCCATGAAGCAATCGTATCAATTATAGTACCCTATCATAAAGCAATCATATTGCTCCTTCTTAGTTATCAATGCATGAATTGTTATACCTGTAAATAAACATAAATTTTTCAATTATCTTTTCATTTTTGATGTCTGGTATTAGTAATATGTATAATATCTACAATGTTTTGTATCATATAAGACAATATTGATGTAGGTACTGACATACAAGCAATTCATCTTGTAAACAGATGATGTAAACTTATGGTATTGATAAATACAGTATAGTACTGTAAATGAACTTTTTCTTCCTTATGATTTTCTTTTCTTTTGGCTGCACCACACGGCTTGCAGGATCTCAGTTCCCCGACCAGGGATTGAACCCGGGCCACAGCAGTGGAAGCCCAGAATCCTAACCACTAGGCCACCAGGGAACTCCCTTATGATTTTCTTAATCTCTTCTCTAGCTTATTTTACTGTAAGAATACAGTATATAATATATACAACATACAAAATACGTGTTAACTATTTATGTTATCGGTAAGGCTTCCAGTCAACAGTAGGCTATTAGTAGTTAATTTTTTTGTGTTTTTTTTTTTTGCCGTGCCACATGGCACTCAGGATCTTAGTTCCCCCACCAGGGATTGAACCCATGCCCCTGCAGTGGAAGTGCACAGTCTTAACCACTGGACCACCAGGGAAGTCCCCAGTAGTTAACTTTTTAAGGAATCAAAAGTTATATGTGGATTTTCGACTGCACAGGGGATTGGCACCCCTAATCCCTACATTGTTCAAGGGTCAACTGTACACATATAAGTAAGTGTACATATAGATATACATACAAATACATATGTAAACAAATAAATGCAACTACATACAAAACAAAGTATAAGTAACTGATGTTGGGAGACAATATTCCACAGGTCTCTCACATTTCTACATGTCTTTCAAGAGCAGCATTGACTATCCTTTGTTATGAACTATCTTTTCAAGGATATGTGTACAGCATCAGCCTTGGAAGATAAGAGACAGGGTGTCCTTCCAGAGCAAAGGGAAGGCATCCTTACTGTCCTAACATTATAAAAGACTGGATTCCTTAAGCTCAAGGTTCCTCTCCTACAACACAACCCAGTGCGTGTGTAGGTGCTAATTAATTACTCTCTTCATGTCACCCTGTGGGAACTGGCATTTGGTGAACTGGCACAATAACGATGACATACTGGATACTGCTAATGCTGTGAGTAATAAACTGTCTTTCATCTCTGAACCAGAAGCCTCATATCTCCTACTAGCATCCACAGAACCGCGACACATTCACTTGCTATCTTGCCTTAATTAGGGTAAAATCTCTGGCCTTTTCAGTTCTTGATCATTGCACTTATATTTATAAATTTTGAAAGTTTTATAAAAATTGTAAATATGTGGATAAACGTACAACTAATATAAACATATAAACATTTAAAAAACACCATATGTTTATTTATAAACATATAAATAAGTGTAATTGTAGGTACAATTTTACTATATTCCTCCAAGGAAACAACTTACATACAAAAAAAGTTTAAGAAATTTAATAACCGTATCACTAACATATTCTAAAAGACCTTAAATCCTTAAATGTAACTGGTTTATAAAAATGTATTTTCATGTATTTACAGTCAATTCTCATTATTCACAGTAATCTGTTCTATAAAGTCACCTTGAACACTGAATTAGTGAGTAAAGAACCACTGCTCCTAATGGAACTACAGGTTAGGTTCCTGTAAGCCTCTGGTCACATTTTGTCAGCTGATCAGTATGTAACCTTGTTTTACGTGTGTTTCTGTTTAAAGACACCCTGCTTAATACAGTCCTCTTACAAATAATTAACTGCATGGTCTTTGAATGATTTAAAGCCAGGAGCTTTGGAAGCCATCTGTGTTATATAGGTTCCTTTGTCGATGTAAAACAAGCCAGTCTCATCAGCACTGAAAACCTACTCTTCTACATAACCCTTTTCCTGTATAACACTTTTCAGGTGTTTTTTAAATTCTTCCACAGTCTCTTATCTGCAGAACCTGCCTCACTTGCAAATTTAACACATTTCACGATGTATCACCTTCTGAAACGTGTAAGCCAGCCAGCACTAGTTGAGACAGGCTTAACATTTTCATAACCCTGGGTAACGTGACTGTCAATGTCCTTTGCTTTCAGCCTCACAACGCTGTCCACTACACTTTAATCATCATCTCATAGTTCCGCGAATTCAGCCACTTTAACACCTTTTCCTTAGCTTCATCAGATACTATAGATGTTACTTTAGCACTTTCTGGAGCAGCCTCATGTACTAATTGGCAAATTTCCTCTTCTTTTTCTAGATATACTGTCTTTTTGATTTATTAACATTGAACTCACAGCCAACAGCACTGCAACTCATGCCTGAACAAAACTTATTTAATATGTATTTTCTGCATATTGCACATCCCCGACTTCTTGCACTTAGAACACTGGACAGCACTTCAACACTACACTTGGGGGCAACTACAAACAGCAAAATCACCATTAAAAAGTACAAAAATGCAAAAAACAGAACACTAAATAGACCTCAGAAAGGATACTTGTTTACAGTACAAGAGTTAAAATAAGAAAGCCTCGTGCAACCTCGGCTGGGAACACATGCATCAGGCGACTTATTTTTCGCTGCTCTGTGCATATCCACAAATGACCATGAAAGCACAGTGAGTATGACTTTGGGGGTACAAACAAATTTTAGTAAGCAAATTTGCAAATATGGAATCTGCAAATAATAAGGACCAACTGTATATGCATAATTTAACCCTACCCCCTGATTTCACCCTGCCTAACCAGGCTCAGCCCTAACCCCTGACTCTGTCCACAACCCACCCAGTACCTCTGGTAATAGGTGTCTGAGCGTCCACAGGTGGCACCTGACTTGCGAAAGACCTCACGGCGCTTCCAGCCAGGGCCCAGGGCCGGGCAGTCCAGCCAGTCCTCAGCCATGGGGCCACAAGAAGGAGCAGCGGCCTGCAACATGGAGGGGGCAGTGGGAGAAACTGAGGCTCTAGGGAGGAACATGTTGTGCCCCAGGCCGCACAAACCCACGGATCTATTAATGCTTGTTTAAGATCTAGGACCTGCCACAAGCAACTGGCCAATGTAAGGAAGAGAAAAACCCCCATCCCCACTCCATTCTTCCCTGTCCTGGGCCCAGGAGCTTGTCATTCCCCCCACTTCTTGACCGGGTAGCCCCATCCTCAACCTAAGGGTCTCCATCCTCAATGCATTCCTCACTCTCAGCGTCCTAATCCCCAATTCCCCCCTCAGTCTCAGCTTGAGAGACCTCAGTCCTCCCATCCTCAGCGCAAGAGGCCCCCATACGACTGGTCCCCAGACCCAGGTCCCAAACTCTCCCTCAGTATCCTAACCTCCCATTCATTCCCTTCCTTGACCCAGGAGTCACTAATCTCTCTCTTTCAGTCTTTTAACTCTTCCATTCCTTCCCTGTCTGCTGTCCTCTTATCCTGCTACCTCAGTATTATTGCCTCGACTTCCTCTGTGTCCTCTGCCACAGAGCCCCCAGCTCCTCCATATCGTTGACAACCTCGCCCACCTTATTTTCCCTCTGTCGGTGCTCTAAGCCACAATTTCTTCCCAAGCCCCCAAACCTCCCTATTCCCCTCTTCTGCAGCTAAAAAGTTCCCTTCAGCGTCCTCATCCTCCCATCAGCTTTAGACATCCCTTCCGCGTTTGAACCCCACCCCCACCCCATTCCCCTCCTCTTGGGCCAGGATCATGCCATCCCTAACTGTCAGCGCTCTGACCCCCTATTTTTCATCGTCCTCCATATGAGACCCCCGTGCCTCCCTTTCAGCATTCCAACGCATTTCTCCCCGTCATCAGCCTGAGAGCCCCTCATTTCTCCCCTTGAGCGTTCTGGACCCCCATTTCTCTCTCCTTAACCTGAGAGGCCCCGATATCTGCCCTCAGCGTTCGGATCCTCCCCTATTCCTCTCCGTCCTCGTCCAAGACCCCGACACTTCCACCTGTCAGTCTTCTGAGCCCATTCCTCCCCGTCCTTCCCCTAAATTCCCCCATTACTCCCCTTCAATATTCCGACGCCGCCATTCCTCCCACTCATCGGCCTGAGGGCCCTTCACTGCTCTCCGTCAGCGTTCTGAGCCTCAATTCTTCCCCATTCTCCGCCTGAGCGGTCTCCATTTCCACCCCCACGACTGTCTCACCAGCTCGGCTCCCGGCCGGTACCTTCCACCGCTCTAGGTCCGCTGACCCATGGCGAGGGTCCCGCCTGTGGCTCTCGCCTTGCCCAGCTCCTCTTCTTCCTCCTCCGCAACCGCTTCCTCAGAAGCTGTAGCTGTCGCCGTCGCCGTCGCCGCCGCCGCCGCAGCCGCCGCCGTTCGTTGCTCCAGGAACCGGATATCCGCCGCCCAACTCTCGGGCTCCGCCCCCTGGCGGGACGCCTGCGCGCTAATACCCCGCCTGCGCGAACCCTTAGCGGGGAAGACTCCACGCCTGCGTGCTGAGTCCGGTGGAGGAGCGTGCTCCTTTTAAAGGGACCTGCTGCGCTTGCGCGCCGACGTCCCACTCAGGCCGGCGCCTCATCGGAGACTTGCAGCGCCTGCGCACCTCGCTTCGCGCCCCTCCGTCCATCTCGTTCTCGCCTGCGCTCTCCAGTCCCAACCTAAGGGGAGGAGGGGGATTGGGGTTCCTGGTCTCTGTTTGGTTGGCGATCTCCATAAGGAGTAACTGGGAGGGAGGAGCGGAGAATGCTGGGGTCGTGCCAGAACACTCCTCTCGCGCCTGTTACCTTGGTCGCGCCTGTGCTCTACCGTTCCTCCTGTCAAGGAAAAATTAATCAATAGTCGATCTAAAGAAGAAATAGAAAATTTTATTTGAGCCAACTTGAGGATTATAATCTGAAAGACAGTGTTTTGGAAAACTCTGAGGACTGTTCCATCTGTTAGATATGGAAGGCACAGTTATGTACATCTTTGAGACAAAGGATCAAACATCAAAATGGCACTGACTTTTTTTTTTTTTTTTTTTTTATTCGATACGCGGGCCTTTCACTATTGTGGCTTCTCCCATTGCGGAGCACAGGCTCCAGATGCGCAGGCTCAGCGGCCATGGCTCACGGGCCCAGCCACTCCGCGGCATGTGGGATCTTCCCAGACCGGGGCACAAACCCATGTCCCCTGCATCGGCAGGCAGACTCTCAACCACTGCTCCACCAGGGAAGCCTGGCACTGACACTTTACATTAAGTTAGCCAAAGGTGCTGTATGGCTGAACCACACTGACTCCATTTTTTCAGTTCCATCATAGGCCCACAGTCCTACCCTCCTCCCCTTTCTCTGTGAAGGAGCTTTAGCCTACTCAGAAGGAATGCACGAGCGCCAGAGAAGTTCTCTAGCAGCTTTTACCCTTGCCTTCATCTGATATGAAAATTCGAAGAATGCCTTTTGCTGACGCAGATGGTTAATGATTTGTGAGGAATAATAGTCCTGAGACCCCTGGGAAGAGAAAAAACCCTGGTTCCCGTTGGCATGGACGTGCTTCTCCCTTAGTAGTGAAACGGAGGGCTAACCTGAGTAGGCCCACCAAATTTAACCTGCCTCACTTGCTTTTAGTTTGCTTTTAGTTGATTTTAAACTAAACTCCCACTAGCTTCCTTATATATAACATCCCTGACATATGGGTCACTGTAGTAATGGTTGCTTAAGTTGTTTTTCAGGAACTTGGAGCTAGTTCTTGCCCGATTCAGACCGGTTGAGACTACTGACAATCTAACTGGACCTGCATGATGACCTTTTAACATCAGAAGGCCCAAAACTCCACCCTCAGAACATGCTAACACTGCCAGTTTTTGAACATGTGTCCTATGAAGAACCATGAAGCTTGACTACACTTGCACAGATCACTGATTACCTCGCTTTTCTTATTTCCAATCACTTTTCCCCATGCCTCAGACCATCCTGTATCTTTATCCCATAAATATTCCTAAAACCTATCTTTGGGAGGTGGATTTGAGATTAATCTCCTTGTTTGGCTGCCTTGTGAGTAAAGCTTTTCTCTACTACAAAGCTTGGCATCTCAGCATTTGGCTTGCTGCATACAGGCAAATGAATCTGGCTTGGTAACAGTAGTCAGATTCTATCCTTAGCTTTGGCCCCTTTAAATAATCCTGTACCACATTTGGAGGTGTATAGTGCAGCTGTGAATGATTCCGGATTGAAATCTGCCCGATCCTACCTGTATGTAACCTACCCACAATAAACTTCATAATTGTACTTTATGGAGTTGCCTGCTTTGTTTTTCAGTCTCAAAGTTTCTTCTCAGTTCAGGGGATTTATTCAATAACCCTGTCTTCAAAGAATTGGCGAGCCAGCCAGGAGACCAAAAATGAAATAGGCATGGGTAAGGGGACCATGTTGGGAGACAGCCTGTTGTCAGTGGGGGAAATCCCAGGATGGCCAGCCTCTTCCATGTGGGTAGACTTAGCCAAGTTTTTGGAACGCTTCAGACTAGTGTGTGAGTACAGGGACACCCCCAAAACGCTATAAGGGTTACTGGAGATTCTAACCAAAGCAGTAGGTAAAGAGAAGCTAAGGTAGGAAATTGAACATGTTATAGCCGCAGTAGTGTGGCTGCTGCTTTGGGCCCTGTGACTGAGTGCAGAAAAAGAACTCCGACTCAGGCAGGAACTAGGGGAAAACTAAAGAGGCCCTGGCATTAGAAAAGGATCTAAGAGTGTTTGTTTCTCTAATTCAGACCTACTAGCCAAAAAGGTACAACAACAAGAGGAACACCTAGAGGTCATGGTATGCAAAGTGGCAAAAATGCAAGGGTGGCACCATCCAACAGGGTGAGGACCATTATCTCACAGGAAATTTGGAATCCCAAACGATGGGATCTATGGTGTAATGATTTCTCTGAGAAGGGAAATATAGTTGTTGAAGGGGAAGATGACCTAAAGCCTTGCCCCCTCATTCAAACAAAGACTCAGGCAACCCGTGAGCCCAAAGATGAACAAGAAGTGATACCAACTAGCCAAAAGATAACTATGAGGGAGTATTCTTCTGCAGAAGTAGTTGAGTTGACAGCCAGGTTCATACAAAAGACCAGGAAAGGAGTAACTGCATGGTTACTCTGCCTGTGGGACAGAGGAACAGATAGTATCATGCTAAATGGCCTGGAGATGTCTAAACTGGATTTGGTGACAGCACAGCCAGTCCTGAGACAAAGGTTATATGCTGCTGGAATGGGAGGGAACTGAGGATGGTGGCTGACTTGGTTACTTGGATTAGGACTGGGGTAAAGCTGCCCTGGCCTAACAAAGGAGATGTCCCATCTCCTCCATTACACTGGAACTCCATGGAAGAACTACAAGACATCATTAGAGAACTGGGAATGAGACATGTTATATATCCAGACAACTTTATGGGGCCAGATGAAGAATAATTTATCTCAGGTATGAAGGGCTGCATCTTACAGTCTGCTCCTGGAGTTTGGTATGACACCTTAGTATCAGTTCTGGCAACTATATTCAGTAAAGTGGTAGCTCTGGTAGCTGCCATTATAGCAGATCTCAGTGAAACAGAAAGAGTCCTCCATGGAGGAAATAGAAAAGTAGAAAAAAATAAAGAGATAAAAGAGAAACAAACAAAGGGTGGAGAATAAGCAGGGAAAGGACCAACCCAGGTATCACATAAACAACTTTGGCAGGATTTAATGTTATCAGGGACTCCAAAGGAAAACAGTGATAAAACAATGACAACAACAGCAACAACAGCAAAACCAAAGAACAGAAAACCTAATTCAGTCCTGTCATCTTTGTGGAAGTCCCTAGCAGAAGACAAACAAATTACTCCTCTTTCTACTGACAATAAACATGTGGCAATGCATCTCAGTGTCCCCCGCTAAAAGTAGAATGCCAGGGGTGGATTGTCCTCTCACTGAGGAACTAGGTGCAGGGCCAACGTTTCCCTGTAGTGCATGCAGCGTGGGAGTGACTGGAGGCTTCATGTAGAATTGACAGTTTATTGGTCCCACATAAACAAACAGTCTTAGCATTGGTAGATACTAGAGCTGAGTGTACATTGCTGTATGGCAAACCCTCTAAATTTCAGGGAGAAATATGGGCTACAGACAGACATGGGGGTCAAACTATTCAAATAAGACAAATCAGATTATATTTCCAAATTGTCTGTTTGCCAACCTGACTGTTCCACGTATACATTTCCCTGGTACCAGAATATATCCTAGGTATTGATGTTTTACAAGACCTAGATTTGACCACCACCACTGGAGAGTGTCGCCTTCACACCAGAATGGTGACACCAATGTTGGTAGGCCATGCATGTCCGTTTACCCACACCCCACTGTATTGTTAATGTCAAACAGTATAGGCTGCCTAGGGGCTATGAAGAGATTACTGCTACTATTAAAGAACTAGAAAGGGTGAGAGTTATCAGACACTCCCATATCAATTATAATAGCCCAGTGTGGCTGCTAAAGAAGCCCAACAGGACTTGGAGGATGACTGTTGATGATAGCCAATTAAATAAGGTAGTCCCTCCCATCCATATGGCAGTTCCCAATAATGCTACTATTTTAGAATATCTCTGTGATGAAAAGTTTTATTGTATGCTTGACCTGTCTAATGCGTTTTTCAGAATTCCTTTGGATGCTAGCCCTCAAGATCAATTTGCCTTCACCTGGGACAGGAGGCAATGGACCTTTCAGGTCTTGCCTCAGGGTTGTTTACATAGTCCCACCATTTGTCATGGTACGGTCTCCCAGGACCTGGAAATCTGACAAAAGCCCCACTCTGAGTTGGAATTATCTTATACTGATGACATTATGTTAACCTGTGATGACTTATCTCTCCTCTCCTAAGCTGCTGCCCCTTTACAGACACATTTACACAAACCAAAACCAAGGATGGGAAATAAACGCTGACAAGATCCAGGGACCTGAGCAATCGGTAAAGTTCTTCAGAATTGTCTGGTTGGGTAAGACAAAAGTTATGCTGGCTGAAGTTATTGATAAAATCCGAGCCTTGCCCACTCCACAGTTGGTCAAGGAATTACAATCTTTGGAGGGGGGGCTTACTAGGTTATTGGCATCTGTTCATACCTCATCTGGCACTAATAATACAACCTCTATACTCTCTAGTTAAAAAGGGACAAAAATGGGATTGGGACTGCCCCCACTGAAACCTGCAGCAATAGCCTCTGAGACATACCCCTGGTCACAGTGAATGAGCCTCTGACCCAGTGACCGGATGGAAAGTGCACTATATCGACCTACTACCCTTATCAGAGAGACACAAACACATATTACCACCTCTGGTCTGATGCAATCCTTTGCTAGTAAAAGAGCAATTCTGGGATGGTTATGTGCTAAACATAATCAACTGGGACATACTGTTCCTTTTTGTAAAGAGGGACAAAAATCATACCTGGTTGGCCAGACATAAACATATGGTGTGGCTACCACCATCCTCTTGTTCTTTGTCCACCCGGTTTTACAAACTGAATGGACAGATCAAGGGGTTTGACCAAGTTGGAAAGTGTATAAGAGACCCCACTCACATAGATAGCAACCAAAGGACCCATTTCACTGGACATGATGTACAAGAATAGGCAGAAGCCTGTGAGATTTTATGACCCTTCCATCTGCTTTATAACCCAGCAGCAGCAAGGTGGGTAGAAAGAGTTAATGGGTTACTGAAAGAGACATTGAAGAAGACTTCTCTGGACAGGTCTTTAAGAGGATGGTCTTCACGACTGTTAGAGGCCATCCAGCTATTAAACACTGCAACCCACAGCAGGCTAAACACCTATTTATGAGACACTGACTGCACCTGCTCTATCAGCTAGGGCCTTAAAAGTACAAGTCTTGGAAGGAGGACTGCGACCCATCTAGCAGGATACGGATATTGTCCTAAGAGTGTCACAGGACCTCCCACCTTGGAGACTTAAATGGTATCCCCCTCCCAGGTGGCTTGGCATCCTTATATCTTTGTGGAAAGGGGTAGCCCCTGGTATAGTATTTCCCCAACCTTTCTAAGAGAAGGCCCACCCATAAACAAGGTGATCTCCTCCTTGAAATTAGATGGGGGACTGAAGTAGGGCTCCTCTTATGGGCTCTACCAGAAGTCCCACATAATATCTCCCTGCCCACTTCTGACATAGAGGGAAAAAATGTCTGGTATTGTCCTCTGGGAAAAGTGCCAAAGTCTGGGGTGATCCTGGTACATGGAGACCAAACTTCTATGGTGTTGTTTCTGAATGAGCATTTGCCTTTCTTGGCACCTTTCAAACGCTTATCATTCTTAGCCTTTTCCTTCTGGGATTCATGCCACCTACCTCCAACAATGTGTTTCTGTCCTGGGCCACCACCTATGCTGAAGTCCATAACCGCTCTGACTGTTGCGTGTACAGATTGCTGCCAATGTCTAGCACTGAAGGAATGCATGGGTCACTCTGCCTTTCAACCTCATGGCATGGGGACAATGGGTGGGCATGGCAGGTAAACTCCTGTTGGGGGCACTAGATGTCACCATGGCTCACATTTCCCCCTTTGACTGTAACGATAGTAAAAAGTATTTTCTCCTTGGCTTGTTCTTGAACCCAACTCCTCTAAACTTGACACTGCCTATCATGTCTGAGATGATCTTGGGAGGTTATATGCTATACACAGTCAACTGGGACATACTGCTCCTTTTTGTAAAGAGGGACAAAATCACACCTGGTTCGCCAGACATAAACATATCGAGTGGCTACCACCAACCTCTTGTTCTTTTGTCCACCTGGTTTTACAAACTGAATGGACAGGTCAAGAAAATAAGATTCTCAAGGCAGGGGCTTTCTTATCCCCCAAAGGTGCATCTGGGTACGTGACACCAATCTTTGGCCCTATCTCCCATATGGGTGGACTGACCACTATACCCTTGCTTTTCCCTCTTTGTCAAGAAAGATCTATTCCTCATTGCCAGACGCTCTCAAACTTGCTGGCTCTCAAAACTAGGTGGAACCATAGTCTCTCCTGTTGTGAATGGCTGGTCTCTATCTTTCTCCCTCAATATGTAGGCATTCATGCTGAATTAGAAATAAAAGCCCTAGCCAAGTTCACTGCTTCTGTATTAAATAATTCTAGATAAAGCATTTTTCTACTAAATCAGGAAACTGCACAAATGAGGAAAGTAGTTTTACAAAACCATACGACTCTGGACATGTTGACAGAGGCACAAGGGGAAACATGTCCTAATTCAACAACAATGCTGCACTTACAGCCCCTCTTATGAATCTAACATCACTGATTTATCGTCTCATATGAAAAAGGCTATTAACCATGTAGGGAATATTTATTTTGCAGACGACTTCATCCGTTGGTTGACCTCCTTACCTGGCATATGGGGTATGGCCCTGTTAGGCATCCTTCCTTGTCTAGCAGTGATTCTTGGTGCTTGCTGTTGTGTATATTGCTGTTGTGGGTTAGGCATGCAGGTTACCTCCCAATATCTGGCCCTAGGGTATTCAAGGAAGAATGGCAGATAAGATTGTGTGGGCCATATAGATGTTGGGGATGAAATGTGTGGCTGAACCACACAGACTCCATTTTTCTCAGCTCCATCTTAGGCCTGCAGTCTTATCCCCTCCCCTTTCCGTGTGACTGAGCTTTAGCCTACTCACAAGGAATGTGCCCAAGCCAGATGAGTTCCCTGTTCAACTTTTACCCTTGCCTTCATCTTATATGAAAAGTGAAAGAATGTTGTTTAGTTTGTTTGTTTGTTTGTCTGTTTGCTGACACAGATGGTTAATGGTCCATGAGGAATGACGGTCACGAGAACCCCAGGGGGAGGGAAAACACCAGTTCCTGTTATGTGGATGTGTTTCTCACTTAGTATTCAGATTCTGTCTTTAGCTTTGGCCCCACTAAATGCCCCTGTACTCCTTTTAGCAGCACAGAGTGCAGCTGCAAATGCTCCCAGATTGGTAAGTCATCATGACCCCTTACAGGATTAGGAAAAGAAAGATTAATCTTCTAAGGAGTTACATTTCTGGCATGAGAAGAAGGAAAAAATGATCTTTATGGTTGAGCAGACATTCTTGCCTTTCAGGAGGTCTGGTTAATATATAATGCAGATGCACATTACCCATTAGGGAGGGACCAATATAGGCAGGGAGTATGTTACTCTTAAATTTTCTTGTCCTGCCTCAAAACATAAATTTTATTCCATCGTTTCCCACTTTTGATCATTAATCTTTCGATGGAAAGTATTAGGTTATGAAATGCTTGGTCCCTCGACACCAGGGTGGTGTCTTACCTGCCCTGGATCTATCCGGTCCTGCAATACCAGGTCCCAATAGGCCAGTTTCTTCTATCTTTCAGGGGTTTATGTGTCAGTAAAGTACCAGACAAGGACTCATAGCTAATCTCATGCTGTTCAATAGAACTCATGCCAATTATTGTCCAATCTTCTTCCTATGTGCATTGTGCCTGTCCAGTATTTTATATAGAGCTATACGTATGATCAATGGTTTCAAGTCTTATAGACATCATTATTTTACTTGCAGGTTTGTATATGCAGCAAAAAGCACAATAGATTATTACTCTATAAATGATACAGAACACAATCAATATAGCCAACAACAATAATAAAGTCATAAGCAGAGATTTAAACCATGAACCCCCAGAGCTGAACCATTTACCCAAGATGTAACCTAGACTAGGAAGGGGATTCCCTAATGCAGAGATTTAATTTTTAATGTGATTCATTAGATGAGTTATACTAGAGGACAGATCTGGCATGAAAACACAACATTCAGTCTGGATTATAGCACACATTCTTCCTTGCCAAGCAGTTAAAATGTCAAGATCCATTTGGTTTGGCAACACTGATTTCCTCATCATAAAAACTTCAGAATTAAGCAAACTAAAGGGGAAATTAGTTAATTGAATGTAGTGAACAGCACAGAGATATATGCTAACAGGGAAACATTTTATAGGCTATACATGTTATCAATCATATTGACTTGTTGCACAAACATTGTACATGTACTTTTAGCAATAGAATTTAAGTGAGCAATGATACATGCCATGAGTAACTTGATAGCTAGGAAAAGAATAATCATACATACAATGAAAATAATAATCATCTGTAAAACAGAGGGAAAAAAATTAAAAATTACCTAGTCCTGTAGGGAGTGACCAAAACAGATTTTTTAAGGGTTTTTTTTTTTCAGTCTTACAACAATTTTGCCTTTTGGAAATTTTATCCAGGAGCATTTCTACTTCTGCAGAGGTATTGTTATAAGTTCAACAAGTAGTGTGAGCAATAGCACAAACAACTCCTTGACTAGCCAGCAGAAAATCGAAGGTGATTCTAATTATCCAATACTACTTGGGGTAAGGAATTGAGGGATGTCTCTTGTGCTGCAATGCATTTTGCAGTCACTCCAGGTATTTGACCAATGATTTGACCAATGGTGGCTGATAGATTTCTGACCATAACTCTCTTTACATGTACTCTTGCACTAGGAATCAAGATTCTCAAAAGACTTTGCTACCAGGTATCTTGGTATCCTAATAACATGGATCTCTTGATTCTGTAATGGAGAGAGAAAGGAGGTCCATCTGTCTCTTTTATATAGACAATGGGGTAACATAACATCCCAATAAGTATAAACTTTCTATCTGCCAGCTATTAAGATATTTATGTGTCCATTCTTGGGAAGGTGGGTCAATTCCAATACCACATATGAAGACAGAACCTGAGAGAGTGCAAGTGATCCTTCCAAGAGAGCTCTCATTGATAGCCTCATCAATTGGAAATTTTGCTAACATGGTATTAAACATGGTCACTGCTCTTGCAGGCTTTCCAAGAGCCATCTATATGGTATTTGACATAAGGGAGTTGCTGGTACAACTTGTCTTTTTCTCTTCAAGACATTTGTTAGGGACCTCCCTGGTGGCGCAGTGGTTAGGAATCTGCCTGCCGATGCAAGGGATACTGGTTCGAGCTCTGGTCCAGGAAGATCCCACATGCTGTGGAGCAACTAAGCCCATGCGTCACAACTACTGAGCCTGAGCTTTAGAGCCTGCGAGCCACAACTACTGAGCCTACATGTCACAACTACTGAAGCCCGTGTGCCTAGAGCCATGCTCTGCAACAAGAGAAGCCACCACAATGAGAAGCCCATACACTGCAACGAAGAGTAGCCCCCGCTTGCCGCAGCTAGGGGAAGCCCATGTGCAGCAACGAAGACCCAATGCAGCTAAAAATAAATAAATTTATGTGTATATATATATTTATTTATTATTTTTTATTTATTTAATTATTTTTTGTGGTACGTGGGCCTCTTACTGTTGTGGCCTCTCCTTTTGCGGAGCACAGGCTCCGGACATGCAGGCTCAGTGGCCATGGCTCACGGGCCTAGCCGCTCCGTGGTATGTGGGATCTTCCCGGACTGGGGCACGAACCCGTGTCCCCTGCATCGGCAGGCGGACTCTCAACCACTGCGCCACCAGGGAAGCCCCCTTTAATTCTTTTGGTGTCAATCAATAGTCCTTCTTAAGATATTAAGTAGCCCAAATGTTTTATAATAGGTAAGCAAAATTGGAGTTTATCTTTAGGCAACTTGTGTCCCTTAGAAGCTAGTTGATGTAACAGATGGATGGTATCTTTTTGAGAATCCAGTTCAATTTTAGAACATAAAATCAAATCATCTATATGTTGAATTAAAGTAGAACCATCAGGAATGTCTACATCAGCTAAATCAGCTTTAAGTATTTGAGAAAAGTAAGTGGGGTTCTCACTATAGCCCTGTGGCATGGCTATCCAGGTGTATTGATGATTTTCCCATGTGAAGGCAAAAAGGTATGATTGTCCTTCTCTACTGGGATGCTAAAGAAGACACTGCATAAGTCTATCACTGAAAAATAACAGCTTTTAGTTGGAATGACTGAGAGTAAGGTGTGTGGATTTGGGACCAAAAGATGTCGAGGAATTACAATATTATTTATTGCTCTCAGATCTTGGACAAATTTCCAGTCTTTTCCATTCAGCTTTCTTACTGGCAGGATAGACATGTTACAAGGACTAGTACAGGGAACTATAAGCCTTTTTAAAAGAAATTCCTGAATAACAGGTGATGGAATAAAATTTATGTTTTGAGGTAGGACAAGAAAATTTAAGTGTAGCATACTCCCTGTCCATGTTGGGCCCTCCCTAATGGGCAATGTGCATCTGTATTATACATTAACCAACATTCCTCAAAGGCAAGAATGTCTGCTCAATTGCAAAGATCATTTTTTCCTTCTTCTGACACCAGCAGTGCACCTACAGAGAAGATTAATTTTTCCTTTCCTAATCCTGTTAGGGGTCATGGTGACTGCTTGCCTTGTATGTGTAGATCTGCTCTATGTATCTTTGGTGAACCTTATATAAAACGTCAGTGTGTCATTTTAATGTATGATCCTTTGTCTTAAAATGTATATAATTGTGCCTTCGACTTCTAACAGGTGGAACAATCCTCAGTGTTTTCTGAAAGACTGTCTCCTGGGTTATAATCCTCAGGTTGGCTCAAATAAAATTCTCTATTTCTACTTTAGATCGATATTGATTACTTTTTTGTTGATATTTGCTTGGCGTAGTTAGCAGGATATCAGAGACACCCGCCAGAGGACACCTGGAGTCTACTCTAAACCAGCGCTCAGTACCAGCACTGGCCCTTTGAGCCCCACCGGCTTTTTGGTATTCCTCAGTTGCTTTGGTGAGTTCTCCTGATATCTGGACCTCATTGCTTTGCATGATGATCCTGAATTTTATCCAATCTGTTAAAATTTTAGGATTTATAGTCTTAACAGTGTACCGGTACATTTCCAGGTAAAAGGGACGGAGAGGGAATTTCCTAGACAATGGGCTAGATGGAGGTTCCTAGAAGGGGAAAGCCAAGAAGGAACTCTGGAGTGAACTGGGTTGGCTGGTCTTTTTAAATTTGGCTCAAGTTGGAAAGATTGTGTATAAATGGTTTGAACAAACTGTTTGACAGCAGAACAAGAGACTGAACCTATTCATCTCTGAAGAAAACGGACATTTGCTCCTTCCAGCCACCAGGCCTTCTCTGGTGACTGAGAACCTAGATGAAGTGTCTGAGGATTAATCCTTATAATGAGTAGCAGTCCCATAGGAAACGCCCTTTTAACACTTTAGGTAATTTACGGTGCTCCAAGCCCCCATGGTGGCTTTAGACAGCTTACAGGAGAAACGGAGACACAGAAGCTCTGAACCGACTCAAGGGTGACACCTTGAGGAGCTAAGCTCACAAGCAGCACACTTCTGACCCTGCAGCGCCCTTAGAAATTGTGACCTCATAATACAAATTAAACAAAAGGAAAATGGGAAATCGTGCTTCTAAAGCCTACCAGTTCCCAGATGGATAGCCACCCACTGGAACTTCGGCTGGCTTCATGTACAGTATGTATGGAGCTGATACTTGCAAGAACTTGGTAAAATGGGAGGCTCTAACTTAACTCTTAAATGGCCAAAACGGGGAACATTCGACTTACCAAAATTAGTTTACTTGCGTGCAAAATTGGAAAATGCCGGCTATAAAATTACATAGACACTGGGCTTCCCTGGTGGCGCAGTGGTTGAGAGTCCTCCTGCCGATGCAGGGGACACGGGTTCGTGCCCCGGTCCGGGAAGATCCCACATGCCGCGGAGCAGCTGGGTCCGTGAGCCATGGCCGCTGAGCCTGCGCGTCTGGAGCCTGTGCTCCGCGACGGGAGAGGTCACAGCAGTGAGAGGCCGGCGTACCACAAAAAAAAAAAAAAAATTACATAGACAGGATGGGAAGCATATTTCAATTGGTACTTAGAAGCTTTGAAGCATGGTAATGATAAAATGACACCTTTACAGGAAACTAATTATTAGAAACTGTTGCTAAATTGGAGAAAAGCTCAGAAGCTACCCTATCCCTTTCTCCTCCTCCTTCCCCTCCTTTCTGAACTTTATACCTTCTCCTTTCTGAACGTCCATATCTCAACTTGTCTATTCTACCTCCTCCTCCACCTCCAAAGGAAAAATTAACTGGACCCCAGGGAATAAATGAGAGCCCTAAAATCATTGCAGGTCCCTTTAAAGAGAAACCTACTGGAAGAGGTGAGCCTGAACTAATATATACTCCCTGGACTAGAGCTGAACTTAAAAATTTAACTAAGGATTTTCCAGGCCCTTTACAAGATCCTTTAGGGTTTTTAAGATAATTCATTCTGTAAGGATACATGAGCCAGGATACTTAGATTTGTAATAGCTTGAGCAATTGCTGGTATCCAAAAGTAAAGCCAAGTATGGCTACAAAAGGGAGAATGGAAGACACGTATGGAAGATTTTCATAAGCATGAGCATGCAGATGTCCACAGGTGTCGAGAACTTGCTCGTAACTTGTACCAAGCCATCCCCAAAATTTTTCCTGAGAAAATAGAGTGGGCAATGATCCACCAATGCAAGCAAAAGTGCAGAGAAACTGTTTTTTCCTTTGAGAGGTTTGAGAAAACCTTCAAATAGCACCCTGGAATGGCCCCTGAAAGTTTTCAAAATCATCAAAATGATCCAATTCTAAATTCAATCTTTAAGAGGGATTAGATGAAAAAATAGCAAAGCTAATTAAAAGATATGAATTGGAACGGGCCATAATACATTCTAACATGCTTGTCACTATTGCAGAGAATCTCTCTAAAACCTTCCAAAGAAGAAGAAAGAGTCACTAAAGTCATGAATGTACAACTACAGCAACTTAGAGGCCCTATTAAAACACTTTTCTTCTAACCCTGGCCCAAAACGAAATGCCCGCACTTGTTTTTAGTGCAAAAGCCATGGTCTCTTCAAATGAGAGTGCCAGACATTTAAATGGAATTTGGAACATGGCAAAACAAAAAGAAATAGGAGTGCTTGACAATTATGAGAGGGTACTTCCCCCAGCTCTTCACCAATACCTTAGGGGAAATTGAGACAACAATCAGAGGGGAAACTTCAAAGGCCATTGTAGCTACTGGGGCTACAATCTCTGGTCTTTACCCTACCCTTATTCATTGCCCTCTCCCTTGGAGTATAAGGTCAATTCAAATAGTAGGAGTTTCTAATTTACCTTTGCAAATTTTAAAATCAGAGTCGCTAACCTTTCAGTTAGGAACTATCACAGGGAAACTTGTGTTTCTCCTAGTAAAATGTGCCCCAATTCATCTGATAGGAAGAGACATTTCAGAAGCCAGCAATGCTCATATTGCCTTTTCACAAAAAGATGAAATGCTTCTAGGTTTAGAAATTTTAATGCTGAGCAAAATCTAGTTACTGAAAAGTAGATGGTTATAAAAATCAGTGGTTCAAACAGACGAAGAAGAAATGAATGACCTGTTATTGCCAGTGCCTAAAGAATTATGGTCATCTTCTTCTTCAGATATTGAAAAAATTAAATTGGCTACTCCTGTTAAGGGGACTGTTGACAACTCCAAGCCTCTACCTAATATTTGACAATATCACTTAAACCAGAGACATTAAATGGAATAAACCCTGTTATTCAGGACTTTCTTAAGAAGGGACTTATAATTCCTTGTACCAGTCCTTGTCACACACACATATCTTACCAGTGAGAAAGGCAAATGGGAAAGGTTGGAGATTTGTTCAAGATCTGAAAACTATAAATAACATTGTGATTCCCGTTGTCCTGTGGTCCCAAATCCACACACTCTGCTCTCAGTCATTCCAGCCGATAGCTGCTATTTTTCAGTAATTGATTTATGCCTTCCTTAGTATCCTAGTAAAGAAGGACAGTCAGTACATTTTTGCCTTCACATGGGAAAATCATCAATATACCTGGACTGCCATGCCACAGGGCTATAGTGAGAACCCCACTTACTTTTCTCAAGTGCTTAAAGCTGATTTAGCTGATGTAGACTTTCCTGGTGGCTCCACTTTAATTCAATGTGTAGATGATTTGCTTTCATGTTCTTTTTTTAAAAATAAATTTATTCATTTTATTTATTTATTTTTGGCTGCGTTGGGTCTTCGTTGCTAAGCGCGGGCTTTCTCTAGTTGCGGCGAGCGGAGGCTGCTCTTCTTTGTGGTGCGCGGGCTTCTCATTGCGGTGGCTTCTCTTGTGGCAGAGCATGGGCTCTAGGTGCGTGTGCTTCAGTAGTTGTGGCACACAGGCTTAGTTGCTCCGCGGCATGTGGGAATCTTCCCGGGCCAGGGCTTGATCCGGTGTCCCCTGCATTGGCAGGCGGATTCTTAACCACTGTGCCACCTGGGAAGCCCCTGCTTTTATGTTCTAGAAATGAATTGGATTCTCAAAAAGACACCATCCATCTGTTACAACAACTAGCTTCTAAGGGACACAAGTTGCCTAAAGATAAACTCCAATTTGCTGACCTGTTGTAAAACATTTGGGCCGCTTTATATCTAAGGAAGGACTATTAATCAACTCTAAAAGAATTAAAGAGATTTTAGCTTTCTCACTTCTCCAAAAAAAGAAACAATTGAGGAGATTTCTGGGTCTGACTGAATATTGTAGCAATTGGGTACCTAATTTTCCACTTATTTCTCAACCTTTATATGCATTACTTAAGTCTGACAAGCTTGATCTGGTTGAGTGGATGCCAAAAGGAAAAGAGGCCATAAACACCTTAAAATCCATCTTAACTCAGGCAGCCTATGAAAAATGGAAACAGGTTGCAGAGTTCTTAACTGCAGGTTGTAGTTCTACACCACTACCAAAACAGTTGGCAAGTATTAAAACACTGGGGCATCCCAAATCTGACATTAAGGAAGCTAAAGGAAATCAGCTTGCTGATGCTGCAGAAAAACAGACAACTTTAAAAATTCATCCTGTTCAGCTTTGAGAATTTCCACTGCTCTCTGTGAACCCTGCTAACCCAGTAAAAGATTTCCTTCCATGGGCTCAAGAAATCGCCACTAAAGAAGATAAACAGATGTGGCTACAAAAAGGGGGAATTTTTGAGCCCATCACACAAATATGCTTTGGACCTGATTTTAAAAACCTATAGTGTCTCTTAGAGCACAATGGCTGTTACTCCAGCACATATATTCTTTAACTCATTAGGCACCTGAAACATGGTTTTACGGGGGAAACTATAGTTTTGGAAACATTCTCCCATGGTGGCTCATAAAGTATGTACTCGCTGTACTCTGTGTCTTAAATATAATCCCAGAAAACCACTTCATGGGGCACAAGGCCACGTTCTTCTTCCTAAGGGACCCTTTGAGGTATGGCAATTGGACTTTGTCCAAATGCCACCACCTCAAGGATATAAATAATCTTGGTGATGATCTGTATGTTTTCACACTGGGTTGAAGCTTTTCCCTGCAGGAGAGCAAGGGGTATAACAGTAGGTAAATCACCATTGGAAATAATAATTTCTGTTTGGGGAATTCCTTCTGAGTTACATAGTGACCAGGGACTCACTTTGCCAGACAAATAATTAAATCTATTTATGACGTTTAGCCAATAATGCAGCATCTTTAATGCACTTATCACCCCCCTCCAATCTTCAGGACTGTTATAAAGAACTAACAACACTATCAAAACCCAACTGACAAAACTCTCAGGGGCTTTTCATCTTTCATGGCCAGAAGCTCTCCCATTGGTGCTTCTCAACCTTAGGTCCACTCCTTTTGGTAAGCAGCAACTGTGTCCTTTTGAAATAACCGCTGGATGACCTACGTGCCCAGATGAAGGCATGTATGAACCAACATTGCATAAGGGCGTGATATGTTGCATTATCGTCAGGGACTCGTTAAGGCACTTAAAGAAAATGAAAAGCTGGCAACATTCCTTTCACCGCGAGCTCCCAGGAGGTGAAGACCTTATGGATCATGGACTGCAACCTGGAGATTTTGTCCATTGGAAAAGGCATAAATACAAGATGCTTTGCAGCTGTGTTGAAAAGGGCCATATCAGGTATTAGTACTAACCCCTGTGCTGCAAAGCTCAAAGAAGTAAATTCCTAGGTTCCTATCTCTCATTTTTTAAAAAGGCTTCTGCTCCTAAATGGACCGTGACTCCTGTTTCTGACACCTGACTTCAACTAAGACAAGCTTCACCAAGCTGGGATGAGAAGAAATCGACAACAGTAGCAGACAGCTAACCCAAGAGTCCAGACCAGCTCTTTAAGACCCATCCTACTGGTTCAGTTGTACTGTTTACCAACTGTCTGTCTCTCTGTCAACATTGAGAGTTATTGTTTCTCTTCTGGCTATACTTTTGACCCAGTGTTTAGGATGGAAAGAAAATTCTTTAGTAAAGTTGTCACAGAGTACAGCTACTGGGGGCCATTTAACCGATTGTTGGACTTGCAACTTTGGGATCACTTGCATCCTCAGGTTTTGTCTTCATGTACGGCATTGGAATTGACCCACCTTCCCAAAACTGGGCACATAAATATCTTAAGAGCTGACAGGCAGAAGGTTTATGCTTATTGGGATGTTATATTATCCCATTGTCTATATAAAAGAGACAGATAAAACTCCTTTCTCTCTCCATTACAGAAGAGATCAATGTTATTAAGATACCTGGTAGCAAAGTCTTTTGAGAATCTTGATTCCTAGTGAAGGAGTATATGTAAAGAGAGATATGGTCAGAAATCTATCAGCCGCCCGTTGGTCAAATAGCCGAAGAGACTACAAAAAGCATTGCAGCACAAGAGACATCCCTCAATTCCTTAACCTAAGTAGTATTGGATAATAATTACCTTCGATATCCTTTTCTTTTTTCTAATCTTTTTTTGGTTTGTTTGGCCTCACCGCTTGCAGAATCTTAGTTCCCTGACTGGGGATCGAACCCGTGTCCCCTGAGTGGAAGCATGAAGTCCTGACTACTGGACCACCAGGGAATTCCCTACCTTTGATTTTCTACTAGCTAAACAAGGAGTTGTGCTATTGCTCACACTACTTGTTGCACTTATATCAATACCTGTGCAGAAGTAGAGATGCTCCTAGATAAAATTTTTAAGAGGCAAAATGGTTATGACATTAAAAGAAAAAAAAGACCCTTTTAACGATCTGTTTAGTTGGTTCTCCTCAGGATTAGGTAATTTTTTTTGCTCTGTTTTACAGATGATTATTATTTTCACTGTATGTATTATTATCCTTTTCCTAGCTATCAAGCTACGCATGGCATGTATCACTGCTTGCTTAAATTCTACTGCTAAAAGTACACGTACAGTGTTTGTGCAACAAGTCAATATGATTGATAACATGTATAGCCTATAAAATGTTTCCCTGTCACTATATACCTCTGTGTCAGCCACTCCTATTTAAATGACTGTTGACAACTCCAAGCCTCTGCCTAATATTCAACAATACCCACTTCAACTAGAGGTACTGAACAGAATAAGACCTATGTTGATGAAAAATTAATCGACAGTCAATCTAAAGGAGAAATAGAGAATTTTATTCGAGCCAACCTGAGGATTAGAACCACAGAAGTTGTTCAGAAAACTCTGAGGACTATTCCGCCTGTTAGAAGTTATATACATTTTTGAGACAAAGGGTCGTACATCAAAATGACACACTGACATCTTACATAAAGTTCACCAAAGATACATAGTCCAGATCTGCACATAGGAAGCAGCACCAGGTCACCATGACCCCTTACAAAATTAGGAAAGAATTAAGAATGTTATCGTCTAAGGAGTTACATCGCTGGCATCGAGAAGAAAAAATTGATCTTTATGGTTGAGCAGACATTCCTGCCTTTGAGGAGTGTTGTAGTTTATCTTAGGACAGGGCCGAAAGTAAGCTCATCACACGAGACGAATTGTGCCGAAGCACAGCAGCAGAGGGCTGCCGCTCGCTCAGGCAAAACAGCGCCGTCTGTCCTGCTGTGGTAGCTTTTATTAAAGCATTATCTAGGTTTACACTTTACGACTTGTTTTTTTAACATTTCAGAAGTGATAAAGCAGCAACCTATGTTTTTATTAATTATACAAGCAATAATTGGCTTTCTTGAGAACCTGCCGTGCTTCGTCCTTGAGCGCAAAAGCAGCACAAAGTTCCCACCATTATTTTGATTATACTGAAGTAGCACAAGGACGTTTCCTTGCGTTCCCACCACTCTGATTAGACTGAGGACATCTCATGGATCAGTGCCCAAAGCACTCAATGCTTCTTTGCAGGCCCCCGGTTTGCCGGGGTGGGGGGGCGGGGGGGGGCTCAAAGCATTCAGGACTGTTCACAGCTCTGGCTTATTCACATGCCCCCGGTTTGCCGGGGGGGCTCAAAGCAATCAGGACTGTTTGTAGTTCTGGCTTATTCGTCAGCCCCCAGTTTGTAGCGGGGGGGGGGGGGGCTCATGGGTCATGTCTCCTTTCCATGTCCTCAGTTATTCCACTACATTTCCCCCTTTCTGTTTTGTAATTTTTGCAGCATCAAGGAGAACACGGCAGCATTACTCTCGATGCTAAACTACATGGAATTATTTTGCAGCTTGTGCAGCATCAAGGAAAACACAGCAGCTTGTTGCGATGTTGTATGGCGGGTGACTTTCAATCGTCGTCGGACTATAATTAAACATATGATTATTATTATAATGAGCATTAGTAATCCTGTAGTAGAAGCTGTTATGGCTATAATACCCATGACAGCTGCAATCAACATTTCTATAAATCTTTTACTTTTTTTTAGTGTATCAGTTAAATATTGTAAAACAGTCATAGGAAGAGATTTTTGCCATTTCCTTCCAAGATTGACAGGAAGCCAAAGACCTGTCCAAGCTCGTAAGATATACAAACTTTCAGTAGATATGTTAAAAGATATACTAGAGGGCTTCCCTGGTGGCACAGTGGTTGAGAGTCCGCCTGCCGATGCAGGGGACACGGGTTCGCGCCCCGGTCCGGGAGGATCCCACATGCCGCGGAGCGGCTGGGCCCGTGAGCCATGGCCGCTGGGCCTGCGCATCCGGAGCCTGTTGCTCCGCAACGGGAGAGGCCACAACAGTGAGAGGCCTGCATACCGCAAAAAAAAAAAAAAAAAAAAAAAAAGATATACTAGAGTTAATGCAGGTATACAGAGAGCAATTTTTACATATTATAATACCTTGAGTCTCATTCCATACAGCTGGTCCCTTTAACAATATATAAGGTAATTTCACACAACTACGAGTATATCGAGTAACATTTTTATGAAAAGTCAAACTATGATTTCCAGATTTGTTAACCATATGTCCTACCCAGGCATTAATCTTTTTCAAAGCTGTCATAAGCTTCCATAAATCCTTTTGGATAGGATATCCATTCAAATGAGGACCAGGAGGAGAAAACCCTCCTGCATGCCATACTATGGTATCATTAATAGTATTGCTATAAATAGTGTTATCCTTTCTATGCCAGTATAAATTTTTCAGACCGCTTTTTCCTTGGGTGGAGCCAAAAGGGCTCCAATCAATGACGCTTCCCCAAGAAGTATTAACAAGAACCCGAGCCATATCTCCTCGGCATCGAGTCCAATGGACCCAATCCGATAATCGATCCACAAGAGGCACTTGGCATGGAGGCAAATAAGGTGCGGAAACATTCTCATTAAGTGTGGAATTAGAACTTTCAAAACTATAAGCACTCAAAAGATATAACCCATGATATCTGCTTTTATTTTTGACAACACTTAACCATGTCTGATAATTCATTTTAAGGCAATGATCTCCCTTTCCCATACAAATAGGAGGTCCATTAACACCCACCGTGTAATTTTCTATTATCCTTCCTTCTTCTTCCGGCTTCAAAGGGCCTCTATCATCAAAAGGACCAGGCAACCATCCAGACTCATTTACATATACAAGAATTGGGGCATCCCACTAGGTAACCCCTATATTAAGAGGAGGGTTAGGAATATAAGTCCAATAAGTATGGTTAGTACAATTTACCTCATTGGCTGATATGTTTATTACTTTTGCAGACAACATTGCCAACATGGCTACAAAAAGATTGGTGCTAGTGAGGGGTTTACCCTGTGAAATGACAAGATTTTTGGCAGTGTCTGCAAACTTTTTTATTTGGCCCCAGGTCAATGGAGGTGCCTTCTTCTTTCCACCAAGTAGTAGTCTTGGCAAGCGCCTTTTAATCCTGAGGAATTAATATGTTTTTGGAAGCATACCTAAACAAAAGACCTTGAACATAATTAGAATGCATCCCATATGCATTAATGGCTTCTTTTAGCATTTTTTAAATTTTTACATTATGAGGGTTATATTTAACGTTCATATATCCATTCGGAAATTGATCATTAGCAGGCATAGCTTGTCTAACAATAGGGAAAGCAAAAAATGATTCAGAATATTGCTTTTCTTCCGTATTCATCTCTTCTTCCAACAACAGTCTATTAGATTTAGGTTTTAGAGGAAAGTGAAACTGACGAGAGGCTCCAACAGGATAAGCTGCTAATTCTAAAGGAGGAGCCGAAGGAATAGTAGGACATGGCTCCTGATATGACGGAGTGCTAGCATTATTTTTATTTTTTTCCAATTTAACCATCAAATTTTTTTAACTTTGAAAGTATATCAGAAATCTCATTCTGTTGAGAAAGTGGCATCTCATTTTGTTTGTTAGTCTGCTCCTAACCTTTATCATCGTCAGAAAAAGCCCCTTCATACTGGAATCTGAAAAATCCTCTCCTGTCTTAGACACAAGGGGAGGAGGAGGCGGAGGAAGGTCCTCTATAGGAGACTCACGAAACAGAGTACGAAAAGCAGCAGAATGATCGGGAGCAGAATTCGGACGCTGACGGTGCGCCCCATTTTCATTTTCCGTCTCAGATTGTAATGGTTCCAGGGCAAGGGAAATTAATTTACAAAGAGACCAAACACGGACAGATATAGGGTCTCCATGCTGATGAGCTCTTCTTAAGGCTCGCATAACCTGTTTTCAAACTTTTAAATTTAACTGGTTATGACCAGTAGATTGAAACCAGTAACAATGTTTACGTACCAGCGCAAACAATTCATCAAAAGATTCTGGTTTCACTTTCACTCCTGAATTCCATAATAACTGTTTTAGGAGTTTAATGTATTGAAATTCTACTGAATGGGAATTCCCCATTACAGTTACTCTACTGTTGCCAAAGGTTTTGCTTACTCTGAGCGGACCAATTTCCCCTTCGGTCCCGCGATCACGCAATTACTTACCTTCAGGTCCCTGTTCGGCCGCCAAATGTTGTAGTTTATCTTATGACAGGGCCGAAAGTAAGCTCATCACACGAGACGAATTGTGCCGAAGCACAGCAGCAGAGGGCTGCCGCTCGCTCAGGCAAAACAGCGCCGTCTGTCCTCTTGTGGTAGCTTTTATTAAAGCATTATCTAGGTTTACACTTTACGACTTGTTTTTTTTAACATTTCAGAAGTGATAAAGCAGCAACCTATGTTTCTATTAATTATACAAGCAATAATTGGCTTTCTTGAGAACCTGCCGTGCTTCGTCCTTGAGCGCAAAAGCAGCACAAAGTTCCCACCATTATTTTGACTATACTGAAGTAGCACAAGGACATTTCCTTGCGTTCCCACCACTCTGATTAGACTGAGGACATCTCATGGATCAGTGCCCAAAGCACTCAATGCTTCTTTGCAGGCCCCCGGTTTGCCGGGGGGGGGGGGGGGCGGCGGCGGGGGGGCTCAAAGCATTCAGGACTGTTCACAGCTCTGGCTTATTCACATGCCCCCGGTTTGCTGCGGGGGGGGGCTCAAAGCAATCAGAACTGTTTGTAGTTCTGGCTTATTCGCCAGCCCCCAGTTTGTTGGGGGGGGGGCTCATGGGTCATGTCTCCTTTCCATGTCCTCAGTTATTCCACTACAAAGGACGTCTGGTTAATGTATAATGCAGATGCACATTGCCCATTGGGGAGGGCCCAATACGGGTAGGGAGTATGTTACGCTTAAATTTTCTTATCCTGCCTTAAAACATCGGATCTCCCCCAGGGCTATTGTGTCCCGTTCTCTCTTCCCGCTGGAGTCACTAGAGCGCCTAGGGACATGTCATGCCTGGCAATGGCCAGAGCTTCTTCCACGAGGGGAGGGCTGGTGCTGCTCTGCAGGCAAACAGGAGGCCCGTGAGGGTGGGTCCAGGCTGGAAAGGTAGCGTTGTGCGGCTCACTGCACCTGACAACGAGAGGACAGGCTGGTGCGCCCGACAGAAACCCAGTGGGCTCCTGCTGTACACTCGTCCCGAGACAGGGGTTTCTGGGGAAAGAGGAGGGCCTTGTGTCCGTCATTTCATACAACTCTGGTCTGGAGACCATCAATAAGAGTAAATAAGAAAATTCCTGCTCACACAGGAATGATGAATCAGCCATACACAGACTGACTGTATACCCACTGTCACACAATGAGAGGACAGGCTGACAGTGTAGGTCCCTGGACTCTCCCTCAGCACCTCATATCCCCACAGACCAAGGCGGAGCCTGCAGAGCACAGAGTGGGCGCCGACTGGGTATGTGCAGCCTACACCTGTACTGCAGCCTCTCCAGAGTACAGGTGTGCCACTCTACTCTAGGGGCGCAGGAAAGCAGTTGCAATGGAAAAAAAACTTGGAGACCGTCCATAGTTAGCTTTCTTGGTTCATCAAAATTTTATTAACAAAACCAGAGTGGGGGAGGCAAAGGTGCGGAGACTCCGCAAGCCCTCCCAGGCACAGAGAACAGAGAGACAGAAGAACAGACAAGGATGTGAGGAAGTTCTGAGGCCCTGTGGTAAGGGCAAACAGATGGTCAAACGGTGCACGGGCACAGGCAGAAACTCAGGGACCGTGGGAGGAACATGAATGGCAGACCAGACAAATGGGGGCTCCGGGGCCGCTCCCGCCCGCGCCGCAGGGCGGGAGGGCATCTGGACCGCTGGGGCTCAGCGGTCGGCGCTGGAGCGCAGGTCGGTCGTGAGCGGGTCGTGCTGGATGGTTTGGTGCAGCATCAGGGCCAGTAAGCCCGCCCGGTTGGTCATGGCAGTGCGGACATTGCGCTCTTGCTCAAACAGCTCGTCCAGCTTGTACCACTGCCGGGGGAGCAGGGGGAGCCGTGACAAGGGGATCCCCGAGCCACCCCCCCTCCCCCCGCATCCGCCGCCGAGACCTACCACGCGCACGCGCTCCAGGTCCACCTCGGCACGCCGCAGCTTCTCCCAGCAGTAGTGGCGGTTGCACTGGCGCTTGGGCAGGCGGCAGAACTCACCCGTGAGCTCAAAGACGTCACGTACAAGGGGGCACCCGCATACCTCGTCAGCTGGCACCTGCGGGGAGACCGGGGTGGGCGTGAGTGCGGAGCGGCGAGGCCGGGAGGAGGACAGGAGTGGGGGCCGGGGGGTGGGAAGGAAAGGCGAGGTGGGGGGAGTAGGAGGGGATGCAACAGGGAAAGGAGAGGCACGGAGGGCGAGGAGGCAGGGCAAGTGGGGGCTGTGGAAGTGGGCCGGCAGGAAGAAGGGAAGCGGGAGAGGGAGGAAGGAAGTGTGGCCCGGGGGGAAGGGGGGGGACAGAATGGGGAAAGCTGAGGGAAAAGCTTACTTTGGGGTCCCGTGAGTGCTCGGGGCACAGCACCTGGAGCCGCTTGCAGTATGTCTTGCTCTGAGGATTGTAGACGTCGCAGAAGAGTCGTGTGGCCCTGGGGGTGTGGAGCAGAGAAGGTAGCAGAGAAGGTAGCAGAGGAAGCGGAGGGTGGCGCCCAGGCCCGGCCCCGCTAACCCTCGCAGTGCCCACACTCACCCCTCGATGCGGGTCGGGTACATGGACCCAAAGGACGTCTGGCTTTCGTACTGGAGGGGTGAGCACAAACGGAGGGACTGTGGATGTGCGCCGCGTGCCCTCGCGAGACGGCACCCCCGCCCCCAGGGACCCAGGGATGTCCCCACACCGTCCACCCCCTCAGGCCGACACCCTGACCTTGGCGTAACAGCGCTCCATGTGGCGCAAGGCAACACGTGGGTTGATGGGGTGCCCGCAGGAGACACAGAAGATTTGCAGGTCCGTGTCATCGCTGTCACCCTCATTGCTCTGCACGGGGTGGAGGAGACGATGAGGCCAGGCGGGAGCAGGTACTGGGCCCTGCGCCGCTGCTGCACCCGTGCCCGCTCACCTCCTCGTCCTCGCGCACAGCCTGCTGTTTGGCCCGCAGGATAATGGCCTCGAGCTCGTGGAATCGGCGCTCCATTTCCTGAAGGCGGGTGCGGGCGCTCTGCTGCTCCCGGCGGATGCGTTCGAGCAGCTTCTTGCCGTGCTCCTCAGCAATGCAGGGGCTCTGCTGCCACTGCTGGATGCGCTGGGGGAGGATTTCGTAGATGCGGCTGCAGGGAGGCAGTGAATTGGGTGAGCAGAGAAGGAGGCAAGGCAGTAAGGTGAGCAGTGTGATCCAAGGGCGCAGAGCAGATGGGTGACTCAGTGGTGAAAGGTAAGGAACCAGGTGACTGAAGGGCAGATGACTGAGCGGACAGACAGACGGATGCGGGAGCAGGTGGATGGCCCGGTGGGTGCTGGGTGACTGAATGGTGACTGACTGGCAGACACACAGGGGGCTTTGGCCATGCCCCACCCTGTACTCCCTGACTCCCCTGAACCCTCCAGCAATGACTCACTTGGCTGCCAGCTTCATGCCGCAGTCGTCTGAGCAATACTTGGAGCCGGGCTGGGCAGCGCGCACACAGCCAGGGCCCAGGCACTGCGGCAGCAACGCAGGGTCCTTGGCGTCAGCGCGCTCCGGGTGTTTCCATTTGTCCTTGTGCTTCTGCTTCTGCCGATGCCGCTTGTATCTTTCTTCCTTCTGTGGGACAAGATGGGCCAGGGCAGGGCGCAGCTGAAGTCAGCCCCGCACCCCTGTTTCCCCCTGCACCCCAGCCCTTCAGCCCCTGACCTTCGCCCTCCCTCCCCACACCCACTGCACCCTCTCGGTCACCTTCTTCTCAGACTTCTTCTCCCGACGCTTCACGTGCTTCACTTTCACCGCCCTCTTCCGCAGCGCAGGGTCCAGGAACGGGGACTCCTCCGTGTCACTCATCCAGGGCTGCAAATGAGGCACACGCTGATTCGCCTGCTCCACTCGTGACTTCCCTACCACCTGCTCGGTCCCCACGTCAGTATTCCATACCCTCTGCCTCCTCTCTCCTCATCACGGACACTCTCTGCTTCTGTAACCACTACCCTTCCACATGGGACGCTCTGTCTGCTCACCAGGCCATGGTCATCAAAGGCCCCTGCACAGAAGTCCTGGTACAGGTCAGGGTCCAGTGGGAGGTCCTCGTCCGAGAGTGGCTCGGGTGTAGCCGTAGCCTCGGGCAGCTCCTTGACTGCTGCTGCTGCCACTGCCCCCTCGTCCTCGCGGATGCGCCCCAGCTTCTGCGACGGCTGTGGCTGCTGCTGGGTGGGCAGTGGCCGGCGAGGCCTTGACAGGGACTCTGAGGGCATCACCGGCGAGAGCTGCAGGGCAGAATCTCAGGACTGGCCCTGACCGCCCTGCCCGCAGGCCCCGCCCGCCCTGGGGGGCTGGACTCACCGAGGAAGGGAAGTACTTGTACGATTCCTGTGCCGGCAGGAGGAAGGCCCAGGTCAGCCCCAGGTGGATGGAGGGGGCCCTGCCCTAGCCCTTCCCACAAGTGCCCGACTCCACCAACGAGCCCCGCCTCGCCTCCCTAGACACACCAGCGCCCCCCGCCCCCCATCGCCAGGACATGCTCGGCCCTGCCCCAGCTGCGCTGACACGTCTGACCACCCAGGAACGCCTGGCCCTACCCTGCGCATCTGGGGTTGCGGACTCCCCTGCTAGCCCAGCACATCTGGTCACGACCCACTCGTCTGAACCAGCCAGGTCCCTCCCCACCTGTCCGTATGCGATTAGGCCCCACCTCACCCGGCCCACCCATCCTAGCCTCAATCAGCTCTTCCCAGACATCCTGGCCCCCCACCTGACCCTGCCCAGCTCTGCCCATGCTCACCCGGGCCCGAAGCTGGCACTGACGCAGCCGGCACTTCTGCCGGATCTTGTTGGGGCCCCCAAACTTCTTCATGTCTCGGCAGAAGTCACAGTGGCCACAGTCCTCGGTGCGCCGGCAGGCCTCACACTCACCACACATACGGGCTGACCGTTTGATCTGCTGCTGCTGCTGGTGATGCTAGCAAGAGGCGCCCGCAACACAGCTCAGGAACCGAGCAGGGCCTGAGATGGGATCACCTCCCCTAACCCAGCCATTGCGGCCACTCACCTGGCTGGGTGTGGCCACCAGGGGCTGTGGAGAGGATTTGTGGGGCGAAGCAGAGCCCCGAGCAAGCATGGCCCCAACCCCTGTCCCTGACCCCGCCCGGCGCTGCAGGTCCAGATCCGGGGCAGGTCTCTTGCGCCCTCCACCCTCATCCCGGGGCTCACTGCCGTCTCGCTCAGTGCTGTCCCGCTCCCGTGACTTCTTGTGCCGATAGCGGATCTCCAGCTTGGGGTCCTTCTCTGCGGGGCAGAGGGTGGAGCCAGCGTGGGTTGGCACCAGGGGATGTGGATGGCACCAGAACTCTTTCTTCCTCTTCTCTCCTCTTCGGTCCCACCTGCCTGCTCTGTCTCCCTACTCCAGGGCAGAGCTGTCCCTGCCGGTGGAGCTTTCTATCACAGCTCACGATGGAGCCTCCATTCCGGCTTAGCACTGACCAACAATCACTCTGCCCACAGACGCAGATCACTACTCCCCGTGAACCACCCTCCCATTAAGGCTTCTCCTTCTCCTCCCTGGCAGCCCCAGCTGCCTGCCCTGTCCACTCCGGCCCCTCACCTCGGCACTCCCGGCAGTACCACTCCCGGATGGCCTTGGCCATCTTCTCAGTGATCCGGATGCAGTCCCCATGAAACCACTCATTGCAGTTGTCACAGCCGCTGCGGAGGATGGGGCGAGTGAGGGAGATGTGAGGGGCCAGACCCATCGGCCTCTCCCCACCCGGCCAGGTGTCCATCCCGCCCACCGCTCCGCGGCTCACATCATGAAGCAGTTGATGTCTGGTTTGCGGCAGATGCAGTAGATGGGCGCGTTTTCCCCGTTCTCTGACTTGCTGTCCTCACCGGCATCTGGAGGCTCTGGGTCTGAAGCGTCCGCCTCCTGTGGGAGCCCCCAACATGGCTCCTTAGAGAACCCCCATCATGATGCCTCACTCCTCCAGTACAGCTCCATCACGGCTCACCACAGACCTCAACAGTCTGCCAATAGACTTCCCACCATGGCTCCTCATAAATCTCCCCACCATAGTCCCCACAGACCACCCCCCCCACTCACCGCTGACACCCCCTTAGCCTTATAAACCCCCATCACTCCGCCTCTGAACTTCCAATCGCTTTCCCCACTGACACCCCATCATTCTATTCACCCACTGAGCCAGCTGCTGCCCGTTACAGACACGGCATCACTCACCACATTTTGTCCTCGTCATGGCATCTCACAGACCCCCATCACCGGGTCTCAAGACAGCACGGTTCCCCTCAGATCCTCCGTTACTAACCTCACAGACAACCCCGCCCCCCTAGATCCCCCGATACAGACTCATCACGGCTCACTCCAGACTGCCCAATACAACACTTCGCAAACCCCTCATCACTCCGCACAAAGAACCCCCCATTCGGACCCCCAAGAAACTACCACTAAACTTCCATTACGGACCCGCATAATGGCTCATCACATAACTCTCAGACGGTTCACACACGAGTAAAAAAACCTGACCAGCAGACCCCCATCATTCTAAGGCTCGACAGTCCCCCGCCCCATTCTGCCCACTGACTCCCGTTATGGTTCGCCACAAACCCCCATGCGTCTGCCGATGGACACCACCATTTCCAGCCCCACTGACCTCTACCGCCGACTCCCTCCTGGGACCTCGTACTCACCATCTCTCCGCTCCCAGCGCACCCCTTCTCGAACCCCGCCAGCGACCCGCGAGCCTACACAGTCCCTCAGCGTCGTCCCCGGCCGTTGCAAAAGCGCCCACCAGCACTTCCGGTTTTCGTCGCGCCTCCCAGGCACTACTGCGCAGGCCCAGTGCGTCGGCTCCGCGACAAACAAGTCGGTCGCCCGCCTAGAGCTCCGACAGTCTCTCAGGCGCCGCCATCTTGACTACTGAGACCGTACGGCGGCGAGTCCATACATTCTCAGGAAATATGGCCACGCCTGTATTTCTGGACGCCTCCATCTTGGAGTCTGATTCCGTAAGATGGCGTAGTCCGTACGTTCACTGGCAACACATGGCAGCGTGCTAATCGGCTTCCGAGAGGGCGCCGCCATCTTGGCGGTCGATTCCGGCGCCAGCAGCTGGTACTGCCTAGATGTTCACAGGGAAAGGGGCCCGCTTTAGGAACACTACCTGGATTAAGTCGCTCTCATATCACCGTAAAATCATTTTTCCCTTCTGCATGTACTAATCAGCGCCGGCATACTGTGTGCCTTACGCTGGGAAGGAAAGCAGTCCCTTTGTCATATGCCTCCCACATTACCTCTGATTGAAGAAATCTTTGTATATTGGGGGCTGGGGAAGCCAGTCAGGCTTATACCTGATGTGGCCTGAACTTTATGTGAACTGGAACAGCCTGACTTACGGTCTGTCAAATATATGTTGAACATTTGTTTTAACCATTACAGTAAAGCATGCCCACTCTGACAATAGGGGGAAATGCTTCCCTTCCTATGACACCGATGCTAGTATTCCTTGGAAGATAAAGTTCCCGTCCCAGATTCCAAGGTCATGCTCACTCACTGTGTATCTGATAATTTGTAACTATACTTCTCCGTTGAAACCTTGAAGGAATGTACCTCTGTCATGTCTGATATATGTTCTTTGTTCTGACATGGTATAGAACTGCTGAAATGGGCTTCCCTGGTGGCGCAGTGGTTGAGAGTACGCCTGCCGATGCAGGGGACGCGGGTTCGTGTCCCGGTCCAGGAGGATCCCACATGCCGCGGAGCTGCTGGGCCCATGAGCCAAGGCGGCTGGGCCTGCGCGTCCGGAGACTGTGCTCCGCAACGGGAGGGGCCCGCGTACCGCAAAAAAAAAAAAAAAAAACCTGCTGAAAACCATGCTTCTCTGGAGTGTTTTCTTCCTCGGTGGAGGCTGCACTCCTGGGCCAGTCCTCATCTTGGAGCAAATAAAACTCTCTTATATTCTTTAATATAGATTGTTTATTGATATCTGTGTTGCTACCTCCCACCACTCTTTCCAGCTGTCACACTCCTCCCAGCAGTTCCTTAGCCAGGCCTCGCAAGATGATTCAGCCTCTGGGCCTCTACAGCAGCATTCATCCATCAGAATTAGTCCAGAGCAACAATCGATGGCCATAAATGATGGTGACCTGACCATCTCTGGTGAGAATGGTTGGACCAAAGTAGACTTTGAAATCAGGGACCACCAGCTTCACCAAGTCTTCCTCTGACCACACAATGGGTCTGTCACTTGGGGTGCTTAGCCAATGAACACACCAAGAACTTTCAATTAAAGCAGAAGCATTTATTACTTGTTTATTACTAGCGACAAGTAAGGAGACAGGGAGATAGCTCTCAAAGCACTGTGTCAAAAAAAAAAGAAAAAAAGGGACTTGCCTGCTGGTAAGACTCTGTGCTTCAAATGCAGGGGCCATGGGTTCGATCCCTGGTGGGGGAAATAGGATCCCACATGCCACGCAGTGTGGCAAAAAAAAAAAAAAAAAAAAAAAAAAATCACTGTGTCGCTGGGGAGTTTTAAGCCTGGGGAAGGCATGATCATGATAATGAGGCAAAGGTTACTCTAGGTTGCCCAAAACTGCAAGTAAGTAGGTGCTTGGTTACTTTTTCTCACTGTGGTATCTTGTTGACTGGAATGCACTGTAACCTTTTTGGAACATCTGGTGTCTGCAGCTTTCTGCAAATTAATGGCTAGTTTCTTCAAAACAAAGCACACTTTGGTTTAATCCCATCTCATCCTACTGTTGCCTAGCTGACACCCACCGCTACCGGAGCATAGATTTCCTCAATTCCTGGTGATGTCCCCTTTGGTTCTCTTGTTTCATATGTATTTAGTATTCTCTCCTATAAAGTTAATTTTTAAATTTTTTAAAAAAATCATGTTATGTATAATCAAAAATCTGTACAGATCAGAGAGCTAGACGTCTCTTCAGGGTAATGCTAAACCTGGACAACCATGAAAATCAAGTGGGGTACAAAACGTCAGTACACCTGCCCCCCTCCACACACACACACACACACTGGATACGGAAGTTGTGGTCATTATAAATGTCCACATGTCCATGTTCAAAGTCAAAATGACTTTCTTTCAAGTTGAGGAGATGGGTCTGGGGAAAATGAAAATTTTCACCCTTGGCTGAGAGTTTTTCTGGCTTTCTTGGCTCTGGACATAGTAGCAACTTTTTTGCTATTCGTGGTTTAGACTTGATTTTATTTTCACCTTTCCTAAACATTTTTACTCATGGTCTCTTCCACACTGTCACAGACACCAAGACACAGAGGCTACAACATGGGTACTGTGACCTCCTCCCCAAAGGGGTTTTTAACCCGCTAAACAGAGACCTTCAGATCCAGCATAAGACTTGCTACATTTTTATTTATTAATGTAGAATTAATCTTAATTGGATTGTAACTTATTTTAATTAATTTAATTTTTAATTTAGTTTTTCATTTAATGTATTAAATTAACTTTAGTATAGTTGAATATGTGTTGGTAAGGTACTTAGATAAATTTATTTTATTACCATCAATTAATGAATTTTATATAATTCAATTTTAATTTTATTACAGTTTGATGTAGGAAAATAAGTTTAAGGCAATATAGTTCAAGTTTAATTGAAATTTAATTACTCAAATTAAATTTAATTTAACATAACTGAATTTGGATTTATTAAATTTAATTTGGTTTGAAAAATTTAATATTAATTTAATGTATTAAATTCAATGTCTTGTGTATTTTAAATTTCAATTTAATTTTGGTTTAATTTAGTATATTACATTTTATTTCATATGGTTTAATTTAGTTCATTCAATTTAATTTTACATATTTAAATTTTAATTCAAATTCACCTTAATTCATTAAACTAAAATTTTATTATGTAATTAATTACACTGAGTTAACTAAATTTATAGTCAATTACTATATTTTTGAAATATAATTTATTAAATTAAATATGATTTATTTAATTAAGGAAAAACAGTGACAAAACATAAATTACCCAAATCATGAATGCAAAAGAGCCATCAGTACAGATCCTACAGATATTGACTAAAGAATATTATTCACACATTTATACTGACTTAATGTAATATATTTGACTGCTCAGATAAAATGGACAAATTCCTTGTCTTTAGTAAGACAATTTACCAAAATAACACATGAGGAAATAGAAACTTTGAGTAGCCATATAGATACAAAATTATTTGAGTTTCTGATTAAAAATCATCCCACAGAGAAAACTCCAGGCAAGTCCAGATTACTTCACTAGTAAATTCTGTCAAATATTTAAGGAGGAAAAATAGAGCAATCCTAAATAAAGTCGTTCAGAAAATAGAGTAGGAAGGAATACTCCCCAATTCCTTTTAGGAGTCATTTCCCTAATACCAAACTAGACAAAGACATTACAAGAAAAGAAAATGATAGATCAATATACCCCATGAATATAGATGCTGCAAAATTTGAGGAACAGCCTCCAAGAGACCATCTTTACTTCTCACATCATGGCAGAGTTTAAGGGCCTCCAAGACCATGCTTACTTCTGACACCAATTGCAAGTCTGGGGGTCCCCAACTAATTTGCTAAAAGGACTTGCAGAACTCACTGAAAGTTGTTATATCCACTGTTACCACAGGAAGAAGATACAGATTAAAATCAGTCCTAGGACAGAGTCCGGGAGGGCTCCAAATGCAGAGCTTCCCGTCATCCTCTCCATGAGGAATCATGGACAGGGTTAGCTGCTTCCAGGGACGATGTATGACAATATGCATGGAGAACTGTCTACCAGGGAAGCTCACCTGAGCCTTGGTGTCCAGAATCTTTATTGGGGTTCCATTACATAGGCACTGTTGACTGCCCGTGTGCCTGATCTCAGTTTTTAGGCCCTCAGGAGGTCAAGCTGATACCATGTGACCCAAAGTCCTCCCCCTAAATCACACTGTTAGACTTATGGCCAGCCACAACCCTAAATCACATTGACTGTCGAGTGACTAAAGGTCCGCAGGCAAACAAAGAGACTCCTGTGAGGAACAGCATTGACAGGCTTAGTTAGATATTACCACCTTAAGCCAAGGAGGGCAAAGGGCAGACCTCTCTCTGGCCAAGGTTAAATTCTTTACTACATAGATGAAAAAGTCATTAACAAAATGTAAGAAAATTGAATCCAGCAATTTATAAAAATGATAACACACCATGAGCAACTGTATTTATGCCATGAATGATCCCAGGAATGCAAGATTGGTTTAAGACTTGAAGTCTCTTGGAGGGATAGCTATACCACGGCACCCTGTTTACCTTCTACATCTCCATACAGGCCAAGTAAGCAAAGCTTAACTGCAGTGTAAATGAGTCTTGGTAGAATGCCCTGCATTCCCCCAAACCAAGGGAGACAAGCAGCCTTAACAGAAATCGCCGAAAGACCATTTTTCATCCACCTTCTCAGTTGCAGTTGACTTCAAGACTTCATTTCACCTCCTCTTTGGATATGGCTGCACGTTATAGAAGCCCTTGGCTTAAGTTTAGAGCTGACTCTTCAGTGAAAGAATGACCACCATTCTAATTATCCATTATATGGCTCCTCTGTTTTAGTGTTTTCCATGGGACTAGGAAATTGATATCATGATGCTTGTGCTTTTGCTAACTGCAATGAACTGTCTGAATGTATTTGGGCTTGTTGTGTCCTAACCAACTGAGTCTATGGAAGCATGGTAAGCAACTGAACAGCTATAGTAGTGATTCATGTAACCTCATTAACCACCACACTAGTGCTTAAGGAACGCTTGTCCAGTTGACAGTTTGGGGCAGTGAACACTTAGACTCCCTGGGATCCAGTCACAAATGCTCTTGCCTAAGTGGTGGGTGATGGGGGATTAAGTGTCCCCCATTGTCCAACCTGTTAATGAATGTTTACAGACTGGGCAGCAAGAAGTAGGATTGAAAGAAGTCACCTGACTGGTGCTTTGGTGGTTGTTCACTCACCTCCAGTGCAAGAGAAGAAAGCAATGTCATCAGGATAATGGGAGAGCAGACCCTGCTGCCTAGGTCAAAAGGCAGTGTAGGCTATGGGTAGTGAATTAGGGGATTGAAAAACTGAACATAAATAATGTCCGCAATGAGGATATAGAGCTTTGGGTAGACTAAGAATGTTATGAGTTTGTACGCTTAGCGTGAGCGGGCAGCTGCAAGAAGCTTCACGTATATGCACAGCCTTGCTTACTGGTGCTGAGCTACTCTCTCCCTCCCTGATCTCTGCTTTACTCTGACCTTAGCTGCTTTAAAAGAAAAAATGTCAAGTAAACTGGGGAATTCCGGGTAGAGGAAGGACTCAAATTTTTACTGAGTTGGATTTGTTGGATACAGGTGTCCAAGTCATCATCCTACCATGGTGGATGGGAGTGAGTGGTGGTTGAGGCACAGGGGTAGCTGATTGTACCAAGCCCTGCAGGACTAAGCTGTGGCATGTGAGGAGGAAGAAAGAGCAAGCCTCGGAACCCAGGTGCTCTCCAGACACTGGGAGATACACAGGGGTGGAGGACGCATCCAGTGGGCGAGGAGCCAAAGCATAAAAAAGGCTCCCCAGTTGCTCCAGCCAACCTCTACAGCCTAGCCTCCACCATCCTTCAGCAATCCTCAGGCTCTCAGCCAGAATGTCACATGATCTCCTGATAGAATTTGGGCAAAACTTACAGTGAAAAGGGGAAAAAAAATTAAAGTTACCATATAGGTGAGGGCCCTGGGACAATTAATCTACTGTTGCTATAGCTTCCTCTGCCAAATATATAATAAAATTGATGTGTTACAGGCTTGAACTATAAATGCTCATAAACTTCCAGGAAACATTCCCCTCTTTGGGGTAGAGCTAAAGGTAGAGAAGTATTATGGGACAAATTCCCCTGCCGTTGGCACCAGTGCAAGGTCAGGATATAGCACAAGTGCTTCTATCCCGATTCCAAAGCTTTCTCTTAATAGATGATAACCTGTTGTTTGGCAAATCAAAGTCTCAGTGTCAAGAAAGTCTCACTTTTGGGCTTCCCTGGTGGCGCAGTGGTTGAGAGTCCGCCTGCCGATGCAGGGGACACGGGTTCGTGCCCCGGTCCGGGAGGCTCCCGCGTGCCGCGGAGGGGCTGGGCCCGTGAGCCATGGCCGCTGAACCTGCGCGTCCGGAGCCTGTGCTCCGCAACGGGAGAGGCCAAAATAGCGAGAGGTCTGCGTACCGCAAAAAAAAAAGAAAAGAAAAGAAAGTCTCACTTTTGCATGAAAATCTGGCAACTATGCTACAGCTGCTGTTAAAGCTGTCAGCTATGTAGAATCAAAAGCAGATGTCGTCACTGTGCTCCATGGGAAGAACTCAAAAGGCATTTTCATAGTTGCAACCAGTACTTCCCTTCAGGAACTCGTTTTGTTTTGCTTTGTTTACTGATTCTTGGGCTGTTTGGTCTGCCACTTAAGAGTACAGACTGGCAGAGTAAGACACTCTTCTCTGGGGCCATGAACAAACTGCAGCTGCTAATCAGACCTTCTGGTCACTCATGTAGATGCTCACAGTAAGGGATTATTATCAGATGAGATTGACTGTAATCAAGCTGCTGATCAAACTGCACTGCTCAGATCACCACCAGACACTGCAGTGCATCCACCATCTGGGATGGGCACAAAGAAAAAGACTTTGGCCCCATCTGCTCCTGATGGATTGACTACATAGAACTCTTGACTCGCTTTTAGGGATACCAAGGATGACCCACCACTCCTGACACTTTTCAGCTGACAGTGAGATTCCAGTCTAATCAGCCAACTCTAGCCATACCATTTGGCCCAAGAATTAATTGGAACCCTCATACATTGGTGGGAGTGTAATACGGTGCAGCTGCTTTGGAAAAGATTTTGGCAGTTCCTTCAAAAGTTCAACGTAGAACTACCATTTGATCTGGCAATTCCACTCATCCAAGATAGTTAATTATCCAAGATAATTAAAAATGTACGTCCAGGGCTTCCCTGGTGGCGCAGTGGTTGAGAGTCTGCCTGCCGATGCAGGGGACGCAGGTTCGCGTCCCAGTCCAGGAGGATCCCACATGCCGCGGAGCGGCTGGGCCCGTGGGCCATGGCCTCTGAGCCTGCGCGTCCAGAGCCTGTGCTCCGCAACGGGAGAGACCACAACAGAGAGAGGCCCGCGTACCGCAAAAAAAAAAAAAAAAAAAAAAAAATGTACGTCCATACAAAAACTAGTAGATGAATGTTCATAGCAACAAATAACCAAAAAGTGGGAACAATCGAAATGTCCATCAACTGATGAATAGACAAACGAAATGTATTATAGCTCTACAATGTAATATTATACCATTACATAAAAGAATGAAGTACTCATACACCATGCTATCAATACGACATGCATGGACCTTGAAAACATTGCTAAATAAAAGAAGCAAACACAAATGGTCACATATTGTATGATTCCATTTATATGAAATGTCCAGAATAGGCAAATCTATAGAGACATAAAGTAAACATCTTTGTTTTGTTGCCAGTCTTGAGGGAAAGTATTCAGTATTTTCCTATTAAGTATGATGTTAGCCGTGGGGTTTTTTGTAGATGCCTTTTATCAGGTTGAGGAAGTTCCCTACTATTCCTAATGTGTTGAGTGTTTTGTTTTTGAATCATGAAGGGCTGTTGAATTTTGTCAAATGCTTTTCTGTGGCTGTTGAGAAGATTAATATTCTATAAGTATTGATTTATAAAGATTAATTTTTTATGTTAAGCCATGCTTGCATTCCTGGGATACAACCCACTTGATCATTGTGTATGATCTTTTTTATATGTTGCTGGATTTGATTTGCCAGTAATTTATTGAGGATATTGTGTTTTATATTCATAAGAAATCTTGATCTATAGCTTTATTTTCTTGTGATATTTTTGTCTGGTTTTGGTGCCAGAGTAATACTAGCCTCTTTTGATAAGTTGGAACTGTTACCTCCTCTTGTATTTTTTTTTGAAGAGTTTGTGAAGAATTGACATTACTTAATCCTTAAACATTTGGTAGAATTCATCAGTGGAGTCATGTGGGCTGGGCTATTCTTTGTGAGAAGTTTTAAAAATTGCTAAGTCTCTTTGCTTGTTATAGGTCTACTCAGATTTTCTATTTCTGTTATAGTCATTTCTGGTAGTTTGTGTCTTTCTAGGAATTTGTCCATTTCAACTGAATTATCTAATTTATTGGCAATGATTTATACTATTTTTTAAAATAATCATTTACTTCCGTAACATTGCTATTTCGCTTCTGATTTTAGTAATTTGAATCACTTTTCTCGTGGTCATTCTAGCTAATTTGTCATTAAAGAAATCTTTTCATGGGAATTCCCTGGCAGTCCAGTGGTTAGGACCCCACGCTCTCACTGCCAAGGGCCTGGGTGCGATCCCTGGCTGGGGAACTAAGATCCCACAAGCCGTGTGGTGAAAAAAAAACAACAAATCTTTTCAAAGACATAGCTCTTTGATTTTGCATCTTTATTAATTTACACTTTAATCTTTATTATCCTTCCTTCTGATCACTATGGGTTTAATTTGCTTTCCTTTTTCGATTTATTTTAATCTGAAAATCTACATTGTTGATTTGAGTGTAATGGACTCTAAAAAGAAAAACTATATAAGTGGGCAATCAAAACTCAGTTTCCAGTAAAGCACACAATAAGATAGGCAGTAATGTGGAAATTCTAGGAAGCACGCCTCCAATTTGATAGAATGCTCAGCCTCATGGTTGGATAGGGGAATAAAAGACCCAAGCTGGCTCTAAGAGACACAAACCACATTACTAACTCACTCTTCTTTTACTTTCCATGCTTACCCCTGGGAAACTGGGCTACTGGAATTTAACCATGGCAAATAAGAGCAAGGTGTGGGTGAGGACTCAGATCTGGTGCTTCCTTTACCAGTTGGCTATGTTGTCCGAATGTGAGCAGTTGTGGGTATTGTTGACAATGATCATGCTTATGAAAGCTCTAATTTTATCATTGGCAACAAATGCCATCAACTGTTTTATTTGAAGTGATGGTCTCACTACTGTAGATTGTTTATTGATTGTTTGCCTCTGACAGTTTTGAAAGCAGGAAGTGTGAGTCTGCTAACTTGTTATTCTTTTAAAATATTGTTTTGGCTATTCTGAGTTCCTTAAATTTCCATACAAATTTTATGATCAGCTTGTTTAATTTTTCAAAGAAGTGAGCTGGGATTTTGATAGGGGTTGTGTTGAATCTGTAGATCAATTTGGGGCAGTACTATCATAGTAACAATATTAAGTTTTTCCATCTAGAAACATGGGATGTCATTCTTTCCCCTTAACGTGAGCCCTGACTGCAGGTCCAGCTGGGCTAGTCTGGGCCCAGGAATTGGAGGCAGCTGGACAACTTTCTAGGGTCTAGGACCCAGGTCATTAACTCCCTTCTTTCCCCTTTCCCTTCCCATGTCCAGCTCCCTGCCCCCCAACTCCTCAATTGCCAGGGTTGCCAAGTAGGGAGTGTCAGGCCTTTCACCCCCCTGTGCCCCAGAAAGCCAAAACGTTATCTTTACATTTTCAGAGCCCCTGGTACGTCAGCCGCCGCCACACTGGCAGGATGTCACAAATTGCAGCGACCAGTGAAGAGTGCTTCAAAGTTCGGCGTCCTGGTTGCCCCGGGCTACCAGCTCCAAGAGGACGGTGTGTGGCGCTGTGTCTGCGTCTGGCCGGAAATGGGCAGCGTGACCATGGGAACCTAGAACGCCGAGACCAGGTACTTGCTCTTGGCTCGAGGCTTCGAGATTCTCTCCTCCACCTCTCTGGATATTTTCGGGGTTCTGCCCGGAAGGCAAACCATGTTCTAGTACGTCTTTCCCCTTGGCAAAGTCGAAGGTCTAAATACAACTCCAATTTATACAACTAATTGTATCTTATAATAGGTGTAAAGGTTTGGTTAGATCGCACCTGGTACCATGAGTGCACAGTTCGGGCTTTCTTAGCACGTCGGGAAGATTTGTGTTATTTTGTTGTTTATTGTACTGGCTTAAAATGGGGGTGGGCGGGCAGGAGTGCCCCTCCCGGATCAGGCGGAGGAGAGCGAAGGTCGTGGTAGCATCCCTTCCCCGCCTCCCACAGCAGCCGCGGCTCCGCCCCCCGCCGGGTCCCCTCCGCTCCCTGCGGGTGCCTCGGCTTTGGCATCGGCGGGAGGGGCCCCAACCGGAGACGTCGGGCACTCCAAGAGCTCCACAACCCGCCAGGGAGCCCCGGAAGTCGAGTCCCGCGTGAGGTCCGTCCGCCCTCTGCAGGTTTGTCCAACGTCTGAAACCGCTCCTGGGAGGATGGGTCTTCATATTGGAAATCCTGCATCCCCCGGCGATCAGCGCGTACCTGGAGCTGGAGGGGCCTCGGCTCAGCGACAGGAGGCCCGGGCTGTGCCCGAGCCCAGCACTCTCCTGGGGAGACTCTTCCAGACACTACCCACCGGCAGGGTAGCTCTCAGCCGAGCCCCGGGGACCGGGTGGAGGCCGGCCGTCTTCCTGGCCGGGTCTGCAGCCGGCCCCCGGGCGCCCTTCACTCTTACGGAGAAACCCATGTCGACATAACGGAGAGTTTAACTGAGCTACTACTCCTGGGTATTGCTGCCTCCTCATCCATTTTGTTTGGCCAAGTGGTTTGCAGGGACCTTAAACTGACACTAGCCCCCTCATGCAAGCGCACACCCTCCATGGCAGCCACAGAGTCACAGGCAAACAGAAGTTCCTGGTATGCCTTCCCCAACAGCTCTTTTGATCAACAGTCTCCCCCGCTTCCCAGCGCCTGTATGCCTTATGCACCCCTTAGATAGAACTCCTGCGGCTTACCAAAATTCTGGTTTGAATTGACCTATCGGATCCTAGCCTGGGAAGCCCAAAGCACTCCACCCAGGGACCCTAGCAAGGGCATGTGCCCCCGTGTCCTGCCTTCTTGCACTCTGCCTTGACCTGACAGCTGCTGTAGAGATGAAGTGTACTTTCTCCAGGACCTGTGAGTAATAAACTTCTCTAATTATTCTTGTGGTCCTGTTGTCACCAACCTGCACCCTGTGCCTCACTTAACAAATGTTAATTTAACAAAGTCACAAGACAGTGCCACTCTCACCCCCCTCAAGGACTCACCCCTCTGCCGCTGCCTAGGGAGAGCCAGATCACAGAGCCCTGGCCCAACCAGTTCAGATCCAGCGACAGGCGGCATAAAGAGCATGTGGCTTGGGAACTGGGTTGACCTCAGTAAGCCAGGAAGTGCATCACTGGTCCCTGGGGACCGTGACACAAGGAGAAGCAGGAGTCAGAAAACCTGCATCACTGGCTGGCTGGAGTTTGCAGCCCATCAGGGATAGGTGTCACCTGGACAGGGGACGTGAGGCTGCTTCCTTGGGTATCTGACTGCGTTTGTCAGCCTCCATCCTCCCTACCTTCTGTGGGCCATGAGTACTAGGATAGAAAGAGGAATCTCATCAGCAGTGGGAGATCTGCTGGAGGCCGCTGTGTGATAATTGTTATTCTCTCCCAGGCACCACCTTTCACGCCACAACTGAATTAAAAGTTACTATCACCACTTGCCAGATTGTCTTTTTTTTCTAGTATTGTGATATGACTTTGTTTCCCTCCTGTGTCCCCGACTGACCCTTTTCTTCTCTTGATGATTTAGGAAGATAAAACAAATGTTTGCAAGTTTCAGAATGTTTATGGTAGGCTACCATGTTATGTCTCTGCTTTGCGCTGTTTTAAAAAGTGTAATTGTCCCAACATTCTTTTGATCTCAAGCATAACAGGGAATTGTGTGAAAACAAAACAAAGAACAAAAAAAAAATTCTTGTAATTTCTTTGAAATAGTTTGGAACAGTTTTTACTGTTTTATCTTAATATAGATAGTGTTTTTGTTTGCATTTCAAAAAACAAATGTAGCTATAAAACATTGTATTGTTTATTCTTAAATGTATTATGTAATCTTTATGAATTTACAATATATGTGCTTATATTTGCTCATTAAATAAAAGATTTTTTGAAAAATCATTTGTAATACTACAAAGAAGAATGGCAAATACAAAGGTTACTGTTTTCATTTCATAAATATTTTCCTTTGATCTGACAAAAACGGGAGAGGAGGGAAGTCACTGACTTTTTTTCTACCATTATAGTATTTTAAGATTAGTTACAACTCTTCCTTGATAAGGTAACTGTTTTTAATCTCAGCATTGTACAAGCAACTTCTTCAATCCATCAGGAAGAATCTTTGGGCCAGACCCTTCCTTTTAGGGTGTTTGGAACTCCTTTGTTGCAACATGTTAATAATTATACTATTTATAATTTCATCTTTACCAAAATGTCATATAAAAGGAAACTTTTTACATGGGCCTGTTTCACTTGGATTAATACTTTTGAAATCCATCCAAGTTGTTGCATGTATCAATAGTTCCTTCTTTTTAATTGTGTTAGTATTCTTTGTATGAATGTACCATATTTTATCTATCTACTGAAAGGCATTTAGGTTGTTTTCAGGTTTTGGTGGTTATGAATAAACTTGCTATAAATATTTGCATACAATTTTTTACGTGAACATAAATTTTCATTTTTCTTGAGTAAATACCTACTTGGGATTGTAGGGTGATTTGGTAAGTTTTTTAAAACTGCCAACTTTTCCAGAGTGGCTGTACCAGTCTCATGAGCAATGTATTTTATTTATCTCATTGTTTTTTGGAAAACATCTTTATTAAGATATAATTCACATGTCATAAAATTTACCTGTTTACAGTGTACAATTCAATGTTTTTTTTGTATATTCACAGTTGTACAACGATTACCAAAATCAATTTAGAACATTTTCATCACCTCAAAAAAGGAACTCTGTACCCATTAACAGACATTCCCCACTTCCCTTCAACCTCTCCATCCCTAAGCACGCACTAATTTACTTTTTGTTTCTATAGATTTGCTTAGACTGGACATTTCATATTAATGGAATTATACAATATGTAGACTTTTGTGACTGGTTTCTTAGCAAAATTTCAAGGTTCATTCATGTGGTAGCATGTATTAGTACTTCATTCCTTTTTATAGCCAAATAATATTCCATTATTTGGATTACCACATTTTACCACTCATTCGTTGATGGACATTTGGGTTGTTTCCACTTTTTTAGCAGTTATGAACCGTGCTGCTATGAACATTTGTGTACAAGTTTTTACATAGACATATGTTTTCATTACTCTTGGGTATATACCTCGGAATGGAATTGCTGGATCATATGGTAACTCTACCTTTAATCATCTGATGAACTGCAAGGCTGTTTTCCAAAGTGGCTGCATCATTTTACATTCGCACCAGCAATGCACGGGATAATTGTGACCTCCTGTGTCTTCCATCATACTGTACACATTGCAGAATCAATGTGGGGCTAAATCAGTATGTCTGTAATTGCATAAATGCAAATGGAGGGGTTACTAGAGTGTTGTACTGGTTAGGCAGAAACAAAGGAATTTGGGTGCTTATACCAACAATTCTACAGTGCTATGCAGAAATTATCAATATTCTATGGCAAGCAGCATTCCTTCCTCCAGTTTCCAGGTCTGCAGGGTCAGTTCCGCCAAGCATCTCTCAGGGTAGAACCGGTCACATAAAGCAGTCATAGAAGGCTGAGGGACATAGGCATGAAATCCACAGCTCCATCACATACCACAGACCACACTCCAAGAGATGCAGAACTAGTTCCATATCTCAAGCTGGTTAACAGCCAGCTCAGAGCCCAGATCTCCTGCCTCTCAGCCCTGTCTCTTGGGACATAACCTCTCAGCCCTGTCTCTTGGGACATAACCTATCACAAGTGGACAGCATCCCCGACCCCCCTCCCCGATGTACCTTGGACACTGAAGGACATTCAAGACCTCAAATTATGATTTTCCAGAGACATAATTTATATGTTGAGTCTGACTAGTGGGGTATATTTCTTAGGAGTAGGGTACGTAGTGAACTCACCTGCCAAACCGCCCTAGTGAACCAGAGCACAGTCCCCTCTTAACTGGAGCCCTGACTGCGATCCAGTTGGGTGCGCTAGGTTGGGCCTAAGGATGGGGAAAGCCGGAGAAATCTAAGGGTCTCGCACACTCCCGCCAACCCCCGAGTTTTACCATGATAACCATTGGGAGTGGGGCCCTACACCTCCCGCTGCAGGACGCCTATCAGCGCCCTGCGCTCAGAGGGGCTACTTTCCAAGTAAGAGACCGGAAGCGGCTCTGTCTCCATGGGAACCGAAGACTCCAGGACTCGCGACTTCCTTGAATGGCTGAGTCTGCGCAGTTCTCACCTCACCATTGGTCACGCCCATAGGCTCCGTTCCTCGCTTCCTCTCAGGTTCTGATGGAAAGGTGCAGACGCTCAGGAAATCGATTATGGTAACTACCATAACAGTCCTTTCCCATGAGAAACTCACGATGTAGTTGGAGAGACGATATAAAAGCAAACACTTTCATTAAATTGTTAAAAGCGCATCAATAATAAAGGAACGCAAATTTCAGAAAAATATGACCTAGTCTAAACGGATCAAGGAAGATTCCCTGCAGAGGTAATTATTGACTTAAATTTTGAAAGATGATTCGAATTATTCACAGAGGATAAAAAGATTTTGTGGGCCGAAGGATATTCTGGACAGAAGAACGTGATGAACAGAAACTCAGAGGTATCAAAGAGCATGCTTGTACTGGTAGGGTGCGGTTGGAGGCACACAGAAGTGGCAACCTCCAGAAACAGCTGTTCGGGTGGGATTAACTGCTTGGCTAGAGAGGCTGGTTGCTGAGGTAGGCAGGAGCCAGGGCAACCGGTATGTCATACCAAGGAACCTGGGCTTTCCTTTGAAGATGATAGGGAGCCATGAAGGCACTTTTTTCAGGGGGAAAAAAAAAGTGAGTCCTGCCACAATCACCGTGCTCACCCATGACCATTGTGTATCAGACATTCCTGATCTGATTCCCCTCCTGTCAGCTGAACTCCAATTCTGACCCTGTTTTCCGTTCTTTTCACTTAAAAATTTTTTTTATTTATTTTATTTAGTTTTGGCTGCATTGGGTCTTCGTTGCTGCCTGAGGGCTTTCTCCAGTTGCGGTGAGCAGGAGCTGCTCTTCCTTGCAGTGCTCAGGCTTCTCATTGCAGTGGCTTCTCTTGTTACGGAGCAGGGTCTCTAGGCGCACGGGCTTCAGTAGTTGTGGCGCAGGGGCTTAGTTGCTCTGCGGCATGTGGGATCTTCTTGGACAAGGGCTCGAACCCATGTCCCCTGCATTGGCAGGCAGATTCTTAACCACTGTGCCACCAGAGAAGTCCCTGACCCTGTTTTTCTAATCAATAACAAATCTGAGTGTGATGAGGATATTGTTGTCAATTCCAAATTTGTCATGAACATCTATGCGGCAGGCCAGATGAAAGGGCAGGACCTCCAGGAGCTGGTCAAGAACAGAACAGCACAGTAGATCATGGGCCAGATAATCCAGACATTTCATTTTGGATGATAAATAGCTTAGCAATAGAATGTACAGGGATAGCGGATCCTGTATTGCACTGCCCTGTGGGACATATTCCCCCAGCTGCAGGTAGTGTTGTTAGAAAATTCACCAAGAGGCTTTATTGAGGGTCTAAAACATGCACTGGGAAAAATGTTCATGGAAAACAATGCTAAAAGCAAAATGATTAAAGGCTGGGATATTTAGTTGTATAGAATGATTTACTGATTGGCTGATTAATTGATCTGAGCTGGGTTTTTGTTTTGTTTTTGTTTGTTTGTTTTTTAAATTCAAGGGGGAGGAGGTTAATTACATAGGAAACAGAGGGCAGAATCTAATGGGCAAAGTCCAGGACAATGAGGGGGACGTTGGTCCTTAAGGGGAGGTTGTTTGTTTTTTTGCTATTGAGCTGCATGAGCTGCTTGTAAATTTTGGAGATTAATCCTTTGTCAATTGCTTCATTTGCAAATATTTTCTCCCATTCTGAGGGTTGTCTTTTGGTCTTGTTTATGGTTTCCTTTGCTGTGCAAAAGCTTTTAAGTTTCACTAGGTCCCATTTGTTTATATTTGTTTTTATTTCCACTTCTCTAGGAGGTGGGTCAAAAAAGATCTTGTTGTGATTTATGCCATACAGTGTTCTGCCTATGTTTTCCTCTAAGAGTTTTATAGTGTCTGGTCTTACATTTAGGTCTTTAATCCATTTTGAGTTTATTTTTGTGTATGGTGTTAGGAAGTGTTCTAATATCATTCTTTTACATGTAGCTGTCCAGTTTTCCCAGCACCACTTATTGAAGAGGCTGTCTTTTCTCCATTGTATATTCTTGCCTCCTTTATCAAAAATAAGGTAACCATATGTGCGTGGGTTTATCTCTGGGCTTTCTATCCTGTTCCATTGATCTATATTTCTGTTTTTGTGCCAGTACTATACTGTCTTGATTACTGTAGCTTTGTAGTATAGTCTAAAGTCCAGAAGCCTGATTCCTCCAGCTCCGTTTTCCTTTCTCAAGGTTGCTTTGGCTATTCAGGGTCTTTTGTGTTTCCATACAAATTGTGAAATTTTTTGTTCTAGTTCTGTGAAAAATGCCATTGGTAGTTTGTTAGGGATTGCATTGAATCTGTAGATTGCTTTGGGTAGTATAGTCATTTCACAATGTTGATTCTTCCAATCCAGGAACATGGTATATCTCTCCATCTGTTTGTATCATCTTTGATTTCCTTCATCAGTGTCTTATAGTTTTCTGCATACAGGTCTTTTGTCTCCTTAGGTAGGTTTATTCCTAGGTATTTTATTCTTTTTGTTGCAATGATAAATGAGAGTGCTTCCTTCATTTCTCTTTAGGATCTTTCATCGTTAGTGTATAGGAAAGCAAGAGATTTCTGTGCATTAATTTTGTATCCTGCTACTTCACCACATTCATTGATCAGCTCTAGTAGTTTTCTGGTGGCATCTTTAGGATTCTCTATGTATAGTATCATGTCATCTGCAAACAGTGACAGCTTTACTTCTTTCCAATTTGGATTCCTTTTTCTTCTCTGATTGCTGTGGCTAAAACTTCCAAAACTATGTTGAATAATAGTGGTGAGAGTGGACAACCTTGTTTTGTTCCTGATCTTAGAGGAAATGGTTTCAGTTTTCACCATTGAGAACGATGTTGGCTGTGGGTTTGTCATATATGGCCTTTATCATGTTGAGGTAAGTTCCCTCTCTGCCTACTTTCTGGAGGAATTTTATCATAAATGTGTGTTGAATTTTGTGAAAAGCTTTTTTTGCATCTATTGAGATGATCATATGGTTTTTCTCCTTTTTTTTTTTTTTTTTTTGTGCTACGCGGGCCTCTCACTGTTGTGGTCTCTCCTGTTGCGGAGCACAGGCTCCGGACACACAGGCCCAGCGGCCATGGCTCACGGGCCCAGCCGCTCCACGGCATGTGGGATCTTCCTGGACCGGGGCACGAACCCATGTCCCCTGCATCGGCAGGCGGACTCTCAACCACTGTGCCACCAGGGAAGCCCCGGTTTTTCTCCTTTAATTTGTTAATATGGTGTATCACATTGATTGATTTGTGTATATTGAAGAATCCTTGCATTCCTGGGATAAACCCCACTTGATCATGGTATATGACCCTTTTAATATGCTGTTGGATTCTGTTTGCTAGTATTTTGTTGAGGATTTTTACATATATGTTCATCAGTGATATTGGCCTGTAGTTTTCTTTCTTTGTGACATCTTTGGTTTTGGTATCAGGGTGATGGTGGCCTCGTGGGATGAGTTTGGGAGTGTTCCTCCCTCTGCTATATTTTGGAAGAGTTTGAGAAGGATAAGTGTTAGCTCTTCTCTAAATGTTTGATAGAATTCACCAGTGAAGCTATCTGGTCCTGGGCTTTTGTTTGTTGGAAGATTTTTAATCACCGTCTCAATTTCAGTGCTTGTGATTGGTTTGTTTATATTTTGTATTTCTTCCTGGTTCAGTCTCGGAAGGTTGTGCTTTTCTAAGAATTTGTCCATTTCTTCCAGGTTGTCCATTTTATTGGCATAGAGTTGCTTGTAGTAATCTCTCATGATCCTTTGTATTTCTGCAGTGTCAGTTGTTACTTCTCCTTTTTCATTTCTAATTCTATTGATTTGAGTCTTCTCCCTTTTTTTTGAGTCTGGCTAATAGTTTATCAATTTTGTTTATCTTCTCAAAGAACCAGCTTTTAGTTTTATTGATATTTGCTATCATTTCCTTCATTTCTTTTTCATTTATTTCTGATCTGATCTTTATGATTTCCTTCCTTCTGCTACCTTTGGGTTTCTTTTTTTTTTTCTTATTTCTCTAATTGGTTTAGGTGTAAAGTTAGGTTGTTTATTTGAGATGTTTCTTGCTTCTTGAGGTAAGATTGTATTGCTATAAAGTTCCCTCTTAGAGCTGATTTTGCTGCATCCCATAGGTGTTGGGTCGTCGTGTTTTCATTATCATTTGTTTCTAGGTATTTTTTGATTTCCTCTTTGATTTCTTCAGTGATGTCTTGATTATTTAGTAGTGTATTGTTTAGCCTCCATGTGTTTGTATTTTTTACAGTTTTTTTCCTGTAATTGATGTCTAGTCTTATAGCATTGTGGTCAGAAAAGATACTTGATATGATTTCAGTTTTCTTAAATTTACCAAGGCTTGATTTGTGACCCTAGATATGATCTATCCTGGAGAATGTTCCATGAGCACTTGAGAAGAAAGTGTATTCTGTTGTTTTTGGATGGAATGTCCTGTAAATATCAAGTAAGTCCATCTTGTTTAATGTATCATTTAAAGTTTGTGTTTCCTTTTTTATTTTCATTTTGGATGATCCGTCAATTGGTGTAAGTGGGGTGTTAAAGTCCTCTACTATGATTGTGGTACTGTCGATTTCCCCTTTTATGGCTGTTAGTATTTGCCTTATGTATTGAGGTGCTCCTATGTTGGGTGCATAAATATTTACAATTGTTATATCTTCTTCTTGGATTGATACCTTGATCATTATGTAGTATTCTTCTTTGTCTCTTGTAATAGTCTTTATTTTAAAGTCTATTTTGTCTGATAATGAGAATTGCTACTCCAGCTTTCTTTTGATTTCAATTTGCATGGAATATCTTTATCCATCCCCTCACTTTCAGTCTGTATACAGCAGATATATGGGTCATGTTTTTGTATCCGTTCAGCCAGTCTATGTCTTTTGGTTGGGGCATTTAATCCATTTACATTCAAGGTAATTATTGATATGTATGTTCCTATTACCATTTTCTTAATTGTTTTGGGTTTGTTATTGTAGGTCTTTTCCTTCTCTTGTGTTTCCTGCCTAGATAAATTCCTTTAGCATTTGTTGTAAAGCTGGTTTGGTGGTGCTGAATTCTCTTAGCTTTAACTTGTCTGTAAAGGTTTTAATTTCCCTGTCGAATCTGAATTAGATCCTGGCTGGATAGAGTAATCTTGATTGTAGGTTTTTCCCTTTCATCACTTTAAATATGTCTTGCCACTCCCTTCTGGCTTGCAGAGTGGAGATAAATGAAATATAGAATAGAAAAATAATAGAGAAAATCAACCAAAATAAAAGTTAGTTCTTAGGAAAGATTAACAAAATTTAGGTAGACAGTGTGTGTGTGAGAGAAAGAAAACACAAATAACTAAATCAGAAATGAAAGTGGGGACCTTACCTCTAATCTTGCAGAAATAAAAAGGGTTGTCAGAAAATACTATGAACAAATTTACACCAACAAATTAGATAATCTGTATGAACTAGACAAATATCTACAAACACAAAAATTACCAAAATATCTCAAGAAGAAATAGAAAATCTAAAAAGAACTATAATAATTAAAGAAATGGAATGAATAATTAAAAAATCTCCCAGGTAGTTGCCAGCCGCTGGGGAGGAAGGGAATGGTGAGTTATTGCTTCATGGATGCAGAGTCTCACTTTGGGAAGATGAAAAAGCTCTGGAGATGATGGTGGTAATTGTCACAGAATAATGTGAATGTATTTAATGCCGCTGAACTCTATATTTAAAAATGGTTTAAATGGTAAATTTTATGTTATGCATATTTTACCACACAAAGAAAGTGTGAAAATTCTTTTTAAAAAGTTTCCCAACAAAGAAAAGTCCAGGACCACACGATTTCACTGGTAAATTTTACCAAACTTAAAAGAAGAATTAACACTAATTGTTCTCTAACTCTTCCAAAAAATAGAAGAGGCAACACTGTCTTAGTTATTTGTGCTGCTATAACAGAATACCATAGACTAGGTGACTTATAAACAATAGAAATTTATTTCTTACAGTTCTGGAGACTGAGAAGTCCAAGATCAAGGCACCAGGAGATTCTGTGTCTGGTGAAAGCCTGCTTCCTTGTTCATAGGTGACAGTCACCACGCCGTGTCTTTACATGGTGGAAGGAGCAATGGCACTCTCTGGAGCCTAAGAGCACTAATCCTGTTCGTGCGGGCACCACCTCTTGATCTAATCACCTCCCAAAGGCTTCATCTCCAAATATTGTTACATTGGGAATTAAGTTTCAAGATATGAACATTAGGAGGGACACATTCAGTCTATAGCAACTTCATAACTCATTTTATGAGGCCAGCAGTCCTGATACCAAAGTATAACAGGAAAAGACATCACAAGGAAACTACATACCAATATCCCTTAAAAATATAGATGCAAAAAATCCTCAACAAAATACTAGCAAACTAAATTAAACAGCATATTAAAAGAATTATACACCATGATCTAGTGGGACTTACTCCAGAGATGCAAGGGTGGTTCAACAAAAGAAAACCAACCAATGTAATATGCCACATTAATAGAATGAAGAGGAAAAAATGGTCATCTCAATTGATGAAGAAAAACATTTGACAAAATCTAACACTTTTTAGGCTTCCCTGGTGGCGCAGTGGTTGAGAGTCCGCCTGCCGATGCAGGGAACACAGGTTCGTGCCCCGGTTCGGGAAGATCCCACATGCCGCGGAGCGGCTGGGCCCGTGAACCATGGCCGCTGAGCCTGTGCGTCCGGAGCCTGTGCTCCGCAACGGGAGAGGCCACAACAGTAAGAGGCCCGCGTAACGCAAAAAAAAAAAAAAAAAAAAAATCGAACACATTTTCATGGTAAAAACACCCAGAAAACTAGGAATAGAAGGAAACTTCCTCAACATGATAAAGGGCATAGCTTTGAAAAAAATCCACAGCTAGTATCATAGTAAATGGTGAAAGACTGAAAACTTTTCACCTAAGATCAAGAAGAAGACAAGAAATGGCCACTCTCACCACTATTTTCAACATTCTACTGGAATTTCAGAGTTATTAGGCAAGAAAAAAAAATCCAGATTAGAAAGGAAGAAGTAAAACCATCTCTATTCTTTGATGATACAATGTTATATATATAAAATACCAAAGAATTCACAAAAAATAAACTATGAGATATAATAAACAAATTAAGCAAAGTTGCAAGGTACAAGGTACAGGATCCACTTTTTAACCTGATAAAGTGCATCCATAAAAAAAAATCTATAGCTAACACCACACTTAAATAGTGAAAGACTGAATGCTTTTTCCTTAAGAACGGGAACAACGCAAGGATGTCTGCTGTTGGGAAACGCAGTCACGTGCAGCTTCTTGCCCCTTGCACAGTTGTATAAGAGAGGCCTTTGACCTGGAACATTTCCTAGCAAAGAGATAAAGAGCCCTCACAGCCCAAGCTAGGCATATCTCTTTGCTTGGGAATATCTTTCCCTGTTCCTGGCTTAATGCGTACATCTTTGTTCTGCTTATGGGTGTGTGTCCTATAGCACCTGGCCAACCCCATTGCTATATCTGTTCTTGGAGCGGAGGTAATGGATTCCAGCACAAGAGGGGTGCATGCAGACCATTTCCTTGTGTCAGCTGCTGGGCAAGCCCTGCTGGCTATGAGGGACAGACACTTACTATTGAAGCTGATCTTGCTCTGTCTCTTCTCTACGTGAGGAAAGCATTGTTCCATCCGGCGCCTATGAGAGTCATGTCTTTCTCTGCTATCCTGACATTTGCAAACCATGAAGGGTTGACACCCTGGGATTGTTGCTGCTAGCCAACAGGTGTCACTTGCTCAACATCTGCTCTTACCATTCCTGTTACACATCATACTTACAGCCTAGTCAGTAAAATGAGAAAATAAAAAGAAGTAAAAGGCATACAGATTGGAAAGAAAGAAATAAAACTTCCCTTATTCTCAAACAACATGATTTTCTATGTAGAAAATCCAAAAATAACTTTAAAAAAAGGCTTCCATAACTTATAAGTAGTTTAGTAACACTACAAGATAAAGGGTCAACAGACAAAATTAATCGTGTGACCATATGAACATCATACCAACTTGAAAGCAAAAAAATTTAAATAATACCATTTAAATAACTGCAAAATAATGAAACACGTAGTATAAATCTAACAAAATATGTGCTGTATCTGTATGCTGAAATCTACAAAGTGCTAATGAGAAAAATAAAAGAAGATGTAATTAAATGGAGAAACATGTCAGATACGTGGGTTAGATAATTCAATATATTTAATATGTCAGTCATTCCCAAGTTGAGCAACAGATTTAACACAATTCCAATCAAAGTATCAGCAGAATTTTTGGTGTATATATACACAAATTTATTTAAAAATTTTATGGAAACAAAGGAACTAGAATAGCCAAAACAATTTTTTTTAATTTATTTATTTTTGGTTGCATTGGGTCTTCGTTGCTGCATGGTGTGCGGGCTTCTCACTGCAGTGGCCTCCCTCGCTGCAGAGCACGGGCTCTAGGTGCTCAGGCTTAAGTAGTTGTAGCACGCGGGCTCAGGAGCTGTGGCGCTTGGGCCCAGCAGCTCTGCTGCATGTGGGATCCTCCTGGACCAGGGCTTAAACCAGTGTCCCCTGCATTGGCAGGTGGACTCTCAACCACTGTGCCACCAGGGAAAGCCCAAAACAATTTTTAAAAGAAGAAATTTGGTGGGTTCACACGACTTCATCTTAAGACATGACACTATAGTAATTCAAACAGGATGGCATTAGTGAAGGGATAGACATATACATCAATGCAACAGAATAGAAAGTCCAGAAATAGACTCACTCAAATACAGCCAATTGATTGTTTGCAAAGATGAAAAGGCAATTCAATGGAGAAAAGATAGTATTTTTCAACAAATGATGTTGGAACAGTTGGACATCCACATGCAAAAAAAGAAGAACCTCAGCCCAAACCTCACATCTTATGCAAAAAGTTACTGAAAATGTACCATACAACTAAATGTAAAACATGAAACTATAAAACATCTAGAAGGAAACATAGGAGAAAATCTTTATGACCTGGAGTTATGCAAAGAGTACTTAGACATGACATCAAATTAAGATCCATTAAATAAAAATGTAGAGAAACTGAAATTCATCAAAACAGTTGAATCAACTTTTGCTCTGTGAATGACATTGTTCAGAGGATGAAAACACAAGAAGGGCTGGGAGAATATATTTTAAAAACACATATCCAACAAAAGACATCTATCTAAAATATATAGGGAACTTTCAAAACTCAAAAGTAAGAAAAGCTAAACAACCCAATCTTAAAACACAGGCAATAGATTTGAACAAACATTTCACCAAAGTTGAATTTCTCTGTGACATCTCCTCAGGTGTCAGTGTTTCACCTGTATTTTAAAATGACTGTTTTAAAATTAAAATTTTTTTTTCCTCGTTTGGTACCTACTGCTGTTGTTGTCACAAGATTTGGTATCCATGGTGAGTACTATGAATGGTGAATGTATCCTTTCACCCACAGTGCCAACAAATTTCAAAAAATAGCCATTATACATTTAAAAGGGAGATTATGGTTTAGGTAAGGTTGGATCAGAGCTGGGATTATGGTTAGGTTTGGGTAAAAGTCATAATAAGTGAGAGAAGAGGACACCATGAGCAGAGGGTGTTTACAGAGAATGCTGGAAATGGTCCACATTTACGCATTTTATCCTAGGAGTAAGCACGTGGACCTACGTTTGTTTCTGACAGGTGGAGTAATGAGAGTTTTCATTTTATTCTTTATACTCTTCTGTGTTTTTCAAATTTTCAATTAAAAACATGTGCTCCTCTTATAGTAGAAAAAGCGAGTGCTAAAAAAGAAGATAGTGAAGTTTAATTTCATAAACTTTTAGAGCATGTTGACTGCCCATCTGTGGCCAAGATTCCCTAAGTTTGCATTATGTTTTGCTGATGCCCTCAAAAGAATGGTGTGCCCTGACATCTAGTGACCATGTGGCAAGGGAGCCTTCCAACCAGCATATCGGTAAAGCCAAAGTCTGTTTTATCAAGTTTGAAGAAGACAACAAATATACTGTGTTCTAGGTAAAGTTTTGATTTGGTTGAAGCCTTAGTGGTACCAAACACAGATAAAGTATTCTGTTTCGTGACAATATCTCATCTTTTTTGCATCATCTGGGAATACAGTTTTCCACTCAAAGCTTAACTCTACATTACTACATAAACATTAAATGAACATTCTCACTCAATTCTTAAACTGAATATATTGGACACAACAACCTATCCTCTGGAGTTCATGGTCTTTTGAAATGATACATAGCTCCATCATCAGGAAGAACCCAGGCTTAGTTGTAACTAATCAGTAAATCCAGGGCATGGCTGTAGCAGTTTCTTACAGTTACGCCCTGTGTTGGTTTGCTAGAACTGCCATAACAAAGTGCCAGGCTGGGTGGCTTAAACAACAGAGATCTGTTGTCTCGCAGTTCTGGAGGCTGGAAGTGTAAAATCAAAGTGTTGGCAGGTTTGCTTCCTTCTGAGGTCTGTGAGGAAAGGATTCCTTCCATGCTTCTCTCCTTGGCTTGTGGCTGGCCGTCTTCTACCTGTGTCTCTTCACTTCATCTTCCCTTTCAAGGGATCTGTGTCCAAATCTCCCCCTTTTAATAAAGAAATCAGTCATATTGGATTAGTGCCCACTTAATGACCTCAGTTAACTTGGTTACCTCTGAAAGACCCTATCTCCAAGTAGGTCACATTCTGAGGTAGTGGGGTTAGGACTTCAACATGTGAATTTGAGGGGTGGGGTACACAATTCAACCCATGATACCTCCCAATGTTACATTTCAGAAGGAGACCAGTTAGCCTCAGGTTGGTACCTGCAAATCCTCAGCTCCTTGGTTCTTCCCCTCTTCCTTTTCTTCTCCCTCAATAGTGTTTAACCCTGAAGCACATTAAAATTATCTGAGGAATTTTTTAAAAATTCTAATCATGAACCCTACCCATAGATCAGTTGAATCAGAATTGCTGGAGGAAATTTGCAAGGAAACCTAACCCAAATGAAGGGGTTCAGGAAGGCTTCGGATAGAAGCGGATTTATCTGCTGAATTTTGAAAAATGAATGGAAATGCTTGAGGTAGAAAATAAAGAGGGACATAGCCAAGAACATCGTGAGCAAAGACAAAGGGGGTCAAATAACACGGATGGGCTGGCAGGGTCTGCGGGTGTCTTGGCAGGGCGCATACACAGGGGCACGGGTGTATCCCTACAAACAAGAGGTACTGGGAGATGAAGCTAAGGAGGCAGCCAGGGCCCAAGGGTGGACTTGTGCATCAATTTCAGCATTTCAGAAAGGGAGCCTTGAGACCCACCATGATCACTGCGCTCACTCCTGACCATCCCGTCCTTGCCTCCTCTATTTGGCTGCCCTCCTGTCAGCTGAATCACAGCTCTGATTCGACTTTTGTAAACAATAACAAGTGTGAGTCAAAAGATATGAAGAAGAATGCTGTTGTCACATCCAAAGGTGCCATGGATGGCAGTGAGTCAGGGTAGAGTGGAAGGGGCAGGACAACAGCTGGGCAAGACTCATGGAGCATAATGGATGATGGGGAGATCTGGACCCAGACAAACAATGGGGTGGATAGTGCAGAAATGCATTGTGTGGAGGGGAGAAGGAAGGTGAACAGCTGGGTCCAGGCATTGAGGTTAAAGACATGATAAGGACCCATGCTGGGTACAAGGGAAAAGGCAGAGGGGAAAGTCTGGGCTAGTGAAGGTCCTGGGAGCAGCTTCATTAGGATGTGGTGAAGGGGAGTAGAGCCACCCCACTGATGAATGCACAACTGCTAAGCTCTGGAGGGCCGAGCTTTGCTGCTCCAGGCACTGGCGTGGCGCAGGCACACGTGGGCTGGCGTGATTGTGCTGCTTGCTGTGAGTGCGGCCAGGAGCCCTCATCTGCAGTTCAGACTCCTGAGTGACCTCTCTCTCTCCTGAGTGAGAGATTCCTGGTGTAATTTGACCATTTTCTAGATTATCCAGGAAGTTTATCTGGAGGTTTGGGGGATGTAGTAAATCCTAAGAGTGCTCTGATGATTTCTGATAAATCTTTGAGGCAAAGATTGAAAACCTTGCAATTTATTATAAGCACCTTTGAAATGCATGAGTTATTATTAATTTAGATTTAAATAAGGCTTACACAAGATTTGTAAATGTACCTGTGATACAGAAGGTACTTCAGTATGTTTGGTTGCATCCACGCAGACAGAAGTTTTCCAAAACATGGCAATTACCTCATCATACAGACTTGGACATCAAAATGACAGTTAATAAAATGAAATTCTAACTGAGTTTTCCTTTTCATTGCTACGTTTTTCTTAAGGAGAAGAACTTTCAGAAGGTAAGCAAGAAAAACACCTTAGTTCCAGGAAATTAGAACATATTCAGCAAAATGAACACACTGATATAAGTGATACCCAAACAGTCTTTTCTGGCTTTCCTGTGCCCTGTTATTAGAGATCTGATCGGCAGCCATTTCCACAATTGATTGATTCTGGAAAATGTGGCAAGATTTACTCTTTTCTATCTCAAGAATCGGACAACTGCCCACTTTGTAAATATCAATATAATTATATCCTTTAAGTGCTTTGGGAAAAGTGTCTATCAAATAAAAGATACAGTTATGTAACATTACAGTACCCAATTTCAAATATTTATATATAAATATTGATGCCTGTTCTAAGAAATATTTTACCAAATTCACAAAGTATGTCAATATATGAATGCCGTTATCTAACTATGTCCTGACTGCCTTCCGCTTGCCCCTCAGTAACCACTCTCCATGGCCTTCCATCCAGCCCTGGACCCAGGGGGCCTGACCTATACAGACTACTTCAAGAGTTTCCTTTGCTTTCTGACTTCAGGATGGATGTAGCCAATGGGACTGGGAAGATCCACAGGTGGGAGGACAGTAGAGGCAGGTACTTATTCTCCCAGCTTCCTTCCTGCTACGTTCCTGACAGGTGTGCTCTGAACCTAACCAGAGGCCACAGCTCCTGCCTGGTGGCAGCTCCATAGAACTGTCTCCCCAGGCTCATGCGACCGTTAGTATTCGTGCTTAGAGATAATAACTGGTCCTTGAGTTTGTGAACGCCAGGGAACCTCGCCATCACTTGTTACCTTCTGTAATCTCTTTTGCGGTACGTGGGTCTCTCACTGTTGTGGCCTCTCCAGTTGCGGAGCACAGGCTCCGGACGTGCAGGCTCAACGGCCGTGGCTCACGGGCCCAGCCCCTCCGCAGCATGTGGGATCTTCCCGGACCGGGGCACGAACCCGTGTCTCCTGCATCGGCAGGCGGACTCTCAACCACTGCGCCACCAGGGAAGCCCTGTGGGTAGCTTTTTAATTAAATTCTTCTCCAATTATCCCGTTTGAGTTTTCAGTCTGATTCTTGCCAAGGTATTGAATGATACAATGTGGTTATTCTCCTCCTCTGTGTGAACTAAGCATATGCCCAAAGAAGTGCTAAAACACAACCTCTAATTGTGAAAAACTGGAGAAATTGTGTACTACAAATGTGCTCTATTAATATTTCTCTCTTCTTCCTTTTAAGTACTGATAGAAACCAATGCTCCAATTTCCAGGCAGCTCTGAGTCTCTCTTGAGGTCAGGTCACCCACAGCCTACCAGGATTCAAGGGATTATTCATACATTGCTAGTGTTTGCATTGGACATTTTATACCCCTGTATGCAGCAACCATTCTCTAGAATATGTGAATGAGAAAGAGGATGGATTTTCTTATTATTGAAAAATTATTAAGTAATATCTTTCATTTGTGTCCTTGTCCCTTCCTCTAAATAGGCAGCTGATCCTCTCATCTTATCCTACTATTACATATACACATTCTGTCACATTAAAATGCTAGAATCTAGGGATTTCCCTGGCGGTCCAGTGGTTAAGACTGCGCTTCCACTGCAAGAGGCGTGGGTTCGATCCCTGGTCTGGGAACCAAGATCCCACATGCCGCAGCTGAAAAAAAAAATAATTAAAAAAATGTTTAAATGCTAGACTCTAGAAGCCAGAGATATAAAAGATTAGCCTCCCAGTCTCAGTCGGAGACTGCCAACCTTGCTATGGACTGAATTGTGTCCCCTGAAAATTCATATATTGAAGCCCTAACCCAACATTGTGACTATTTGGAGATATGACTTTTAGGAGTCAATTAAGGTTAAAAGAAATCATGAGGCTGGGCAGCTTAATTTGATAGGATTGGTGGCCTTTATAAGAAGAGGACGAGATGTCTCTCTCTCTCTCTCTCTCTCTCTCTCTCTCTCTCTCTCTCTCTTCCTCTCTCCTCATCCCCGCCCTACCCCAACCCAACCACTCCTGCCACTGGAGGACACAGAGAGAAGGTGGTTGTTTACAAGCCAGGAAGTGGGTTCTCATCAGGAAGCGAATCAGCTGGCACCTTGATCTTGGACTTCCCAGCCTCCGGAACTGTGAGAAGTAAATGTCTGTTGTTTAAGACATCGAGACTATAAATTTTGTTAAAGAAGCTCAAGCTAAGACCGTGCGTCCTTTATTTACGTGTATTGAAAATGCAGGGACAAAAATCCTATCACAGCAGTAACAGTGGCTATAACCACTGCTAGCCTACTTGACATATTTGCTTCCAGTCCAAACCCCACCCTCACCCTGTTTAAAGAAAGCCCATACTGGTTTACTTTTTCATTAAAATGACAGATGCTTACATATAAAGATTTAAAGAGTACATCACAAGGCAAAAATGAAAATTAAAATGTTACACAAAGGGCAAAATCTCGAACCGCTACTCTGGGTGCTGGGTGGGGTCTTCGCGGCTGGCCCCTCCCAGCATGGACCCTCTGCCCTGTGAATGAGCTGGAGGGAGGGCCACTGGGGCCCTGGTGGTCTCAGCCTGCCAAGCCTGGGGTGGAGCCTCTTCGTAGGGAGGGGCTGCGTAGAGGAAGGGGATCCCCGACTTTTTGGTCGCTCTCACCAGAAATTCAGGCTTTTCAACTCAGAGTTAGAGGGAATGAGCAATACTGGTGGCTTGCCCTGCTGGTGAGATACTGTGTTCCCTGATAGAAACCCGAGGGGAGAGCGATCCCCACTGTCTTCTTGGCCACAACTGCCTGGAGTAGAGCTTCCATCAAGCTGAGCTGGAGCTGGAAAGACAGGAAGGAGGTGGTGGCTCAAGGCCCACAGACTTTCACTGGTCTTAACTAAGTATTAGAAGCCTTTATGAATAAATATTTCTTAATTTTCTGTATGCCCTTCAGACAACTTCCAGACATTTTAAATGGCTTTTTTTCCCTTCACAGTCTACACTAGTTATGTTTGTTCTGCTGGGGAGCAGGTCCTAGGGGCTCCCCACATTGCCATCCCAGGAGTGAAACCCTCACGTATTTTATAATTTCACCTGAGACTCCTTTTTTCACCCATGTGTTGCTGAGAAGTTTGTTGTTTAATTTCGAAATATTTGAGGAGTTTCCAGCTATCTTTTTACTATGGATTTCCAATTTAATTCCATTGTTGTCTGAAAACATACTATGTATTATTTCTATTCTTTTAAATTAGTTAAGGTATATCTTATGGCCCAGAATGTGGTCTCTCTTGGTGAATGGTCCATTCAAGCTTGAAAATGATGTTTATTCTGCTGTTTGATGGAGTATTCTATAAATGCTAATTAGATCAAATTGATAGTGTTGTTCAGTTAAACCATATGCTTAATGTTTTCTGCCTGCTTGATCTATTGGTTATTTGACAGGGGGTTTTGGAGTCTCCAACTGTGAGAGTGGATTTGTCTGTTTTACCTTTCGTTTCTATCAGTTTTTGCCTCATGTATTTTGATGCTGTTGTTAGGTGCATACGTGTTTAGGATTGTATGTCTTTTTGGAGAATGACCCCTCTATTATTATGTAGTGTCTCTGTTTATCTCTGATAATTTTTCTTGGTCTGAAGTCTACTTTGTCCAAAATTAATATAGCTATTTCAGTTTTCTTTTGATTAGTGTTATCATGGTATATCTTTACCTCTCTCTTTACTTTTAATCTATTAGATTCTTTATATATAAAGTGGGTTTCTTATAGACAACATATAGTTGGGTCCTGTGTGTGTGTGTGTGTTTTTTCTAAATCCAGTCTGACAATCTCTATCTTTTAATTGGTGTAATTAGACCCATTCACATTTAAAGTGATTATTGGTATATTTGGATTAATACTAACAATGTTTGTAACTATTTTCTATTTGTCACCAGAGGCTTATTTTCCTAACTTCTCTGGTTTTAGTTGAGCATTCTTTATTAGTAAACAATTATTCTTCTTTTAAAAAATTTTGGGTAATTCCCTGGTGGTCCAATGGTTAGGACTTGGTGCTTTCGCTGCCATGGTGCAGATTCAATCCCTGGTTGGGGAACTAAGATCCCGCAAGCTGAGCAGTATGGCCAAATACAAGTGGTTTCCCTAGATTTTTCAATATACAATAATATTTCTGAAGTACATATATATCACAATATGGCAAAATATTAACATCTGAAGAATTTAAGTGAAGGATATATGAGTGTTTGTTGCTCAACTGTTTCGATTTTTATGTATGTTTGAAATTTTTCAAAATAAAAAGTTAAGTGCAGTTATCTGAGGCACCCTGATATTTTCCCTTCTTGTAGCCAATTTGCTTTTTACCTTAATGCTTAAAGAACTCTTTATCTTTAAAGTTGAATAACTTAACTTGAATATTTCTAGCTGTAGAGTATCTCTTAGTAAATTTTCCTGGAATGCAATCTAGAGGCTCAATGTTTTCCCCCCCTAGGTAATCACCTTTATTACATCTTTTGGATTCTTCTGGCCCATTTTTGGTGAACTTTACATTTTGGACACCAGTTATCCTCATGTTGGATCATTTCTATCTTCTGTTTCTGTGGGCTTCTCTGTATGTACTTTACTTTCTTTTCTTTTTCAACTGCATGTACTGTAATCATCTTAAACTTCTCTTTTAACTTAATTTTCAATGGTGTCTTTTCTATTTCTTGCTATTTGTACTTCAGTATACTAGTTCTGTAATGGTGTTGTTTGGACCCTCAATTTATATTTTTAAGTCTAATGCTTTCCTTACATCTTTTTCTTTTGTTTCTGTTTATTCTCTTTTCTATGAGGTCTTAGTTTTAATTAATTAATATATATACAATTCATATGGATATAAAATTTCTTCCATTCCTTTAAATATGTATTCCTGTAGGTCATTTTCTTTATTTTCTTTGCATGGTTTCTTCCTTCCTTGCCTTCCTTTCTCCCTTTTTTCTTTCATTGTTAGACACCCTAAACCAATGTTCTGCTTTTCACAATTTCAAGTAATAGACAATTGCTTTGAGGAATAGCTCAAACTTTGGATCATTTTCCAATGCGAAGCTAGACTCAGTTAGAGAGAGAGCCATGGCCAAGAAGAGGGAAAAAAGAAAGACTATCCCTCAGGTGGTAATCTTCAGATTTCCTTCAATTCTCAGATATGTAGGTTCTCCAATATGATTTCCGGGGTGGTGGTGTCATTAGAAGCCAGGCCATGCTCTGCTTCTTCTCTCTGCTCCAGAATCTTGTTTCCCTCCTTGACATCAGTTTTAAATGTTTATTACCTTACATTATCTCTCTTTCTTTGTCTACAGTTATTAGTGGTTCTTTGGAAAGGGTTTTTTTTTTAAAAAAAAAAAAAAAAACTTATTTGAGGTACATTTGTTAATAAGTAAGGAAAGGAAAATCCATGGGACAATCTTAGTTCTCTTTTCTAACGTAAAAGTCTATTATCCTTACCTAGTCATATTTATATTTAAAAAGCAAGTTACAGAAAGAGAGAAACTTTTTTTGAAGAAAAAAATGTCTGATGCTTTGAGCCGGATGTGATCTCAGAAGTGGTTCATTTCTCAAGTTCACAGAGCCAGTTAATGACTGAGCTGGGACTATGAAAAGGTCTCCTGATGGTTTTGTTTTGCATCTTCCTCTGTCTTACTATTGGGTGGAATTTTTAGATGAGAGAGAGAGGGAAGTTTTCTTGCTGGGGACTTTCCTTTCCTGCCTCTAATCACATTACATGCCTCTGGGCCTTTGTTAAGAGCAGCGTTCTGGCACAGAAATTGCGGCTTGACTATAAAACTAAAAAATTATACATAAGATAAAGACTCAAGAAAGACCACTGGGGGAAAGGGTAAGTTTTTTTCTGTTTCCTCTCCTCTCTGGTTTAAAAAAACTCCCCTATAAATCGTTTTAGGGTATGAAACATTGTAAAAGTGACAAGTTTTGATTTTCTGGGATGACCTCAGCTGCTATGACAGCTAATGAGAATTGAGAAATAGTCCCTGTGGGATCTGTATTACAAGTACATGCTTTGGATTTTAATTTTTTCATCTAGAAAATGGCTTTTAAAAACAAGGCAACAGGGAATTCCCTGGTGGTCCAGAGGTTTGGACTTGGTGCTTTTGTTGCCGTGGCCTGGGTTCAATCCTTGGTTGGGGAACTAGGATCCTGCAAGCCACGCAGGGCAGAAATAAATAAATAATAAATAAATAAATAAATAAATAAATAAAACAAGCTAAAGGAGAGTATTTTAATAGGTAAATGTAAAAACATAATCTGTCTGGATGTTATAACTCCTTAAAAGGTCAGACTTATCCTGTGTGATCAGTGAGGCATCTCAGAAAGGAAGACCCATCAGCGCTAGAGAGCTATGAACCTGTCCCAAAACTTATTGGACCCACTGGTCACTAGTCATCGGTCAAAACCAGAGGAATAAATATTTCCCAAGTTGCCTAGAAATGCAGAGGACTGTTGCTTAACGAGATCTTTGATCTCTAGTCTACAGTGACAGTTTAGGGACATCCAGAGGTTAAGCTCGACATTTAGCTGCAAGAGAAAGACAAAGAGAAGTACAAAAAGTATGAATAAAGTCTTTTCTGTCAAAGTCAATTGGGTATCAAAAACTTCAAATTTATAGGTAATCTAAAATTGCTCATGTTGTGATATGTCATGAGGGAATTAAATGATGATGGAAGTCTATAGGTTCAGAAACACAAAACATGGGAGCAAATGACCCCTTTCTCCTGGGGAGGCAGCAGAGCATCATGGTAAAGAAGACAGTTCTGAGGTCAGGGATCCACTTTGCCATTTATTGACTTGGGCTTATAATTAAGTTACTTAATTATAAGCCTCAGTTTCCTCATCTGTAAAGTGCAGATCATAATTTAAGTATTCATAAATTTATTACAAAGGTTAAACAGGATAATTTATGTAAAATGCCTGAATTAGAATAAGTACCCAATAAATGTTAATTGATGTTATTGTTATTACTATTTTTCTCTGAAGACTAGGGTTCACATTACTTTTGCTCATATATCTTACAAGGAACAGTCCAGCAATTTCTTACATCTTGCTCTTTTCATTTTTTTCCCTCTCGTCACATGACTGTCCAGAGGTACTTCAACAGGAAAGGGAAGATAGGTGCAGGTCAGGACATTGCTATCCTGGAAGAAATAAATTATTGAGATTCCAAACACAAATAACTTTCTCTCAACCAACCATCTCAGCTTGAAAAAGAATGAAAAATAAATCTTCTTGACATAATGAAAGAAATGGAGATGAGAATGGATGAATATATAAAGGATTTAGAACTTGACAATATCAGTATCATAAGTAAAATCCTTCTCAGAACACTATGGAAGTGAATAGTGAATTGTAGCAATGGTTCTGGAATTTTTCCAAGGAATTATATCAGCAATACAATCATTCCAATGCAGAATAGCTCTCTTTCCTACTTGTAATTTGTGGATGAAAATGGAACATAGCTTCTCTGTGGAAAGAGATGGGATACCAATAAATTTTAATTCCCCATAACATAATTTCTGTGAGGCAAGTTGTCTCCTTCACCTTGAATGAGTCATAACCCTGAAGAAGACAGGTTTTTGTTTTGTTTTTACTTCTCCCTGTCCCCTTTGTCTCATAAAAGCAGCTAGATTTTCCTGAGAAACTACCTGTGTCCTACTCTCAGACTTTGTGTTTTGGGTAGGGCTGTCCTGGCTTCCAGCTCCAGGCTACCTAGCGAATCAGACCATTTCACCCCTCCAAATTAGACTGATTGATTCAGAGTGGGCAGATGACCCAAGTCAGGCTGTTGAGATTCCATCCTGGGGTTTTTGCTAGATCTCTTAGGAAAGCAAGAACTGCTAACCATTGAGGTATAAGTCTGGAGGTACCAGAGGTCACCATAGGGAAAAGGCCGCCTGAGAAGGGAACCAACAGGGAGGAACGCATAACTGAGAGATGGGGATGGCTTCCTAATAGTATTCTTGAGTACCTGGGTTCAGCTGTAACTGAACACACACACACACACACACACACACACACTTTACAGTTTTATACGCCATATAAAGTCTTTTTCCTTGCTTAAGTCAGTTTGGATAGAGTTTCTGTCATTGCAGCTGAAGAAGTCCTGCCAAGTAAACCAGTCCCAGAAGGAAATAAGAAGTAGGCAGTGATCCAACTGCTCATTTCTGTATTTTTCCACATTTCCCCCCTCTCGTCTTGTATTCAGTGCCTTTACGCTCTCTTCTTCTTGTTTATTTTCTCATGGGAAGTAATCTGATAATGTTTGTCCTTGATGCTGCAGGGTGAATTTCTGTTATTATGTTATTTTTCATAGAATGTTGACATTTTAAGCCTTACATTTAGTCCTACAATGAAAGGCTTCGTTCCTGCTAAAAGAATTTAGCTCTAAATAAGTAGGCCTGTTGCAATTAAAAGAGATTTAAGAAATGTATCAACCAAATAACAATGTGTAAATATTGCTTGGATTCTAATTCAAACAAATCAACACTTACAGAGTGTCTGAATTTACTGATTTGAGGTACGGCTTAGACACTGGAATTTGTAAACGCTGCCCTGGTGATTCTAATGTGTAGCCAACTTGGAGACCCAGTTTAAGCGCGCGATTTGATCCCCCGAGCGCTTGGCCCTGGCTGCTGGACGGTCAGGATTGGGTGACCGACTGAAATCACCCGTTACGGCACGGAGTAGGAGGGGCATTTGTCGCGGCAGCCTTTCGCGCCCGAGCCAACCCAGCCCCGCCTTTTCCCCGGCCCGGCCCCGCACCACTGCCCCGCCCCTGGCCCCGCTCAGCTGCGGCCCTGGGTAAACCTGGAAACGCAAGAGGCCTCTAAGCAGTGTTCCGCGAGCGCTGATGTGCGCTTGCGCGGTACCAAGACCCGGCGGGCAGTTTGAATTTCGCTCCCGGAGCCGGGTCTCGCCATCCTGGGCTTCCGGTGGAGACAGGAGGGGTCTTCTCGCCTCGCGACCGCACTGAGTGGGCCCTTTGCTCCTGGATCCGCAAAAGGTTGGAGTCTGGTGTTGAGGATCCCGCCTTCGGAAGCGGGCGGAAGGCATTGCTTGGGCGGGGTGGGGGGCTCGGGGCGGTGCCGCGTAGGGCGGAAGAGAGGGCTTGACCTTGCTTCGCCCGGTTAGCCGGGGTGGATGCTTTAGACCTCATAAACCCTCGGAGTGAATAGTACCTGATTTCTTTCCTCCCTTCCCTCCACGTCCTTACCGACCCCAAATAGTAAAGCCCCAAACCCAACAGCATGGGAGAAATGCTTACCTGGACCCGTTTCTTTGAACTTACTGTGTTTTTCCTTAAAATTCTTGGGTCTTTAAGTTTTCAAAGAAAATGCCAATGTTGTCTTTATGTGTAAGTAAAGGCATTTGTCCCCTTAAATCTATAAGGAAATGACACAGGCTTATCCCCTGTACCCTGGTTTGGGATGCATTAACCACAGAAAGCTCTAAGACAAGTCAGTGCTGGACTTTGGACAGAAACTGAATTTTGTAGAATTGAAAGATATTTCTCTTGAGTTTTTGTACTTTCTTTTCAAGGACATGTGACTTACTGGGTGTTTACCATTCTTGGATTTTGAAAGTGAATATAAATTTGTCTGGCTTCCCTTTTTTTATAAATGTATATCTTTTTCTTCAGAGGCTTAAAGGATGGCCTCCTCGGATCTGGAACAATTATGCTCTCATATTAATGAAAAGATTGGCAATATTAAAAAAACTCTGTCATTAAGAAATTGTGGTAAGTAAAACAGATTCCACTGACTTTGTACATACAAAATGCATTATGATTATTGTCCCACTTTGATATCTTATGCCTGGTTAAGTGAATGTATCTTAGAGAGGTAATTTTAAGTTTTGAATGGTGATTCTTAAAACAGTCTGCCCTGAGTATTTTGAATATTGCAGAGGATACTAAAATGTAAGTTACATTGAACAATGAACTAGCTATTAATTATATTTATTTACTTATGTTTTTCTGAGACACACAAGGCAGAATAGTAAGATTTGAAGGTTATTTAATGTTCCTAGTTCTAGAGCTAAGTAGAGATACGAAAAGACAAGGAAAAAACTAGAAGTGGAAAAGATCCACAGAGCTAGAAGTAGCCCATAACCCATCTTACAGACTGCTTTGGAGGAAGCTGATCAATATATATCACTAGGAAACAACTAATTGAAAATGAAGTTAATTTTTTGAACATCCAGAAACTTGTCAATTGTAACCATCTTCCAAGATATTTTGAAGTGCTGAAAGTGGATGATGCAATGGAAGTGCAGAGAAGTAGGAGATCCTTGTGAAGTCTGGAAAAATATTGTTTACAAAAATGAGGTACTTCCCAGCCGTATCTGGGAAAGCTAAAGATTTATTGATAGGTGGAATTCCATCTGCTGGGAAGATCCTGTTGAACTTTTATTGTAGTTTGTATTATGAATTGATAATTTAAAAAAATTCAAATATGAAATTATACTGTTGGAATGTCCCTTCAAATTATACATGTCCTTCTGAGACTTTGATATTCTCCGTTTCTTGTTGGGAACCACTGATAAAGAGCCTCATCCATTTTACCGTTGGTGGCTGACATATTCTGTAGAAAGTTAAAGCTGAAGGGACTGTGGGTTCATCTTCTCAAGCCCCCTGGTCTCGCACATGAGGAAACTGAGGCTCAGAAGTCAGGTGACTTGCCCCGGTCCCCCAGCTCATGGGTAGTCAGTTGGAACTACAGGTTTTGTGTCCCGATTCCCAGTGTCGTACTTGTCTACTTCTATGCCACTTTTATTGAAAATCTGAAAAAGGACATTTAGGTTTTTAATAAGTAGTCTTCTTTAGATTCTCTTTCTGAGGGCATGATTACTATTGGAAAAATATAATTTAGTGATCTGTTAACGATCAAACCTTGAATTCAAATGACCCCATCAAAGCATGAAGCCTGGATGAAGCAGTCTGACCTGTTAGATAACTACACACTGGGTAACCATCATTTGTACGTGGAGAGAACAATTTGTCTGTTTGGTTCCATGGCCTATTTAGGAAAGCCTAGTAATTTGTTTGCCACTTTGGCTGCTGTAATTTACTAGATCACTACTATCAAAAGTAGTGAATTTATTTTACTATAAATCAGCAAACAAGGCCCTAAAATTTCGATGACGAAGTTATTTGAGATACCAGTATATCCAGCTAGTTGTTTTACCCCCTGCAATTAATCTCAGCAGAGACATCAATACTCTAATTTACTTGTTAATTTCTTTTAGTTGTTATGAACCTACTGTCAAATGCAATTTGCATTGCTTTATTAGATTACGTCAATTAATAATAGTTTGCCTTTACTGAGTGCTTTACTAGGTTCCAAGCACAGTGCTCACCCATCTTATATGTACTTTCCTACTTCCCAGTAACCCTCTGAGGGCAGGTACTGGTGTCTCTGACTTTAGGCCTGGAGGCTTTAGCCATTTCTCTCTACTGCATCCGTAATCTATAGATGTGGTCACAGGATGTTTTCAGTTATGTGTATTTCATGATTTGGTTGCTAGAAGTGAAGATGGAAAGATTTGATTGTGAGGATAGTTTTCCTTTTTGTGCTTTTGATCTGCCCTTAAGAATTCTTTTTTTTTTTACTACTTCTCTTATTTCTAGGGCGGAGGGGACTCTGGTTTTCCCATCCTCGTATCTAGGAAGCTAGAGAGAGGGATTAGGAGGTGGGGTTGGGAATTTGAGAGCAGGCTACTCTCCGCCGCCTCCCACCCATTCTTGCAGGCCAGTCCAAACATAAGCTTATCTTCCTGGCCAGTGATTAGAATTTCTCAGGTTTACACAGTCACTGAAGATATAGCCCATGAAGAGGGATCCTGGCCTCGTTAGGCATTCTCACTTTCAGCATCCTGTGCTTTGAAGTCCCAAAGCCTTGGCTCTTATCCCCATTAAAACCAAATATATTAGGTTGCTGAGAGTGACAGCCTCCTCTCTCCAGCATTCCTCTGTACCTCGTCCCCCACCCCACCACCATTAGGGCTGCTGCAGCATCAGCTGACACGTACTGCCTGGTCTGTGGTTCGCTCTTCATGTGGAAGCCCTTGGTGATTTACCTTTTTCTCGTAAGAGCTCGATTATGCATGTAAAGGGGTGTGTATTTTATCTAGCATTTCTAGGTGTTTTATTAGTGGAACAGTTCTCCAGAAGCAAAAGATTCAGGGGAAACAGTGTAATTATCTCTCCCTTCCTTTTTTTTCATATTACTTAGAAATGAGTTCTTAAGATTATCCATAGAGACAGTTCCTAGGGGCTGAAACAATAGTTCTTTCTCAACCCTCAGTGTCTCTTTAAGGTAGAGCTCTGTCCCAAGAGTTCAGTTGGATACATGTATGTTTTTTGCTTTTCTATACATTTTATTTTCCATTTTATCTTTGTTTATTAATAGGGCAAGAACCTACCTTGAAGACTATATTAAATAAAATAGGAGATGAGATCATTGTAGTAAATGAACTTCTAAATAAATTGGAATTGGAAATTCAGTATCAAGAACAAACCAACAGTTCACTCAAGGTAATGGTTTTCTAGTGAAAAAAACAAAATAAAAAGGCAATAGATACAGACTCCCTAATCACCAGGGAATTCTTAAGGATTCTTTAAGTTTATAATGTTCTTAGCTTTGTAAGTTATTATTAACGGTAAAGAGTGCCATTTGCATTTTATTTTCCCAGTATAAAGGACTCCAGAGTTCCAGATGTGTTTCTTCCTCCATGCTGGTAGCCAGTCTATTTACTAAAAAGGAATATTTCCTAAATAATTCTTTTTTTCTTTTTTTTTTGGCTGTGTTCGGTCTTTGTTGTGGTGCGTGGGCTTTGTCTAGTTGCGGCAAGCGGGGGCTACTCTTCCTTGCAGTGCGCAGGCTTCTCATTGCGGTGGCTTCTCTTGTTGTGGAGCACGGGCTCTAGGCGTGCGGGCTTCAGTAGTTGCAGCACGAGCGCTCATTAGTTGCGGCACGCAAGTCCTAGAGCATGCGGACTTTAGTAGTTGCGACACGTGGGCTCAGTAGTTATAGCACATGGGCTTAGTTGCTCCGTGGCATGTGGGATCTTCCCAGACCAGAAATTGAACCCATGTCCCCTGCATTGGCAGGCAGATTCTCAACCACTGCGCCACCAGAGAAGTCTCTCCTAAATAATTCTTGGTAGATTTAATTTAAATAAATGATCTCCTGGGAGTGTGGTGTAGGAGGAATGCCTGCCCTGGGGTTTGGAGATGTGGATTCTCACCCTGGCTCCCCGAAGCACCTTCTGCCACCCTGAGAAGGTCATTTTTCCTCTTGGGGTTTCAGTGTCCTCACTTGAAAAGTAATGGGTCATACTGAACTATTTCTTGGGTCCCTTCTATTCTGCATTTCTCTATTTCTCTAGAATATAGTATAAGGATTCTCAAGCAAAGAAAAACTTGAGCCTCATTCACATGCACATTTTATTCTAAATAAGCCTTCACCTAATCAAAGTGATAGTGTACTTTCTGATGGGATGGGAAACTATTCAACCTGTACCATAATTACCTCATGCTCTTAGAGCCATTGATATGGTCAAGGTGGCCTCTCTGGTCCTTTTCAAGCCTTATCATCTTCAATGTCTGTAAAGATTTTTCAGCTCTGGGACTGGGCATGATTGTGCCTATCCTACTATCAGTTGAAATGAAATTAGTATCTCTGAACATCATTCATCTCTTTAAAAGAAAGATGTTATACAAATTCAAAACAGAAACCAATAATGGTTTCACTTCTACCCTGCCCAAGAATGCCCAGGGTTAGGTGTGGGTTTCGAGAATGTTCAACTCAGGATTAAAGACTATTTGGAATTTTTGTTTACATTATGATTGAAAATCAGATGACGGGAATCCGAAGGTACAGAGTATTTTGCTTATTAAATTTGCGTGAGTTCATAACCTCAAGTTCTAGAGAAAGTTAAATAAAGACAACACAAAATGAAAGCGGTTATGATCAAGTAGGAATTTTCATTAAGCTGGAATATATGAAAGCCATTCCAAGCAGTAACTCATCGTTGTGTTCTGGGAATGCATTCTCACTCCGGTACTGGGGAACGTTTGCTAAGTCAACAAAAGCACTTTACCAGAATGAGAAACATAAATCTTTCATATACTTTTCAGTTGCTTCCCAAGGTTATTTTAGAAAGACATGAATGTCAACCCTGCCTGTTGTAATGTTATTCTAACAATTGTCCTCTGAAAAAATCCAGTAGAGAAAAATAATATATCGCCATCCAAAATCAGCTCGAGAACCAAAGGGCTCTTTTTAAATATTGCTGTATTCAGTGCTTTTTCACCGCTCTGCGTTTTGAATACTCAGAACCATTGTGATTGTGGTACGTAGTCTTTCATGCTCTTTTTTAAAATAATCAATTAATTAATTTGGCTGCGCTGGGTCTTAGTTGCAGCATGCAGGATCTTTGTTGCCGCATGCAGGCTCTTAGTTGCGGCATGCGGGATCTAGTTCCCTGACCAGGGATCGAATCTGGGCCCCCTGCATTGGGAGTGCAGAGTCTTTACCACTGGACCACCAGGGAAGACCCTTTCATGTTCTATCTAACATGTTAAAACACACACAGGCAGGACAGATGCTTATTTGTGAGCTTTTTCTTTTTTTATTTTAGGAACTCTTTGAATGTCTTGAAGAAGATTATAAAGATGTGGAACATCTCAAAGAAAACATACCTCCCCATTTGCCTCAAGTAACAGTAACCCAGAACATGTAAGTATGTTTGTAATTATTTTTACTATCTGGTTTTATCAAACTATTAAAACAAACACTTCAAATCTTTTTGCTTTTCTATATACTTGCAATTTTGTTAGTGATTATCCAGGGTTTTGTTTTGTTTTGTTTTGTTACTTATACAAGAAATAGTCTTTCCCCCATCTTTACCAGTTTTCTTATCCCACAGTCTCTGGGAAAATTGTCCCCCCTCTTTCCCAAGGGTAAGTCTCCTCTAGACTGTCTTTTTCTACTTTTTCTCATTTCTTTCCCTTAGAGCAGAGTTTGTCAACATTGGCTCTATTGGCATTTTAGGTCAGATAATTCTTTTTTGTGAAAATAGCATGTTTAGTAGCATCCCTGCCCTCTTCCAACTACGTATCAGTAGCCTCCTCTATCCCCTCCCACCTCCACCCCTCCACCCAGTTGTGACAATGAAAAATGTTGCCAGACATTGCCATATGTCTTCTGCGGGGCAGAATTTCCCCTGACCCTTGAGAACCACTGCCTTAGGGTAAAACTAAAATTAATGAGCTTCCCATCTTAAAAACAGCTCAAGGAACAAAAACCTAGCTCTATTTTTACCCTCAAAGTACTGTCCTACCTCTGTCTGTTCACTGCCAGTGTATGTTCGTGCCTGCCCTTTTCCTGAAGCCCCTAAAACCTAGCCTTTGGCTGTTAATTACTACCATACTTATGAAAATGATTGCTCGAAGGTCACAAAGGGGTAAAAAATACCTCTTCTGCCCTGATTCTTCTCACATTTTATTTTGCTGCCCATCTTTTTGAAATTCTGTTATTTGCACTGCCACTGTGCTTTCTTAGTTGTCATCCTACATCTTCGACTAGGCTGCCTCCTTTTTCTCTGCCCTCTTTTAAATTACAAATGTGTCCTAAAGCTCTGTTTTACTCACGCTTAAACTTAACACCATTATTAATGCTCTCAAATGTCCAACTCTGGCCTTGACATGGCATCTAGTTCTGTTTTAATCGCTTGCTGGGAATCTCATGAATGAGCTGTTCTCTCCTCCAGCTTTGCGTGTCTAAGACTAAACTGTCTCCTTGTTACCCACCCATCACCTAGACAGGAACTCGGCATCTTCAACCTGTCTCTCTGTCTCGTAGCCCCAGCGTCCATTTGGCCTCTGCGGGGTTTTGTCTGTCCCTGCCCTCCCTCTGATTGTCTGGCTCCACGAGATCTTCCGTCATCTTTTGTCTTCATGATTGGGGAGCTCCTGTGTTTTGTCTTTCCAGTATTTCTCCACTCCCATCTCTCCAGTCCTCTGCCCAAAACTGTATTTCTTTTATTCTTTAACTTTATTGAAGTATAGTTGATTTACAAAATTGTATTTCTAAAAGGGGGCTCCAAGTACGTAAAAACATTCCATGGCTAACTTAACGTTTTAACTTTCTAATGTATCATATATACAGAAAAGTAATTAAAGTAATTAGTGTAAATTAAAGTAATTAGTGTAAATTAAAGAAGCATGATAAACATCAGTGTATCCACCAGTCAGATTAAGAAATAGGACACTCCAGTACCTATAGCACTTTTTTTATTGCAGACCCTTTCTCTATCAAAGAGGTAATCGTCCTGGAGTTTATGATAATCACAGTTTTGTGTATGTGTTTCCACAAACAACATACTGCTTAAGTTTGAAAACTGAAAGGAAGGCACGAACCTTGCTGTGTAGGAAAAGAGCCATGTTGCTGCTGATAGTTGTAGGTCTCCAGGAACAGATAAGCTCAACAGAGTCCCTTGTATGTCAGGGTACCTTGGAATTTCACTCCAAGAAGAGAAAATTAGTGGGCAAGGTCATGAATAAATGCTAGGAACAGAGGTCATCATAGGATATCTGCCAGGGTTGTTGGACTGAACATTGGCTACCCAGCAGGAATATGGCCCGAGGAATAGGAGGAATTTTATTCTAAACTCACTATGGCCTAGCGTCAGCTCTTAGGGCCAGGCCACAGCAGAACCTTTCTATAGGTAGAAATGGTTATTTTCAGTTGATACACACAGCAGGGCCTAAAGATAAGCAAGTACAGGTAAGAATCAGCCAGGCTTACCGTGGAGTCTCAGGTTAGGATTCATGTAAGGATCGTGCTACCATAACATTGGGCATCTTCATCTTGACAACCCACCACGTGGCCATATCCTCATCACACCACCTCAGTCAGGCGTGGTTGCCCTCTGTGTCTGGTACTCAGCTGTCGTCTTGGGATCTCACTTCCCTGTCTTTCCTGGAATTCCCTTCCCTTGCTCCTGGGTTGGATCTTCTCTTTCCTGTATTCCATCTCCATTTATCGCTTGACTTGCTGCTGGCAACAGGGCTCCATTCCTTCCTTGGCAGTTAAACAACCTAAAGATACAGGCTATTTGTAGACTCTATTTGCTTGTGGGTAGGAGCTATATTAGGCTTCTCATTGACTCCAGAAATTGGGCAGGACTGAGCCAAGCGTGACCCATGCTCATTGCTGGCAACTAAAATGAGTCTGTAGCAGGCAGGATTGATACAGTAAGTCCTTACTTACGAACCTTCAAGTTGCAAACTTTCAAAGATGTGAACATGCTTTCGCATGTCCAGTCATGTTAGTTAGTTCATGTGTCTGGCATACATTGCCACATGTGTGCATTGTCACATGCGTGCATCCTCTACAAGTGGTTGTGCTTTTGTGTATTTTGCTGTACAGTATTGTATAGAGTACTGTAGTACAGTATCTTTATTTCAAGCCCGGGATATCCAGAAACAAGAGTAAAAGCAGCGGTGATATAGCTGGTACTGCTGAGAAGCGTCAGCTGTTGTACTGCACGACTGTACTTTTCAAGGCACTGTACTGTAAGATTAAAAATGTTTTCTTTATTTTTTGTGTGTGTTTTTTAGGTATTGTCTGTGTGAAAAGTATATAAACCTATTACAGCACAGTACTATATAGCTGATTGTGTTAGTTGGGTACCTAGGCTAACTTGTTGGACTTAGGAACAAATTGGACTTAGGAACGCACTCTTGAAACGGAACTCATCTGTATGTAGGGGACTTATTGTACTAGCAACCAATGGGATAAATTAGAAAGATAGAAATGTAAGGTGATTGATGTTTCCATGTCCAGAAATAGGGAAGTCAGGAAGAAAAGCCATTTAGAAGTTAAATTCAACTTTACGCATATTGACTTTGAGGAACCAGTGGGGTAACTGATGAAGATGTTTGGCGCATGTTCTACTTACACCATGTTTTGAGTGTGTAAACAACAATTATATTACTGAAGATTTAGGGACTTGCTTTTTTAACATTCTCACTATTCAGATCTTCATGAGCATTAGGGGTAGGGATAGAAAAAAAGGTTGGCTATAAACTTATAACAAGATGAATCATGTGTTTGATACTGATCATTTTCAGTTGCAAAGCTTTCTGGTATGCTGCAGAATTCTGACGATTACCTGTACATCTGTGCATCTCTATTCTGTAGTGTTAATGGATCAGATCTTGACCCTGAAGAACCCGTCAAAGTTGAAGAAGCTGTACCCACAAAGAAGCCCTCCAAAGAACAAAAAAATGTTAAAGAAATGCCATTTGTAACTTCTGATGAGTTTAGTGGCATTCCTGCGTAAGTATTTAAGATAAATTTTAAGATAAATTCAACTCTTTAATAATCAACATACATGTTGATAAGTATAAGCCTTGATTATATTAATTGTAACATGCTGTGTTCCAACATCGATCTTTTCTAAAATAGTTTTACATTGTACTGTGAAAATGCAGGAAATCTTTTGTTGAAGATGTTTAAAACTATGTTTTTTGGGATTCCCTGGTGGCACAGTGGTTGAGAGTCCGCCTGCCAATGCAGGGGACACGGGTTCGTGCCCCGGTCCAGGAAGATCCCACATGCCGCGGAGCAGCTGGGCCCGTGAGCCATGGCCACTGAGCCTGTGCGTCCGGAGCCTGTGCTCCACAATGGGAGAGGCCACAACAGTGAGAGGCCCGCGTACCGCAAAAAAAAAAAAAACACCTATGTTTTTTGTTTAGTTGTGAAACCTTTTCATAGAGAGATCTAGAGATGGATCAATTTGTTGTTGAGTCCTCTCAGGGTCATTTTATGATACAGATTTATCCAGTTACATTTCGGAAGTAGCTTCAGTTTTGCTGCAATTTTAAGGAAAGTGAGTGTGTTGTATAGGTTTGAGAATTAGAACAGAGAGTGCTGTGTTTGTTCGGTTTCCATTTGTCCATTAACTTATGCCACACACTTGTTTGAGTCTGTGCTGAGGAAAAGAATACAGGGTGAATAAGACAAGATGCCTCCCCTGAGAGAGGGCTCCTTTGCTCTTCACAGATGACATGGGGAACCAATTATGGAAATACGTGTTTTTAAACTCTCATAATTCCAGGGCTTTACTTAACTTCTGGCTTTATATTATTACATTCCTTGTTACTTTCTTATACAAATAATGCACGTTGTTAGAAAATGTTTGTTGTTAGAAGATAACTCATCTGTAATTCCACCACTCAGACAAGAGAGAGTATTTCCTTCTATATTTTAACTTCACCTACATAACAAGTTGTTTCTGATTGTCATTACAACAATGTAGTTATTCTGTGAATATAGTTTACTTACTTTTTTTTAATTATGAGCATTTTTCCATCATTAACTATCATGGAAAACTTGGATTTTAATAGTTGTATAATAGTTATTAAGTATAAAAGTTATTCTATAAAAGTTATTAAGTATTTGGGTTGATTGCATTGTTATGAAGAATGGTGCAATGAAGTTTCTTTTGGACAAGTCTATTTTATAATTCCTTATTTCCTTGAGATGGTGTCCTAGGAGGAGAATCCCTGGGGCAAAGGGCATGATTATTTTACTTGTCTGAGAGTTGTCCATCTGGATTTTGTTGTTTGTTTTTTAATTAATAGACTTTATTTGTTAGAACAGTTTTAGGTTTATAGAAAAATTGAGCAGATAGTACATTGTTCTCATACCTGAAAACAGTTTCCCCTATTACTAACATCTTGCATTAGTGTGGTACATTTGTTATCATTGATAAACCAGTCTAGATACTATTAACTAGATATTAACTAAAGTCTGTAGTTTATATTGGGCTTCACTCTTTGTGTTGTACAGTCTATGGATTTTGACAAATGCGTAATGTCATGTGTCCACCATGATAAGAATAGTTTCACTGCCCTAAAACTACCCTGTATGCCACCCTTTCATCTCTCCCCGCTGAGCCCCTGGCAGCCAGTGATCTTCTTACTGTCTCTATAGTTTCCCTTTTCCTGGGTGTCATATAGTTGGAGTCATACACTGTAGCCTTAGTAATATGCATTTAAGGTTCCCCTCATGTCTTTTCATGGCCTGATAGCTCATTTCTTTTTATCACTGACTAATATTACATCGTGTAGATGTAGCACAGTTTGTTTATTCATTCATCTGTTGAGCAACATTTTGGTTACTTCCAGTTTGGGGCAATTATGACTGAAGCTGCTGTGAACATTCACGTGCAGGTTTTTGTGTGGACATGTTTTCACCTCACTTGGGTCAACACCTAGGAGTATGATGGCTGGATCCTATGGTAAAACTGTTTAACTTTGTAAGAAGCTGTCCAACTGTCTCCCATAGTGGCTGTACCATTTTGCATTCCCAGCAGAATGAGAGTTCCTGTTGTTCCCCATACTCCGCTGTATTTAGTTTTGTCAGTTTTTTTCTATTAGCTATTCTAGTAAGTATAATGTACCTGATTGCTTTACTTTTCAGTTTCCTGATGACATAGGATGTTGACCATCTCTTCATATGCATAGTAGCCACTTGAAAAATATCTGGCAATTTCACTGTTCTGAGACTAGGAATGAGGCTGACAATTCTCTTTAGTTTTTTTGTTTGTTTGTTTGATTTGGTCACTTGGTCCTTTCCTTTATTGACAGCTTTATTGTCGCTAAAATTCTGTTTGATGCTATTCGGTTTTTTAAATTGTCGTTGTTATTGTTGTTGCTCATCGGCTGAGCTAAAGGGAAGAACAAATGGCTGTGAGAACATTGGAATAGAAGGGTCTTCAGAAAATGCTTCCTTGAAGGAAGGATATTAGAATAGTCATGGTAGAGTATTCTTTTTTTTTTTTTTTTTTTTTTTTTTGCGGTATGCGGGCCTCTCACTGTTGTGGACTCTCCCGTTGTAGAGCACAGGCTCCGGACGCGCAGGCTCAGCGGCCATGGCTCACGGGCTCAGCCGCTCCGTGGCATGTGGGATCTTCCTGGACCGGGGCACGAACCAGTGTCCCCTGCATCGGCAGGCGGACTCCCAACCACTGCACCACCAGGGAAGCCCTAGAGTATTCATTTTTAAACTAAGGAGTTATTTAACGAATGAGAGAAGTTAGAAGATTAGGATAAGGAAGAATGTGTTCCAAGCATAGGACTTTATTTATCTTTAAAAAGTTAATACAGGGTTTCCCTGGCGGCGCAGTGGTTGAGAGTCCGCCTGCTGATGCAGGGGACACGGGTTCGTGCCCCGGTCCGGGAAGATCCCACATGCTGCGGAGTGGCTGGGCCCGTGAGCCATGGCCGCTGAGCCTGTGCGTCCGGAACCTGTGCTCCGCAACGGGAGAGGCCACAGCAGGGAGAGGCCCGCGTAACGCAAAAAACAAACAAAGAAACAAAACAACAACAAAAAAAGTTAATACTGAGATGGAATTAAAGTAGAAAACATTGGAACTTGTTTTGAGGAAATTAGGAAATAGTTCACATGATTTAAAGGAATTACATTGTGTTGAGCTGTGGCATCAACTGTGGAAATTGTGGTTAGAAAAATGAGTGGTGAAAATGAATCTAGAAAGGAAGGGAGTAATGAAAATGAATGGGTTTTGGTCAATATGAACATTTTCCTTTAAACATATTTATATATTATTTTATCTTAAGGAAGTTTCGATTAGAAAACTGCCCCTTTGAATAGAGGCAAAGGACAGAGTTTAACATAATGAATCCATGATTTATTGAAGGGAAAAATTGAAGCAGATCATGAAAATTTTGTTTTTGGTCTGTACAGACCACTCAGAATCAAGGGTCTCCTATTCTTATATTCTAAGACCCTGATGACTGGGAGGATGGGCAGGAGGGAAATTGGATTGGAAGAGTGGGCTTTAGCGTGAAAGAGACAATGCTTAAGGGCATTTGAGTTCAGAATGAATAGTGAGCTGTCCGTGGAGGCTGCCTGTAGTTCTCCTCTGCCGGCCAACTGTGCAGCTTAACTTCTGGGCCCTTTTGTCCCTTTGCAGCCCCTGTACCATCAGTTCTTCTTCGTCTCGATCAGCATGGTCATCTTTGTTGTCACATTTGTCATCCTTCATCTCCTCTTCCCCCTCTTCCTCCTCCTTTTTTTCTTTTTCTCTCTGAACAGATCCATTTTTGCAGGAAACTAGAGTGGTATGAGTTATATAATTTATTAATATTTAAATTTTTCTTTCCCTTGCTCACAAACATTTAAAAATATTTAAATAAACTTCTATTTGCAATTAATCAGTCTATTTGAATCAGTTTGAAAACCTATTTTAAATTGTAATGTTAATTCTGTAGGTGGAGAATAGGAATTTATGTATCCAGACATAACTAGGGAAGATAAGCACTAATATATTGTGGTCTCTAATTTTTCAACGGTTGAGATGTGTCTGGTTTATTTGGAAGTTGGTATAAAATTTTTTATATAGAGTACTAATAGCTTTGCTACTGTATAAAGTCATCATATGTAAATGTTTTGCAAAGAAAACAATTGTGTATGATGATTCTTTAGAAAAATTAATCATTTTCTTTTTTACAGGTACATGAAATCACGCTTAACCTATTGTCAAATTAATGACGTTATTAAAGAAATCAACAAGGCAGTAGTTAGTAAATATAAGATCTTACATCAACCAAAAAAGTCTATGAGTTCTGTGGCCAGAAATCTCTATCACAGATTTATTGATGAAGAAACGAAGGAAACCAAAGGTAAAATGAGGGTATATATATGTGTACATGTCAACTGTTTGGAATGTAACTAAACATGAGAAACAAGATTAATTCCAGAAACTTCTAACTCTAGAGAGGTAGTTCTCAATCAGGGGCAGTTTTCCCACCAGGGAACATTTGGCCATCTCTGGAGACATTTTTAGTTGTTATAGCTGGGGTTGGAGGTGCTGCTGGCATCTCGTGAGCAGAAACCAGAGATGCAGCTGAAGTACCCTATAATGCGCAAGACAGCCCTGACAAAAAATTATCAGCCTAAAATGTCTGTAGTGCCGAGGCTGAGAAATACGGCATTAGAGTCTATTATGGAATGATATCCAATATTTTCAGAATTAGAATAGTAATGATGACAGTTGTTCATGCTTATACTATAGCGCTTACTGTGTGCCAGATAGTGTACTAAGGGCTTTAGTCCTCACAGCATCCTTATGAGTTGTGTACTATTATTATTACTGTTTTTCAGAGTAGGCAAAGAAGGCTTAAGTTACTTGCCCAAGGTCATTCAGTTAAGTGATAAAGCTGCTGTGGGTTTCATTCTCTTAACCACTACCATATCGCGTCTTGAAAAGTGAATTGTTCAGAAGATACCAGCAGATAGCCAGTGATATAATAAGCAGGGCTACATTTCTGAAATGCTACAGTAAACATTATGCAACTTCAGTTTAAAGAATAATTATTATTTTAGCAAGAATACCAGTTCTCACTGTGCTTGGATAATGATAGGAAAAAGTGATTAATGCCATTCATAGTCATAATGTAATACATTAAAGACTCATCTTGAAAGTTGTCCTAATAAAAATTAGCATTAATATCTTTATTTTCAGGCCATTATTTTGTAGTGGAAGCTGACATAAAGGAGTTCACAGCTTTGAAAGTTGACAAGAGATTTCACGTGATACTGAATATTTTACGACACTGCCAGAGGCTATCAGAGGTCCGAGGGGGAGGACTTACCCGATATGTTATAACATAAGGCCCTTGTGAGCTTTTGAACCAGCCAACAGTAGGGGATAGAGGCTATTCCTATAGTTTCCTTATATGTAATTTCTTTATATATAATTTCTTTAGCCGTTTCATTTTCTTTGTTTCTTGTAAAAATAAAACTTAAAAATAAATAAAGCATGTATATTTTAAAATCTACTTCCTTACAGTAAATATTTAATCACCTACCATGTGAGCCTCTGTTCTAGGCATAAAAATGTTCATATTTAGTTTTTGTGCTTAGTGACAGTGCTGCTGACCCCAGTAAGACGGTTGCAAATGTGATAATAAAAGTCAAAGTTCAAGAAGATAAGATCAAGGATATCCAGGCTCTTTGGAATTAAAGGTCATTAGTGTCTAAATTCCACTAATGATATTTCAGTCTATAGGCAAAAGCTGGATTTGGAGGCAGCCCATCCACGTGGTTATTCTGCTTTCCCATGTGTGGTTAAGGAACAGCTTACCTGAAATGCATTCAGTGTAAATCAGTCTGTAAACATTGGCCTGTAATGAAATTGTAATAAAAGTATTTTGAGATGAAAAAGATGATAAAATAAGACATGTAAGGTCATGGAAAATGAGTGGTTGGATTATAAGAATTTAATGGAGTTTCTTTTGCGCACTTAGGGAGGTTGTTAGTCTATGTCTTAGTGAGCGTTCTCCAGAGAAACAGAACCAAAAGGCTATCTATGTATCTATATCTATCTCTATATCTATCTATCATCTATCTATCTGTCTTTCTATCTATCTATCATCTATCTATTGACTGTCTCTTCTGTCTCTATCTATCTATCTAATTCTCTCTCTCCTATCTCTTCTATCTATCTCCCCAATCTATCTATCTCTCTGCCTATCCATTCTATTTATCTGTCTATCTATCTGTCTATCTATCTGCCTATCTATCTATGGAGATTCATTATGAGGGATTGGCTCATGTAATCATGGAGGCTGAGAGGCCCTCAGGTCTGCTGTCCGCAAGCTTATGGATTATGGAGGCCCAGGAAAGCTGGTGATGTGATTCAGTCTGAGTGTGAAGGCCTGAGAACCAGGGGAGCCAGGCCAGAGCAGATGAGACGAGATGTTACAGCTGAGCAGTGAGGCAGGAAAAAAGAGCAAATTCCTCCTTCCTTCCTCCACCTTTTGTTGTGTTCACGTCGTGGATGGATGGGAGGATGCCCACCCACACAGGGGAGGGTAGTCTGTTTCACTGAGTCCACTGATTCCAATGCTTATGATTTGGTTTAGCTGTACCATCTGGTTTGTAGGAAACACAAGGAATAGAGAAAAAAGTTAAATGTTATCATGAAGAAGCAATCAGACAAATCCAGATATGACATAAGTAAGGTGATGTCTTAAACACAAGTCAGTAACAGAAAAGAATAAAGGGCTCCTGTTCTAGATTAAAAGACTAAGAGCTTAGTCAAATATAAACCGTGAACCTTAATTCCGTTTGAAAAAAAGATTGATGGACAATTATAGAAATTTTAATATAGGTTGTGTATTAGATGCTGTGAGAGAACTAGTATCCGTTTTCTTAGTTATGATAATAGTCATGGTTATGAAGGAGAGTATCCTTATTTTCTGCAGGTGCATCTGAGGTATTTATTTAGGGATAAAACAATATGCTTTAAAATGGCTAAGCAATATAATTGGATACATACACACATAGAGCGGATATGGTCAAGTGTTGTTTGATCTAGCTGATGGTTAGAACAGCATTCGTTGTATTATTCTCTCTAATTTTATGTGTTAACATTTTTTTCCTAATAAAATTTAGAATACTTGTGAAACAAATGTACTGAGTAGATATTTACATTTCATGAAAACACAGATCAGAACTTGCAGGCTGGTGACGTGAAGCTGGGAAGGAAGGATTGTGAACCATCAGTCATGAGCTCATGTGCCCCTTCAGGCACTTGTGAACGTCAAGTTCCTGTATCCATGCTTCCCAGCACTGCTCACTGAGCCCAGGCTGGGTGTTTGAACTTGATGCGTTAGATGAAATTTCTTGAATTATGCTGGATGTAAATATTATTATGTTTACACACAAAGCAATGTGTTGGGCATCTAACTTCTGCACTGAGTAATAATGATGCACAGTGTACAAAGCTTGATACCTGGGAAATGTGTCACTTTTAGTGAACCATGTTTTCAAATAAGCTTAGGCAGGACGTATGCTCTGCTGTGATGAACATGGACAGATGTTCATTTCTAATGCAGGTTTAACTCGATGAACCTACTTGCCTGTCTTTTTAACAACTGTAGTGCAGTTTCAGACTCATATTTTAAATCGAGGATCAATGCAGCAACTCACAAAGCTCAAGTAATTAAAATTCCCTTCCTCTGATGGGTCAACATGACAAATGTGGACACTTCTAATTACAAAAGTTTTCTTGGCAGAGTGATTGTGAGCTGTGCCTCAGCTGTATACTAAAAATTACAACTCTAATCCTTAATCGTGACTCAGAAATCAGATTATTTCTTGGGGATACTCTCTTTAACTTTACCAAATAATTCAGCAACATGGTGCATCAAAAAGAAAACTTAAGCCTCAGAAACCTGGTTCTAGTCCTTCCTCTGCCATTTGCTCTCTCTTGGTTCTACCTTCAAAAATTTGACCCCTTCTCAGGGACTTCCCTGGTAGTGCAGTGGTTAAGAATCTGCCTGCCAATGCAGGGGACGTGAGCCCTGGTCCGGGAAGATCCCACGTGCTGCGGAGCAGCTAAGCCTGTGCGCCACAACTACTGAGCCTGCACTCTAGAGCCTGCGAGCCACAACTACTGAGCCCCTGTGCCACAACTACTGAAGTCTGCATGCCTAGAGCCCGTGCTCTGCAACAAGAGAAGCCACTGCAATGAGAAGCCCACGCGCAGCAACGAAGACGCAATGCAGCCATAAATAAATAAATTAATGATATAACCATTCTTCAAAAAAAAAAAAAAATTGACCCCGTCTCACAAGCTACCACCCTGGTTCCAAACATCTCCCCTGGATTAATTCAAAGCTTCCTAACTGGTCTCTGTGTTAATTCTTGCCCTACTGCTGTCTATTCTCCACATGAACCAAAGTTAGATTAGGTCACTCCGCTACTCAGAAACCTTAAGTAGCTCCCTATTTCTTACAGAGCGAAAGCTGAATCCTCACAAAAGCCCATGAGGCCCTTCATGGGTCCCTCGTCAGCACAGTGGCACCGTCTCCTACTCGTCCATTTCCCAACTCTGTTCCAGCCACTCTGGCCGCCATGCTCTTTCTGGAACAGGCCCAGCATGAGTCTCCCCAGACCTTTGCACTGGCTGTTGCCTCTGCCCGGAAAGTTCCTCATCCTTCACCCATGTGACCCTCCCCCTTACCTCTTTTATATCTGCTCAAATGTCATTTGATCCCTTAGGGCTTCTTGGACTACCTTACATTTATATTTACATCTCCCTCTGCAACACTTTCTCTCCTTCCCTGCTTTATTTTCCTTCCTAGCACGAATGTCTATCTCACGGTTTATATATTTTACCAATTTATTTGTCTTTCTCTTCCCACTAGAATATAAACTACAGACACTAGGAGTTTTTGTCCCTTTTATTCACTGTGGTGTCCTCAGCCACTTTCACAGGGCTTTCCAGTAGAGGGCGCTAAATAAACATTTCCTGAACACACAGTAACTGGCACTGTTTGTGGCCATGGGCAAGTGATTTCATCTTTCCAGGCTCCAGTTTTCTCCTGTATATATTGACATGGTTGAACAAAAATTTCTCTCAGGACCTTCTAGTTTTAATATTCTATGGTTCTAATATTCCCAGTTATTTCTGGGAAATACACTTATGATGAAATCCTTCTCTCTGACAGGATTATAAAAAATTGTAAAAAAAAAATTCTGCTGATAAGTACATGGAACGCTTATCTTTTACCCAAAGAATCTGTAAAGTATTAAGCTTCAAGAAATGCTGAAATTCTAAGTTACTAGTTAAATAATAAAAAGAAGCTTCCATTGACTAAGGAAATTTATTAAAATTTTTTCGGCCAACATCTTTAGTTTTCTAATTAATTTTGCTTATTAGAAATAGTTTTAAGATTTCACAATTTATAAATGTTACGCTTGATCATAATGGAAACTTCTGTGGTATGTTGAATAGACCTATATGTTATAGAACGCAGTTTTGCTTCATAATATTAAAATTTTTTTTAAAGTTTTCTCCCTTTTTAATTTTTTTTTTGGCCATACCACGTGACTTGTGGGATCTTATTTCCCCAACCAGGGATGGAACCCAGGCCAACTGCAGTGGAAGTGCAGAGTCCTAACCACTGGACCACCAGGGAATTCCCAAATGATTTCTTTTATGAAACATTCCATCTCCTAATAAATGATTGCCATTGTTCCATAAATATATGTATTAATACAAGTGGCATACAAGAAGTGTTACTCAAGATATTGAGGACTCTTCCTGGATATATTTCAAACAGTATTACTCAAACTGGTTCCAAGACTATATGCATGATTAGAAAGTAGAAATAATTTAATATAGTATCAGTTGGAGTTTGTTCAAGTTAAGTCTCTAAGGAACACACACGAGAAATATTTATCAGAAATTATGGTATGGGCTTCCCTGGTGGCGCAGCGGTTGGGGATCCACCTGCCAATGCAGGGGTCACGGGTTCGAGCTCTGATCCGGGAAGATCCCACATGCCGTGGAGCAACTAAGACCGTGCGCCACAACTACTGAGCCTGCGCTCTATAGTCTGCGAGACACAACTACTGAAGCCTGTGTGCCGTGCCTAGAGTCTGTGCTCTGCAACAAGAGAAGCCCGAGCACAGCAATGAAGAGTGGCCGTTGCTCGCCACAACTTAAGAAAGCCTGCACTCAGCAACAAAGACCCAATGCAACCAAAAATAAAATAAATTTATTTTAAAAAAGGAAATTATGGTATTTAGCAAGTTGTACCTCAAATTCTTTACTGTGAGCACCCTTTTGCTCTGCTGTATTAAAAAGTAGTAAATTAGGTGGTTAGGAGGCTACATGATTTCTTTAAAATTGAGATCAAATTCACCTACAGTAAAATGCACAGATCTTAAGGATACAGATCAGTATCGACCAGTGCATATACCCATAAAAACTACACCTGTATCATTTTTTGTTTTTTTCTTAAACTTTTTATTTTGAGATAATTATAGGATCACATGCAGTTGTAATAAATAATACAGAGAGAACCCTGTACCCTATACTTTTTACCTCAATAGTAACATCTTGTACAATTTTTGTACAATATCAGAACCAGGATATTGACATTGATACAGTGGAGACACAGAACATTTTCATTACCACAAGGAATCCTCACGCTGCCCCTTCATAGCCACACCCACTCCCCTCCCACCATCACCTCCTCCTTAGCCCCTGACAACCACTCATCTGTTCTCCATTTTTTGTAATTTTATCACTTCAAGAATGTTATATAAATGAAACGATACAGTATGAAACTGTTTGAGACTGGCTGTTTTCACTCAGTATAATTCTCTGGAGATTCATCCAGGTGGTTGCACATATCAACAGTTTCCCTGGTTAAGAATCTACCTGCCAACGCAGGGGACACAGGTTCGATCCCTGGTCCGGGAAGATCCCACATGCCACGGAGCAACTAAGCCACAGTAGTTGTGAGCCACAACTACTGAGCCCATGTGCTGCAACGATTGAAGCCCATGTGCCTAGAGCCTGTGCTCTGCAACAAGAGAAGCCACCACAATGAGAAGCTCGCGCACTGCAACGAAGAGTAGATCCCACTCGCTGCAACTAGAGAAAGCCCGCATGCAGCAACGAAGACCCAACACAGCCAAAAACAAAAAAAATAAAAGTTTAAAAAAAACCAAACAGTTGTTCCTTGTTATTGCTGAGTAGTGCTCCGCCGTGTGGCTGTACCATAGTTAGCTTAATCGTTCCACCTGTTGAAGTATAGCTGCCTTGTTTCCAGTTCATAGTTCTCATGAATTCAGCTGCTACAAACATTCATGTACAGGTTATTGTGGGAACGTAAATCTTCATTTATCTGGGACTGCAATTCCCAGGAGTTCAATTGCTGGATCCCGTGGTAGCTGCATGCTTAGTTTCTTTCTTTCTTTTTTTTTTTTTTTTGCGGTACGCGGGCCTCTCACTGTTGTGGCCTCTCCCGTTGCGGAGCACAGGCTCTGGACGCGCAGGCTCAGCGGCCATTGCTCACGGGCCTAGCCGCTCCGCGGCACGTGGGATCTTCCCGGACCGGGTCATGAACCCGTGTCCCCTGAATTGGCAGGCGGACTCTCCACCACTGCGCCACCAGGGAAGCCCATGCTTAGTTTCTTAGTTTAGTTTTTTTTTTTAACTGACAAATTGTCTCCCAACGTGGCTGTATTGTTTTAAATTTCCCTCTGAGCACTGCTTTCACTGCATCCCACAAATATTGGTAAGTTGTATTTTTATTTTTCTTCCTTCAAAATCTTTAAAAGTTCATCAGAATTTCTCTTGAGACTCCTTTTTTACCCAGGTGTTATTTAGAAGTGTGTTGTTTAATTTCCAAATATTTTGTGATTTTCCAGCTATCTTTCTGTTATTGATTTTTAGTTTAATTCCATGTTAGTCTGAGGACATACTTTGTATGAGTTCTAGTTTACAAATTTGTTAAGGTGTTATTTATGGCCAGGGATGTGGTCTAGCCTGGTGACTATTCCATGCGAGCTTGAGAAGAATATGTAGTCTGCTGTTGTTGGATGAAGTATTTTATAAATGTCAATTAAATCCAGTTGATTGATGGTGCTGTTCAACTCAACTATGTCCTTACTGATTTTCTGCCTGCTGCATCTGTTGATTACTGAGAGAGGGATGTTGGAAGTCTCCAACTATAATAATGGCTTTGTCTATTTCTCCTTGCAGTTCTTTTTGCCTCGTGTATTTTGCTGCTCTGTTGTTGGGTGTATACACATTAAGGATTGTTATATCGTCTTGGAGAACTGGCCCCTTAATCATTAATGCCTTTTTTTTTTTTTTTTTGCGGTACGCGGGCCTCTCACTGTTGTGGCCTCTCCCGTTGCGGAGCACAGGCTCCGGACGTGCAGGCTCAGCGGCCATGGCTCACGGGCCCAGCTGCTCCGCGGCATGTGGGATCTTCCCGGACCAGGGCACGAACCCGTGTCCCCTGCATCGGCAGGCGGACTCTCAACCACTGCGCCACCAGGGAAGCCCATTAATGCCCATCTTTATCTCTAGTAATTTTCCTTATTCTGAGGTTGGCTTCGTCTGAAATTAATATAACTACTCCACCTTTGCTTTGATTATTATTAGCAAGGCATCTCTCTTTCTACTCCTTTACTTTTATCTGTCTTTATAATAAAGTGGGTTTTCTGTAGACAACATATAGTTGAGTCTTGATTTTTTATCTACTCTGTCAGTCTCTATCTTTTAATTGGTATATTTAGACAATTCACATTTAAAGTGATTATTGATATATTTGGATTAACATTTGCTGTACTTGTTACTGTTTTCTATTTGCTACATTTGTCTTTCATTTAAAAAAAAATCTTCTCTTTTTTCCTGCCTTATCTGGTTTTGAGTGTTTCATATGATTCAATTTTCTCTTCTCTCTTAGCTTGTAAATTATACTTCTTAAAATTTTTTTTTTTTAGCGATTGCCCTAGAATTTGTTAACATACATTTGCAACTAATTGAAGTCCACTTGCAAATAACATTGTAACAGGTAGTGCACGTAGCTTATAAGAGAATATTTCCAATTGCTCCCTCCCATCCCTTATAACATTGGTGTCATTCGTTTCACTTATCCATAAGCTATAATCACCCAATACATTGTTGTTATTTTTTTAACATCTTTATTGGAGTATAATTGCTTTACAATGGTGTGTTAGTTTCTGCTGTATAACAATGTGAATCAGCTATACATATACGTATATCCCCATATCTCCTCCCTCTTGCATCTCCCTCCTATCCTCCCTATCCCACCCCTCTAGGTGGACACAAAGCACCGAGCTGATCTCCCTGTGCTATGCAACTGCTTCCCACTCGCTATCTATTTTACATTCGGTAGTGTCTATATGTCCATGTCACTCTCTCACTTCACCCCAGCTTACCCTTCCCCCCCCCTGTGTCCTCAAGTCCATTCTCTACGTCTGAGTCTTTATTTCTGTCCTGCCTCTAGGTTCTGAAGAATTTTTTTTTTTAGATTCCATATACATGCATTAGCATACGGTATTTGTTTTTCTCTTTCTGACTTACTTCACTCTGTATGACACGCTAGGTCCATCCACCTCACTACAAATAACTCAATTTCATTCCTTTTTATGGCTGAGTAATATTCCATTGTATATATGTACCACATCTTCTTTATCCATTCTTCTGTTGATGGACACTTAGGTTGCTTCCATATCCTGGCTATTGTAAATAGTACTGCAATGAACATTGTGGTACATGACTCTTTTTGAATTATGGTTTTCTCAGGGTATACGCCCGGTAGTGGAATTGCTGGGTCATATGGTAGCTCTATTTATAGTTTTTTGATATTGCTATTTTTATTTGAACCAACAGTTATCTCTCAGATCAGTTAAAAACAAGAAAAATATAAGATTTTATCTTCATTTATTTCTTCTCTAAAGGCTCTTCCTGTCTTTATGCAGACCTGAGTTTCTGACCTGTATAATTTTCCTTCTCCTTGAAGAAATTCTTTTAACATTTCTTGCGAGGCTGGTCTACTGGCAACAAATTCCCTCAGCTTTTGTTTGTCTGAAAGAGTCTTTATTTTCCCGGACCGGGTCACGAACCCGTGTCTTGAAGGATAATTTTGACTGGTGTTTTTTTTTTTCTTTAAGCCATCTCCTTAAATATGTCACTCCACTCTCTTCATGTTTGCTTGGTTTCTGATGAGAAGTTCAATGCAATTCTTATCCTTGTCCCTCTCTAAGTGAGGTATTTTTTCCTCTGACTCCTTTCAAGATTTTCTTTTTCTTTGGTTTTCTGCCATTTGAATGTAATGTGCCTGGGTATAGATTTTGGGTATTTATCCTGCTTGATGGTCTCTGTGGATCAAGGATCTGTGGTTTGGTATCTGTCGTTAATTTTGGAAAATTCTCATGAATTATTACTTCAAATATTTCTTCTCTCTTTCTTCCCCTTCTGGTATTCCCACGATGTGTATGTTCCCCATCCGTTCACTCATTAGTCCTGGGACATAGGCTGTTTACTCCTAAGGCCCTTTTGCCATTTCAATGGAAAGCTAGCAATGTTTAGTAAAGCCCTCTAACCCGGGAAGATTCAATATCCAGCTCTGTCTCCCCTTTATGAGCAGCAGCTGATAGCTTTACTCTACTTTTTCATCCTTTCAGCTGTTGCTGCCCACGTGCTCCTCGCAGACCCCTCCTTTCCTCAGTGCTCAGCAAGTGCTTGAGTGAAATGTATGAGTAGATCTGGGGACTTCTCCCTCTGTGGCTCCTTCGTTTCTGGGATTTCACCCTTTTATTTCCAGCCCCTCTGGCACTCCCAAATTCCTTCCTTTGATACCTTGAATCAAGAAAAGGTTGCAGCTTTCTATGTGAATTTTAGTTTACCTGCACACAGCTGGGGAATACCTTTGGGGAAAAACCTCTCTAAATATGGAAGTTACCCAGTGAAATTCCTTTTTTCCAAGGGGCCTAGTCCTTCCACTTCTCCCTGCTTTTGGTCATTTTCCAGAGCCTTCAAACTGTTGTTTTTCTTTAAATAACTTGAATAGAGTTGACTATTGTTACCTGTGGGAGAGTTAGTTCATTTTATTCCTCCATTACTGGAACTAGAAACTAGGAAGCTGTCTCGACCTTTTTGATGAGAACAGCAAGGTAACCTTCTAGGATATAGACATATTACATGTATTATTTCCCTGGATCACTAGTAATAAAAAATGTCATGTGCCTGCTGTGTGCTCTGAAGGATCCATTAATATTTTCCTACTGAGAGTAAAGAGTAATGAGAGCCACAATTTTCTGTTTTAGACATGTGTATTTTGGGTTTAGGAATTTCTTCCAGCAGGACACATATATACCTAGACTTAATCCTGGCCTGTTTCTACAGCTTGGAAGAATATTGACAGAAGTGTGCTTCTGTTTATACTTTTATTATCAACTCTAATAATTGAGGAATGTACATTTGCCAGCTCTCTCTTCTTCTCTGGTCCTTTGTGTTATCAGAAGCAGCTCTTGGTATTAATAAGCTAGAAATAATGATTCATTTCTGTTAATCCTTTCCAAGTTGGAGACCATGATAGATCACACAATCATTTGTTTCCCTAAATTGGAACACCCAAGCCTTGCTGTTTTGTGTGGGCAGGGCATGGAAGTGGGCGGTTCTCTTCTATTCTGAGGTTCTCCTCGGAGGTGGGGTTGGATTCAGAGACGCTTATTCACAAACACCATTGCCATTTGTGAGTGTGAGCTGACTTCTGTCTTGGGGGAGTAGTGAGAAGGGCATTTACCCTTTCTGCCTCTTTGACCTGCTCTGAGTCAGAAGAGACTCCATGCCACGTGAACTGCAATGTTTCCAAGATTCTGAAGCCCAGAGCACCAGTTCTGAGATGAGTTAACAGCCGTGTTCTGACCCTACAGGTTGGGAATTCATGAGTCAGATGTGATTTTCTGCTTGTGTATACCACCAGAGCAAGGACACAATGATAAAAACAATCTTTGTGTTTTTAAAATATTTGTTCACAACATTAAGAGATCGGACCCCAAGAAACTTGGTGGAGTATAATGTTTAATTTTATAAAAGGTGGACCTCCTCTAGGTGACTATAATCTTAGATGGTGAAATACGTCCCCTGCCATAGTGGATCGTGTGGATTATTTATGAGGATGGAAAGTGATTGCCCAGTTTTCCTAGCTACTAATTTCTCTTTGTTATCTGATTGGATCTCCTAGCTTGGCCATCTCTGAATCATCTTTTGTATCTACCCTTTCGCTCACTCTGCATCTATTCCTAAACCCAACCTTATTTTCAGCCTGTTCCGGCTGCATGTGGTCTGAACCCTTAGCCTCTCGAGGTATGCTCCCTCATGCCCCTTTCAGCCAGTATGGCTTCTATGGAAGATCCTGCGAGAAGCTTTAGCACAGTGGTCCTCCATCTTTTTTTTCCCAGTCTGATAGACAAGATAGATCCGCTTCTCCAGTTGACAAATATTTATTGAACATCTACTTTGACTCAGATGTGTTAGAGCCTGGAGATCAGTGATACAAAAAAAAAGATATGAGTTTTTGCTTCCGTGAAGCTTATATTCTAGGAGGGATTACAGCTAAGTAAGTGAAAAATATTAGTGCAATGAATGCTTTGATGTGCATGTACAGGATATTGTAGGGACACACAGAAACACCAAACATAAATGTATAGGGATCAAGGAAGTGTTCTGGGAGGAGTGATATCTAGGTCAAGGCCCAAGGGTGATTAGGAGGAGAGGGATCCAAGCAGAAGGATCATGTACATCCTCATGTAGGACACATGCCCATGAAGGATCCAGGGGTAATGCCTAATCTCCAGCTACCTCCTCTACCCACCCTTTTCTGTCCTGCTTAAGAGAGTACATAGACTACAAGGGGAGCAGTAAAGTCATTGTGGGGATAAATCAGAATCTGCTCTTTTTAAAAAGATAAATCATAAATTATTTACAAACCGCCTGCTCACTAGGAGTCCAGGTATGATCCATAGTTGAGAAATGTACTTCAGAAATGGTTTAATGTACCAGATGTGGTGCCTTACACATAGCAATTAGTAAAGAAAACAAGAAAAGTCATTAGAAACCACCCCCTCCCAAAGATAAACACTGTTAAGAGTGGGGATACATTCTTCCAGTTATTTTTTTCTTTCCAGCTATATGTTAAGTGTATAAAAGAGTCTTGTGCAATATATGTATAATTGGTCCTTTTTATTGACTAGATCATAAGTATTTTCCAATGTTGTTAAATACTATCCTACAACATCATTTAAGTTAGGTACTCTTTCATATGATGCATTTATTTAATGAGTTCCGTATTGTTTGGCATTTGGGGTGCTTCCAAATTTTTTTAAACAACATTATAGTATCTCAGAAAAGTCTGTAAGCTATGTTGCTAAATCTTTTTAGCTTTGGAACTTCTATAAAGTGATTCTTCCATTTCTTAAGTTAAATGTGAGGTTCACTCATCATACAATGGGGTGAGTGATACAACAAAAGAGTTTTTTTTGTAATTTGAGAAAAATTGGTTGTGAAAGCTGCAAGATTAAAGGAAGCATTATGATTTTCTATTTCATAAATCTAGATAAGGTTCTCAATCTATGTCTGCATGACAACTTTATCATTTGTTGATGATATTATTTACCAAGTTTCTATAGAACTTTGAGGAATAAAATGAAAAGCCATGGATAATGGGTTTAAGCATACAATTAAAATCATAATGTTTTCTTAAAATGTTTACCATCAAAAACGTAAGGGGGGCTTCCCTGGTGGCGCAGTGTTTGAGAGTCCGCCTGCCAATGCAGGGGACGTGGGTTCGTGTCCCGGTCCAGGAGGATCCCACATGCTGCGGAGCGGCTGGGCCCGTGAGCCATGGCCGCTGAGCCTGCGTGTCCGGAACCTGTGCTCTGCAACGGGACAGGCCACAACCGTGAGAGGCCCGCGTACCGCAAAAAAAAAACAAAAAAAACAAAATAAACAAAAAAAAATGTAAGGGGATAATTAAAGAAAATTGCTTTCGTACCTTGTAATCAAATTTGGTAGAAGACTAATACTTCACGTAAATTCAGGGGAAGGGGGGCTTGAACCCCTTCTAAGATCAGATTAGTTATTTTTTTAAAATATAAATTTATTTATTTTGCTGCGTTGGGTCTTTGTTGCTGCGTGTGGGCTCTATTTGCGGCGAGCAGGGGCTACTCTTCGTTGCAATGCGCTGGCTTATTGTGGTGGCTTCTCTTGTGCAGAGAATGGGCTCTAGGCGCGCAGGCTTCAGTAGTTGTGGCTCGTGAGCTCAGTAGTTGTGGCTTGCGGGCTCTAGAGCACAGGCTCAGTAGTTGTGGTGCACGGGCTTAGTTGCTCCGTGGCATGTGGGATCTTTCCAGACCAGGGCTTGAACCCATGTCCCCTGCACTGGCAGGTGGATTCTAAACCACTGCACCACCAGGGAAGTCCCAGATTAGTTATTTAAGGCATTTTAAGCTACTTAAACTTATTACTGCTTTCCTTATTATAATACTATCACTGATAATGTGAGTTTATAGTCATTGGCGAATTCTCAGTTAAGTCATAGGGATTTATGAATCCTTTAAAATGTTAATTTTAAAAAGCTGAAATATTATTATCTTGTTAATGTCCACCTGATTTTGAATTTCTCTTAAGTCTCTGTTTCCTCCAAGAACCAATATGGTTTATACCACCTTGAGATCATTAGTAGTTAGATCAAAGAAAATTTCTTGCAACATAGATATTTGATCATCTAGAAGCACCTACCAAGAAGCCATATAATGTACTTAATTTTGAAGGAAGTGCTAAACCTTTCATAATTCTATCTGGGTCCACAGTTTTTCTTGCTGGAGTTAATAGGACTGTTTGGCAGTCATAGCCGGCTTATTACAGGTTGATTCCAGGCTGGCCCCTGCTTTCCTCTCTATCCTATTTTCCAGACTCCTCTCTCTCTCTCTCTCTCTCTCTCTCTCTCTCTCTCTTTCTCTCTTTCTCCACCCCACTCTCTCCCCCTCTCTCCTCTGTGGGCTGTTCAGACTCAGCACAGAGGTCTCTCCATCCCCTGAAGGCTGGGCTGGTTATCAGAGATTTGTGTTCCCACAGGACACCTTCTCACTGGCCTCACTGTTGTCACTGCCCCCGGGGCCCGGAGCCATGGAGCAGGTGGCAGAGGGTCGATCCTGGGTGACAGTGGAAGGCACGACCATGGGGGCTGAGGCTCCAAGTCCCTGGCACGTGCTCCCCTGTCCCATCAGACTTCACTTACAAACCACAAGAAAATCAAAGATAAAATCGTTAAGAATTCCAAGATGGCAATGGGGGAGGGTGAGTGGGCATTAAACCTCAAGAACGAGGCCTTTCTGAGGAGAGGTAAGGGGGTCTGTGAGACTGTACTGGTCACAAACCAGTGAAGCTGGTCCTACATGTGTAGATTCATTTCATCCTCCTTTTACGGACGTGGAAAACAGTGCACTGAAAGGCTGAGTTACCAGCCAGTTACCACGGAACTGAGATTTGAACTTGGGTGATTTATCCTTGTAGTTTCTGCTCTTAACCCGTACACTGGCCTGTGATATGTGAGTCAAGGCCAGGGTTCACGCTCTGGGAGGTTGGAAGAATATATGTGCTGCTTAGGTGGGTGAGTCTCAGTTACCTGGGTCTCTGGTCCCTGCTGAGGATGGATGGCGTCTCACCTACTCTTTATATTGGACGATGTTAACAATAAAAGCAGTGTGTCCTCTATCAACATTGTTCTTGTTTTAAAAAAAGTTATTCTCATTACATGTGTAAAATGTTTTTTTAAAAAAATATTAACTTTGCTGTTTTTGAAAAAATTGCATCTGCATTGCTCTCCAGTGGCCGTGAAAATGTAAAAAGGGAAATGGAATAGCAAGTGGAATAGCAGCTGTGTATTATGTGCCATCAGAAAAGCATGAATCATGCCGCTACCATTTACTGCTTGTGTGCAGACACACAGGTCCACAGCGACCAGATGGGCGACGTCACAGGGATGTGGGCTGGGACAACACGAAACTGGACAGCACTCGTCTAAAAGGGGAAGCTTCCAGTGGGTTACAGCCTCTGGTTGCCTGGGAGAAGGCAGGCCCAGTTGTTAAAGAAAAGCCCCAGATCCATCTATTTAGGTAAAAGGTCCCAATTTTTCAGTGCAGACAATTAGCTTAAAAAAAAAAAATCTCTGTGTGGGCCATAACATTTCCATGAGCTGGATTTAGGCTGCAATAACCGCTCACTTGTGACCTTTGGTTTATTGGTGCTTATGGCCAGTTGGGCCCTGTGCTAAGGCTTTCATACAAGTTCCCGCTTCAGTTTATAATATGGCCCCAGGGTGGTTAGCCCCCATTGCATAGATGAGCAAAAGGCACAGAGAACTGACATAAATTGCCCAAGGTCCCACAGCTGGGATTTGAATCCAGCTCTTTCGGACTCAAAGTCCGTGGTTACTGCCCACCAGGTGGTATGTAAGATTCATCCCATTAAGAAGAAATATATATTAAATCACTAACATATGCCAGAGACTCTTCTAGGTGACAGAGATACAGCAGGGAATACTGCCCTCGTTGGAGTGTGTGCTTGTGTGAATCTAATGAAGTAGAGAATGAAGGGGGCAAGGATTTGTTTTGAGCCACAGGATTCCCTGGTTTCCACCCCTTTAGGGCCCAGTCCCATGTTGGCCTCAGTTTATTCCACCAGTTCTATATGCTCTGCCCCCTGTCCAGCCGGCATCCGGATTCTCTGTGCTTCTGTCCAGCCTGGCCCACTACTTTGCTTCCCACTGTTCAGCTCAGAAGTTACTCCCTCATCTCTGCCCTGCACATACGGCCTGGCAACAAAGCAATGCGGCCTTCGACTTGGCCTTGGGGACATGCCTCTCAATCCCAGACCCCACCCCTTCTCAGACATGACCCTGTCAGGGGTGTCACGTAAAATGTCCTGCTTATTAAACTTAGGGACACTTGTGCCGTAAAAGAAAGGGCGATATCACCCGAGCCAGCTATTATTCTGTCCAGAAAGTCACACATATTCTTAACATGCTAAGTTTTGGAGTTTTATTTCACTTTTAGTTGCACTTTTTTTTTTTATTGTAAGTCAGGTTTATTGAGGTGAAAATTAAATATGGTAAAAATTTCCCCTTTTAAGATGTGTACTTCTTTGAATTTTGACAAACACATACAGTCATGTAACTTCCACCATAGTCAAGACATGAAACATTTCTGTCACCACCCCTGAAGTTTCCTCCTGGCCCTTTGCTGTCAGTCTCCTTCCCTCATCCTCAGTCCTGAGACACCACTCATCTGTTTTCTGTCCCTGTGGTTTCGTCTTGTCCATAATGTCATATAAATGGAATCATACAGTTTGTGGCCTTTTAATTGTTGAACAGTATTCTTAATTGTTCTTGAAGACAAGTGTTTCCTCTGTGGCAACATTAACTTTGAAATTCTAATGAAGACCAATGGGAAATAATGGAAACTTTTGTCTTACAAACCACTTTCAAGAGCAGGCCAATGTTATTACATGAAGCATACCTGAATTCAATAGCCTCTATTGGTCTATGCATATAATTCATGGGCATACGAGATCAGGCCTCGCCAAACTAATACCTTTCTTGGGGATTGTGGTGGTGTTGGGGTGGGTAGAGACGAGGGAACTAAGGAATTACTGTGGGAATTTTTGCTAAACTTCTGTCATTCTCACTCCACGTAGAGAATTGCAGATATTAATGCTTCAATGTGATGCATACTGCTAGTGTTTAATCAGTGCTGCTGCTGAAGTAGCAAGACCAAGGACCGTTGGGTCTGCATAGAAAATTAGTGGTTCTGGGGCACCTCTGTGCATAGGTTGATTGGAATTAGCTTACCTGAGTGACTCAGAGGCAAGTTTGGTGAAGAGAGGAGAGAAATCATTTCAGGCAGGGTGAACAGCACGTGCAAAAGCCCTGTGGCATTGTGCTACGTCCCGGTTAGCATCAACTCAGGGCTGACCTTCAGCTGTTTGCACTGGTCAGACCGTCAAGATGGTCAGTATTCATTCTGACTGGTGAGAGCAAGGGCCTTACCACTTGTTAAATATTTTAAAATCATCTCCACTGAATGCCCTTTGGCCAGTTAGCCTCAGGCAGTTAGGCTGTTGCACATTTGAGCCCAACTAGAAACATGAGCCAGAGGAAAGACAACTGAACCCAGAGACTCTTGTCCATGTTACATATTTAGGCTGAGAGCTGCTCCACACTAAGACTTCCTAGAGAAGCCAGGCCTGTGTAGCTTAACAGTAATAAGTGCCATGGGCAAAATTAGGTCCCCGGAGTCCTTTTCTTGGGGCCATCAAGAAAACAAGCCGAACTAAAATCACTTATGAAAGTGCCCAGCGTAAAGCAGGTCATCACTAAATATTTGCTGATCTGTTGGCAAAGGACATTCAGGCATTTCTGTTATTTACGTTTTTTTCTGCAATTGTCTCTCTGATTAATACCTGTTTTACTACAGTAGGTTAGGTTTATTAGGTTTGGTTTAACAGAATTCCATTCTGATTTCTGATATTTAGAGAATATTTAATCCAACTCCAATTTTGCAAATGAGAAAGAAAGTAATTTGACTACAGGATCCAGCTAGACAGTGGATGCCACTGGGATAGAACTCAAGTTGACAAATCCAAAGTCAATTTACTCTCCTGTTTTAAGAAAAATAAATCCTCCTCCACACCCCTCACCCGACCTTTCCCCTAAAAAGACAAAAGAAAAGTGTGTTGTGCTCCTGGAAGCAAGGCAGATTCAATTGCTGAGGGGTTTATTTTTGTTGTTTTTCTTTTTTTTTTTTCAATTGCTGTTTTCAGTCTCAGTTCAGTAAGGTCCTGGTTTGGCTTACAGCAGCAAGTAAATGTCACAGATGAAGTGGATATAAAAAGAAAAAACCCACACACCTCATAAAACTTCAGGACAGCATCTCCGAGAGGCTGACATCCAACAGTTTTATGACGCCATGGTTGGGGCAGGCCCTGCATCCATCCCTGGATCTGTAAGGGGGTGGGGGGAGGTCCTGATGCTGCTCACTGATTTTCCAGGATAAAGAAACTGAATTAGGATTAATCTAGGTGAGTGTTATCTCAATGTTGCTAGAATGTTCTTTACTGCCTAAACGACTTCCTTTTATTATATTTTCCTCCTGCACTGGTAGGAAGAATAATTTCCAGAGTGTTACATGTCTGGTTTTTGTGACAGAAAAATGGGTGACTGCTCTAATTTCAGTAGTAGAAGGAGAGGAGAGCATCACTGCAGCAAACAGCTGGATTCCTTGCTGAGCGCTTTTGCAGTCTAATTAGGGTGAGTTACATAAAATGTAATTTGAACTGAGCTGCCTTCTTTGCAAAGGTAATTTAGACTTTCTGCCTAATCTTAGCCTTCAAAATGAAACTGAATGGAGAACTAGAAATTAGTGGATTTAAAAACAATAGCTTTTTGCCCTTTTTGAATTAACAGAAGATTAAGTGAATGCATAAAACCCAGCCATTAAAACCTTCTGAATGGAAAGCATCTCCCCCTGAAGCCGTCGATGAGCCCGTCCTAGGGTGCTGGTGCCTTTGTGTTCCGTTTGGGCAAAAGTGAATAGCAAAGTAGTAAGGGCCTTGTTTTGGGGTCTGACATTTAAACAGTCCTTACAGGTGCCGAGAATCTCTAGAAGAACAATAGCATGCAGGCAGGGAGTCTTTCTCATTGTCAGAGAAATGCCATGGCAACGTGTCTGTGAAGCTGCGCGTGGGCGGATGGGCCTGTGTCAAGTGCAAGTTCACCCCGTGTGTGTGCTCTTGAGTTTCACGCGCATCACCCTCCCTGGTAAAGCCTCATGTAACCATATGTAATCCGTCCCATATGCTTATATCAGCTACCCCAAAGCAGCTTCGAATCGGTACTTCCAGCTAAGAACAAGGAGAGAAACCGAATAAATTTATCAGTGAGGGGGACGGAAAGCCTGCAGACAAGCCTACGCTGTGTGAATGAACCTAAGAACAAAAAGGTACTTCTTAGCTTAGAGCCTGGCCTTTGAGAGTGATTTGATTCTTTCTGCAGGTAGAACAAAACTGAAAAGTCTTTTTCAACTTAGCAATTTAGTTTTGATTACAGAAGATTCGGAGTAACTAAAGTTTTCACAGTTTAGTTGCTGCAGTAGTTGCCACCAACTGTGTTTCGAGGATTTATAAAATATCCTTTAGCTGTTTAGATGATATAGCTGAAGACCAAGAAAGGATCAGACATGAGTTGGGAGAATAGAGGAAAAAAAGCTACAAGGAAATGAATAAACATGTACTGATCTACTTCTTTATGCCATAAACTCTGATGTCTGCTTTACATATGTGCTCGTTTCATTCCTCATGGTGATCCTTTGAGTAGCTGGAGAAACATCTTCAATTTCTTTCATTTATTCATTTGACAAATATTTATTATGTGTGTATTACACTCAAGGCATAGGACTAGTCCCTGAAATACAATGTTGACCCAAACAGATATGGTCCTTGCTCTGAGGGAGTTTATATGCTAGAGGGGACATGCATATTAATCAAATAGCCATGAAAAGATGATAAATAATGGGAAGGAGAGGTAAATGATACTATGGGAATATTTAATAGTGAATCAGATAAGCCTTCTTTAAGAAACATACTTTAGCTGAGATCCTCAAAATGAAGAAGAAATAATTCATTCATAAAGTGAGAAGAAAGCATGTTCCAGGCAGATGGAAGAAAACGTGCAAAGGTCCTGTGGCAGAAAGAAGTATAGTGATATGAGGGAATAAACTACAGCAAATCTATTACTCAGGGTTCTTTTTTTTTTAACATTTCTTTTTAAAATATTTATTTATTTGGGTATAATTGCTTTACAATATTATGTAAGCTTCAGGTGTACAACAGTGATTCACAATTTTTAAATGTTACAGTCCATTTATAGTTATTATAAAATATTGGCTATATTCCCTGTGCTGTACAATATTTCCTTGTAGCTTATTTATTTTATACAAGTTTATACCTCTTAATCCCCTACCCCTATCTTGCCCCTCCCCGTCTTCCCTCTCCCTACTGGTTTGTTCTCTGTGTCTGTGAGTTTGCTTTGTTTCTTGTTATATTCACTAGTTTGTTTTATTTTTTAGATTCCACATATAAGTGATATCATACAGTCTTTATCTTTCTCTGACTTATTTTGCAAGGTATAATACACTCCAAGTCCATCCGTATTGTTGCAAATAGTAAAATTTCATTCTTTTTTATGGCTGAGTAGTATTCCATTGTACGTATATACCACACCTTCTTTAGCTATTCATCTGTTGCATGGACACTTAGATTACTTCCATATCTTGGCAATTGAGAATAATGCTGCTATGAACTTTGGGGTGCACATATCTTTTCAAATTAATGTCTTTGTTTTCTTCTGACATGTACCCAGGAGTGGAATTGCTGGGTCATACGGTAATTCTATTTTTAGTTTTTTGAGGAGCCTCCATACTGTTTTCCACAGTGGCTGCACCAATTTCCATTCCCACCAGCAGTGCACAGTTGTTCCCTTTTATCCACATCCTCACCAATGTTTGTTATTTGTGTTCTTTTTGATGACAACCATTCTGATAAGTGTGAGGTGATCTCTCATTGCAGTTTTGATTTGCAGTTCTTTGATTAGAGATGTTGAGCATCTTTTCACGTGCCTGTATGTCTTCTTTGGAAAAATGTCTATCTGTGTCTTCTACCCATTTTTTAATCAGGTTGTTTGTGGTTTTCTTTTTGAGTTGTATGAGGTGTTTATATATTTTGGATATTAACCCCTTATTGGCCTTATCGTTTGCAAATATTTTCTCCCACTCAGTAAGTGGTCTTTTCATTTTGTCTATGGTTTCCTTTGCTGTGCAAAAGCTTTTAAGTTTAATTAGGTCCCATACTCAAGGTTCTTAATTGAAAATAATAGAGATCTGTCCTAGAGTGCTGTAGAAGCAAGTGCAGTAACAATGTCCAAAATAATTCCATGGAGCTTGTGCCAAGAAGCTACCACTTACACTGGTGTCACTGGAACCATCAATACTGGGCCCTGGACAATGTTGTAACCCCTGGAAACTGGACATAGCCTTTCCTATTGCCACCACCCTCACAAGAATAGATTCCTGCTTTTTTTGCATTAGTTGTTGAGTAATATGCACTCTGGTATGTCTAATTGGCGGAGCCTGGTTTTACATGTACGTACTCTGGGCACAAGGCAGGCTTAGAAAGCAAGGCAGACAATGAGATGCGCAGCTTCAAGTTCTGCCTGTTATAAGGAATTCCCTTCTGTATTGACCTTAAAGCCCATCATGTCATTCCACTGGTGCCTACACAACACACAGAGTGTTCCGAAAATTCAAACTCGCTAGCAAACTCCCCATTTGTTGAGGGAGGGGTGTCACTGTGATGGGTGTAAGCCCTTGGGAATGTGAGCTTCCTCATGACACTTACGTGTGACTTTAAGAGCTTTTCAAATACACTATGCTGTGTATCAGTTATCTATTGTTGCATAACAAACTACACCAAGACATAGCAACTTAAAACAGAAAACATTTATTATCACACACAGTTTTTGAGGGTCAGGAATCTGGGAGCATCTTAGTCAGGTGGTTCTGGCTCAGGGTTTCTCACAAAGCTGTAATTAAGGTGTCATTTGGGGCTGCAGTCATCTGAAGGCTGGACCAGGGCTGGAGGACCCACTTCCATGGTGGCTCTCTCCCACGGCAGAGGGCAGGGGGTCTCAGTTGCTCCCTAGCTGTTGGCAGGAGGCTTCAGTCGCATGCCACGTGGGCTTCTCCATAGGCTACTTGAGTGTCTTCATGACATGGCAGCTTAGTTGTCCCAGAGCAAGTGATCCAGGAAGGAAAACAAGGCATCAACCACAATGTCTTTTATAATCTAGCTTCGTAAGTTACATACCATCATTTCTGCTGTATTCCATTGGCCATACAGACCAACCCTGATACCATGTGGGAGGGGACTACATAAGGCATGAATACCAGAGGTGGAATCATTGGGGTGAGTCTGACTACCACATATTGCTTCTTCTTGCTAATGGAGTGCTACCGGACACATCTGAAATTATTGCTTAGTATATCAGAAAACCCCCAGTTAATGAGGAGAAACTCACACTCTATGTCACATGGCGAACAGGTACTCAATCACTACCAGTGTCTAGTAGAAATCCAGGAACTGTTTCTCAAATGTAGAAGTTACTTTCTAAAGAGGGAGTGGTTTTATTTCAAAACCTTTCAGAGCTGTGGCTGAAATTGCCCACTGGGGGCTTGCTATAGGTTCCTTATGGCATGCCGATCTACCATAGTTACTCAGATCTCCTTGGTCAAAAGTACCACATGGCAGAGCTGTTGATACAGCAGACTGAAGCAGCTGAAGAGACTTCTCTCAGTGTGGATTCCACTCAGAGCTGGAGCATATAAATGGGTCAGAGCAACATAGCTACAAGAAAACCGTAGGACAAATCTGGAAAGTGCAACATTCTACAAAACCGTTAAGGTGGGGCTTCCCTGGTGGCACAGTGGTTGAGAGTCCGCCTGCCGATGCAGGGTACACGGGTTCGTGCCCCGGTCCGGGGAGATCCCACATGCCGCGGAGCGGCTGGGTCCGTGAGCCATGGCCGCTGAGCCTGCGCGTCCGGAGCCTGTGCTCCGCAGCGGGAGGGGCCGCAACAGTGCGAGGCCCGCGTACCGCAAAAACAAACAAACAAACAAAACAAAACAAAAAAACTGTGAAGGTGTATTGCAGCCACTGACAGGAGAAAGAATTTGCTTCCGGCATTTTCTGTTTTCTTGGGGTTTTTTAGGATAGATTTTTATATAACACCCACTAGATCAACAGCTGCATACAGGTTTCTGGAGACTGTGTTAATATGTTTTGATAGAAACAGCGTTTGGAGCAGCAGTCACAGATGCTATATCACTTGACTAAGCTAGTATCATTTTTCTAAGACTTAGCTGTCTTTTATACTAACCCAACATATGATTAAGAAGGTGATGCAATATGAGTTTTTACCCCTGCACCTTTCAAAAGATCTTCAGTTCTTCTAGGGATGCAGTATTGGTTTGGGTTTATTATTTTAGGAGGACAGGGAGATCTAGGAACTTCCTCTAGTTTCTTCCTACCATAATGGCCCTTCTTCCTCAGATCAGGGAGTCAATGTGGAATTTCTGCCCATTGTAGAGTATATTTTTTCTAACTCTACTCTCGAGAATGGGGCAAAAACCTTGAATCAGTGTTGGAGTCCCACTAGAACCACCATGAGATGAACTTGGGCCAGATTTCACGCATCAACTGACCACCACAAGTTCCCTCTGTAATCGATGACCCACTGTAGTATTCTGGGACCTTAGGAACTACTGTTAGCTCAGAACCTGTGTTTGATGATCCCCAAGAAGTCTGGATAATTACCATTCCCCAAAGTCCATTTACCCTAGTAAGTTGCCACAGTTCCCTTTGGCCAAGACTAAAAGGAACAATTGGAGTGTATACTCGGGATGGTCAGCAGGATGTTTCCCTGACAACGCCCCTTCATTCAGGGCACTCGAAGTCTAAATGAACAAAGTCTGGGATGAGGTGCTTTAGTAGACATTGTGGGTCTACCCACATCCCCTTGGATCCCTTTTAACATTTCTGTGAAACCCTCCCCTGATTCGGGGGTTCTTGTGCTTCTGATGTCCATATCTGCAACTGTCTTCAGACACCTGCCCTTCGGCTTTTGGAGCCACTTTGGTCACATATACAGAGAGCCGGAAGTGCCTGGGAGCTTATGACTCCCCCCTCCTGGGACTCCTGGTCTATGACTGATTGGAGCAAGAGTGTGAAATCATAGCCTCCTTGCCTGGAGCTGGGACACATTCTGAGATCATTTAAACTCCAGATTTCTTAGTGGGATCAGAGGCTGAGACTTTGCCGGAAATTGCACCTTGCTTGGTTTCTTTTCCTTTCCTATCATGCTTTCTCTGTCCTTACCAGTCTCTCCTGGGAGCACTTCTTTGGTAAATAAGTTGCATAGAAATCTTCATTTCAGGGTCTGCTTCCAAAGAACTTGACCTAAAACAGGAGTCATAACAATTTTGGTGGCTCAGGTCTCTGTTATCAGAATTCGATTTTGTTTGTTCGTTTGTTATACTGAAGAAGGAACTAAATGGACTGGCCATTTATTTCAGTTCTAAAGAGCTCATGGTCAATGACCATTGCCAAAGGTCCCCACGGGTCAGACTCTTCTGTTACATTGGTCCCACATCCTATTCAATAACCACCTCTACCTTGTCTCTGGGAGTTGAACACTGCTCCTAGATTTTATCCACCCTGGAATCCCAGCATTGCCATTGAAATCAGGAAACTCATTTCCATGGCAGCATCTCCCACCAGCATCCTCAGCATGTAGAGAATAGGTCCTACCATTACTTTTGAAGATGACGGCAATACTTTCACCAATGTAATTCTCAAGAGCTTGGTAACGGAAGGACATTGTGGGTTCTCTTGAGGTACATGGGAAATGGATGAGTGGGATGCCCATGATAATTCTACCCCAACATTCCTGTACCCCAAGGATGAGTGAGATGCCCATGATAATTCTACTTCAACATTCCTGTACCCCAAGGCATCGGATCCCTTCTCTGTATCCTCACAGCTCAAAGTATATGAGGAACAGGAATACTGGCATCACCTGGAGCCTGTTAGAAATCCAGAATCTTGGACTCTCTCCCAGACCTTACTGAGTCAGAATTTTAACAAGACCTCCACGCTATTCGTGTGCACGTTACAGCTTGAGAAGCAGTAACTTGCAGTTATGCCAGCGAATTTCTGGCATCTCGGCATCTTGCAGTTAGGCCACCCCTGAGCCCAGGTATCAGTCACCTAACTGAAAACACAACGAAAATCATTTCCACCTGCTTGACCTGGCGTATTGAATTCAGAGCTTTGGGTACACACAAATACCAGTAACTTCAGTCTGATGCAGCATTATGTTTCCCTCTCCTTGGTCTGGACCCCTATTCTACAAGGTTTTGAAAATAAAAATTAGCAATATCTTACATACCTTTTGGTGTGTTCATCTTCTCCTGGGTTTGTCATTGTAATTACATCCCAGGCTATGCAGGTACTGAAAACTGGAATCTAATCAAAAGCCTGGAAACAAATAAGGGTGGCAGAACTGAATCATAAGGAGAATGGGCTCCCTTAGCAAGGTACCCACTGAGAAGTGGAATATTGCCTGCTATATCAGTAAACAAAGGATGTCACGGTCATCAGCCATTGCAGCCATCACCTGCTGGTGAGCTGGTGAGCCCTGAGGAAACTCAGGATATGAAAACACAGGATACTGGCCCCAGATAGCTGAGGTACATATTAAAGGAATGATTTCAGTGAGCCTAGACACTTGCATTTTCCCATACATAAAAAAGTGCTAAATTTCTTAACTTGAGATGCTTGGTTTTCTTTAATTAACAATCATCTTTTGCCATGCAGACTACCTGCCCTTTGTTGCAAAACTGTATATCCTGGCTCCCCTGCGTCACCTCCTTGGAGCAGTTCTCTGTCAGGGTTACCTGAGATACTGCCTCCCTGGCTTGAAGTCCTAAACATTTCTGCTGAATAAAACCTAACTCTCAACTTTTAGGCTGTGAATATTGTTTTAGTCAACACCACCTCAGCCATGATCTTTAGGGATCCTTGGGCGAGGAAAGGATAACCTCATCAGAAGGGAAAGGAAAGGCTCCTTCTGAGGCTTTCAGATACTCCCGTTATATCCATCTCATTTTATATGCCCAAATTTTTACATAAGAATGAATGAGGCTGTGAATTCAACCAATGTTGTAATTCAACAACCTAGAGCTATGGCCATGTGACCTGATATCTGCCAACGACAGACAAGAGGAGACCAGTTGTCGGGCTTTGGGGAGTTCGTCCTTGCTCCCAAGGAGAACCAAAGGGAAAGATGGTTTCTGTCTTCCTCTGGAAATCTGAGTCTAGATGTGTTACTTGGTTCTGCTACAGCTCACTTGCTATCAGCCTGAGCATGTAAACATCACTGAGAGCGACAGAGAAAGAGAGATGCCAGGAACCTGGTGCCTTGGAGACATTGCTGAGTCTTTGATTCCGCTAACCCTGGGGGCTGTTTACCTCTGTATTTCCTGTTATGTGAGATGACATCTTTTTAGCCTATTTGAGTTGGGATATTTGTTACTGTGGGTAGAATCTGGGCAGAGGAGGACAAGGGTGCCCGTTTATACCAGATCCCACAGCAAATAAATGAGAGGCCCGGGATTTAAGTTGGTCTGAAGGCAAAGCCCGTATTCTCGGACTGTTGCCCTGCATACAGAAGGAACATTGGGACTTTTATTAGTCGTCTCCTGGTGGTTCTAGGGCAGGTGATGGCAAGGGCCAGGTAGTAAAGGTTTTAGGTTTTGTGGGCCATATGGTCTCTGTCCCAATTACTCAACCCTGCCCTTGTAGCAAAAGTAGCCATAGACAATATGCAAATGAGTGGGTGTGGATGTGTGACAGTAAAACTTTATTTACCGAAACAGGTAGTGGACCTATGGGTTGGTGTTTGCCCATCCCTCTAACAGAGTAAAATGTTCTGGAATTAGATCCTACATTTTCATTACAAGTGTCATTGTATGAAATATTGACTGAATCTAATTTAAGTGTTTGCGACAAAATGTAAAACTTCAACACAGAGCCAAATCCCGCGTTGCATTTCTGGGAAGCTTTTCTCTATATCCTTCAATAGCAGGATTTGGGCCAACATAATGTGAGTTGATTTCTAAATACTGAGCAAGTAAGAAAGGTTCGCAAATGAAGGGTTATGACCAAGCGCCCTAGGGTATTTGGAAAGGCAGCCCTGGGAGGCTGAGTGGACGTGGTGCCTGCCTGAGAATTCTGGGAGGTGAGGTTGTCTTTCCCTCTGATTCCATCTACTGCTTCCCCTATCCCCCTAAGGCAGCGACTCAGACAGATACTCTCTAGCTGGGAGCGCTTGTGGCATAGGGCACTGTGGGTGTGGTTTAGAAGTGGGGGTGGGGAAACAGATGAGGGATGTGTGGACCAAAAATGTCACCTGCCATATCAGTAAACTAAAGGTGTTGCAGCCATCAAGCCATCACCACTGCAGCCACCCCCTGAGGGGCTCCAGGACGGAGAGAAAGAGGACACGGGCCCTAGCTGGTTAAGGTGCATATCAAAGGAATGATTTCAATGAGCCCAGACTCTTGCATCCTCCCATATACAGAAACAGGCTAAATTCATTAACTTGAGGTGTCTTGTTTTTCTTTAATTAACAATAATCTTTTGATGTTCTGACTACGTGGGTTTTTTGTTTGTTTGTTTGCAAAAACTCCTATATATCCTGGCTCCTCCCTTACCTCTTTGGAACAGTCCCTCAGATCTATCTGAGAGGCTGTGTGCTGGGCATAAATCCTCAGCAAGTCCACTGAATAAAACAATTCTCAACTTTTAGGTTGTGCTTTTTTTTTTTCAGTTGACAGTGGGGATCCCTCCCATGTCTTTTCCCCAGAGAGTGTTCAGATAATCCTAGATAACCAGAGCTTTTGACTTGTTCTACCATGATTATCAGTGAATTAAATGGTCTTTGTTGGGAACCTGTAAGGTTTTTGGTCTATGGGAAGAGGAACATTTACAGCCCTCTTTACTTGGTTTCTATCCTAGGGCTTACAACAGCAACTGAAGGGTGCATCAGTCAGGGTCTGGATCAGGGTGTTGGCCAGAGTTGGGGAAAGAGCGAGGAGACTAGAAACTGAAACTAGAGATAAAGAACAGCACTTAATGAGGTTGCAGTGGCTGAGGATAGGGAAAAATGAAAATGCTTCCATTTTCTGCATAGTGGACATTCTCAGGAGAGGCACATTTTAAGACTGATTCTCTACAGAGCAGAGTATTTAATATGTCAGCCTAGCAGTAATACCCGCGAGAGTGCCACTTTTCTAACTGCCTTGATGAAGGCCAGCTCTGGCCTTGGCTCAGACAGTGTGTTTGTGCCTGGCCCGTCCTCCTCAGCCTGGGAAGCATTGAAGTCCTGGCTCCTGCCTCAGGCTGGCTTCCTGGCATTCCCTCTGAGTTGGTTCATCTTGTCAGTTACTGCTGGAGAAAAGCTCCCTGGGGCTGCTGGCCTGAGCAGAGGGAACCCAAGACACAGTGGAGCTATTCCGGCTCCCCACACGCTGGATGAGGTCCCCATCAGTGCTTGTTAATTTCAGCCACGGGGTCCTCTGCTCGTGGCTCAGGAGGGAGGGTCGTAAAGCAAATGTGACAAGCATTTCATTTTACGGGTTGCCTTCCGAAGCCCTTGCTAGAAGAAGAGATTTCAAAAGACAAAACAATGAGCTGCATGTCACAGGTGTTGACGAAGCAAAGCCACAGTCCGGAACCGCCACAGATCTCAGAGCTCGGGGGCCCGGCCGGGAGCACAGAGCAGCTGCTTTCAAAGGAGACTCTTAGACAGAAAGTCATAACTTATTCATGCTTCATAAACACACGCAGGCATTCGGGTCCCTTAAACACAGTATGTCACTTCACTTCAATGAACAGCGAAGTGGTACCACTTGCAGCACAAATTCTGCCAGCTGCCGGTGTAGAGAGCGCGCCTGCGAGGAGGTGGCTAGCTGTCAGGCCCAAAGCTCTAGTGACTGATTTGAATACGGGAAATGCTGGCCTCCTTGGCCACAGGAAAGACATTTGGGGCCATTTTGGGTTTTTCTTAATTTGGTGCGATTTGTTGTGATAAACTAGAAAGTCTTAGTATCTGAACTTTCTTGATAGCTGAGAAGAGGTACAAATTAGAAATAGCAAACCTACTAGAGAAGGTGAAGAAGCAGCAAACTCGTTATGTTGTAACTGGATGTTCTGCCTGGTCAGAATCAAGAGCTGGGCTGTCAAGAGTAACCTTTTCCCAAGGCCTAGATGGCTTCAGTTCAGCACTCTGTACAACTATAGGCATTTGGATGGAACAAAACATCAACATTAAAACATCGAATACTCCAGCACACCTGATAACCAAGTAGGTCTTTATTGATAACGCTCTTGCAAGCCCTGTTGACACAGCACACCTCATATACTTCAGAGGAATAGCCTGGGGACAAGCCTCTATCCTAACATTTATCAACTAGAATCATGACTGGAAGGCCCGTTTGGACATCACTTAGTTCAGTGACTGAAGTCACTGGAGTAGTATTACCCCACTCTCCCCTACCCGCCCCCCACGGGGCATCTGGAAATGTTTGGAGGTGGTTTTGGTTTTCATGATGACTGTGGGTGCGGCCTTATAACTGGCAGTTAGAGCCCAGGAATTCAGGGACCTTAAACATCTTGCCACAATGAGCAATTCTTCCCAAGAAGAATCGTCCCAACTAAAAGGTCAGTAGTGTTCAGCTTAGACTGTCACATTTTACAGATGAGAAAGCTGAGGTTCCAGGATAGGAACCTTTTGTCCTATCTTTTGTCCAAGATCATCCAGGTTAGTACCAGAGCTGGGTCCAAGGTCCCAGATTCCTGACTCCTGCTTCAGAGTATCCTTTGTTAAGTTTCCAGCAACTACATTTCATAAAATTAAAAGTAGGAGTGTGTCTGACTAGTAGGAGAGCACCTAGGACAGCAGGATAGCATTCTAAACCAGGATGACCCTGGAAAGAGCCTCACAGCTCTGCATAAAACGGACATGGAGCCTGGGCTCAAGGGTCTCACCGGCTAAGATCTACCATTAAGAGGGCAGTCTTGGTGAGCAGGGCTAACAGTGGAGAGCCTCCTTTATCACCAGGAAAAGGAGATGCTGTAACTTCAGGTCATCTGGGCTAGATGCTATGGTGGCAGCAGACCCTGCTCCCCAGAGGAAGAGCCTCCTGCCCATCAGTGGGGTGGAACTTGCTGGGTTCCACCGGAAAGAAGAAAGCATAAAGCGGCTGGTTCACTCACCATAGGTCACGGGCATTTGACTCTCTACAGGCATTTGTGTTAAAACACACACAAATAAAAACAAAAACGGAAGCCCTGAGGTGGGTGGTGTCAGTTTTTCAGATAAGAAAAGTTGTTTATAGAGCCTGCAATTTTCTGTTGGTCCCTCCAGCTCGAAATGCTTGACCTGCCCTGAATCTCCTGTACTTTGAATCTTCCATGCACTTATCACGTTCTGTTCCTCCTTTGTAATATTTCTACCCATTTAGTGGCTCCTTCATTAGATGCAAGCTCTCCGAGTGCAGAGACTCTGTCGGGTCACTGCAGGTGCTAAAGATGCTGCATACGGTTAAGCACATGGTAGATTTTTCATAAATCCTTGTTGCACAAGTGCAGGCTGACCAACTCAACCACGGAGTCTTTTTTCTTCTGCTGCTGCTACGCCGAGCGCTCACACGTATGGGGACCATCCCATTCTCCTTTCATTCTTTGAGGTATCGAAAAAGTTAGGAGTCAGACGGTGGGGTTTTGAATCCTGCCTACACCACTTATGGTGTGACCTTGGACAGTCACTCAGGGACACCTCTTTGAGCTTCGGGGTCCACATCTGTCCAGTGAGCGTAATAATAGTACTGACCTCGCAAGGCTGTTGTGAGGATTCAATATGGGATAATATGTGTCATTCTGGGGTGTTTTTCAACACTAACAACCAATTCTCCGGACACCAACTGGGTTCCCAATAATTCTTCAATTATGACACTACCACAGATTTAAGAGTTTAGTCCTGAAGTGGAAATTTGGCCTCTATGCACCAGTACTGAATTGAATCTCGGAGACAGAGTTGTGGGTGAAGTAGAAAAGAGTAGCTTTATTGCTTTGCCAGGCAAAGGGGGCCACAGCAGGCTAATGCCCTCAAAACTGTGTCCCAACCCGGGGGGAGGGAGGGTGGTTTGTGAGGACTGTTATGGTCAGGATTGTTGAATAAGGATCAGGGTGCCTGCAGGGCCTGCATTCCTCCAATCCAGGGATCATCTGGCTTCTGTTGTTCTCAAGGTTATCGAACTGTGAACTTCTCCCTCCCCTCTGGAAAGAAGAAAGAAGTTAACATCAAGTGGTTAACATCTTCCATTTGGTGGGGGTTTTAGTTCTGCAGCAGAGCTCAAAGATATTGTTATGTGTATCCCTTGAGGTGGAACCAGGACCCTGCCCCAAAGCTGCACTATTGTCTCTTAACTGCTCTTCCCTTGTCTCTGCATCCCCTCCCTTCCCAGATGAGCAACTGTTCGAATCTGCCCTTTGGAACTCAGGAAAGGTCATGGAGGCTGGAGTCTGTTCCCTACAAACAAGAAATGGGGGACATGGAAAGGCTTCCATGCCCAGGAGCCCCTCAGGGTCCTGCTCGGTTTCACTATCATTCAGGAAATTCCGACTGTTTTAGGAGCTCTTTGCCAGGAACTGGGGACATAGACCACATATATTTCTTTCTTTCTTTTTTTAAATAAATTTTATTTATTTTTGACTGCATTGGGTCTTTGTTCCTGCGCGTGGGCCCTCTCTAGTTGAGGCAAGCGGAGGCTACTCTTTGTTGCGGCGTGTGGGCCTCTCATTGCAGGGGCCTCTCCCGCTGTGGAGCACGGGCTCTTGGTGTGCAGGCTTCAGTATTTGTGGTGCACGGGCTCAGCAGTTGTGGCTCGCAGGCTCTTGAGCAGGCTCAGTAGTTGTGGCGCACAGGCCTTGTTGCTCCGTGGAATGTGGGATCTTCCCAGACCAGGGCTCAAACCTGTGTCCCCTGCACTGGCAGGCGTATTCCCAACGACTGCACCACCAGGGAAGCCCCATATATTTCTTCCTATACCACAGTCATATTTAGCATAGTGCCTGGTGCCTCAGTAAATGTCATCTGTCATCATCGTCAACATCACCATTACCTTCTTGAGTTAGGCCTATTCTCTTGCAAGTGAGGAAGGTTCCTGGGATGTAGATTGAAGATACAAATTATTGTTTCTAATTAAAATAGGAAAGCAGTCAGAAAAATACAAGGGTCGGTACACTGAGACTTGACATTCAGAATTTGTTAATTCTAAACAGACTGTCTCTGCCTGAAAGGCCACACTCAGGGCAAAAGACCATATGGTGGCTTGGTTGGTGGCATCTGACAGAGTGCTGAAGAACTACCCTTTGACCCAACTCTTTTTAACTTAAATGATCTGGAAAAGAGAATAAATCACACATCATGGCCACCCAAAATTGTGTCAAGCATTAAAAACAACTCAGAAATAAGAAGTTGCAAAATTATTAGTCTCCAAGATGGAAAATATGATTTGATGAAGAATGTTGGCAATGCCAATCTATGTTAATTCACACAGGCTTCTGTGTCCCTGGCTTGATAGAAATAGTTTTCAGGCAGGCTAGGATTTTTTTTTTTTTTTTTTTGTGGTATGCGCGCCTCTCACTGCTGTGGCCTCTCCCGTTGCGGAGCACAGGCTCCCGACGTGCAGGCTCAGCGGCCACGGCTCACGGGCCCAGCCGCTCCGCGGCATGTGGGATCCTCCCGGACTGGGGCACGAACCCATGTCTCCTGCATCGGCAGGCGGACTCTCAACCACTGCGCCACCAGGGAAGCCCCAGGCTAGGATTTTAATTAAAGTGAATAAAGGCTCACTGCACTCTCTCAAGTGATCATTATCAACCAAGCTCTCATAAGACTGGAAGAAACTGGTGAGGATTTGCAAGAGGAGTAACTTTGCATAGAACTTTTGATGGTCGTGGGAGTCCTTAGAAATTATTTAGTTTAACACCATTATTTTACAAGAAAAGAAACTGAAGCCTAAGGAGGTGATATGACTTGCCCACATCCTACGCAGTAAGTGACATAACTCAGCTCCACCAGCCTCCATCCAGGACTCCCCTCACTACACCATTTTAAGAAACTGTAGAAATTGGTGATGGTTCTCCTATCTCTGTTTTTTTCTACTTCTAATCTTAAAAGGAGAAAGTTTTCAGATGCTGAGAATTTCTGATATGCTCATTATATAATATTTCCTGAGCTTTTTTATGCTTTGAACATTTCTATATAATAAAATGATCTTCCTTCATGGGAAATGATGTCATGTTTTTCTCCCAGAATCTTCTCTGTGCAGCATTCTGGATAGGCACATTAACCTACAAAGAGAGAGTTGGTCAAGCCTAAGGCCAAGGTCCATTCCAGTCCCACAGCTGTTGTTCCACATTCACTTTCTTTAGAAGCCAGGCTCTGCTCTTGCAAGCTGACCAAACTGGCTGGTGTCAAATAGATTGTGCAGCTGAATGAAATGTGGAATAATCGCATTTTCCCATTAATCAATTATACAAGACTCTGAGTCATCTTTCCTCTAAAATCCAATTACTTCCATGGTGGAGATTTCTCCCCCTCCATCAAATATGTCAGAAGTTAAGCTGGAAAGAAATCACATGGGCTCATATATCAGTGAAAGAGAAGTTCACTCATACAGGACGATGGGAGTGAGAACAACTTGAAACAGCTCGAATGCTGACAGACCAGTTACCTACTGTTTCTTGCTCTGCAGAAAAGAAAACACAAATAATCCCCATTTATTAATGATGGAAGAAAGAGCACAGTCAAGAGGCTTTCTTGGAGAAAATGCTCCACGTCCTCTTGCATTCCCAAGATTAAGTTCTATCTTCGTTTATTGTAATATTATTGACAATGATAATGGTTTGAATTTTTTCCATTAGGTAGGTCCAGATGCTTTTCAAATGTCAAGTCCTGCCACCAGCATCATCATCATCATCATCATCACATAGTGTTCATCTCTGCATCCCATTCAATGATGCCTTAGTCCATTTGGGTCCTATAACAAAATACCACAGACTGGGTGGCTTATAAGAAACAGAAATTTATTTCTCATAGTTCTGGAGGCTGGAAGTCTGACATCATGGTGAGGACCCTCCAGTATATGAAGGTGCTAATTTCTCCACATCCTTGCCAATACTTGTTAGTATCTGACTTTCTGATTATAGCCACCATAGTAGGTGTGAAGTGGTATCTCATGGTTTTAATTTGCATTTCCCTGATGCTAATAATGTTGAACATCATTTCAGGTGCTTATTGGCATTTTGTGTATCTTCTTTGGAGAAATGTCTATTCAGATCCTTTGTCTATTTTTAATTAGGTTATTTAGACTTCTCACTGTATCCTCACGTGGTGGAAGGCGTTAGGGGGCTCTGCAGGGTCTCTTTTATAAGGACACTAATCCCATTCATGAGGTCTCTACCCTCATGACCTAAGCATCTCCCAAAGACCCCAACTCCTACTGCTATCACATTGGGCATTAAGATTTCAACATATGAATTTTGTGGGAAGACAAACATTCAGACCATAGGAGATGGTGAGAACACTGTGTTTTTTACCTATTCTTGAATTAAAGGCCAGAATGGTAAGTAGTGTGAGCTGTTTATGGCAATCAGATGGACTCTTGGTGTGAAAATTCAACTCCACAAATTAGTTCAGAGACCTTCCTTTCCTCCTTAAGGCTTCCTGATCAACCAAGTGGGCACAGCTGAGTACACTTGGTGAGGTCAGACTCAAGACAAACTGAGGAATCTTCAGTCCTCTCAGAAACCTGCTGTCTCCATCCAACAAGCTGGAGTCTCCCTTCCTGGGAAACTGTGGAGGGGCCTCTAGATCCACATGGGATTCTCTACTTTTCGGTTTCCAGTGACTTGGGTCTTAAGCACACCCCAAAACGGATAGGGAGCGTCCCTAGGATCTGAGAGTAGGGGATCAACTCCAGGGATCCTCCTTTCTGAACAGGTTTTTAGTGGGAGGTTTCCAGGACTGTATTTAGTTGGGGAACTGTGGGCATCGTTTACTAACGTGTCTATTCTAAAAGCTCTCAGAGTGGTGTGGGTAGCAGTAATATCAACAGTACCATAGAAGCCATTTATTGAACGTTTATTAAGTGCTTGGAACTGTGTTAAACATTTCATGGTCTTTCTTATTTAATTCTTATAACAACCCAGTGAGGTGGGTATTATCCCTCTTTTACAGGTGAGGAACTTGAAACTCAGAGGTGAAATAATTTGCCCAAGGTCATACAAGCAAATGACAAAGCTAAGATAGAAATCAGTCTGTCTCACTCTGAAGCTACTCGGCCACTACTTTCTGCTGCTCCCAAGTGTTCTAATTTAGAGATTCAAGTCCCATCTTTGGAAATCAGTAGGAAAGACCCACAGGCATGAAATCTATTTCCCCTTAACCTGGCCAGCCTCAAGCAGGCTGGCTCCTAACATTTGTGGGGTTGCACACGTTGCAAAGGGTGCCCCACATGACTAAATATATAAATATTTTAAAGTTATAAATCCAGCTAACAAATTGTTAAAGAAGCTATGTTGTGTATTTATTTATTTATGAAGTATAGTTGATTTACAGTATTAGTCTCAGGTGTACAACATAGTGATTCAATATTTTTATAGATTTTTATAGATTATATTACAATATTTTTATAGATTATATTACATTTAAAGTTATTACAAAATAATGGCTATATTTCCCTGGGCTGTGCAATATATCCTTGTTGCTTATCTATTTTATACATAGCAGTTTATATCTCTTAATTCTCTACCGCTATCGTGCCCCTTCCCCCTTCCCTCTCCCCACTGGTAACTGTTAGTTTGTTCTCTATATCTGTGAGTCTGTTTCTGTTGTGTTCCATACATTTGTTTGTTTTATTTTTTAGATTCCACATATAAGTTGTAACATGGAGTATTTGTCTTTCTCTACCTGACTTATTTCACTAAGCATAATAGTTTCTAGGTCCATCCGCATTGTTACAAATGGCAGAATTTCATTCTTTTTATATTTGAGTAATATTCCATTGTATAAATATATATACCACATCTTCTTTATCCATTCATCTGTTGATGGGTGCTTAGGTTGCTTCCATATCTTGGCAATTGTACTAATGCTGCTAATGGATATTGGGAGCAGAGTGGAATTGCTGGATTATACAATAGTTCTATTTTTAGTTTTTGGAGGAAACTCCATATGTTTCCACAGTGGCTGCACCAATGTACATTCTCACCAACAGTGCACGAGTGTTCTCTTTTCTCCATGTCCTCACCAATATTTGTTATTTGTGATCTTTTTGATGATTGCCACTGTGACAGGTATGAAGTGATATCTCATTGAGGTTTTGATTTGCACTTCTCTGATGATTAGCGATGTTGAGCATCTTTTCATGTGCCTGTTGGCCACCTGTATGTCTTTGGAAAAATGTCTATTCAGATTTTCTGCCCACTTTTTGATAGGGTTGTTTGTTTTTTTGATATTGAGTTGTATGAGCTGTTTATATATTTTGGATATTAACCCCTTATTGATCAAATCATTTGCAAATATTTTTTCCCATTCAGTAGGTTGTCTTTTCTTTTTTGTTGATGGTTTCCTTCGTTGTGCAAAAGCTTTAAAGTTTAATTAGGTCCCATTTGTTTATTTTCTGCTTTTATTTCTTTTGCCTTAGGAGACAGATCCAAAAAAATTGCTACAGTTTATGTAAAAAAAAAGTTTTGTTTCTGCCTTGACAAATATACCTTCATAAACCCCGAAACTGAATAATACATATGTGGTATAATAAAAAATAACTATTTGGTCTTTGTTCCTAGTTTCTGGCACAGAGCCCCTGAAAGCCTTGAAATATACGGTCTTTTGTATGTTAATGAATGGCGCCAGAGATGGGGGGGAGGGGCTAGATACTTTGGGATAGAGGCTGGTCGTCAGGTCAAAAGTACCACACCATAATTAGAGAATGGAAACTTTCAGGCTTATCCCCTGACTTCTAGGGAGTGGAAAGGAGCTGGAGCTTGAGTTTGGTTTGTGGCCAGTGATTCAATCAATTATGCCTATGTAATGAAACCTCCATTAAACAACAGGGTTCAAGGAGCTTCCTGGTTGGTGAACACCTCAAGATGCTGGGAGGATGATGTGTCCCATGATGGGAGATGGCATGTAATCTCTGAGACCCTCCCCCTATACCCTGCCCTGTGCATCTCTTCCATTTAACTGTTCCTGAGTTTATCCTTTATAGTAAACCCATAATAGTAAGCAAAGTGCTTTTCTGAGTTCTGTGAGTCACTCTAGAGAATTGTTGAACCTGAGAAGGGGGTTGTGGGAGGCCCCCAAATAGTAGCCTATCAGCCAGAAGTATAGGCCCCTGGGACTTGTCGGTGGCATCTGAAATGGGGGCTGTCTTGTGGGGCTGAGCCCTTAACTTTGAGGTCTGCACTTATTCAGGATAGTTAGTGAAAGAATTGAATTGAATTGTTGGACATCTGGTTATTCTTGGAGAATTGGAGAATTGGTTGTTGGTGCTGGAAAAACCCACACACATTTGGTGTTAGAAGTGGTATCAGAAAACACCCCACAATGTATAAAGCTGTAAATCTCCTTAGTCTTTTAAATGACTAAGTTGAATGACTGAGACACATAATTTTGATTGTGTGTGTGATGTGGGTCCTTGAAAGCACAGGCCCAAGGCTGGGGTCCCTCTTGTCCAAGCATAAGGGTGGTACCGGCCTAAAGGGACATAAGGGATGGTCTAGCGTAAATCTAACTCTTTGAATGGAAAGCATGGCTCAAACAGTATACGCTTTATAAAAGACAACTTACTGTGATTTGGGGGTGATGAATTTGAATGAAGCCATAGTAGAGCTTTAAATTGAGCTCTGTGATTTGATCTCATTTTTGCTGTAATAATTCAGTTATATATATATATTTTTAAATTAATTAATTAACCTTTGGCTGTGTTGGGTTTTCGTTGATGCGCACAGGCTTTCTTTAGCTGGGACGAACGGGGGCTACTCTTCGTTGCGGTTCGTGGGCTTCTCATTGCGGTGGCTTCTCTTGTTGCGGAGCACGGGCTCTAGGTGTGCGGGCTTCAGTAGTTGTGGCTCACAGGGTCTAGAGCACAGGCTCAGTAGTTGTGGCACATAGGCTTAGTTGTTCCGTGGCATGTGGGATTCCTCCCAGACCAGGGCTCGAACCCGTGTCCCCTGCACTGGCCACCAGGGAAGCCCAACAATTCAGTTTTTAAATTACTGTTTGGCATGGAATTACTTATCCCTAAACTCAGAACGATTGAGTTTTCTTGTGTGTGTATTTAAACTCTATTAGGCAATCTAGGTTTGAGCTTTAAGACTTAACAGAAATACCGTTTTATCTTTGGAGAAATGTGTTAGTCACTTTTCAACTATGCAGAAACACCCCTTTGCCTTTTGAAAAGAACACTTCCCCAAAGGGAAGTAGAATTTCTGATTTTAAACATTTCAGGTCAAAGACAAAAGGTTAAGCATTCCTGATATATATAGTGTTTTTCTTATAAGTAAGATAAAACTGGAAATGCAGTAGAAAAACAGGAAAAGGACACGAATCAACAATTCACCAAAGAAATATAAATGATCAACACATGTTATGAAAAGATACTCAACCTCACTAATAATAAAAAACCCACAAATCAAAACAATAGGCTGTTTTGTGGATTATCTTTTTTTTTTAAACCTGTTAGACTGGGGGGAACGATTGACAATATGAGAAAACAGACTTTCTCAACCTGCAAGATGAAGTGTCAATTGGGTAGACTATTTTGGGGCATGGGGTCAGTGTAGCGTAATCTGCTATAATTGGAAATGTTCAAAAACATTGACTGACAACTAACTTCTAGGAATTTATCCTAAAGAAACATACCACTGTCCAAATATATATGAAGAAGGATGCTCCTTGCTACAGTGTTGATTAGAGTGCAAAACTGTATATTCAAGAGTCCCCGATTCCACCATCTGATCTGATACCAACTGCAGGTTTGGAGAGCCCCAAGATCACCTTCAGTTTCAATAATTTGCTGGAAGGACTTGCAGAACTCAGCAAAGCTGAGTTACATTTATCATAGCAGAAGAGCACGGATTAAAATCAGCCAAGGGGAGAGGCACACAGAGCAGGGTCCAGGAGACCCCAAGCACAGTTTCCAGTGTTCCCTCCTGATTCCTCAGTGGTGTCATGCAGGCAACACCAATATCTCCCAGCAACAGTATGTGGCAATATGCATGGCATTTTGCCAACCAATGAAGATAACTTGAGCTCTGGTGTTCAAAGATTTTGTTGGCGTTTGGTCACATAGACCTAGCTGACCACCTGCACGGCTGACTTTAGTCTCCAGACCCTCCAGAGGTCGAGTGGCTCCTGTGTGACCTAAGAACCCTCAACCATAAATCACATTGTTAACCAAGGCTATCCAGCATGGCCCAAGGCCTCCAGGTAAACAAGGACACTCTTAGCAGGCCAGAGAGTTAGGCAGAAGGTGTCTAATCGAGGGCCCATGTCACACTAGGGAACTTAGATTTTATTCTGTAGATGGAGAAGATTCATTGAAGAATCTTAACAAGGGGCTACCAGGAAAAGATGTGTGTTGCAGACAGAACATTCTGGCAGCGTTAGTAATGAACAATTGGAGTGGAATAAACCTGGAGGCTGGGAGGCCATTGTACGTATCTGGTTAAAGATGCGAACATGATCTCAAAGTTTGTTCATTTCTACCCCTGGCAGCACTGCTCCCAACTGAGGCCCAGCCTCACATGCAAACCTGAACTGGCTGCCATTATATTAAAACACTCAGCTCCACTAATGAGCGGGGTCTGGAATGGGTCTAGTTGCCAAGAGCTTAGTGTCTGGGGTAGGTAAGGTGAGTTCAGGGAGCCCAAACCTTCCCCTGGGTGCATCATTTTTTTTGCCTCATCTCCATGATTGTGCCCACCTCTGTATCTGTTTCCTGATATGTGCTCCAGGTGTCCAAAGGTGAGCTGTCCTGAGCTATCTACTGTATGACCAGCTGCCTTTTCTAGGCCCTCTCACTCTGGCATGAAGGACAGAACATCCTTCCTCATCTTCACTTCTGGACATGATTCTGCTCCTCACAGAAGGATCTCCTGGAACCATGAGTTCTGCCATTCACCCAGCTCCCAGCACTGTCCAGAGAAGAATGGCTAATGCATGCTCTCTCCCCACTCCCCTGGGCCCATGCGAGCAGTGCCGGCGAGCCCAGCAATCTTTCCCACTGTCGTGGGACGGCTTCAGGATTGTTTCTAGGCAGTATTCCAGGAAACCACTCAAGAATTAGCACTGGCCATCAAGATGAAGGCCATTTGTCGTTCTTCATGGAGGGCCCTGCCCCCTCGGATGTTGATACTATCCAGGGTGACTTCCATTTCACCACAATCCTCCAGTTTGGGTTGTTGGCATTCCTGGGACCTCATCTGGTCTTGAGTCCACTTACTCCTGGTTTCTCTCTTCAACTTGGATGTCTTGAGGCCAAGTCTACCTGAGCCACAACAATTCCAAGATATGAATTATGGAGACAGTTTATGCTTCTGGGAATTTGGAGGCCCAATCAAGCCTTTGGTCAGCCAATATATTGAGAAGTCCTGCTCTCCCCACAGCACTGGGTGCAGCCCAGGTGACACAGGCTTGCTTCCCCAGGAGCTTACTAGCCAGTTGGAGAGATATCATATAGCGCCATTAGATGAACCTAAAACTCCAGGCATCATAAGCTAAATGCTAAATGAACAGGGAGAATGACGAGTGCTGGAGGAATTCAAAACACACAGGAGCAGATATTTTCAGAGACAGCACACAGGGCTCCACCCCCGATGCATCAGCCCGTCACTGGCACTGGTCTCACAAGTGCCAGATGATGGGGAGGCAAAGCCAGATGATGCTGCGGAATGAGCAGGCAGGAGGAGATGGTGCCCTGCCAGCCCGGCGGGGCCCACAGGGCTTTGGGGATGCCTCCTGGTACTGGTGGAGGTTGCAGGAGGCCGGCAGGAGTGGGCGAGCAGAAGGAACGCCAGACGCCAGGAACATTCACGCGGTTCCCTGCCATTATCCGAAGTAAACTCAGCTGCACCCACGGGGCCCTGAAATCCCTGGGAAAGCAGCAGGCAGAGGAGCCATTTCCGGGTCAGGGAGGCTGGTACGTGCTCTGCGAGGTTTCCTGGTGGCTTCACAACCGCTGGGGCCTGTAGGCTTAGGAAAATGGAGAACAGGGGCTGGGGCAGCAGGAGCAGAGCCCCGGCTTCCTACACACTGGCCCCAACCGTGGACTCTTCTGGGGCTTGGGGCCTGAGCAGAGATACGTCCTTGCCTTACCATTTCCTGGGAATTGCCCAGGCCTCCGTGGGGCCTCAGGACAGGAGCGGGCCTGGTTTTCAGTGGACTCCTAGGGATTTGCCCCAGACCGGTCTGGGCCAAGACCATTTTGGAGTGAAAGACAAAGATGCGAAGAGGCTGAGGTAAATCACGTTAGGTACAATTCTACCTTCCCCGCAATATTTGTGTCTAGTGGTTAATCAGGCAGATATGAGCCGAAGGAAAGATGGACTGAGGAAGACACGCTGAGAAGTGGAAAGAGGCAACCTCACCTCTTCACCTTGGGGATCCCTCTCCTTTCCCCCAAAGAAGGCTCCCTGGTGCAAAGCTTGGAAAAGTGTCTGTCACTGGGCCCAGCAGGAAGGGCAGGTAAGAATCACGGGATTGGAGATACACGAAACAGTAGCCAATATTCAATTCATGAGTCACTCGGTGTATTACACACAACACAGTTTAGTCAAAGTAGAGGAAAGGGAGTAATGGACCACCTCAAGGAGAAGTCCGGGAGGGAGGTATCTCAGCCTGAGCAGTGATCTCCGGTCCGGCAAGGGGGTCTCATGACCAGCATGAGTGGAAAGTCGCTTTATGCTCCAGCAGGGCTCTGACAGCTCTCAGCAGCATGGGGTTGGGTCCTCCAGCAAAGAGCCTTCAAGTTAGTTGGCTCCGTGGTCTCTTTTTTTTAAAATCAGGGGTGATATTATTATTTATTTATTTATTTATTTATGGCTGTGTTGGGTCTTCGTTTCTGTGCGAGGGCTTTCTCTAGTTGTGGTGAGCGGGGGCCACTCTTCATCGCGGTGCGCAGGCCTCTCACTATCGCGGCCTCTGTTGTTGCGGAGCACAGGTTCCAGACGCGCAGGCTCAGTAATTGTGGCTCACGGGCCTAGCTGCTCCGCGGCATGTGGGATCCTCCCAGACCAGGGCTCGAACCCGTGTCCCCTGCATTGGCAGGCAGACTCCCAACCACTGCGCCAGGGAAGCCCCGTGGTCTCTTTTTAAGGAGCAAAAGTTACCCCAGGGGAGGGGGTCTTGGCTCAATCAGTTGCTCCTTCTGTTCCTGTGACATAACGTGAACCATCATATTTCTTATCTAACGCTCTTAGTTTATCCATCTAAGACACTCACGGTCCTACGGTGCACATTTCAAAACAACTACCGTGGAAGTTCACCTTGATCACCATGACTCCATTTTGGACCACTTAACATGCCTTAACATAGGTTAAATCTCATACGTTTCACACAAGATGAGTAGGAATCATAACACAAAAGAAATCACATCATAACAAAAAGACTTAAGGAGAATGCAGAATATCCTCAGAGGAGGTAACTACAGAAAACCAGGAAAGCCACACCCACCTCCTGGAGCAAACTTATTAGAAGGCTTGTGTCCTTTATTTCCCGGCTCCCCTCCCCGACATTGTAATCATCTCCATGGCCTGTGGTCAGATGTTGAGGGGGTCCTGTCTGGGATACCTTCTAAGCATCTGGCAAATCAGTCCCTTCTTCTCCATCTCGGTTGCCTGCCCTGATGGAGGCCATGGCCTTCCCTTGCCTGCACTGCCCCCTACCTGGGCTTCCTGATTCTAATCTTGCCCCATAAACAACCTGGATTTTATATTTCCCTTCTGGGAAGGTGATCTGTTAGAAATACAAAGCTGTTTGTGTCACTCTCCTGTTTAAATCCAAACTCTAGATCCCAGCTTTCACACCTCTAATTGACCTGGCACACAGTTCCACACACTCCTGGGACGCCTCCTCTCTCCTGCCGCATTGCCCTTCACTCCGTTTCTCAAGGGCACCTAGCTTTTGGGATTTTGCACATGCTAATCCCATCGTCAGGAATGATTTTTCTCCTGTTCTGGGCACTGTGGACTCCTTCCCAGCCTCAGTACTTGGCTGAAATGAACAAAGGTCTTCCCAGACTGCCTTACCCACTCTGTATCATTGGTCATAAGATACCACCAACTGTAAGACATACCATTATTCCATGTACCACTCAGAAAGTAAAAATGCCACTCGTTATCATCTAAGGTCTCATCTATGATAAGGTGCATCTTGATTTCAGAAACATTAAAATGTTAAATAAAAAAGCGTGTCTAGAATCAATGATATATGGCCAGTAGGTTTTTCCTGTTATTCTCTATCATTGTACCTTGTTCACTCCCATCACAGCACTTAGCCCAATTTTTAATACTATGTATTATTATAGATATGTTATTCATTGGAGAGCTGGCTGTGAACTGAAAGGCCCATGATATCTGTCTTGTCATGACTTACAACAAGCTGCCACCACACTTCCTGGTCCACAGCAGACACTTCATAAATGGCTGTTGACTAAGCAAGTGAGAGTACAGAGCACTGGCCTGGACTCTGAGAGATGGGGACTCTAATCTGGCTCTGTCCTTAACCTTGACCCTGGCCAAACTCTCTGCTTCCCTGGGCTCCTCATGTATAAAATGAAAGGATTGAACTTGGAAATGCCCCATGGCCTCTCCCAGCTCTTACTAACATGCCATTGTCAACTGAAAAAAAAAAAAGCACAACCTAAGAGTTGAGAATTATGTTTTATTTGATGGACAAAACTGAGAACTTAAGCCCACGGGACGCAGCCTCTCAGATAGCTCGGAAGGACTGCTCCAAAGAGGGAAGGGAGGAGCCAGGATATTTAGGAGTTTTTGCAACAAAGACTAGGCAGTCAGACATCAGAAGGTTACTGTTAATTGAAGAAAACCAAATAGCTCAAGTTAAGGAGTTTAGCACTTTTCTATGTATGTGAAGATGCAAGAGTCTGGGCTCACTGAAATCATTCCTTTGATATGTACCTCAGCTATCTGGGAGCTGTGTCCTGCTTTTCTCCATCCTGAATCCCCTCAGAGTGCACAGTTGGCATGACTGCAGTGGCTGAGGGCTTCGTAACGGGCAGCCTGTTTGTCTCCATTGTTTGTCTCCAACCTGAGTTCCCTCAGGGCTGGTTGTAGTGGCCTGATGACTGCAACATCCATTGTTTACTGATATGGCAGGCAACATTTTTTTCACTCACACCGTGAACTAGTGAAGAAAGTTTTCCCGTTGTTTAGGTCCCATAGAAAAAGTGTCTTATTCCCATAAACGCAAGAGGGACCCTTGCACACCTGCTCCCCTTCAGCCACTTTATCACGTTGGTTGATTTCTTCAAATCCAGAGAAATAAAACAGGAAAAAAATGCAGGGCAGCAGAGAAGACCACTGTCGTGCTGGCTGGGGCCACCCTGTGCTGCTCGCACACCTGCTCTGCAAGAGCATTAAGAATAAACGAGATTGTAGCAATCTTTTCTTAGGTCAGTCTCCCAAGGCAATAGACATAAAAGCAAAAATAAACAAATAGGACCTAATCAAACTTACAAGCTTTTGCACAGCAAAAGAAACCATAAACAAAACAAAAAGACAATCTATGGAATGGGAGAAAATATTTGTAAATGAAGCAACTGACAAGGGCTTAATTTCCAAAATATACAAACAACTCATTCAGCTCAACAACAACAAAAAACCCAACATCCCCATCGAAAAATAGGCAGAAGACCTAAATAGACATTTCTCCAAAGAACACATACAGATGGTCAATAGGCACATGAAAAGATGCTCAACATTGTTAATTATTAGAAAAATGCAAATCAAAACTACAGTGAGGTGTCACCTCACACCGGTCAGAATGGCCATCATCAAAAATTCTACAAACAATAAATGCTGGAGAGGGTGTGGAGGAAAGGGAATCTCCTACACTGTTGGTGGGAATGTTAAGTTGGTGCAGCCACTATGGAAAACAGTATGGAGGTTCCTCAGAAAACTAAAAATAGAGTTACCATATGATCCAGCAATCCCACTCCTGGGCATATATCCAGACAAAACTATAATTCAAAAAGATACATGCACCCCTATGTTCATAGCAGCACTATTCACAATATCCAAGACATGGAAATAACCTAAATGTCTATCAACAGATGAATGGATAAAGAAGATGTGGTACATATATATTGTACTATGGAATACTACTCAGCCATAAAAAAGAACGGAATAATGCCATTTGCAGCAACATGGATACAACTAGAGATTATCGTATTAAGGGAAGTAAGTCAGAAAGAGAAAGACAATACCATATGATATCACTTATATGTGGAATCTAAAAAATGACACAAATGAACCTATCTACAAAACAGAAACAGACTCATGGACATTGAGAACAGACTTGTGGTTGCCAACAGGGAGAGGGTTGGGGGAGGGATGGAGTGGGAGATTGGGGTTAGCAGATGTAAACTATTATATAGAGAAAGGATAAACAACAAGGTCCTATTGTGTAGCACAGAGAACTATATTCAATATCCTGTGATAAACCATAATGTAAAAGAATATTTAAAAAAGAATGTATATATAGATATAACTGAATCACTTTACTGTACAGCAGAAATTAACACAACATTGTAAATCACCTATACTTCAGTAAAAATTTAAAAAATAAAAAATTTTTAAAAGAAGTAAATGAGGACCGTTCAGCAGGCAGGTGCCCACCCTCTGCTCTGCAAGGCTGAGGGAGTGTGGGTTTCCTGTGGAAGGACATGGTGAGATGGTGCTCTTAGGTGGCGTCCTATTTCAAAAGCACTTGTTTAGTTATTCTCTGGGCCATCCGAAACTTTCTGATAAGGAAATTATATGTGGGGACTGGAATTCCAAGGTCAAAAGGAGTCAGGACATGAGTCTAGAACAGGGAGCAGGAACTTTTGTCTATAAAAGGCCAAATAGTAAATATTTCTGGCTAACTAGCGACCATGGGCCACACAGTCTCTGTAGCACCTACTCAACTCTGCCGTTGCGACATGAAATAATATGCAATCGATGGGCATGACTGTGTTCCAACAAAACTTATTTACAAAAACAGGTGTTGGGCTGGATTTGGTCTGTGGGCCATACTTTGCCAACCTCTGGTCTAGAAATTCACATTCAGAGATCCTCGGGGATTTTGTGTTGACTCATTGGGCCACTTCTTGGATCACCCAATAGCAAATGTGCATCGTGGCTTTCTTAAGGTCACACAGCTGGTAAACAAGGCTGGGATGGCAGTCCAGGTCTCCTGACCCTTGTCCAGTGCAATTTTCACTTCAGGGGGCAATGCCACCTCATGCTGTTCTCCTAATGTACCTACTATACTGACAACCCCAGCCAGTGGGAAAATACGTGCTCTTAGGCACAGAGAAAGGAAGAAGGGTTGATTAAGATAAGCCCTTTCATCCCCATTTAATCAGAAAGTTTAGAAAAAAAGATCAGTCACTCTGAGTTGCCCTGCTTCTGTAAGTCCAGCACGTAGTGACTCTGAGCGGGGATGAGGGTCACCCTTTCCTTGCCTCCTGGATCCACTGGATACAGGGAACCGGTATTCTATGGGAAAACTCGCTGTGGTTCACTTCTCAGTCCAGCTTTCCTGGCAAGGACAATTTTGCTCTAATCAGTTGAACTGTTGCTCTAATCAGAGCAGAGCAGGCAGAACAAGGCTTGTGTTTGGGGAATTAGGTTTAATTCCCCCATGGCCCATGAATGGTTCCATTTGCTTGGAGTTATTAGCAATCACTTTTCTGGGATGAGCCTTCTGGAAACTTTATATTAACAATGGCCACAGAAACAGCGAGTTAAAAAACAGCTTTAATCCCCAAAAAGCCAGGACCCCCTGGATCCGTTACGTGGTAGTAATGGATTTCTATTCAAACCCATTTGAATTTCATGAAGCAAAACCGATTCCCATCAGGTGTGTTAAAGCTGGGCTTTAATTAATAAATGAAAACTGAAAGTGGGAAAAACCTATTAATGATACAGGATTCTGGGAAAGGGTACTAGAAGTAACTCTATTTTCCCTTTTATTGCATCTCAGTTTTGTTTCCAGACACAAATTTTCTCAGTGGAAGTGCCCACAGCTCAAAGGTTGGAGACTGGCCATGAATCTCTTTTTAGTGCCTTTTCATGGTTAAAAAAAAAAAATCTGGTTTGTTTTCCTCAGCTGGCCTGGAAGGGGCTTCCCCCTTCCTCCTTCTTTGGAGCTGCATTTTAATGAGACCCCAAGGGATGGCTTTGGGGATGCAGGGAGCCAGCACTCAGTTTAATTTAAGAGACTGGCTCTTTTAATTTTATTTTTTTCCTTCTGGCTCTTGGGCAGTGCTGAGCGCTCCAGCTGAGTTTTGCTCCCCATTCTGAAGCATCATTGCTGTGGTTCATTGAAAAGTCCTGAGAAGACTCAGGGACATAAGAATGATGTGTGTCCAGTGACCACAAGGCTGTCTTTAAAAGAACAGTTTTATAGAATAGGGAACTCTGCTCAATATTCTGTAATAACCTAAATGGGAAAAGAATTTGAAAAAGAGTAAGATACATGTATATGTATAACTGAATCACTTTGCTGTACATCTGAAACTAACACACATTGTTAATCAACTGTACTCCAATATAAAATAAAAAGTAAAAAAAATAAAAGAACAGTTTGTCAGTGAGGAAAATTCCATCTCTGCCACCTGCCCTGTGCCAACTTCAAGGCCCATTCAAGTATCCAAGTGTTCATTCAGCAGCACTTTTTTTTTTTTGCGGTACGCGGGCCTCTCACTGTTGTGGCCTCTCCCTTTGCAGAGCACAGGCTCCAGACGCGCAAGCTCAGCGACCATGGCTCACGGGCCCAGCCGCTCCGCGGCACGTGGGATCCTCCTGGACCGGGGCACGAACCCGCGCCCCTGCATCGGCAGGCGGACTCTCAACCACTGCGCCACCGGGAAGCCCCAGCAGCACTTTTATTAAGCACCTGTTTTAAGTTCTGGAACTTCAAAGGTGAGCAAGCACAGAACTCATTTCTATTGAGCCTTGCTGTCCTGTATATGATAAACATCCAAACAGACCACTATAAGCAGACTGGAGGTGGCCAAACACCCATGATGAAGGAAAAAAGCCAGGAGCAGACCAGCCTAATATCCACTCCCATCTGAGTAACAAGAGTTATTTATACATATAGAGCGATATAAGACATATATGCTTATATATGCAGAGAACATTTCTGGAAGTATAGAAGATAACTGGTTATTTCTGGAGGTTTGGCTTTGGGGAAATAGGCAAGGAGAGAGAATTTTACTTTCCACTTTATACTCTTCCATATGTTCAGAAAACATACTTTTTACAATGAGCATGCATTACTTATATAATAAAACAACAACAACACACTGTGGCAGTGCCACCAAAGAGGTATATATAGTGAGTACTGGAAGCAAGTTACCAGATCTAAACTGAGGAGTTTTCTTGATCACCGTAACTGGGATCAATTTTTTTCTGTCTTCTGGGCTCTCACAGGCTTTTGCTTATACATTTATCATACATGGCACCTATTATTCTGAACCAGTGCCTCCTTCCCCCTCCCCTCCTCCCTCCCTCCCCTCCTCCCTCCCTCCCCTCCTCCCTCCCTCCCCTCCTTCCTCCCTCCCTCCCTCCCTCCCTCCCTCCCTTCCTTCCTTCCCTCCCTCCCCCTCCCTCCCTCCCCCCTCCTCCCTCCTTCCCTCCCTCCCTCCCTCCCTCCCTCCCTCCCTCCCTTCCTACCTTCCTTCCTTCCTTCCTTCCTTCCTTCCTTCCTTCCACAGCAGTTGATTGAGATTCTATTATGTGCAAGACAGATGATTCAATATTGTGTTATGATCAAGCTTGGCTGAAAGTGACAGAAAGAAAAAAAAAATAGTGGCTTAAATACACAGAAGTTTATTTCTCTCACACATAAAAAGTAGTCCAGAGGTAAGCATTCCAGGACCTGTATGGTAGCTCCAGAGTCATCAGGAACCCAGGCTGCTTCTAGTTTGCTGTCCTATCATCCTTGGCATGACAACTCAGGGTCTAAGACAGCTGCTGCAGCTCCAGCTCTAATGTCCAAATCCAAGCAGGCTGAAAGGAGGAATAGAGAGAGACTCATATTCTCCATTTTTAGGAGACTTCCCTGAATTACCACACCATGCTCTGCTTAAATCTAATTGGCCGAGCTTAGTCACATGGTCACATCTAGCTGCAAGGGAAGCTGGGACCTGAAAGAAAGTTGGAACATGTAAGGAAGCTGGAACATATAGCTGGGTGCATTGCTGCCTTCAATAAATCTAGGATTCTTTTTCTAATAGAAAAGTGGAGCCCAGATATTGGGAGATCATTAGCAATCTCTGCTACACATGGGAGTCAAAACAGAGAGTCCCTGTCCTTATGATGCTTATACTCTAGTAGGGGAATTAGACAGTAATCAAACAATCATGAAAATAACACTAAAATTGCACACTGCGATAAGTGAGATAAAGAAAAAGTTCACTGGGTTCTAGAAATATATAATCAAAGGACCTGACCTACTCTTGGGAGAAGCCATCTCCAAGGAAGTGTGTAATGGAGCTGGAGAAGTGGGCAGAAGTCAACCATGCAGGGCCTTGTTGTCTATGTCAAGGATTTTGCTCTTTATCCTAAGACAAAGGTCAACCATTGTAGGGTTTTGAGCAGGTTGTAGGGTTAAATTATTACCCTCCTATGGTTATGTTATGAAAGACCTTTTGACAGCTCCATGCAGAATGTGCTAAAGGACAGGAGGAATGGATGTGAGGGAGGAGGTTGCCCATCAGCTGAGGGATGACTGTAGTCCAGTTCAGAGTGTCTTCCCTTTTTGGAAATTGGCAGTGGTCAGTGGTGGGGCCACTTGGGCTTGTGCCATTTGTCTTGTCTTGTCCTATTGAAGCAGAGAAACAGAGGAGAGGGCCTACAACCACAAGAGAGGAAAGTCTGCATTGAGTCATGTGGGGTCATATGTTATCTACACTTTCCCAGGGAGAGCATAGCCTGGTGAACTTGGTTGGTTGCCTACACAATAACTATTCCACTCACCTATTTCCTGCTGAGTGAACCCTGATTTACTCAATTGCATGGTAAACTCAGTAAGGTAGATCCCTCCTTCACTCCCGGGGATAACTCATGATTGGACAGATATGGTAATCCTATACCTCTTCCCAGATACTTTCCCAGCCTTCCTGTAGCTAGTGGTGAACTTATGACTCCATGAGATTAAAGAGGGGAGTTTCTTGCCTAATTACCCTAGCTAGACCCTCCAGAACAATATGGAAAAAATGTGGTGAAAGTGGGCATCTTGCTTTGTTACTAATCTTAGAGGGAAAGTATCCAGTCTTTCACTATTAAGTATGATATCAGCTGTGGGTGTTTCATAGATGCCCTTTATGGAGTCAAGGAAGTTCTTTTCTATTCTTAGTTTGTTGAACAAAAAAGCACTGGATTTTGTCAGCTGTTTCTTCTGCATCGATTGAGATGATCATGTGATTTCCCCCTCTTCATTCCATTAATGAGAATTACGTTGATTGATTTTCTAGTGTTGAGCCATCCTTGCGTAGTTGGTCACAGTTTATAATTCTTTTTATATATTACCAGATTTGGTTTGTTAGCATTTTGGTGATGGTTTTTATATGCATATTCATAAGAGCTATTGATCTATAGTTTTCTTGTTATGTGTTTGCCTTGTTTTGATAAGACAGGGTTATACTAGCCTCATAGGATGAGTTGAGAAGTGTTCTGTCCTCTTCTGCTGTTCTGTCCTCTTCTGCTGAAGAGTTTGTGAAGAACTGGAATGAATTCTTCTTTAAATGTTTGGTAAAATTCACCAGTTTGTGAAGAATTGAAATGAATTCTTCTTTAAATGTTTGGTAAAATTCACCAGAGAAGACATCTATCCTGTTTTTCTTTGCGGGCAGTTTAAAAAATATTTATTATTACTAATTCAGTCTCTTGTCTATTCAGATTGTCTATTTCTTCTTGAGTTAGTTTGTGTCTTTCTAGGAATTTGTCCATTTCATCCAGTTTATCTAATATTTTTTTTGCATATGACTATCCATTTTCCATACATTTCCTATATAATCTATATTATCTTTGTAAGTTTGGTAATAATGTCCCCTCTTTCACTTATAATTTGAATTTTCTGTCTTTTTTCTTGGTCAGTCTAGCTAAAGATTTATTAATTTTATGGATTTTTTTCAAAGAATCTACTTTTGGTTTCATGGTTTTTTGTCTGTTGTTTTTCTATTTCCTACTTCACTAATTTCTACTCTAATTTTTATTATTTCCTGCCTTCTGCTGGCTTTAGGTTTTTCCCAGTATCTTTAGATTATTGATTTGAGATCTTTCTTCTTAATATAGGCATTTACAGCTATAAATTTCCCTCTAAGCACTGCTTTTAGCTGCATCCCCTAAGTTTTGGTAGGTTGTATCTTTGTTTTAATTTGTCTCCAAAGTATTCTCTGATTTCCCTTTTGATTTTTTCTTTACCAATTGTTTATTTAGGAGTATATTGTTTTTCCACATGTTTTTGAATTTCCTAAAGTCTTTCGTATTCTAATGAATAGAATATGGCAAAATTGAGACAATATCACCGTTGGGATTAGATTTTTTTAAAAAAACTGGTACTTCCATCTTGTTTGCAAAAACTTTTTCTGGTTCTCCCCTCTTGCTTTTTCTATTGAAACAAGCTGCCAGGTTATACACTGCTAGAGAGGCCCAACTGTCAAGAACTGAGCGCAGCCTATGGCCAACAAGCCAGAAACCTCACAAACAGAAATGAATAGAATAAAATTTCTGCTCTTAGAGCTATTAGTCCAGAACTATTATCTGTATGGGATAAGTTTGTCTTTATAGACCATCTCATAATTTGAAGTTCAATTGCTAAGAATCCACTAATTTTTTTTCTCCACACTTTCCCCAACCCATCCTCCTAAATGATAACGTCAGGAAGTCTATATTTTTTCATTTTAGCTGCAGTCTTGGTGATGGGTCTCTTCTGAGGCCATCCATCTGGTTATCTCCTTGGCTACTAGTCCTGGAACAGAGGCCTGCCCAAAAGGAACTCTGGGAAGCCCTCTATCAGCCAACATGGTAACTTGGTGGAAATTAGAAAAAAGCTCCTGAACATCAAGTCACTTCACAGCAATTGGTCTCAAAATGTTCACAGTAATGATACAACTCTATGACATCTATGAGGTGAATTTTCCCCCACGGTTGTACAATATACGCTTGCACAACCATGAGTGTTGTACAACTTGTATTGAGTGGGCCAAAATTTCATTCAGTTTTTGCCATAAGATGGCTCTAGTAGCACTTAGTTGTCTTTAACTTCATTCCAAACAATTTTGTTAGATTGTATGTGACAAGCTGTCATCTCAGCGTGCATTTAAAAAAAGACATCAAAATTGGTGAATTTTTGTGTCGCCATTTTAATATTGAAGGTGGAAGAAAAAAAGCAACATTTTCGGCATATTATGCTTTATTATTTCAAGAAAGGTAAAAACACAACTGAAACGCAAAGAAAGATTTGTGCAGTGTATGGAGAAGGTGCTGTGACTGATCGAACGTGTCAAAAGTGGTTTGTGAAGTTTTTTGCTGGAGATTTCTCGCTGGACGATGCTCCACAGTCGGGTAGACCAGTTTAAGTTGATAGCGATCAAATAGAAACAATAATTGAGAACAATCAACGTTGATACCACATGGGAGATAGACTACATACTCAAAATATCCAAATCAAGTGTTGAAAATCATTTGCACGAGCTTATGTTAATCGCTTTGTCGTTTAGGTTCCACATAAGTTAAGTGAAAACCTTCTTGACCATATTTCCGAATGCGATTCTCTACTGAAACGTAATGAAAACGTTCCGTTTTGAAAACAAATTGTGACGGGTGATGAAAAGTGGACACTGTACAATAATGTGGAATGGAAGAGATCGTGGGGAAAGCGAAATGAACCACCACCAACCACACCACAGGCTGGTCTTCCTCCAAAGAAGGTTATGTTGTGTATATGGTGAGATTGGAAGGGAATCCTCTGTTATGAGCTCCTTCTGGAAAACCAAACGATTAATTCCAAGTGCTGCTCCCAATGAGACCAACTGAAAGTGGCACTCGATAAAAAGCATTCAGAATTAGTCAACAGAAAACGCATAATCTTCCATCAGGATAACGCAAGACCACGTGTTTCTTTGATGACCAGGCAAAACTGTTACAGCTTGGCTGGGAAGTTCTGATTCATCCGCCGTATTCACCAGACATTGCACCTTCGGATTTCCATTTATTTCAGTCTTTACAAAATTCTCTTAATGGAAAATATTTCAATTCCCTGGAAGACTGTAAAAGGCAGCCGGAACAGGTCTTTGCTCGAAAGGATAAGAAGTTTTGGGAAGATGGAATTATGAAGCTGCCTGAAAAACGGCAGAAGGTAGTGGAACAAAAGGGTGAAGACATTGTTCAAGAAAGTTCTTGGTTGAAAATGAAAAATGTGTCTTTTATTTTTACTTGAAAAACCGAAGGCACTTTTGGGCCCACCCAGTACAATTGTAGGGAGCAGGAGTGCTACGGGGAAAGGGTCTGCTTGATGTGGACGCAGGAATCCGGGGATGCTGGAGAGAGATGGAGCATCGGTGCAGGACGAGGACTGAGAGGATGGCCTCTTCCCAGACCTCCCCACCACGTGGGCACATGATGCTAACCTTAACACAGGGATTTTTTTTTTAACATCTTTATTGGAGTATAATTGCTTTACAATGGTGTGTTAGTTTCTGCTTCATAACAAAGTGAATCAGTTATACACATACATATGTCCCCATATCTCTTCCCTCTTGAATCTCCCTCCCTCCTACCCTCCCTATCCCACCCGTCTAGGTGGTCACAAAGCACCGAGCTGATCTCCCTGTTCTATACTGGCTGCTTGCTAGCTCACAGTTACTACCTTTACAACCACAGGATTTTCAATGTCCCCCAGTTAATTCTGCTCTCAGGTACATCCCAGACCAAGTTGCCTTTTGCCTCCTCATTGAGTGCCCCAGCCCTCCAGCCACTTGAGGGCAGTATCTCACCACTGCAGCTGCCGCTGGGCCTGCACTCTGAGACTAACGACTGCCCCTTGCTTAGGCTGCAGCTTCCTGGGCAAAGCACAGCAGAGCACTGCAGATGCCAACACTCCAGTCTGTGTTCCCTCTCGTCTCTGTCCATCGAGAGCCACACTGCATCCCAGGCGGAAATCTACAACCCAGACCTACGCTGGTCCTGGCTCCCAGGCCCTTCAGCAACCATGCTTGTGCCCCAGATTTCATGCTTCCCCTCATGCAAAGAGCGCCCCAAGGTCTTCTCTCCTCTAACATTTCCTTCCTTGAACTTTTACTTCCAACTTCTTCTCCACAGACTAACAATCGCCTCCAAGCATATCAACTGGTGCAGAAGGATGTCTGGGCATCACTGTTCCACCAGTTCGTTAGATATAACCAGATTCTGAATACCCGTCATGGGGTGTCAGAGACACTCAGAACTTCCTACTACAGTAATTCTGGGAAACAGACCTTTACTTCAGGGAAGAGACCCTCAGAACTTCCTGTTACAGTAATTCTGGGAAACAGACCTTTACTTCAGGGAAGTGATCTCCAAACTTTTTGGGAGTTAGAATAGCACTGTTTCCCCCCTACAGCCATATTACTACTGGTACAAGAGGTGCGTATAGGGTGAAGGGGGCTAAAATCCTTGGACAAGTTGTGTTTTACGTGACCGTGTGTGTGAGATGTTGACCCACATAAACCTTAATGCAAGATTAGAAGATTGGAATGGAAGCCCCTGCCAGCTTCACTCTTTTCTCTACCAGAAATCCCAGCACACCTCTGGGTCCAGGTTGGGGATGAATCACAGCAAGATGGCTAAGGACAGTAACCAGTTTCCAGAGCAACTGGATGGAGCTGTGGAATCTGCCCTGAAGGGGTTTCTGTGCTGGACACATAAGCTGTGTCCGGGAGACTAGCTTCCAACCAGAAGAAAACTCAAAGTTCAGTTTTCGGGTGAGTAAATCACTATGGACAAATACGTCAGTCAGATGCTTGACTGAAAATTCCCTGGGTTTTTCCTAGTCTCCTAAATGCCTCCAGATCTTTCCTTGAACTTTCCTAGGAGGTGATTGCTTCTATTCTCACAATGAGTTAACTCAATTAAAAAAATGAATGAATGAGCCTGCATAGGGGGAGGGAAGGATGGAAGAAAAGAAAACTGAACAAGCATTGGAAGACCATGGCTACAGGCTTTGTCATTAACTATTTGGGTGACACTGTGTCTTCATGATCTCACCATTAAAATAATGGTTAAATTAGCTGTTCTTTAAGGCAACTTGCAATGCAAGTATTCTCTGAGGACACCCTCTCCCTTTCTGCCTTTCCTCCCGCATTTCTCCCTTCTTGCCCGTTTTCCCCTGTGCTGTCTCCTTTCACTCTTCCTTTTCTCTTCTGTCTGTTGTTTTTATTCCCGGACCTTTACACAGGCTCTTTTATTTTCCTCACCAGGCTATTTGTGCCAATGAATGTGATACAAATAAAGTTAGACAGGATTTTGGTTCTGACTGAACAAGAATTGCTCTACTTGAATTTTAAAAAACCAACCCAGTCCCTCTCAGCTGATTCTATTGAAAGTTTCTTGGCTTCTGGATTGTTCGATCCACCCCCTTCCCCGTGAGTGACCTGCACGCAAAATGCATCCCTGGAAGAGTGAGCAAACTCGGAACAGTCTTCCAAAGTGAAGACTTTCCTCTCACCTATCAGAGAACCCAAGTTCAAAACTTAAAAATTCTATGAAGCCAAGTCTATCTAATGATAATGAGTTGAGGATTCTCAGGAACATTTAGTATTTTCTGGCGCACACACACACCAGACTTGGACCACTGCTGTCAAAACAGACCGGAATTAGCAACTTCGACTTTCTAAATGATCTCTCTTGCTTAGAGAAACAAGTGGCCGTGGTGGGGTAGTGAAATCAGGAGGAATAAGAAGAGCCACAAAAAGATGAAGCATCTGAACTTCCTAGTATGAGTTAGGGGGAGAATAGGATGCCGCTGCTTGAGGGGGGATGACATAATATGAACAAATCATGGGAATAAGACATAATTCTACTGTTTTTCACCATTTTTATCAAGGAGATGGAAAAACCAAATCGAATCAAATGGAATAAACAATACCTTTGTGCCGAAAGCCCAAGACAGGTGAGAAGAAATTAAGAGAGCTCCTAGTTGCCCTGATGAATTACCTCCCAGGCAGTTAAGATGGACATACCATCTTAGCAGATGTTTCGATGCCTTGTCCCATATCTCTGGGACCCACATGAGTTTGCAGCTGAAGTGAGCAGTTCCTGCATGTGCCAGCCTCCCAACTCAAGCACCCAACCCTCTCTTCTTCTCTGTGTGATGGGTTTCTCTGTCACCGCCAGGCATCATCTGACTGCTCCCAGACACCACCCAGAAAGCAAGAGGGGCGTTAATGCCCACAGAGGCAAATTTCAGACCAATGGGGAATAGGATAGATGCTGCAACCTTCCCATCCTCCAGGGAGATGCTCTTGAGTCACGGTCCGCCTGGTACTCAGGATCAGGCAGCAGTTACCCACAGAAGGCTGCTGCTTATGCTTCCCTGCATGGGCATTTTGCTTTCTTGGTCTCCCTTTCCCTGTTTCCTCACTTGAGCTCCCTGGCTTCACTTCCCAAACAACCTAAACCCAAGTCCTTGTCTCCAGATCTGCTTTTCTGGGGACACAAACTGAGGCTCCACTATGTAATTTTTTTGAAATTGTGGTTAAAAAATACAGAATATAACATTTACCATTTCAACTATTTTTAAGTGTATCTTCAAGGTTAAGTGGCTACAAGTTTCATCCATGTTGTGGCATGTGTCAGAATTGCGTTCCCTTTGTTAATAAATTCAAATTTATGGAGGTACATATAGAAACATTCACCCTTTTGAGGTATACATTTCAATGGGTTTTGGCAAATGGACACAGTTGTGGAACTGCCACCATAAGTCAAGATATAGAACATTTTCATCACCTTAATGTACAGAGGCATTAAGTACATTCACATTGCTGTGCAACTATCGTCACCATCCATCTTCAGAATTTTTTCACCTTCTCAAACTGAAACTCTTGCACCCATTAAATAACAACTCTTCATTCTCCGCCTCCTTCAAGCCCCTGGTAGCCACCATTCTACTTTCTGTCTCTATGTATTTGACTACTCCAGGTACCTTGCATGAGTGGAATCATACATTTATTTGTCTTTTTGTGGCTGGATTATTTCACTTAGCATAATGCCTTCAAGGTTCATCCATGTTGTAGCATGTGTCAGAATTACATTCCTTTTAAAGGATTTACTGAGGTACAAGTTGCATATAGTAACATTCACCCTTTTGAGGTATACAGTTTAATGGGTTTTGGCAAATGGACACAGTTGTGGAATGGTCACCATAAATCAAGATATAAAATATTTACATCACCTCACCTCAGAAAGTCCCAGTGTGTTCAGATAGCCAACACACACATAAAAAGATGCTCAACATCACTAATCATCAGGAAAACGCAAATCAAAGCCGCAAGGAGATATCACCTCACACCTGTTAGGATGGCTCTTATCAAAAAGAATTTCTTTCCTTTTTAAGGATGGATAATATTCCATTGTACGTATATACTATTTGTAAACTTTAAGAATTCATGTTAAACACTAGAAATGTTGAAAGGCTGTGGAGGGACTAGTTTTCAAAAAGGAAAACATATTAGTTTTTGCTGCACAGCAAGCAACCTCAGAATCTCAGTGGCTTACGACAACAAACATTTATTTTTCTCACTCCAGGCCTGCAGGTCAGCTGGGGCAGCTCTGTGTCAGGCTGTGGGTCTGGTTCAGATCAGCAATATATCTCTCATTCTTTGTGGACCAGCAATCCCTGGGACAGGTGATTTTCATGGTGAATGGCAGGAGCACCTGAGGAGTGAGTGGATGCATAATGCATCTTGTGTTTTACATGCCTGCATCTCCCCCAGTCTCTTCTGCTGCCTTCCTCCAATTGGCCAAAGCAACCACATGGCCATGCCAACGTCAGTGCTGGGGGAAAATAGAAGCTTCCAGCTCCTGTGGGAATCCTGAAACATCACACAGAAAAAGACTTAGGTACATTATTTTAATACAGGAGAGTGGAGAATTAGTAGCAATAATCCAAGCTACAACAGGGTTGATTATGGAAAATATAGGGAAGTAAACCTGATATTGGTTCCCAGTAAATTTCAAACGGGGTTATTTAATGGGTGGTTCTTGAGTATTTAAAAAGGAGAATGATGGCTATAAGGATTCAGCACAACTTCATTAAGAATATATCAGGTCAATCTAATTTCTGATCTTTTTTCTCCCTTAGATTTGCTTTACAACTAAATCAAGGAAATATGGCAGTTTTACTTAACTTGGATTTTAGAAAGGTACTCTAAATTTTTTTTCTGCTATATTCCGCGTGTTGTATAATACATCCCTATGGCCCATCCTACACCCAATAGTTTGTACCTCCTACTCCCCTACCCCTATATTGCCCCTCCCCACCCTCGTAACCACTAGTTTGTTCTCTGTATCTGAGTCTGCATCGTTTTTGTTATACTCACTAGTTTGTTGTATTTTTTAGATTCCACACATAAGTGATATCATACAGTATTTGTCTTTCTATGTCTGACTCATTTCACTTAGCATAATGCCCTCCAAGTCCATCCATGTTGCTGCAAATGGCAAAATTTCTTTCTTTTTTATGGCTGGGTAGTATTCCATTGTGTATATATACCACATCTTCTTTATTCATTCATCTGTTGATGGACACTTAGGTTGCTTCCATATCTTGGTAATGGTAAATAATGCCGCTTTGAACATTGAGGTATATGTTATGCATTTTTTCAAATTAGTGTTTTCATTTTTTCCAGATATATACCCAGGAGCAGGATTGCTGGGTAATATGATAGTTTTATTTTCAGCTTTTTGAGAAACATCCATACTGTTTTCCACAGTGGCTGCACTAATTTACATTCCCACCAACAGTGTACGAAGGTTCCCTTTTCTCCATATTCGCCATTTGTTGTTTGTGTTCTTTTTGATGATAGCCATTCTGACAGGTCTGAAGTGATATCTCATTGTGGTTTTGATTTGCATTTCCCTGATGATTAGCAATGTTGAGTATCTTCTCATGTGCTTGTTGGCCATCTTCACTTCCTCTTTGGAAAAATGTCTATTTAGTTCTGCCCACTTTTTCATTGAGTAGTTTGTTGTTTTGATGTTAAATTGTATGAGCTGTTTATCTATGTTGGATATTAATCTCCTATCAGTCATATCACCTGCAAATATTTTCTCCCATTCAGTAGGTTGTATTTTTATTTTGTTGATGCTTTCCTTTGCTGTGCAAATGCTTTTAAGGCTAATTAGGTCCCATTTGTTTATTTTTGCTTTTATTTCCTTTACTTTAGGAAATGGATCCAAAAAAATATTGTGGTTTATGTCAAAGAGTGTTCTGCCTGTTTTCCTCTAGGAGTTTTATAGTATCTGGTCTTACATTTAGGTCTTTAATCCATTTTGAGCTTATTTTTGTATATGGTGTTAGAGAATGTTCAAATTTCATTCTTTTACATGTAGCTATTCAGTTTTCCCAGCACCAGTTATTGAAAGACTATCTTTTTTCCATTGTATATTCTTGCCTTTGTTGTTGTAGATTAATTGACCATAAGTGCATGGGTTTATTTCTGGGCTCTCTATCCTGTGTCTTTTTTTGGTGCCAGTACCATACTGTTTTGATTACTGTAGCTTTGTAGTATAGTTGGAAGTCAGAGAGTGTGACTCCTCCAGCTCTGTTCTTCTTTCTCAGGATTGTTTCGGCTATTCAGGGTCTTTTGTCTTTCCATACAAATTTTAAAATTACTTGTTCTAGTTCTGTGAAAAATGCCATTGGCATTTCTATAGGGATTGAATTGAATCTGTACATTGTTTTGGGTAGTGTGATCATTTTAACAATATTGATTCTTCCAGTCCAAGGACACATCTGTTTGTGTTGTCTTCAATTGGCAGTTATGCTTTATTTGGATTTTAGAAATGCATTCTAAATTTTTTCCATAATATTCTTGAAGATAAAATGGAGACATACAGATTATATAACAGTATGGTTGGACAAAGCTACAGATGTTTATACAGCTATTCTTAAATTTTTGACTAATGGGTCATGTGTCATTCTGGGAGGGAATCCTTTATAGCATACTACAGAGATAAAGCTCTGTCCAGGCCACCATTTTTTATCAGTGATTTGTGTGAAGATAGGTATGGGAGTGAAGCAAGCACAGACTGGAATTACAGATAAAAACCAAAAGCTTGAAATTTAACAGGAATAAATGCCAACTATTATACATATACATTTTTAAAAACACCAAACAAACAAAAATCAACTACAGGAATAGGAACCCCATGAGAATGACACAAGGGAATGAAGAAAACTTTAAAACTCTACTGGGGACCATAAAGGAAGACTTGATTAAAGGGAAAATATAGCTAATTCTTACACAGGAAGACTCAATGTTATAATGATGTCAATACCCCCTCAATTGATATACATTTTAATAAATGAGTTTAACTCATTCATATTTTGGGGAATTACTGATACGTTTGGAATTCTTTCTCCTGACTCTTTTAATCGGGGCAGGGAGCACATGTGAACTTCCAGGGTACTGGCAGTGTTCTATTTATGGACCTGGGTGGTGCTATATAAACGGGAAGCCTGCTTGTGTCTCTTCTTTACACCCATACCACTACCAACGCTTCACTTCACTTCTGACACCAGATGACACTATCTTATCTCTTAGAGACACACACTGAAGTATTTAAAGATGACATGATATGATGTCTGGGATCTACTTTAAAATAATTCATTAAATTATTTTGGGGGGAATGCATGAAGAAAGAATAACAGAAGTTTGATGATTTGTCATAAGGGGGTGTTCAACGTTTGTGTGCATTTGAAATTTTCCATAAAGAAAAGTTAAAAAATGAAGACAGCCTTTGTAAAGCATCCACCTCTGCTCCTAGGAAGCACTCAAACCTGTTAGCTAACATCACAGTAACCACAAGCAGAGAATGTTAGAAAATATTCTACCAATTTTTACTGACAAAGTTAATAAAAGACACTGAAGCTGATAATACGGATGTGATTTGTGTTAATGTATATTTTAACTGGGAGAAACAGACTGGATTAACTAAGGGCTCTGACTTCCAACTTAATATATTTACTTAATGTCTTGAATACTGCATATAAATAAGTTCTTGGACTGTGATTAAGAAACTTAAAAAAATAAAATTCTTAAGTTAGCAGTTTAAGTTTCCTTGCTTTAATATTTGTGGGCGACAGTTTATTCCTGGAATTTCCTGCTTAAATAATTTATTCCTTTTTCTCATTAATATTCTCACACTTTCAAAACTCAGCATAAAGCAAGTTAACAGGAATCTTCTTTTCAAATTACCCTTATGAGATAAGAAGCAAAATGTCTTGTGTGATAAATGGATATGAGGTCTAATTTTTTCACACTTTTGGGCTCATTTCATACATACTCTCTCAATGTACAATTAACCCAATTAACTTCTGATTAGTCCCTAATAGGTTGGGAGGGTTCATTACATTTTGAGGGCCATTTGCCAAACAAGGCAAAAAGAAACCTCCCTGTAACCTTCCTCCTCATGTGTAGGTACTATAACAAAGTAAGGATAAAGAAGGCATGTTGAGATAACCCTATGGTCCAGGGATCCCAGATGCAGTCTCTGGAAATCCCTTCAATGGGTCATGTCCTGGCGGGTCATATGTGAACCTGACAACCTTAGAGAAGCTCAGGGTAATCATTAACTTTCAACTTTTTGAGTCCAACACCTTCTGGTGCTCCTTGATATTTTGAGAAGATAATATTAGAAGGAAGGGGAAAATACTCTTCAAAATCACAACTGCCTTCAAAGTCAGACATAGCAGGGTCTTTGTCAGGCTTCTGTGCTAATATGCTAATGAGCCCTATTTTTCAACTGATGACTCTTGATATGATCCTGGTGCTGGGTTAAGGACTAGGGGCTGAAGAGAATTGAAGTATAGGTCTTAATAAACAGCAAGAATTTGTAGTTCCTGGGGACAGGATTGGGGGTGGAGTGGTAAGGAAAAGAGACTGAAGGGTAAGGAAAAGAGGCAGCCAGCTAGTTGGCATAAGGCCTTGAATGTAGGGAGTCCAGCCAGTGAAACATCTGGTAGCATTAGTGGCCAAAATGACCTTTAGGAAGAGGGAGGTCTAATACACAATTTAAAACTGTATTTCTGCAATGCAAATAACTTTGGTTTCCCCAAACACTGCTATACAAAGGCCTTTATGATCAGACTGTTTATTTCTTGTTTGCTTGGTAGGAGAAGGGTAAAGAAAGTCAAAGAAACAGGTTAAGTTTCCTATCAGGATGGATCCAGCATAGAATAATGTGAAGTTCATAAACTCAAGTAATTCATCAGGAGATAGAAATTAGAGAGAGATGTGACTATGAAAACCCATAGTCTTCTGAGAATTTGCAAAAATTGGGGGTAAGAGCTTAGACTTTTTACAAGCTGTGGTGTGGGCGTTTGAGCAAACCTACTCTAGCTCTTAAGAGGCAGGGCTCCCTTGCCTGATAAAGAACCACACTGTTAGGGGAAACACTGACTGAAACCACCCACCCCGGCCAGGCAAAGACAGTAACAATTTGCACTGAGTTATTTTATGACAGGAGATCCTGGTAGGGAACATGGAACTAACAAGCCACCACCAAATGGAAGAAAACGGAAAAGGCCCAAAGGAGAGAGGAGACGCAGTCAACACGTCCTACCAACCTCCCAGAATCCTCCTTGCTGGAAACCATCTTGGCTGAGCGATGTGTGCGTCACCAGCAAGGACCCTCAGTCAGATTGGCCAGAGACAACCTAGAAACTAATCCCATCACCATAAAACCCAAGACTGCGAGCCATGTCCCCTGCATCGGCAGGCGGACTCTCAACCACTGCGCCACAAGGGAAGCCCAACAAATATACTCTTAATGCTAAGTATTAATACATCCTTTCACAATCTAAGCCTGAAAGTTCTTGATATATCTCTCTCACACACACACACAGAAGCAAAGAAATTACAGAGCAAGCTCCTTACCCACGTGTCAAGGCACTCACTAGTTCTGCCTGAATGGCTAAGTCTGGGGGCCACATGCTGGCTCTTGGCTCCACCTTGGTTTCCCATTCTCTCATTCTTGAACATCCAACAGTTATCACCTAACATTTATGGCCAAGCACTCGCCAAGAACCGAGCCCTACTCTTTGTTCCTCCTCTATTTTTTTCTTAGATGTGTCCTTTCCTTGGGCTTACTCCTTTTCTCCTCTTCTTCTCATTCCTAAGAAGAGCAAGTATGACCTATTTATACATTTCTTTATCTTTGTTGTCTAAATATCAGTAACCCAATTATTAATAACATACTCCATCTGTTACACAAAGCACATCTATCAAAGAGCAATGGATTGGTTACACCAAAAATGTATAGTTGGGAAAATGAACAGTTGGGAATAATTATAAGACTTTTTAAAAATAATGACTTTTCCTTTTTATAAAATAATAAATGTTCACTATAGAACTTGGCAAAACGTATGAATAGCCCTAAAACCCTTTGTTGGAGATATCTGATTGTGCATTTGGTTGTAGGACCCAGATGCAAATGAATGTTGTCTTAGCCTAGAACATCTTCCTCTTTACATGGTACCCACAAAGGAAGCAAGATCAGGAAGGGTGACTCCTTACTACTAGGAGGGGTTCTGGATCCATGTCCGAAACTGGACGTGCACTGGAACACATGGAGTCCTCCTTTTTCTGAAAATAATTGGGCTTAAATGGCTTTGAACCGAAGTAGACTATAAACTGCTCCATCTGGAGCCTCCAGTCTTAAGCCCAAGGGGAGTGATGTCTTATTGGAGCCAAGGGGAGAGAAGAGTCAGGACAGGGGCCACCTGTCCTGGACTAGCCCTGCTCTGGTGGACAGTAGCCCTGGGCCCAGCTGTAGGTGGGGATTGCATGGCATCCCACCCCAGCCACCTGTGCTGGCCCAGAAAACAAGGCCCCTTGGTGACCTGGGATCTGATGAGTGCAGATCCCTCTTGACCTCTTGGGGATGGGGTAAGGGGAGAATGGGGGAGGGGGGGGAGAGATGAGGAGAAGTAGTCTTCCCCCAGAGACCTTCACCTTTGACCCTACAACCCCACTCCAGGGATTGTGTCTAATGAAATAATCAGGTGCATGTGAAATCTTTGCCTATAACAATGGCCATTACAGCCTTACTCATGATATTTAAAGTAATTCAGATGTTAAATGTTAAATAAATCATGACAACTAAATTATGAGTCTCTTCAAGGGTCCCTCAGCCTATCAAAGCCATTTTCAAGGAGTTCAGCTCGTAGCTCAAGAATACTTATTTTTCTAAATTTCACATGATTAATCTGTTTTCCCCACAAGTAAAACATCAGAAAAAAAAAAAAAAAAAAACAGTGAAATGCCTTTCACAGATCCAAAGAGTAGTGAAAAAGCCAAAAATAATACTGACATTTGGAGCCGGACAGCACTTTAGAGATAATTTAGTCCAATACCTCTCACTGTGCAGATGATATAATTGAGCCCTGTGAGGCGACATGACTTACTTGAGATGGGGTCAGGACCAGAATCCTTTTCTTGGACTCCCCCCAACCCAGGGCTCCTTCTGCTGCCCCTCCTAGGCTGCAAGGCCCTTTGCATTCTGGGAGAGGTTTGGATCAGACCCTTCCAACTGACATAAGCTCTGATTAAATTTGGCATTCAAATAGAGTTGCTCAATTCAGCAAATAGGAATAAGGACACCCAGTAAAATTTGAATTTCAGATACACAACAAAAGTTTTTTAGTATAAGTATGTCTCATGCATATGTGTACAAATAAATATGTATACATATATACTAAAAATGTATTTTCATATATTTATAAACATCTATGTTAGTATAGACCTATATATATATTTAGTATATATATGTACACTAAAATTATTTATCTAACATTCAGATTTTACTGGACATATATTTTAAAAAACTGGATATATTTTTATTGCTAAATCTGGCAACCCCACACGCAAAAAGAGATAGGAGTGAGAGGTTGTTAGTGTAAGAAAGGATGATCCATTTCAATTTCCTGGCTTTTACAGATGAGAAAACTGATGAGCAGAGAGAAGCTGTGACTTAAGGTTCCAAGCCTGTAGGAGGACCAAGTTGTTACCTGTACCATTCCAGGTAACACGAATGGTACCTCACCTCCATGGAAAGGGCAATAAAAGCAGATTTCAAATTCTGGCTGGATATTAAGGAAACAGAAATTAGGATGAACTCCTACAAGGATAGATGTGTGGTAAGCAATTTAATACAGGGTTCTGGTTTCCTCTCTACCTCTCAAATACCATGCCTGTGACTCCCTACAGGGAACCCAGTGGAGGTCAGGAATAAACACTTGTAATACATCCTAATAAATGAGACCACAGTGAAAAGCAGCATTGGTGTGCAGGATTTCAGCAGTGAAATGCAAGGCAGGTGTGTCCCTCAGGCTTTCTCACTGCCAGGTTTCAGAGGCTTCAGGGAGCTGGGTGGATACATTCTTGGGAAGGGGTTGGACAAAGACATGCTATTCAGAAGACCACTATTAAGCATTGGTCAAATTGATCTGCTAGAATCAACTCAGCAGAAAGCCTGAGCAACCAGTCATGTGGTAATGAGATATTTTTACTTTTTCCTGAGTTCAGAGGTTGAGGAAATTAAATAGCTTACCCAAGATCCAGTAGCTCTAAGTGGCAGATCTCAGACCTGGACTGAGGTCTTCTGTCTCACCATCCCATCTGTTGTCCACGCCAGCCCACTATCATGTAGGAAAAGTAGTTTGATACAGAAAAAGATAGGCAAGAGAAGGGAGTTTATCTTTGCATTCACAATTAATGAAGAGGATCAGAGTCAAGTCTTTCCAACTGTAATTGGGCTGAAGATACTATGGATAGAGTAGGTGAATGAGAGAGCATAAGAAGAAGGAAGTAGAGTGGCCTAGAACAGAAGGCATGGAGGGTGGTAAAGCAAAGGGGAGAAATGATGAATAAAAATTGTAGGAAATATATATATATATTGTAGGAATTATATAAATTGTAGGAAATATATATGTGTGTGTGATGTGCTATGTGACAGGCACTCTTCTAAGTGCTTTACCTACACAAGGTATTTATAATTCATAATCCTACAAGGTAGTTAGGTGGTCAGTTATTAGATAGGTGGTCAATTATTGTTGTCATTCTACAAATGAGGAAACCAAAGCACAGAGGAGGCAATTGGCTTGTCCAAGGTCACATTGCTCAGTCACATTGCCAGCAAATAGTAGAGCTTGTATTTGAACATATGGAGTTTTGGTCCACCCTCTGTGCACTTACCTCTGTGCTACCTCAGCCTTCCCAATGAGTAAGTCACTCTGAGAATACCACGGACATGGAAGGAATACTGACTTTCATGAGGTCCAGGTAAAAATGGTCCAGGTGGGACTGGTTGTCAAAGGGTAGTGGTGCAGGATGAGCTCAGCTGGTGGAAGAGCAGAGTGATGCCTTCCTATAACCAAGGTTTTGAGCCAGTGTGTCCGAGTCGAAGGAGTGTGGATTTGGACCCTCCTCTGCCTCATGTGAGCTGGGTCATCTTGGACAAATCCCATAGGATCTTTAGACCTGGATTCTTTATCTAAGTGAGGAATCCGATAGAACCCTTATAATATTAGACAGGTAGTAATTAAACAATATTGCCCTATTGCTACCCCTAGGGATATTTAATGGTGTTTCACAGAAAGTATCTTGGAACTGAGTAACTGGGGATCGAATTTTGGATCCCTCTCCAATCCAGTTAATTCTTCTCCCCAAGAGAGATTTCGAACACTCATCCCATTACGACCACATGCAGAGAAACGCTGGCCCTGCAGAAAGGAAGCAGCCAGCAAAGAACACAGAGATCCAAATCATCCATCGTAGACGATCAGAGAGGCACTATTTTATTATGGGAGCAGCCAGCCAGCATCTCACAGAAGGTATTGGTGCAAACAGCCTTTATAGAAACCACTTGGTAAAGGTTGAGCTTAAAGGGATGTTTACTCACATGCCTTGGTGGGAAACTTACTGTTGAGGGCTTAGCCTAAAGCATGAAATAGGCATCTCAATATAGCAGATTGAGCAGACACACATATATAGCAGTTGTCTCAGACTGGCCCAACAGGACATGGTCTTGGCTGCACTGATTAAGGCTTATCAACAGTGCCTTGTGAGAGAGCTGCAGGATGGTATCAGAACTCATGGTTGCCTTCATAGTCCCTTTGTATGTAGACATATCAAAATCTATAAATCAATCCACCTGTAAGTATATGCTCTTCAAAGAGTATGATGCTCAGGCTTCCCTGGTGGCGCAGTGGTTGAGAGTCTGCCTGCCGATGCAGGGGACATGGGTTCGTGCCCCGGTCCAGGAGAATCCCACATGCTGTGGAGAGGCTGGGCCCATGACCAATGGCCGCTGAGCCTGCACATCCGGAGCCTGTGCTCCGCAACAGGAGAGGCCACAACAGTGAGAGGCATGCGTACCGCAAAAAAAAAAAAAAAAAAAAAAGAAGAAGCAAGGGAAAAGCAACAAATAACATACAAGGGAATCCCCATACTGTTAAAAGCTGATCTTTCAGCAGAAACTCTGCAAGTCAGAAGGGAGTGGCAGGACATATTTAAAGTAATGAAGGAGAAAAACCTACAACCAAGATTACTCTACCCAGCAAGGATCTCATCCAGATTTGACGGAGAAATTAAAACATTTACAGACAAGCAAGAGCTAAGAGAATTCAGCACCACCAAACCAGCTTTACAACAAATGCTAAAGGAACTTCTCTAGGTAGGAAACACAAGAGAAGGAAAAGACCTACAATAACAAACCCAAAACAATTAAGAAAATGGTAACAGGAACATACATATAAATAATTACCTTAAATGTAAATGGATTAAATGCTCCAACCAAAAGACATACACTGGCTGAATGGATACCAAAACAAGACCCATATATATGCTGTCTACAAGAGATCCACTTCAGACCTAAGGACACATACAGACTAAAAGTGAGGGCATGGGAAAAGATATTCCATGCAAAAGGAAATCAAAAGAAAGCTGGAGTAGCAATTCTCATAATAGAAAAAATAGCCTTTAAAATAAAGATTATTACAAGAGACAAAGATGGACACTACAGAATGATCAAGGGATCAATCCAAAAAGAAGACATACAATTGTAAAAATTTATGCATCCAACATAAGAGGACCTCGATACATGAGGCAAATGCTAACAGCCATAAAAGGGAAAAACGACAGTAACACAGTAATAGTAGGGAACTTTAACACTCCACTTTCACCAATGGACAGATCATCTAAAAATGAAAATAAATAAGGAAACACAAGCTTTAAATAACATATTAAGCAAGATGGATTTAATTGATATTTATAGGGCATTCCATCCCAAAACAACACAATACACTGTCTTCTCAAGTGCTCATGGAACATTCTCCAAGATAGATCATATCCATAGATAGATAGACCCATATCTTGGGTCACAAATCAAGCCTTGGTAAATTTAAGAAAATTGAAATCATATCAAGTATTGTTTCCGACCACAACTATGAGACTAGATATCAATTACAGGAAAAAATCTGTAAAACATACAAACACGTGGAGGCTAAACAATACACTACTAAATAAGCAAGAGATCACTGGAGAAATCAAAGAGGAAATCAAAAAATACTTAGAAACAAATAACAATGAAAACACAACGACCCAAAAACTATGGGATGCAGCAAAAGCAGTTCTATGAGGGAAGTTTATAGCAATAAAATCCTACCTCAAGAAACAAGAAACATCTCAAATAAACAACCTAACCTTACACCTAAAGCAATTAGAGAAAGAAGAGAACAACAAAAAAAAAAACCACCAAAGTTAGCAGAAGGAAGGATATCATAAAAATCAGATCAGAAATAAATGAAAAAGAAATGAAGAACACAATAGCAAAGATCAATAAAACTAAAAGGTGGTTCTTTGAGAAGATAAAAGGAATTGATAACCATTAGCCAGACTCATCAGGAAAAAAAGAGAAAAGACTCAAATCAACAGAATTAGAAATTAAAAAGGAGAAGTAACAACTGACACTGCAGAAATACAAAAGATCATGAGAGATTACTACAAGAAACTATATGCCAATAAAATGGACAACCTGGAAGAAATGGACACATTCTTAGAAAAGCACAACCTTCTGAGACTGAACCAGGAAGAAAAAATATAAACAGACCCATCATAAGCACTGAAATTGAAACTGTGATTAAAAATCTTCCAACAAACAATAGCCCAGGACCAGATGGCTTCACAGGCGAGTTCTATGAAACATTTAGAGAAGAGCTAACACCAATCTTTCTCAAACTCTTCCAAAATATAGCAGAGAGAGGAACACTCCAAAACTCATTCTTTGAGGCCACCATCACCCTGATATCAAAACCAGAAAAAGATGTTACAGAAAAAGAAAACTACAGGCCAATATCACTGATGAACATTGATGCAAAAATCCTCAACAAAATACTAGCAAACAGAATCCAACGGCACATTAAAAGGATCATATACCATGATCAAGTGGGGTTTATCCCAGGAATGCAAGGATTCTTCAATATACACAAATCAATCAATGTGATACACCATATTAACAAATTGAAGGATAAAAACCATATGATCATCTCAATAGATGTAGAAAAATCTTTCGACAAAATTCAACACCTATTTATGATAAAAACCCTCCAGAAAGTAGGCACAGAGGGAACTTACCTCAACATAATAAAGGCCATATATGACAAACCCACAGCCAACATCATTCACAATGGTGAAAAACTGAAACCATTTCCACTAATATCAGGAAAAAAACAAGGTTGTCCACTCTCACCACTATTATTCAACATAGTTTTGGAAGTTTTAGCCACAGCAATCAGAGAAGAAAAAGAAATAAAAGGAATCCAAATTGAAAAAGAAGAAGTAAATCTGTCATTGTTTGTAGATGACATGATACTATACATAGAGAATCCTAAAGATGCTACCAGAAAACTACTAGAGCTAATCAATGAATTTGGTAAAGTAGCAGGATACAAAATTAAGGCACAGGAATCTCTTGCATTCCTATACAGTAATGATGAAAAATCTGAAAGAGAAATGAAGGAAGCACTCCCATTTACCATTGCAACAAAAAGAATAAAATACCTAGGAATAAATGTAACTAAGGAGACAAAAGACCTATATGCAGAAAACTATAAGACCCTGATGAAAGAAATGAAAGATGATACAAACAGATGGAGAGATATATCATGTTCTTGGATTGGAAGAATAATATTGCAAAAATGACTATACTACCCAAAGCAATCTAGAGATACAATGCAATCCCTATCAAACTACCAATGGCATTTTTCACAGAACTAGAACAAAAAAATTCACAATTTGTATGGAAACACAAAGACCCTGAATAGCCAAAGCAATCTTGAGAAAGAAAAATGGAGCTAGAGGAATCAACCTCTGTGACTTCAGAGTATACTACAAAGCTAGAGTAATCAAGACAGTATGGTACTGGCACAAAAACAGAAATATAGATCAATGGAACAGGATAGAAAGCCCAGAGATAAACCCATGCACATATGGTCACCTTATCTTTGATAAAGGAGGCAGGAATGTACAGTGGAGAAAGGACAGCCTCTTCAATAAGTGGTGCTGGGAAAACTGGACAGCTACATGTAAAAGAATGAAATTAGAACACTCCCTAATACCATACACAAAAATCAACTCAAAATGGATTAAAGACCTAAATGTAAGGCCAGACACTATAAAACTCTTAGAGGAAAATATAGGAAGAACACTCTATGACATAAATCACACCAAGATCCTTTGTGACGCACCTCCTAGAGAAATGGAAATAAAAACAAAAATAAACAAATGAGAGCTAATGAAACTTAAAAGCTTTTGCACAGCAAAGGAAACTACAAACAAGACGAAAAGACAACCCTCAGAATATGAGAAAATATTTGCAAATGAAGCAACTGACAAAGGATTAATATCCAAAATATACAAGCCGCTCATGCAGCTCAATATCAAAAAAACAAACAACCGAATCCAAAAATGGGCAGAAGACCTAAATAGGCATTTCTCAAAAGAAGATATAGAGATTGCCAACAAACATATGAAAGGTTGCTCATCACTAATCATTAGCGAAATGCAAATCACAACTACAATGATGTATCACCTCACACCTGTCAGAATGGCCATTTTCAAAAAATCTACCAACAATAAATGCTGAAGAGGGTGTGGAGAAAAGGGAACCCTTTTGCACATGCACTGGGAATGTAAATTGATACAGCCACTATGGAGAACAGTATGGATGGTCCTTAAAAAACTAAAAATAGAACTACCATATGACCCAGCAATCCCACTACTTGGCATATACTCTGAAAAAAACATAATTCAAAAAAAGTCACGTACCACAATGTTCATTGCAGCTGTTTTTACAATAGCCAGTACATGGAAGCAACCTAAGTGTCCATCGACAGATGAATGGATAAAGAAGATGTGGCACATATATATAATGGAATATTACTCAGCCATAAAAAGGAATGAAATTGAGTTATTTGTAATGAGGTGGTTGGACCTAGAGTCTGTCATACAGAGTGAAGTAAGTCAGAAAGAGAAAAACAGATACCGTATTCTAAAATCTAAAAAAAAAAAAGGTTCTGAAGAACCTAGGGACAGGACAGGAATAAAGACGCAGACATAGAGAATGGACTTGAGGACATGGGGAGGGGGAAGGGTAAGCTGGGACAAAGTGAGAGAGTGGCATAGGACATATATACAGTACCAAATGTAAAACAGATAGCTAGTGGGAAGAAGCCGCATAGCACAGGGAGCTCAGCTCCGTGATTTTTGACCACGTAGAGGGGTGGAATAGGGAGGGTGTGAGGGAGTTGCAAGAGAGAGGGGATATGGGGATATATGTATACGTATAACTGATTCACTTTGTTAACCAGCAGAAACTAACACACCATTGTAAAGCAATTATACTCCGATAAAGATGTTAAAAAAAAAAAGAATTCAACCAGAGTAGATAATATCTATAAAGTTTTGTCCAACCCTAATTCTACCATGCACGGGCGAACTCTGTTCTCTGCCAGCTCACAGCCTCTACTCAGGACCCGGCAAGGTTATCATCTGGGCTCCTGACATCTGAGGGCCTTTGAGGCTGAGGTTCCATCTACTCCTTTTCTTGCACCTCCCCCACCGAGGAGCAGTGACTGATACATAATAGGCTCTTATAAATAGCTAACAGTTGTTAAATATGAATAATTAATAGCTTTCAAATTAAATACACGGGGAATGCTTTCATAAGATCTGATTTTAAGCTGTCCTTTTTTTTTTTTATTTGCGGTACGCGGGCCTCTCACTGTTGTGGCCTCTCCCGCTGCGGAGCACAGGCTCCGGACACGCAGGCTCAGCGGCCATGGCTCACGGGCCCAGCCGCTCCGCGGCATGTGGGATCTTCTCGGACCGGGGCACGAGCCCGTGTCCCCTGCATCGGCAGGCGGACTCTCAACCACTGCGCCACCAGGGAGGCCCTTAACTATTTGTTTTTATGCACACATACATGCGGTACAGTTTCATTTGTAGTGAGCTGAACTTGGCGTTGCCACTTGGTTTCCAGGCCCCCTTCCGATGCTGAGAAGCTGGAGAGCCTTTGCCTCTCTCAGGCTATTTGATCCCCCATCAGTCAGCTGGAGACACCTGGTTGGCTTATCTCACAGGATTGTGCGGAGGAGGCTCAAGTGAGCTGGGTGTACTTTGAAGCTCTTAGGACAGGTACCAATACAAGGGGCTGAATTAGACGTGACTTCTCTCCATTGTTCCCTCTGGTGTGAAGTCTTGGCTGTTTAAGTTTGATCCAGCCATTGGATGACAAAATGCAAAAGACAGGGGTACTCCTGCCCTGTCCTTGAGAAAGGAAATCAACTCACTTTGAAGCTCTTCAGGGAAACACTTTTTACGTGAATGGAGAGCAGGTTGCAGATCCCTTGATACCTGATGATAAATTTAATAGAAACTTATTGGAGGGGGAGCAGAGGTCACGCAACACTGAGACACTGAGATGTCATCCAACAGTAGCGCTTGCTGTGAGGATCCTTTCGGAATGAGGCAAATCATCATTAACTCTCAAGAGATTTAAAGAGCCACTCTAGCTAAATCACATCTTTCTTGTGTTATAGATGTGCACTTGGTATTTCAGACCAAAGCATAGGACCTTATATTCATCCTATAATTTTATTCTATTTTTTCCTTTGGGAAATATAAACAAATATGGGCTCAGTGCAAGGATAGCTAAATTTCATGGTGACAGTTTGGGGACAGGAGCAGGCTGAAGCAAGAGCCCTGAGGAATGTCTCTGGAACTCTACCTCCAGGTGGCGATGGTGCAGATGTTTTGCGTGGATGCTCTTAGGTGTTCATAGCGTCCAATACTTTGCAGAAACCCAGATGCATCACCAGCTGTGTTATCCTGTTTCCCAGCCCAGTATCCCTGCTAAGGAAGAAAATGAGGTTAGGGTTTCTATTCAGGTCCTGCGATCACTCCTTCCTTTACACTCAATGACCACAAACCATGCCTTTAACAGTCTGAACTGACATCAAACTCAGCCTGTTTCTAGTCTTCTAGCGCCTCTCCCCTTCTCAAACGTCCTCAGAAGTTATGACTGGGGCTGATCCATCTCGTTCATGGGTTCTTTTATTTCCCCAGGAGGGAGCCCAGGCTGGGAGGCTCGAGGTGCTTGGACCAGCTCATCACTTTCCAGACATGCTCTTTACTTATCTCTGACTACCTGGCCTCACCCATGTTTGTTCTGCCCTGTGCAGTCCAAGGCTTGTTCTCTTTGATGGAGAAAATCGAAGCGAATGAGGAAGAATTAGGAGTCTATTTGCTCAGTGCCATTCCCTGCACATCATTTTTAGTTTCAGACAGCTTATGGAAACCATTCTGCAGTACCCCTCCTTGATACCTGTTTTCTGCAAGAAAACCAGAATTATGTCAAACTCTCAGAAAACCTGTGAGGTTGATGAAGGTTGTCTGTAGCTGCCCTCCATCTCCTGTATTAGCTCCCACTTCCTCTCACTGTGGCCAATCCTTCTGGTGCCTGGTCTTTGCAGGTTTTCTATCCCACTTTTGGGGACCCTGCCTGGCACATACTGAAGCTAAAATAACAGAGAGGTCTTTCGTGATAGAACTAGAGGCAGATAGAAAAGAGACATTCTCTTTAGCATTATAATGTCCAGGAAATAAACTGGCAGGTGGTTAACCCTGGTAGGATGGATGATCTGATTGCTTACCCATATCTCTCCCTGAGGTTAGATCATGATGAGGGTTTGTCACCTCTCCCCTCCTCTCTCTACGTCTCTCATCTGCTGGACCCCACCTGGTAGTGATCGTGGATGAAGCTGAATGATTGACAGCTGACACTGGCAACCAACCCCAAGAGGACATGGGGCTCCAGAGTGGACTGGGGATGGATGGGGACTATAGGAGGAACAAAGGAATTTAAAATGACTCAGAGGCTGTGGGAAAGGAGTTAGGAGAGAAACAGGGAGGATTCCAGGACCAGATGTTTCTCTGCCCCTGACAAGGGGGTGGCCACCTGGGGAACCTGAGAATCTAGAGAAAAGACTCTGAGTTGATTGAACAGTCTGGGAGGTCAAGTTGAACAGAATGGATAATCCACTCCCTAAATTCCACTGTCCTGGGAAGGCTGTGTGTGCTGTAATAGGACACTGAAATGAAATGAGGAGTGAAGGACTGCTCATACGTACATTCCTCTAGGATCCTGAGTGTGCTTGGCTGGCTCAGAATAGGGTTCCTTGGTGATGGATGCCCCATCCCAGTTCCCATGGCCCCACCCTGGTCCTGCGATAAGTAGCATAGAGCTAGCAGCACACCTGGTCTACATTCTTTCCCTGGCAGGCTGTCAACTCATTCTTACTAAGGTGCCAACTGATTAGTAAGGTGCTATTGGTAAGACCTAATTGCATTCCATAATATTAAGTCCACAAATAGATATGAACCCCCTGCCGTACACATGGCACTGTGATTGGTACTGGGGCTACAGCACTGAATAAGACAGTACCTGTCCTCATGGGTCTCATATTTAGTGGGGGGTCAGATATTGAGCACTTGATCGCAGGAATGGTAAGAGTATGATGTACTATAGAAGAGGACCCCTGGGCACTTAGCCCTCACAGGGGGACTTCTCCCAAGCCTGGGAGGGCCAGGCAGACTTCCTTCAGGAAGTGACCTTTCATCTGAGCTCTGAAAATGAGTAGGACTGGGTAAGTGCAGAAAGGAGAGGACATAGAATGTTCTAGAAAGACACGAGCATGTATATGATTGCCCTGAGGTAGTGGGAAACAGAGAAGTTTCCATGAGGAGTGCAGTGACTCAGTGGGGAGGCTGGTGAGGTGGGCAAGAGCCAGGTCACACAGGACTTCGCAGACCATTGCAACACTTGAGGATTTTATTCTAAGAGCAATGGGAAGCCAATTAAAGGCTTTAAATGGGGGAGTGAAATAATTAGATTAGCATTTTAAAAATGCACATGGATAGAGTAGGGGAAACAGACTGAATAGGGTCAAGAGAACATGTGGTGAGGCCAGCTGGGCATCTGTTATTAAACAGTACAGATAAGGAATGGGGACATATTGAATGAAGGTGGTGGTAGTGGTGATGAAGAGAAGTAAATCGATTTGAAAGCCATTTAGGAGGTTAAATATCCAGACATGGGTGTTAACTGGATAAGGTGTAAACAAGCTGTCCAAAATGGCATGGGGAAATGTCCTTTGCTGAGGTAGGGTGATGGAGGAGGACAAGTATGGGAAGAAATCGGGGTGGGTTTTGGACATGTTGCATTTGGGAGATGTTGGAAAAAATCATGCATCTCATGGGACAGTCTGAATCCGCCATCAGGACCCATGGGCAAATGCCACCCAGAAATAGGCCTCCAACTACAGACCAGTTTATATAGCGATCCTAGCTGACCTGGGATTACTGAGGTGTGTGTCTAAAGACAAAAGGGGAATAGCTGAGGAAATTTAGAAAAATGACTTCATTAAACTGTATCAAAGCAAATCCCCAGCATACTGCTTAAGAATCCATTTTGCTATGAGCCTTTTATTTATTTCTTTTCTGAGGTAAAATTCATATAACAGTCACAATTTTAACCATTTAAAAATGTACAATACCATGGTTTCCAGTATAATCAAAATGCTGTGTAACCATCACCACTATCTAATTCCAGAACATTTCATCATCCTGTACCCTTTAAGTAGTCACTCCCTATCTTCTCTTCCCCATGTTTATTTGCATGCTTCATAATTTTTTGTTGAAAACTAGACATCTTGAATGTCATAATGGGCCAACTCTAGAAGTGGGATTCTCTTCCTTCCTCACAGGGTTTCGTGTTGATGCTTGTGGTTACTGTTTGTTTTGTAATTAAAAAAAAAAAAGCCCTATTGTTTGTCATGTGTGGCCACTGAAGTTTGATTAGCTTAATTGTCAGCTAGTGATTCAACAGATTTCCTGAAATGCCCAGAATTAAACACAGAAAAACATCCAGGTCTCTGCAGATGTGTGTGTGTGTGTGTGTGTGTGTGTGTGTGTGTGTGTGTGTGTGTGTGTGTGTGTGTGTGTGTGTGTGTGTGTGTGTGTGTGTGTGTGTGTGTGTGTGTGTGTGTGTGTGTGTGTGTTGGGGCATGCTACCCACTGTGCACTGGGCAGTTTACAACCCTGCCTTAGCCTTCACTTCCTGCTTCTGCAGAACCTGAAGGTCAACCAGAGGTGAAAGCTTAAAGCCTTCTCAGGTCTTTTCTGAACATACGCCCTGCCCTGGGCATGTGTGTGGCCTTCGATTCCCAGGAATATGTGGGAGCTTTTCAAAGCCCTTATTGCTAAAGTATCTCACTCTCCATCCTTTCCTCCCAAGCTCTTTGGTATGTGTATTGTGCGCCAACTGTTACCCCTTCCCCTGGCAGCAGTGGCTAATCCATTTGCCTTTAAGTGTTTCTGACAAATACCCTTTAGCTGCCTCTCCACTCTGTGAGAGTTCCAATCCAGGCAAAAAAAAAAAAGCAAGCCTTTTGTGCCAGTTCAGGGAGCCACCATTCAGGTGAAACCAAACAACCACAGTTATTTGAGCACAACATCTGCTCTATATCCAGCCCCAGGAGCCCACACCGGCAATGAGGGTTCCATCTTCAAGACTGCAGCCGATCCAGGGAGGTGGGGATGGAGCCAGGATAAGCTAAAATGTTACAAAGATTTCCTACCAAGATTCAGCCACCTTCTTCTTGTTTAAACATTCAGCTGGCTGCTATAAACCTTTGACGAGTCCCCAGAGTTCCAATAAAATTGATTTTGACAATATTCCCCAGTTTATTCACTGTTTTTGTAGAGAGATTGTCTCTTGGAATTTCCTACTGCACCATTTCACAGGCATCTTAACAGTGTGTCTTTGCCTAAAAGAATGATAGGCTTTGAGTGTTGGCAGAATTCATGATGGTTGATGAGAAACACAGAGACAGAGAAGCTAAATATTGTCATTAGCTTTCTTAGGACTGGTAATGTCCATGAGGTATGACCAGGGCACAGAGGAGGAGCAGATTCATTGAGTACACACATAATGGATGGGGTAAAGAAATAAGGATGGGAAGATCCAACTTTGATCTTTGATCAGCTGTTTCCCCTCACTTCTCCTTCACATCGTCTACCTTAATAAATAATAATTGTTAAATATTATGTGGTTTAACTCTTGTGCTAGGCACTGTTTAGGAGACCAAAGAAAGAGGAAACTACATCTGGGCTCAGAGGACATGTTTAATTTTGCTGATGAGATGTCATTCATTTGCCTTAAATGGTTCGGGAACTGATGCAGTGGGGTGGACGTAGGTTGCTGTCACGTGATTAACATTAGGATTTGCAGGGACTTCTTTAGGATTTGAAAGGACTTGACCTGTGCTCTCCAATCTGGAAGTCACGTCCTGCCTGCAGTTGCTCCTGTGGCATTGGCTGTTCCCACCGACCACAGCTGCAAACACCCACCTGGTGCTCCCAGGCTGCCCCAGAGGCTGCTTCTCACATGTCGTCCACAGAGCGGACGCAGTGGCCTAGAGATGGGCACCATGTCCGTGCTCCACGTGGTTGAATGTGCAGGGTTAGCCGCTGCGGCATTTCAAAACACTTTCCAGGAGGCAATCAAGACCTCAGTTATTTCTCTGATCTTGATGTCCATTGTTTCCCTACTCAAAGCCTCTCGGAGAGTAAGGTTACCCCTTCCACTGCCTCCACATCCCAGAGTAGTTCCTGCTTCCTTGCCTTTGCTTGTGCTATCCCTGTCCCCTACGTCTGGACTATCCCTCTCTTCTGTTTAATTTTGGTGCATTTTTCAAGTTCGAGGTCAGCTTGCATCTCCCGAACAAAAGCTTCCCCTGACCTCTAGCCCCAAATCATCTCTCCCTCTTTCAACTTCTAGCGCTTTTCTTGAGACCTCACCTGTCACTTGTCTCCTACTGCCTTGTGACCTCATCATTCTGCTGTGTCAAACCATTTAGCTTTTCTACTGACTTCTGAGTCCCTTCAGGGTGAAACCATGAACGGAAGATCGCTTTATTATTTTCACCCCTGTGTCTAGAATTTACTATGTACATAGCAAGGGTCCAGGAAATACCTGTGGAATGAATGAGCAACGAACTCTTGCTCTTTTCAAGATGTGGTGGCCATGTGAGTGAACACAGAAGGTCACTGTCACACAGTTTTGACTCCAAGCAAGGCTTTTTTGCGTTGTTTCCTCACCACATGGCTTCAGAATATCCCTGATTCACTCATGTCCAAGCAGCATTTGGAGCCCCTTTGCTCTTTTTCATCAACCATCCCCCTTTCGGCAATGGCGGCTCTAGGACAGCGCTGTTGTTCCTGCCCTCAGCCACCACGGCCCACAGTCCAGAGCGGCTCACTCTCCCCTGCTTCTCCTCTCAGATACCCAGGTTCCAGGATCAGTGCTTTACTTGAGGAGTTTCTCAATGGCCTGGAGTCAAGAAAAGTGAAATGGGACAGAGTATCCACTTTAGACTTTGGCTTCTCTGTAGAGCAATAATAACAACAATGACCTACACTCATACAGCTTTTCATGGTTCACAAATACTCTGCATATTAATAATTTCATTTGACCCCCATAACCACCCTGTGACTTGCACCTGGAAATGTTTGTCATAGGAGGAAGGGGAGAGACGTCCAGGCTTGGCGTTGGGTTCCTTCCCTTGCCTTGCTGCAGGGAATATCACACCTGGACCATGTGTGCCTATGGAAGAATTAGATTTAAATACTATAATAGGATGGCTGACAGCCAAATAACATGTTCCTCATTTGTTCTTAAGGAAAGCCAGAGAATGTTCTACAAGGAAATCTATTCAGAGGAAAATAACTTTTATCACTCATGAGCCTTGAGGGCCCAAATAACTTAACCTAAGGCATAAGAGCCTGGGCTTGGGGGGCTGCTGGGAAGATGTGCAGGGAACAAGAGCTATATAACAAAGAAATGCTAATTTTGAAACATAGAGGAAAGTATAAATTTAAGAGGTTCTCCCATAACTTTTGATATTTTAATGTATTTCTTTCTTGCCTTTCTTTTGCATATAAATAATATATTATACACAACAAATTTATAATTGTATTTTTTACTTAATTCATTACGAATATTATTCCACTCTGTTAAAAAATTATTTCAAAATATCACATATATTGGCTGGAACAATATTCCAAGATGAAGGCATACCATAATTTATTTCACAATTTTCCAATTTTGTGATATTTACATTGCTGTCAACATTTCTGTATTATAGATAAAACTGCAATTATCCTTATGCCTAAATCTTTTCTGTGTCTCTAATTATTTTCTTTGAATAGATCTCTAGAAGTGAAAAATATAGGTCAAAGCTCAGCAACATTCGAAGGCTCTTGGTACATAGTCAAAACCTCTTGAAAGAACGGTCTACATTTGATGTATCCATCCTTGAGTTCTTTTCGTCTTGGCCCACTGAAATCTGGCTTTTGCCCCATCAGCCTCTGAAACGGCTCTCATGTAGTTCACCAGTGACTTCTTGACATGCACGTTTTCCAGTCTCATCTTCCTTTTGATTCCTCTGTAGCATTTGTACTGTCAGCCACTACCTCCTCCTCAAACTATACCCTTGACTTCTGAATCTTTGTCTTATGGTTCCTCCATCACATCTTCCTATGCTCAGGAGTGATTTTTGCTATAACAGAAAACCCTACTAACAGTGGCTGAAATAAATAAGCCCTTATTTTTCCTGCACACAAAAAGATGAAGTACAGCTGCTGACATTGGCTTAGTAGCTCAGCGATGCTAGGATCAACATCCCTGTGATTCTCTTGGCCTTCTTCCCATGCTTGTTGCCTCAAGATCACAATACAGCTGCTGGGGCACCAGGCATCACATCTATCAATACATTCAAGACAGGAAGAATGAGGCAACCTCTGTCTCTTTGCAATCTTTTAATTCAGGAAGGGAGTTCTCTTTAGCAGACTTCCTGCTGTGTTTCATTAGCCAGAACTGGGTCACGTATTGGTCTTTAAATCATCATGATTCATCCTCTGGAGGTCTGGGAAGCTATTAAGCTCCTGAGATCAAGGGATCTCAACCTCCTATCTGAACAAATCAGTGTTGTTTTAGTAGGAAAAAGGGGGACAGAAAGGTGGAGAATGGCTTTGCATGGGCAATAGAGTTGCTGCACTTGGTGATTTAGAGTCTCTCTTCGACCCTCTGTTCACTTGACTTGCTTCCTGGGAAGCTGAAACACAAATACAAATTCTTTCCTACCCACATTTTGATGACAAGTTCAAATCCTGTCTCTCCAACCCAGAGTCCAGCTACCCTCTTGGTTTTTCTCCTAAGATTCCTCAGGCAGTAGTGTTCCCTGCAGGTGCATTCAGAACCTTCCATCAAACTCATGTCCCCTCTGTAATGACTTCTCCCAAACGTGCCCCAACATTAAATAGTCCAAGAGCTTTCAAATGTGTTTCAATGTCTGAACTTTTTTGTTTTAAATGAACCTCACGTGGAAAGACATATGAAACGGAAGACTTGCCTTGCAGTCCTCCTCTGCCTTCACAGGGTGGGTGCGAGTGGGGGCTAGACTCCTTTGAGAATATTTAGGACCCTGAGAAAGAGTTTGTCTTAGTGTCTTAGCTTGGGATCCCCAAAGCAGATTCCAAGACGAAAGCTGATAGGTCACTACTTTATTAGGAAGTACAGCCCTGCCTGGGAAGCTGGAGTGAAGGAAAAGGGAGCAGGGCAGAGAGGAGAGGAGAGAAAATAAGCAAGCATATTCAGGAGCCAGCTGCCACTCATGATCAAGTGCAACTGACTGTCTGATCTCTTCTCTTCTGAGAGGCCACATGAGCTGTTGCACCTCAGAATGATCTGTCTTGGGGAGAAGGTGAAAAGAATTTATCTGCCGGCTCCCAGAACCCATTGGTGAAAACTGTACCCAAGCGCCTTAACATTTCCTGTCCATTATATGCAAGGGCACCCAGTGGGTCTTGTGACATCTCACAGCTCAGAGGCAGCAGGTGAGCCCCAGGGCAGGAAGTGAGAGGCCCACAGTATGAATGGGAGGTGAGATGCTGTCAGAGGTCCCTGTACAAGGACAGTCCCTGAGGTGGCCAGCCAAAATAAGACGAGGCCACAAGGATCTGAGGCGGTGCCCAAGGAGTGTTTGACATAGTGGGTGAGCACTCCCATTTCACAGATGAGAAAACTATAACCCAGCAAGGGGAGAAGCCTTGCCCAGTGTTATACAGCTAGTAAGCGGCAGGAGCTGCACACCAGACTCTCAATCCAGTGCTCTTTTATCATGCTCTGTGTCATTAAATGGTTTGGGGGGCTCTTCTTCCTCCTGATGTCTCAAGAAAGTGTAATCAAAGCCCTGACCCTTCTCATTTGAATTTCTTCAGTGACTCTGGCACCAACTCCATCCATGACAGACTGTGTGCACATCTTAATTGGAACATTATTTTTTTTTTTGTCAGCCGGTTTCCTTTATAATAGTTAGGAGAAAGCAACTCTGTAAAATCTAAGTGGAGGTCTATTCTTATCAGCCACATCTGCCAGTATTAGTCAGGGGCTTTCCTCATCTTTGCCAGAATTGAATAGCAGCAGGTCTTTATTTAATAAAATACTGAGAATAACTGTAAACCAAGACTGATTACCAAAACTCAGAAGAGTGCTTTATAGCTTCATATGTTTTATAATATTGCAAAGTGCCTCCTATCCCTTTCTGTAATCAACAGGTTATAAATCAGGCATAACTATAATAATCATAAATAGATTTTCTTCCAGAAGACAAAACCAAACTGGAGAGCAGGTATTAATAATTCATAAGTCCACTGTGTGCTTTTTTCAGCACTATCAAGCAATTCTCCAGTTCTCAGCAGACACTGACTGGGTGTCCTGCAACTTAACTCAATCCTGACACTGTCTACCTGGGGATAGCGTCATATCCCACACGTTAAGGGCTCAGTCCCACAAAACTGCACCCCCTACAGGCCCCTTCAGATGCCAATCACAAGTCCAGGTTGTCACCTGTACTTATGACAGAATAGCTATAGCTCAGAAGTTCCCACGACCCTCTCCTCAGGTTTGATTAATTTGCAAGAGTGGACCACAGAACTCAGAGAAACGTTTACTTATGTTTACCAGTTTATTAGAAAGGATACAGATGAACAGCCAGGTGAAGAGGTATGTAGGGCAAAGCCTGGAAGGGTCCTGAGTACAGGAACTTCTGTTCCATAGAATGGGGGTGTTCCACCCTCCTGGCATGTGGATATGGTCACCTACCCAGCAGCCCATCTAATCTCATCATTCATGAGTTTTATCTGTAGCCATTCCCCCTGCCCCTTCCCAGAGGTCGTGGCTGGGGCTGAATTTCCACTCCTCTAATCATTTGGTCTTTCTGTTGAACAACCCCAGCCTGAGGTTATGAAGTAGCCTCACCTTAAGTCCCCTCATTAACATAAACTCAGGTGGGATGAATGGGTCTCCTTATGAAGAACAAAAGACACTCCTATCACTCAGGAAATTCTGAGGGTTTGAAGAGCTTTGTGCTGGGAACAAAGATCAACTATTTCTTATTATACCACAATAAATGAGTCATATTTTTAGTTCTACAGAGAAAGATGGTCATTTGCTACCTCATTTGAGACCCTGGACCTTCCTTAGACCTGTTTCTCTGTTGTCTAAGTCTGTTCAGGCTGCTATAACAGAATGCCAGAGACTGGGTGGTTTATGAACAACAGAAATTTATACCTCACATTCTGGAGGCTGGGAAGTCCAAGATCAAGGCACTGGCAGATTAAGTGTCTGGTGAGAGCTACTTCCTGATTTATAGATGTCTGTCTTCTTACTGTGTCCACATCTGGTGGAATGGATGAGGGAGCTTTCTGGGGCTTCTTTTATAAGGGCACAAATCCCATTCCTGAGAGCACCACCTTCATGACCTAATGACCTCCCAAAGGCCCCACCTCCCAATACCATCACTTTGGGAGATTAGGCTGCAGCTTATGAATTTGCGGGGGACAAAAACATTTAGTCTGTAGCATCTGTGAAATGATTTCCTGAGGTTAGGTGCCTCCTAGGAAATGATGTTTAAGTAAGTCACTCACTTTTAGGGAATTCAAGTGCAATCCCCGTAACTGACAGGCAACAAGTAACGGACACATCGGAACTTCTGTAAAAACAAAGGGCAGTAGTTACCAACACGCAAGCATACATTCCTAATAAATTCACTAATCTTTGCTTTCATTTCTGGTAAACATATATCCTGACCACGAGATACCCTTTATGTGGACTCGGGTCTGTGCTGCAAATTCGACTCACAAAATAATGGCACTTCCTGAGAGATTTAGGTTGTTATATTCTTGACTTGGTTGAATAGAATGTGTGTTCTGGTCTTTGATAATTGACTGATTGCCCTAGAGAAATAACTGGAATTCATTATGCTTTCATTGGAGACTTGTGTGACTGTGTGTGCTATTTATATTAAAAGTATTGTTATTAGAAACACATTTGTGTTTAATCTACTCAGCCACAATTTTCTTTTTCCATGAAAATTACTCACACAAGCTGGGCTGGTCAACTCTCATTACTAGTAAAATTCCTGATGCCTAGGCAGAGGTTGGGTTGGATGTATGCTGGGGTCACAGAAACTACAGTCTCCTCTTGCATACACATTTTATGATGCTCTTCATAGAGCCAGAGACAATGTCTAATAAAGAAAATATTATTTCAGCACTTAGAAAGAAACCTCATAAATGTCTCTTGAGGCTTTTTTCATTTATGTAAACAACAACAACAACTACAAAACCATTTGGGGCTCATTTGCAACATAGTTGTGTGTACCTCATCCTGGCATTGGGAGATGGGGATCTGGGGGATAGAGATCCAATTCCACATTTACTAAGTGCTTACAGAGATGGCGAGAGGCTGGTGCCCCCCATAACTGTCAAGTCCATAATCGTGTTCAGAAAAACTAGGGCCATGATAATACCAACCTGAGGGAGGAGAGGGAGAGGGGCAGGAGGAGAATAAAGAGATCGCGTTTTTAAAGTTAGGCAACTCACAGTCTTTGTCCAGTGGGTTATAACTATCAGAGTTTAAATACAGAACATTATTCTAAGTGTGTAGGAAGCACTTGGTAATTGATGGACTGAGGCAAATATTAGATCAATTGTCTTCTAGATCCTGGATGCTAGGGACCTTACCAGCCTGGCATAATGTCTGTTCAGCAATCTAGCACAACAATGTATGCCTAATGAAGGCTTTTGGGATCGGAGGATGAAGTTTATGGACCATTCTGGGGCTGGCAAGCGCAATTAGGTACCAACAAGGCACAGGTGATGAGTTTTCTGTCCTTATGGGTGTGAGCTACTCATCAAATCACGGGTCACTGTGATAAGCGTAAGCCACTGTTGGTGATGAGGAGAAAAACCCAAGTTAAGCACCATGATTAGGGGATAAATTCCAATATATTATATTAACAGTGTATTGTTTATATGAGATAAATAGAATATTTTAACAGGTTAGGAGGTGAATAAAAATGACTTGGAGAAATGAAATGAGGTGAGGCAGAAGAGTCAAATCTCAGTGAGTTCAAATGTCTACACAGAGCAGAAGAGGGAAGGAAGTAGAGTAATGAATCTCAAACTTTTTTTGATCATGACCCATAATTAAGAAAACCATTTAGTGGTGTGACCCACGGTTTGTGTGCTCACACTCACATCCTCATCCCCATACAAACATATATATCTGAAACTAAAATGTCACTAAGTGATACTCTTATCGCAGTGAACTGTGATGTTTTCTATTCTATTTCATTGTTCCAAAAATGCTGGCAGGATCTGCTAAATTGATTTCACAACTCATAATTATTGGGTTATGTCCTATAGTTTGAAAAAACACATGACTGGGTGAAGTAAGGACAGAGCAGGGAACATGCAGTTAGAATTTCAGTGAGGTCTTATCGCAGGCTGAAAGAAGAGAATGCTGGGATGGTCCAAGCCAGTCAAGAAACTGGTGGGAAGTTAGCAGGCTGAGAGGTTGGCCCTGCCTGTGGGAATCAGGCCAGCGTCAAGATCTGCCCAAATCACTTGATACCTCATACCTGGGCTGACCTGCCTTGAAGGCACTGCGGGATTTCCATGAAACCTCTAAGATAGGGAGCTTGTTGGGGATATTGGTGGCCAGTATCACTGAGTGATGCTAGGGACAAAGGATGGGTGGTAAGTGCTGCCCTGCTTCATGGTTATAATCTTTGCAGACCTTACAGATGACATAGTTTACATAGTAGGGACTCAACTCTTCCCAGTTTAAAATGCCAAAAGAGCTTTCCATGACACAGGATTAAGGCCAAAATTTTTGCTATGGGTCATACAGCCTTGATGATTTGTGCCCTGACCCTCTCTCTGCTGCTCTCCCTTCCACCCACCCTGCCTTGAAGCCTGTGACAATTTCAAATGCTCTTACTTTTTCCTCAGCCTTCCCTCACACTGTTCCCTCTGCTCAAGCCACTTTTCTTGTTCCACATACAACTTAATTTTTGCTCCCCCATGAAGCCTTTCTTGACCACTCTTCACCCAATGAGATTAGATCTGCCAGTTAGAACTTTCATACAAGGAAATTCAATTATTTGCATAAGTATGTATTTAATATATATCTCCCCACTAGACCGTGAGCTCCATGAAAGCAAGAACAGTATCTGATTTTAAAAAAAGGCTAAAATAATCAATTTAAATTAAATGTCTTACTAGAGAACTGCACTCAATTTTCTTTGATCATTTAAAAACTATCTCTTCAATCTATGCTTATGTTACCTTTCTCATATTTTTTTCTTTCTTTTTTCCTTAATTCTTCTGAAATGTTTACATATTTTATTGTCCTTCTCAAAGAACCAGTTTTTGGCTTTATTTATTTTTTCTACTATTTCTAGCCACTGTACCACATACTCATTAATTCTAGTAGTTTTATTTAAAAAACAGCTAGAGTCCTGAGGTTTTTCATTGTATAGTTACAGCATCTACAAATAAAGATTTTTTTTGGTAATTTTCTTTTGAAGAGTTGTATCTACTATTTCATTTTCATGTCTTATTGCTTTATTTTAGCCACCTAAACAATGTTAATAATAGTGATGATAGCAAACATCTCTATCTTCTTCCTGAATTTGGTAGAAATGGCTTTAGTACTTTTCCATTTTTTATGCTGTTGGCTGTGCTGTTTTCAGTAGCTAGCATTTATTGTTCCCTGAGGGGTCAGTAAGGTTGAATGCAAACCAGAAGTGTCCTGGGAGGCAAGTGAAAACAAAAAGTATTTCAAGAAGACAGGCATGATTAACTATGTCAAATGTTGGATAGGGCAAGTAAGATAAAGCCTGAGAATTGATCAGTAGATTTAAAATCATGGAGGTCACTGATGAACCTGACAAGAGCATTTTCCATAGAGTAGTGGCTAGCACTGGTTAAAGAAAGAATGGAGGAGAAGAAGTAGAGACACTGAGCAGATGTAAGTTTTGTTTTGCCAAGATTTGTTGTAAAGGAGGGAAGAGATTTGTTATAAAGAGGGAAGAGATAAGGGAGAGCTGCTGAAGTGGAATAGAGTCAAAAGAGTTTCTGTTTTGTTTTGTTTAAGATTCAAGACATTAAACCATATGGGAAAGCTGCTGCTTATGACCTCATGAGGAAAAATAATTATCAAAGAGAGAGGGGAGCATTTATAAAGTAATATCCTTAAATAAGTGAGAGGATGGGTCTTACACATAAGTGGGAGGTGACTTTGGATACAGCAGGGACAGTTTATCTACAATCAGAGGAGGGAATGCAGAATATGACAAATGGGGACTGACATTAGTGAGTGGGTCACTGTAGTCACCTATTACTTCTTTTTCTCAGTGTATTTAAAGATTTTCCAGGTGATTCTAGTGGACATGTAGGTTTGGAGTCACTGGCCTATAGTTAAAACCAAGCAACCCAAAGGGCCTATTGCTTTCTCCTCCAACTCTATGCCTGTGTCTCATTTTTCTGCTGGTGAGAAAAGACATTTCCAGAGCATCCTGGGGTGATGGTGAAGAGAGAGTTGCCTCTAATTTGTCAACCTTAAGTCCCAGCCTGTGAGAACAGCCCCAGGCCTGTCTCACCTTCCTAGCTGTACAAGCTGCACATATGAGCAAAGAGAAAGGAGTTAGATAGATAGTTAGGTATATAGATGATAGTCTATAGGTCAGATCTCTCCCAAAAGAGGGAGTAGAACACCTGGCATAGCACAGGCTTATTTATATGCCCCTGCAACTGGGACTCCAGCTTCTAGAAGTCATGGTCCAGTTAATTCCTTAACCATGGCCAGTCCATACCACCAGGAGAGAGGCCACATGCAAAGTCATGGGCCCTGATGCCAAGTTCTTGGCATAGAAGGAGTGGGGTGGGGAAAAACTCTTTGATAAATCTAAATTGCCTCCCTTCCTCCACCTAGGACCAAGTCAAAAATGGGTGTCAGAAGAGATTAATTTGGCTAGCACAATTGGCTTGGTCCATTTGGGCTGTTTAACAAAAAATACCATAGACTGAGTGGCTTATGAAAACATTTATTTCTCGTAGCTCTGGAAGTTGGGAAGTCCAAGATCAGGGTGCTGGCAGATTTGGCGTCTGGTGAGAGCCAGCTTCCTGGTTCTTAAACCACTGTATTCAACCTGTGCCCTTTTATAAAGGCACTAATCCCATTGCTGAGGGCTCCACCCTCATGACCTAATCACCTCCCAAAGTCCCTAAACACCATCACATTGGGGATTAGATTTCAACATAAGAATTTTGGGGAGACTCAAACATTCAGTCTATAGCCACAATATTTTTAAAAATTATATCCATCCATCCTCAGCAAGGCAGGCATGGCATTCTCCTGATCGATGCGGCTACTCCCTGCCTGTGTCCTCCAGGACCACCGCAGACATTGGCACCCTGGCCTAGCCACTTAGGTACAACTTGTAGTATCTAGTCATAGGCAGTGGAGAAATGCTGGTACATTCTTCCCCCCCCAGAAAAAAATAAGTCCAAAATGACCGGGTGACCTTCCCAACCCCTAAGCTCTGTATGGTTATTTTCTGCTGATTTACCCCTACCTAGGCCAGCTGTTTCTTTAGGAGTCTTCTCTTGGGGTAAAAATAAGGAGCAACCTGTTTCTTGATAGCAGCATCCACAGGAAAATGACACCATGTGATATAAATGTGATGGAGGGTGCCTAGTTCCCACTCATTCCCCTGGCATTGTGCAGTAATGGACTCTAATATTAAAATGCATATTTCACACCCTTGTCCCGTGATTTGGAGGATGGCAATTCACTATGCATGAGCCATTCACTCATGCTCATCACACAGAGAAAATTACATTTTCCCAGTTGCCAAATGGAGGAGATAAATTATCTCACATGGACAAGCACATTGCTCCCAGAGCAGTTTCACAGACCCAAGACACTGATCTAAAACACCCAGGAGGGAGACTGAGCTTTCCTGGGGTCAACCTGGTCAGCCTCTTCAGGCCCACCAGGCCCTTGCCCCAGTGAGTTTACTGTAGTGGCACATTTGCCCTTCCAGCTTTTTTGGATGAAATGAGCATCCTTGAGGCCTCTTATTCTTCCTTCCTAGGAAACATGTTATAAAAATGAATAAATCAACACAAGAACATTTCATACTTATGCATACCCACTCAATTGATAATACTTATTTGTAACGAAAATTAAAGAAGCAAAATGTTAAAATGTTCTCTTTGGGGAAGATACATTGGAATGTCTTACCACTGATGTACACACATCTGCTTGTTACACACTCTCTCCTTATCCTGATGTTAATGAAGGTCCAGATTACTGCTGTCTCTAATTTAGCATCTAATCCTAAACCTATTACCTACATACATATAATTAATAGCAATTGTATCTACACAATAATTACAGCTACCATTTATTACCCTTCACATCACTGTTCTAACCACTTAATACATTTTCCAATATGATCCCACAACTGAATATTTATATGTTTTTGCCCACGTTACAATTAGCACAGTTATATGATTCACACATTAATTCTTTCAACAGTTATTCAGTGACTATTAGACACCTGGAATTGTATGAGGCCCTGGAAGTAGAGGTGGGCGTGAAGCAGAAAGAACCAGAGTACATAACAGACCCTACGAAGTGTCAAAGTGGAGTTCTCACACTGAATGCTTTGGGAGTTGGGAGAAGGGAGGGCTCAGGGGCAGCTAAAGCCACTAGTGACCTCATTATACAATATTTAGGTTATCATATTTTTCTCTGCCTAGAAAATCGGCTCTCAACCATTCCACTGCGGTGCACGCATTAAGTGACGCCCCTAATCGGTGTGGACGACTTTGGATTTGCCAGAAGGCACCACCTAAACACTAATTATTACCAGTGAGTGTTATGGGTCTAGTGGCTTCTGCTTTCCTTTTCTCTGGCTTCCTAAGTGTTGCTTTCCTTCTGTTAGTTTTATCTCGGCCGTGCAAATGAGCACAGATTCACACCCCGGGCGCCAGGCTCTGCACCCGTGCACGTGCGCTCTGCGCCCCCTCAACCTTCGGCAGGTCCCACCTCCCGCGCCACCCGGTCCCCGCCGGCCACTTCTCCCTGGCGCCCCCGCCTCCGGCCGCTGCAGCAGAGCGGGGCGGACCCGGCAGAGAGGCCGGGATTTCGGCCGGGGCGCAGGGGCACTCCGCTTCCCGCCGCCCCATCCCTCCCGGGCAGAGCCCGAGGGGTCCCCTCCCCTGGGCAGGAGTGAGGACGAGCTTCAAAGGTGAGGGAGGACTCTGGGGAGCCTGCGCCCAGGCTGGAAGGCCAGGTTACCCCGGGACCTGGGCTCGACTCAGAAAACGCGGGCGCCCGGCACCCCAGGTGAGGTTGCCTCCGAGGGGGCTGGGTCGGAGAAGGCCCGTCTACACTGCACGCGCTTGGCTCCGAAACAGCGCGGCCGAGCGGCCCGGGGGCTGCAGGAGAAGGAAGCGGGGCGCGCTGGGGAGGCAGCCCCACCCCTGCCGCCCAAGGCCGGGCTCCCCCGCGCCGGCCGCCGCAGCAGGTGGGGGCCCGGCGGGCCGGGGGCGGGGCCCGGCTCGGGGCGGAGCCTCAGCGGCGAGCACTGGGCGGTGCGAGCGGGGGTAAGGGCCGGAGCCGCAGCCGGAGCCGGAGCCGGAGCCGCGAGCTGGGCTCTCCGGGCGCCCGCCGGAGCTTGCAGCGCGCCGGGGCTGGGACCGGCCGAGCCGAGCGCGCCGGCGCCGCGACCGCAGACAAAGGCGCCGCTCGCTCCCGGGCCGCCGCGCTCTCGGGCTCTGCTTTGGGTAAGTGGCTCCCCCTTTGCTTTCTTTCTTCTGCCGGCTGCCTGCTCCTCTCGGAGTTCCACGGGCTCCGGAGAAGCCGGAGAGAAAGGAAGAAATGATACTTCCCCTCTCTCTCTGCAGCCCCATTTCACCTTAAAAAAAAAAAAAAACCGAAACAAAACCCCCAGCAAATTTCACACTAGCGAGTTTCCGAGCGGTGGGAGGTCTCCCGTGGGATCGACTTGGCCGCCCTCTGTGACCCCTTGCTCCGCCGACTGCGCGCGCCTGGGTAGACCCTGGATCGGCGATTTGGATGGGAATGTTACCGCTGGGCTTCCCCGGGGCGGGAGGTATAGGGGAAGAGGCTACAGGGACCGGACGCCGCGAGGGGACCCCATCCCCAAGGACGGTTCGGCGCGTTTTGGGGCGCCCAGGGGCTGTTCGTACTGCCAGTTCAGATTCGGATCTCGGTGATGGGGTCTGCCCCAGTCCTCTAGCATCCTCCCCTCCAGCCTCCTTCCCCTCTTTTTCAAGGGTTAATATAGCGCCCCCTACGCCCCACCCTACCGAGGCTCACACTCTGCCCCTTCGCGGCCCCAGGGAGGAGGCTCGGGGCGCCCGGGAGAGCGGGGAGGGAGGGAGCTCCGCCGCTTTTCCCGTTGGGTAACCTCAAACCCGAATCTGCGGGGAGAGCGGGAGGCTACGGGCGGAGAATCGGGTTTGACATCACAGCGCCGTCCCGGGCGGGCTCCCCCAGCCTCTTCCCCGGCTGCTCTCCGTCAGAAAAGCAATCGGAAGCCCGGCTGGCTTTTTTGCTTTTGTTCTGTCCGTAACTCTCCGGAATCCGGGGAGAAGCCGGGGCGGGCGGATACCCCGGGAAGGGGACCCTGTCGGAAGCTCCAGGTGCAACCCCAAAGTGACAATTGGAGGCGGCAGCTGTTTCCCGCCCCCTGGGTGGGGAAGAGATTCCGATCGCTAATCAATGCTTGGGATCTGGCAGTGGGTCCACTGCTTGCTAAAGAGCGGGGTGTCCGCCGCGGCCGCGCGCCGTCACGCGCCTCTCCAGCACTCTCGAAAACGCTACCTCGAGACGCGCATTTCCATTCATGGATCTGTGCCTGGGACTTGATTAATGTCACCTCTGCCCAGGTTCTCTAAGGAGCGAGTGTCTGCTTCTATTCAATTTAATAGCCATTTATAGGGGCCTACTATGTGCAAGGCAGCAACCCTACGATTATCTTCATTTAAAAGATATTTACGGTGCACTTACCATGTGCAAAACAGATGTGTTACAAACTTTTCAGTTTAGAGGATTTTTATTGAGTACTTACAATATTCAGGGTACCTGTGCTCTGACCTTATTTTAATAGATATTTACTGAGCATCTACTGAGTACAAGCTGGGTTTTTTTCCCCGCTTTTTTTCTGAAGGTTTGCCCAGTGTATCTTTTGAGGGCGGGGATATGGAGCAAGGAAGCCAGAATATGTCTTCGAACCCTTCGGTTCCTTTCGTAACCTGCATTTTAACCTTTCCAGACAGCTTGCTGTGTGGTTTTAGGAAGAGCTGGTCTTCTACACTACAGCTTGAGGGTTTCTCACAGGGGAGCAGGGCAGAATAATGAAAAGGCTACTGTGGGACCTCTTTCTAATTCAGTTTCCTCACATTGAAAAAAGAAAAGGGAAGCAGTTTCTTTGTGCAAAGCACCGTGCTAGTTACTGCAGGCAATCAAAGGTTAATGAGGCAAAGCCTTGACACTCAAAGGGTGGAGAGTCTGTGGTAGGGCCAGAAAGACAGACAAAAGACAATCAATTAAACCAGGAGGGCGGGGGGTTGGGGGCATGAAGATAGGGCCAGCATGGACCTGCCAGCCGCTAGCTCCAAACTGGTGACTGGGTTGAGAGTGGCTTTAAAATCCCATCATTGTGGTGTCTGGGGACCTACAGGCAAAATCAAATGGTCTGAGGGTCCTACCTACTAAGAGATTAGATGACTCTATTACTCTGATACTCCTGGGATCCTGAGACACGCTGGAATATCCAGATTGGCAAGAAAACCATGGGTCCTCAGCCTCTTGACAAATAGTTGTTATATATAGGCTGTTATCAAGGAAATGTAGTCTAGTTGGTAGGATTGTAGTCTAGTATGAGTTCTTGAGATAAACCCGTAAACTGGCTGCTCGGGCAGCATACATGAAAAGCCAGGAGCAAATTCCTCCCAGAATTTGATGTCGAAAACAAAATTCTGTCCTCATGGAATTGTGCCTTTCCTTTTATCAGACGGCGAGAACTTGCTCTGTCTAGTATGGTTATCTTTTTAACTTGGCGTCCAGAAATTCCTAGTAAGTGCTTTATCCTAGCTTCTTGGTACAATGATCTTTTTCTTCCCAATTTATTTCTGATCTCCCTTAAAATTTTTTTTTCTTTTAAATACTGCACTGTGTTATTTTTTTGTTATGAACCTGAAAGCTCCCCTCAAATCTTTTCTGGAAGATACCTAGGAAATATGGTAAGCACTCGATGAATGACTTGGAGGCCCTGTACTTATAAGAAGAGGGAGGGAAAAAAAGGCCAAAATCAGGAATGTACAGAGAAAACATAAAGTGGCCTTGCAAGATGGAACAGGATTCAGATAGGAAAAGAAGATGAACAAAGATCTCCCTCCCAAATTGAGGGAAAGGTTGTAAGCGAAAGTGTGATGGAAAACAAACCATCTTTAGAGCACTTTAGGAATTTGATAGCTATTCATCTGGAAGAGTTTCCATTCATTCAACAAAGAAGCACTGCCTGAGCATTTAACTCTGTGTCCACGACTTTGCTAGGTGTCAGGTAGGGGCTTCACCCAGCACTGTCTGGGGTTCACTGTGATTCCCACAGCTGGTGAGGACCCTTGTCTCCTGTTCCAGCGGCAGGGATAGCACTGCATCCCTACCATTCTTTGAAACATTCCTAGAGTTTTTCACCTGAGCTGAACTGTATTGTAATCTTCTTCAAGGCCAAGAATGTGACTTTGTTTTTTTTCTCTGCATCCTTCCCTGCCTACAGGATCCGGCATAGTCTGTAGAGCAGGTGACATTTATTCCAGAACCCTGGATTGCCCATTCCTTCCCCCTTTCCCTACCTCGTCAGGGCCTGGCCTCTATTCCTCTCCACCGCTTTCAGCTGCCCAAAGCCTTTCACTGTATGAAAATGAGGGGCAAAAACAATCTGTCATCAGTCACTTTCTCTTGAATATGAATGTAGGTCACTGTTCTCTCTTCCAGGGGTCCTTGCACTTTAAGCCTCATTATGGAAGGAAAAGCTTTGTCCACCATGAGAAGATTTCAAGCATAGACAAGTGGGTATTGGAGGTATTGGTAGGCGAAGCGCCTTTCCTGGTGCTCCTGAAATTATGCTACCACCTCCTCACGTAGGCCCTCTCGGCAAGGGTCTCTGCATTCCCACAATCCATAAAAGTCTGGAGCCTTCATTGCTTCTTACCGTGGCATGATGGTTGAGGTCAGAGAGCAGCTCTGCCTGAGCTCCCTGTCAACCTGGCCTCCACTCGCTCTGTTCTTCAGACGGTCATCATTTTCTAGACAGAATCTTTGCTTCCTTCCCTACAGGTGCCATTATCTTAAGGCTGGGATTCTCAGCTTGGGCACTCTTGGTGTTGTGGTGGGCTGGATAATTCTTCGTCGTGGGGAGCTGACCTGTGCATTGCAGAATGTTTAGCAGCAGCCCTGGCCTCTACCCACTAGATGCCAGTAGCACCCCACACCCCCTCCCCAAGTTGTGACAATGAAAAGTGCCCCCAGTTATTGCCAGATGTCCCCTGGGGAGCAGAGTCACCCCGATTGTGAACAGCTGTTCTGAGGGGTACTGGTTGCTCTGTATCGTGCTACGTAAACATTCCCACTTTCCTGGGAGAGGGCTTCTCTAATGTAACTTGGTTGGCAAGACAGGTGACTTGGTAAGTGTGTACTATACATTGTGGAATTTCCATATGAATAATTTCATAAATCAGAATAAATGTCCTTTGTCAGGACACATATCCTAATCTGGTCATCACAATAAGTCAATCTTTGGAGGCAAAATAACAATCACCACCACAACCCTCCCCCGCCCCCCCCCCAATCTCTCAAATTCATCCCCTAGCATGTGTTTGATTTATATACTAGGAATGCAGGTAGTAGGACCACCACTGGCAACCAGGGTTACCCACAGGGTCATGCCCAGCCCACTGGGCAGCAGTGAGGGAGGGAAGTGGCAGGCGAGGATCCAGTTCTGAGGAGTCCTTTTTAAGAAAAAGACAAAATAACCAGGTGAACGTGTGGCTGCTAGAGCCCCTCCCCAGCGTTGGGAGGGGTTCTGAGGTTTCGGTTTCATTTGCTTCAGGTGAAGCTGCCTCTGGACGTTGTTGTGAGGAGTGACTGACAGCACAGCTGTGGCTGCAGGAACGGGAAAGCCGAGACTTTCTTCTACTCATGACTGGCAAGAGCTAAGAGAAGCTTCTCAGACTTGACTTCAGTAGAGCACAGGGATCAAAATAGAATTGTTAAATACAGGGTAGCCGGTACTTCTGTTAATATCTGCCTTCAGAAGTAGAACTTTCATAGCGTCAGCGTCATCACCTTCTTTGCAGGATGGAACAAGGGGCATGGTTAGTTCAAGCTTAGCAGCAGGATCCTTGAGTTCTTCTAGTGGATGGAAGTAACTTAATGAACCTTGTAAGAGTGATGTTGGCCTAGTGCCCACGTTATTGCTTCCCAAAGCGAGTGAACCTCTTTTTCAAGTCACTGTAATGGTATTGGGAAAGTTTACAGATTTCATTGATTCAAACTTCTATTTTGGAATACCCAAGCGTGGGGTGAGACTTTTCCTTTCATTGAAACAGGCCAGCTAGGAAATACCGTTTGGCGGCAGGGTGGGCAACTAACTCAAGTACTCAAAAACTTAGAATAATAAAACAACCAAACAAAAGCCCTCTATATTTCAGACTTTTCATTCATTCACCATCTTCTTCCTTAGTCTAAACGGACCTATTTTCAAGGAGGAAGAGAAGGTGCTATGATTAGTAGTTAAATGTGCCTGCTGTGCGTGAAGCTGATCTGCCAATATTGCCATTGTCTAGAGTTAACGAAAATAAGGACTCTCTATTGGAACATTTGCTGTAGGAGGGATCCTTTAAAAAATTAGTAGTTTTCTATTTGTCTTTACAGTGATTTGATTTTTATAAAACTTTTCAAGAGTCAAGATCAATTTGGAGATTTGGAATCAAATCTACACGTCATCACAGAGCTTAGACCTGCAAGGGATCTTGGGAATCAGTGACCAGCTCTCCTTGCCCCATTGTGTAAATGGGGGAACTGAGGCTGAGAGAAGCTAGGTGGTTTGCCAACGTCACACAGAGGTCAGTGCTGAGGCTGGGCTAGGAGTCCGGAGTTTGTCCTGTTCCCTTTGATACTCATGCCACCGGGGTATCTTTCCATCTTTCCAGGTGAATATTGGTGGAGGAAGAGCCAGGAGGAAAAAGAGTTTGATAACTTATCTCCTTTCCAGGTCATCTAATCCAGATAGAACTAATCATTGATTCAGACTGATTACATCTATGCCCAAGGTGTGTGTGCATACAGGCAGCACTGAGGGAAAACTGGGACAGTTGGATTAGTGGCATGAGATTATTTTATAAAACTTTCTATGTACAGCACGGTGACTATAGTTACCAGTACTGTATTATATATTTGAAAGCTGCTAAGAGAGTAGATCTTAAAAGATCTCATCACAAGAAGAAAATTGTAACTATGTGTGGCAGTGACTTACTGTGGTGATCATTTTGTGATATACATACAAATATAGAATCATTGTTTTACACCTGAAACTAATATAATATGTCAATTATATCTCAACAAAAATTTTGAAAAAATTATTTTAACTTCCTTTAATGTTCTTTTATATTGTTTTTATAGTAATTAGTTAGAATGAAACATTTATTTCCCTATTTGGGAAAGTAATACAGATTCATTGTGGAAAGTAGCAAGATGAATGAAAATAATCATTCTACCTGTGATTGATTGATCTGGTCATATTGTGCTACGTTTATTTTTAGTGTTCTTTTCTTAGCTCATTTTAAAACACAATTCGGATCATACTGTACCTATAATTTTAATTTTTTATCTTGCTTTTTTCAGCTAATATTATAATAAACAATTTCCATGTTATTACAAACTCTTTGTAAACATAATTTTTAATGACTACATAATTCAGTACTTTGGAAGCCTGTTAACTTATCACAACATTTTGTTACTAGTGGACATTACTTGCTCCCAGTTTCTGACTACTGTGTCATGGCAATGCATAGCCTTGTGCCTATACTTTTCTACAATTCGGATTGTTTTCTCAGTAAACATTCCCAGATAGTGAAATTACTCCACCAAGTGTGGAAAGCACCATGTTAATAAATTGCTTTCTAGAACTGGAAATGATTTCACCACATCATTGACAACATAGGGTCTTTTATTTTTTTAATTATTTATTTAAGATGAAAAATATGTCATGGTTGTTTTCATTTTGGTTACCAACATGGCTAAACATTTCTCTGTAGGATTGTTACCTTGTTTGTATTTTTTGTTAATTATCTATTTACCCTCCCTCCCCTGCATGGATGTTTTATGAAGAGTCCCATCTAACCCTGCTGTTCCACACTTCCAATACTTCAAGCGCTGTGTTTCAGGCTGAGCTCTTTTTGTCTCAGTAATGGAGCTGCCTGGTCCATTCCTGAAGCAAGCTCGGGTGGACGGGGAGCTCCATCCCCTTGGTACCAGGCAGCATACAGTGAGTACTTACTCAGTGCTTCCCAGGCGTTAATTCTCAATCCTTACCTTGTGAAGTGGGTACTGTTTTACTATATGAGGAGAGTGAAGCACAGAAAGGTAAAATAACCATAGTCACATATACTTTGAAAAGGGTTCTGATCACCAATTCCAGTGTATGTGGGGTTTTCCCCACATATCCGAGCAATTCTCTGTGACACCAGCTGGGTGTCCTACGATTCAACCCAATTCTGACACTATGTCCCTGAGATAGCATCAGATCCCACGGGTTAAGGGCTCAGGACCACAAGGCTGCCCTCCAGTTCCAGTCGCAAGCTGGGTTGTCACCTGTGCTTCTGACCAACTGGCTATAAATCATGACTCCCTCCTTGGGTTCAGTTAATTTGCTGGAGTGGTCACAGACTCAGGAAAACCCATTTACTCACTAGATTGCTGGTTTATTACAAAGGATATTAAAGGATACAAATCAATAGCCAGATGAAGAGATACCCAGGGCGAGGACCCGAACAAAGGAGATTCTGTACTCGTGGAGTTTGGGGCCCAGCACGGTGGCATGTGGAAGCGTTCTTTTTCTCCAACCTGGAAGCTCTCTGAACCCCTCCTTTTGGGTTTTTATGGAGGCTTCATTACAAAGGCATGATTGATCAAATCATTGGCCATTGGCAATTGATTCAACCTCCAGCTCCTCGCCCCAACCTGGAATTCAGGGGGTGGGACTGAAAGTTCCATCCCTCTTTCCATGGTTGGTTCCCCTGGCAACCAACCCCCATCCCTATGTACTTTCCAAAAGTCACTTCATTAATATAAATCCAGGTGTGGTGGAGTGGGGCTTGTTATGGATACCAAGACACCCATTTCACGTTTTCGGCTCTAGAGCAATTTCAGGAACTGAGGACGAGAGACCAAATATTATAACAAAAGATATTGCCATTGCACTTATCGCTTAGGAAATTCCAAGGGCTTTGGGAGCTGTGATATGAAGACCATATATATGAGAAATATATTTTGTTCATCTGAATGGCCAAATACATATTTCTTATAAATCACAATATTGCAACTTTTAACCACTGTCGTACTACCTCTGGATCTTTGCTAAAGTGACCTGCCTCAGTTGTGTAGTTGGTCTTCGAGGGAGCTGGGTTTAGGAAAATTAGCAACTTCCTCTGAACTCTATTGCCTGTTACTGGGAGAACTTTGTGGTATAAGGTAATTTTGCTACCTTAAACTTATTCCTAACTTTTATATCTCTTAGCCTCTCTTCTGTTTTTCCATCCTTTTTATATCTCCTAGTTACATCTGGTCGTTTTTCTGACCTATCTTCTAAGTCCCACCATGTCGCTTCAACTGTATCTAATCTGCAGTTAAATCCATCTGTTTCTTTCTTAATTTCAGTTACTGAATTTCAGTTCTAGAATTTTTAGCTCTTTTTCAAATCTTTAATGTTACTTTATATAGTCCTGGTTCCTTGTTCTGAAATTTTTAAGCCCAACTTCTATCTCCGTAAGCATAGCAACTATAGTTGTCTTACATTCTGTGTCTGATAATTTTTCCATCTGGGATGTGTCTGTTTCTTCTGTTTGTTGTTTGTCCAGATTCTCATGTTGGTTCATATTTATGTCATCATATGTCCTCGTGCGCCTTGTTGTCTTTGAATGTGTGTTAGATATTGTTTTGAAAAAAAAAATTGTATAAATGCCATGTCTCATCAATTAAGAAATACATTGTTTTCACATTTTAATCTCTGAAATTCAGATGTGGTTTACAATTGATCGAGACGTACATTTATAGTTGGTAGCATTTTTCTCTTTTAATTGGCTCGTACCTAAAAAAAATAGTGCATAATACAATTAGCAATATTGAAGGTTGATGAAATGAAATAATTTGAGGCTTTGAATGATGATAAACATGACAAGAGTTCTAGAGGCCTTTTAAATAGCCTCTGTGGGCTCTTTGGGTACCAGCAATCCCAGATCAATGTGAGCACTTGAGATTTTCTAGGCCATCCAGATGACAGGAAGCCAGACTAGTTCATTTTTTGTTTTCTCTTACTAAAAAGAGGGCCTATGGGCTTCCCTGGTGGCGCAGTGGTTGGGAGTCCGCCTGCCCATGCAGGGGACGCGGGTTCGTGCCCCGGTCCGGGAAGATCCCACATGCCGTGGAGCGGCTGGGCCCGTGAGCCATGGCCGCCGAGCCTGAGCGTCCGGAGCCTGTGCTCCGCAACGGGAGAGGCCACAGCGGTGAGAGGCCCGCGTACTGCAAAAAAAAAAAAAAAAAAAAAAGAGGGCCTAGCTCTTTGAGGTCCCAGCCACAGGTGTGAAGTGGCTTACCAGACTTTAACCTTAGGGATGCCTTGGGTCCCTGACCCGGTCAGGCTGTGAAACGTGCTGCTCAACTTCCCAACTTTCTCTTCCTGGTTGACAGATTCCCCCCCAACTGGGTAAGTGTGGCTCCTAAGGCCTAGGGCCACATCTAGGGATCTTCTCCCAGATCTTAAGCCTGAATCCCCCTCTCTCATAAGCTCTTTGGTGCTTTTAAGAAGAATTTTAAAAAATATTTCATCTGGGTTTCTTTGTTGTGTTTGCTTGGAAGTTTGGTTCTAATTATGTGGTTTATCACTGCCGGAAGGAGGCGGTAGTGAATCTGATCTCTCTTAGAGACTGACTGAAGAGCGCGAAATACCAGCTGCTCTTTGCCAGCTCGTGACTAGAGAACTTTCTCCCTCCACTCCTCATATGTCATCCGGGTTGCAGCTGGAAAGTGGAAGTTGGGATGAATACATTTCTATAAACTGGACACAGCTAAATATAGATATATTTCCGTATATAAAAGAGACTAATTCCTCAGGTTTTTCCTAATAAGGCGGGTGACGTAGCAGAGAGAGCAGTTGCAGGAGTGGTATCTGAAGCCCCATCAATCGTCAGTCTCCATCTGGTCTCTTCCTTCTCATCTGTGCTGTCCTGCAGAAAGGTGGGGATTTAGGACCAAGGGACCTGATGAGGGAGGAAGATGCTCTTTATTCCAGCAACCGTTGAGAAGTAAAAAAAAGTAGACATATTTTAGCTAGGTAAGATTTCTTCCATTCATGTGGGCCCCTGACATTTCCATTTGGAGAGCTGAATTTCTCACCCATGGCCGAGGCTATTCCTGTGGAGACTAAACTATTGTGTGGCCTTTCCAAGGGACTCTTCTTAAATCTTATTTTTCAAAAGAAGATTCCTTTCTGGCTTTTCAAAGACATATGCTTACCTATGTGTTCTCAAAATCAGCAGCCCAATGTATTTTCCTCCTACCTTGTTCCAACTCTCATAGATGTTTTTCCACCAGCTTTCATAAAGCCAGAGAAATTTACAATAAGAAAAATGTACATGTTGAGTTTGAAAAGGTTGGGCAAAGGGGCACAGAATGGCGGGAAGCCCTCCCTCCCACCTTACCAGAGCCTCCATTGGATTTTTTTTTGGCCGGGGGGGGGGTCCTTATTTTTACTGGGGGCTCTTAGTTTTATTTTCTCCCTGGAAACCTCAAAGCTGTCCTCTCAGAAAATTGCTATCTGCCCAGGGAACTGCAGATCCACTGTCACCCTTCAAGGAGTGTAGCCACTGGGTAAAGTGAAGGAAGGTATGGTAGCAGGGATCTCTCTCTCTAGAAAGGGCTTGTTTGGGAGGGATATCCCCACCAACTTTTTGGAGACCACCTCATACCTTTTATGTATCTATGATGATTTATCCATCTTATTTTTATTTAATTTTACAATATTTCACACATAGGAAAGACTACATATAACTTAGTCCATCTATTGCTAGAAATGGAAATCCTCCAGTTAGGTTTTAATAATTGTCCTTAAAGGAACAAATCTGTCATTTCACTCCCAGGTGATTCTAGATTGTGACTGATACCTTTGGAAGAAATGATTAATGACTTAATTTTGAAGAAGCAAATTTTCTATTCTCCCAGAAAATGTACCTTTCCATGATTGTTTTTGGAGGCAGAATTACTAGAAAGCCCCACCAGCCGTAAGAATTTATGAACCATGATGTCTGAAAACTCTTCAGCCTGAAAGGAAGTAAATTAATTCCTCCAGTGTGATTCACTTTAGGTATAAAACAAATTCCTCAATTTATCCATAAGTTAGGCTCTTAAGCTGATTTTTCTAAAGAGGCATAATTATTTTGACATCAAGGCCGTTTTCTATATTTCTATCATCAAATTTTCCGTTGATTTGAATTTGAGGTTTTTCCCAGCCATTGTGAGACCATTTTGTCTGCTAATAAGAGATCATATGCTGTGATTTCACTAACATGTGTGAGAACCACAGGGAGTTCAGACAAAGTTAGCTGAGCAATTTCTGTACTTGTCATAGAGACCAGGACATTGCGTTCAGGATGTGGTGGCAATGGTACTTTTTACCAAACAGAACTTTTTAGAAGACTCGCAACAGTAAAGTATGATAGCTCTTTCAACAGAAATAAAAGGGAGAGAGAAATTCAGAAATCTGAAATGATTTTATTTGTAGGAGGAGAATAAGGAAGATGATTGCAGTAAACCACTCAGAAGAGGTGAGAACTATATAACAATGGAGTAACCACAGTGACTCCTTGAGCTTTCCAGATCCGAGGAGAGAAAATGAAAAATGTCCTGATCAATTACTATTAAAAACCCACCCATCTGCTATGTAATAAAGCCAGTGAAATATGGGCCGTCAAAATGACAGGGAGAACTTTAGGATATACAGAGTAAGGAAAGAGACTTTTTTTTTACATTGTGAGTGAGAATACGTCTGGTAAATAGTTCTGGGCATGTCGTGACCTAAATAACTGTCATTTTCCTATACTTTACCATTTTCTTGAGCTGAATGGAGACTAAAGACAAATAAAAGGCTTAGGTCCTTATTAATTTTGTTAGGTCTCTAGATGAAGGATGATAGGGAATATGAGTCCAATAGGAAAATGCTCTTAGTTTATGAAAGTATTTTAGTTACAAACTTGATGTCTCATTTCTAAATTTTTGTGCATGCTTTCATTCTTCAAGAGTTATTCAGTGAGTTTGTTAATCCTGTAAACCCCCTTTTTGTGAGCAGTCTTTGAAAGTGAACCTGAAATACATTTATGGAACAAGAGGAGGTAAGAAAAATCCTTTGGCTTCTCTCTTCAATTTATTCAGAAGCAGATCCCCACAACCAAAGATTTATCTATAGATTTATCTATATTTAACAGCTGACTTTTTATTTCACCAACAAACAACACAGTGTTTTTGCTTTGCACTCCTGAATTGAGGGTTTGGCTTCCATAATGTTTAAATAAACTTCTTGTCTTCTGATCCACCTTTCCTGTTGGTAAGAAATAATAAGAACGTTATTATTTAATTATCACCACTAGAAGCAACGTCAGATTTCAGTAATCTAAAACTATATTGCCTTAAACTGAGATTATTTGAAATAAGATCTTTCCTTTCCAGTAATGGATACCTAGAAAAGGAGGTGTATAGGTGTAGGCACAGGGAGCAGATACAGGAACATATACATATACAGTGTGATTATGGGGTATCCATAAGCTTTGTTTCTGGAAGGACACATAAGACATTGTGAGTAGCGGTAAAGTAAGAAGTACCTGGTTATTGAGGCGAGGGAAATGATTTTTTATTTTATACCTTTCCATACTATTTCACTTTTAAAATAATCACATATTTTTATTTAATAAGTAAATAAGGGGAAAAATTAAGTTCAGGACTAGAAGCCAAGTTCAGTGTTCCTTGAACCCTGATAAAATGAATTTTACTATTTATTTTGGACATTAAAAAAAATACTCCAAGCTGCCTCCTCGCTGGTTTCACGCTGTAGCATCTATCATTCTGTCTTAAATCATGGTTAGATGTATAACTGTTTTCCTCATTAATTTTTATCACCATAGGCTGTCTCTCTTCTTTCTGTAGCCTTACTGTGTCTAGTCCATTATGGTGCCTATATTAGTTCCTTAATCTTTGTTTTATGGAATTGGATATTCAAGGTACTTTCTCCCAAATAATCATTTCTAGGAAAACAAAGTAATAAACGTAGCCATTTCCACAAGACTAATATCATCGTCCACAAGAGAATTCAAACCACATAATGTCTGAGCTGGAAGAAAACCATCTTTGCGTGTATTTATTCTCTTGTTTTAGAAATGAGGAGCCTGAAGATCAAATCACTTGCTCAGGATCACACGGGGAATGAGAGGTGACTTGATACTCAGAGCCCGGATCTCTTCCAGCCCAGCCCTCCTCCTGCTGCAACAATCATTACAGACAATCATTCTCTTGGTCATCAGGCGTTTAGATGAACGATCAATGCTGGCAAAAGAGAGGTCACACTCAATTAAAACAGCAACTGTGAAGAGGTAACTTCAAAAGGAAGAGGAGGTATTGAGCTGAATTTTTCCAAGTATTAATGAACCATTTTGCAGATTTACCTCCTTTTAAAGCAAATTTGCTATATAAACGTCAGCATTTCCACAAAATGATTGACAGTAGGAATCTTTTAGATGACAAGTATCCTAACCATGAGCGTTCGATAGAGTCAAATCACCCTCACTTGTTGGGCACATCTAGGCGCAGAGTATCAAAGCTGTGAAATGAGGAATTAATTGTGTTTTCTGTCTTACCTGTTGGCTTTTTAAAATTGGAGCCACGTCTGGCCTGGTGAATAAGCCACCTGTCAGCAAGGAGCGGTGAGCCCTCCAATTCCTAAATTCACCCCTGGGCACCGGAGCACTCAAAAGCCATTCCCAGTTTTCAAACATGCTGAGAAGGGAGCTGGAAAGACTTTTTTTTTGTCTGACACTACGCAAAGGAGAAACAGAAGGAGAAATTCCAAAGAGGAAGACAGTACCAAAAGTGTAAGGACTGGGGGAGCCCCGAGCATCGGATTCACTAATGAGGAGGCAGAATGCCATTTTTCTGAAATATGTTCTTTTTGTGCCACTTCCTTTTGGATTCATACCATCCTAGAAGGCACTAGCTCCAGTAGGCATAGTTGTAAAAGACACATCTTTAAAAAATTTAATTCAGTTCAACAAATATTTAAGTTAGGTTCTGTAGGAGAGTTACAGTAAAAATAGCAGAAGCCCGGCCCAGTTCTTCTGGAGCTTGGAGTCTGTGCTGCGCTTTCCAAACTTGTCTGCACGTTGGAATCATCTAGGGACCTTCAAAACACACTGGTGTCTGTGTCCAGGCCACCATCCCTGAGCGAGCTTGTGATCCAGTTGGTTTGTGATGTGGCCTGAGGTTTGGAATAGTTTAAAAGATAATTCTAAAGTGCAGACAGATTTGGCAACCAATGATCTATGGAGTGGTTCTCAACCTTGACTGTATTAGAATTACCTAGACTCTCTGTGTGCAAGTATGTGTATATATGTGCATATGTATGTATATGTATATATACATAAGTATGCATGTGTATATAAGCATAAGCACATATGTGTATACAAATGCACGTGTGTATTATGCATGTATATGCATGTGCATATACTCACGTGCATAATATACATATACATGCATGCCCAGGCTCCAGCCTTAGAGACTCTGATTTACATGGTTTGAGGTGAGGTAGTCCCCACCTCAATACTATTTCAGTACTATTTCAAACCATGGTTCCCCAAATTGGAGTTTTAAAAATGCTGATGTCTGAGTCCCACTCCAGACATTCTGGTTTAATTGGTCTGGGGTCTGATCTAGGCATCAGAATCTTTTCGTAGCCCGCCGTGTGATTCTAACATGCAGCCAAGGTTGTGATCCACTGGGTTAGTGAGGAAGACCGGGCTACCTTGTGCATAGTAGGTTCTCCAGAAAAATGATTAACCATGAAATGAAAACTAGACAGAAGAACTTGTAAGAAAAGTCAGTACTAAAAAATTGTACATTCCTGGTTCTTTGGGCGTTTCCCTAGGCTTGAATATGTTATGCAGTGTGATTTGGGGATGGAGGGGTTGTCAAAACCTAATTCAGCTCGCGACCATAGCCTTTGTTGTGGCTACCAGTGAAACTTTCAGCTGAAAGTGACAGCCAGCATCTTCCTAACTGCTCTGTTCCATTATATCTGCTTGTAATGGGTGTGGCAGATCTGCCTGTCATACTTCTGATGTGTCTAACGTGTTTGGAAGAAAAATAACCAGAAACTTGCTTCTGTGAGATCTCGGTGCTCCAGCCCTGCATTTAGCCTGAGGTGAACTCTGTCCTGTCCAGCAAGCATCTGTGAGGGCCCGCCTCGTGCCTGGGGTTTGGGAGAGCTCCCTGGAACACAGAGCAAAGAGTTGCCTCGTTTCCTTTGTTCCCTAGGTGATTCTTGATTAGTCCAAGTGGTTCAAGGAGGGGAAGTATTTCCGCGTCTGGCCCCAGTGAATGCAGCTGCTTTCCGCCTTGGAGAGGCTCCACCGCCCTGGAAAGGGGAATACTGCCAGGCAGGGAGTTCACCACAGCTGCTTACTGGGCAAAACCTGAACTTCTCCTATTGGTCTTTGAAGACTCTAGGGCACTGGTTCTGAAACTCGAGTGGATCAGAATCCCCTGGAGTCATGTTAAACTACATACCTCTGGGGCAGACCCCAGATTTCCTGATTCGGTAGGACTGGGGTGGGACCCAAGAACTTTGCATGTCTAATACCTTCTGGGCAGTACTAACCTGGCTGGTCTGGGGACTGTCCCTTGAACACCACTGCTCTAGAAGGAAGGACACAGATGGCACCTGTGTTGTTTAGTAAAAGGATATTACTTGATTGCTGCAAATTTACCTGATGGTCACAAGATCAAGAATTGAAACAACCTCCAACTATAAGATTGATAGATTCATTGATTGTTTAAATTATGAAACACCTGCTACGTGCTAGGTGTCGTGCAAGCTTTGTTGCTATGAGGAAGGGGAAGATGTGGCTACGCACTAAGCAGCTAGTCTGGGGGAGTAGGTGATGCCTCACTAAAGGGACCCCTTTGTGCTCTGTAGAGGGAGTGCCCAGGCTTCCATGGGACATACGTGGGCAGGAGGAGTGTGGCTCAGAGGTGGCTTCCAGGAGTAGGTGATTCTGGGGTGGGATCTCGGGGCATGACTAGGGGTTCGGCATGTGAAGAAGGTGAGGCTGCGTTCCAGGGGCAGCACGAGTGAAGATGAGTGAGCCTGGCACGGGGAGCCACACGGGGTTTAGGGTGACTGATGGGGAGAGAGCACTTAGTCTGGATAGGCAGGCAGACGCCGGATCCCAGGGGCCTGTCCTCCACATGGAGGAGCCTGGGCTGATCCAAAACCCAGGGAGGTCATTGAAGGGTTTATTTATTTATTGATTGATTGATTGTACGCGGGCCTCTCACTGCTGTGGCCTCTCCCGTTGCGGAGCACAGGCTCCGGACGCGCAGGCTCAGCGGCCATGGTTCACGGGCCTAGTCACTCCGCGGCATGTGGGATCTTCCTGGACCGGGGCACGAACCCGTGTCCCCTGCATCGTCAGGCGGACTCTCAACCACTGCGCCACCAGGGAAGCCCATTGAAGGGTTTTAAGTAGGTGAGTGACACGATCAGATTTGCCTGCAGTTTGGAAAACGGGCTGGAGGGAGCATGTACCTGCAAGAGGCACGGGAGACTATCATGGGAGTCCCCCTGGGAAGTGATGAGGCCACAGGGGACGTGCCCTTTCCATCACATTGTCCTTGCATCACCCTCTGCCTCTGCTCAGTATTTGAAACCTTTCAAAGCCGTTTCCAATGGGCGCATTAACTGGCTTCTTGAGCGTCTGCTGTGTGTGCTTTCGGAGTGGAACCACGCAATGAGTCTTGTGGCTCCCCGTAAAGATGCTGTGTTTTGAGGAAAATTAAGTTAAAGTGAACCTTGGAACAGGTGAGCCTCAAAACTGCAACCGCGTGAGGGGCCTGTGTGGAAGGGATTGGGCGTTTCAAACCGTTTAGCCTGGGTGGGGTCGGGGAGGGATGGTCTCTCTGCGTGCTGTGTGTCTTTTGTGGAGCTCTGAGTTTTTCCTTTTTGGTTCTAACTGGGAGTCACACTTCCTCTCCTGCTCTTACCTTGAGCGCAGATTACAAATCTGAGTCATAGTCCAGCCCCCTGCTGGCAGCCACCTTCCCCCACCTCCCCGCCCTTCCATTGGAGGGCTTACCCAGAGCGGTCTCCTAAATTCCTAGTACCCCAAGGTGGCTAGAGTGCTGGGCATTATGGAGAGAAAGGGATTTCCAAAACCGATAAGACCCCAATCCATGCCCACCGTGGTTGTGAACGAGTTGTGCGTGTAGAGAACCATGGAGAGGGCTGCGGTGAGCTAGCCCTTGGGTAGAGACAAGTGCAAAAGGGGTTGGGGAGAGGAAGTTCTCATCTGTCCCTGACCCATCTTAAAAAGAATCAACACGGATGGATTCCTCTTGTGGTCCTTTGCACTTCATCTGGTAATGAAAATTCGATTTGTGGTTTCCTCTCATAGGGCTCTGCATCACAGCATAATCGATCCATCTCCAGCAAGTGGCTCGTGAGGAAATCTGTTCCGACAGGTCTCATCAGGGTCCAGAGAGCCTCCCGGGGATGCTGGAGGCTCCGTCTCTCCTGTTGTGCCCCTTCCTCCTGCAGGCTGTGGGGTTTCACCATCGGCTGAGTTAGGGGCTCCCTCAGAAGCCTTGAGTGGGCTGCTGCTGGGAGAGGCAGGGGTCACACTGTATAGACTGATGGCCAGCGTCAGTGAGCCGTCTGTGCTCTGAGGTAATGGCATCAAGGTTTATAGGTCACAGACACCAAGGTGGACTTGCTGCTTCAAACCAACACAGTGGGTGTGAGAATCGATTGCAGAATGAGTTGCTGGCAGCCCAACTCAGATTGCAAGAGTAAGAGCAGAAAGTAATGGGCATGACCCTCTGTTGGTGTTTGCCCTCGTCTCTGGACACTGTCCAGAGACACAACCTGAATGCCTCTGTGACGACTGTCCCAGGCATTTTGCTAGTGACATGTCTGACTGGGATTCTCTTGCTAGAGGGTTGCTAAAAAGGTTTGCCAAATGTCCAAGGGAACTTTCCTCCACCTTTGGCTAGTTAAGGCAGAGCTGCTTTTATCCTGATTCCATCTGCTGTTTGTCTCTGAATGAAGCTCGCCATGCAGTGGGTACCATCTTGGAAGTCTGTTCTTGGGTCATTTGAGGGGGCTCTGCCTTCTCTCTCTCTCTCTCTCTCTTTCATGTTGTTTCCTGCTGGCCCTGCTCAATGGACCAGAACTAGAAGACAAATTGTTTTACTCTCTAATGACATCGATTGTGCTAGTCAGATGTTTAAGTAAACCTTCAAGGCAGGAAAGTAAACCAATTACCGAACTTCTTTTCTACCACCCTCTTGCTTTCCATTTTGCCTACCATCACACAATAGCTGTTGTGTAACTGGATGCTTGATCGAGGTGACTGAATTCCCGTTGGCTCTGAGTCAATTCATTATCCAAACATGTCTGCCTTTATACTGCTCATGGGGCCTTTAGCCTTATACTGGCCCAGTAGGAATGCTTGATGCATTTATTTATCCTTCACTCTGTGACCAATAAGGGTCATAGTTTGCATATTCATTCTGGGTCCTCTTGTTGTGCCAAAATACACTAGTGCTTTTACTTAAAAAGTGAGGAAACAAGATGTATTAATTATCTATTGCTGTGCAACAAATGGTTCCACAATTTGAAAGCCTAAAAGAGCAAACATTTATTATCTTACAGTTGCTATGGGTCAGGAATTTGGAAGCGGTGTGGCTGGGTGGTTCTAGTTTAGGGTCTCTCATGAGGTTGAAGTCAAGATGTTGGCTGGGGTTACAGACGTCTGAAGACTTACCTTGGGCGGGAGGGTCTTCTTCCAAGTTCACTCATGGCTATTGGCTAGCGGCCTCAGTTCCTCTCTGGAGAGGTCCACACAACATCGCACCTGCCTACCCCAGAGCAAGTGATCCAAGAGAGAGCAGCCAGGAAGCTGCATTGCCTTTTATGACTTAGACTGAAATTGCATAGTGTCATTCCCATTTTCTTCCTATTCATTAGAAGTAAGTCACTAGGTCCAGCCTACACCCAAGGGGAAGGGGAATTATGCTCTACCGTTTGAAGGGAGTGTCAGATAACTTTTGAACATGTTTTAAATCCATCACATAAAGTATGGTTCCTGGGTCTGACCAAATGGATGAGCAGAGATGGCTGAGTCCATCCTCTGCTAAGAACTCACTTCTTCCTGTGGGTGACTTAGCGCCTGCTCTAGGGAACTCCATGAGCTGTTGAGGGTGGAAAATGGTTGGGATGCCCAGGTGTGGAATTTAGAGTTACTCTGATAACAGTTATTGACTAGGAGATATATCAGTACAGTCACTGCAGGCAAGTATACTTCTATATATTCTTGGGAATAGGAAACTCATTTTTCATTTTTTATTTAATCTACTTTTGGGATTGTGGCCGGGGTGGTGGTGGTGGCTCTGTTTATATGCCATTGCCACCTGGTGGTGAAACCCTCACATTGCAGGTTTTTCTTGAGATAACGCATATATCTTTTTAAATATTTCAATTTGAAAAGATAAAGCTACGAAATGACCGCTGGTAGAAAATTTGCATCATACCTTTCAAAGCTCATTTAACATACTCTACCTCATTTGGTTACTACCAGAAGTCTGTAAAGTAAATAGAACATGTTATAATTTATCTCCGTGTTACAGATGGGAATCAGGCAGAAGAGACTGAATGCCTTGCCCAGAGTATGGACTAAGTCAAAAGTGAGAGCTGGAACCTAGGCCTGCAAGTCTACACCAGCAGAGCTTTCCTGGCACCCCATTAGCTGTAGCCCCTACATGAAGGTGGTAGATGCTTCCAAAGAGTGTTTATCAAGTGAAGTGGGAAGCAGAGCACATAAAAGACATTTAACTTCCCAAGACTGCTGCTGAATACAAGACTTCAGCTATCTGCTGCACAGAAGGGTTTGAAATTCTCTGTCCACATGGCTGATGATGTCATTTGTGTCAGTATTTCTGAATGCTCTTTTCTGTGGTAGAATGAAGAGACACTGCTGTTTCTGTTATTTACTGCTGTATAACAAACCACCCCAAAACTTGGTGTCTTGACACAGCAGTGACTTACTATTTCTCATAATTGTGTCATTTGGGCAGTGCCTGGCTTCTGCTTCTGCTCCGTGTGGCATCATATGGGGTCACTCGTTTGGCTGCTCTCAGCTGCTGACTGAGTTGGGCTGGGCCGGAAGGTCCAAGAAGGCTTCCCTCACATGTCTCACACCTCGTGTTCCTCTGTGCGATCGCTGTATCTGGCTTGGGCTTCCTCACAGCATGGTGGTGTCAAGGCAGCCAGACTTCTTATGGAGAGGCTGGCTTCTGAGGGAGTAAGCAGAAGTTGCCAGTTCTCTTAAGATCCAGGCTCCAGAGTCCCAGAATGAGCATCATTTCTACCACTTCCTGTTGGTCAGAGCAGCTCCCAAGGCCAACCCAGACTCACAGGGAGGAGGAACAGACTCCGCTTCTTGGTGTGCAGGGCGACATGTACAAACAATTATGGGAGGAGATGTTGGTGGCTAAATTAGGAATTTATCTATTACAGTAACATTCATGTGTCCACTTGCTGAGAGAAACTCAGATATTTTTACGACTATGTACCATCCATAGGTACGAAGAAAACTACCTGTTAAATCCACCACGTATGCACAAGGCATTTGTGAAAATCCAGGAACAGCAAGTTCAGCCCAATGCGAAGATAAGGTGGGGGAAGAGCCCTGGCGCCTGGGTCCTCTCTCTGCCTTTCGGCAGACCAGGCCCCCATTTTCTGGGACTGCCCGTAGCTCCAGGAATTATGGCCTTGGTCTTAAAGATTACTTTATGCATCTAACCCAAACTCAATTCAGACAGATATTTATGAATAGAGGAAAAAACTTGGAAATATGGCCTAAAAGTTAGCCTGTTAGATGGTAGAAAATATGAACTCTAAATGTCATGATAATGGTATGTCTAAAGCCTTTTTTTTGGATTTGAATTATGGTTCAAATCCAAATAATGTGCTCAAATACGCACTGCTCCAATCTTTTCTGTCTGGAGAATGGTCCTCTCTTTTATGGTCCTCCATCCACCTACCCAAGCACATCCTTACTTCCTGAGCAAGCTTTTGTTAGGTCTTAATTGCGTTGAGAGAACAGGGTAGGGAAGTTCAAATTGCAATTAACAGAATTCACAGCTGGAGCTTCTATTGTTCCATGTGGCTGTTCTCTCACCTGCAAATTGTCACTGCCAATATATTTGTAAAGCTCTTAATTTTTTTTGAAGAGCTTTCAGATGCATTATTACATTTTATTTTCATGGTAATGCCATAAGATAACACTGAGTAAGATTGCTCCCCTGGAGAAAGAAGGAAATATATACAAGCCCAGGGATGTTAAGAATATGGTCAAGGAGTGGCAAAGCCAGACTGACATCCTCTTTTTCAGTGTTTTTTCCTCTGTTCCACACATCCAGCTTATAATATGCCTACCCTAATGCCCAGAGCACGGTGACCAGTCATGATGAAGGAGCAATTCTTAGACTAAAACATCTGTTAGGGGCTTAATAATAGCCTTGGTCATGAAGTTAAGCTGCAAAGATATGCATCTTTAACTTGAATTTCAGTTAGTCGTGTGGAAACTTGCTTTTTGCAGTCAGTGGAGGGACCAGCAGGAAACATGTTTTTACCAAGCCCTGATGGAGGCTTTCTCTTTGGAGGGGGATTTGCGCTCATTCCCTTGTGGACCTGAGCATCCTGTAGGAGAGGGATCAGGGCAGCACTTGCCTCAGCTGCTGGAGCACTTCCACTTTGCCACTCGGTTCAGAGCTGCCCAGGAGGTGGACAGTTTAGGGCCCCATCAGCAGGTCCCGTGGTGCCGCCAGCCAGCTCAGAGCACTGCACACAAATTAGGGAGGAAACTTTCTTTTAAAAAATATGTATATATATTTATTTATTTTTGGCTGTGTTGGGTCTTCGTTTCTGTGCGAGGGCTTTCTCTAGTTGCGGCGAGCGGGGGCCACTCTTCATCGCGGTGCGCGGGCCTCTCACTGTCGCAGCCTCTCTTGTTGTGGAGCACAAGCTCCAGACGCGCAGGCTCAGTAGTTGTGGCTCACGGGCCTAGTTGCTCCGCGGCACGTGGGATCCTCCCAGACCAGGACTCGAACCCGTGTCCCCTGCATTAGCAGGCAGATTCTCAACCACTGCGCCACCAGGGAAGCCCCGAGGAGGAAACTTCTTGATATCAATGAATGGGCTTTCCTGCTGTGCTAAAATTAGAGCTGAAAGATAAACACAGATATATCATTGGAGTGCAATAATAATGTTATGCCATATGGGAAAATTCTAGTGCGGATTAGTGATCCTGTTCTCCTTGGAGTTCTTCAAAACTTTGTTATGAGCTTTGCAGAGATGGGGGGACAATGCATTCTGGTTTGCCGGGGACAGTCTCAGTACAGTTTCTCGTCCTTGCATAATTGTTATGTAGTATGTTTCCTCTTACTCTCAGAAGTGTTCAGGTTTGGGTGATAAGTTATATGGTCCCCCGAAGCATAGAGCCCAGCACTGAGTAGGCGCTCAGGGAAGGTTAGTCTCTTTCCTTGACAAGCCAATAACATCTGCAGGGTAGTAACCACACAGTGTTTATTTTGTGCTTTTAATGAACTTATTCTTGACACTAGAGGTAGAAATCAGGGCTTTTCCCTTGATTGAGCTCTTCTTTGTAGAAGTGAAAATGCTGATTCGAATTCCTATTGGTACAATAATTGGCCTGACCTCTGCTGGCTTTGGATTTGGTTGAGCCCATAGGAAAAGCCGTCTCTGGTTCTTCATAGATGAATCGGTAACACCCTCATAATAATCTCGTGTGCTGTATTTATAACTTGGTAAATTATTTCTCATGCATGACTGTATCTCACAGCAACCCTATTCAGTGGAACTAGAGATACAGAGGGGATCCCACACCTAATTAGTAATACCACCAAAACTGGAACCGAGGCTCCTCCCACCTTTTGATTCTACATCCTTCCCTTAATCCCGCCCCTTGCAGATGTTCCCAACAGCGATGTCTGGCCATAGCCGTGTTGGCTTAAGGTGTCTCTTTTAACACCCAGTAGAACTTAGGACCCAGTGACGTGGGTGAAGATGTAGCGTGCTGACCTAGGTGACAGTGCAGAATGTGGTTACTCTGGAACATGCATTGTTGCTAGTTCACTCATCTAGTGTGGCCGAGGGGCACCCTCATTAAACAAGCCTTCTATTTGTTTAGTGCTTTTATGGCTCACAAGGCATTTGTTTCTGCGCTGTTTGCAGCATCTGTTTGATGCATCAGAAACATAAGGCGCAGGTTAGAGGTCTTGCGATCACTTTTTTCCCTAACAGAGGAGGAAAGATGAGGCTCAGAAAGATGAAGTGGATTGCTCAAGGTGACACAGCAAGTAAATGGCAGCGCTTGGCCCGGAGCTCAAGTATTTCTGACAGTTGACCCCCTACTGGCCCCTCGTTCCTGATCTCAAGGAGCTTTTCCAGCATGTTGTTAAACTCGGAGAGATGGTTTGACTCTAGGGCCACAGGGCTCAGAATGAGCACCTCATGAAAGGCTGAGGCGGATTCTCCGCTGTGAAGGACAAGTATGGTCTCTCTGACACCACAGTGGTGGGAAATGCAGTGGCCTCTTCCAGGACGTGGATGACTTTAATCGACCAAAAAGGCCTGAGAAGTTAATCAAGCGGCTCATTTTCGAACGGAGCCAAGTGGACAGAAGGCAAGCAGAGAAAGGCAAAGGACTCAGGACGGAGAGAGTTTTTAAGGCTTGCAGACCCTGCCTGTAATGAGTGAGAAATGGGGTTAAGAAAATGCTAGAGGCACACAGTGGTTGGAGAAGACAAAAAAAAAAAAGGCCCAGGAAAGGGTTCAAGGGCAGGCCAGTGGCTCCTTCCACAGGGAAATTGTGTTGGGTTCCTCATTTGGATCAGGGAGGACTCAAGGGCAAGGAATTTTAGACAAATACAAATCGATAAAGACCAGAGCTAGAGGGGCTTGCCTGGTGGTGCAGTGGTTAAGAATCCACCTGCCAACGCAGGGAACACGGGTTCGAGCCCTGGTCCAGGAAGATCCCACATGCTGCGGAGCAACTAGCCCATGCGCCACAGCTACTGAGCCTGAACTCTAGAGCCCACGAGCCACAACTACTGAGCCTGCATGCTACAACTGCTGAAGCCCGAGTGCCTAGAGCCTCTGCTCTGCAACAAGAGAAGCCACCGCAATGAGGCGCCTGTGCACTGCAACGAAGAGTAGCCCCCGCTTGCTGCAACTAGAGAAAGCCCGCGTGCAGCAATGAAGACCCAATGCAGCCAAAAATAAATAAATAAAATAAATTTTAAAAAAAGAAAAAAGACCAGAGCTGGAGAAGAAACAGTCCCCAGTGTGGAACTGAGGACAGAAATACTCACTTGCTCTGAGTTAGAATAATGCCATTCCCCCTCACCATGGACTTCAAAAGATCTCAGTAAGAGATTCAAAGACACACCAGAGGAAGCAACCAACTCATGTTGTGAGCAAATTAATTATAGCTCCTCTTCTTGCTGTCCGTCTTTTCTTTCTATTTTATCTTCTGTCTCCCTTGTGTGACTGAGGGCACAGACTGATTTAGGTTTTCTCATACCAGTTAGAGGCTTTTGTTTCCAAGCAAGCTGGGAATTTATCGATGGAGTGAAGGGAGAATGAGCTGATTGGATGAGGTGAGAGGGTTGTCATGCCTGTTGTTTACTTCCTAACTTTTGAAGGAGTTGACTTAGAATCATTGGATGTTAGAACTCAGAAAAGGAACCCTAGAAACTATGTAGTTCAACTTTTCATCTAATGCAGGTACACTGAACTTTTCTGCAGCTATGTAAGTAGGTGGCAATTCAGACGTTTTTGGAACACTTTTCAGAGAGTCAATTTACAGGTATACCTCATTTTCTTACACTTTATTGCACCTCGCAGATGCGTTTTTTACAAATCAAAGGTTTGTGGCAACCCTACATTGTCAGATGATGGTTAGCATTTTTTAACCATAAAGTATTTTTTAATTAAGGTATTTACATTGTTTTTTTAGTCATAATGATATTGCATACTTAATAGGCTACAGTATAGTGTAAACATAACTTGTATGCACTGGGAAACCAAAAAAAAATTCATACTTTATTGTGATATTCACTTTATTGCTATGGTCTGGAACCGAACCTGCAGCATCTTCAATGTATGCCTCTACTGTCTCAGCAGATTGTCCATTCCACTTCTAAATTTTTTAACCTGTTAACCTTGCCATAGCATCTGTTGTGTACCAGACACTGACTGATGTGAGTCCTTTACATTTATGAAGTCATGGAGCTAACACAACTTTTATCCCTATTTTATAAATGAAGAAATTGAGACAGAGACGTTAAGTAACTTACCCAAGGTCACACAGCCAGTAAGTGACAGAGATGGTTTTGGAACCCAGGCAGCCTGACTCCACAGTCTGTGCACTTAACCACCAATTTTGTTACCTCTTTGATAAGACATCTTGAGTAATTACTGTTTTTTTCTTATTTTGCATCAAATTGGCCCCTTGCATTTTCCATTCCAGGGTCTTTCATGTGATTTACATGCTCCTGGTGCTTCTTCTGGTTGCATGCAATTTCCTGCATGCAAGAGCCTGGTGAAAAGCACCTGAGATTTAAGATCAGACTCACTCAGGAAGGAATCTCAGCCTCCTTACTTGCTAGCTGTATATACTTGTGCAGATATTTTATCAGTCTTTCAGAGCAGAGGGCCCTCCATTTGTGAAGCTGGACTAATTCTAAGATTCCTGGGTCATCACAGAGATGAGCAAAGGATAGGACTCACAGTGGGAGCTCCATCGAGGGTATCTGTTACTTTGTTGTAACTATATAGCTATAATGACACCTATATTCATTCCCCCAAAATTGATCTGTAGATTCATACAATCTCAATCAAAACCTTAGCAGACTAATTTGAAGAAACTGACAAGCTGATCTAAAATTTATATGAAAATGCCAAGGATCTAAAGTAGCAAAACAATATTGAAAAAGAACAAAGTTGGTGGATGTCCAGCAGTAAGTAATCCACCTGATTTCAAGATTTACTATAAAGTTATAGTAACAAAGATAGTATGATTCTGACATAGGAAAAACAAGTAGATCAATGAAACAGAATAGAGACTAGAAATAGACCCACACATCTACAATTGATTGATTTCTGACAAAGGTGCAAAGTCAAGTCAAGAAGGGCCGTTTAACAGATGGTGCTGGAAAAAATTGGTATCTATCTATAAATAAAATGAACCTTGATCCCGGCTCCACTGTACACATCAAAACTAATATTAGATCATAGACTTAATGTGAAAGCTAGACATAAAACTTCAAGGAGAAAACACAGGAGATTATCTTTAAGATTTTTGATTAGTTAGAGATTGGGACACAAAAAACACCAACCATAAAAGAAAGAAAGGATATATTGGACTTAATCGAAATTGGATATTTCTGTTCATGAAGAGATGTTATTAAGAAAATGAATAGGCAATCTACAGACTAGGAGGAAATATTTGCAACACATATAAATAAGACTTACTTAAAATGCAATAAAGAACTCCTACAAATCAATAATAAGACAGACAACCTGAAGAAAAACATGGGCAAAAGACTTGGACAGATATTTGACAAAAGATGATATACAAAGGCCAGTAAAGAGTTTGCATCATTTGTCATAAGGGAAGTGCATATTAAATGAGATGCTATTCATGACTGTGAGAATAACTAAAATCAGGAAGGCTGGCAATATCAAATGTTGGCAAGAATGTGGAGCAACTGAGATGCTTGGACAATACTTGTGGGCATGTAAATGATACAACCATCTTGGAGAACTGTTTGACAGTTCTTATAAAGTTAAACACACCCTATGGCCCAGCTATTTCACTCTTAAATCTTTACACAAGAGAAGTGAAAACATATGTCTATATAAAACTCATATGAGAATATTTGTAGCAGCTTTATTCATAATAGTCCCAAACTGGAATCAACCCAAGGGCTCATCAACAGGGACTGAATTGTGGTATGATAATGGAAAAGGGAATAATACTCAACAATAAAAAAGAATGAAATACTGATACACACAACAGAATCTCAAAAACAAAATAGTGAGTGGGGAAAAAAAAGCCAGAAAAAAACCGGTACTTCCTTAATGATTTATTTACATGAAGTTCAGGAACAGACAAAACTAATTCATGGTGATAGAAATCAAAACAGTGGTTGCCTTTGTCAGGAGTGGGTGGGAATTGACTGGAAGGGGCTGTGAGGAAATTTTCTGGGGTTACAGAAACATTCTGTTTCTTGATTGGGGGGATGGTTATACAGGTGGACATGGTCATCAAAACTCATTATGTTAAATACTTAAGGTCTGTGTAAATTCTACCTCAAATAATGATATCTGAAATTGAATATGTTATGATTTAAACAGTAACAACTGCATTGGGGCTGTTATTTCCATGATTTAAACTTTCTGCTTCTATTAATGTGGTCTGAGATTGCATTCGCTTTTTTTCTTTTTTTTTTAAAGCGGCAACTTCATTACACTCTTGCCATTTATGGAATTTGTGGCTAATGAAAACTGCCAAGTCTCTCTTCCTTTTAAGCGTGAATTGCTACCAAGCAGTGCTCCTTTCTGAAATACTTCCTTTGTTTATCTAAGTGGGTCTATATGTAGCCCTTGAAGGAATGATAAACAAAGAGGTATTAGATAAACAAAGGAGGTATTTCAGAAGAGAGTAATACTGTAAATAATAACGATCGCTTCAAATGAATGCAGCAGTGCTTACTGCTGGATACCCTTCTAGGGATTTACACATATTCGCCAATTTAACTCTCAGAACGACTCTATGGGAGAGATGCTACTATTATGCCCATTTCATGGATGAGCTGATCTGAGGCACAGTGAGAATAAATGACTTCTCGTCCAAGGTCACATGGTCAGTAAGGGATGGTACTGGAATTCAAATCCTGGTTGATCTGATGCCCAAAACTGTGCTCTTAGCTCCTGTGCTACACTCTGCCTGATCCCTAGTTTGCTTCTGCTTGATGTTTGGACTTGTTGACCTGATCTGTATCTGGCTAATCCTCTTAGAATAGCTCAACTTAGGTCACTCCCCTAAGGAACATCAAAGCAAGAGCACTTCATGAATTCCTTATGTGACTCTTGTGGGAGAACCTGTCTATGAAGGGGCAGTGAGGGGAAATGTCACTCATGATCTCCAGACCTTATTCCAAGCCCAGCCTTCGCAGTCTCTCTCCATACACCAAAGTTCCAAGGAATTCCTTAAATACCGTCAATTAGCCTTGAGGTGCATGCTGCTGTTCTACGTATCTAGCCAATAGACATCAGTTACATAAAGTCAGGTCAGAATGTGCTGCCTGGTAGCAACTCATGCCTGAAAGGAAGAAAGACTTGACGGTTATCGTCAGCCACAAATTCCATTAATGGCAAGAGTGTGATGATGCTGCTTAAAAAAAAAAGTGAAATCAAACTCAAACCACATTAATAGAAGTAGGATGTTCAGATTATGGAATAGCAGCCCCAAAGCACTCATCATGGTTTAGAGTAAATCTTAAAATGTTCAATTTCAGATGTCGTTATTATTATTTTTTAACGTTTAAGTAGATTTTACACAGGTCTTAAGTGTTCAGTTTAATGACTATGTCCACCCATGTGACCATCACCCCAATCAAGATACAGATGTTTCTATTACCCCCAAAAGTTTCCTCATTTCCCCTCTACTCAATTCCCGTCCATCCTCACCAAAAACATATTTTGATCCAGAGAGAAGAGGTCTTCGGGACCAGGTTGGGATTTTTGTTTACTAATCTTTACCAAGCACTTTGTACACCTCCCAGACCCAGAGGAAGAGTCCATCGGAAGGGGGTGGCATAGGTTGGAAATAGCTTGTTGCAGAGGCAGATTTGATCTTACCGACTGGGAACACTGCTGTCCATCCCTCACAGCCAGTCCTGGAGGATGCTCACCTGTGCTAAAATCATGACTCTGTCCTGCTCGTTTTCTTTCTAGACCAGTGGTCCCAGAGAGTCTTGCTAGATCAAAGCATAAGTTTCTGGTTTCACATGCCAAAGGAAGCTGTCATGGAGCATTTAATTAACTAGAAAGTTCCAGGTGGTGAGTTATAAGCCTTATTTAGACCTTTTAATGATCTACATTCTTAATAGACTATGTCAAATTGGCCTTAAAGTCAGACAGAAAGAAGACATGAGAAGATGTTGGACCAGGAGGCACCCACCGGACACAGGGTGATGTTATATTTGGGAGATATGCCTAGTGCGTATACTTGATTGACAAGACATACCTGGGTTTTCCCTGGGGCTCTATCGTAGTTCAGCTCTGCATACACACTTACTTTCTTTGGGCTTCAAAGTCCTCAACTGAAAATTGAGATTAATGCGGTTTTTCTATCTCAAGGTTATCAGTAAAGGTTAAATGAGATATGAAGTAGCTAGAGGTCTGAAAATGTAGAAAAGTGGTGTGAAATTAGGGAGCATTGCCCATCAAAGCCATCAATATGGCTCCTTGAAGAAGCTGAGCTAGTGGAAAAACAAAACAATACAACAGTCGGGTTTGGGACCGTCAATCAAACAACTTTTTCAGTCCCTCTGTGTTTGAAAATTCACCCTTAGTCATTCATTCTTCAAGGCTCCCTCCCCTCCCAGCTAAAACCTCCTGAGAGATGTTAGACTCTGAAACTGGATCTTCTAAATCGAATCAACGGATGTTAATATTAAATATCTACTGCATGCCAAGCGCTGTGAAGTTTATAAAAATGAGTAAGAAATAGCTCCTGCCCTCCAAGAATTTACAACTTGGTCACATCCCTAACATCAGGAGAAGAATCTCAAACAAATCATGCCCTCCTGTTTCATTCACTAACCAACACTACTGGTGTTCTTACTAGTTTGTCTTGATTTGTCCGAGTCTCAGCTTTTCCACACATTAAATAATTCCTGAGTTTCCTTTCTACGGTGAGTAATGGCCTAGCCAAGAAAAAAATCCTATCCTGAACTTCTAAGACAAGACCAAAAAAAAAAAATTTACTATATCTTTCGAAAGAGACATAAGTAAACTTGATATTGTTGTGTTCTCCATTTATGGATGGTTTTTGTTTTAAAATTTTCCATACACCTTTATCTTCATCATTCATGCCTTGAGCTGACTCTTTTTTTTGTTTGTTTTTTTTAACTAAACACTGTACTTTATTTGGATTTCACCAGCTTTTCCATTAATGTCCTCTTCCTGTTCCAGGAGCCAGTCCAAAGTAAGGCATCACACTTAGTTGTCATGTCTCCCCAGCCTCCGCTGGTCTGTGATCATTGCTCAGTCTTTCCTTGTTTGTTCATGACCTGAGCAGTCTTGAGGAATACTGGCTCAGTATCATGTCCCCCCGGTCTGGGTTTGTCTGCTGTTCTTCTCATGATCAGACTAGGGTTGTAGGGTTTTGGAAGGAACACCACAGAGGTGAAGTGCCCTTCTTGTCACATCGTCTCGGGCTGCAGGACATCCACAGACATCACTGATGGTGTTAACCTTGATCATGTAATTAAGGAGAGGTTTCCCACGTCTTCTCCACCATAAAAAGCGACTCTTTTCCCCTTTCCATGCTCTCTTTTTTGGAAGTGGACCACTTAGTCCAGCACACCCTAAGAGTCACCTCCTGCAGCAGAAAGTATCTGCATATATTGGGTGAATGTTTCCCGAATGGAATTAATATTCAGCCTCTCTACAGGGGTACGATTCAACCTTGTACTACATTTTATCCTTGCTCTGTGCTTTGAGAACATTAGCTAATTAATCCTAATTAGGCATTATAGCAGAATCTCACTAATTCTCACTTCACTGATCTGTAAATAGAACAGTTTTTCTAAAGACCATCTGTCTTTACTTCACTTCTAAGCTGAGATGTATATCAATGAAGTCTGTATCTATGAATGTATTTCTAAAGAGCTTATCTACAGTCTCAGCATGAGTAACTTTCCACAGATATTTTGTTATTTTCTGCTTTCCTGTGGAGCTTTATCTTTAAGTCATTTAAAAGAATATGTTTGTGAAAATAGTCTTGGGTTTTAATCTCTTTGTTATATTATGAACTCGAAATGGAACACCTTTCTTTAAGGAGTGCAAAGCCGATTATGATATATAATTAGGTAATATCTTCACCCTCAGAAAAACCCAGTCTCCTTATGACTTGGTTTCTAATAGAACACAGTTTGGTTTAGGATGAATCTGTCTTGGATTCTGTCTAGTAGAATATATTATATTTGGTACTTAAATACATTGCCTTGTGTATTATAATTATTTTCCATTTATAGGCATCTGTGCTTTAACTCAACCATAACCTAAATGTTTTGAGAGAGCAGTCTGTGACTTATAACTTTGTCTCCTGTAGTGACTAGCTTGTGGCATTATTTGTAGTCGATGTTGTTGGTTGCCTATCCAACAACCATTTGTGCCGTTCCTTCCAGTTTACTCAGGTACCCTCTCCCCTTCCTCAACCAGGCATCTCAGGAGAAACAGACCCATCCTTAGCTCCGAGAGCAGATCTGATTGGTTTAAGGGCATGCATCCTCCAGGCTTATGATCGACTTAGGATGTGCACATGACCCCAAATAGACCATGAGAGGGCTTGCTGGGAGCTTCTGATAAAAGTTTCCTCCAATTAAAAAAAAAAAAGCTACAGGGAGATGTGGGTTGGTCCCTCTGCCTATGGACATCGTCGTGTGTAACTATGAAGATCAGCGCTGCAGGGGCCGCCCACCTCCAGTGGGAGCATGAAGCCAGGAGAATCTCAGGGCAAGGGCTGAGGCTGGTGCCATGCTGTGGCCTCTAGTTTTGTGAAACGATAAATGTACTTACTGTTCAAGCCACTTTGAGATGAGTTTCTCATTATTTGCAGCCAAAGGCATCCTGAATGATACCGAATTATCCATAAATATTTTTATTTGATTGACTTTGGTTCCTCTTTGGAAGAAGAGATTAAAATTGAACAAGAAGCACTAGTTCACTTTGGGAAAGTAATTTCATACCAGTTAGAAAATTTTAAAGAATATGTAGTTTTTGTTCCTATTCAGTCCTTTTTCATAAATGGTTTCATTACATGATATTTGAAACTTGGTATTGTTCGTGGTTTGATGTGATAAAATAAAATCGTTGGGGTGGAGTGGATTGGTCTGTTTTGTTCTAGTGTGCTAGTAGCATGGGTCTGGGGTCATGAGCAGGCTTGACTGTCACCTCCTCTGAATCCCATGCAACGCTGTCCTCCAGAAGTTGTCTGGTGTCAATCTCTTCCGCCCTTGCGCTCGGCATCCCTTCTCTTTCCCTTTCCTTGGGCCAGCCTCATGTGGGTAGATGCCCACGGAGCTGTCTTCCCTGAGGCAGGGTTAGCCTCAGCCCCTCTGTCTTGGGAATAGGACGCGACCTCCCCTAGATTCCACCCTTGCTCTTCCCCCACGATTTCTTGGAGATCCTATTTGCTGCTTCATGGCATTAACTTACGACTTTTATTTATCGAGGCTCTGCAAGCTGACACCTATAGGAAGTCAAGCCCAGGAATATTGTTTCTCACCTTTACCCATATTTGCTTGATCACCAGGCACATCCTACACTCTACTCATCTTCCTTTGCCTTACCTGCTGCTTCCACAGCAACTCACTGTGAGGGGGCTTACGAGGAAAGCTCTCTCCATCTCCGGGGACACATCAGTTTGTTTTCCTTCCGTCCTCAGGAAAAGACCCATTAATTTGGTATCTTAAACCTTAGCCCAGTAAGTACATTTCTTTTTTCTCTCCAGCCAGCAGCCCGATATTTCCCAGCTGGGATGAGCCAGCTCTAGCCCCTCTATTTTTTATACTGTGTTTCTTGCATTATCTTCCTCAGAGTGTTGTCCCTTAAGGTGCTCTGTAGAAAAATGGTTCCATAGATTAAGTAATTTGAGAAATGCTGCAGACCTTCCCAGCGAGTCCCCGGACATATTAGCACATTATAGGTCCCGATAATCCTGTATAAAGACAAAAGACAACTGCTTAACTTATTTGACTGTAACTCCCCTCAACCCCTTCTTCCCTTGGTACCTCCCCTCCCCAGTTTATTCAGTAGCCTGTGGATCCCACTGTGTAGAAGTTAGACTTCTCTGAACCCATCTGAGCTTTGCCACCTCTAAGCCTCTGCTTTGGGGGTTCCTTACCTGGGACATCCTCACTCCCTGTGTCTCCAGATGGCTAGCCCTGACCCAGAGCCTGGTGCAAGTGAGTGTGATAGTTTACTCTAAAATATTTCCATACAAAAGTTGCAGCAGGGGTGTGGACACAATTTAACTCCAGTCTGCATCTCAGGGGTAAGTGGGTACCCTAATTCAAGGTACCCTGTTCAAGGGACCCTAATCAGGAACTAACATTCCAGAGGTAGTTACCCAGCATTCCAGTCATCCCTGATATCTATCCCTGTGGGTTAATTAGCATAAGGTTTGTGAGAAATGATTTTTCACTGGTGTACTGAATGGTGTTTGGGATCAGTGATTAGTTAGAAAGATTGTCTAGGCCACGCCTCCTGCATGAAAGAGATAAAAACTGTGGGCCCTGGTGTTGGATGCCCTGGGGGTCCTGAGGTCCCTGCTTCATGGAGGACCCCTGCTGCCCGTGTTCAAAACAGCCTCCTGAGAAGCAAGGTGCTGGCTGAATTGTCAAAGGGCCAAGATGGGGACTTTTCTGAGCTACCGGCACTCTTCACGTGGCTTCGTTTGCAGACAGAGCTGAGAAATGTTAAACAATTGGCTGAATTTCATCTAACGTTTGCTTCAATCGTATCCTACTAGCTGGTACTAGCTCTTGTGTTCAGTCTTATCTTTGCTGTACCTCAGAGTCTGTACCTGCAAAATGGGTATTTTTTTTTTGGCTGAAAATGTTAAAAATGATGTTGGTAATCTGGATAAAAATATGACAACGTGTTTAGAATTATTCCACTAGACAAAGATGTATAAGGGAGGGGACCAACAGGATGCAGAAAAGGCAGACTGAAAGAATGAAAGGATGAGGAAAAGTATCAGGTAACTGTCATTATCAAAAGCATCACGGGACAGTGAATGCTAAGTACTGCTTTTTAATACCAGCTTAGGGTGCATGTTTTAAAGCTAAAATGACAAAAGGGGGTTAAAAGTTCCATGAATAATTCTTAAAAGACTTTGTATTATGATTTTCCCGGGGCTAAAGTCTTCCACTTATTTGCATCTCTTTAAACAAAAAGCTAAACCAGAGGCTACTGAGAGTTACCAGAAGAGCCTCACAGACAGGCTGGCTAGTCAGCAGAGGGGTCAGTCCCCGAAGGTGGTGACAGCAGGCTCAGTCCCCACCCACTCCGGTGCTCAAGGTGATGCTGAGCAGGGCAGAGAGTCATCACCCCAGAGCTTTGCCAGCCCAATGGGCTTCCGTTTCCCATCTCTCCTTTGTCCCACGGAGTAAACGTGGCTCCATCAGGGACCTCTGAGCAACTGAGGCACTCAGTTAAGGGACACCCACATCTCCTCTTCCCCTGTGACCACCACGAAGAGGGGACCTTTGCACTAGGCAACCACACACAACTGTTCCCTGCCGGTGTCCTGCCCTTCTCATCCGCCTACTCTGTCCGCCACCACATTCTTGGGGTTCTCGCAGGAGCCTGTACCAGGAGATGGCACACCGTCATGCCTCCAGAACCCAATCTTCCACTCTAGGCCCTTGTGCTCAGTCTTACCTTTGCTGTGCCTCAGAGTCCGTACCTGCAAAATGGGTATAATAATAGTATCCCCTTCATGGGCCTGTTGTGTGGGAAGCTAGCTCGTATATGCAAAGGCCCTAGAACATTGTACATTAGTACCTGTTCATTCTTCTTCTCCTTTCCCTCCCTCCCTTCTTTCTTTCCTTCCCTTCTCTCTCTCTCTTCCCTCCCTTCCTCCTTTCCCCCTCCCTTCTTTGCTTCCGTCCTTCTTTCTTCTTAATTATCAAAGCTTCATCTTAACAGGCGGGCTCGTTACACGGGTGGGGAATAGGTGAACTTCGTTCCTCCATGGAAGCTTGGATCAGATTTCTATTAGCCAAGATAGATGTCACAACGACCGTGTACTAACCTTCAGTTCTTTATTCAGAAACGAGTCCCTTCAGCCTTACTTAGAGCTTATTTCCTCTTGGTTTACATGGAGTTCTAATAAGCTTAATTTGCTTTCCGACTTCATAGAAGATTAGAAATGACACATTAGAAGGAATTTGTGGCAGGCATACTCAAAGCAGCAAGACGTGACTGCCGGTAGAGGAGCAAGAGGCGTATACATATAAAAAGCAGACAAAAGAACTTCTAAACTCTGGGATCTTTAGGGATAGAAAAGAGACGCAAGAGTCCCATAGCTCAGCAGTTCTTGAATAGTGTCATTGTTTTAAAGCCCCCTGGAGTGGTTGATGTTTATAGTGATGGCCCTGAGTTATCGGGACGATTAATGATTGTCAGCGTGCTTTGTTTAGTGGGGCCGAAAGGTATGTGACAAGCTTTAGAACTTCCAGCAAAGTGGTAAATGTTAGTTTTGACGCTGATAGTGATAAATCATCCTTTTATTTGTCAAGGCAATTTATATAACATACCCAGTGCCCAGATCATACTGGATAAGTGAGGCATCACTTTACATGGTTACAGCAGTTAATGTTTATACAATATCCCCTAATTCAGGAGACACAAGCTCGGTTACTTTATTAGAGAAACAACTCCCAACTCTGACTCCTGCCAGATCTGAAGGAGTTTTACAGACACACGTGAGAATACACAGAGTGTGGAGGATAATGGATCCGAGGAAGAGACTGTTGCCTGTAAATAAAACAGCTCTTTTCTAACTTCTATTTTTAACTTCTGCTTTCTGTCTTGCCCTAGAAGGCCTCATCCACTGTTATGTTTTGCTAAGTTGGGAGCAGATACATTTTAGAGGTACCAGGGAAAGGCCTGTGGAATCTTTCGCTTTGGGCTGCAAAGACTTTCCTGGTCGCTGTGCTCAAGTTTGCCTTGGCCTTTTGGGAGCAGCTAGTCTCAAGGGTAGATGGCCTGGAGCAGGGGTTTTGCCCCACCAGTGACTCAGATGTGACCCAGTCTGGCTTCTGATTTGTGTCTTCTACAGAGATACGTAAGTTGGTAAGTAGGTAAGGGATTCGAAGGTCTGTGACAAATGGTATAGCAGGAGGCAGAGACTTAAATTCCTGAATATGCTTCCCCATTAAGGAGGAAGATGGTAATTATAGCCCGACATTACTGCCATGGCCATTTTCCACCGTACCAGGCACCATGCACAGATCAGTGCTTCAGCTCAGATACTCTCAACCCTCCAAGGCAGGTACTTCGTAGAATGAGAAGACTGAGGCTCAGGGAGGTTAAGTGACTTAGCCAAAGTCACACAGCTAACTAGAGAAGGAACTGAAGTTGAAATCCAGATCTGTCTGCCTCCAAGGGTCATGCTTTTTACCATGAGGCAAGCACCTGGGGACATTCCCTTCCCCCGGGACCAGCCCAACCTTGGTCTTTGTGTAGAGGAAGGAGCCAGAGAGGGCTCCCAGGAGGACGCAAGTACGCTCTGAGGGAGAAATGGCAGGGACAGAGATGTGGAGCCACTTGGCTGGGGCCTTGGTGGAGCACTGCCTGGTCCTAACACTCCTCCCGGGGTGGGCCCCGTGTTCTAGGAGCCAGAACAAGGCACAGCAGCGGCAGGAGTGTACCCACCCACCGCATAGGGAAGCTCTCTGTGCCCCTGCGCCCATGGCCAACGTGTCCCTACTCAGGAGCGTGTTCGGGGTCACCTCTGCCTGGGCAGTCTCATTGCTGATCTCCTTAGGTTTTTTCAGTTCAGGCTTCACGTTGTTCTCCCATGGGTTGTCTCTCAGGGCAGCTGAGCTGCCATCTGTCCCAGGAGGTGGAGAGGAAAGGGACCAGCAACCCGAGCTTCCTTCTGGAGGCTGGGCTGTCGGGACAGGATGCCTGCTCTCCTGGTGGTGGTGGGGGGCCCGGGCCCTCCGTTCATTTTCTTTCCAGCTGACTCAGCTGCTGCTCTGCTTCCCTGGGTAACATGGCAGCTTCTGTCCATTGCCTCAGCCTGGCGCCAGTTCCTCCAGATCGTCTTGTTTGTTAGGTAGGCGGCAGTCAGAGGGAAAGGTCAGAGGGTGGATTAGGGCCGTGATCTCAAAGGGAAAGAGAGGTGTGGGCAGACCATCGCTTCATCCAGTGCTCTGTAAGGCATTCTGGGCTGCAGCAGAAAACGGGGGCTTGTGTTTCTCATGGGTCCAAGAAAAAGGAAGGAAGGGAGGGAGGGAGGAAAGAAAGAAAGAGAGAGACAGAGAAAGAAAGAGGGGAAGTAACAGGTATCGTGGTAACATAAGAGTACTTGGAGAGGACAGGCCTCTGCCCTGGAGTCAGACAGACATGGGGATAATGCCACCTGTCCCTGACTATGTGGCCATGGACATTTTCTTAGTTTCTGAGAGAGATTAGATAGATAGAAGCAAAGGAATCCTGGTTGGGAATAGTGGGGAATATCATAGGATGGGTAATATATATATATATGCCAGGTTTTTGAGGATCTTGAGTGTCAAGGAGAGGGGTTGGAATTTTATCTTTTATATATTAGGGATCCAGTGAACGTTCCTGAGCAGGGACATCACCCAATGAAACAGTGCTCCGGTGAGATTAGCTCAGCTGTATTAGTTCCATTCAAATCCATGCCTGCTCCTGGAAAAAGAATTGCTGCCATTTCAAAAATGCTGCCCTGTTGGTGGCTTGGTAAGTCACTAATGATAGACTATAGTGTTGTCCACCAAGTATTTCTAGTTCTCTGTTTTCCGGGACCATAGTAGGATTCTGTTTTCGTACTTCAAAGTTAGGTGTGACTGAGTGACTTGCTGAGACCAGCGCTGAGGTCAGTAAACTTTTGCTTGAAGGACCAGAGAGTAAATACGTGTTGTCAGCTCATGGGCCCTATAGTCTCTGTTGCAACCGCTCAGCTCTGCTGCCGTAGTGTGGAAGCAGCGACAGAGAGTACGCACAGGAGCAGGTGCAGCCATGTTCCTATGAAACTTTGTGTAGAAAACCAGGCGGCTGGCCCGTGGGCTGCTTGCGACCCCTGGATCAATGCATCGCGACCAGGAGTGACCCTTTTGGACAGAAGCTCTGATCATGGCACGCGGTGACCGTGGAAGCACACGTGCAAGTGAAGCCCCTGCCCACCTGGGACCCTAAGTGAGCACATGGTGTGCATGAGACATAAACTTGGCAGTGGGAAGCCGTGGAGATTTTGGTGTTGCTTCTTACTGTAGCATAACCTGTCTCTGCCGAGTGACACGGCATCATCTTCGCATACAAAGTATCACCATCATCAATCAGCATCTTCGTTCTAGCCCTCACCACCACAGCTAATGTTCACAAGCTCTAGGGGGAGGTCTTTACCAACTTTGTTTCAGTAATTCCTTCTCACAGCATGCGACATGGGTACTGTTATTATACCCATTTTTACAGAAACAGGAAAGGGAAGTTTAGAGAGGTGAAATAATTTGCCCACGATCTCACAAACGGTTAAGTGTGGGAACTGGGATTTGAGCCCCAGTCTTCTAATTCTAAATCCTAAATTCTTAACCTCTGTGTATCCTGCCTCGGGTTCAGGTCTTTGGATTTTTTTTTCTTTTCTTTTATCCCTTCACCTCTTTGATCACTGCTCTCGGCAGTGTGTGCTATTTTGACATGACCCACGGTGGCCCTGGCGGCAGGGTGAGAGGGAAGAGACTTGCTTACAGAAAAGTGCTGGTCTGAGCAGTTGGAGGAGGTAGATGGAAATAGCCAGAGCGATGGATTGGGTTGGCAGCTCAGACGCTCACAGGAAGAGGACCATTTTGGGGACTGACAGATCTGAGGAATCGCTGTCAGTCGTGTATTCCTGTATTTCCATCAGTCATCTCGAAGGCACGCTGTCCTCTTTCCATTCTCAGCCATGTTCTTGTCTTTCTTTGAAGGGAAAAAGTAATTTATATTCTGGAACATCTTGAGAAATTGTGTTACTCTCCTTCCTGGCCTGACAAAGCCCTGAACAAGCTATCAAGCTATGATTGTCATCTTTGATGCTTTTGCAGATAATTTACCAATCTGGTGTTGCAAAGGCCTAGCTCTATTTGATCAAGTAATAAAAAGCCACGTAATGAGTCCTTCTAACTTCTGAAGAGCTACCACTGAAGATACTACCCGTGTGTTATTCAATATTTCTTATTTAAAGTCCCACTTACTTAAATTTCTCTATTTAGTGTCATGGAAAATTTTCTCTCACTAAAATGATCGCTTTCCCTAATCAAAAATGAGGATTACATAAGCGATTATGTTTCCCTTTTTACCTTGGCTGTTGGGAAACAGGATTTATTTGATACTTGGAGATAATACCCATTTGGACTCAGGATCAGAGTAGATTATCTGCCCATTTCCCCCTCCTCCTTCACCTCTGGGTTCAGGTCTCTGTTTCTGACTTTAAGTTTTAAGTCGTGGTTGGTTGTTTGGCCTGAGGTGACCCAACACTGGAGCCTACCTGGGCTCTTTGGTGGGGCTAATGGCGGACGCTGGGAGGGCTCACGCCAAGGAGTACTTTGCAGAACTTCTGCTGCCAGTGTCCTTGTCCTCACAGTGAGACAGAGCCACCCCCCGCCTCTGCAGGAGACCCCCCAACACTAGCAGCTTTTGGGATCTCAGTTCCGCCACCAGGGATTGAACCCAGGCCATGGCAGTGAAAGTGCTGGATCCTAACCACTAGACTATCAGGCTCTTGGTGCTCCAGCCAGGCGGCAGGGCTGTGCCACTGAGGTGGGAGAGCCAACTTCAGGACACTGGTCCACAAGAGACCTCCCAGCTCCACGTAATATCAAACGGTGAAAATCTCCCAGAGATCTCCATCTCAACACCAAGATTCAGCTCCACTCAATGACCAGCAAGCTACAGTGCTGGACACCCTATGCCAAACAACTAGCAAGACAGGAACACAACCCCACCCATTAGCAGAACACACCACCAGATGTGGACCTGGTCACCAGAAAGACAAGATCCAGCCTCATCCACCAGAACACAGGCACTAGTCCCCTCCACCAGGAAGCCTACACAACCCACTAAATCAACCTTAGCCACTGGGAACAGACACCAAAAACAACGGGAACTATGAACCTGCAGTCTGTGAAAAAGAGACCCCAAACACAGTAAGTTAAGCAAAATGAGAAGACAGAGAAACACACAGCAGATGAAGGAGCAAGGTAAAAACCCACCAGACCTAATGAAGAGGAAATAGGCAGTCTACCTGAAAAAGAATTCAGAATAATGATAGTAAAGATGATCCAAAATCTCAGAAATAGAATGGAGAAAATACAAGAAATGTCAAACAAGAACCTAGAAGAACTAAAGAGCAAACAAACAGTGATGAACAACACAATAAATGAAATTAAAAATTCTCTAGAAGGGATCAATAGCAGAATAACTGAGGCAGAAGAACGGATAAGTGACCTGGAAGATAAAATAGTGGAAATAACTACTGCAGAGCAGAACAAAGAAAAAAAGAATGAAAAGAATTGAGGACAGTCTCAGAGACCTCTGGGACAACATTAAATGCACCAACATTTGAATTATAGGGGTCCCAGAAGAAGAAGAGAAAAAGAAAGGGACTGAGAAAATATTTGAAGAGATCATAGTTGAAAACTTCCTTAATATGGCAAAGGAAATAGTTAATCAAGTCCAAGAAGCACAGAGAGTTCCATACAGGATAAATCCAAGGAGAAACATGCCAAGACACATGTTAATCAAACTATCAAAAATTAAATACAAAGAACAAACATTAAAAGCAGCAAGGGAAAAACAACAAATAACACATAAGGGAATCCCCATAAGGTTAACAGCTGATCTTTCAGCAGAAACTCTGCAAGCCAGAAGGGAGTGGCAGGACATATTTAAAGTGATGAAGGAGAAAAACCTACAACCAAGATTATTCTAACCAGCAAGGATCTCATTCAGATTTTATGGAGAAATTAAAACCTTTACAGACAAGCAAAAGCTAAGAGAATTCAGCACCACCAAACCAGCTTTACAACAAATGTTAAAGGAACTTTTCTAGGCAGGAAACACAAGAGAAGGAAAAGACCTACAGTAATAAACCCAAAACAATTCAGAAAATGGTAATAGGAACATACATATCGATAATTACCTTAAATGTAAATGGATTAAATGCTCCACCAAAAGACATAGATTGGCTGAATGGATACAAAAACAAGACCCGTATATATGCTGTCTACAAGAGACCCACTTCAGACCTAGGGACACATACAGACTGAAAGTGAGGGGATAGAAAAAGATATTCCATGCAACTGGAAGTCAAAAGAAAGTTCGAGTAGCAATTCTCATCTCAGACAAAATAGACTTTAAAATAAAGACTATTACAAGAGACAAAGAAGGACACTACATAATGATCAAGGGATCAATCCAAGAAGAAAATATAACAATTGTAAATATTTATGCACCCAACATAGGAGCACCTCAATACATAAGGCAAATACTAACAGCCATAAAAGGGGAAATCGACAGTAACACAATCATAGTAGGGGACTTTAACACCCCACTTTCACCAATGGACAGATCATCCAAAATGAAAATAAATAAGGAAACACAATCTCTAAATGATACATTAAACAAGATGGACTTAATTGATATTTATAGGACATTCCATCCAAAAACAACAGAATACACTTTCTTCTCAAGTGCTCATGGAACATTCTCCAGGATAGATCATATCGTGGGCCACAAGTCAAGCCTTGGTAAATTTAAGAAAATTGAAATCGTATCAAGTATCGTTTCTGACCACGCTATGAGACTAGATATCAATTACAGGAAAAAATCTATAAGAAATACAAACACATGGAGACTAAACAGCACACTACTTAATAACCAAGAGATCACTGAAGAAATCAAGGAGGAAATCAAAAAATACCTAGAAACAAATGACAATGAAAACACGGCGACCCAAAACCTATGGGATGCAGCAAAAGCAGTTCTAAGAAGGAAGTTTATAGCAATACAATCCTTAAGAAACAGGAAACATCTCAAATAAACAACCTAACCTTATACCTAAAGCAATTAGAGAAAAAGGACAAAAAAAACCCAAGGTTAGCAGAAGGAAAGAAATCATAAAGATCAGATCAGAAATAAATGAAAAAGAAATGAAGGAAACGATAGCAAAGATCAATAAAACTAAAAGCTGGTTCTTTGAGAAGATAAACAAAATTGATAAACCATTAGCCAGACTTATCAAGAAGAAAAGGGAGAAGACTCAAATCAATAGAATTAGAAATGAAAAAGAAGTAACAACTGACACTGCAGAAATACAAAGGATCATGAGAGATTACTACAAGAAACTGTATGCCAATAAAATGGACAACCTGGAAGAAATGGACAAATTCTTAGAAATGCACAACCTTCTGAGACTGAACCAGGAAGAAATAGAAAATATGAACAGACCAATCACAGGCACTGAAATTGAAACTGTGATTAAAAATCTTCCAACAAACAAAAGTGCAGGACCAAATGGCTTCACAGGCAGATTCTATCAAACATTTAGAGAGCAGCTAACTCCTATCCTTCTCAAACTCTTCCAAAATTGGGCAGTGGGAGGAACACTCCCAAACTCATTCTACGAGGCCACCATCATTCTGATACCAAAAGCCGACAAAGGTGTCACAAGGAAAGAAAACTACAGGCCAATATTACTGATGAACATAGATGCAAAAATCCTCAACAAAATACTAGCAAACAGAATCCAACAGCACATTAAAAGGATCATACACCATGATCAAGTGGGGTTTATTCCAGGAATGCAAGGATTCTTCAATATACGCAAATCAATCAACATGATACACCATGTGAAAAAATTGAAGGAGAAAAACCATATGATCATCTCAATAGATGCAGAGAAATCTTCTGACAAAATTCAACACCCATTTATGATAAACACCCTGCAGAAAGTAGGCATAGAGGGAACTTTCCTCAACATAATAAAGGCCATATGTGACAAACCCACAGCCAACATCGTCCTCAATGGTGAAAAACTGAAACCATTTCCACTAAGATCAGAAAGAAGACAAGGTTGCCCACTCTGACCACTATTATTGAACATAGTTTTCGATGTTTTAGCCACAGCAGTCAGAGAAGAAAAAGAAATAAAAGGAATCGAAACTGGAAAAGAAGAAGTAAAGCTGTCACTGTTGCAGATGACATGATGCTATTCATAGAGAATCCTAAAGATGCTACCAAAAAACTACTAGAGCTAATCAATAAATTTGGTAAAGTAGCAGGATACAAAATTAATGCACAGAAATCTCTGGCATTCCTATACACTAATGATGAAAAAGCTGAAAGTGAAATTAAGAAAACACTCCCATTTACCATTGCAACAAAAAGAATAAAATATCTAGGAATAAACCTACCTAAGGAGACAAAAGACCTACATGCAGAAAATTATAAGACACTGATGAAAGAAATTAAAGATGATACAAATAGATGGAGAGATATACCATGTTCTTGGATTGGAAGAATCAACATGGTGAAAATGACTCTACTACCCAAAGCAATCTACAGATTCAATGCAATCCCTATCAAACTACCACTGGCATTTTTCACAGAACTCGAACAAAAAAATTCACAATTTGTATGGAAACACAACAGACCCCGAATAGCCAAAGCAATCTTGAGAAAGAAAAATGGAGCTGGAGGGATGAGGCTCCCTGACTTCAGACTATACTACAAAGCTACAGTAATCAAGACAGTAGGGTACTGGCACAAAAAAAGAAATATAGATCAGTGGAACAGGATAGAAAGCCCAGAGATAAAGCCATACACATGTGGTCACCTTATCTTTTATAAAGGAGGCAAGAATATACAGTGGAGGAAAGACAGCCTCTTCAATAAGTGGTGCTGTGAAAACTGGACAGCTACATGTAGAAAAATGACATTAGAATACTCCCTAACACCATACACAAAAATAAACATAAAATGGATTAAAGATCTAAATGTAAGGCCAGACACCATCCAACTCTTAGAGGAAAACATAGGCAGAACACTCTATGACATAAATCACAGCAAGATCCTTTGTGACCCACCTCCTAGAGAAATGGAAATAAAAACAAAAATAAACAAATGGGACCTAATGAAACTTCAAAGCTTTTGCACAGCAAAGGAAACCATAAACAAGACCAAAAGACAACCCTCAGAATGGGAGACAATATTTGCAAATGAAGCAACTGACAAAGGATTAACCTCCAAAATTTACAAGCAGCTCACGCTACTCAACATTAAGAAAACAAACAACCCAATCCAAAAATGGGCAGAAGACCTAAGTAGACATTTCTCCAAAGGAGATATATGATTGCCAACAGACACTTGAAAGAAAGCTCAACATCATTAATCATTAGACACATGCAAATCAAAACTACAATGAGATATCATCTCACACCAGTCAGAATGGCCATCATCAAAAAATCTACAGACAATAAATGCTGGAGAGGGTGTGGAGAAATGGGAACCCTCTTGCACTGTTGATGGGAATGTAAATTGATACAGCTACTATGGAGAACAGTATGGACGTTCCTTAAAAAACAAAAAATAGAACTACCATATGACCCAGCAGTTCCACTACTGGGCATATACCCTGAGAAAACCATACATTCAAAATGAGTACATTCAAATGAGTCATGTACCAAAATGTTCATTGCAGCTCTATTTACAATAGCCAGGACATGGAAGCAACCAAAGTGTCCATCAACAGATGAATGGATAAAGAAGATGTGGCACAGATATACAATGGAATATTCCTCAGCCATAAAAAGGAATGAAACTGAGTTATTTGTAGTGAGGTGGATGGACCTAGAGACTGTCATACAGAGTGAAGTAAGTCAGAAAGAGAAGAACAAATACCGTATGCTAACACATATGTGGAACCTAAAAAAAAAAAAAAAATGAAAAAGTGGTCCTGAAGAACCTAGGGGCAAGATGGGAATAAAGACGCAGATCTACTAGAGAATGGACTTGAGGATTCGGGGAAGGGGAAGGGGAAGCTGGGACAAAGTGAAAGAGTGGCATGGACATATATACACTACCAAACTTAAAACAGATAGCTAGTGGGAAGCAGCCGCATAGCACAAGGAGATCAGCTTGGTGTTTTGTGACCACCTAGATGGGTGGGTTAGAGAGGGAGGGAGGGAGGGAGATGCAAGAGGGAAGAGATATTGGGACATATGTATATGTATAACTGATTCACTTTGTTATAAAGCAGAAACTAACACACCATTGTAAACAAGAAAGATGTTAAAAAAATGTTTTAAGTCGAATAGCATTCTATCGTAGGTTACTGAAAATCCTTCTTGGAAGTAGATGGGATATAAAATATGATGGAGACTTCACATGGCCATGTCGTTGCAAGTCACTGAGTTAAATTGAGAGCCACTGATCACCTCATCCTAGAAGGAAGTTCTTGTTGTGAATTGTCTAAGATGGTGGTCAATCAGAATTTGAGGTAGGGTAGGTTCACTTCCTTTTCCACAATGACAACTCAAGGTATCCTTGTTCTAAACTCATTGCGTGCATGTAGCAGTGATCTAGATGGAGGTTTGGGTCCAGCAGACTTGATTAAATTAGTAACAGGAGAGAAACCTTTTATTCAGCACTTGCTTGCTGGACACAGCGTTTTACATGTTCTATCACATTTCCTTCTCAGACTGAGAGATCTGTCTTATGATGGGGATGGGGAAACAGGCTGAGATAGGTAAAGTAACTTGCCAAGGACACACAGTGAATAAGGGGCAGAACCAAGATTTAAACACAGACCTTTGTTTCTAAGAAATACGTTGTTTCTACTATGCTGCTTCTTGATGGTGATGACAGTGATACTAGGTACTTTTGTCCTACATTCCAGGTACTATTTTAAGTGCTTGATACCCACTAATGCATCACGATATACTTATGATAGGTTCTGTTACCACTTAGGTTTTACTGATGGGGAGACTGAGGCACAGAGAAGTTAAGTAACTTGCCATAGGTCACATAGCTAGTAATTGGAGGCAGGATTTGAATCTAGGCAGTTTGGCTTCGAAACCCACTTGATTGTTATGCTGTACTATCTTTGATCCTATTGGTCTATAGATGTGGTAGTTACAGTGGGGAGAAAATTAGGATTTGAGATCATGAAACCTGGTTCCTGGTACCAGTTATGTCACTGAGTGGCCAAGAAATATTGCGCAGGTGACTTCCTTTCTGTACAAGCCAAGATCGCGTGAGAAGAGCAGAACCCCACCAGTTATTTTAACAGAGAGAGTTTAGTAGAGGGAATTGGTTATACAGGTGTGAGAGGTCTGCAAAGGCAAAGCAAACCTGGAGGAAACACACAGAGGTAACCACAGAGAGCACCCCCCCAGGACAGTGGAAGTAAAGGAAAGAAGCTTGGGGAGGGGGCCTCATGGAACAGGGCCTCACACTTCAGAGGATGGTCCCCCACTCCACTGGTCTGGGTATCGTAGGTCCTTGGAGAAGGGCCTCTCAGGGCTGACTCTGACCTTGGAGAAGCGGGCCCTGCCCACATGCTGCTGGTGCCTCCGAGGGGTGTGGTGAGGCTGGTTCTGGGAGTGTGGGACGCGGGAGACGAGCACCAACTTCCACTGCCTGGGTGAAGGGCCTTTGCTGGGGCCACGGTGCCAGGAATAGCCCTCCTCCCGCCTTGCAGTTTCGTTTCCCTCCAGTGCCCCCTGTTGGCCGTAACTGACAGGGCACCTGCTGTCAGAGGAGCCTTGTGATTTGCGTTTTGCTGATCCCCAGCCCAGCACCACTGAGCAGGGTATTGACATGTGGTTCACAGCTGAGAGACAAGCGCTTCACTGTAACAGGTACACCCTCTCTGCCCCTACTTCTTTATTTATAAAGCGATAAGATTGAACACATGGTGTGCAGGGGGGCGAATGGCACTCCGTTGACCCCTCTCCTAGGCCTCGATCACAGAGAAAGATGTAGCCAATCAAGTTTTCATCCTCCCCTCCTCCCCTCTCTACTCTGGGCAGTGAGCAATTTGAGGCCTCATATGTCTTTTTTCCCCGATACTTGCCTAGTGCCAAGAGCAGTGCTTGCAGGGGACACTCATTATATGCTTGAAATTTTGAATTATTGGATTTTTATATGTATGTAAGTCACCAAGTATTCAATAACCACAGACTGTGTACCCAGCCTGGGGCCAGAGACCGTGGGGAGCAGGCCATGCATGAGGCATGGCTTGGCCATGAGTGAGCTCACAGTCTTGTTATAAAGTGAGATAAACCCAATAAGCAGAGAGCAGGTTTTTTACCTTTATGATGAAAAGTCTAAAGTTTTAGTAGATTCAGGTGGAGTTTGAGTTCACAGAAGGGAAAGGGATCCACATTGCTTGGAGTAGGAGGTTTTCAAGAGTAGGAGGTTTCTTACCCAACTCACACGTACTAACCTGGAGACATAATTTCTCCAAAAACATGTGTGCTTGGGAGAAGGTATTGATTCTGCCACCCCTGTCAGGTGGCATCGCTGACGTTCTGCTTTTCCTCAGCATCATCTTCCCACAGTGAACCCAGTAGTTTGTGACTTCCTACATCAAAAAAAGTGAATGTTTGAGATATCAAGAGAACATCCAGCATGGTTACTTACTCATGGCTGCTGAAAATCTGCAACGGAGAAATCCCCTTGGGAGTAGCCCTGGATTCATCCTTGCGTACCTCTACCAAATAAGTGAGCAGAGCAGACCTTTTGCTGAAAGGTGTCACAGAGCTCCTCATCCAGGCCTGGGCCAGAGTGCAACCTTGCAGATGTCACCCCAGGGAGAGCTGCACACCTCTCTGACCGCTGGGGCATTGTTCCCTGACCTCAAGGGAAGGCTTCAGGGACTCATTTAATGAAGCAGCACTTGATCTTCAAGGTCTACAGACAAGGATAAATGGCCCAGAGGAAATGGTAGCATTCTTTCAGCAGCACCTGTCCACGTCAGCAAGATGTGGGAACAAACACTGAGTTAACAACTAAGGAGGAATCTGATGCTGCATCCCTTTGAGATGATCACACTGTTGACACCACTTTCCCCGACTCCTTGTACAGGAATGGGGCTGTGCTCTTTACACAGAGCGCTCAGGCACACTCCCCTCTCCCCTCTTTTTAATTTAGCTTTTTAAAGGTTGAAGTATGTTGCATAAAGTAAAGCTCATGAATCTTCAACGTACAGCTTGGTGAATTTTTTACATGCATATACACTATGCAAGTAGATAAGACTATAGACTATTTCCACTACCCTAAAAGGCTTCTTCCTGCCCCCTCCCAGGCAGTTCTCTCCACTAAAGATTAGCTTTGTCTGGCTTTGAACCTCATATAAATGGAATCATAGAAAAAATATTCAGTTTTGTCTTTTTCTTTTGCTGAATGTTGTACAATTCCATTTTTCTTTCTTTTTTTTTTTTTTTTTACTAATGGAAAAACTAGAAACAAGTTCAGAGAAGTGGCATGGCTTTAACAAGGTTTGACACCTTCAGTCCTATTCTGTTTACCATTGCACAGCTCATTACCATCCATCCATCCATCCATCCTTCCACCCATCCATGCAAACTCATGTTGAAAGATGGCTCTATGTCAGGGGTGGTTCCAGGTACTGGACATGTAGATATGAGTAAATCACCCTGCCCTCAAAGATCTCCCAGTGTAATGGAAGTGAGATATTTTAGGAGGATAGTTAAGGTTTAGAGGGTGTAGAACTCTGTACAAGGAGCTGTGTATTTATGCGGCTGCCTGGAGGAGGAGGAGGAGAGGGAGGAGAAAGAGGAGGGAAGGAAGAGGAAGAGGCAGTGGCTATTGCTGGAGGGCTCAGGGAGAAGGAAATGACATTAGAACAGAATTTCATTTCTCCTGTTTTCTCATCAACAGGGCTGCAAAATTTAAGAAGACAGGTAGTGTTGGGGTCATCTTCTGTGTATATCTTATAGGGCCTTATGTTCATGGAGCTAGCAGGCATTTATGACCCCCAATCTCCAAACATTACAAAATGTCTTCTCTAAGGGCATGAGTAGTACACCTAGAACTTTCTAACTAGGCAGAGAGCAGAAAGCAATGGGTTACCATCTTGATTTGATTAGACACCTAGAAAGATCTATGGCAAACAACAATGACAGTTTCAGCAGAGTTCCTGGAGTGGAACTTTCTAGCTAGGGTAGACATAGGGCCCTGTATGAATTTCTGAAAATTATGTACATCAACTTGCTTCTCTAGGTATGTAGGTAGGAAGTTTTTCAAGATCTCTCCCTTCTGTCAGAACATAAGAATACACACTGTGGCAGACATGGTAAGGTGACCGCCAGTGAGTATAACCCCTTTATAATACCCCTGTATAATCCCCTCCTCCTGAGCATGGCAGAAACTATGACTTGCCTCTAAGCAACAGAATATGACAAAGGTGATTGAGGATCATTCCCTTGATTAGGCTACATTTTATGGAAAGATGATAGGATGTCTCTCCCATAATTATGTTGTGTTATATAAGACTGTGCCTTAGCAGACTAGAGAGAGAGAGAGAATCCTGTTGGCCTTGAAAAGGCATACAGCCATATTGTAAGAAGGCCTGTGAAGAGAGCCACTTGGCAATAAACTGTAGGTGGGGTGGCCTCTAGGACCTGAGTGGCCTCCAGCCAACAGATGGTAAAAAGCTGGGGCCCTAAGTCATACAGCTGCAAGGAAATGAATTCTACTAACAACCAGAATGAGCTTGGATTCTTCCCCAGTCAAGCGTCCAAATGAGAATGCAGCCCATTCAGTACCTCGAGATCTGAGCAGAGGACCCAGCTAAACTGTGTCTAGACTCCTGACCTACAGAAACTGTGAGATGATAAACACGTGTTACTTTAAGCTGCTAACTTTGTGGTAATTTGTTACACAGCAGTAGATAACTAATACACATACTTATCTACAAACATTGGTTGTATCAAAATAACCCCTCAGTGACACATGGCTCTGCAGACACTCTGAGTCCTATATGCTGTACAGAGGATGTAGAAGTGGATGCAATGAATTCCTTTAAGGATTGCCATTTAGCATTTTACTTTGATACTATTATGGGCTCTGACTTATCTAAGAAGTAAACAAGGGCATTGCATAGGACATAAGTTTAGTTGTTCTGAGACAGACCCTAAATCAGCCCCTTTTCTAACATTTGTAGGGCCTGGGGCAAGAATACAAATGGATGATATGCCATATGTCTAAAGAATGGAAAGTTATAAATCACTATTATGTATAATATGTTCTGTTATGTTGACAAATATACTTTCATAATAACAATATGTGTGTAAAGGTCTTTATATCACTGAAAAATGGCAAAATATTAAAGATAATGGAGTATAATGATTATTTTGCATGCTTGGCTACTCTGCTGATGGAAAGTATTTGAATAGAGTAATAAAATAGACATTTAATTCATATATTATTATATATTCCATAAAATATATTTCCTTGCTTTCATTTCAGGAAGAGGTCACTAATTATTTTGTTTAACATAGTGGGTGCTCAGTTGACAGTAAGAATCTAAAGGATTGAAAAATAAAATGTGTGCCAAACTTGAACATTATATTTTCATCAAAATATAAATTTAAAGTAGTCGAAAATTTCAAGTTTAAGTTTTCAAAAAGTTTCTTCCAAAATATTCAAAAATCTATTAAAACTAAACAGAAAACATACAAATTATAAATAATAAAAAGCTTAAATTTGTTATTTAAATAAGGCTGAATTGTTAGTTTCTTGAACATTTAGTTCAAGATCTTATTAAACATTCTTATAAAAATAAAACTACTTGTAATTGTAGCCTTTAAAGTCCATCTAGATGCCAATGTAAAGAATCAGGGTCACATTTCACATATATTATCTCTAGACCCTCATAGATGTGTGTAAATTTAAGAGTTACATGAATTATTTAATATTGCAAACTATTGCTCCACTTTCCATATGGAACTCTTGTAAATCCCACTCCAATCCAGTGGTACTGATGGAATCAAGAACTAGAAGATGAAGAGAAGCAAAAAAACAGATATTCTGCCCTTCTGGGAAACAATACTTCTTCATCAAGCAGAAATCTGTTGCACTGATGCTATCAGCGAAGAAGGATTTGATGAGTTAATACCCCAGTGCTGGCACTGTTCAAATTCTCCACGTACTCTGAAGCTGCATCTGTCCCAGATCCTGGCAATGGCAAAGTCCCCAATCTTTCGCAACATTTGGACACAGTGGCCTTTTGATTGAGCACTAGGGTGCGAGATGTGGAGAAATGTTTCCCTGGGGCTTGAATGATGTTAGTCACGCCAGCGGATGTTTAAGGTACCGATCGTGCTGTGTCAGCGCTGAGTCCTGAGTGATTGGAGCACCCACGTGTTCTTTAGTGCGTGTGTGTGTGTGTGTGTGTGTGTGTGTGTGTGTGTGTGTGAGAGAGAGAGAGAGAGAGAGAGAGAGAGAGAGAGTGAGTGAGAAAGAGAATTGACGCAGGGCTTTCAGAAGGGCAGGGCCCCATGCAGGCACCCTTCTTGTCAGAGTCCAAGGGGGTGCTTGCTGCTCCAAATATTTTTTAAACAATATAGCAGTTGGTTTCCTTCTCACATAAGCTTGCAAGCATAATAGTCCTTGATGGGATGGCAGCTCCACAGTCTCGAGGACCCACTTGCTCTCTCTGATTGTTCCCCTTTCCCTAAGATGTTGCCCTCATCTGCATGGCTCAACATGGTTCCCCCTGTGTCTACAATCCAGCCAGAAGGAAGAAGAAAGGAGAGAAGCAGGGCATGCCCCTCTTTAAGGGTCTGAACCTGAAGTTGCACACACCAATTCTGCACATATCCCACTGTCCACAGACGGCTGAGAAATGTAATCTTCCACTGGGTGTTCTTGTGTCCAACTAAAAATTTTATGTTTCTATGAGAGAGGGAGAGGACACAATTTGGGTGACAGCTGGTAATCTCTGCCACAGGTGTATATTTTCTTATATAAGTTTGGAAGGAACGATGATAATTTAGAGTCACGGATACAAGGTTGCCCAAGTCAGTTATATTTCATCAAAACAACAGATATATAAGAAAGAGCTTTGGATGGTTTTAAGCACATTTCAGGCCAGGTGCTACCTGGAATGTTAAGCTGAGTGGGTGGAAAACTGAACTGCGTTCAGACCCACAAACAGCCACAAACTACTAAAGTGACCTTGATCCAGTTACATTACATCTCTTGGCCCTAGTTTGCTCTTCAGTAAAATGAGGGCTTTAGATTAGACTAATGGGTTTACAATCTGGGTTCCATGGAAACTTACGGTTCCTCAGTGTTGCTTCAGGTGCTGGGGGTTGGCTCTGAACTTTTCTTCCCTATGTATTAGTCATAGCAGCTCCATTTTTATTGGTTGTGTGATTAAAAAAAAAAAAAAAAGGAAGAGGGCTTCTATTGCTAAAATGCAAGTTTGAAAATGCCTGGACACTGGGGTGACTGGTGGAGGTAGCAGGCTGTGGGGTCAGCCTGCCTGCATATATTTTTTTATTTATTTAACATCTTTATTGGAGTATAATTGCTCTACAATGGTGTGTTAGTTTCCGCTTTGTAACAAAGTGAATCAGCTGTACATATACATATATCCCCATATCTCCTCCCTCTTGTGTCTCCCTCCTACCCTCCCTATCCCACCCCTCTAGGTGGTCACAAAGCACCGAGCTGATCTCCCTGTGCTATGAGGCTGCTTCCCACTAGCTATCTATTTTATGTTTGGTAGTGTATATATGTCCATGCCACTCTCTCACTTTGTCACAGCTTACCCTTCCCCCTCCCCGTGTCCTCAAGTCCATTCTCTATGTCTGCGTCTTTATTCCTGTCCTGCCCCTAGGTTCTTCATAACCATTTTTTTGTTTTTTTAGATTCCATATATATGTGTTAGCATACGGTATTTGTTTTTCTCTTTCTGACTTACTTCACTCTGGGAGAAGTCAGAAAGATCAGATCAGAAATAAATGAAAAAGAAATGAAGGAAACAGTAGCAAAGATCAATAAAACTAAAAGCTGGTTCTTTGAGAAAATAAACAAAATTGATAAACCATTAGCCAGACTCATCAAGAAAACAAAGGGAGAAGACTCAAATCAATAGAATTAGAAATGCCTACGTTTAAACCCCATCTTTGCCACTTACTCTCTGGAATAGCTCAGGCTGAGGTATTTACCTTTCCTGAGCCTCATCTCAAAAATGTTGTCTCCTCATCTATAAAATATTGTTACTATTATTTGCCTCTTGGGACTGTCTTGGGCTTAAATGAGATAATATGATTGAGAGGGCTTATTTTTGAGGGTCTGATGTAATGGACATGTTTAATAAATGGGAACCATTGTTATCATTGTTACCATCACCAACCTCATCTCTAAGGCTTCAGCTTTGGGCTCTAAGGCTTTGTGTTTCTGTGAATTGTACAAAACTAAGGACCTTTTTATGAAATGAATTACCTATCAGTGGGCATTTCTCTTTACTCCTGGATTTTCACAGGTTTTCTCCAAAAGATGCACATTAGAGTTAGCCCATCCTGGGTAAAACAATTTAAACACAAGTAAGATGTAGGGTTCTGTAATTTCAGAGGCAATATTAAAATAACTCTTTTGCGACAGAGAAAACAATTTCAGTCTTTTAATTCAAGGAGAAAATGATTCAATTTTTTGAGGCTGCACATGGCAGGAAATAACACGCAGAGTTTATAGCACTTGAAATAGTTAACAAGAAGGATAAGCAGGAAAATCCCATGATATGACTTTTTGTCAAACTTGACTTTCCAGGGATTAAAGCTGCTTTGAGTTTAGACCTATGCTTATTCCAGTTTGTTTAACCCTTGACAGCTCCAGTCTGTTCCACTCAGTAGTTCCACATGAGGGGGTCATATGACAGAGCCGATGAAGCGACAATATAGAACTGTGTGATCGTGGAACTGAGAGGCCAATCGATGTTCTACCTAGAATCGAATGGAAGAAATGTAACAGGGCTTTGGATCCACCCACCCAGCTTATGATTTAAAATCCCCTCTAGCAAATTCCTGTTAAATCTTTACTCCGACTTGTAACCGTAAGACCTTTGATATCCATCTTGTTTTCTAGCTCTGTAATGATTCTTGTTTATAGAACCTGAAAATCTTAGCGCTGAAGTGATGCTCAGAGTTTATGCAATGCCAGAGTCTTCTTCACATCATCCTTGCTGGAGTGTTACTGCTCCTTCCTGACCATGTCCCATGATGGGGAGCTCACGGCTTTGTTAGGAGGCAGCCATTCCTTTGGAGGAAAGAACCAACTTACTTGAAAACTTTTTCTTTTGCCCTGAAACTTGCTTTTCTGATATATGTGTATTGTACATGTGTGTATATACCTGACAGCCTTTTTTACCTTCCAGATCAATGCCATATAAATTTGATCCCTCTTTGCATGTGGTCTCTGAAATATTTGAAGCCACCCCACCTCTATCTTCAGCCTTAACATGCTCTGCTCTCTCAGCATCCCTCATACGTCATGATGCCCTTTACCCTCCTGGTCACTGCCCTCTGGGTTTCTTTGGTTTTGATGAAAGTATTTGTAGAAGTGAGTGAACCAAACCAGTTATACCCTGTGCCTACTCTCATTCTTCTTTTTCCATTTCTCCCCATTTCACTTTAAAAGCTGTATGTGATACCCCCAATAATGGCTTGATTCATGTTGGGGAAAATAAGAGGAGGAATATATACAGGCTCTTAAGTTCTATTTCTCTGCATACATTTCTGTATCAAGATGGCTTCTAAAAATAGTTTTGTAATAATAATTCAGATGTAAATCTGGGGTCTGCAAAGTCTCTCAGGCCTTTTCCAATGGCCATTCCTGTATTTCAGATCTTTATCATAAACCTGGGGATAAATGCTGCATCTTTTATTTATCCTTACTACATTTCCCTTGGCTCTGAGGATGCTTGTGCTGGTGTTTTTTAATTACCTCTAAAATGTATTAAGGTACTTTAAAAATCTGTTGCTATCTTTAGAAATGTTAGAGATCACAAGCAATTAGGCACCATCTACAAGCCTGGCGAGAATGCATTTGCTTCGCTGATAACAGTGTCATCATCGAAATGGAGTGAGCCCCGTGTGGGACAGGTGTTTGAAGGGATGGATCAGTGTAAATAAGACCATCCCAAACCTCGAGTGAAAAGGCAAAGACTGTGCTCTACAAAATACTGTCTAAAAGTCAGTGTGTAGGACATTTGACCCTTCTGAGATTCAGGCTCCTAGCTTGGGTAACTGCCTTTCTATAGTATGTCTTTCTATGACCCAAGCGGGTCAAGGTCATTACATGTTGCGTTTAAAAAAAAAAAAAAAAGAAGGTGAATGGAAACTGAGCTGAGAAGTGCAAAATGTATCATTTTAATTAGGACATTCCCCTGCAAAAAGAAAGACCTATATGAAGGTCTTTCTTTTGTGAAGACTCATCTTTCTGTAAACCTGGATTAACATGACCCGGCTAGAGATTCCTAGCCTAAGGTGTATGGGATGCTATATTATATACCCATTAGTTTGTAATTATGATATCTGAAAAAATAGTGAAAAATATTCATCAGAAAAAAATGAAATGATCAGCCATGATGTGTTTTTTAGTGAGTTATTATATTTACATGAACTGTCTCATCAAAATTCAGGAGTTTACATTCAACTGGACCTAGAATCCTTGACTCACCCGATGAGACAAGCAAATCTGAATTATCATTGATGACTGCCTCTCTCCTGCTGCGTCTTTGGAGTAACCCTTCCGTCCCCAGGCAGTGAGCACATTTATACTCAGGGAAATCTTCTTTTAGACATTATTTTTAACTACTTCATCCTTTTACCAAAACTGAGAACCACAAGCTACATTGATGTTTCTCTTCCTTCTCCACACAGGGCTTTCTTTCTGCAGTGTTGGTGAGATAGGAAGCACAGCCTCAGGCCGGTCCACGGGGGCTTGGCCTAAGTAGGGATGCTGGATGCTGCAGAGTTGCCAGCCATGAAACAGAACCAGGGGCCTGGCTCTCCCGAGGAAATGCAGGCCGTGCAACTTCTCTGTTTGGGTTGGCAACAGGAGTCATGTGCTTTACTTTTGCTGAGGCCTGATCACTTGCTGAATATTTATTTGTCCCCAAGATTATTTAGTTATCCTCAGGAATCCAGGCTCTCCGGCCAACTTTTCTCCTTTGGCATGGGTTCCCAGTGGGGAATGTGATTGACCCCTTCTCCTCTCAGAAGGGGCCTTAATGCTCATCAGGTTGGAAGCATTTTAGTAGAAAAGCAAAAGGGGACCCAGGAGGACACATGACTTGCTAAAAGATAGCAGCAGTACTAAGACTAGAGCTTGGATCTTCTGATCCCAAATCCAGAGTTCTTTCTAGAATCTCTCAAACTCTGGGGAGCATATAAGTGCCTGAGGAGCTCATTTAATAAAATACAGACTCTTAGATCTCCTCTTTAGAAATTCTGACGTGGAATCTTCCTGCTGAACAAGAATCTCCGTGATCCGAGATGGCTTGTGTGCACTAGGTCACACTGGCTTATCAATGTTTACCTTCTACTTGCATTCACCCTGTGACGTTACTCAGTTAAATATGAAGATTGTTGTATTCCCTTAATTATTAAAAAAAGAATACAGCACAAAGAACATGGTAAAAACTTTAAAATAACTTACAGAAAGAAAAAAACCTACCCATCAGTCTATCTATCTACCTACCCTTTCTATCTATCTATCTATCTACCTACCTACCTACCCATCACTCTATCTACCTACCCTTTCATCTTTGGAGATGTTATCTATCAACCCAATAATTCTGTTATCTTATTTTTACTTAAGCCAAGTAGCCTGTGTTATTTGACTTCCTAGGAAACAGGGTCCTCAAAATCTATTAAAGTGGAAAAATACTATTAATTTTATTGAGCATATGCTACATTACTGGGTACCGTGCTCAGTGTTTTACATGTATTCACTCATTTAATCACATTGACCTTATGAAGAAAGTCCTATTATTCCCATTTTCCAGATAAGAAAACTGAAGCTTGGAGAGGCTAATTAGCTTATGCTAAGTTTTCTGGTTAGGAAGCAATAAGGCTGAGATTCAAACCCTCCAACTCCAAAGCCTATGCTCTTCCTCACCACACTGCTTTCCAGGTGTGCAGACGAGAGTCAGAGATGCCTGAACATCAGGTCCTCACCTCCATGAAGAAAGGAGACATTCCTAAACAGAAAACAATCAAAGGACAAAAATAACAAGTGTACTTAATTTCTAAACTGTGTGCTAAAGATATATGGTGCTATAGGGAGTAAGAGTACGGACGTATCCACTGGGCTGGAAGCTTTGAACGCAAGGGAGGAAAATCTCACTTTATACTAATGGCAGAGGGTACTATGATAGGCGTGGGGGCCAGGGAGTAACTCAGTGAAATGAAAAGTCCCAGAGAGCCCCAGCCTGCCACGAAGCCATCCGTTTTGGCTGACTCTCCAAGCAGACCCTTTGCCAGAGCCACTGAAGATTTGGGATTTGACTCTTTTCTTCTCTCTAGAGCTGTTAATCAGCGCAGACAGGACCCTAAATGAGAGGAAAGAGGGATGACAGGCTGGAGGTTTGCGCTCTTAATAATTCAGGATATAGTGCTACCAGGAGAAAAACTTTCCCCAGAAATGAAATCTCCATTGTCCCCAGTGAGTTAAGTATTATAAAAGTTTTTCTTACGATTTCCTTGGAGTTTCTTCAATCTCTCCCTCCTCTAAGTATCCACTATGCTTTCTTTTGGCTTTAGCTTTAGACACGCCATCGTTGCATGTGCTACTTATCACTGCCAATGATGTCAACTGACATTTACTGTCTTTTTTTGAAACTGAAGTATAATTCACTTACAATATTATATTAGTTCCATCTGTACAACATAATGATTTGATGCTTTTATACATTACAAAGTGATCATCACAATAAATCTAGTTACCATCTGTCACCACCATTACAATATTATTGACGGTATTCCCTATGCTGCATATTTCATCCCTAGACTCATTTATTTTATAACTGGAAGTTTGTACCTCTTAATTCCCTTCACCTATTTTACTCATCCACCCCCCTCCTCTCTGGCACCCTCTGTATCTCTGTTTCTGTTTTGTTTGTTTTGTTTTTTAGATTCCACGTATAAGTGAAATCATACAGTATTTGTCTTTCCCTGACTTATTTTACTAAGCATAATATCCTCTAGGTCCATCCATGTCACAAACGGCAGGATTTTGTTTTTTACATGGATGAATAATATTCCATTGGATATACATACCATGTTTCCTTCATCTGTTTATCTGTTGATAGACACTTAACTTGCTTCCATATCTTGGCTATTGTAAATAATGTGGCAGTGAACACAGGGATGCATATGTCTTTTCGAATTGGTGTTTTCGTTTTCTTCAGAAAAATACCCAGAAGTGGAATTGCTGGATTGTATGGTATTTTTCATATTTTGAGGAACCTCCCACAGAGGCTGCCCCAATTTACGTTCCCATAAACAGTGCACGAGGGTTCCCTTTTCTCCGCGTCCTCGTCAACACTTGTTATGTGTGGTCTTTTTTATAATGGCCATTGTGACAGGTGTGGGGTGATATCTCACTGTGGTTTTGATTTGCATGACCCTGATGGTTAGTGACGCTGAGCATCTTTTCATGCGTGACAGTTACTGTCTTGTACACTGCACTGTGCCGGGCACGGAAGATACTTAAGTCCCTGCCATTGGGTGTTTAAGCCCTGTCTGGGGAGATAGGACCCGTCCATAATACCAATTAGCAGCCCTTAGAGTTCACTGTGATCTCAGTGGACTTTATTATAAAGGGAGGAAGATGTAGGCAACAAATTAATAGGACAGACCAAAAGTGAGCCAGAGAGTAGGAGGAAGGAGAGGCCCTGAGGACTGGCATGGCCTGGGGTGGGAGGGACTCATCTTCTAGAGAAGGCAAGCCTCAAGAGGGGGCTCTGCTGGTAGGACTGGAGTTATACAAGAGGCTACAGTGAGGGTGCTTCCAGCAGCTCTGTCTCCCTGCCTAGACCACAGCCACTGGGAGGGGTCCGGGTTCCCACCACATCTCCCCTGGGGGCCCTGCCCCATGCGTTATACATCAGAGGCAGTGGCCATTGGGGTCCCCTGGGAAGCAGGCTCTGTGACAAAGATTTGTGTAAAGGGCGTTTGTTAGGGAGGGCTCTTGGGAAAGAAGAAAGAGGGACGCAGTGTTGAGGATAAGTTGGGCTGTGACACTGTCCCAGTGACAGCCTCGTCTGACGCCCCGGGGACTTCTGCAGCTGAAATGTCCTTCAGAGTTGCCCCAGCTTGGAGGCCTTTATACTCTCCTGTCATCTTGTCCTTGGATGTGGGCTCTCCCGGGAGGGAGCACGACCTCAGCTCTACTCAGCAGAGACAGTTCCAAACGGGGGCCGCAGCCCCTGCAGCCAGTGCAGTAAGTCCTCTGTTCCTGAAGGGGGCACTAGGCAGCGGGGCAGATCCATCCCATGGGCTCTCCAAGAGCACTGGACACCTTGACTGAGAACAGCTCTCTCAATAGCCCTGGGTCTCTGACGGCACTTGGTCCCCGACTTGTGGCTGCGACATAGACAGAGTAGGGCTGGAATTGCAGCATTTGTTTAAAGAATACTAATTTTCCAGGCCAAGAAAGACCATTTTGCAAAGGGTTGAGTAGCAGCCACCACAAATGGCCAAGTGTATGGGTTTCAGGCTTCAAAATATCATCATTTGTAATGAGAGGGAATGGCAGTGTTCCCAAGCCAATTAGTGATTGTTGGGGAGGAATTAGTGACCTGTAAAGTCAGGCAAATGGTATCATTTCAGATACTGTTCCCCAAAGATTTTTTTTGAGAGACAGAGAGGCCTTGGAGTAAGATAAACATCTCCGTGTACACAACTGTTAGTTAATTCAGGAGGCAGCCTAGGAGACAAAATAATTTATGGTAAGCCTCCTTCCGAGGAGTTGAAATACTTTGGGTATCATTTCTCAGCCTTTAAGAGAGCGGTAGGAGTTAGGAAGGGGGCACTCACTCTATTTATTTTGTTGGAGATGGGGAATCTCCACAAGGTGAGGTAAATTCCCTGAAGTCTCAGGTGAGGAAGTGGCTCATTCTGAGGCAGAACTTGGATCAGCCGGGTCTCAGTGCTTGAAGCACCAAGTTCCTTGGAGGCAGGGCGAGAATGGATCTAAAAAGATTGATAAACATTGTGCCGCAGGGTAGAGTTTTCCACAGACTCATTTAGACTCTAAATCTGCATGTCCCCCAGACTTTCCCATTTGTGTAAATGGTAGTATAAACACCCAGTCAGTCAAGCAAAATCATTAGGAATCTTTCTTATGTTCTTCCTGTCCTCATTCCTTACAGCTAACCTGTCAGCACATCTTATTAGTTCCGCTTTCAGAATGTACCTTGCATCTCTCTCCACCTGCCACCTGCACCCTGACATCCAAGTCACCATCATCGCCCACCTGGAGCACCTCAGTGGCCTCCTTGCTGGTCTCCCTGTTTTCATGCTAACCTCCCCCTAATACATTCTTCACATTTCAGGAATCAGCCAGAAGGAACTTATCAGCATGCAAATTAGATCACATCACTCCCCTATTGAACACTTCATGGCTTCCTGGTACACTGGAATAAAGTTGAAATTGCTTATTATGCAAGACCCTGTGGGTTCCTCCTCTTCGACCTTGTCCCACACTGCTTTTCTTGCTTCAGCCCCACCAGCCTCTTTCCTGAATATACCAACCTCTTTCCTGCCCCAGGGCCTTTGCACTTGCTGTTTTCTCTGTGTTGCTTGCTCTTCCTCCAGCTGTTTACATGGATGACTCCTTCTTCTCTTTCAGAACTCAGCCCAAATGATATCTTTTCAGAAAGGCCTTCTAGCTAAAATAACCCTCTCCCCTGAGATAGTTGTTACATCACCTGTCTCTACTTCCTATAAGGCCCTTATCACAATCTGATTTTTTTTTTTTTTTTTTACTAAATCACTGTTTCCTTATATGTTGTCTGTCTTCTCTCACTGCAATGTAAGTTCCATCAGAGCAGGGACCTGTCTGTTTACTGGTTTATTGTTGTATCTCATTGCTAACACAACGATGGAACATAGTAGGCAAGTAATCAGCATAGGGTGAAAGAATGAATGAATAAGTAAATATATGAGTTTTCTGGGGCCTGTTGTACAAATGAAATCAGAATACAGGAGCACCAGCTAAACTGTGATATCCTAATTACATTACTAGAGGTTTGTACATTAAGCTATAATTTGCAAATATTTTATTTTATTATTAATTTTTATTGGCATATAGTTGCTTTACAATGTTGTGTTAGTTTCTGCTGTACAGCAAAGTGAATCAGCTATACATATACATATATCCAAGTATTTTAAATAAGGTTCTAGAAGGATACACTATCTAAGGGAAACCAACACATGAGTAGATTGTAGTACTCCATAGTATGTTGCCATGGAGCTATTAGATGATGCAGCATCTCCTCTTATAATTTCTTATAGTATGTTGCTTATAAGATAGGATATACCGTATGATCCTATTTTCCTTTTCAAAAAAAAGTGTTATTATATCTATACAGCAAAGGCTAGAAGGACGTTACCAAAGTGTTAGCCAGGATCATCCGGAGTGTTCTGGTTATCCTTTGTTTTGTTTTTCTTATCTTTCTTATCTTATTTTTTTATTTTTCTTTATTGTGGTATGCAGGCCTCTCATTGTTGTGGCCTTTCCCATTGTGGAGCACAGGCTCAGCGGCCATGGCTCACGGGCCCAGCCGCTCCGCGGCATGTGGAATCCTCCCGGACCGGGGCACGAACCCGCGTCCCCTGCTTCGGCAGGCGGACTCTCAACCACTGCGCCACCAGGGAAGGCCTCTTATCTTATTTTTATATGGTGAATTTATAATCTTTTTAAAAGCAGCAACTGTTTTTGTTGTTTTTCTTCCTAAACATAGGAATGGCGAATCCTTCTGTGGAGTAAAGAATGAGCGTCCTCTTTGTCTTTTTCCTAAATCCAACTTTTCATACCTTGGTTCACTTGCTTTTCATTGAATAAGCTGTGAATTAGGAGTTTTGTGGAAGTGATAGTGGTGGTGTCATTGGTGACAATGTTGTTTTAAGAAAAAGCCCTTCTCAGGTGTGCGTTTCCTCCCTGGAGGGCCCTGTCTGGTACACTCTTCTGGTGCGGCCTGCTGGGAAGCTGCGGCTGCCTTGGGGCCTCCGGAGAACCTGCTGTGTTCAGAAAAGAACTCTTGAGAGCGCCTGGTGGCCTGCTGAAGGAGTGTTGAGTCAGCCGTAAGTTCTGTCAAAGCACACAGCTGAGCCAGAGCCGCATCCTCTGTGGCTCTGAATTCCATTTGGATTCCCTGGGGTACCAGCGAGAGAAGCTGAAGGCCGCCCTAAACACTCAACCAGCTCTGTTCCTCCCTGAGCGGACTCGAGCACAGGAGAAGGTGAGGGGCGGGTACAGGTCAGGAGCAACTGACACTGGCCCTGGAAAGGCACGATCCGCATCAGGGAGGCCTGGCCTCCGTGACCTCAGGAGACCAAGTCTCGGGTGAGCAGAGTCCTGGGATGCTAAGGGAGGACAAAGGTGCTGGGCGTAAAATGCCGTGAGGTTTTTCTCCTTCCTCCCTTCGCCCTTGCCTCCTATCTTGATCTTTCTGCTTTCCTGGGCCCCCGGCATCATCCTCTGAGAGCCCCTACCTAGCCTCCTCCCTCCACAGACCCGCAGGAGGCGAGAACCAACATTCTGTAAATAAATGCGCATCAGACGCTTAGCAGATGAAAGGGCTGCGACACACGCAGCAGATGAGGCCAAGGGGCAGAGCTGTCCCTTCGTCACGGAGATCCACTCGAAGGAGAGAGGACAGAGGCTCTGGTGCGGGCAAGACAAGTGCAAGGCACGGACACCGGGTAGAAGTGAAGCAGTAGATGCCCACATCAAAGGCCAGGCTGGATCCAGGACTGGGGAGGCCTGAGGCTTCTACCACATTGGAGGCTTTCTCAGAAAGAGGAGAGATGAGCTGCTAGGCCCCCTCCCAGGACTCAGAAAGGGGCCCTTGCAAGTGAGGAGCTCTTGGCTTGAGCTCTGTTAGTTTCCTGGTGTGATAGGGTTCTCCGGAGAAACAGAGCCTATAGAATGTGTGTGTGTATATAAATAAAAGTATATTTAGAGAGAGAGAGAGAGATACATATATGTGTGTGTGTGTGTGTGTGTGTGTATACATACACACACATATATATATAAAGAGATTTATTTTAAGGAGCTGGCTCACTTGATTTTGGAGGCTGGCACGTTCAGAACCTGCAGGTGGGCCAGCAGACTGGAGACCCAGAAAGAACGATGTTGCAGTTGAAGTCCAAGGGCCGTCTGCCAGCAGAATCCCCGCGTGCTGGGGAGAGGTCAGCATTTTGTTCTGTTGGATGAGACCTGCCCGTATTATGGAGGGCAATCTGCCTTACTCAGGGTCCCCTGATTTAAATGTAAATCTCATCCAAAACTCCCTCACAGAAACTTCCAGAGTAGTTTTTACCCTAATATCTGGGCACCACGGCCCAGCCAAGTTAACATAAAATTAACCGTCACACCTGGTAAATCCTTCTCTGAACGTGAGGTCGGCAGAGGGAAGCAGCTCTGTGGACCGAGCCATCGGAGAAGGCTTCTTGGGCGTGACGGACTTGAACCAGCGTTAGTGGACGGATTGGCTTCATGGGGCCGGCTGTCCTTGTGTATCAAACCATAGGAGGGACTGGGGGGGCATGGTGTCTGTGTCTCATGACCCTCTACCAGACACCTCACCAGAGGCTGCAAGGATTCCGGGGTGGCTAAAGGGGTTGGTGGCCTTTGGCTCAAGTAGTCGTCAAGGCCATTTCTTGTGGCCTATTTGTCCCTGTACCGTCCCACCATGGGAACCTGGTTTTCCTTTTTCTTGTCCTCTTTCCCCTCTTTTGTCTTTCTCACCTTTTCTTCCTGTCTTTGCCCTCCTCCCTCAGGTTAAACCTCAGACAAGGCAAGGCCTGTCTGGCTCACCAGACGTCACGAGAGGCTCTAGCAAGTTAGCTTCATTCCAAATCCTTAGAATGAGCCACAGCCTTGGTCCATGGTGTCACTCATGCACCCGGGTCTCCTTGATGTTCAGAGAAAGACTTCACTGGTATTCCCCCACCTGGTGCCCGAGTGGCTCTTTGCTGATATAATCAGTGTGTGATGTCATTCTTCATGCAGGTGTAGTTTAAGGGAGCCTCTCTGTGTTCCCTGTACAGGGAAGCCAGCCTCCTGGCTCTCCCAAGGCCCCCATCAATCTGCAAGACAAATGGGTGTTTTCATTAAGCCCTTTACCTACAGGAGGGCAAAGCATTCCAGCTCGGCACTTTTGTATCCCCCCCCTCTAGTCTTGGCCAAAGTGGCTTCTATTTCAGCTCCTGTTGTATTTTGGCAGCTGGGTCCTGCCTGGACCTCCCTCTGGGGGGAGGTTCTAGAAGCAGAAAGCTGACAAAAATCATCTGAGGAGGGTACAATGGGTAGCAATGGCCCTGTGAGGAAGAAGCCACTCCCTTCCAGAACATTCCTTCCTGCTCCTTGCCACCAGCTTCAGAGTCAGCCTGGGGTCCGGAGGAAGGAGGGGCTTCAGCCACACTTTCTCCTTCTTCCAAAACCCAGCCTTGAGATCCTTCTGATTTGAGAAAGAAGTCAAAACACTCCACCACCAGGGTGCCTTCAAAGCAAAGTCGTCTGGTTGTAATGGTCCCTTGCCTGCATTTTGTACTGACGGCGTTTGCCACTCTTCTCCACAGCACCCTGATGAGGAGGACAGGGCATGTTATCACCCCTATTCTGGGGAGGGGAGGGGAGGCCCGTGAGTGCCAGGACTTGAACCAGATCCCGTGGCCAGTGCTGCCTGCCCAGGAATGACGCAAAGGGCAGGGTCTCCCTTGGCCGTGACTTTGCACGGTGTTTACAGGCTGCTCCGGAGTCCTGGCTGCACAGGGTGATCTCTCCTAATTTCTTGGGGCCTGATGGAAGAATCTTTGTGAAGTCAGTGAGACAAGTCTGGGGACGGCAGCATCCCCTGTGAGGTATTAGACTCTGAGTGTGAGCCTCAGGGCCCGGAATGAGCTTCCACCAGGCCACCTCCACGCCTCTGTCCCCTGTGATGACTTGTGACTCTCACGCTGAGCTACGGTTCCTGGGGGATGGGGTCCGGGGAGGAGGGAGGGCTGGTCTCCGTTGTAGCTCTCCCCAAATGCCAAGTTGCAGCTAGCTCAGCTAATTGGCAAGAGAAGGAGAAGCAAAAATAGTGAAAATCTGTGAATTAATAAAACAGCCTTGAAGCAACCGCCAAAATGTGTACAAATCATGAAGTAATTAGAAGTGTGAAGAATTCTATCGGGTTGGCTGTTTCCAAATCCAGCATCTGATTGCTTTAGGAGGCCAAGGGCTGGCAGGCCAGGGGAGTAGAAATTCTTTCCGTTGCATTATGATCTTGCCTCCTTGGAGCCTGGGTTTCTTGAAACCCTTTTGGGGTCCGGGCAGTTGCTCAAATCAAATGTGCACCTTCCAAAGGCCCATTAGCACATGTAAGACCTAATAACTCCAGTAACATCTTATAGTTTAGAATAAAGCTTTAAGGTGTCATGGAGTAATTGTTGCATCAGTGGTCTTATTTAATCTCACTATCACGAAATATTTTTATGTCAGTGTTTTTCAGAGGAGGAAACCTAGGTCCACAGAGTGAAGTGATACAAAGCCAACTCCAAGAGCTAACTAGCAGCAGAACTAGGGCCAGATCCGGGGTCTCCTGACAACCCCGCCAACCTTTCCCTCTCCCACCCACATTCTTCCTTTGGACCCTGCTGTGTCTCCCAGCAGTGCTAGGTATTTGTATCTCACAGTTCTCATGGCTAGCGGCTAGCTGCAGTTCTGTTTGGCCATGGTATTAAATTTAGGTAAGATGCTTAACCCATTTGTTTGATTAATAAACTAAGGCTCAGGCAGAGTTAGCTATTTGTTGATTTTAGTTTCATTTTATATCCAGATTAGAGTGGGGGAGGAGAAAAGGATCCATTTTTCTTATCTTTTTGGAAACACTTTATGGAGAGAGGTTTCAGGTCTTAAGTCTTGTCATATACCCTGTGAGGAGGGATAGAAACAGTACGTGCTTAGAGTTTCTTTGTTTGGGCTTGTTCTTTCTGGTCTGTGGGGACTTTAAGAGTAAGTGCTGGGCTTCCCTGGTGGCGCAGTGGTTGAGAATCTGCCTGCTAATGCAGGGGACACCGGTTCGAGCCCTGGTCTGGGAGTATCCCACATGCCGCGGAGCAGCTAGGCCCGTGCGCCACAACTACTGAGCCTGCGTGCTCACTCAGGGTTGAAATGCAGCCTGCTCAGAGTTGGAAATTCTGAGAGCAGAAATCAGAGCAGAACCCTGAGAGAGTCATGTAACGAGCTTGACGTGTGTTGTTAATTCCCCAAGCGGCAGCGAAAGCTCCCGGGAGGATGGGGTTTACATCGTTTATAGCCAGACTGAGCAAACAACAGTGTGATTAAGTTACATGCATTAGTGGGCTCCATAATCAGAATAGAAACGTATGTGTTAATTTGGGATGGAAAGTTTTCAACAAAGCAGCGGCCGCTTGCACAGACTCGTGGGAGAGGAAATGGGGAGTCAGGAGCGGTACCGGCTCTGGAATTTGAGGTGCCCAGTGCAGAAGGAAGATGTGGCCCCTTGTTTGAAAATTAAGAACTTCAGTACAGCCACAGCAGACGTTAAACCAAGTGCAAGGTCCTTCTGAGCGTGGGTGGGGTACTGTAGGGCTGCATCGGTCCGAAGCCCTGGAAGCCACAGGAGAAGGGAGGTTATGAGCCGGGGCTAGAGGGTTCTGCGTGCACCGAATGGCACTGCCTAGAAGGCCAGAGATGAAAGTTGTTCAGCGTATATTTCTGGAGTCACTCGGATGCCCCGACTCGGTTCCGAGCTGCGGGGATTCCGTAGGGAACAAGCAAGAGCTGCCAGGAGTGTGGGGGTTTCTGCGGACTCTGGCATCAGACCGTCAGCCCAGAGAGCTTCAACCTAAGCTTGTTCCTTTCCTCTCTGTAAATGGGCTGAATGATAAAACTCGACCTCTGCTGTGAGGACTAAACACATTACCAGCTATCATGTGCAAGTGTGTGGACACATCAAGGGCTTTAATGAATGTCGGCAAAGAAGACGGGCAGGTACACAGTCATGATGCCTGATGGGGAGCACACAGGAGGGAGCCGGAGGACGGAGCTGGGGAAGGCCGCCCTTCCAGGCATTCCGTCTGCCTGGATCCTGGCTTGTTCCCTTTGGATGGATACTGAGACTTGGGGGTCTGACACCACAAGCTATTTCCTCCTCTCACTCCCTCTAGACCAGCCTCTCATTGCCATCCTGGGAATCCAGGGGTGCTCTGGTGCTGACCAGACCTGGCCTCTGTGTCCACAGAGCCATCCTCTCCTGACTCATCCTTGAAGGTCCTAAAATTAGGCTCTTTTCTTGTCCTGCACTTGCCAGGTTCTCTGTGATCTCCTGGATAAAGTTTTTTTCCTTATCCTAATAGTCACAGCCCTCCCCCATCTGACCACACCTGTCTTGCCGGCCATGCCCCCTCCCATCACTACATTATGCAGAATCAGCTTCTCACCCTCACATCATCAGCTTCAATCATTTTCTTCACCTGAGAGCCTCCCTCACCTGTGTTTGCAGTCAAATTCAATTCCGCATAAGTGGACTGAGTGCCTCTCCTACGCGCCTTCGGTAACAGAGTACAGCTGATCTTCATTATTCACAGATTCTGTATTTGCCAATTCGCCTACCCACCAACATTTATTTGTAACCCTCAACTCAGTATTCCTGGTGCTTTCACTACTCTTCACGGTCGTGCAGAGCAGAAAGGCAAAAATTTGCGTCGCCCGACGTGCACGTTCCCAGCCGAGATCCAGCAAGGTAACACTGCCTTCTTGTTTCAGCTCTCAGACTGTAAACAAGCATCCTTTCTGCGTCTATTTAATGCCACTTTTGTGCATGTTGGTGCTTTTTTTTTTGGCGGTCCGCGGGCCTCTCACTGCCGTGGCCTCTCCCGTTGCGGAGCACAGGCTCCGGACGCGCAGGCTCAGCGGCCATGGCTCACGGGCCCAGCCGCTCCACGGCATGTGGGATCTTCCCGTACCGGGGCACGAACCCGTGTCACCCTGCAACGGCAGGCGGACTCTCAACCACTGCGCCCAGGGAAGCCCAGTATGTTGGTGCTTTTTGTCGATGATTTCACTGTTTAAGTTCTCCTAAGTGTAGAGCTCAAGGTCTGTCTAGTGTTCCTATGGGCAAGGAGACTGTGATGTGCCCTAAGGAGGAGATACATGTAGCACACATATGATGGGCGTCCTTCAGGCATGCGTTATGGTGCTGCTGACCCTGAGTTCAGTGTTAATGGATCCACAGTATGGTACATCCAGAAAAAGGAAGAGGAAATTCAGCAAAATGTATGTAAGGCCGCTTCATAGTTTTGACCAGAGGCTCCAGGGGGCCCGACCCTGTATTTCCCCTGGGAGCAGTGGTTCTGTAGTAACTAATTCAGTGTCTGTGGAGACGTTGTAGCACATAACTACCACGAATAAAGGGAGTCAAGCTTGCTGCCCCCACCCTCCCCTGAAAAAATGTTGTGTTTCTACTAAGCATCAGACATCATTCTGGTACTTTGTAGCTTCCTGCTTGATCCAGACCAGTGCTCTCTCTGTCCTGTGAGCTGATTTTGCATCAGTGTCTGTGCATTTTATTTAATACTCACTCAAACTCTGCCTTCTGATGCCCCATCATTGTTATTTTTAACTTTCCAGGTATGGCCCCCAGGTGGACAGTAAGTCCCTTTAGGGAAAAAAACCACGGACCCTCACACTGTCCTTCCCGGGGAGGCGGTCACTGAAGTTGTGCTGATGCCAAAGGTGGAAAAATTGTTAGAGTGGAATGTGCTTGCAGAGAGATACTAGACACAGCGGGGAATAATACAGCAGAGCCTTTAGCTGCAAGAAAAACCTCAGAGCGCCTGCCGCCCCCCCCCCCCCCCCGCCGCCCCGGGATGTGTGAGAATCAGAGATGTTTGTAAAATCACAAAGTAAACTTTGGAGGTGCCACGTGAGTGTTCTGTGCTGTTGACATCTGTGGGTGGCCATAGGAAGGGATCACTGAGAGTGGGGGCTGCCTGGGGTCTCCAGGCCAACAGGGCACTCGTGGGACCTGGGAGGCTGACTCGGCGCTTTTCCAGCCAGGATCCCACCAGATACTTGGCAAACCTGCCAAGTATCTCGTGCTGCTGAGGGGAGAAAGTGAGATTTCAGATGGCCCTGAGTTTGACGTCCTCAGGCTGCTGCCTGCCGGAACGGCTGCCTTCCCTCTGGTAGAGGCCATGTATTTCCTGTCCACCTTCCCGTGGCCTGGAGTGGTCACAGGTAGGGGCTCGGCTGCCCAGTCCCTGCAGGGATTCTTGGGAGCCTGTAGGCTGCTGTGGTGGGCGGCACATACGCCTGTGTTTCTTCTTCTATTTATTTGACAGAGGTCAATTTTTCTTCTTGTTGTTTGATTTCCACGTAATTACATTTGCAAGGTTTTTCTCTGTGTTTTGTCACAATCTACTGTCCTGATCTTTCCCTTTCCACTTTGGGGTGCCCTCTGCCCGTGGCATTTCCTCTGCTGGTTCTCTTGGATTCTTTCACATTCCGTCATGTGCTGTCTCTCGCTAAGGATCTTTATGAATGATATTAAGCACCTTCTGGTCTTTAATCATTCCTTGAGGACAGAGACTGGGTCTGGTACAATACCAAGAAAGTCATAGATTTATTACTGTGATCTATTGAACTGATGGAGTCATTTAATGAAAACCTTAACAAAGGTTAAGGTTCTACACCTGGGTCCCTGGGGCAATGAGGAAATGGAGTGACTCATGTTCCTCACCTGTCCCAGGTGTCTGTGCGGCAGGGAAGCCTCAGCTTAGCTCTTTTCTACCCTGTGGTGAGGGGAGAGGCTGCTTGTGGCATGAGAGAGGTGGGAGGGACACAAGGAAGTCCCTGCCGAGTCTAGAGACCCTCGAGGGCACTGGGGGATCCTTTTCATCATGAATCTTCAGGAAAAAGAGACATCCATCTGCCTGGAACGGTTGCCTGGAAACGGGGACCTGCCTGGGAAAGGACAGCTGTTCCCAGGCAGCCTTGGCCAGGCCCCGTGGCCTGAGCTATTGTGGCAGGAGAGGTTGGGAGGTCCTGCGTCCCGGAGCAGTGAGCAGGTGTCCTGGTTGACTTCAATGTCATAACATGCACTGGCTCAGAGAATGTTCTCGTGCATCTCTAGGACACTTGACCACACGTGGGCTTCTGAGGGTTTGATTCTTGTCAGCGGCCTCCCTTTGTGCACTGGCTTACCGGGCCAAGCCACTTGGTCACGGTGCTGCTAGGCTAATCTCACTAACATACCTTGATCGTATCACTCAGAAACCCTCAGTGACTTCACACTGACGAAGGGATGAAATCATAGCTCCTTTCATCTTACTCTAAAATCCGTGAGGTCAGGGCCTCGCTCTGATATTCCTTACTGGTGTCCTCAGGACAGTGGATATGGCCGGTGATGGAATGCTGAGTGAGTGATTTGATCTGTGATCACTTCTGGAAGATGGCCGGACTCTAGAATGTTCTGTGTGTCTGCCGGCTCTCCATCCTAAGGTAGAAAGCACAGTCCAGCACGGTCAGGGTTTCACTGTGCCATGTTGCTTTGCTTATAATCAGGTGTGGGTGTTAGGAAGAATTCAGGGAACACTGTGCACTGAGCAGACAGTGTGAAGTTAGGGCAGATGTTGGGGAACGACAGTTTTGTTGGAGGTTGAAGTTCAGGTTTGTTTTTTCTGGGTCCCTGCCGCTCCTGCCTCTTCATATCTCCCAGGTGCATCATTTCTTTCCTTTGCCGACAGGCCTAATGAAGCCCGGCGCCTCCCTTCCCATCAGCCTGCAGCAAAGATGAGCGGGAAAGTTCTGAGCAGTGCTGGGCTCTGCTCCTGGAGAGGGCGGGATGTGAGCCCCTGGCACCATTGCTGACGTGGGGTTTGCCCGACACGTGCTACTTGTTTTCAACCTGGCTGTCAGGTTTTTTTCTCTTCAAGAAAATTGAGGAATGTGTGCTTTCAGAGTGAGTTCAAGGGCAAGGTGAGTTCAGTTCCAGGAGTGAGAAATCTGAGTGGTCCATTGTAGTGACTTGGAAAGAGGAGTACAGCATGAGAAGTCCGACATTCTTTGGCATTGATTTTGTTCCTAGATATTGGCATGGATCACATCCTGCCTTATGTCATAGTTGACTTACATCTTGTATTAGCGCATCAGCTCTTTTAGAGACGGGATTATCTGTCATCCATCTTTTATTCCACCATAGGCATAAGAGGTGTTTCTATGTGTCGTGGAAGAAGCTCTATGATCTGAGATAGCCAGGCTGAGTTCCTTAATAAGGGAGCCAGGGAACAACTAGGAACCAGGAATTACTAAGGATGAAAATATATTGGCTCAATATCCAAAGAATATTATCCCTATTACACCCGTGTGCTTTAGTATTTCTGTTCTAAATCCTTAAGGCCTAAGTTCTTGAGTCATTTTGCTACTTCCCCATCCTGTGTGACTAGACTCAGGTCATTCTGGATCTTTGACGCTCCAGAGATGTTGTTCTCAACCCTGACTCCATAATAGACTCATCTGGGAACCACCCCTAAACACCCTGATGCCCAGTTAACTGGGACTCCCTGGGTAGGATCCAAGCCTCAGTAGCTGTCAGACTCCCAGGTGATTCCAGCACGCGGCCGAGGCTGTGCACGAGCTATTTGAAGGAGGGGAATCTGTTTTATTAAATCATTTTATCTCCAGGGCCTCCTAGAGTGCTTGGCACAGAGTATTCAGCAGATGTCAGTGCCTCCTGTCACCATCTCCTCATGGAAGTCACGTAACTTCAAACAACGTGATTCTAAGACCAAGCTCATCCCTCTTCCGGGGCTTCCCCGTCTCAGTATTTGCATCCCTGTCTGTCTAGTAGTACAAGCCAGAAGCTTGGGGTTCATCTTTGATGCCCCTCTCTCTCCTTCCGCCACATCCCAGTCCTTCACTGTGTTTGGGGATTATACACACTATATCTCACAGCTGTGCTTTTGTTTCCATCCCCACCAGCACATCCTCATCCACGGTCCTATCCTCGATCCCATGAACTACCTCAGAAGCTCCCTAGCCAGCTTCCTGAGTGCAGCCCAGCCTCACCAATCCAGTCTCCACACCACAGTCAGAATCATCTTTACAAAACACAAATATGATCTTGTGGCCTGTTGATTAAAGCCCGTCAGTGACTTCCCACTGCTGTTGGGGACCAAACTCTTTAATCCGGTTAACAAGGCCCTGCGGTCTGGTCCTCAGGTCTCGGTGGTCTGGTCCTCAGGTCTCTGTGGTCTGGTCCACTAGACCCCAGGGTCTGACCTACTTTCTCAGTCTCAGTTCACTCCACTCTCTGCCACAGCTTTGCACTCTTGCTTTCTTTCACTTCCTTGAATCCCCCGCTCCCTCCAGCCTTGGGGCCTTTGCACATGCATTTAAGGGAACGCTTTCCCGTCTCCCTCTCCCTCCTTGCCTTGTTAATTGCCCCTGACCCTTCAGTTCTCAGCTTAAGAACCCTTATCTCAGTGAAGCCTTCTCAGGCCCCAGCCCGAAACTTCTTTGTCCTGTGGTCTTGTGGCCTCAGGCTCGCTTCTCCATACTCGGTTACCTTAATTTGTAGCTCACCTTCCATCTGGGTGATTTTTTGACCCGTGTCTCTCTGCGCTGCCTGACTGCAGCCCCACGAGGGGCGGGGCCGCGTCTGATTTTGCTCCTTCTACCCCCAGTGCCGAGCAAAAGTCAGAACACCTAGAACGTGCTCAGTAAACCCTTGCTGACTGAATGCCTGGACACTCTTGCAGAGCAGCCCTAGGCATCTTTGGTCCCAGAGCTCCACGCCCAGGAGTAGCTGCTGGCTTCTCTTGTCTCCTCTTCTCTTAGGCAGGGGCTGCCCCTCCTGCCTGAGACCCTGTGCTGGTTCCTAACCGCACAGTCATATGAAAGATTCCACGTGACGTGTCTGCTTTGCCCTATTTTCAGCAACCTCCTAAAGATCAATGAATATCCATGCCCATCAATTGCTTTTCTATGGGAATCTTTTGATATTTCTTAACCTTCTTAGAACTTTCCCAAATCTTAATTTTTAGGGTTTAAGGTGTATCTTCTGTCCTGCCCTGTGGCTCACAAGGGATTTCAGGAGTTGCTCTTTTTAGTTTTGAATCCCGTCGCATAGTGTCTTATGTCATCCAGGTGCTTTCAGATATTAGTGTTTGTGGCCCCACAGTGATGCTCGGGGGGCTGAGTGGGGCGCGTGAGAGGATCTCTGTTTATAGATGAGAACACGAGGTCCAGGACCGCAGCCTCCCAATTCCCATCACAGCCTTCTGATTGCCTTTAATCCGCTGCACACCCTCCCCTCACTTTAAAAGCCACTAGAAACTAAACCCTGCATCCAAACATTTGTTTCTCTGAATCTCCCCACAGCAATGGATAGAACATTAGACTCCCGATTACCTGGTTTTGTGACCTTCTAAGACATTTCCCATCTCTGGACCTCACTTTACTGATTTTGAAAAATGAGAAGCTTGGATCAGATTATTAAGGATTCTTCAGTAATAATAACGGTGATGGTAATAATAACGGTGAAAATTAGAGTAATAATAATATTAGCTAATATTTATCGGGCACTTACCATATGTCAAGTACTAAGTATTTTACACTGTCTAGGAAAAATGCTGTGTTTTTCCTTTGTTCTTTTTCACAACACTTTTGACAGCAGACTGTATGGGGTTTCCTCTGACGCGGACCAATTCTGTGACACCAGCTGGGTGTCCTACAATTCAATTCAGTTCTGACACTGTCTACCTGGAGTTAACATCAGATTCTACAGGTGAAGGGCTCAGTCCCACAAGACTGCACCCATTTCAGACACCAATTGCAAGTCCAGGTTGTCACCTGTGCTTCTGACCAGCTGGGTATCAGAAGTTCCCTTGACTCTCTACTTAGATTCACTTAATTTGCTAGCACAGCTCACAGAACTCCAGAAAACGGTTTATGTACTAGGTTTCTGGTCTATTACAAAAGATATGAAAGGATACATAGGGTGAGATCCAGAAGGGTCCTGAGCATAGGAGCTTCTGTCCCTGTGGAGTTTGGGGTGCGCCACCTTCCAACACCGGGATGCATTCTTATTCAACAACCTGGAAACTTTTCAAACCCATACTTTTGGGATTTATGGAGGCTTCACCACATAGGCATGATTGATTATTAACTTCCCTTCTAGCCCCTGTCTCCTCTCCAGAGCATGGCAGGTGGAGCTGAAAGTTCCAGGCATAGCAAGGCTTAGTCTTGTTGGTGACCAGCCCCCATCCAGGAGCCCACCAAGAGTCACCTCATTAGAACAAAAGATGCTCTTATAACTCAAGAAATCCCGAGGGATATAAGAGTTCTGTGTCAGGAACCAGGATCAAAGACCAAATATTAGCAGGAACCAGGTTCAGAGACCAATATATATATATTTCTATTATATATATTATTTATATATATATAATTAATATATATTATTTCCCATACATGTATAGCTCAGTTTTAAATTCTTTAATCCCCTCTACAAGCAACCAAGTAGGGATTTCTGTGGCTCACTTTTACAGATGTTGAAACTCAGAATTTAAGCAACTCACTCAAAGCCACAGAGCCAGGAAATGACAGAGCTAGGATGTGAACGCAGGATCACTGGCTCCAAAGCCCCCATTCTTCACCAGGTAAAGTAGAAGGCAGAGACCAGGCTTTGGAGTCAAAGAGATCTGGTTTGAGGACTGACTCTGCCACTTACCAGCTGTGTAATCCCAGCCAGGGTACTTCTGTACATCTGTTTTCCCATATGTAAAAGGGGAATAATACCTGTAGCAGGTGTATCAGGTTGCTTGGGCTGCTATAACAAAATACTACAGACATTTATTTTCTCACCATTCTGGAAGCTAGAAGTCCAAGATCAAGGTGTCGGCAGCTTTGCTTTCTCCTGAGGTCTCTCCCCTTGGCTTGCAGGTGGCACTGCTCACTGTGTCCTCACATGGGTTCCCTCTGTGCTCATGCATGTCTGTATACTAATCTCCTCTTCCAGTAAGGACATCCGTCATACTGAATTAGGACCTACCCATATGATTTTATTTTAATCACCTCTTTAAAGGTCCTGTCTCCAGATACAGTCATATTCTGCGATCCTGGGGGTTAGGGCTTCAACATATGAATTTAGGGGGGGTATGCAATCCAGCCCATAACAAGAGAGTTTTGTGCACCTTCAAGGACATCATGTTGGACAGAGTGCCTGACACACGTAGGCACTCGGTTAATGCGGGGTCCTTCCCCTCTCCTCTCACTGCCAGTTCTGACTGCGCATCCACCCCTGTTTTTCCTGGGTAATGATGAGACGTGATGCTCTGCTGGCAGCACGCGAGTGAGCACGGGGTGGAATCTATCTGTTTGGCAGATACTTTTAGGGTGGAAAAAAAATCTCTCCCTCCTTTTAGATTGTTTAAGGCAGGGTTTACAGCCCTAGAATTAACGCCAGAAGCCTTGAAGTCTTAGAAAAATGTTATGATAAAACACAAGCCTTCAAACTTGCATGACCTCCTTTATCCAGGGATGGTTGCTTACCTTTCACATGTGAATTTCTCCTTTTCCTCCAGTAAGGCAGCACCTCCCTCCTCTTGCAGCTGAATAGCTGAGGCAGTAACACTTTGCATACAAACGGCAACAGGCATCTTGGAGCTGCCCACCGCTGTACCCTGGTGGTTCCTGTGTTTGCTTCCGGCCTCCTTTCCCTCCTGAGAGCCCACCTTTCCAAAGTCCCAGAATGTTGGAGGTGAGCTGCCCGAGAGGAGCCAGGAGAGCGGAAACATTAATTTAGTGCTGCTGACTTAACGAAGATGCTCTAGCATGGTGAAGTGGACATGAAAAGAGATGTGGGAGCCTTTAGAGAAAGACCAGATTCTTCCCTGGAAGGAAGAACCGAGAAGCAGCAGCAACAGTATGGTAAAAATATAGCAGCCAGTGTTGACGGACTGAGAGCCCGTTATGTGCCAAGCACCGAGCAAAACTGCTTCGGTGAATTATCTCCACCCTCAGAGTAGGTTTAATGATCCCCTTTCTTCAGACAAGGGACTGAGGCCTGGGGAGGCCAAACAACTCATCTGAGGTGTCACAGCTCATAAGGAGCAGAGCCAGGATCCAAATCCAGGTCTGCTTATCTGCAAGAGCTCAGCAGAGGAGGAAACCTGCTCAGGGACTCCCCAGGGCACAACCTGGGAAGGTCATGTAGATGACAGGATGGGGCAGAACAGGGAAGGTCACGTAGATGACAGGATGGGGCAGAACAGCTGCCTCCTAAGTCAGAAGGGAGTACCTGGTGCCCGGAGCTGAAATGACCTTGTCCCTTCAGATATACAGGGGATGGCGAAAAACACAGCTCAACCTCCGCCTGTGGGGAGAGTAAGAAGCAAGCAATCTTGAAGAAACTAAAGTAATTCCTTCAGGGCTGGTGCCAAGCTTGATGACTGGAAATGGAAGTAAACCTGGAAAGCAGAAGTTCTTACACTTGAGCCAAATTATCTAAATTCTAAAATAGCAGTTTGTTCTCTGCCTTTTCTGTGTGTACAGTCATCCCTTGGTAGCCTCAGGGGATTGGTTCCAGGACCCCAGCGGATCCAAAATGCACAGATGCTCAAGTCCCGTAGTCGGTCCTTGGTATCTGTGGATGCAGAACCTGCGTATATGAAGGGGCAACTGCAGTTTGCACCCTGAAAAAACTCTATTCTCTAGTTGCTGATTTGAGTGGGCTCGGAGAGCTTGGTATTTTATTAAGAGAGGTTGGGAAGAAATGGAGAAAAGCTGTAGTCTCAATGTCAAACCACTTTTGCTTTATTAATTTTTTTCTGGTTGTAAAATTATGATTATTGCAGGAAATTAGGAAAACACAGGAAATTATAAAGGAAAAAAATTCTGTAATCTACCACTTGCAGATAACCATCAAAAATTTAAAAGACTATCTTTTTTCCAGTCTCTTTTCTATACAATTTTAAAACAACGAAAAAAGAGATCATACTTTGCATCATTTAGTAAACTTTTATCACTTAGTGCTATATCATACACACTTTCTAATATCTTTAAATGTTCTTTTTGAACAGACATTTTTCTCCCCCAGTGGGTGATATACCATAATCTAATTAGTCCTTCCTTGTTGGTCGAGAGTTTCTTCCCTCTATTTGCTCACCTGGTAGGTGACCATTAGGGACCTCCCAATAGCAGAACAAGGTGGGAAGTCTATGCTATTTACATACAGTTCACTCTGTTAATAATTATCTCTAATATCAGCTAACAGAGGTCTGAACTAGTGTCAGTATCTGGTATTTATAGCCACCTCACATTTTTTGTCCTCCTAATAGAAACAGTTCAAATGTGTCACAAACCTTTTATTCTGGAAGTGAATATTAGAGAAAGATGATTCATCTTGGGAAGTGTGGGCATAGCCCAATGTTCTTTATATACATCACACACACACATGTGATCTTTATATATACGCATATATAAAAGCAAAGGGCAAGTGGCAAAGACCACCATGTTGGGAATAGAAAAGTTCCTATGACAATGAGATGTGAGATGTTTTGAAGGAGACTGACAATGAGACATACTACAAAATGGGCTTTTTATCCTCTTTGGGTGCACATCAGCAGTGTGGCCATTCAGAAGCGATGCTCTGCCACCTGGGGTGTTACACCAAGGAAATCCGGGTATTTACCTCAATCTCAAATGGTTCTTGTTCCCAGGACATTTCCCTCTTTGCTTACAAAAAAGTCATATGAATGACCTTGCCTTAGGAATAGGACTTGTGACTGCTTTCAACTCTTCCATTGGCCTTCACACACACACACACACACACACACACACACACACACTTACATAACACCTATGTGTTCGTGGCTGAGCAACCAGGGGAGGAGAAAAGGGGACAACTTACAGACCTATAGGTGGAGCAGCCTTCTATGAATGTATCTAAAAAAAGAAGGAAAAGGCAAATATCAGCGAACAAAAATTATTTGCAAATTTACAAATCAGTATTTTTTTTTTGTTTTACTTTGTTATTGCCCAAGATTATTATTTGTCAATTTCAGGAGAATCATCTGAGCTGCAATCTGAAAAAAATGTTGGTTGATTGAGAAATCCAGTTGTTGACACAAAATCAGGCTCCATTCTTTTTCTTTTCGCTAGTTCACTGAAGACCCTGGGGGAGCCACTTTCCAAAAAATAATCTCTCTCAAGCGTTCCCTCTCTGAAACATGGAACATAAAAAGTGGCCTGGACATGCTGTCAGGAGAAGTTGGTTCTAATCTCACCCTGTCACTAAATCCCTCTGTGGGGTTTGAGCAAGTCTTTCTTGCCCCTGATTTCCTCATTTGTAAAAAAAAGTAGTTCATATAGATTGTAGCTTTTGTGTTTGAAGGTGCTTTGGTGTTGCATAGATGTTTGATTTGAACTTCTTTTAAAATATAGTTTTAATTTCTTTTAAGAATCATAGGGACTTCCCTAGTGGCACAGTGGATAAGACTCTGTGCTCCCAATGCAGGGGGCCTGGGTTCGATCTCTGGTCGAACATGCATGCCGCAACTAAGAGTTCACGTGCCACAACTAAGGAGCCCACATGCCACAATTAAGAAGCCTGCGAGCCACAACTAAGGAGCCCACCTGCTGTAACTAAGACGTGGCACAACCAAATAAATGAATATTTTAAAAAAAGAATTATAACTCCCAAACCACACTCAAATGTGTTGTTTATAATACAGTCAATGTGTTCATTTGAATTTTAGCTTACCTGAAAGTTTATTCTGCCATCTCTTTTTAATTTAAAAATAATTTGAGGTTGTCAGTGTGAACGGTATTTTTTTAAAGCTATTACACATTTACTATAACTTATCTCTATGAATCAGGATTTTTCAATAATATCAATTTAACAAAATTTAGAAATAAAATGGGTATTACATAAGAATCAGGTTCAGTGTTCTCATTGATTGTCTTTATAATTAAATGATTAGAATTTATACTAAAATGGAGTAAATTAAATAGCATAGTCCAGAGTCTGTCTTGCAGTAGGTGTTGTTAGCAGTTATTTAGAATGTTCGCAATTCTCCACTGTATGTATTTGGTTTCCTGTAAGATCTTGTCTTTTATTTTTTTTAAAGTTCTGCAACATTACCTCTGAGAACCCCTCAGACCTGACATTCTATATAAATTACATTTTTACATGTAAAACAAAACGTACTTGTTGCCCTCCTAACATAATAGTATATACTAATGACCTTTAGTGGTTTTAGTGGAAGGCAGGGGATTAAAATAATTAAATGATAGCCATTATAAAAGAAGTGTAAGCAATATCCTAGTTAATGAATTTGCTAATTATTTTCCCCACCGCTTGGTTGCTATTTGGTTGTCAGCTGAAGCACATTATTGTATATTTGGGAAGAGGAAATTTACTTGAAGATTGCAAAGACTAGCCTACGAACCAGAGCTAAAGATTTCCACCGCAGGGGATTTTAGGGAATAGGTTTTGGACAATTGCCTAACTGATCATTCTAAATTAAATTACTAAGTACTGACTCCAGACTTGGTTTAGAGAAACTTCGCTGGTATATGCATTTTGTCTTCCTTATTTTATAAGTAAAGAATACTCCAAGAAATTGCCTAAGTTTGAGTAGTCAGGACTATCAGGAAATTGTTTTCGGGAGCAACTTTGCCCTTTAATATAAATTCAGTGAAGCATTAAGTAGAACTCCTTTTTAAGGCTGGTGTCCCTGGACAGAATGGATGCCCCTCATTTAATTACTATTTTAAGGGGTTAAATGATGCTGGGCATGAGTTCTAATGTGGCGTATGTGAACAGAGAACACCATAGCCAGGTTCATCATACAGTGTTCAAAGCCCAAACGGTCCTTCTGTGATTAGTACCCTGCAGGAGGTTGTTGGTAATCAATCAGCCTCAGTCTTGAGCCTTCAAAGTGAGACTAGAGGGGCTATTTTGCCATCATCCTCTTGATGGCTCCCTTTTGCCTTGGGAAAGGGGTTTCTGCACCTACTCTCCCTCCTCCAAGTCCCCCTAAGTCAGTGGTTCTCAAAGGCTGGTCTTGAGACCAGTAACATCAGCATCACCTGGGAACTTGTTAGAAAAGTAAATTATCCAGTTTCTCCCCAGACCTCCTGAATAGGACACTCTGGGGGTGGGACCAGTCACCTGTGTTTGAAAGATCATTTGAAGTGATTCTGATGCTCACTCAAATTTAAGCACTGCTGCTCTGGGTCATGGCTCACCCAGGCAGGGTGCCCATTCAGGAGTCGGGTCTGGGGACTTCTGTTGATGTCATACCAACTGACCTGAGAGGAAGCGTGGGCTTACACCCTAACTTCATTTGGCTGTGGTTCCAGACAGTCCTCTTCTTGCTTACAAAAAATGATGTGGATGGTCTTGCCAAAGGAGTGGGAATGGTGGCTGTTTTCATTCCTTCCACTGGCCTTACGCATATAGACACACACAGACACACATGGACACACACGCATCTACCACAGCACTCTACAATCGCCTATAGTAGTGAAAGACTAGTTCCTCTCAGCTGTGTGCTACTTGGGAGGGTAGCCATTTTGCAAATCAGTCTTCATCTTCTGCTGTGGTCCTCCAACATGGCTGCATGTTGGAATCACCTGGGGATTCCCCGTCCCTGCCCTAGAAATTCTGGTTTAATGGTCAGGGTGAAGCCTGTGTATTGATATTTCTTTTCATGTTTATCTTTTTAGAGAGGTTTTAGGTTCACAGCAAAATTGAGAGAAAGGTACAGAGGTTTCCTGTATACCCCTGCCTCCATATATTCACAGCCTCCCTCGTTACCAGCATCCTCCACCAGAGTGGTACATTTATTGCAGTCGATGCATCTACACTGACACATCATAGTCACCCAAAGTCAAGAGTTTTCATTAAAGCTTACTTTTTTTTAAACAGCAAATGTTTCTTCCTCACAGTTCTGGAGGCTGGGAAGTCCAAGATCAAGGTGGCAGCAGTGTCTGGTGAGGGACTGCTTCCTGGCTTGTAGATGGCTGTCTTCTCAGTGTATCCTCACATGGTGGAGAGCAGAGAGGAAGTAAACTCTCTCATGTCCCTTTTTATAAGGACACTAATCCCATCATAAGGGCTCCACTTTCCTGACCTAATTACCCCCCAAAGACCCACCTCCAAATGCTGTCATATTATCATAGTTTATTCTTGACATTGTACATTCTGTAGGTTTGGACAAATGTATAATGACATGTATCCATCATTATGGTATCATACAGAGTATTTTCACTGCCCTAGAAATGATCTGTGCTCTGCCTATTCATTCTGCCCCCATTTCCCCAACGCCAGGCAACCACTGGTCTTTTTACTATCTGCATAATTTTGCTTTTTACAGAATGTCATATAGTTGGAATCATACAGTATGTAACCTTTTCAAATTGGCTTCTTTTACTTAGTAATATGCATTTAAGGTTCCTCCATGTGTTTTCTTGACTTGATACCTCATTTCTTTTTAATGCTGAATAATATTGCATTGTGTGGGCCTACCACAGTTTATTCATTCACCTACTGAAGGACTCTTGGTTGCTTCCAAGTTTTGGCAGCCATGAATAAGCTGCAATAAACATCTGTGTGCAGGTTTTTGTGTGGATATAAGTTTTCAACTTCTTTGAATGAATACCAAGAAGCATAATTGCTGGATCATATGGTAAGATTCTGTTTAGTTTTTTAGAAATTACCAAACTCTTCCAAAGTGGTTGTACCATTTTGCATTCCCACCTGCAATGTATGAGAGTTCCTGTTGCTCCATATCCTCGACAGCATTTGGTGTTGTCAGTGTTCCAGATTTTGGCCATTTGTATTGGTGTATAGTGGCTGTTTTAACTTGCATTTCCAAGATGACATGATGTGGAACATCTCTTCATATCCTTATTTGCTACCTGTATATCTTCTTTGGTGAGTTGTCCATTAAGGTCTTCGGCCCATTTTTTAATGGGGTTGTTTGTTTTCTTATTGTTGAGTTTTAAGAGTTCTTTGAATATTTTAGATAACAGTCCTTTATCAGATATGTCTTTTGCAAATATTGTTTCCCAGTCTGTGGCTTATCTTCTCATTCTCTTGAAGCATCAGGATTTTAAAAAGTCTCCCAAGTGGTTCTAATATGCTGCTGAGCTTGAGAATCAATCGGTTAAAATGTCAAGGCACCTGTTGAAGGTGAGGAGGAGGATGGGATAAGCAGTGAGGGAAAAGCCCAGTCACTGACAAGGGGCACAAGCTCTCAAAAGCTGGTTCTCCAGGCAGCTCTCACAGCCCTCTCTTCTTTCCAAAAGCAAGACTTGAACTGGGTCCCTCCCAACATCTTGTCTCATGGGACCAAAACAGCTTTCCGTCTTCCCACGTTGTCCTTGCGACCATGAAGTTGACAGTAAGTGGATGACTCCCTGGTCTTTCTCACTTTAATCAATGCAAGCCATGTTTTTTTTTTTTTAAGGTTCAAAAGAGACTCATAATGGAAAGCTACCATCATCTTTCCCATCCCTGACCCCAAACTTTCAAGCATTTCTTTCTTTAGTTGTTTTGTTGTTTAGTTTCATATCTTTAAATAATATACTTTACCTGCTTTGTTTTGTTTTTGCTCATTTTTGTTGTTGTTTAAGAAAAAAAGAACAAGGCAGAGAAAGGAGTAATTTAAATAGGGAGTGAAAATCTCATTTTCCGCCCATGAAATAATCTGATAGTATGTTATGTATTTATTTTTTGATGAATCCTTAATTCCTCCGTCACTAGAAAATAAGCATTGTGGTCAGCGTCTTTACTTGATTTTGATAGTAATTATCACTTTTTAAAGAGCTTATATTTATCCTTTCACTTCAAGCCCTTATATTATAGTCACTATCTTTAACTTCCTTTCTCTTTCCATCAGATTTCAGCAGTAGCTCTCAACTTGGTATGAGAATATATTCCTTTTCCTTCCCTCCTTCTTCCCTTCCACCTTCCAAACTTTTTTTCCTACTGGCTCTTTTCTTTACATGTCAAAGGTGATGACATTTACATTTTGTGGCCTATTCACCTGTAGATTGATTCTAAAAGTTGAAAACCAGTAAATGTCAGATTCATTTGTATTATGAAAAAAATGTGAAACAAAATGTCCCCCCACCCTCAGTAACTCTCATCCCATCCCTGATTCTGCATTGCAAACAACAACAGTGGCCCCTCCGAACTTGGGGTTTAAGAAGAGGGTGGGAAGGGGAGGGAGGTAGGAACTACTTGCTTTTCTACACACAGCAGTGTGGTGGTGGGGGGAGGGCGTCCAGTGGTTTCACAGGCAAACCTTCACGGAATTCCACAGTTTCGGGAATTACTTCCCACCTGCCTTTTGACCTCAACCTGGGGCCTTTCCAGGTGTCAGTGGAGCTGGAAAGCATCCTCCTCAGCTGACCCTGCTCCTGCCCCACCCCCAGTGTGCATCCTGAGCTGAGACTTCCAAATTCTCAACTTTTCAGGAATGTGTTAAAATCCCTTGTCTTCTGGTCTTTCCCCTTCTGTTCTCTTCACTTTTATGGGTTTATATTGATTTAAAGACCCCCTTCCTAGCATTTTAATGCCATGTAAGTGGAAAAGGAGCCGAATGCCTGCTTGGTCCACATCTCGTACAGCATCTGAGTTGCCTCGCCCTCTCTCTGCTGCTGCCTCCCAGCAGGACTTGAGTGCAAGAAGATTTGGGGTTTCTGCTTTGGAGAGGAGACCTTGCTTAGATAACTTTTCATTTGGGTGGGGGGAAGAGGGACTGGAAGAACAGAATACGATAGTGTAAAATAATGGCTACATTCGGTTGCCTTGGTAACAGCCTCCATCTGTAAATAACACCTGGGAGGTTGAGGGAGAAGGCGAGAGCTGATGTCAGCAGGTCTGGCAGGGGGATTGATGGGGGTGGGAGAAGGGAAGGTAATCACCAGGTTGGAACCACTCAGTGGCTAGCATCGGCTTGATGGCTGGGAACAACATCACACCTGTCATTGGTATCTGGAGGGCCCCAAACCTGTTCAGTCATGCAAGCAAAAGACTCAGGAGTTGTTTGAACAGGGAGGATGGGCAGCTGTGCTCTGGGGGGGTGGGGCACTACTACACTATCTTCCACCCCTCTGCTCAGAGGGGCTCCTTGACCCTCTCTTCTCCTTTTTCTCGGCAGCCCAGGAACTCGCTGATGTCAATTTACCATTCCCCTAAATAGCCAAGGGGATGCCTAACCTTTCCTAACTAGGACATGGGTTTTCATTCCCTGGTTAGAGATAAAGCTTAAAATGTAGATCCCCTGGGAGAGGGAACCTGGTGTCTTAGTCTCAGAGAAGTATAGACGGCTGGACTCAAACCCTTCTGTGGGTGCTAATGAGGAGGGGTGTGAGTGTTTGAAAAGGCAGTAGACAGGACACTGCAGAGAAAGAAAAGGATTAGAAATTGACTTTGGAACCATCGGATAGATGTTTCCTGACCATTTACCTATGACTGGCTGTTCCCTCATCCTCCCACCCACTCCTACCACCACCACCCACATCCCCTTCTCTAAACTCCCAAGTAGCTGTTCTGAGGGGATCTTGTTCAGAGTTACAGTGGAGAATATGGGATGGGATGAGGCTTCGCAGGGGAGAACCATCTAAAGAGGGAAGATGGGGCAGCAGGAAAGAAAGGTACTTGTGGAGGGAATGGGGTGGCTGGGAAGGAGTGGAGAGAGGGGTGATGGGAGGTGAGGGATCTTTCTGCTGCACATTTAAAGCTATGGGATTAAAGACAAGGGATGAATGCCGACGCGCCATCCAAAATGGCCCTAGAATTGGGCAGAGCACCACAAGCTCTCGAAGTTGGCAGAGACTAACTAGTTTGCTGCGTTGCGGTTGCAGGAAGGATGGGCTTGTGAGCATCTGTGTAGGATCTTGCTGCTGTGTGATTATTAAACACTATATATAGCCATCTGATCCTAGCGACGGGAGCTAGTTACCTTTCTTGGGGTTTCCTACAATGAGCCCATTAATCTGACTGCTGGCCCTGGTCACAAAAGGAAAGGGAAGCAAGAGAAAGACAGTCCCTTGTCAAGGGGCACATAGCAAGCTAATGGCAATTTAGTGGTGTCACTTTGCACACGAGCTCCGTCCTCTGATTACTGGGACAGCTTTTAGCAGTCAGTGCCCTGGGGCATTTAATTTACTCAGGCAGCATAGCCTAATGGTAAGGGCGTGGGGTCTGAAGGCAGACTGCTGGGGTTTGAAGCCCTGCTCTGCCACTTCCCAGCTGGGTATGCTTGAGCAAGTTCTTCACCATTCTGTGCCTCAGTTTTCCTGTTTGTAAGATGGAAGCAATACATCAGTATTGCAGTATCCCAGTATGTTCCTGGAATATCATTGTGAAGTTAAGTGAGATGGAGTACATTGTTACCAGTTGTTATTTAGTGTGGGAAGGTAAATAGCGACATGATTATTATTTCAGCAGTCCTTGATATTTACTTTACACACTGCCTTCATGGCTGTTGCTTTTAACAAAAACCCTGTGAGATAAATATGGAAGGTATTAATATTCTAGTTAACAGATGTGGAAACTGAGGCTCAAGGTCACGTAATCTATGAGTGGCAGAGGTCAGACTTGAACCCAGAGTTCTTTCATAAGCCAGAGGCCCTCCACTGCACCTGACGGTCACCTTCCCCATGGGAGACACTGCCTCCTCCAGGCAGTTTCCGAAAAATTATACGAGGCTCTTCATAAAAATAAATGGGACATTACAAAGGTCGTTCACTCTTGGCTGTGTTTTGAGAGTCAGGTGATGTTGTTCATCCTCTGCACCTGGGGGCACACCTGCAGATGGTCAGTCAGAGTAGGGGGCTGCCGGGAACATGGGATGGAGGGGGGGCCACCTCAGCAAGCCCCACCCCATCTCGCTCGGACTGCCCGAGCATAGCCAAGGTGGACCCGAGGGCCATGGGCTTGTGCGAGGGCCACTCTCCCCAGGGTGTCCAGCCCAGAGCTCCCATCTCTCCACACCTACTGGGGAGCCTCTACTCACTCCTCAAGTCTCCATTTAAATGTCACTTCTTCAGGGAATCTGCCATTTTTCACCAAAGTAATTGTCTCCTTGTCACCCCTGCTCATAGCATCCTGAACTTTCCCATGATACGTTTATCACAGTTGTAATCATATGTACACGCTATTTGTGCCAATATTTGTGTCACATCTGCCTCTCCACCCCCAGACTGTAAGTTCCTGGGGACCAGGGATTGTGTCTGCTTGATTTGCCCTGGGTCCTCCCCACTGCCTTGTACAAAGTGATGCTCAGTAAATATTACATGAAAGTATTAAATATTAAAAATACATGCAAATGCTTTGGAGAGTGGAAAGTTGCTTTGCAAATTTGTTTTCACCTTAATCTTATTGCTCTCTGTGGGACTACCACACAATAAAAGAACTATGGCGCACTGTCTATGGCAGCTGAAGCTTCCAGAAAAATCGGGCAAGACAGTTCATGGGAAGACTCAGCTATGTGTTCTTTCAGCGTGGCTGTTGGTGAATGAAGGGAACTAGACAGATGGGCCTGAGGAGGTAGCCTTGGTAAACAACCTGAATTTAGCATCCCGAGCTTGTCAGTGTGATGATCTGAAAGCTGGGAGGAGAAAAAAAAAAAAAAGAACACCTAAGGGAATGGCATGCGGTTGCTCTCTGGGTTTATTTTTGCTTAAGCTGGTCTGTTCCTACCAAGCTGGTGATGCCCCGCCTTCGGGGTGATACCTGAAAGCGAGCAGTTACCAGGAACCTACCAGCAAAATCCCTTCTCTGATCCCAGTTCCTTTTGGTTCCGCCGGACTCTCTGCAACACTCCCACTAAGTCAACTATCTGTTTCCACACCTCCGCTCAGCTTCTATCTGACCTCACTGTCACCCACACCTTGGCGGGTGCTGCCCCAGTGCGGTCTGTAAGCCCGGCCCAGTCTTCAGTGCTCACCATTCAACTGCTCCCTTGTTCCTGTGACCATCCCGCTCTTGTCCCAGAGAACCGACCACACTTCCACCAGCACATCACCCCTCCAGGGGATGTGCCTCTATGCGCACTTCCCCCAAGCACCTCTTCCAAACACTTCCACTCTCAAGTCCCTGGCTCCGTTCCCACCCATCTCTTTATTTGTTCATCAACTTTTTATTGAGTACCTACTGTATGCCAGGAATTGTACAAGGCTGGGGATATAAGGATGAACCAGCCACTGTGCTTTTGCTCTCAGCATTCCCAGTAGTGGGAAGAAGGACTACAGAGAGGTACAACCCCATGAGATTACTGCCTTAGGTGTAGGCATTGTGCTTCATGGTCCTGGAGAAGAGAGAGTTTACTCTGAGGACGGCAGGGTGACATTAGGATAGCACTGCTTCAGGGACCCAAAGAGGACAGTATCGCCAACATACGGGCTGCATGTTCTGGGAAGGTGGCAAGTCAGGAACAATCGCCCCAGTCTGTGTGGCTGCAGCGTGGGGTGCAGTTTAGGGAGTGGTTGGACGTGAGGCGGGAAGACAGATCAGGTCTGACGCAGGGGCTGTGTGAGAAGCTTGGGCTTTAATCTCTGGGCAGTGGGGAGCTATTGAAAACCTTTTGAAAACAAGAGAATGAAATGATCAGTTGTGTTTCCAAGATAATTGGAAGCAGAAAGGAGGATGGATTGGAGAGGTTGCAGGAAGGTGGTAGAGAGACCATTTGGGGGCTGTTGGGACTTCATTCATTCATTCATTCACTCATTCTAAACCTGTTCACGGAGGGAAGCCACAGATGCTACAGTGCTCTCAGCTGCAGGAAAGCAAATGTGAATTGTCTCGCACCCCGCTGCTACAGTGGGGACAAAAGCTAGAGGTGGTGGGATGCAGACTCTGAGCATGTCAGCATATCCGGGACCTAAACTAAGGCAGTCTGGCTGAAGCAAAGGGAACAGATGGCAGTATTACCAAGACAGAGTCCTACCTCCTCCCACATGACCACCTCATCTCTGTTCAGTCTGGTCACAGCCCTCACCAGCTTCCCCTGGGAGGTGATCCCATAGGCGACCTTGGCAGGGAGTGGGAACAGAAAGGGCAAGTCCAGGCTCAGAGAACACCCTGAGCACAGGCACAGGTATCTAAGATTTTTTTCCAGACCTTAGTCCCAGTCATCTTTTCTGGAACTTCAGAAGAAATCAGAGCCAATCTTTGCTCCTTGAAGCCTGGTGAGCGTGGGGTGGAAGCTGGCACTCTGTCCCTTTCTGCAGTTGTGTCAAAGAAAGACGGAACAAATCGCTCCACAGGTCAAAAAGATGACTATCAAAGTCAGCGTCTGGTTTGCTTTTTGCTTTATTTCAAAGAAAAACTCGCCTTATAAAACTGAACCAAGGGATGCGGGTAGACTTTGGGTCCCGAACCCTCTACCTCAGTTCCGGTTGGTCAGGACTCTTGCAGGACCCCTCGGCTCCATCCTGATGAGACCCACACTGCACTTCTCTCCAGGCTTCCTGAAGCCTGGCCTCATGAGCACAGGCACTATATCCCGAGACTCTATCTGCCCGCACTTGGGATCCTAATTCATAGTTTGGGCAGTTGAAACAGATTCTAAATTAAAAACAAGTTACATTGTTGCTTGAAAAAAGAAAGAGATTTTTGTCATTGATTTTTGTCATTTTTGTCATAATATAAAGCCTTACAAGATAAGAAGGTAAAAGCAACCTTCTTCCCACCTAGGAGGTTCTTATTGATGGGTGGGTAGCACTTCCTCCCACCACCCCCGGTGAGCAGGGGAGTCAGTCCTTTGCATCCATGGGTTCCACATCTGTGGATTCAACCAACGGTGGGTCAAAAACATTTGAAAACAATTTCCAGAAAGTTCCAAAAAGCAAAACCTGAATTTGCTGCACTCCAGCAGCTAGTAACATAGCATTTTTATTGTATTAGGGATTATACGTCATCTAGAGATGATTCGAAGTATGCAGGAGGATGTGCGTAGGGTATATGCAAATACCATGCCATTTTATGTAAGAGACTTGAGCATCCTCAGATTTTGGTATCCACAGGGGTTCCTGGAACCAATCCCCATGGATACGAGGGGACGACGGTCATCTCTCTCTGCTTACTCCGAGCGAGAGGTGACCAGTGCTGGAGGGGGCAGCTCCTTCCCGCCACCCCTTCTTACCATCTGGCCTTACCTCCTCCCTCATGTTCTGGAAGGCAGCTCTGTCCACCATGCCCACCCAGTCAACTGCCTTACCTACTCCTTTGAGCCCTCATTTGCCCTGGCCCTATAGCATTGGTAGATATTGAGGGCAATGTCTACCCAGTAGCCGTCCTCCCAAAGGGTGGCTTAGAAGCTGGATCTACCTTTAAGCCTGGGAGTGGCTGAGCCCTTCCCCAGGCAGCCCCCTGCCCATACCCATCGGCTTTTCTCTTGTTCCTGGCACCTGAGAACTCCAGCATAACAAGGACACAGAGCCTGGTTTGTGCTGGTTTTTCAGAACTCATCAAATCCCAAGGTTCGTTTATCTGGAGTCTGCAGAGAATGGGAGAGGTGAAGGAATGCTTCCCTACGTCACTGTCCCACCCAAATGCTTACACTGTGTTGGCCTCGGTGCCAGCCTGATCCAGGTTTCCAGCTAATGACACTGAGCTGGTGAAATCCAGTTCCTGCCCAGGACCCCCTGTACCTGGGAGAGCTGTGGAGTTGGTGGCTGCTGGCACGATTATGTTTGTCAAGCTAATGCGCTGTATTGTGTTGGTCATACTGCTGCTTTTGTCAAGGTTCCAGCATTTTCTGCAATGAGGACTTTATTGATGTGTGTGTCTAAGGCTCCCGGGCTGTGAGGACGGTCTGTGTGTGCCAAGTGCTAACAACAGCCCAGCGACTCAATAAGGAGGCAGGAGTGGCCTCTGGGAGTGGGGACAGGATCCCTCTTTCTTCCTGTTACCCTTCCTTCTCTCTCCTCATTCTTACTCTCTTGCTTCCACTGCTTTCTTTCCCAACCTTCCTCCACTCCCCTCCCAGGCACTGGAGCCATCTGTCTTCTTCTCCAGGGAGTTCATGATCCATCGGAAGGCTGATCACTTCCTTCCCTCCCCCTTCTATGTCCGGTGGGGTTTGATGTCACTGACCATCGAACATAAGAGGCTTATTTGCATGTGGAATCCCTCACAGGCTTGTGGGAGTTCATTGTTCCAAAAAGGCCAGTGACACTCCCTAGTATCTCTTCTGCTAGAGCGAGGAGGAAAATGAAAAACAAGTACCCCGTCAGCACATTTCCCCTCCAATGGGTCAGGTTCCTACAGTGTTATCTCTGTGGCATGGGGTTCTGACTCCTGGGGTCTAATAAGCTTTCAGTGAAGGAGGCACTCACAAGGAGAGCGAGGAGAGGGTGACGGATACATGGAGGTTAATAAGTGAGAGCAAATGGCCTCACCATGATGGACTTGGTCAGCCCCTTGGTGAGTATCTTAGTCTGTTCAGGCTGCTACAACAAAACCATAGACGGAGTGGCTTATAAGTAACAGAAATTTATTTCTTATGGTCTGGAGGTTGGGAAGTCCAGGATCGGGGCCAGCATGGTCGGCTTCTGGTGAGAGCCCTTTTCAGGATTGCAGGTGGCTGATTGTATCTACATTGTATCCTCACATGGTACAAACGGGGTGAAAGAGCTCTCTGGGGTCCCTTTTATCAGGACTCCCATTCATGAGGGCTCTATCCTCATGATCTGATCACCTCCCCAATGCCCCACCTCCTAATACCGTCACATTGGGGGTTAGGATTTCAACATATGAATTGTGTGTGGGGCACAGATACAAACATCCGGTCCATTGCAGTGATTCATTGTAGATTCATTCCTAGACGCTCCATCCTGGGCTGGGTGTCTCAGTGTGTTCTAGGTCATAAGAGAAGACAGGGATAATTTAGCCTAAAGTTCCCCTCATCCTGCCCCCCTGCCAAAAAAAAAAGACTCAGAACGATTGTGCAATGGCTAGTGAACCAACACTCACTTCTTCCCATGCAGAGGCCACTCACTCTTGGAGGACTGTGAAGGGATGAGAAAGGGTAACAGTTCCGACCCCCTAGAGCCCAGCTAACATCACTGTGGAAGTGGTTTAATTTTAGTATAATTGGTTTGTGGTCGTGACTTACCTCCAATTTGTGCGAAATACTTTTGGAAGTATATTCAGATCACCACCCTGTTCTGATTCCCACGAGTAAGTGGGGAAGCATGGTTATTCCCACTTCACAGATTAGAAACTCCTTGGTAGAGAGCTCCCAGGCAGTGGTAGGACTCGAACCCAGGCCTCCTGGCTCCCAGCCTATGGCTTTCCTCCTCAGCTATGGCAGTCCCGTGTGGGCCAGACATTGTTGCTGTCACCTGAGCTGTCAAAATACCACTTCTTCTGTCACTTGTGAACAGGGAGATGCAATCACCAGGAGAGGGGACATTTTTTCTGCTCTATGAATGATTTCTTTGTACCTCTGAGTGCAACCCCTGTCAATGATTAGCCTCCATGAGAATAGGAGAGAGTAGTGTGTGATATATTTGCTGGATAATGGGCCAGGAAACTGGGTGAGAAGCAGACCAGTGAAAGAAGTCAAGAACTCTATGAAATTTATTTAAAGGGACTGCACTGCACAGAGGATTTGAGTCAGAAAAGACTTGTGAAATTCTCACATCTGGTTGGCATCTCTAACAGGGAGGAAAGAAGTGAGTTTCACAAATTTGAATTTGTAAATGGTCCTCTGGAGCATGGGGCTTCTCAGAATGCATTTGTTCTGCCCAAGTATTATTTAATTATTGAGTAGGTTAGTAATTAGGCACTGGGGCTGGAGTGATGCCCATGAAGGGGTCCCTGCCCTCACCAAGCTTCCAGTCAAACACTGAAGACAAGCGATTAAAGCTGAAACAAAAAGGGAGAAAGTGATATGAGAGGGGGAGGTGAAGGACACAACCTGACAGATAAGCTAGTCTGGGGAGGGAAAGGAGTATCAGGGAAAGCTTCCTGGATGAAGGGGCATTTAAACTTGTACCCAAAGGATGAATAAGAATTAGCCAGAGGAAAAGGAGGGGGAACAGCATGTGTGGAGGCCCAGAGGCAAGAGAGAAGGTGACATCTTCAATGGGCTGAAAGACATTTTGTATGGCTGGTGAGTAGAGTCAAGGAAACTATGAGGTTAGAGGCTGAGACCTTTAGAAGCGATGCCAATTTCCAAGATGACTTAAAGGAGGAAAGCAAATTCTTCTTCTCCAAGGAACTGGGGAAACTAGAAAAACAAAAGCAAGCACTGAAATGTGAGAGGGATGGGGGTGGGACCCCCCATGACAGAAGTCCCCATGGGAGATGACAGAATGCACTGGCGTTGCAACCAAGCCTGGGTCAGGAAGCGGGCTCGACCCCTTTCTGGTGTGTGATCTTCAGAAAGTTGCTTGCGCTCTCTCAAAACGGAAGGAAGAGGAGGAAACAGGTGCCTACCATGCACAGATCACTGGCACAGTGTTCATTCATGTCAGGGAATAGTTCCCCACAGTGTGCTGTGAAAGTTCAAACATCACTTGACGTGTGTCACCGTGCCCAGCACATAGTAGGTCCTCGATAAATGCCAGCTGAGGCAGACCATGTGCCTGGAAGTGACTTTCTCATGAAACCTGGGCTCACAGAGAGTAATCTCGGAATTTAGGAAGACACAGTGGCCCGTGGGCACTCTGCAGTGGGTGCTAAAGCAAGTGTGGGAGAGGGCTTCCCTGGTGGCGCAGTGGTTGAGAGTCCGCCTGCCGATGCAGGGGACACGGGTTCGTGCCCCGGTCCAGGAAGATCCCACATGCCGCGGAGCGTCTGGGCCCGTGAGCCATGGCCGCTGAGCCTGCGTGTCCGGATCCTGTGCTCCTCAACGGGAGAGGCCACAACAGTGAGAGGCCCGCGTACCGCAAAAAAAAAAAAAAAAAACAACAATGTGTGGGAGAAATGAAAGATGCAGGCTCTGCTTTTGAGAAGCCTAGACCCTGGCTGGGATCTCTACCCTTTAGAATACAGTCCGGACAAAGCAAGCCCCAAAGAGGCTCACCTTATTTAGCCACTTCAGTCATAACTGTCCTGATTTAGATATTGAAAGAGGCCCACATCTTCTGTGATGCCAGGTTTCCTTCCTTTTAAAAAAACAGAAAAGAAAGAAAAATGAGAAGTTTCCCTTTGCGTCTACAAAGGTCAAATGTAGGATTGTCTCAAATCAGAAGGATTTAATCGCTGGCACACACTCACACCCTCACACACTGGTGATCCGAAAGTCGGACTCCCAGCCTCAAGCCTAGGCAGGTACAGCTCCTGCCCCCGTGCTGTTCCCGTGGCGACCAGCACCCGCACCCCACACTCAGGGACCCAGACTGACTGCCCGCCCCCAGCTCTGCGCTGATGTGGGCATCAGAGCTCCAAATGAGGCCTCCGGAATCTCTCTCCGTGCTATTTCAGTATTGTTGGGAGGCTTGGGAAGCCTTTGTTCTCCCTGGTGGTTACGTAATTTTCAAGAGAAAAAGGCAGAGGAAAGACTGAACTGAATACGCCCAGAGTTTGCTTTTGGGGGAGGCAGTAATCCCAGAGTCTGATGTTCTAGCTGCTCGTTTTTTCCTTCCAGCCCTCTGTAGCTCTCCTCCCATCCCCCCTCAGGGAGATGAGGATAAAACAGGTTCCCCTCCTGTTTCTTACTCGGTGGCACCCCCACCAGCATGTTCTGGAGGAAACCGTATAAGGGAAACAAACCAGGGCCAGTGGCCTCGCTGCCTCAAAGGGACGTTAAGGGAGTTTGCACATCTCAGAGGCGGATGCTCACTGGGGCGCCTGTCAGTGGCTCCCTGCTTGAGACACACATATTTTAGGCCAAGAAGTGCTTTGGGCCTGGGTTGGTTACTGTCCTGCCGGCTGGTGTATGAAGGGGATCCCGGGACCTCAGTTGGAGTGGTCCTGGGGGCAAGAGAGGCTCGGGACACTGCAGCCTGAGCTGGCCTCATGGGTGATAACACTGGAAAGAACCATCTGCCCGTGCATGTGGGTTTCCACAAACAGAAGGGGCTTCCAGACTCGGGTGCCTTACTGCCCATGAACACCTCCAGCCTGTTTCCCTGCTGGGTCGGGGGATTGGTACTTCACTTCAAGAGCTGGAAGACCAGGAAGAGTTGTTTCTCCTGATTCCTGGCGGCCCCGATGCTAAAAATCAGAGGTAACACAGTGATCACTGCCTTGGGACTAGCAGTCCTCTCCTTGGTGGGGAAACGCCTCCTGGTCACCTCTCTTCTGGGGCTTGTGTGGCATCGTTGCTTGAGCCCCCTGCTTTATCTCCCACTCACCATGGAGGGGTTCAAAAACTTTCTGATCTGCGCCTCAGGGGGCACATTTTTTAAATTTGTCTTTCCATTTGGGTTATACTTTGTCATAATCCTAATCTTACCACACAACGTAGCCATTCCTGTGTCCACTGCTATTTATTTCTGGAATCCTCACTGTGTGCCAGACACAGAACTCACCCCCGGGGTTAAGTCAGTGAAAAAAGGGAGGTAAGATTCCCCCACCGCCACCCCCTGCAACAACACTGCTGACTTCCCAAGGTTCTGTCTGGCTCTGGAATCTGATGGGCTCTAAGCCAGGTAAGACCCAGGACCCCATGCCCAAAGTCTCAAGATTTCAGGCCAAGTTTGCATCTTTTCCATCTTGGACGTGTCAAGAGCCGAGGTCTCTGCGTCCCTCCTCTCCGTTAGTTACCTATTGTCTATAATAAATACCCCCGTATTCGCTGGCTTAAACAGCATTTGCTGTCACACAGTTTCTGTGAGTCAGGAATCCGGCCACAGCTTTTAGCTGGGTGCCTGTGGTGTAAGGTCTCTTGTGAGCCTTCAGTGGGGCCGTGGCCACCGGAGAGGGCTGGAGTCCTCTCAAGCTCACTTTGGGGAAGATCCGCTTCCTGGCTCACTCATTTAGTGGCCAGCGGGCCTCAGAAGATCCCGTTGCAAGAACTCACCCGGGTCTCCCCTCAGGGCTGCCTCATGACATGGCCACTGGCTTCCCCCAGAGCTATCACCTGGGATGGAAGCCACAGTCTTCTCATAACCTGATCTCAGAAGTGACATCCCATTATTTCCGCCATATTCTGTTCCTTAGAAGTGAGTCAGTAAGTCCACACAGGCTTAGGGGAGGGGATTCCACAGAGCTGAAGCCAGGAGGCGGGGACCATTGGTGGCGGTCTTGGAAGCTGCCTTCCCCCCGCTCCAGGAGGCTTCTCTGACTGATCTTCCTGGGCCTCTTACTGCACTTGCAGTGGAACTATGAAGTTGGTCCCCAAATATTCTTGCACTGTTTCTGTCATTGTTATGTGGTCCTTCTCTCCCTATAGGAATATAAGCTCCTTGAGGTCAGGAGCCATATGTTCTACATCTCTTTATTTCCCACTTAGACCAACCATATACCTAGCAGGTTACTATCAGGTGGACAGTGACAGCTTCAGGTTAAAAGGAAAAAGACAGTAAAAATGTCTTACACAAAAATAGAGCCCGACCATCTCACTTGGCAAGAAAGCTGGAGGCAGGCATTTCCAGGCTTGGCTCCGCGATGTCTACAAGGCCCCATGCTCATCTGCCAGCTCTGGTGTGCTGGCTTGGTCTCCAAGCTTGTCCCCACATGGTGTGGCACCAACACCACTTCTTCCTACAAGTGCATTTAAGGACAGGGAGTAGGGGAAGAAAACTTTTTCAGTGAGGCCCCTCTAGTGCCTTTAAGGCTTATTGTCCAGAACTGGCTGCTATGATCACCTCTAAACCACCCATTATCAAAGGGGAGTTGGGATAGCACGATTGACTTAGATTCATGGCCCTCAGCAGGGATGCGTGTGGGAGATGTCATTGGCCTCTAGGATTGTGGCTGTGTGTGAGGCTGTCACAGGAACCAGGGGGCGCTGTTGGCATTTAGTGGAGCAAGGCTGGGGTTGCTAAACTTTTGGCGATACATACCCTGTACCGTATAGCTCAAACAAATAACTCTTCTGTGCAATTGCCAATACTGCTGGAGACTGCTGCTTCGGACCAGTGGTTCTCAACTAGGGGTAGTTTTGTGCCTTCTCCACTGGTGATGGTTTTCACTGTTTAGGGACATTTTGGTTGTCACAGCTGGGGGGGTGCTACAGTGCATCTGGTGGGTAGAGGCCAGGGATGCTGCTAAACATCCCACAGGGCACAGGACAGCCCTGCAGCTGAGAAGGACCTGGCACAAAATTTCAATCATTCTGAGGTTGAGAAGCCCTGGTTTAGACCCATCATCTAACTATGAGTCAACCCTGAGTTGGGCTCAGCTGCTCAATGGCTGACCCAGACTTGGTTTCCGTTCCTTTGGAGGAAGTGGGAATGGTTCCTGGGCAGGTGACCAGTGGCAGCTACAGGACCAGCTGGGAGGATGCTCAGCTCAGCTACCCTCTAGGATGGCCAGTCCCTGCAGCCAGAGCCTCTGGCATCTGAGGTTTACAGTTAAAGAAGAGGTCAAGTACTGGTTGGAAAGCAGGGTTATGGCTGTTTGAACTTGGCGGAGGTTTTTTGTTGCTGTTGTTGTTTGGGGTTTTTTTGTGTGTTGTGTTTTCTTTTTGGTTTGGTTTAGTTTTCCTTAACTGTTAGTCTCATTTTAATGTTTTATTTCTCAATTTTTCTTTTTATCAAATGGGCTAATTAACTGTGATCTCCACACTGAAGCTAAACACAGACTGAAAAGGTAGCTGGCTGGCTTGTGCTTTAGTTTGAGAAGAACCACACGGTGTGCATCCCCCAAATTTGTCCTTCACTAGTCCTGGAAGTCACATTGGGTCTAGATGGTTCTTGGTGGGAATCACCTACTTGGGCTCAGCTGATGGGCTACAGTGATGAGAAGTGTGGGCTTTGGAGTCAGACAGACCCGCGTTTATACCCCAGATTCATCACTGGCTACTTGTGCGACTTTGGGAAAGTCATTTCCCTGTGGGGGCTTCATGGGAGAATGATATCAACCTCATGGGGTTCTTGTGAGACCCAACTAATCAGTCCCTTGGCCTAGAGTGAACCCTCCACGTGTGTAGTTACCCCATCTTCATAGTGTCATCTTCACCAGTTCCCCAGAAAGGCTCTGTTAAGATGCACATGGGGTTTGGGAGCGAGGCCCGTCAACAGCACCATAGAATCGCAGAGCTGGAAGGTAGCTTGTGGAAAGCAGAGAGCTGGGTCCTGAGGGCACAAGACCTACAGTTGAGCTGAACTAAGCCTGGGTGGGATCCCAGGCCCAGGGTTCCTCCCGGGGAGGGCAGGCGTGGGATAGTGCCACTGTGAGGGGCAACCGGGGCTGGTGGTAGGGGATTGAGTCCAGGAGAGAGGAGACGGTGCAGAAAGAGCCGGAAAGGGGCCCGGTTACCACACACTTCAGTGCCTCCTTGGGAACAAGCTAGAGGGCATTCCTACACAATCTAGAGCAGGGGTCTAGAGCAACTTACCCCCTGGCCCAATCCAGCCCCCCACCTATTTTTGTAAATAAAGTTTTATTGAAACAGAGCCATGCCATTCATTTGGGTATTGTCTGTGGCTGCTTTTGTGATACAAAGGCAGGGTTGAATAATTGTAACAGAGACTGTCCTACAAAGCCTAAGATTTTTATTCTCTAGCCCTTTATAGAAAAAAAATCGCCAATCTCTGGTCTAGGGACTTCATTCACATAGACTGCAGCAATTAGGATCATGGAACTTCGAGTCAGACAGACTTGACTGATATGAATGGTACTACCTGGAATTGTGCAGTGTACAGCCTGTGCAACTGTAAACATCAGCCCTGCCAGGGAAGGTTTTCCTGCAAGTTTTGGGGTGCTCAGGAGAGGGAAGAAAGCAGTATCTGGGAAATGTCCTCCAGACAAGGCCTCCAATGCTGGAGGCCTTAGTTCCTGCTGAAAGCCACCAGCCTGAGGTTTGGGAGGATCAGAGCAGGCAGAGGAAGTGAGTCTAAATTTACACTCTCCAAAGCCGCTTTGTAAACTAGAGCCCCAGGAATCCCAGAAAGGGACAGTTGGCACACACCACCAATCTCTGGTTTGCCTCCACATGTTAAAAGGCTGGATGCATGAGAGGATAATTAACTGGCCTCAAATAAGAGACTGATGGAAAGTTGGTGAGAAATCAGTGGAGAAAAGAAGCACCATTGCTAGGAGTCCTGGGGTAGAGATTTCTACTCCTGTGTTTATTACGATGTTCACCATGGAATTGTGGGAGCCTTGCTGCCCTTGGAAGAGTTACATGTGTTCTTCTCGCTGACTGTCATTTGAGCACAGCTGAACCCATGACCTTTCCGCCTCTCAAGGTGAATGCCAGCTCCCTGGTTCCAAATCACACCTGTGATTCAGAGCAGCTGTGAGTCACCACCCCTAAATGGAGAATGACTGTGCTTTGCCCTGAGATGCTGCATCACACCAAGAGCTGCCATACTCACTCCTCTGCCCAGGTGGGCACATCCACATGCCGGATGCGCCCCTCTCCAGGGCTGATGGGCCCACGCCTCTTGGTATACCATGCAAGAAAATAGCCCTAATCCGAGACTTTTTAGGTAATTGGCATTTCATAATCAGTCCACCTGTAGGGAAAGGCAAAGCGTTTACGGTAGAAATTATAGAGGAATGATAGGGGAAAACTTAGAAAATAAGCAGGTTTGAGAAAAGATGAATAACAGTAAACTCAAATGGACACAGAGAAATGCTCAGATGAGGGCTGCCTTGTTCGTGTTGAAATGCTAAGAGAGGCAGCATCTAAGCAGATGATACTGAAGTTCAGAGATATTGGTTTGTCTGAGCAGTTGGGGCTTGTGTGAAGATCCCTGTTGCAATGAACACGTTGCATTGGGGCAGCGATGGAAAGGGGAGGAGGCTGACCGTCTAGGGAAGGTAGGCATCACGGTTTCGTAGACATAACAAATGCACCTCAGGTAACTCCAATTCACAGTTATGTTCTAAGCACTACTTTGTGTCCTGGGCTTGAGAAACTTAAAGCCTCGTTGAGAGATGGACATGTATAAAAAGTTAAGGAACAGCCCAGATTAGTATATGGTAAATCAGAGAGGAAGTGAGACTTCATCTGGATTTGGAAAGATGGACAGGATTTTAACAAGTGGGGAAGAAGCAGGATATTTCAGGAACCAGAAAGGTGCAAGCAAAGAAGCAGGATGGGAATTAAAAGAGTGTACTTAGAGGCCATGAGGATGGTGGATTGGCTGGAATCGAGCCTTCCCAAGGTGACGGGGTTCCTGCTGATAGCATGTTGGGCAGACCACTGAGACACACACACACACACACACAGATATTTCCTCCCCCTGTGAGAGGAAGAAGAAAGAGTTTTAAAAATAAAGCCCCTCTTAATTATCCACAGATTATCTGCACTGCAGCTGATGTGGAACAAATCCTGCCTTCAGCTTGCTGGTGATGTCATCTCCCTGCTTAGGTGCTCATTCCTGTCTCTGTTTACAGCCCATGGGGAGCCGGAAAGGGAAGAAGGCTTCAGCATCTCCCCTTATAAAGCAATATATAATTTCCTCTGTTTGCTCTGCCCTTGGGAATCAGGCCAAGTATATGGGTAGAAAGTGAAAGGTGTTCCAGTTTAGTTTCTGTTACCAGACTTGGGTAGCAGGAGTTGGAGGAGGGATGGAACGGGGTCCCAGGTGGCTCTTTTGTTCCCCTAAATTAGGTGTCCAGGTGGACTTCACAGCACAGGCCATAGACAGGCTCAGTGGGTGGTCCCAGCACTGTCTCTAACTGGCTAGGAATCCTCAGAGTGAATGGTGTTCCTTTATCAATTCATCAAATGTTTACTGACCCTGTCTATGCTAGAAGCACTGAGCTGGTGTTCCCTGAGCTTCAGTGCCCTTATCTGTAAAGTGAGAACTCAGACTAGAATCGTAGTCTCTCAGTGGAGATGCTGGCATTTGGGGGTGGGTGTCAGTTATTCACTGATAGTGATGCTTGGCAGGATGATTGGCAAATCTGGCCCTGCTCATTAAAGGCCTGTAGTGACTCCTCGTCAGAGCAGCTAAGGAAGGCAGGACCACCGCCGGTTGAGGGCCACAGGACTTGTTTGTTACAATTATTTCCCAGCCTTAAGTTCTGATTATTTTGCTGCTGGGCCCGATAAAAACGTGCAGAGTAGAATTGCTGAAGATTGATGAAACATCAGAATATTAGGTACATCTTATTCAAGCATAAGGGAATTTTTAACAATAGCAACAACAGGTAACAACTGTTGAGCAATTACTATGTTCCAGACTCTTGGTAAATTTCTTTCATTAGTAGTCTTTAGAGGGCGTCTGATTATTTACTATTTCAGGTCATCTCTGTCCCCTAATTTGCCCCCTTGGTTTTAGAACATTGAGTTGACTGTTGTTTTGCTTCATTTATCATTTGCAGAGTTCAGATGTGAAAGTAGCCCTACAGGGGACCCTACAGGATTATGGGAATTAAGAAGCAGCCCTGGCTAGATTCAGTCCTTTGCGCAGGATATAGTGTTTGTTCTCTCTGTGTGTGTGGACTTTATAAACTTATAAAACCTGTCACTTCCTTAGAAGCTATGATATTGCCTTTACTTCAGAGGTCTGAATTTACATTGCTAGTTTTGCCATTTTTTTCTCCCCACTTAGGTCCTATGCCTGTAATTTGAGTCAGCAGCCACCAGGGAGCAGTCAGGATATGATTTGACTCATTGCTTTGAAGAGCTAGGTTCCCATTATCAAAAAGAATACAATTCACCATGCCAGCCTGGTGTCATGCTAAGAAGTCTGTGCCCTGCTTTGCTGTGCAGAAAATCCCTATTCCAGGGGGGCAATAAAATTTCCTTATAATCTGGTATGTATGCTTATGCTGCCTACATGGGCAGCAAGAGATACAAAGTAATTAAATCTCAGTGCATGGCAAATTCTCTCAAAATAGTCAAAGACATTTGCAAAAGAAGGAAGAAAAGGGGTCCAAGTAGAAAAACAAAATTATTGATCCTTTATTTTCTGTCTGCAACTAGTTACTTTTTACTCTCACCCTTCTCAGCTAGTGCTGCTGTGTATGTCTGGAGAGCATAACAAATGATTTTCACAAAGGTCAGAGCTGATCATTGCCACCCACAGTTTGTGCATATTAACCTTCGGGGAGCAGGCATTTACATAAAAGTCATACCAGTTGATGATCTTATCAAATCAATCCATCTTCTCTCCCTTCCAGGGGAGCGCCGCACACAGCAGGCGGTGTGGCTGGGCAGTGCAAAGCCTGGAATCCCCTGAGCAAGCAGTGTTTCAGCTGGCTGGACAGATCAAATAACACTTGGGCTGGTTAACAAAAGACACACAAGTGGGAAGGTGCTGGAAGCTGAAGTGTGGAAATTTACCCAACATTGTTTCTTTGACAGGAAAGGAGACTTGGTCTGAAAGATGCTGCATTCCTGCCAGCCCCTCTGGATCCAGCAGAACACTGTCTCATTCAAGGTAGTATGGATGAGGGGGTGACAGAGGATGCTGCCCACATCTGAAGCCTCCAGAGGATCCTGGCTGGACAGCTGAGCTGCCCTCAGGTCTGGGACTTCAGGTGTAACTTGGTGTAGAGCTCATGAAAGGCGCTTGGATTTCTCCAGCTTTCTTCACCAATGCTCAACAGACTGGTTTGGGTTTCAGAATCTAAGAGCAGCTGGTAGAAAGGAGAGCTGGCAGAGGTATAAAGAAGTCCCTACAAGCCTCTAGAATCCATTGTTGGGATATCTTCATACTGCTCGGGACACAGAGGGCAGCTCCCAAGCTGCTGAAGGCTGTGATACGACTGAGCTTTGGACCATTTAAAGTAAAAGAACACAGCTCAGCAACAGCACCACATTTCAGCAAGAAGGAGCCTCTTTTAACAAAGGATTTAAAGGGGAGAGTTTCTGCATCTCTACTTTGTGGTCCATCATGATGGAGAACTTTACGTTCACATAGATAAAGAGACTGGTTTTTCTTTCCAATATGCTATATTTGAAAGAATCATGAGCCATTCTAAGCTTCCAGGGAGGCTCAGGATACATAGGAGTTGGTGGACAGCCTTCCCAGTACAGGTTAAGGAAACAGTCTGAGCCTCCAACTTCTGCAGCTCAGCGAGTATGGACATATGCCACTCTTGTCTCCAGGGAGCTGGTGGCAGTGACATCACCCGGAGAAGAACCATCCCTCAGCCTTGGGACTTGACAGAATGAGGTGTGCTGGGGAAGCCACGAGCTGGGACTTGGCCTTTCCTGACTGCCCCTTCATCCCATGGTCAGCCCCTGACCACTGAGCCAACGATGGCTGAGAAGGGCGACCGCATCGCCAGCGTCTACGGGTATGACCTTGGTGGGCGCTTCGTTGACTTCCAACCCCTGGGTTTCGGCGTCAACGGGCTGGTGCTGTCGGCCGTGGACAGCAGGGCCCGCCGGAAGGTGGCCGTGAAGAAGATCACCCTAAGCGACGCCCGCAGCATGAAGCATGCACTCCGGGAGATCAAGATCATCCGCCGCCTGGACCACGACAACATCGTGAAGGTGTATGAGGTGCTGGGGTCCAAGGGTGCCGACCTGCAGGGCGAGCTGTTCAAGTTCAGCGTGGCCTACATCGTCCAGGAGTACATGGAAACCGACCTGGCGCGCCTGCTGGAGCAGGGCACGCTGACGGAGGAGCATGCCAAGCTCTTCATGTACCAGCTGCTCCGAGGGCTCAAGTACATCCACTCTGCCAACGTGCTGCACAGGGACCTGAAGCCCGCCAACATCTTCATCAGCACGGAGGACCTCGTGCTCAAGATTGGGGATTTCGGGTTGGCGAGGATTGTTGATCAGCAGTATTCACACAAGGTATGTCTGTCCAGAATGGCTGATACGCGTGGTGCATGTAATCCTCAAGAATGCTCAGTGTTCAAGAGGGTATTCCTAGCTCCCGTGGAATCAGAGGACTGGGGTCAGTATTTGGGGGAGGCTGGAGGGTGCTAGAAGGATCACGGGGCTGAAGTTGTTGCTGGGGGAGCAGGGAAGTTCTGGTTCTTAGTCTGGTCTGATGGTTCTGGCCACTAGTCATGGCTGTGACCGATGACTCAAGGCCGTACAAGAAGGGTTGGATTCGGTGATACGGCTCTAAACTCTATGGCTTTAAAATTGTGCTGCTGGGGAGTTCCTTGGTGGTTCAGTGGTTAGGATTCCGGGCTTTCACTGCTGTGGCTCGGGTTCAGTCCCTGGTTGGGGAACTGGGATCCCACAAGGCATGCGGCGCAGCCCAAAAAAAAAACAAAAACGTGCAGCTGGTGAATTGCCTCTAGCACCCTCTTCTTCCTGCCATCCACCTAACCACCTACCCTGCCTCCTTTCTGCTCAGGACTCCCTGGGAGGCTTCCCACCACTGGAATCTTTTGCTCTGGCTCATCTCACCCCCTCCTCCCATCAAAGCTGCCCCACTCTGTGTTCCATTCTCTCTGTCCGTGGACGGAGGCATAAACGGTGAATCTGATCAACTAACTCTCGGTGTACATTATCCAGCTCATGGCTCGGCTCTCCCAGGCCCCTGATGTACTAGCCCCCTAGTGTGACGCTAAAGCCACAGGTGCTGACCCCCCACGGGGTGGGCGGCTAAATGCTCCAGCAGCAGCAGAGATCAGAGCGGACCCGGCCACACCGACCCTTGTTCTCAAGGCCCCAGACCTCTTCTTACCTAATCCACTGTGCCCTTCAGGAACTGGGAGTCCTCTGAAATTCTATTCCCCTTACCTCGGTTCCTGCCACTTTAGGGGAGTCTCTGAGCACCTCAGCCAGGCACCCCTCAACAGAGCTGTGGAGTGGCTGTGCTTTCCAGCCTCCCGCCCAAACTTTTGTATCGTGAATTTTTACTAGAATGAATACATCCCTCAGGAAGTAGGTGCACCGTGAACTGTTACCAGCCAAGGGGCTGGGGTGGGTGACGAGAGGGGAGGGGAGCTCTGACCTTGAACATGCCTCAGCTTTCTCCCTGAGGCCCCATTCCTCTGCTCTCCCTCGCCACCCTATTTGCCTGCAGCCAGGAGGTCACGGACACCAAGAAACGTGCTGACCTGCCTGGTACAGCTGCAGCGGGGTGGGGGTGGGCGGAGCAGGGCTCCCTGTCCCACCCTGACTGGCTGGAACTTGGGGTCCAGCCCAGATTTCAGGCCTCGAATCAGCCCAGCTGGCTCTAGTTCCCTGGTGCTGCCTTAACCGTGAGCTTGCCCTCTGTCCCCCCTCCTGCAGCCAGGCCATCTGTCAAAACTGACAGCCGACTCTGTAGGAAGGAATGTCCATGGTAAAAAAAAAAAAAAAAAAAATCATGCCCTTCTGTCTTCCTAACTCCCTGTGCTTTGTCTCTTTCTTCTGAGGAACAATGACCCCAAACAACTGAACCAACGGTTTTAATCCAAATCAGTTCTTATTTGGTAAAAGGACCAGAGAATCCATGACACTCTTATTTCTGGGATGCACAAAACCACCTTCTGAATTGGAATAAACCAGTACATTTGGGAGTCATAATAGGACCTTCCTCGACGAAAGGGTCTGATTAAGTGAAGTATTACAGGGAACGTGCGCAGAACAGCACGTGGTAAGCGTTTGGGAAAATCAGGGAAGGTGGTCACTGGGCCAAAGACTGGCTGTGGCAGCAATTCTTAGGACGTGTGTGGTTGTCTGAGAAGGTGATACTGTCTGAGGAGGCAGAGTCGCGGGCTCCCTTCTGACGGCGCTGACTGCGACGTGGACAGTCACCCTCTGCGAGCCTGCGTCTCCCCATCTTTGACAAGGATGATAATATGCTCCCTGCCTGCCCTGCTGGCCTGTGGTTGTGAATCAAAATGGAACATGAAAGCAAAGCCCCTTGTAAAGTAGGACCCCATCCGTTCATCTAATGAGCGTTTACTGAGTACACAGGGTCCGGGCCCTATGCTGAGAGCCCGGGAGGAGCCCCAGGTTCATGGACCGCCGCAGGTGGCTGTGCTCCTGTCACTCAGGGGTGGGGAGCCACCTCTCCATTTGGAACTTTCATTTTCCTGACGCAGAGGAGTTCAGATGCTCTGACTTCCTCTTCGTGTGCTCTCTTCAGTAAAATTAGCCGTGGGAGGTTAAAAAAGAAATCACCGGAGCCAGCTACGATCCCAGTAGGTGTTCACATCAGCGCTGCATTGGGCAGGTGTCCCGTGCCCCCACCTGCTTCCTCCCCCATATACTTTCTGCTTTTACCTTCCTCCCTGCTCTGCCCCGAGTGATGACGAAAGCTTTATATGTGGTGCCTTTATTTATCTGATGTACATTTAAATCAGTTCTCATTTAATTCTCAAAATGCCGTGAGGCACTTCGGGCAAATGGTCCATTTTAAAACGGAGAGAATTGGCATTCTCAAGATTACTTGGCTGACTGTGGCAGAAGGGACGTGAGAACCTGGCCTTCTTGTTTCCTGATGGATGACCTTTCTGTGTGCTGTCTCCTTCACGAAGGCTTTCTGGGTCTCCAGTTGGAATGAGTCCTTCTTTCCTTTGAATTCCCCACCCCCTAACCTGGATCTTCCAGCGCCCACCATTCTCTGCTCTGTTGTACTGTGTGTGTGTCTGCATCTTCCATGCTCTCCTAGGCCGAGAGCTCCTTAGTTCCTGATGGCCGTGTCATGTTCATCTTGGTTTCCTCCAGGGAGTCTAATCCCGTGCCTGAGACATGGCCCAGTTGATGGTGTTGACTGTCTTGAACTAATGGAAGAACTGTCATTGGCCAGCACGTTACAGATAGGAAGCTAGTTGGGCTCATTGATTCCATGTGCTTGGGAGGTTTGACTCTCAGAGAGAGAGCACGGCATTCTTCCAGCCAATGAATTGGTGGGGGTCAGACGTGTGCATTTGCTTTTCCTGGTGTGTTTGGAGGACAGTGCCTACATGTGAATGGCTCTAAACTGACCCCTCCTAAAGTTTCATGGATACTGTGCTTGCCTTGAAGAGGATCGTGCTCACCTGGGCTGCAGCTAGTGCCTTTGCGTGGGCCACAGCCCCTTGCCAGGGACGGGCTTTGTGATCCGACCGGGGGGCTGGACTCGGATGCAGCAGACGGTGTTCACTCTCCTCATTGTGACCTTCTCACGGGTGGACAGCAAGCCTCCTTCCCTTCCACATCCCCTCATCTAGCACAGGGCCTGGCACAGGGTAGGCGTCCACTGTGTTTGTCTGGTAAACGAGGTGCTGGAGGAAATGGCCTTCTCTAATGAACAGCTGGCAGCACTGGGGCTTTAAGTCACAGTCAGGGAGCATTCTGAGCACGTGTTCCCCTACCACACCATCCCAGGGGTGTTGGTCTTTGCAAGGCAGAGGGCAACTGGAGGCCCCGGTTGGCCCACACTGTCAGGAAGATGGCAGTGGGTGGCGACGGGGGTGCTCTGATGGCTCTCACTCAACAGACACGGTATAGAGGCCCCTGGTTTCTCTGTGTCATTAACTGCATGACCTCAGGCAAGTCCTTTTCCTTGGATAGCTTACTCCCAGAATAAGGGATCTATAAGGAGACCTCCCAATCACCTTGTCCATTCCTTCCATTTCACAGATGGTAAAACTGAAGCCTAGGAAGGGGAAGAGACTTGCTCAAGACCACATGAGGAGTGGCTGAGCCAGGAGTACAATGTCCAGTTTTCTCTGAGCTCCTTCTCAATTGTCTTATCTGCCAAATGGGGTCATCAGTTCCATTCTCCTTATTTCGCAGGATTCTTGTTAGAGTCACATGAAAGCGGGGATGTCAAGGGCTTTCAGATGTACAGGGAGCTAAATCATGAACAGAACCTACTTGCCCAGTAGATGCCATGGTAACACCAAGCAGACATCCACATGTCAGTTTCCCCTCCACTGACTTACGGACCCAACTCCTGACGTGATGGCCAAAGGGTGAGTCGTGAGGTCCTACCTGATGGTGGCTGCCCAGCCTGTGGTCCTGTCATGAACCCCTTTCTGCCTGCCTCCTGCGCAGGCCTGCTAATTAGTTCCTTGTGTTTGTGTCAAGAAGAGGCAGCTGAAGGATCAGAGCATGTTTTCCATCGAATTTATCCTATTAGGAAGTAGATGATCTCAAAAGAGAAAAAAAATGTAGTTTAAGACTTCACTAAGTCCTGTGTAAATTCTAAGACGTGTCAGGAGCCCCCAGAAGAGGGTGCAGAGGGCTGAGCAGCATGTTGACAGTCTGATTAGCTGTGTGAACGCGTCCGTTCAGGAAGGGGCCTGGGAGAGGGAACAACATTTTGGCCTTGCTGGAGCTGCCAGTGGACTTGCCTTTCCTGGGGGCAGTAAGCAGAAAAGCAAGCAAAGGAAAGAAAGCAGGAGTAAGAGGTCCATAAAGTATGTTTTGGTGGATCATCTGAGCAAGTCTAAGTTTTCTGCTAGGCTGGCCTGCCTTTGAGCCCTGACCCCTTTCTACTTCAGAACCCTGTCTTCTTACCTCATGGTTCATGATCAGAATGTTCTCACACGCTGCCTCCGTATCATGAAGATTCCTTAGAAATCAACTAGTACGGTGGTCCTCAAAGTGTGGTCCTGGACCAGCAGCACCAGCTTTACCTGGGAACTTGTTAGAGATGCAAATTCTGAGGTCCCATCTCAGACCTACTGAATCGGAAACCCAGTGTGGGGCCCAGCGAGCTGCGGTTTAGCCTCCAGGTGATTCTGAGGCCTGTGAACGTCTAAGCATCACTGACCTGAAGATGTGGAGTAGCTTGTCTGTGGACAGAAAGCGGACGCCCCTGGTGTGTCTGCTGCTGCTTGCGGCCAAGGTTCTCAAACTTGAACACAATGAAACAGGCTAGGAACTCCTCCCAGGTAACACAAGTGTGTTTGAAGTAGGTACCTTAACCAGAAGGGATAGTTAATGGTGGGGATATAAGGCACTGTGACGATGAATCGTGAAGATTGTCTTAGGCAGCATGGCTCTTAGGGCCTCGGTCACATCACTTGGAAACTGCCTGGTCCACCATCCCTTGAGCTTGGCAGAAAGCTGTACAGACCAGGGAACTCCATCAATAGGAGTGTTGGTTCTGTTTAGGTTTTACTTTAACAGGAGTTAGGCGATACGAACGATGATTTTAGAAAACATGCTTTTCATCCTGGTGTAAACTACTTCACTAGATGTTATTTAAAGACAAGACGTTGCTTTCACAGTTCAGTGAGATCGAGTGTTTGATTGAGGGCTCAGCAAATTACTGCAGTTTGGTAAGACTTGTGGTTCAAGGTCCCAAAGGAGGCAAAGAGGTACATGATGGAGTATATATCAGCCAGCTTCCGAGGGCTTTGCACAGAGCTTTGATCAGCTGTGTTTATGCTGGTTCAGTTGTGTTGATCAGCCCCACCTCCTGGCTACTCTGCCTTCCTTTGATGGCTTCTTGTCTATCTCCCTCTGCCTAGGCAGACACACAGAAAGCTTCCCTAGAGCACGGATTCCCTTGAAACTGAACCTAGGAAGAGGAATGCTCATTTCTGTGGCTGAAATAGAGTCTTGGCAGGTGATCAAGAGAATGTTCCTTTGTTATTCTGTGTGCCTGTTTTTTGCATGGTCTCCACGTTGAAGATGCAGGTCCCTAGGTGCTGGAAGGGAGGAAGGGCTTGCCTGAGATCCCAGAACAGGACTGGGGTCCACAGTGCTGGCATTGGGAGAGGCCTAGCCACTCTCGAGAGCCAGGGTTCATGACAAAATCGGCTCATTGAAGGACAACTTGCTGAGGGCCCAGCTAGAAGTTCTTAAGCCACTAAGCATGTTATTCCAAATCAGTGGAGCTGAAAAGATTTATTTAAAAGGCTATGAAATATCCCTTTTTAAAAGGGAAAACTATGACCTAGGGGATTAGAACAGAGGTTGTGCTAGAGAGTCAAGTGTCCCTGAACACTTAAGCCGACTTGGAAAAGCCAATTTTGTTGGCTTTCAGTGCATCCCCCTAGTTCCCACTGCAGCCCTGCCCCCAGGAGCAGGGTCTTCATTCTGTCCCTGGGCCTCCTGGGGTCCTCTTCTACCCACTCCCAGAACGCTACACCCAGGCCTCCCTTCCTGGGAAGCAACCCCACTTAGCTCCAGGGGTGATATTATAAATCATTAATAACTGGCATGGTTCAGGCACCAACCAATTAGAAAGGAAGCTGGCAGAGTCCTAAGGCAGGGTTCTGGAGGTGCCCTGCTTGCCAAAAATTGACCCTTTATTGCTGGATCATAGGGAGGTCTGGGAGTACCTGGGAATGAGACAAAGGTGATGAGCAAGGGAACCAGGGGCTTCAGCAGTAGCTATTTCCCAACCAGTTTGCAGGTATTTCATTGTTCTAACAGCTGGCCTAGCTGTACCAGTGCATACCAGTGCCTTCCTCTTCATGTCAAAGCTCACCCTTCCCACGTGCGTGTGGGTCTGGTTCTCCACTGGGGGTGAATGGTGGATTAAATAGTGCAAAGAGATCACTAGCTCCCTCCTTACTGTCAACACAAGCCTACTCACTCACCTACTCACAATTAAAGCTGCCATCTCCTGTGGCAAGCTCCAAAGCTCCAGCAGAATTCAAGAAGCAGAAAGTCAGCCCTCCTGCTAGGATTGCCAAAGGAGGAGCTAGTATTTCACGCAGTACAGGCTTGCTGGGGACAAATTCTTTGTTTATCTAGAAAGTGTCTTTATTTTACTCTCATTTTAAAAGTTTGTTTTCCCGGGATATAAAACTCTGAACCTATGGTATTTTTCTCTTTCAGTACTTAAAAAATGTCATTGCTTTATTTCCTATCCTTATTGTTTCTCAGAAGGTCTCTATTCGTATCATTGTTCCTCTGTATGTAACGTCTTTCTTTCTCTGCTTTCAACATTTTTTCTTGACCTTTAACTTTCAACAGCTTGACTGTGATGTGCACAAGTGTGGTTTTCTTTGTACTTATCCTATTTAGTTAATTCATTGAGCTTCTTGAATCTGCAAATTGATTTTTTCCCCACCATATTTGGGACATTTTCAAAAATTCTTTTTCTGCCCCACTTTCTCTTCTCCTTCTGGGCTCTGATTACTGTGTTACTCAGCTTGGCATCATCCCAAAAGATTGTCCAATCTTTTTTCTCTCTTTTTTTCAGAATGGGTAATTTCTATGGTCTGTCTTCAACTTCATTGACCCTTTCTTCTGCCATCTTTAATTTGCTGTTAACCTCATTTGGTGAATTTTTCATTTTGGATACTCTACTTTTCTAGAATTTCTATTTGGTTCTTTTTTATTAGTTTCCACTTGTGTGCTGAGATTCCCCATCTTTTCACTCATTGAGACCATATTTTTCTTTAAGTCCTTGAACATATTTATAATAACTGCTTTAAATTCTTGCTAATTTGAACCTCTGGGACATCTCAGGATCTGTTTCCTATTTACTTTTTTTCTCTTGAATTTGGGTCACTTTTTCCTCCACATTTCTAGTAATTTTGGGGTGTTTGTGGATATTACAGTTGATACTCTGAAAGAAACTTGAATGATATTGTCTTCCTTTAATGAGTGTTGAATTTTGTTCTGACAGTGAGTTAATTTACTGATGGTAAATTATGGAATCCTTGATCCTGTTAAGGCTTGGTTTTATGCAGGCCTAGAGGAGATTTTACTCCAGAGCATGATACTTACTCCTATGGTATGACCTTTCTGTTGTCTCACTTGAATGCCTAGAATGTTAACAAGGCATTTTCCCTCTGGCTGGACTGAAACTCCTATGTATCCAATGTTTCTGCAACCTCTACTATCCCTGTTCTGCTATTAGTACCAAAGTAACTACTCTCTGTTAGGCCTCACCCTGTGTATATGCAGACCAGCCCTCATCATATGCAGACCAGCCCTCAGCCAGAGATCTATGGGGGAACCCCCTACAAACTTCTGGGCCCCTACCCTATGAAGCTTCTTCTTCTCCAGTATCCTGCCCCACCGGCTCCAGTGCTTCTGAAGCCCTGGACTCTACCTCCTCAACTCAGTAGGACAAACATGTTCTGCTTTGTTCCACCTCCCTGTGCTATGGTTGGGAAATCTACCCAGGCAGAGTGCCAGGGTGAAGATGAAGCTCACCTTATGTGTTTGCTTCCCTTCTCTCAGGGATCCTGCACAGCCTATTGCCCAATGACTGAAAACTGCTATGTATATTTGTTTAGTTTTATAGTTGCTTTCAACAGGAGGGAAAATCCAGTACTTGTTACTCCATCATGATCAGAAATGGCCAGTGCTAACATTTAATGATGTAATCGTCTGTGTGGCTGAACATCTAATGCTAGCTTGTAAGCACCTTGGAGGAAGTGTTGATGACTTACTTATCTCTGCCTCCCTGTAGCATGCTTAATGAATATTATTAAATGGAATTAAGTGGAGAGTCTGGGAGATAAGTGTTGAATTATGTGCTCCTCCTTCCTTTATACCTAGGAGATGTGCTGGGAAGGAAACTCCTTTCAGATAGCATCTTCAGTCTTGGTGGGAAAGATCCCAATTGCTCTATTCCTGGCTCCAGTCTCTCTACTTGGGAACTCCAAGGTTGTGAATGTCTCAGGAACATGACACTGTCTTATTCTATAGGCAGATATTCCTGTGTTTATACTGAAGAAGAAAGGTTAGAAAATTTGATCAAACCCTTTTAAATTTTCTCCTGAAATGTGTTTTTTTTCTTCATCTTTTACTTTGGTAGCCTGTTAAGAAGACAGTACTATAGAAATAGAAGGCTTGAGGGGAGTATCATATTGCTATGTTTATCCTTACTTTCATGGGTAGCTTATAATTCAGTACCACACTTCTGGGAGCTGGGAGAGACCAATCCTTATCTCTAGCCTCATTTGCTGCCACCCCACTCATCTTGTGCTGTGATATCACTGACTTGTCACCATTTGCTGGAAAATGCCATACTTGGTGACAGCTCTAGTCCCACACACTGTTCCTTTGCTCCCACATAAACTCCTACTTATCCCTGCAGACTCCACTTAAAAGCCCCACCTCTGTAAAGCTTCACCAGCTTCCCAGGGGAGAGTTTAATCACACCTTCCTCTGGTTTTCCACAGCAGTCATCTCCACACTATTGTGATTATTTGTTTGTGATCTAATATGTTTATGATTATGCCTCTTCCCCCAATAGATAGTAGGGCCCTTAGGAAAGAGTATGAACCTCATTCAGCTCTGTACTCCTGGCAACAAGCACAGTATCTGACATATACGTGCTCGTTAAATGCTTACTGACTAAATGCCTTTCCACTGAATCAAGCATGATCCTCAAGAACCTCCCAGGATAAATTATAATTTCTCTTCTTCAGGGCAGTTTTCAAATATCTGAAGTCATCTACCACGTCCCTCTAAATCTCTGGAGCCTAGAACTCCTTTGTCTTTACACAATAATATTTAGGTACTGTTCTAAGTGCTTGAAAGGTGTAGACCTATTTAGTCCTCATAACAACAATGTAATATTAATAATAATAATAAGTGCTGCTGTTCCCATTTTACAGATGAATACACTGAGGCACAGAGAGTAACTTGTCCAAGGTCCCCCAGCTAGTAAATGGCAGAGTTTGATTTCAAAGCCCAATAGAATAGCCACCTAATAGTGGCTTCAGGTCATGCTTTATCCACTGAGCATACTGCCTTGTTGACTATTTAGATGACAGTGTTTCCAGAGGTCACACTATCCTGACTGTCCTTTCACTGACCTCCTCCTACTTATTAGACCCCAGAGGGAGGGTGACATCTCTGCTCCATAAATGACTCACTGCTCATGCTGCTGGTATTTTGAGGGGCAATCATGTCACTCTGTTGGCTCATATTGAGATCGTACCCAACTTACTTCCGTTCAGTTTTGTATTCCCTATTTTACATTCGTATCATTGATTTTTAGTCCTAGTACAAGACTTTACCCTTCTCCCCGACAAGTTTCATCTGCTTGGCTTCAGGCAAATATTCCAACCTGACAAGATCTTTTTGGATCTTTGTTCTATCACATAATCTTATCCCATACAGCTTCACAATTCACAAGCCTATCTTCTATGACTTCACCCATATCACCAGTTTTAAAATGTGTGAAGAGATTCGGTGAAAGGCTTCATCTTATGGCCACCAGACTCCTCCCTCCAGGGTGACACTGACCCTAAGCCAGAATTCTTTGGGTTTAGTTGTCCAACCAGTTGTGAATTTACATAATTATACAGTGGTCTGACCCATGTCTCTTCATTGTCCGCAAAGATGTCCTATGAGATTTAGCTAAATGCCTTATTTACATTCGGGAACATTGTCTATAGAATCCACTCATTCTACCTCAGTACAATTTTAAACTCATCCCAAAGTAAAAAATCCCAGTTCAAGCTGCATGACCAGCTGTGATTCCTAGATACACAGAACTCAGATATTGGCAAACAGTACCTCTTTACTTAGAGAAAACGTGATACATCAAAATTTAAACTTAACAAATTTGTGTTGGAGGTGAGGGCATGGCTAAATAAACTATGTTCACCCACTAAATGGAAAGTTATACAACCATTTTCAATGGTGATTTTGAAGAGTTTACAATAACATAGAAACTCTTTATGTAATACTGATTAGGTTTAAAAAGCAAGATACAGAATTGGATAGCTGGTATGATCATAAGTTTAAAACAAGGAGAAAAGAATGACATATAAAAAATAGACTAGAAGTAAAAACTCCAAAATGCTAATGATTTGACTACACATGGCTTTTCCTTCTTTTTACTTTTCTATAATTCCAGAAAAAGTACAGCATGGGCATGCATAATTTTATCACAGTAACCTTTTCAGGTAGGAAGTTGGGGAAGTTTGCTGGGTGGGAAGAGTAAGTTTACAAGATGTTTATTGCAGAAAGTGGTAAACTGAGATTATTTGGTCCCTGAGAGAGCAGGGTCCAACACAGTGGCATCTGGCCCGGGAGCCTGTGCATGCTGACCCTCGACTGTATTGTGCCTTGAGGTGCCCATGGTGTTGCATGTGTAGATCTTACCTCCTCACCCAGAGTGGCAGCCCTGCCTTGGCCGCTGTCTCCATGGGACAGGCTCTTCTGGGTGCGCCATGCCCCTGGGAAGCAGGACCACCCTCCTCATAGGTGGGGTGGGCATACACTGACTGCTACCATGGGACCCTGAGCAAGCTATGTAACCTGCCTCTGGCTGGCTCCATCCTCTCATGATACTAGATTCTACTTCAAGGGCTGTGTGAGGAGTAGAGGAGATGATGTGTGTGATGTGTGTGTCAGCCATCTGGGGAGCACTTGGTAAATATTAGCTCTTTTTTTTAACTATGATTATGAATCACCATTGGAGGGAGTTCTGATACCTGAAATTCAACCACTAATGATGCCGAAACCCAGCTTCTGTGCACTGGTGCCGAATCAAATCTCAGAGGCAGAGTTTTGGGTGAAGTAGAAAAGAATAGCTTTATTGCTTTGCCAGGCAAAGGGGGATACAGCAGGCTCATGTCCTCAAAACTGTGTGTCCCAACCTGGGGGGATTTGGTGAGTTTTATAGCAATTGTTCAAGGGTGAGGTTGCTGATAAGGATCAGGTTATGTGCAGGGCCTGCATTCCTTTAATCTGGGGTGAACTTGATGAGCTTCTGTGGTTCTCGAGGTTATCAGACTATAACCTTCTCTCTGGAATGAAGAATGCTTCATCAAGTGATTAACATCTTCCATTTGTTGGAAGTTTTAGTTCTGCAGAAGAGCTCAAAGATATTGTTATGTGTATCCCTTGAGGCAGAACCAGGACTCTGCCCCAAGGCTGCACTATTGCTTCTTGACTGCTCCTCCCTTGTCTCTGCATCCCCTCCCTTCCCTGATTAGCAACTGTTTGAACCTGCCCTTTGGAACTCAGGGAAAGTCACAGAGGCTGAAGCCTATTCCTGTTCCCTACAAACAAGAAATGGGGTACACAGCCTTCTGTGCCCGGGAGCCCCTCAGGGTCCTGCTCAATTTCACTAACAGTACATTTTATTGAGGCAGTTGACCATGTTTTAGTTTCTCTTCTAAGATACAAACTGAAGGAATGAAGAAGAGGGGGAACAAGTCAGCAAGCCTTTATTTGAATGAACTTATCAAAATGGATGGATTAGGAAGCAGTGTGCTGGGGGAAGTGTGTTTAACCCAAAAGGGGACCAGAATAGGGAGCCTCCTGTCTTAATTTTGACACTTCGGCAATTTAGCCAAAGACTGATTCTAGTACTGAGGTTATACGCTAAGAGTGATATTCAAAATACTTAATAATTTCTAAGGTTTGGGACCAACCAATCAGAACTGCCATCGGTGATGACCCATCAGGATGGGTCCTGGCTACCGCTGCACACATCACCCTACAAAGCCTGGAGAGCAGGGCCTGGCCTCTCCAGAGGTGCTCATTTAGGTGTCCGCCAGTGACTCCACATCCAGACAGGCAGAGCAGCAACTGAGAGCCAGGCCCTTGTCCCAGAGCTGCCCCACACTTATTCCTGCTTCCTTCTCTCTCGTGCATGATACCATGTTTGCCCTCTGCTCTCCAACACACACCTGGCAGCAGGAAAAGTGAAGCCATTCCTTAGTCTCCCTTCTGGGCCATGCTGGCCCCTCCTGTGTCCCCAGATGACCTGGACAGCAGGTTTCCAGGATGTTGGGGCCTCTAGAGTACGGCCATGAAGATTTTATTGTTGCACCTTCTACACGGAACTACTACCAACTGCAGAAACCATGCATCATCCTGATGGTAAGCTCAGTTAAGCAGTTGTGATATGTAGGACTTTTCCCATTTTAAACCCCTACCCCAATTATTTTGGAGTTGGAGTCACAGTTCCCTGTGTGGGAGAGCAAACCCAGGAGCCCAGAATGACCGGCCTGGTCTGGCTTCACAGGCGTGAGGAATCACCATGGTGGAAAGAGGTTGTCCATAGATCACATGATGAATGCAGAGGAGTCTGCAGCTGGGAAGACTGAGTTTGTAAGTCTGGTTGTCTTTGGCTTTTTGTGTGAGCTCTGTTCTGTGCTCACCAGCTGCCCTCAACCCTGACCCCAACCAATTCGCATATGCTGGGTGGGTCAGATGCTCATGAGAGTGCGTGAAGAGCCAATGGCTACTCTAGCTGGGGAACCAATATCATGATATCTACCCTGAAAAATTACCTGCAATTCACAATAGTACACCTTGGGGGTACTTTCCCATCAATGATAACTCTGGATCCTCACACCAACCCTCTGAAGGAGGCAGGTCACATTAATTATTGTTCTCACTTGACAGCTGAGGACTAGGGAGCCCCTGGGGTTGAGAGGCTCATCTAAGACCCACTGCTAATAAGCAGCAGGGCTGGACCAGACCTGCCTCCAGGGACCAGGAGCAGCTGATGCCACTGGGCTCAGCTTCAGAACTTGAGAACTCCCCTGCTACCTTCCATGATGAGATGAGGGAAGAGTCACGAAACAGGGGGCACTTGCTTCTGCTTTCTCATGAGGACATGTGGAGAACAGAGCAGTTCTGTGACCTTCCCTGTGCCCCACAGTGGGCAGAGATGGAGCCAGGACAGGAAATGATGATCCCTGTGTCCTTGGCCCTCCTTTCTTCTCTCTATGGGTCCCCACCTTCCCACGTCCCTGCTGCTGTCCCCCAGCACTTCCACACACCCTCTCCCTCCATCTCTCCCCACTGGAAACTTACTGAATCCCAGGACCTGCTTCTTTGGAACACAGGCTCCCACCGAGGGACCCAGAGCTCACTGCCCCAGCATTCAGCCAGCTGGAAAAGGGCTACCAGCTAGCGTATCCCTTTCAGTAGAACACTGGTTTATATTTGCCTTTAAACTCTTTTTTTAAACGATTTTATTGAGATATTCTCAACACACCATACAAGTGTACAAGTGCAAAATCCAATGGCTTTTAGTATATTCAGAGTCACGCATCTATCCCCAGAATCAATTTTAAAGCATCCTCATTACCCCAAAAAGAAACCTCACCCACCTGAGTCATCATCCCCCAAAGTCTCCATCCCCCCAATCCTAGGCAACCAAGAAATCTACTTTCTTTCTTTATAGATTTGCCTGTTCTGGACATTTTATATAAATAGAATTGTGCAATATGTGATCCTTTGTGACTGGCTTCTTTTACTTAGTGTTTTCAAGGTCCATCCACGTGGTGGAAGGTTTTAGTACTTCGTTTCTTTTTACTGCCAAATAACATTCCATTGTATGGACATACAACATTTTGCTTACCTATTCCTCAGCTGATGGATATTTGGGTTTCCACTTTGGGGCTATCAGGAATAATGCTGCTATGAACATTCATGCACAAGTTTTTGTGTTTACAGAGGTTTTCATTTCTCTTGGATGTAGACATAGGAGTGGAATTACTGGGTCATATGATATTGTTTGAGGAAATACCAGGATGTTTTCCAAAATGGCAGTACTATTTTACATTCTCAACAGCAATGTATGAGGGCTCAATTTCTCCAAATTTTCACTCACCCTTGAGATCTTCTATTTGTTTTTATCCTAGCTATCCTAACGGGTGTGAAGTGGCATGTCACTGTGGTTTTGATTTCCATTTCCCTGATGGCTAATGATGGTGAACATCTTTTCATGTGTTTATTGGCTATTTGTACAACTTCTTTGGGGGACTGTCTATTCATATCCTTTGCCCATTTTTAATTGGTTTTTTACAACAGAATTGTATAAGTTCTTTATATATTCTAGATACAAGTTCCTTATCAGATAAATGATTTGCAAAAAATTTTCTTCCATTCTTTGGGCTATCTTTTTACTTTCTTGGTGTTACCCTTTGAAGCACAAATGTGTTTCATTTTGAAATCCAGTTTATATATTTTTTCTTTTCTTGCTATTGCCTTTGGTGTCAAAACTAAGAAACCATTCCCTAACCCAAGGTCATGAAGATTTAACCCATGATTCCTTAAAGTTTTATAGTTTTAGCTCTTACATTTGGGTCTTTGATGCATTTTGAGTTAATTTTTGTATAAGGTATGAGATAGAGGTCCAACTTCTTTCATATGTCTCTCCTTATGTCAGTACTACACTATCTTGATTACTGAAGTTTTGTATAAGTTTTGAAATCAGGAGTGTGAGTCTGACAACATTGTTCTTTTTCAAGGTTGTGTTGGCTATTCAGGTCACAAAAAGGATATAGTCTATAATATGGATGAATCTTGAAAGCATTATGCTAAGTGAAAAGCAGCCAGTCACAAAAGGCCACATATTATATAATCCCTTTTATATGAAATGTACAGAATAAGCAAATTCATAGAGACAGAAAATAAATTTGGTGCCAGGGGCTAGATGTTGGGAAAAATAGAGTGTGACTTCCAATAAGTATGAGGTTTTATGTTTGGGTGATAAAAATGTTCTTGCATTAGATAGTAATGATGATTGGCAAGGTTGTACAATGTACTAAAAACCACTGGATTCTTAAATAGTGAATCTTATGATATGTCAATTATATCTCAAAAAATTAATAAATAGATAATTTGAACATCACTATATTTCTTAAAGAAATTAAATTTTTAGTTAAAAACCTTCCCACAAAGAAAACTCCGGGCCCAAATAGCTTCACAGGTGAATTCTACCAAATATTTAAGTACCAATTCTACAAAAACTCCTCTCAAAAAACTGAAGAGAAGGGACTACTTCCCAATTTATTCTAAGCATTACTGTGAAGCAAAACCTGACAAAAAACATGACAAGAAATGAAATATCTCCCATTAACTTAGATACAAAATTTCTACACAAATCTTTAGCAAATTGAATTTAGCAATATATAAAAAGGAAAATGCACATCAGTCAAGTATGTCTTCTCTCAGGAATGCAAGTTTGGCTTAATATTTGAAAGTCAATGTTATAACCATTTGGGGAAATGATTTGGCAGTGTCTTTAAAAGTTACACTTACATCTACCATATGATTCAGACGTTCCACTTCTATATATTTACCCAAGAGCAATGAAAACATATGTCCATACAAAGCCTTGTGTGTAAATGTTCATAGCAGCTTTCTTTTCATAGAGAAAAACTAGAAGCTACCCAGATGTTCATCAACATCCATGTGAACAAACTGTGGTATATCCATACAATGGAATTACTACTCAGCAACAACAGGCAATGAACCATTCACAACAGTTTGGATGGATCTCAAAATAATTATGCTGAGCAGAAGAAGCCAGACCAAAATGAATGAATGAAGCAAATACTATAAGACTCCATTTATACAGAATTCTAGAAAAGGTAAGCTAATCTGTAGTGACAGAAAACAGATTAATCGTTGCCTAGGGAATGGAGAGAGATTATAAAGGGACATCAGGAAACTTTTGTGGGTGATGCATATGTTCATTATTTTGATTGGTGATGGTTTCACAGATATAAGTGTATAAACTTATCAAAACTGTACACTTTAAATATGTACAGCTTGTTGTATTTCATTTATACCTCAAAGATGTTTTAAAGTGAAAAATCTTGGGACATCGGCCTAGATGGTGGAATAAAGAACCTGAGCTCGCCTCCTCTCACAGACACACCAAAATCGCAACTATCTGCAGAACAACCCTTGAAAAAGACCAGAACCTACCAGAAAAGATCTTCTACAACTAAAGACATAAAGAAGAATCACAACAAGAAGGGTAGGAGGGGCAGACTCCCAATAAAGTGTCATACCCTGGGGTGGGCAACACACAAAATGGAGAATAATTACAATTGCAGAGGTTCTCCCAGAGTAGTGAGAGGTCTGAGGCCCATATTGGGCTTCCCAGCCCAGGGGTCCTGCACCAGGAAGATGAGCCCCCAGAACAATTGGCTCTGAAGGGCCCCAAGGCTTAATTTTGGGAGTCCTAGAGGGCTGGAGGAAATAGAGTCTTCACTCTTAAAAGGGTGCACACAAAATCTCACACTCCAGGACCCGGAGCAGAAGCAGTAATTTTGACAGGCGCCTGGGTCAGACCAACCTGCTGATCTTGGAGAGTCTCCTGGAGCAGCAGGAGGCAACTACAGCTCACCCTGGGGACATAGAAACTGGTGGCATCCATTTGGGGGAGCTCCTTCTACCACGTGGTTGCTGGTGCTGGCAAGAGCCATTGTGGAATCCTCCTTCTAGCTTGTTAGCTCCAGGACCCAGCCTGCTCTGGGCCAACAGCCCACAGGCTCCAGTGCTGGGATGCCTCAGGCCAAACAACTAACTGGGCAGGGACACAACCCCACCCATCAGCAGACAGCCTGCCTTAGACCCCCACCCCCCCCACCCCCCAAGCCCACAGCTGCCTCTGGACACAACCCTGCCCACCAGAGGGCCCAGGACCCAGCTCCACCCACCAGTGGGCAGGCACCAGCCCCAGAATCCCCTGGACCCTGGCCCTGCCTTCCAGAGAGCCTGCTCTAGACTCTGGACCAGCCTCACCCACCAGGGGGCAGACACAAGACACAAGAAAACTACAATCCCACAGCTTAAGGACCCAACCCACCCACAAGCAAGCCAAATCCTGACCTGGGACTGGCTGGACCCTGGCCCTGCACACTTGAAACAGGTCAATACAAGCTTCAGGATACCTCAGACCCTGTACCCAACTGTGTCTGGAACCAGCTCCACCCACCTGTGATCTGACACAAGCTCTGGGACCCCTGGGCCCTGCAATCAGACTGCAGGACCCAGCTCTGCCTGCCAGTAGGCTGGCACTAAGCCCAGGACCTGGCTTCACCTGCCAGTAGATGGACAACAGCCCCAGAGTATTCTGGACCCTGACTCTGCCCACCAGTGAGCCAGCACTAGCACCAACCCCCACACACAGGGTTCCACAATCTGCCACCTCATGACTGGGTCCTGCCAACCAGCAGCTGGCAGCCTCTGCACAAGGCAGGGCCTGGCAACCAACTGGACCAGGGACAACCAAGCCTACCACACCACTCACACAGTCAGCCTGCCATAACAGAAGGACCCACGCAGCCTTCATAGGGTAACCAGAGGGGACCGCACTGCTGGGATGCACAGGATATCTCCTATAAAGGCCACTTCTCCAAGGTCAGGAAAGGTAACCACCTGCTGGATGCATAAAAATAAACAAACAAAGAAAAAAACCCAGCAACCTAGGCAAAATGAGGCAACAGAAGAACATGTTCCAGATTAAGGAACAAGATAAAAAAGCCCAGAAGAATAAGTGAAGTAGAGATACGCAGTCTACCCAAGGAGGAGTTCAGGGTAGTGATCATAAAGATGATCAAAGAACTTGGGAGGAAAAAAACAAAGAACTTGGGAGAAGAATGGATGCACAGAGCAAGAACTTAGAAGGTTTTTGTTTGTTTGTTTTTACAAAGAATTAATTAGAAAATATAAAGAACAGATAAAGAATATAATAACAAATGAAAAATGCACTAGAAGGAATCAATAGTAGACTAAATGATACAGAAGAATGGATGAGTGAGCTGGAAGACAGACTAGTGGAAATCACTGATGCTGAACAGCAAAAAAGAATGAAAAGAAATGAGGACAGTTTGAGAGACCTCTGGGACAACATCAAGTGCACTAATATTCATGTAATAGGGGTCCCAGAAGGAGTAGAGAGAGAAAGCAGCTGAGAACATATTTGAAGACATAATAGCTGAAAACTCCCCTAACCTGGGAAAGAAACAGACATCCAAGTCCAGAAAGGGCAGAGAGTCCCAAACAGAATTAACCCAAAGAGAAACACAAGACCCATTGTAATTAAAATGGCAAAAATTAAAGATAAAGAGAATATTAAAAGCAATGAGGGAAAAGCAACAAATAACATACAAGAGAACTCCCATAAGGCTATCAGCTGACTTTTCTGTAGAAATTCTGCAGGCCAGAAGGGAGTGTCATGATATATTTAAAGTAATGAAAGGGGAAATCCTACAACCAAGAATACTCTACCCAGCAAGGCTCTCATTCAGATTTGGTGAAGGGATCAAAAGCTTTACAGGAAAGCAAATGCTAAAAGAGTTCAACATCAAACCAGCTTTACAAGAAATGTTAAAAGACCTTCTCTAAGAGGGAAAAGAAAAGGCCACAACTAGAAACATGAAAAAATATGAAAGGAAAAATCTCATTGATAAAGGCAAACATACATTAATGATAGAAGATCAACCACTTATAAAGCTAGTAGGCAGGTGAAAAGACAAAAGTAGTAAAATCATCTATATCCACAATAAGCAGTTAAGGGATACACAAAACAATTAGATGTAAAATATGATATCAAAAACAGTAATCATGAGGGAAGGAGAGTACAAATGCAGAGTTGTTAAAATGCATTTGAAATTAAGAGATCAGCAACTTAAAACTATTACATATGTATAGAGATTGCTATATATAAACCTCATGGTAACCACAAACCAAAATCTATAGTAGCTTTACACACACAAAAAAGACAAAGGAATCCAAACATAACACTTAAGACAGTCATCAAATCACAAGAGAACAAAAGAAGGAACAAAAAAGACATACAAAAACAATCCCAAAACAATTAACAAAATGGCAATAAGTGCAAACATATCAATCATTACCTTAAATGTAAATGGACTAAATGCTCCATTCAAAAGACATAGAGTGGCTGAATGGATACAAAAACACGACCTGTATATATGCTGCCTATAAGAGATTCACTTCAGATCTAAAGACACAGACTGAAAGTGAGGGGATGGAAAAAGGTATTCCATGCAAATGGTAATCAAAAGAAAACTGGGTAGCAATACTTATATCAGATAAAATACAGTAAGTCCCCTACATACAGACCTTCAAGTTGTGAACTTTCAAAGATACGAACATGCCCCTGTATGCCAGCTGTTGCACAGTACTACTGTACATTTCAAGGTACTGTACTGTAGATTAAAAATGTTTTCTTTTTTTTGTGTGTTTGTTTATGTATTATTTGTGTAAAAAGTACTCTAAACCTATTACAGTACAGTACTATATAGCCTATTTCACAATAGTTGGCTACCTAGGCTAACTCTGCTGGACTTACAAATAAATTGGACTTATGAACATGCACTCAGAATGGAACTCGTTCATATGTAGGGGACTTGATGTAGACTTTAAAATAAAGACTGTTACAGGAGACAAAGAAGGACATTACATAATGATCAAGGGATCAATCCAAGAGGATATAACAATTGTAAATATATATGAATCCAACATAAGAGCACCTAAACACATGAAGCGAATATTAACAGACATAAAGGGAAAATAGACAGTAACACAATAAAAGTAGGGAAATTTAACACCCCACTTACATCAATGGATAGATCATCCAGACAGAGAATCAATACAGAAACACTGGACTTAAATGACACATTAGACCAGATAGACTGAATTGATATTTTTAGAACACTCCATCCAAAAGCAGCAGAATTCACATTCTTTTCAAGTGTACATGGAACATTCTCCAGGATAGATCACATGCTAGGCCACAAAATAAGCCTCAGTAACTTTAAGAAAATTGAAATTATATCTAGCATCTTCTCTGACCACAATACTATGAGACTAGAAATAAACTACGAGGAAGAAAACTGCAAAAAATCCCCACAAACACATGGAGGCTAAACAATATGCTACTAACCAACCAGTGAATCACTGAAGAAATCAAGGAGGATCAAAAAATACCTGGAGACAAATGAAAACAAAAACATAATGATCCAAAATCTGTGGGACACAGCAAAAGCAGTTCTAAACAGGAAGTTTATAGCAACACAAGCTTACCTCAGGAAATGAGAAAAATCTTAACCTAACCCTACACCTAAAGGAACTAGGAAAAGAAGAATAAACTAAACCCAAAGTTAGTAGAAGGAAAGAAATCATAAAGATCAGAGCAGAAATAAATGAAACAAAGTCTACAAAATAATAGGAAAGATCAATGGAACTAAGGGCTGGTTCTTTGAAAAGATAAACAAAATTGATAACCTTTAGCTAGACTTATCAAGAAAAAAAGAGAGGACCCAAATCAATAAAATCAGAAATGAAAAAGGAAAAGTTATAATCAACACCACAGAAATACAAAAGATCATAAGAGACTACTACAAACAACTGTGTGCCAAAAAAATGGATGACCTATAAGAAATGGACAAATTCTTAGAAATGTACAATCTCCCAAGACTGAACCAGGAAGAAATAGAAAATATGAACAGACCAATTACCAGTAATGAAACTGAATCAGTGAGGGAAAAAAAAAAAAAAAAACTCCCAGGAAACAAAAGTCTAGGACCAGATGGCTTCACAGGTGAATTCTCCCAAACATTTAGAGAAGAATTAACACCTATCCTTCTCAAACTATTCCAGAAATTTGCAGTGGGAGGAATGCTTCCAAACTCATTCTAGAAGGCCTGCATCATCCTGATACCAAAATCACACAAAGATACCACACACAAAAAGGAACATTATAGGGGCTTCCCTGGTGGCGCAATGGTTGAGAATCTGCCTGCCAATGCAGGGGACACGGGTTCGAGACCTGGTCTGGGAAGATCCCACATGCCATGGAGCAACTAGGCCCGTGAGCCACAACTACTGAGCCTGCGCGTCTGGAGCCTGTGCTCCGCAACAAGAGAGGCCGCAATAGTGAAAGGCCCACACACCGCAATGAAGAGTGGCCCCCCCGCTCGCCGCAACTAGAGAAAGCCCTTGCACAGAAACGAAGACCCAGCACAGCCAAAAATAAAATAAAAATTTAAAAAAAAGGAACATTATAGGCCAATATTACTGATAAACATAGATGCAAAAATCCTCAACAAAATATTAGCAAACCAAATCCAACAATACATAGAAAGGATCATACACCATGATCAAGTGGGATTTATCTCAGGGGTGCAAGGATTTTTAAATATCAGCAAATCAATCAATGTGATATACCACATTAACAAATTGAACAGTAAAAGCCATATGATCATCTCAATAGATGTAGAAAAAGCTTTTGATAAAATTCAACATCCATTTATGATAAAAACTGTCCAGAAAGTGGGTATAGAGGGAACCTACCTCAACATAATAAAGGCCATATATGAAAAACCCACAGCTAACATCATACTCAATAGTGAAAAGCCTAAGTTCAGGAACAAGACAAGGATTACCACTTTCACCACTTTTATTCAACATAGCATTGGAAGTCCTAGCCACAGCAATCAAACAAGAAAAAGAAATAAAAGGAATCCAAGTTGAAAAGGAAGAAGTAAAACTGTCCCTGTTTGCAGATGACACGATACTATACATAGAAAATCCTAAAGATGCCACCAGAAAACTACTAGAGCTCATCAATGAATTCAATCAAGTTGCAGAATACAAAATTAATATACAGAAATATGTTGCATTTCTATATACTAACAACAAACTATCAGAAGGAGAACTTAAGCAAACAATCCCATTTACCATCACATCACTAAGAATAAAATACCTAGGAGTAAACCTACCTAAGGAGGTAAAAGAACTGTACTCAGAAAGCTGTAAGACACTGATGGAAGAAATTGAAGATAACTCAAACAGATGGAAAGATATACCGCATTCTTGGACTGGAAGAATCAATATTGTTAAAATGACCATACTACCCAAAGCAATCTACAGATTCAGTACAATCCCTATCAAAATACCAATGGCATTTTCCACAGAAATATGACAAATAATTTTAAATTTTGTATGGAAACGCAAAAGCCCATGAATAGCCAAAACAATCTTGAGAAAGAAGAACATAGCTGGAGGTATCATGTGCCCTAGATTCAGACTATACTACAAAGCTACAGTGGTCAAAATATTATGGTATTGGCACAAAAACAGACACATAGATCAATGGAACAGAATAGAGAGCCCAGAAATAGACCCACACGCTTATGGTCAATTAATCTATGACAAAGGAGGCAAGAATATACAATGGAGAAGAGACAGTCTCTCCAAGAAGCAGTACCAGGAAAACTGGACAGCTACATGCAAAAGAACGAAATTAGAACATTTTCTAACACCATATACAGAAATAAACTCAAAATTATTAAAAACCTGAATGTAAGACCAGAAACTATAAAACTCCTAGAAGAAAACATAACAAAACACACTTTGACATAAATGTAGCCATATTTTTTTGGATCTGTCTCCTAAGGCAAAGGAAACAGAAGCAAAACTAAACAAATGGGACCTAATTAAACCTAAAAGCTTTTGCACAGCAAAGGAAACCACTGTGAAAAGACAAAATGAAAAGACAACCTACTGAATGGGAGAAAATATTTGCAAATGATAAGACCAATAAGGGTTTAAATCCAAAATATATAAACAGCTCATGCAACTCAACATAAAAAAAAAAAATTTTTTAAATGGGCAGAAGACCTGAATAGAGATTTTTCCAGAGAAGACATACAAATGGCTGACAGACACATGAAAAGATGCTCAACATCATTAATCATCAGAGAAATGCAAATTAAAACCACAGTGAGATATCACCTCACACCTGTCAGAATGGCTATTATCAAAAAGAACAAAAATGAAAAATGTTGGCGAAGATGTGGAGAAAAGGGAATCCAATACACTGTTGGTGGGAATGTAAATTGGTGCAGTCACTGTGGAAAATGGTATGGAAGCTTCTCAAATAACTAAAGATAGAACTACTGTACGACCCAGCAATCCCACTCCTAGGTATATATCTGGAAAAAATGAAAACACTAATTCAAAAAGATACATGCACCCTACTGTTCATAGCAGCATTATTTACAATAGCCAAGATATGGAAGCAACCCAAGTGTCCATCAACAGATGAATGGATAATGCAGATGTGGTATAACTCTGGAATACTACTCAGCCATAAAAAAGAATGAAATTTCACCATTTGCAACAATATGAATAGATTTGGAGAGTATTATGCTAAGTGATATAGGTCAGACAGAGAAAGACAAAAACTGTATGATATCACTTACATGTGGAATCTAAAAAATAAAACAAACTAGTGAATGTAACAAAAAAGAAACAGATTCACCGATATAGAGAACAAACTAGGGGTTACCAGTAGGGGAAGGGGCAAGATAGAGGTAGGGTATTAAGGAGGTACAAATTACTATGTATAAAGTAAACTACAAGGATATAGTATACAGCATAGGGAATATAGCTAATATTTTATAATAACTATAAATGGAGTACGATCTTTAAAAATTGTTAATCACTATGTTGCACACCTGTAACTTATATAATATTGTATATCAACTATACCTCAATAAAAAGACCCCAAAATTAAAAATATTCAATCAACAAATATTTGAATGATAACCATGGTCAAGGTGCTGGGGATAAAAAACCAAAACACAAGACTGTCGACAAGGTTCCTGCCTTCATGGAGTTTATATTTAAGTGGGAAGCTTATGCAAACTAGATGTTTTAACAGTCCCAGAGTTCACCCACACAACCCTTTCAGCCCCAGATGGAGAAGTTCCCTCCCTTCCAGAAGTGCAGGAGAGTGGGCAGCACAGCTGGATGCAGGGCTGCATGGAGCTGGGGCTCAGCCCCAGAAGAACCATAGTTGGATTTTCTCCTTTCTCTCTGGGGGTCCCCCTTTAGGCATCTGACTCACCATCCGCTCTCCCACCCTGACCAGCAGGAAGGGGGTCAGGCATAGTGGTCGCTCTTGTCTGAGAGCAGAGCAGACAGCAGCCCACATGTGCAGATGGAAGGTGCCACGTGAAGAGGGAAGTCAGGTCCGGACAGCTGGAGAGAGAGACCTCTCTGGTTAATGTTTTCAGTCCTTTGCGGACGTTACCCTCACCCTAACCTCCATCAAATACCCTTGGAGGAGCCTCACTTTCTGCTTAAACTCCTTTGAGTGGCTTCTGTTATTGTGGCTAAGAAGAGCTCTGACTCCCTTCATTCCTCGGGGTGGCCTCTGTCTTCAGGAGAGCAGGAGACGAGGCGTGGTGGGCAGGACCCTCTGCCCTCAGCAGCACACGGGTGTGGGTTGGATCAGCTCCTTAGAGCAGCTCCCACTGTCCTCAGAGCAGCCACGCGGGAGGGAGGAAGGTCTGTCCTGAGGCGCACAGATGAAGGTAGGCCTGGGTGAGCACCCCACCGGGGCTCTAGGACCATCCTCAGGAATGTCCTGGGATGAAGCTGAATAGGATGGAGGCTGCTGCAGGGATAAAGAAGTAGGTTCTCGGCAGGCCTGTCAGGATTGGGGCCAAAGGACCAGGAGTGGGGTGTGGGGTGACCGGCAGGCAGCGCCACATTTGTAGGCTTGGCTCCCAGGAGGCGGTCCCAGCCCGGCTCTTCTCACCTGCCATTCCTCCTTCCCCCCTCCCCCCATGCCTTCGCGGTTCCTCTGCCTAGCCTCCTTGCTCAGGACACTCGCAGCGGGCATCCCACACACCATCACGAATGCACGGGACTAAAGAATTTGCTCGTTTGGGAACAAAACCCTGGCCTGAGATTCAGTCTGATTTCTAGGCTCCACCCCACTCCCAACTCACCAAGTGACCAGGAGCAAATATCCCTGCCCTGTGCCTTGGTTTCTCCAACTGGGAAAGGGAACAGTGGCTGCACTTCTTCCCTCCTGAGGGCGCAGAAGATCAGAATTTAAAGCAATGTGGAATCTTTTCCAAGACCGGAAGAAAGACCAAGGGGCTGGCGTCAGAGACCTGGGTTCCAGCCCTACCTCCCACGCATTACCTGTGTGACCTTGAGCAAGTCACCCCACCCTGCGGGGCTCAGCCTCCTCTCTGTAAATGAAAGAGAGAGTACACCCGCATCCCGCACGCTGCTGCGGGCAAGACCGGAGATACGGGCGTGGCACGCATGCGTGCGAGGCACGGTGACCACAGAACACCACCCCCAGGCTAATTATCAAGCCAGTCAAGGACTCCCGTCCCAGGGCCTTCCCCTCAGTCCATCGCAAGACAGAGACCCCAGGATTTTAGATGCAAGGCTGTGCGAGATCAAAGCAGTCTTCATCTTTGATCGTCGGGTCTCTGCCCTGCACCTCCGCCTCCGACAGGAAGGCCGTTTCTGTTCACATCACCCTCAGACTGTGCTTGGGAGAAACAGCCAGGTTTAAAGACTCTCATCTTCTCGAGTGGTGCCAGATTATGGCCCTCGGCGTGTCCAGCTCCCCTGGAGGGCTCTGTTGTCACAGTGATGTAAGTCTGCTGCCTTCACAGCGCGTCCTGCCGCGGGAGCCAGCATGTCAGCGCTCGATGAGTTTCCTGATGAGCTTGGGGCAGGCGGCTGTTAGCAAAATAGCAATCAACGGGAACGCTCAAGTAACCAGAGCGGCCTGGTTCTCAGGGACACAGAATGTGAGGGCCACGTTAGAGCCTAGATATCAACTCATCTCACTACCCAGAAAGGACCCCCCAGAAAGTGACTTGCCTGATAGTAAAGTCTAGATTTGGCCCTAAGGAGCAAACAAATGACATCAAAATAAATACAAGTCGCATCAAGAATTCCGTTGTTCTTTGGATTTTCACTTCAATTCGGTTCTGAAGTCTGTGGACCAAATGCCAGATGTCTTCCACGTTCTCTATGCTTCTCTCTGGTGCCTGGCACCATAATGAACTAAAATTCAGAAAGTCCCGGAAGCGAAGAAAGTCATTCAGTCACATCAAAAATTGAATTCTGTTCCCTGGGTGCTATGCACCAAGGCAGGAAATCGAATGGGGACATTTCAGAGATGTTTCCAGCCGCAGGGGTTGAAACAAAAAGCCTTTTCTGCTTAACCCTCATTTAGCCAGAACACCAAACCGCCCCCTCAGGAGCACTGGAACTTTGTCTACACCATATTCTTTGCAACATTCTGCTTCCTTCTTGAACAATGGATTTTCTTCTCAGAAGTGGCTCCTGGTTTAAGCAAACCAAACTGCCCAACTCTGTGCTTGTTGGAGAGCTAAATAAGGTGTGTTTGTTCACATTACAAACCCAAAGTCCATTTTGCAAATGTACTTCCCTTTAAGCTTGTACATGTTAAGCTGATGGAGATCTTCCTCCATCCAGCATGGGCCCAAGTTTTCAGGGACACGTCTGCTCTATGCAATGAGACTTTCCTGAAATCTGTCTCTGTTATTTAGGGGCATAGGTGCCCAGGGCCATCCAAGAAAGGGATACTGCTTTTTTCAGCCCCCCTCTGGCTGATTGGAGGAGAGAGGAACAGAGTCAGGACTGAGGTCACAGATTCAGAGCAGTGAGATCAAGGAAGCAAGCAGGATGGATGTGAAGTCCCTGGCAAATCCACCTTAGACTCTGCCCCCCTAGCCTTCTCCACAAAGCCTGGACAGGGACAGCCCAGAAAGGAGGGGTGCGAGGCCTGAGTTAGCCCAGAAGGCTCATGTCTCCCAAGCTAGCTCTTCTGCTTCACCTGCCTTAGCTGTTTCAGGTCATTACATTGGCCTCTGCGGCCAGCCCCTCTGACCTTTCTTCTCTCCAGGGCCTCTTCGTAATAGACGGTAGAAAAGGAAAGTGGTAGCTGTCCCCCTATTTTAAAGTGATAACTGTTCAGGTTGGGCTCTCACATTCCTAACCCACCCCCACTCCTACTTATTCAGATCCAGGTGAGAGTTGATAGGTAAGTTATACTCATTTCCTTTTGGAAGAGCATCTTGCTGCCAACAACAGCGTGACACAGTGAGTTAACCTAGGCTGACATATTTCAGAGCACCCAAATCCCCACAGAGAACAAGGCATTTGGAACAAAAATGTAAGGGCTTTGAACAGAGATTATAAACGACAGAGGGATTCTGCACTCACTGTATAATCATTTAAAAAGCTCTTTTCATCCTAATGAGAAGTCGTCTGTAACTGAGGTGAAGCAAGCAGGTTAAGGTAAAGTATAATAGAATTATTTCATTTTGGAAAGAAAGTCTATGTGTGTGTGGATGGAGAGAGGAAAGGAAAAAACAGGACTTATGCTAAATTGCGATTCCCTTTAGGGTGTGGGGTACCCTGAGAATCAAGGAATAACTTTAAGGATTATTTCTTTGATGGCTGAAATTTTTTTAAGTGAACATGTACCACTTTGCAATTAAAAAATAAAATAAAAATCTGTCCTGCAAGACAGCAAAATGAAAACTCCAGAAGTGAGTCTGCCGGGAAGGCAAAGCATCTCCAGGAAGGGCAGAGCACCAGAGAGATACGGAAGGAGCAAGAATTGGACTTAACTCTATAAAGAAAGGATTCATGGTCAGTTGAAATTTAACATTTTCTGCTTTCTGATGGAGGTCTGTGCTACTGAACTGAAATGCTGGGGCACAGTCTGTGTAAGAGCCTACTCTATGTATATATGGCAGGTGTCCCCAATCCCCAGACCGCGGGCCGCAGACCGATAGCGGTCCGGGGCCTGTTAGGAACTGGGCCGCACAGCAGGAGGTGAGTAGCCGGTTAGCGAGGGAAGCTTCATCTGCTGCTTCCCGTCACTCGCATTACTGCCTGAACCAACACCCCCTTCTCCCCGCCTCTGCCCCCCGGTCCGTGGAAAAATTGTCTTCCACGAAACTGGTCCCTGGTGCCAGAAAGGTTGGGGACCACTGATATCGGGGACTTCCTACATACCCACACGTTGTCATTTAAATGCCCATGTGGCGTTCAAGTAGAAGCACTTTTCCAAAACCAATCATCCTAAAGTCAGAGCATTAAAAAAAAAAACAAACAAAAAAAGCGCCTGGATAATTTCGTTGCAAAATAGGTTTTTATCACTCTCAGGTTTTATTTCAAGGTTTTCAACAGGCTCTTGTCCCATGTACCTTTGTACAGAGAGCACCTCCGATGGTTTAAGAGAGTGAGAGTGTCTAGAGCCAGGACTAGTTTTAGCCAAAACTGCCGAGCTGGTAGAATCTGTACCTCTTAGTCTCCTCTCTCTGCCTCCCTTTGCTCACATTAGAGCTTCCCTCCTCAGTTTCCCATCCCCCATCTTTCCCATCCTTCCTTACATCCACAGGAGCACCACTGGGTGCTTCCTCCTTTTCTCAAAACCCTCCATGGGGCTTCCCTGGTGGCGCAGTGGTTGAGAGTCCGCCTGCCGATGCAGGGGACACGGGTTCGTGCCCCGGTCCGGGAGGATCCCACATGCCGCGGAGCGGCTGGACCCGTGAGCCACAGCTACTGAGCCTGCGCGTCCGGAGCCTGTGCTCCGCAGCGGGAGAGGTCACAACAGTGAGAGGCCCGCATACCGCAAAAAAAAACAAAAAACAAAAACCCTCCATGGATCTTAAAAAGGGAAGCTGGTATCAATCATTTACACTTTAGTATGAATGTTAAAATATGGCCACAGAGCCAGGAGATGTTTATATTTTAAGTTTTACTCTTTTTTTTCTTTAACATCTTTTTTTTTTTTTTTTTTTTTTGCGGTACGTGGGCCTCTCACTGTTGTGGCCTCTCCCGTTGCGGAGCACAGGCTCCGGATGCGCAGGCTCAGCGGCCATGGCTCACGGGCCCAGCCACTCCGCGGCATGTGGGATCTTCCCGGACCGGGGCACGAACCCGTGTCCCCTGCATCGGCAGGCGGACTCTCAACCACTGCGCCACCAGGGAAGCCCTTTAACATCTTTATTGGAGTATAATTGCTTTACAATGGTGTGTTAGTTTCTGCTGTATAACAAAGTGAATCAGCTATACATATACATATATCCCCATATCTCCTCCCTCTTGCATCTCCCTCTCACCCTCCCCGTCTTACCCCGCTGGGTGGACACAAAGCACTGAGCTGATCTCCCTGTGCTATGTGGCTGCTTCCCACTAGCTATCTATTTTACATTTGGTAGTGTATATATGTCCATGCCACTCTCTCACTTCGTCCCAAAGAAGATGTGACACATATGTACAATGGAATATTACTCAGCCATAAAAAGAAATGAAATTGAGTTATTTGTAGTGAGGTGGATGGACCTAGAGACTGTCATACAGAGTGAAGTGGGTCAGAGAGAGAAGGACAAATACCATATGCTAACACATATATATGGAATCTTAAAAAAAAAAAAGGTTCTGAAGAACCTAGGGGCAGGACAGGAATAAAGACACAGACGTAGAGAATGGACTTGAGGACACGGAGAGGGGGAAGGGTAAGCTGGGACAAAGTAAGTTTTACTCTTGACTGTGAAAGGAAAGGTTGAATCCCAGGGAAAGGAATTTTCAGCCATCAGCCAGCAGGTGGAGGCAGCATTTTTCAAGCAACTTCCCTGCTGCTCCAGAAATCACACCACCTGACTGTTGCCTAGGTCTTGGGTCTTCCCACCCAGAGCCTCAGTACAGGGCCTCCTCCAGTCCTGGGGGGGCCCCCTCTGCCCTCCAGAGGACATCTTTCATTGTTCTCCACAGACTAAATGGAGGTTTCTGGCGCAGGCCACTCACCTTTTGTAGGAGAGAATCCGGACACCCAGGATGCAGCAGGGCCTGGGATTCACTGTTGAGAGCCCAGGAGAAGGAACTCTGGAGCATAGCAGTCAGGGTTCCAGCCCTGATTCTATTTCTGAAAAATTGTGTGACCTCGAGCAAGCTATCCATCCTCTCTAAGCTCAGTTTTCTTACCTGTAAGAAAGAAATAACAGCATCTGTTTTTCTCAGGTTGTGTTAAGGATGGATTGAGCTAAAGAAGGCAAAGTGCTCGGCACCAGGCCTGGCAGGGAGGGAACCCTCAGGAAATGTGAGTTCTTCTTACTTGGTGGAACAGAGCAGGGCATGTGGGAGGAAAGAAAACCAAAGGCCCAAAGGCAGCCAGAACCTGGGGTCAGAGAACTTGGCACAAAGACACCTGTTTCTGTCAGCGCGGCTTTGACCCGGCAGCCTCCTGTGGGTCCTGCAGTGGGCGAGCACGCGTGAGGGTTGGCTGGTGGCTCCCAAGCCCAGCACAAGTTTTGAAATGATGACTGAGGACGGCAGTCCCTCTGTCTTGCAGCCTCATTCATCTGAGGCATAGGCAAGACGGAAGCTAAAAGATCTTTAACTGCCGAACAGATGGTGTATAGCCCGTGCACGAGGTTTATTATACATTTTACCTGAGCCTGTTCGCTTTATGCACAGTTCTCATAAACTTCCTTATCCGGTTGTCAAGTCCACAATGGATAAGAGGCAGCAAACTAGGGACGAGACAGGCACCCGAAGAGCAGAGAGAAGTGACAGTCGGTAGTCTGACAAGGAAGGAGACAGAAAAAAATAGAAAGACAGACATTAGGATTGACTAAGAGTCACAGCCATCAGGCTCACGAAAGGAGTTTCTGCCTCTGATTTCTGAGAGCTGCTGTGTGTGATGGCTCAGAATCACGACGTTCAAATTCTTGACCCTGCCGAAGGATGTTCAATCACATTCAGTGTATTTTAAGCAGCCAGTGGTGTGTTTAACTTGAAGGACAATAGAACCTTGGGGGGGAGGCACTTTCAAGTGTGCAAATTCTTTCCACATATTTGATTATCATTTAATTCCTATGATAATCCTGGGGTAAAGGCAGGGCTCATGCTATCGTCTCCCATTTGACAGATGAGGAAATGAAGGCTTAGCTTGACAAAGAGACTGGTCTAGGCTCACGTGACTTGTGCGTGGTAGAGCTGGGCTTCCCTCCAGGACTTCTGACTTGTGGTCCAATGCTGTTTCCACCACAGATGCTTTCACAGATTGTGTTCCTTGGAGCCCCCAGGGTTCTGCCCAGGGGCTGCTGCAGGGATGCAGGGGTGGCCCCCTTTCAGGGCCGTGACTTCCCACCTCTGATTCAATGAGAAGTGCTCAGTATTTGTCTGCAAGAGACTTCGGATGGGGAATATCAAAAGGTCCTGCTGCCTAGAAAAAAAATTGAAGAAAGAGAAAAAACTGTGAAGCTACTGAAAATGTTGCCCTAAATATTTTGGGAACATTTCTATCCAAAACTATTAAAATCGAAAGAACATCATGGGGCTTTGTGCACACAGGGCAAACTTTCTGCTCTCTGGAAATCTCAGCTGGCCAGAATGACTTCCCCCAGGGATGTCCCAGTCCTCTGGGATGCAGGTTCCCCGAGGGCTGCCCCAGGTGGGCTCAGCCACCGACCTTAGATGGAAAGTTCTCAGCTTCCACTCTCTACTTACCCTCCCTCCACCCACCACGCATGTGCGCAGGGTCCTCAGGCCACCCAGGGCCATCGATGCCCTCTGCAATCGCTGTCTCATGGGCCAAACATGTCCCTCCTCTGCACCTCTGGTGTCCTGTTCCCCCAGAGTCCCGCTGGGAGACACCTGGCAAACTCTTCAACGATACTCCACTAACAAAGCTTACCTCACGTGGTGTCCTCTCTCCCCAGCAAAGCACGTAGTAAAGTCCTTAACACCAGCTCATGTCTGTATGTGTCTCCCCAGCTGTGAACATGTAATACTTGTCGAATGAATGACAGGTATCTTTCTGCATTTTAACAAGTGGCCTCTTACACACCACAATATCACCCCATGTCATTTATCTGAAGGTGGGAATAGCAGGCCCCACGACAGGCCCCCGGGAGAGTTATCTGCATGGACTGGGCTTCCGCGACACCATATTGGTGGCCACTAATTCACCCAGGAGGATCTGGCCCTGCTCGCTTTGTCACTCTGCACCCACACCACCCTGAGAGGAAGAAAGAGTGTGAGAGTGACAGCCAGAGGTTAGTCATTAACACGTCTCCGCTGCTGCCACCAGCAGACACTTGCTGAATGTGGAAAATCTGCGCTGGGTATCTTAAGAAGGAAATTATACTACTTCTCCTTCACCTGGCCACTCTAAGAAATCAGCCTGAATGGTAAGTGCTTGATAAATAGCAGTGTTGACGATGACTGCTGCTCCCTGCCTGTTGGGAGCCAGTGATCCAACGGCAAAGACAGAAGATAGACTAAAATCTTAGCAAATCAGACAAGGTGGCATCTAGTCGGTGTGGAATGAGTGACACAGATGAGATCCTTTGTTGAAAACTTTCCTTTCCCTGCTTCCCTTTCTGGCCCATGTTTCCTCTAAGTTAGAGGTCATTTGGAGCTGAAGGGGTCAAAGAGGACGTCCTGAGGAGGTGGGGCGTGGGGTGAGCCTTGTGGGTTGTCAGGATCTAAATAGGAATGAGGGAAGAGCCATTCCAGGCGAGGGCTACTGCAAGAGCAGAGGCGGTGGGCATCTCATCCACAGCAGAGCGTGACCCCGGCGGGAGAAGCGTGAGAAGCCTGGGAGAGCAGGCAGGGCAGGAAGAACCAGAGCGCGTAGGCTGGTGGCTTTAGCGATAACACAACAAGCGAAAGAACTCTTAAAGTCTCTATCAACACAGAGATTGAGAAAGGGAGGGCAGAGGAGCATCTGTTCAGAAGTCGGTGCTTCTCGTATGTTCCCATTGGGCCCTGACAGCGACCTTGGAAAGTATTACCTCTGTTTTGCAGATGAGGAATCTGAGGCTCAGAGGGGTTAAGAAAGCTACTGCGAGTCACCAGCAAGTAAGTTTGCTGGCCCAGGATTTGCACCCAAGCTCACGCTCTCCACACAGATACCCAGCACCTGAGAAATCTTTGTCTGGCTGGGCAGTGCAGGTTGCACTGGATGAGGCCAGAGCCAGGTCCTCCTGCTAAGAAAACCCAAAGATATTTCAGTGCACTGTACCCAAGAATCAGGGCCCCAGCAGAACAGAAACACCCAAAAGGATTTGTAAGGAATTTGATTTTTGCTATTAACAACAACAAAAAAAAATCAAAGTAATCATTGTGGGAAGAAAATTAGACCCTTGTCGGACATTGTACTAGTTTGCTAGACCTGCTGTAACAAAGCACCACAAACGGACTGACTTGGACAACAGAAATCTAATGTCTCCCAGTTCCGGAGGCTGGAAGTCCAAGACCAAGGAGACGCCAGGTCTGGTTTCTTCTGAGGGCTGTGAGGGAGAATCTGTCCCGGGCCTCTCCTCTAGCTGCTGGGGGTTTGCCAGCAATCTTTGGCGTTCCTTGGCTTGTGGAAGCGTCACCCTGATGTCTGCCTTCCTCTTCTCCTAGCATGCATGTCTGTGTCCAAATGTCTCCTTTTTCAAAAGACACCAGCCATCCTGGATTAAGACCCACCCCAATGACCTCATCTTAAGTAGTTACATCTGCAATGACCCTATTTCCAAATAAGGTCACATTCTGAGGTACTGGGGGTTAGGATCTCCAGACACGAATTTTGGAGGACACAATTCAGCCTCAAACAGGCTTCCTTACACTTATTCTATAGTTTGTGTGGATTTTATTTGAATGACATACAGGAAAGGAGCACCGAGATAGATCAGTCCTAAGGGCCTCTAAAACTTCTCCTGGCCTTGGGGACCCACCGAGCAGAGGAGTGTGGAGAGAACAGACCATGAGGTCCTGACCACGAGTCGGGATGAGGCTTGGACACTTGAGAGCCGGGAGAACAGCATGAGATAGTGCTCCCTGGCATTGAACCCCAACGTCCAACCACAGGGGCTGCTTGAGGACAGTGTGGGCTTCCCTGGAGAGACACAAGAATCATTCTGCAGAAACTGCAGATTTGAGAAAACAGGACTCGGCCGTACTCACCCTGTGTTGGGCTGCACCCTGCAGGGCTGCAAGCTTTGTATAATAGTTGCCCAGCTTCGAGACCAAAGAAAGAGCCCAGAGACAGCAACAGAGACATCGATCTTACGATGTCTTACGCAAGAGACGGGAATCTTAAAAGTCAGAGACAAAGGGTCCTGGAGCTACATACCATCCTGTGCGGCAGGCAGGACGTGACAGCAACATCGACTGCTTGCGGGAGAAGGAGGCTACTGTTTATAGGGAGAATTGATGTCAGGGCTTATTGGTTACCAGGGGCTAATTAAGCCCTATAATTAAGAGCATTGGATAGTCATGTGAGTGAAGCAGGGCTTAGTCGAGCAGGGGATGTACAGAGAACAAGAGGACAGGCATCTCAAGTGGCCTAACCGTATACCCTGAAAGATTATGAGGTTCCAATCCAGGGTCTTTTCTGGATCCAGAGACCTTCCTTCTCAACCGACTTAGGGCCAAAGCAGCCAGCATTAGCAGGTGTGAGTTGTGTGTGTTGCCCATAACACAGCCTGAGAAATCAGGTGCAGGAACAGCCCTTTTTCCCAGCATAACTTGTTTACTTGGAGTGTGAGAACATGTTTAATTAGGGTAATTATCCACATAGACACAGATGATGATGGCGGCGCACACCAGCGCTGGCTGGCAGCAGTGGGGTTGAGGTCCTGGGAACGTGCGGGGAGTCGGCCTGGTATGGGGCCCCTTGCGAGGAGAAACACGGTGAGGAGAAGAGGAAGTGGGGTGTGCAAGAAGCAGCGAGGAACTCAGAGTCCTGGTTCTGTATACAGAGCAGTGGTTTCTCAAAGTGCGGCCCCTAGACCCATAGCATCAGCATCACCTGGGAACTTTTTAGCGCAGCCTCTGGCCCTGCTCCAGACTCACTGAATCAGAAACTCCCTGGGGGTGGAGCCAGGGATCTGAGTTTAACAAGCCCTCCAGGTGATTCTCATGCCTGCTTCAGTTTGAGAATTGCTAATGGAGAGCAAAGCTGCTCAAAACAAGACCTGGCTTATCCACAGCTTCGCCACTTAACTAGCTGGGTCGCCTTATCTTTTTCTAAGCCTTACTTATCTGTAAAATAGGAAGAAAAAAACCTCCTCTACAGGAGTAGCATGTGGACAGCAGAGGTGGGAACTTACCTGCTTTGTTCACTGCTCTGTCCCAGCGCTCAGAAAAAGTAGCTGGAACATAGCAGCTCAGTAGATAGTTGCTGTATTAATGATCTAACGAGACTCTGGTGAAGTATTCATTGAAGTTCTTTATGTAAAGTACTTGGCAGGCATCTAGTAAGGGCTTAGTAATCATGGCTGTTGTTGGTAATGGTGATGGGCAGGAGTTCCTCTTCTGCAAAATGAGAGGCTTGATTGAAATGACCTATAACATCTCTTTCAGAGGAAGAGTCAGAAGATCAGATCCACAGCCTCTGAGGGTTCTAACTGTGCACCAAAGTATCTAAATGGGGAGGAGAAAGGAGGTAGGCTGTCCCTTCATCCACACAGGGGAATAGAAGGAGGCAGAATGATATTGGTCACCTCTGGCCCTTGGGCCCAACAAGTACAGAGCATTCTCAGCCATCTAGAGAGTTTTCAAGGTCTCCTGAGCAGCTTGGAAGTTTCACTGGCCCGAGTCATTCCTATCAGCTGAGTCTGAGTCCTAAATGCTCAACATGAGGCCCCAGACAACCTGCAGGTACAGGGGTTCATGGGCCCTGCCCAGTGAGCAGTTTCTCAGAGCTGCCTTAAGGGATGGACTTGTGAAGCCTTCTTAACTCAGTTAGAGGAGATCACCCATATTCCTCTGTCACTCTAAAAAGTACTCAACCATAGTAAGACCACACAAATGAGCTCTTAAAAGACAATAATACTCTTTCCCTCTGGGAATCAAAATGACAGCTGATCATGGTTTTCATTCTCCTGAAGGAAGGAAGGAAGAAACCCAGTCAGGGCCTAGGTTATATTATTGGGTCATGCCCCCAAACACTGCTATATGTGGTACATCTTTGATCAACATGCAATAAAATCAAATCGGGCAGGAAGTCGCAGGCTTCAGTGTCAGCCTTCCACAGACAGGCGAGTGGCCTCTAGGATCAGACTATCCCAACAGCCCTAAAATAGCAAAGAACGTAACCACAGATGCAACAGATTCAAAACTAAGAGAATACTATGAACCCTATGCTAATAAATGTTCATTTATTAAATAAATATATACTTATATTTTTCTAAGAATTTATTCATTTCATATAATTATTTAATAAATAAACATATAATTTTATCAAATTTGACTCAAAAAGAAGTAGAACACCTCAATAATGCAATAATCATTGAAGAAACTGAATCAGTAGTTAAAAATCTCACAACGAAAACCTCAGGCCCTGTAGTTTACAGGCAAGTTCAACCAAACTTAAATAACATATATATAAGTCTTATCAGCTCTTATAGAGAATAGAAAAAGAGGAAATATTCTGCTACATTAAAAGCTTGCTAACAAAACCAGAAACAAATTAAAGGAGGAAAAAAAAACAAGAGACCACATGATCATCCCAATAGATGCAGAAAAACATTCTGGAAAATTCAATATCTATTCAATATCTGTGAATAATAAAAACTCATACCACGGCTTCCCTGGTGGCACAGTGGTTGAGAGTCCGCCTGCCGACGCAGGGGACACAGGTTCGTGCCCCGGTCTGGGAAGATCCCACATGCCGTGGAGCGGCTGGGCCCGTGAGCCGTGGCCACTGAGCCTGCGCGTCCGGAGCCTGTGCTCTGCAACGGGAGAGGCCACAACAGTGAGAGCCCCGTGTACCGTGAAAAAAAAAAAAAAAAAAAATTCAGTAAAAACTCATACCAACTAGGGATAAAAGCATTTCCTAAATGCTTAGATGGTTTTTCCCTAAACCATCTAAAAAATGGTTTCTACCAAAAATCTTCAAAAATGTTATACTTAACAGTGAAATGTTAAAAGCCTTATTTATTTATTTAAGCCTATCAATAATTTTTTTTCTCATTTTTTTTAACATCTTTATCGGAGTATAATTGCTTTACAATGTTTTGTTAGTTTCTGCTGTATAACAAAGTGAATCAGCTATACATATACATATATCCCCATATCCCCTCCCTCCCTCCCTATCCCACCCCTCTAGGTGGTCACAAAGCACTGAGCTGATCTCCCTGTGCTATGCGGCTGCTTCCCACTAGCTATCTGTTTTACGTTTGGTAGTGTATAAATGTCCATGCCACACTCTCACTTCGTCCCAGCTTACCCTTCCCACTCCTCGTGTCCTTAAGTCCATTCTCTATGTCTGCGTCTTTATTCCTGTCCTGCCCCTAGCTTCTTCAGAGCCTTTTTTTTTTTTTTAGATTCCACATATATGTGTTAGCATACGGTATTTGTTTTTCTCTTTCTGACTTACTTCATTCACTCTTTATGACAAACTCTGGGTCCATCCACCTCACTACAAATAACTCAATTTTGTTTCTTTTTATAAAAGCCTTTTTTAAAAACAAGGAACATGCTGGGGAATTCCCTGGCGGTCCAGGGGTTAGGACTCGGCACTTTCACTGCCAAGGGCCCAGGTTCAATCCCTGGTCGGGAACTATGATCCCATAAGCCAAACAGTGTGGCCAAAACAAAACAATAAAAAACAAAAATCTAGGAACATGCTAAGATTGCACTAGTCCTGGCAAACAAAATAAGGCAAAACTGTTATTATTCACAGATGATTTGACTGTCTAAATAAAACCTCAATCTACAGCCAAATCAATAGATCTAATAAAAAGACTTTAGTCTTTTTGTTGCTGAATATAAGATCAATATACAAAAGTCAACTTCATTTCTACACACCAGCTGAAAGCAGAAAACATAATTTTAAATAATATACCATTTATAATAGCGATCCAAAAATATTTGGTAATTTGGCAATTCAGTTCTTACCCTTAGTTAGGACAAACTTCACAGGTTAAGGGCACTCCCCGCCACAGGACTGCCCTTACTACAGTCATCAACCACAAACTCAGGGTTTCCCAGGCCACTTGCATATCTGATCAACTGGCTACAAATTTGGGGATTCCCACACCCCCTCACTTGAACAATTCACAAAACTCAGGAAAACCCTATACTTAAAACTACAGTGTTATTATAAAGGACACAGATCACAACCAACCACGGGATGAGACCCATAGGGCGAGGTCTAGGAGGGGTCCAAACGTGAAGCTCCTTGGTCAGCCTCTTGGCAAACTGACGTGTATCAGCAACCAGGGACACTCACTCAAGCTTCAGTGTCCAGAGTTTTAATTGTGGTTTCATTACTGGGGTGTGGTTGATTGGATCATTGACCACCTGAATGAACTCAATCTCCAGCCCCATAATCCTCTAATCATCTGGTTGGTCTTTTGGTCTAGACCCATCCTGAATATGTCTAGGGGTCCACCATGAATCACAAAGACATTCCTATTACTCAGGAAATTCCAAAGGGTTTCGAGTCTCCCTCCCAGGAACTGGGAATAAAGACCAGCCAAATTCTTTATTATAACCCTTTTATTAGAAGTAAATCTAATAAAAGAATACCTAGTGCCTCTTCACAAACTCCCTCTATAAAGGTGTTGGAATACTATACAGCTATGAAAATGAATGAACTACAGGTTCACACATTAACTGCTGTATGAATTACAGTTTTGAAAACCAAATTCACTGGCAGTGCTTTGTAATAAACAGTGAAAGAAAGATCATCACTCTTTTGCAGAACCAAATTCCAAAGGTGGGCAGGGCCCACCAAGAGGGGTGGTGGAAAATTGGGAAGAAGGCAGACTTTCTCTTTGGGACCCATTCCTACCTCCTCCTGTGCCCCTTACCCTCCACAGCCCCCTACCCCCTCTCTCGACTTGTCCAGGGCTCTTGTATTCTCTTACCTCCCTTAGCTCTCCAAAACTTTCCAGAGGCATTCCTAAGAGTGGAGGATAAAATCCTTGCATATTCTCTTCCAGGCAGCAAGGAATTTACTTTGCTAGCTGTTCCTCTAACAGTGAAACCAAGGGGTTTGGGCCTTTGGTAGATGGATTTAAGGGAGTGAGGTGGTGAGGGAACATTTTTAGATGGCCAAAAAGTCAGACAGACCTTTTCTGATGGCTAAAAATCATACCAGCTTGTTTGTCTGAGGAGGGAAGGAAACATCCTTCAACCCCCTGTAATCATTCCCTACACCCACATTCCTCCTAGGGCCTCTTCTCAAACTCTCTGGATGACCAGCTCTCTAGACAGTTTGCCTCGGCCGATAAGAAGATGGGCCCTGCCATGGTTTACTTCTGAGAAGGTTCCTAGAATGGGTACCTGGTTTCCTATCTTGAAAATCCTGGCAAGATGCCTCCCTGTCCTCCTTGGCCACTGACCCCTTCTTTGGCCTGTTTTACTCCTGGTGGGGGTCAGAGTTACCATGGAGCTTGTGACTCAACTCAGGGCTTCTCAGTTGCATGACCACCCCTGCACCCAAGGCCTTGGGAAGAACCCTAACGATGTATCACGTATCTTTGTAATATTTGCAAATGTAAGATATTTGGGCAGCAATTTGTTAGGAAGTGGTCTATTCCCGTTCTGACTTGCCCTTCCTGACACTTCCCCTTGTGTTGGATGGTGCTGGTGTGACTGGGCATTCAGAGAATCTGATTTAGGGTAGGTTGGGCTAGAGATGCATTTAGTTTGGGTTTAATGGGATATGTTGATATGGTTTGCAGCTACTTCTATATAGAGTTTAGTTAGTGCCAGCATCTCAGTGTAGGAATAACTTCTAGGAATCCCTCTGTGGCCCACCAAATCAACTCATGGAGTGTCATGACAAAGCAGCAGGACCCACCCTACAGCTCATAGTACATGACAGCAACTAGGACATCACGAACAGCCTGGTTGATGAGTATCATTGATTCAAACAGATGTTTAGTCACCACGTAAGAAAACTGGAAATACCCCCAAATCTTACAGCTCATCAACAAAAGAATACCTAATAAGGTTTTTCCCAAATCTGACAATAATCCTGAAAATTTATATGATATACTGGTAACTAGTTTTGAAGGTGAAAGAAACTTCTAGAATATCAACCATACTGAAGAATTGACTGTATTAAAGGAAAGACTGAGTTATCTTTTCAATTATCTTTCAAATACTGAATTAGCTTTAAATTCTGTCTGTAAAAAATTATGATCAGAGGTTATGCAATCCATTCACGTGTTTGCTACCCACAGTCTGCCAAGCAGCTAATTAGTAAAAATGTTATTTTTATGAATGTTGTGATGTTTGTGGTATTTGCCAGCCTTTTATAATTTTTAATTTGCTGCAATTTTCTGATTCAAAAATAAATATTCATTTTCATACTTAATTTTGTGTTCATAATTTCCTATTTTTATGCACCCCCCCGAGCCTGGATCCACCGTGGCCCCCTTGCTGTTTCATTGTTCACTTGGTGACTGCCCCATCCTCCCTCCCTCACCCAGTGTTGACTTGTCGCTGATTAAATGATTGCAGTTGAACCAGCCAACTCACTGCCCAGAATTGGGTTGTAGGCTCCTTGAGGACAGTTCCCTGACTCACAGCGCCACACACAGGGCCAGAAACACCAGAAACACTTAAGAAATGCCTATCAAAATACCTGTCTGAAATGGGACTGGCATTCCCTGGATCAGGTGACCTGGGCAGCCTCTCAGTGCTGGGGCACTTCACCTGGGCCAGGGACCTGCAGTTTTTCTATGAAGAGAAGTGTTTCCACAGAGGGAGGCTGTGGCCCATGTTGGTAATGTGATCCGGGCTGGCTGCCTGGTCACCAAGGAGAGAAGACCCTTCTCAAGGTGAGTGCTGGGCAGGGTTGCTGAGCCTGGACTCACACCCTGACAGAAGCAACATGGCAGAAGGGCTGGAGTTGGTCTCAGGGCCTTTCTGCTGCCTCCTCTCCACCCATGCAGCCTGTGCCCCGGAGAGACGGGTGGAGTGGCCTCGATGCTATTCACCCAGTGGCCTGCAATCCCCACATTTCTAGTGGCTTTTGTAACATGCAGCCACCCTGCCTTCAGCCTCATCTTCCTGCAGGCCCTGGAAGGTGCAGCGAGCCCAGTGGTCCCTGACCTCGGATACTCAGAGATAAGATAAGCGGAGGAGGTGGTGAGTTTCCATCCACACAGAGCACACTCTGCAGGAGCCAGGATGTCAGTAGTCTTTGCCGATGTAATAGAAGACAATGGACAAACGGGTCAGTATGTTTCCTCTCCCAGGTAAATGCGCTAACAAGGACCTTACCTTGCATTTCCCACAGTGGATCCTGCAGAAGATTGGTCCCCAAGAAGCACCTAGAAAAAACAAATGGTTATGTGGACAAAGAGGTGTGGCAAGTACTGCATCCTTAATCTCTGAGGCTGTAAATAATCTTGTTGGTTGCTGCCCACCTGTCCCAAGGGTGTTTGTATGCACACCTGACCTGCCCCTAGTAGCATCTCTGGGATGTGGACCCATTTAGGGAAAACTGCCTTAAGCAACTGTGGGTAAGACTTTCACCAGGACAGGTAGGTAGTCACATTCAGCAGTCGCAGGGCTTTTCTGGCACTTTCTATCAAGTTCTGCAGGCAGCAACTTCCTTCCTACATACAGGCTGGACCCTGGTCAGGGGCCTTCCTGCAGCAGGAGCCCTGAATGACCACCACCTCCTTCCCCCAGACCCCTGCCCTTCTCAGGACCCTGGGAGAGAGGGACTTGTAACACCTTTAGGTAAGCATGCTTGAGCCCAAAGCCTGTCCCCTCCCACAGCCATCTGTGTAACGAAGCCACCTGGGGGCTCTAAAATCTGCCCTGCTAAGTTCCACCTGATCCTGAATGAAAACAAGCAAGACAGCAAGGGATCTCTTATTTTTCTTAGTCCCTTGAGTCCATCTTCAATAAAGGTGGTGCTTTATACCCCAGAGCCTTCTGAGAAGGGGGTAGCCCAACAAAGTGCCTTTTATTCTTCTGGACAGTCTCTCCCTGCAAGCTGAACAGGGGAGAATACTAACCCTCTTGTGAGGGGATGAGGTATGAGCAGAAATGGGGTAGCTGGTAGCAGAAGAGGAACTTTGGGGACTGAACTGTCTGCTGGGGGATGTGATGACCTTGGCACTGTGTCATTGACCTTCTGCCTCAGCTCTGCACCCCTTCCCATCAGGAACAGTAACAGTGCCCACCTTGTGAGGCTGATAATCAAATGAAAGAACTCAGAGAAAGGTCAGGTGCTAACGAGGACGTGGTCAGCTCCTGGCAAACATTCATTATTATTGTACGCATCACTCAGTAGTGCTTTGGGATGAATATTCTCTTTCTTTTTGAGAGTGAATTAGAAGGGATGCACTAAAGCCCTGACCTCCATCTTGGCCCCAGGCAAGAATAACAGTGCCAAGGGCCCAGCTACCAGCATCAAGGTCGGGTCAAACAGAAATCCACAGCCACACCCCACAACTGAGGGAGCCCCTAGATTTCAGGGTGCTGGACTTGAACACGGCAGCTGCCTTTGTCCTGCAATTCAAACATGGTCAACAAACTTTAAAACAGAGAAGCAAGAAGAACTACAATCCTGCAGCCTGTGGAACAAAAACCACATTCACAGAAAGATAGACAAGATGAAAAGGCAGAGGGCTATATACCAGCTGAAGGAACAAGATAAAACCCCAGAAAAACAACTAAATGAAGTGGAGATAGGCAATCTTCCAGAAAAATAATTCAGAATAATGATAGAGAAGATGATCCAGGACCTCGGAAAAAGAATGGAGGCAAAGATTGAGAAGATGAAAGAAATGTTTAACAAAGACCTAGAAGAATTAAAGAGCAAACAAACAGAGATGAACAATACAGTAACTGAAGTGAAAAATACACTAGAAGGAATCAATAGCAGAATAACTGAGGCAGAAGAACGGATAAGTGACCTGGAAGGCAGAATGGTGGAGTTTACTGCTGTGGAACAGAATAAAGAAAAAAGAATGAAAAGAAATGAAGACAGCCTAAGAGACCTCTGAGACAACATTAAATGCAACAACATTCGCATTATAGGGGTCCCAGAAGGAGAAGAGAGAGAGAAAGGACCCGAGAAAATATTTGAAGAGATTATAGGCAAAAACTTCCCTAACGTGGGAAAGGAAATAGCCACCCAAGTACAGGAAGCGCAGAGAGCCCCATACAGGATAAACTCAAGGAGACACACACCGAGACACATAGTAATCAAATTGGAAAAAATTAAAGACAAAGAAAAGTTATTGAAAGCAACAAGGGAAAAACGACAAATAACATACAAGGGAACTCCCAAAAGGTTAACAGCTGATTTCGCAGCAGAAACTCTTCAAGCTAGAAGGGAGTGGCATGACATATTTAAAGTGATGAAAGGGAAGAACCTACAATCCAGATTACTCTACCCAGCAAGGATCCATTCAGATTCGATGGAGAAATCAAAAGCTTTACAGACAAGCAAAAGCTAAGAGAATTCAGCACCACCAAATGAGCTCTATAACAAATGCTAAAGGAACTTCTCTAAGTGTGAAACACAAGAGAAGAAAAGGGCCTACAAAAACAAACCCATAACAATTAAGAAAATGGTCATAGGAACATACATATCGCTAATTACCTTAAATGCTAATGGATTAAATGCTCCAACCAAAAGACACAGGCTTGCTGAATGGATATAAAAATGAAACCCATATATATACTGTCTACAAGAGGCCCACTTCAGACCTAGGGACACATACAGACTGAAAGTGAGGGGATGGAAAAAGATATTCCATGCAAATGGAAATCAAAAGAAAGCTGGAGTAGCAATACTCATATCAGATAAAATAGACTTTAAAATAAAGCATGTTACAAGAGACAAGAAAGGACACTACATAATGATCAAGGGATCAATCCAAGAAGAAGATATAACAATTATAAATATGTATGCACCCAACATAGGAGCACCTCAATACATAAGGCAACTGCTAACAGCTATAAAAGAGGAAATCGACAGTAACACAATAATAGTGGGGGACTTTAACACCTCACTTACACCAATGGACAGATCATCCAAAATGAAAATAAATAAAGAAATGGAAGCTTTAAATGACACAATAGACCAGATAGATTTAATTGATATTTATAGGACATTCAATCCAAAAACAGCAAATTACACTTTCTTCTCAAGTGCACATGGAACATTCTCCAGGATAGATCACATCTTGGGTCACAAATCAAGCCTCAGGAAATTTAAGAAAATTGAAATCATATCAAGCATCTTTTCTGACCACAACGCTATGAGATTAGAAATCAATTACAGGGAAAAAAACATAAAAACACAAACACATGGAGCCTAAACAATATGTTACTAAATAACCAAGAGATCACTGAAGAAATAAAAGGGGAAATCAAAAAATACCTAGAGAAAAATGACAATGAAAACACAACAATCAAAAACCTATGGGATGCAGCAAAAGCAGTTCTAAGAGGGAACTTTATAGCAATACAATCCTACCTCAAGAAACAACAAACATCTCAAATAAAAAATCTAACCTTACACCTAAAGGAACTAGAGAAAGAAGAACAAATAAAACCCAAAGTTGGTAGAAGGAAAGAAATCATAAAGATCAGAGCAGAAATAAATGAAATAGAAACAAAGAAAACAATAGCAAAGATCAATAAAACAAAAAGCTGGTTCTCTGAGAAGATAAACAAAATCGATAAACCATTAGCCAGACTCATCAAGGAAAAATAGGGAGAGGACTCAAATCAATAAAATTAGAAATGAAAGAGAAGTTACAACAGACACCGCAGAAATACAAAGCATCCTAAGAGACTACTACAAGCAACTCTATGCCAATAAAATGGACAACCTGGAAGAAATGGACAAATTCTTAGAAAGGTGTAAACTTCCAAGACTGAACCAGGAAGAAATAGAAAATATGAACAGACCAATCACAAGCAATGAAATTGAAATTGTGATTTAAAATCTTCCAACAAACAAAAGTCCAGGACCAGATGGCTTCACAGGTGAATTCTCTCAAACGTTTAGAGAAGAGCTAACACCCATCCTTCTCAAACTCTTCCAAAAAATTGCAGAGAAAGGAACACTCCCAAACTCATTCTATGAGGCCACCATCACCCTGATACCAAAACCAGACAAAGATACTACAAAAAAAGAAAATTACAGACAAATATCACTGAGGAATATAGATGCAAAAATCCTCAACAAAGTACTAGAAAACAGAATCCAACAACACATTAAAAGGATCATACACCATGATCAAGTGGGATTTATCCCAGGGATGCAAGAATTCTTCAATATACTCAAATCAATCAATGTGATAAACCATATTAACAAATTGAAGAAGAAAAACCATACGATCATCTCAATAGATGCAGAAAAAGCTTTTGACAAAATTCAACACCAATTTATGATCAAAACTCTCCAGAAAGTGGGCATAGAGGGAACCTACCTCAACATAATAAAGGCTATATATGACAAACCCACAGCAAACATCATTCTCAGTGGTGAAAAACTGAAAACATTTCCTCTAAGATGAGGAACAAGACAAGGATGTTCACTATCATCACTATTATTCAACATAGTTTTGGAAGTCCTACCACGGCAATCAGAGAAGAAAAAGAAATAAAAGGAATCAAAATTGGAAAAGAAGTAAAACTGTCACTGTTTGCAGATGACATGATACTATACATAGAGAATCCTAAACATGCCACCAGAAAACTACTAGAGCTAATCAATGAATTTGGTAAAATAGCAGGATACAAAATTAAGGCACAGGAATCTCTTGCATTCCTATACAGTAATGATGAAAAATCTGAAAGAGAAATTAAGGAAACACTCACATTTACTATTGCAACAAAAGGAATAAAAATACCCAGGAATAAACCTACCTAGGGAGACAAAAGACCTGAATGCAGAAAACTCTAAGACACTGATGAAAGAAATTAAAGATGATACAAACAGATGGACAGATATACCATGTTCTTGGATTGGAAGAATCAACATTGTGAAAATGACTATACTACCCAAAGCAATCTACAGATTCAATGCAATCCCTATCAAATTACCAATGGCATTTTTTACAGAACTAGAATAAAAAATCTTAAAATTTGTATGGAGACACAAAAGACCCCGAATAGCCAAAGCAATTTTGAGGGAAAAAAAACGGAGCTGGAGGAATCAGACTCCCTGACTTCAGACTATACTACAAAGCTACAGTAATCAAGACAATATGGTACTAGCACAAAAAACAGAAATATAGATCAATGGAACAAGGTAGAAAGCCCAGAGATAAACCCATCACCTATGGTCAACTAATCTATGACAAAGGAGGCAAGGATATACAATGGAAAAAAGACAGTCTTTTCAATAAGTGGTGCTGGGAAAACTGGATAGCTACATGTAAAAGAATGAAATTAGAACACTCCCTAACACCATGCACAAAAATAAACTCAAAATGGATTAGGGACCTAAATGTAAGACCGGACACTATAAAACTCTTAGAGGAAAACATAGGAAGAACATTCTTTGACATAAATCACAGCAAGATCTTTTTTGTCCACCTCCTAGAGTAATGGAAATAAAAACAAAAATAAACAAATGGGACCTAATGAAACTTAAAAGCTTTTTCACAGCAAAGGAAACTATAAACAAGATGAAAAGACAACCCTCAGAGTGGGAGAAAATATTTGCAAACTAATCAACGGACAAAGGATTAATCTCCAAAATATATAAACAACTCATGCAGCTCAATATTAAAAAAACAAACAACTCAATCCAAAAATGGGCAGAAGACCTAAATAGTCATTTCTCCAAAGAAGACATACAGATGGCCAAGAAGCACATGAAAAGCTGCTCAACATCACTAATTATTAGAGAAATGCAAATCAAAACTCCAGTGAGGTATCACCTCACACCAGTTAGAATGGGCATCATCAGAAAATCTACAAACAACAAATGCTAGAGAGGGTGTGGAGAAAAAGGAACCCTCTTGCACTGTTGTTAAAAATGTAAATTGATACAGCCACTATGGAGAACAGTATGGAGGTTCCTTAAAAAACTAAAAAATAGAGCTACCATATGACCCAGAAATCCCACTACTGGGCATATACCCAGAGAAAACCATAATTCCAAAAGACACATGCACCCCAGTGTTCATTGCAGCACTATTTACAATAGCCAGGACATGGAAGCAACCTAAATGCCCATCGACGGATAAATGGATAAAGAAGATGTGGTACATATATACAGTGGAATACTATTCAGCCATAAAAAGGAACGAAATTGAGTCATTTGTAGAGACGTGGATGGATCTAGAGACTGTCATACAGAGTGAAGTAAGTCAGAAAGAGAAAAACAAATATCGTATATTAACGCATATATGTGGAACCTAGAAAAATGGTAGAGATGAACTGGTTTGCAGGGCAGAAATTGAGACACAGATGTAGAGAACAAATGTATGGACACCAAGGGGGGAAGTGGTGGTGGTGGTGGGATGAAATGGGCGATCGGGATTGACATATATACAGTAATATGTGTAAAATGGATAACTAATAAGAACCTGCTGTATAAAAAAATAAAATAAAATTCAAAAAAAAACCAAACAAACAAACTTCAAAACAATCTCCTCTTGACTGGTGGTCTGTGTCTGAAATTCCACCATGGGCATATCAATCATTCCTTTGGCTTAGATTTTTATCCAATTCATTCACCGCATTTAAAGTGAGCGTCTACCCTGCACAGCAGAGACAAAACAGCTGGTCCCTGCCTTCAGGGCCTCCCCTCCTATGGAGCTGTGATCTGGGGGTGAAGGGGGCCAGGATCATAAAGGCTTACCAGCTAAGCCAGGCAGAGGAGAGGGGCCTGCAAGAATTTCCCCACAGAGAAAATGAAAAAATAAATACTTACCTTACAGGGTTATCAGGAGGTCAGCTGGGCTAATGCTGGCACAATCCCTTGTGCATAATGGGGGCTCAACAAATATTAGTTCCCTCCCACTTCTAAACTGTTCTCATTTATTTATACGTGGGGATTAATCAGGGACTGAGACGAGGGCTTGCTGGGTGAGAGGGGAAGATGAAAGAGCTGCCCCCATTTGGGGACAGGAGTTGGGGACAGAAGGCGAGGCCTTGGGGCTCAGAGATCAACTTCTCTGATGTTCTTCCCCGACATGGCCGCTCCTTTTGATTCACTCTGTTCTCTGCTCACATGTCCCCTTCTCGTAGAGGCCTTCCTGGGCCACCCACTCAATCCATCACTGTATCTCCTTACCCTGCTTTATTTTTTTATTCTTCACAGTCTCTCCTCCAGACATATTATCCATCCATTTGTTCAGTTGTCTTTCCTACCAAAATGTATGCTCCATGACTACAAGGGACTTTGTTTTGTTCCCTGCCAGGGTGGATTCTCAGTGCTGCCAGTTAGTATCTAATTTGGTTTTTCATCTCTCTATACGTTTTTCATAGGGTCGCTTTGACGATTAAGTGCACTGATAATAAACTAGCCCTGGGCACAGTGCCGAGCATATCCTAAATTCTCAATAAATAGCAGCTGTTGTTATTATTGGTTATTTTCCAGTAAGTTTTTACTTCCTGTGGGTCAGATGTCTGGAGACCACTGTGGCTACTCAAGGAATCATCTCGTCTTGAGTGGAGCCAGAAATAGAAGGCTGCACTAATTGGGGGACTGTGAAAATACTGCTTACCTTTCCATAGCTGACGAGCTAAGGATCCCCAGGATACCGGTTCTCAAATATGGCTGCACATTGGGGTCATCTGGGGAGTTTTTTAAATGACTGATGCCTGGGGCCTCCCACAGAGATTCTGATGTAATCAGCATGGTGGGTGGCCTGAGAGTTGGGATTTTTCTTAAGTTCCCCAGGTGCCTCTAATGTGTATCTGGTTTGAGAGCTGCTGCTCCAGTGTGCTGCCAAATGTCCCCTTGAAAGTCAGCAAGACAAATGTCTACTTATGGCCTGGTGGTTGATGTATCTTCCTAAAAGGAGCCATTTGCTCACAGACCGGCCCATTAAAAATGAATCACTTTGGCCCAGCAGGGTCCCTCACTTAGAGGTTGTTAGTGACTGTAATGCAGAATCCTAGGACTCTAGCGCCCCACAGAGGAAAGCTTCGAGACCAGCAGCACAAGCAGATGGGGAAACTGAGGCTGAAGCAGCCACACGAAGCCTTCCCTCCACCCAGCTCTCTAACCAGCCCAGCCCTGGTCCTAGCGAGGACGGTGGGATTAGAGCTGGCGATCCCCGCACATCACCGAACAAACAAAACATTTGATCGTGTCTTCGAACTGTAAGAGAATTCAGAGTTGATGACTTGGACCCCAGGAGGCTAATGTCCAAAGCTTTTATCTGTGATGGTGAGCTCTAGTTGAATTAGAAGACATTTCAAGAAAGTGCTTGTTAAAAAGAAGCCCAACTCCATTGTTTCCACTTTCCCGCTGTTTAAAAGTAAGGAGAAGTACAGTATGCTGAGTGAAAGAAGCCAGCCACAAAAGGATAGATACTATATAATCCCACTTAGATGAGTAGTCAATTTCATAGAGCCAGAAAGTAGAGTGGTGGTCGCCAGGGGCTTTGGGGGGAGGAGTATGCTAAGCTACTGTTTACTCAGTTTTGCACGTGCTGGTGATGGTTGCACAACATGTACTTACTACTACTGAATTGTACACCTACAAACAGTTAAGATGGTGAATTGTATGTGTATTTTACCACGATTAAAAATAAGTTGGTTTTGGGGGCTTCCCTGGTGGCACAGTGGTTGAGAGTCCGCCTGCCGATGCAGGGGACGCGGGTTCGTGCCCCGGTCCGGGACGATCCCACATGCCGCGGAGCCTGCACGTCCGGAGCCTGTGCTCCGCACCTGGAGAGGCCACGACAGTGAGAGGCCCGCGTACCGCAAAAAAAAAAAAAAAAAAAAAAAAAAAAAAAAAAAGTTGTTTTTTAAAGCAATTCTACTATAATTTTTTTTAATGTAAAACGAAGGGACCACATGGGGGCTGCAGGCCTATAGGAACTTAACTGGGCTTTTGGTTGATTTCCATGGAAACTGTGGAAGAGATGAATTTCATTGGACAGGATTCCCCACAGCATGGAGTGGGGAAGGGGCAGCCCCGAGAAAGGAGGGCAGCAGATCAGCATTTAAGGGCATCTTAGAAGTTAATGAAAACTCAGTGCAGCTGATTTAACAATACTGTTTCTTCACCGTGTGTATTTTAGCTGCACAAACAGAATGTACCAGGTGACTTACCAATCATTGTGTTGTAATGGTGGGCTTTTAAGATTGTGTGTTCCTTCCCTCAGCCTGAGAGATTCCCTGCTGCATATATGCATGGAAATGCGTTTAACAGAATGAGTTTAGAGTCAGCAATAAGAAAGGCGATTCCGCCGTGGTGTTATTTCTTTTTTAAAAGGCTTCTAACGTACATGATATGGATATTGGCACAAATAAGAATTATACCTTCAGGGGCTTCCCTGGTGGCGCAGCCGTTGAGAGTCCACCTGCCGATGCAGGGGACGCGGGTTCGTGCCCCGGTCCGGGAAGATCCCACATGCTGCAGAGCGGCTGGGCCTGTGAGCCATGGCCACTGAGCCTGTGCGTCCAGAGCCTGGGCTCTGCAACGGGAGAGGCCACAACAGTGAGAGGCCCGCGTACCGCAAAATAAATAAATAAATAAATAAATAAATTTTATAAAAGAATTATACCTTCAGAGGAAGGAGGCTGTGGAGAGGGAGGCCATATATTTCTGCCTAAACTGGGCCTCTGGGAGGGTGTTGTTTTTCTAAGTGATCTTCTGATGTGTGTCTGTAACACAAAGAATTAGCCCCTATTACAGGTCACTCTGCTGCTCAGTTAGAGCAATCTGCCTGGCCTGTGAACAAGGCAAGTCATAGATCCCTCAGGCAGGGCAGGATATTAAAGATCATCCAGGGCTTTGCTCGTCCAAGTTCAGTCCCCTGACCTGCAGCATTGGCATCACCTTGTTGGACTGACGAAATGGACTCTACATGTATTCAGCCCGGATTCCCAAGAATTCGAGTGCATGCCAAGGTCTGAGGAGCTGCGCTCTGGAGGGTGGTGCTGGCGCATCTCCTACGAGCTTGCCCATTCTGTGCTTGCCCACCTCTGCCTGTCAGGAGCCCAGCCCTCCTTGAACAGCCCGGTGGCTTTCGAGGGCTCTCTTTACTTGAAAAGCAGTAGAGCTGCATGTTCACATCAAAGGTGCTACATCAGCACAACCTAGGGTTGAATCCCAGCTGTGCCACTTACAGCCTGTGTGACTGTGGATAGGTTGCTTACCCTCTCTGTGCCTCAGATGCCTCCCTGTCAAATGACTATAATGAGAGACCCTACCTCATGGGGTTGTTGCAAGAATGAAATGAGTTAATCCATATGAAGCATGAGAGCAGTTCGAGAAGCTCAATAATGTTAGGTATTATCAGCGTATTGCATGGATTTCTGCCTTACGCTTTGGCGCATGTCTGTCCCAAGAGCCTCAGAGAGCAAGCTTAGCTCCTGGTCCGAATGACAGCCTTGCATGTGTCTAGAGGCAGCTTTCATGCCCCCCACAATGTTCTCCAGGCTCAGCGTGCCCTGTCTTTCCCATTCCTTATGTGATGTTCCTTTGGTTTGCACAGCACATCCACCAGGAGCTCTTCTGGGAACTTGCACCTCCACAAAATCACAGCAATCGTGCAACCACCGTCATTGACCCCCTAAAGCTCAAAGTTTTCACTTCTCCATAGCCTGATTCCTTTCTCCCTTGACCTAGTTTCTTCTAGATCAGAAAGGAGTCCATGTGTGCGTTCCTACCCGCTTTCAAGGAAGTGTGGTACCCAGGGGCCTTCCCGAAGCCTTTCTGAGACTGTTAACCCCCTGCTATCTGGAGAGCAGCATCTTTGCTGCCAGTCCAGCTTGCAAGGCTCTCCAGCTTCCAGTGACAGGTGTGCTGAGCCTGCAACTGCCACGAGTGCTCCAAGAACGGCCCTCCCACTAGTCAGAATTAGCAGGAGCCCAATCACAGCCACAGGCCTGCCCAGGGCTTTCCACAGCCTACGCTGAAAGCCCCATCCTACCCACCATCCCTTCTGCCCCACTCGGCATCCCTCCACAGCTTCCTGCATCCTTCCTGGGGTTCTCAAAGTAGGAGGGGCATAAGGGTTCCCTTGGGAGCTCATATGAGATGGAGATTGGAGGACTCTAAGTCAGCTTTGGCCAGTCTGCACATCTCACAAGCGCTTCCCCTGAGTCTCACACAGGAGGTCCTTGGGGACCGCTGACCTTCATCCTGAAGGTCAGTCTCCTCAGCCCCTCCCCATGTCCCATTTGTCCACATGTACAGATGTCTGTCCTCTGAGCACAGTCTAGGTCTCGCTGGCCCCCCAACCTTTACTCACACTGGCTCCCCCTGGCCACCACCCCCTCAGATGTTCCCCAGCACAGCTATCCAAGATGTCCCCAACCATGAAGACCAACTGAAACCAACTTCTTCTCATGAAGTCTTCTCTGACCCACCTCAGGACAAAATACCACCCCTCTGAGCTCTGAGCACGCCTCTGCCTTGCTGCCTACCACTGACTCTATTTAGTATGCGAGGTGGTGGAGGTCCAGCAGCATACAGGCTAGGGTATGGGCTCTGCAGCTGCATGCCCTGGCCCACTTCCCAGCCATGTGAACTTGGACAAGTTGTGTAGAGAGCCTGCATCTAGAATCTGATGGAGGGATTGTTGAATAAATTCAGGTAAAATGCTAACACAGCGCCCAGCACAGAGCAAGTCCTACATAAATATTGACCGAGATCCTCTCCTGGTCCTTCCCATCATCTTTGCCTATTGAACGTTTCATCTATTTAACCACATTACATGCTCTTTGAAGCCAGGGATAATCTTATTCATTTCATTTCTGCCACACATGGATGACACATTGGACTCCAGGACACATGACACAGACTTCTGGTCGACAAGGTGAGGCTGTCAGAGCCCCGCTCCATCCTGACCTGGAAGCAGGGGCAGCCCTCAACAGCCATTCGGTATGAACGGAGCAGCAACCCTTCCTGCCTGCCCTGCCATCCCCCCACCCTAACGCACGCACAGAGCTATGGCTAACTGCACTCTTATGCTTTTTTCTTTTAATAGATCTTTATTGGAGTATGATTGCTTCACATTACTGTTAGTTTCTGTTGTACAACAAAGTGAATCAGCCATATGAATACACATGTCCCCATATCCCCTCCCTCTTGCGTCTCCCTCCCACCCTCCCTATCCCACCCCTCTAGGTGGTCACAAAGCACCGAGCTGATCTCCCTGTGCTATGCGGCTGCTGCCCACTAGCTATCTATTTTACATTTGGTACTGTATATATGTCCATGCCTCTCTCACTTCACCCCAGCTTCCCTCTCCCACCCTGTGTCCTCAAGTCCATTCTCTATGTCTGTATCTTTACTCCTGCACTGCAACTAGGTTCATCAGTACCATTTTTTTTTTTTTTTTTTAGATTCCATATATATGTGTTAGCATACGGTATTTGTTTTTCTCTTTCTGACTCACTTCACTCTGTATGACAGACTCTAGGTCCATCCAGCTCACTATAGATAACTCAGTTTTGTTTCTTTTTATGGCTGAGTCATATTCCATTGTATATCTGTGCCACATCTTCTTTATCCATTCATCTGTTGATGGACACTTTGGTTGCTTCCATGTCCTGGCTATTGTAAATAGAGCTGCAATGAACACTGTGGTACATGACTCTTTTTGAATTATGGTTTTCTCTGGGTATATGCCCAGTAGTGGGAGTGCTGGGTCATATGGTAGTTCTATTTTTAGCTATTTAAGGAAACTCCATACTGTGGTTGTATCAATTTACATTCCCACTAACAGTGCAGGAGGGTTCCCTTTTCACCACACCCTTTCCGGCATTTATTGTTTCTAGATTTTTTGATAATGGCCATTCTGACTGGCATGAGGTGATACCTCATTGTAGTTTTGATTTGCAATTCTCTAATAGTGATGTTGAGCATCTTTTCATGTGCCTCTTGGCCATCCGTATGTCTTCCTTGGTGAAATGTCTATATAGGTCTTCCACCCATTTTTTAACTGGATTGTTTTGTTTTGTTTTTTGATATAGAGCTCCATGAGCTGTTTGTATATTTTGGATATTAATCCTTTGTCTGTTGTTTCATTTGCAAATATTTTCTCCCATTCTGAGGGTTGTCTTTTTGTCTTGTTTATGGTTTCCTTTGCTGTGCAAAAGCTTTTAAGTTTAATTAAGTCCCATTTGTTTATTTTTGGTTTTATTTCCATTACTCTAGGAGGTGGGTCAAAAAAGATCTTGCTGTGGTTTATGTCAAAGAGTGTTTTTCCTATGTTTTCCTCTAAGAGTTTTATAGTGTCTGGTCTTACATTTAAGTCTTTAATCCATTTGGAGTTTATTTTTGTGTATGGTGTTAGGGAGTGTTCTAATTTCATTCTTTTACGTGTTCTTGCCTCCTTTGTTGTAAATTAGGTGCCTGTATGTGTGTGGGTTTATCTCTAGGCATTCTATCCTGTACCATTGATCTATATTTCTGTTTCTGTGCCATACTGTCTTGATTACTGTAGCTTTCTGGTATAGTTTGAAGTCGGGGAGCCCAATTCCTCCAACTCCGTTTTTCTTTCTTAAGATTGCTTTGGCTATTCGGGGTCTTTTGTGTTTCCATATGAATTGTAAAGTTTTTTGTTTTAATTCTGTGAAGAATGCCATTGGTAGTTTGATAGAGACTGCATTGAATCTGTAGATTGCTTTGGGTAGTATAGTCATTTTCACAATATTGATTCTTCCAATCCAAGAACGTGGTATATTTCTCCATCTGTTTATGTCATCTTTGATTTCTTTCATCAGTGTTTTATAGTTTTCTGAGTTCAAGTCTTTCGCCTCCTTAGACAAGTTTATTCCTAGGTATTTTATTCTTTTTGTTGCAGTGGTAAATGGAAGTGTTTCCTTAATTTCTCTGATTTTTCATTGTTGCTGTATAGCAGTGCCAGAGATTTCTGCGCATTAATTTTGTATCCTGCAACCTTACCAAATTCATTGATTAGTTCTAGTAGTTTTCTGGTGGCATGTTTAGGATTCTCTATGTATAGTATCATGTCATCTGCAAACACTGACAGTTTTACTTCTTCTTTTCCAATTTGGATTCCTTTTACTTATTTTTCTTCTCTGATTGCCATGGCTAGGACTTCCAAAACTATGTTGAATAAGAGTGGCAAGAGTGGACATCCTTGTTCCTGATCTTAGTAGAAATGCTTTCAGTTTTTCACCATTGTATATGTTGCTTGCTGTGGGTTTGTCATATGTGGCCTTTATTATGTTGAGGTAGGTTCCCTCTATGCCCATTTTCTGGAGAGTTTTTTATCATAAATTGGTGTTGAATTTTGTCAAAAGCTTTTTCTGCATCTATTGAGGTGATCATACGGTTTTTATTCCTTAATTTGTTAATGTGGTGAATCACATTGATTGATTTGCATATATTGAAGAATCCTTGCATCCCTGGGACAAATCCCACTTGATCATGGTGTATGATTCTTTTAATGTGTTTTTGGATTCTGTTTGCTAGTATTTTGTTCAGGAGTTTTGTATCTATGTTCATCAGTGTTATTGGTCTATAATTTTCTGTTTTTGTGATATCATTTTCTGGTTTTGGTATCAGGGTGATGGTGGCTTCGTAGAATGAATTTGGGAGTATTTCTCCCTCTGCAACTTTTTGGAAGAGTTTGAGAAGTACCGGTGTTAGCGCTCCTCTAAAAGTTTGATAGAATTTGCCTGTGAAGCCATCTGGTCCTGGACTTTTGTTTGTTGGAAGGTTTTTAATTACAGTTTCAATTTCATTACTTGTGATAGGTCTGTTTATATTTTCTATTTCTTCCTGGTTCAGTCTTGGAAAATTGTACCTTTCCAAGAATTTTTCCATTTCCTTGTGGTTGTCCATTTTATTGGCATATAGTTGTTTGTAGTAGTCTCTTATAATCCTTTGTATTTCTGTACTGTCAGCTGTGATTTCTCCTTTTTCATTTATAATTTTATTGATTTGCGTCCTCTCCCTTTTTTTCTTGATGAGTCTGGCTAAGGGTTTATCAATTTTGTTTATCTTCTCAAAGAACCAGCTTTTAGTTTTATTGATCTTTGCTATTGTTTTCTTCTTTTCTATTTCTTTTACTTCTGCTCTGATCTTTATGATTTCTTTCCTTCTCCCGACTTTGGGTTTTCTTTGTTCTTCTTTCTCTAGTTGTTTTAAGTGTAGGGTTAGATTGTTTATTTGAGATTTTTCTTGTTTCTTGAGGTGAGGTTGTATTGCTATAAACTTCCCTCTTAGAACTGTTTCTGCTGCACCCCATAGGTTTTGGATTGTCATGTTTTCATTGTCATTTGTTTCTCTGTTTTTTCTAATTACTTTTTTGATTTCTTCAGTGATCTCTTGGTTATTTAGTTGCACACTGTTTAGCCTCCATGTATTTGTGTTTTTTACAGTTTTTTTCCTGTAATTGATTTCCAGTCTCATAGTATTGTGGTCAGAAAAGGTGCTTGATATGACTTCAATTTTCTTAAATTTTATGAGGCTTGATGTGTGACCCAAGATGTGATTTATCCTGGAGAATGTTCCATGTGCACTTGAGAAGAAAATGTATTCTGCCACTTTTGGGTGGAATATTCTATAAATATCAATTAGAGCTATCTGGTCTATTTTGTCATTTAAAGCTTGTGTTTCCTTATTTATTTTCTGTTTTGATGATCTGTCCATGGGTGTAACTGGGGGGTTATAGTCCCCTACTATTATTGTGTTACTGTCAATTTCTCCTTTCATGGTTGTTAGCATTTGCCTTATGTATTGAGGTGCTCCTATGTTGGGTGCATAAACATTTATAAATGTTATATCTTCTTCTTGGATTGTTCCTTGATTATTATGTAGTGTCCCTCCTTATCTCTTATAACAGTCTTTATTTTAAAGTCTATTTAATCTGATATGAGTATTGCTACTGCAGCTTTCTTTTGATTTCCAATTGCATGGAATTTCTTTTTCCATCCTTTCAGTCTGTATGTAGGTGGGTCTGAAGTGTCTCCTGTAGACAGTGTATATATAGGTCTTGTTTTTGTATCTATTCAGCCAGTCTGTGTCTTTTGGTTGGGGCATATAATCCGTTTACATTTAAGGTTATTATTGATATGCATGTTCCTATTACCATTTTCTTAATTGTTTTGGGTTTGTTTTTGTGGGTCTTTTTCTTCTCTTGTGTTTCCCACCTAGAGAAGTTTCTTTAGCATCTGTTGTAAAGCTGGTTTGGTGGTACTGAATTCTCTTAGCTTTTGCTTGTCTGAAAAGCTTTTGATTTCTCCATTGAATCTGAATGAGATCCTTGCTGGTTAGGGTAATCTTGGTTGTAGGTTTCTCTCTTTCATCACTTTAAGTGTATCCTGCCACTCCCTTCTGGCCTAAAGAGTTTCTGCTGAAAAATCAGCTGATAACCTTATGGGAATGCCTTTGTATGTTGCTTTTTGTTTTTCCCTTGTTGCTTTTAATAATTTTTCTTTGAATTTAATTTGTGTTAGTTTGATTAATATGTGTCTTGGTGTCTTTTTCCTAGGGTTTATCCTGTTTGGGACTCTCTGTGCTTCCTGGACTTGGGTGACTATTTCCTTTCCCATGTTAGGGAAGTTTTCAACTATAATCTCTTCAAATATTTTCTCAGACCCTTTCTTTTTCTCTTCTTCTTCTGGGACTCCTAAAATTCGAATGTTGGTGTGTTCAGTGTTGTCCCCGAGGTCTCTGAGACTGTCCTCAATTCTTTTCATTTTTTCTTCTTTAATCTGTTCCTTGGCAGTTATTTCCACCATTTTGTGTTCCAGCTCACTTATTCATTGTACTGCCTCAGTTATTCTGTTATTGATTCCTCCTAGTGTATTTTTCATTTCAGTTATTGTGTTGTTCATCTCTGTTTGTTTGTTCTTTAGTTCTTCTAGATCTTTGTTAAACATTTCTTGTATTTTCTCAATCCATGCCTCCATTCTATTTCCAAGACTCTGGATCATCTTTACTATCATTACTCTTAATTCTTTTTCAGGTAGGTTGCCTATTTCCTCTTCATTTATTTGGTCTTGTAGGTTTTTACCTTGCTCCTTCATCTGTGACATTTTGTTTTGCCATCTCTCTTTTTTTTTTTTTAATGAGTGGGATTCTGTTCCTGTCTTACTGGTTGTTTGGCCTGAGGCTTCCAACACTGGAGTTTGTAGGCTGTTGGGTAGAGCTGGGTCTTGGTGCTGAGATGAGGACCTCTGTAAGACATCTGTCCAATGAATATTCCCTGGGGTCTGAGGTTCTATGTTAGTCCAGTGGTTTGGACTCGGAGCTCCCACCGGAGGAGCTTTGGCCCGACCCCCGGCTCATGAACCAAGATCCCGCAATCCATGTGGGGTGGCAAAAAAAAAAAAAAACGAGAGAGAACAATAACAAAGTAAAAAATAAAATTAGACTAGGAAACTAACAGGTATGTTAGAAAGAACATAAAGATAAAAATATAGATGAATCAGCAACCGGAAGGTACATCAGTACTACAATAGTAAGAAAGAGAAGGAGGAAGAAGGAGAAAAAAAGAAAGAAAGAAAGAAAAAAAAGGTGGGGGGAGGCCTTGGCTGTGGAGGGCGAGGTCTAAGCAAGGGCAAGGTTTGGTGGTGGGCGGGGCCTATGCTCAGGACCCACAGGGCTGGAAAAGGCCCTGGGGGCTGTGGGGCTTAGGCTCAAGGAACAGAAGGGGCCCAGGCATGCCCCCCACCGCTGGTCTCAGAGGGAAGGGGACCTCACCTGGGAGCACAGCAGGCTTCCTGGACTCGAGTGGGCAGGGCAAATGCCCTCCTCTCCTCTCCTGCTCCTCCCATCTGGGAGGGCCCCTCCTGCCTGCCTCTGCTGTTCACCCCTCGGCCTCCTTCCTATGCCCCCAGGACCCATGCAGCCTGGAGGGGGCTTTGGAGGGGGCGGGTATCGGCCTGGGAGCTCAGCAGGCTCCCCGGCCCAAGTGGGCCGGGAGATCAACCTCAGCTCCTCTCCCGCTCTTTCATGAGGGTCCCTCCCGCCTGCCTCTCCTGATCTCCCCAGCCTCAGGGGTGCCAATCCTGTCTGGCCTCCACTTCTCCTCCCCCTTCAGTCCCCCCGCGTCCTACCAGTTCACTTGGGGGTTCCTCCCATCTCCTTGGGCGTCAGGGTCCCCACCAGCAGCCAGCAGGCGCCCTAGTTGTGGGGAGACGCTACCTTGGCGTCTTCCCACACCCAGGGCTTTTATTCTTGGGAGAGTGTTGTCCCTATTTAAATTTGCCCTACCTCTGCGAGGTGCCAGTAGGTGCATTAAAGGGTGAAGTGGAAAGTTTATGGGATCAAGCTTTCTCCTCCAGCCTTCTGACTCCCAGACCCAAGATATCAGGCTTGGGCCAGTGGAGGCACAGAGAAGGCCAGCTGAGCAGAGCTGAAGCCCACCCAATACAGGCTCGCCGGAGCAGCGGATGGGTGCCCACCCTTCCAGGGTGAGTTCGATGGAGGCTGCTCTGAATTCCTTGGCAGGCAGCTGGGACTGAGTGTGGTTTCCTTGCTCCTTCAGCAAAGAGAATGCTCAGCTTCAATTCTACCCTCCCTCTGGATCTGTGGGGGGTCCCTAATTACTCTCTTCCTGGGGCAGCTGCTACCAGATTATTTCCAAACACCTTTAAGGCTTTCAAAGTCAGAGCCTCTCACTGGCTGGACATGACTCCAGCACAATGGGCTGGTTGGAGTAATAGCTGAAGAAGCCCAAAGTCCCCATGGTGGGGTCTAGACAGGAAACCGTGTCCACCCCTCCCAGTGGTGCCTCCGGAGTTGCCTTCTCACCGGAAACACCAAGGGACAGGCTGGCAGGAGGACTGGGACACTAGGGAAAGGGTGATTCTGGTCTTGCCTCTTACGCTCAGGGGGTGACCCGAGGAGTGTCCGCTTCCCGTCTCCCCAGCGTGGTGATGAGACAACACGCCCTGCCTGTGCCCGCTGTCCCACCCACTGGTCAGCCTGCCGATGGGCGAGCCCCAGGAGAGACCATGTCTGATCACTGAAGACAGCTTCCTCTACATCCAAATGGAGCTGAAACTATCTTCACCCTGCAGGCTCCGGCAGGAAAGCCATTTAAGGATCTCTGTTGAGCCAGTACACTCACGGATTTATGGGCCCTTCTGATAAAACTGAGTCTCCACTCCTGGGTATCCTTAAAGATTTTTTTTATTCTAGAAAATTCTGACTTTTGCCCCATCCACTCAACTAAAACTCCTCTGTTGAATTCAGATCACCAGTATTGTGCGGTGGGCCCCAGTGCCTCTCCCACTCAGACACCCAGGGCTCATCTCAGCTGAGGGCAAGACCTCCAGCACCTCCCCGTGTCTGCCCTACAGACCCAGGAATGCAGGCTCCCCTCTGTTCCCATCCCCCCCTTCCCCAGGGCTCCCCTTGCTCCAGATCCCGGCAGAAAAGCCACTGCATCTTCCCAAATTCTCCTCTGTCCTGTGGCTTCTGAAACATATCAGTAAATCCCCTGACTTGAGGGACAAGTAACTTGAGGGAAGCAGCTAGTAGTTGACAAAAATCTGTCAGGTTCTTGGTTTTCATTCAAAGGTAAGGAAGAGCCAGGGGTGAACTTTCTCAGCTGTTATCATGGCCTTGCCCATAATTCTGGCCCTGGGGCAGCCTTGCCCATACAAACATCTTTCTTTTACTTTCAGGGAAGGTGTTTCAGAAGGAAGCTCCCTGTGTCCCACTTCAGCTCCAGACTCTGCAGATAGGCAGGTGTTAATTATAGGGAATTCTGTCCCATAAAAGATTGCTCATTTACACATCAAAATAAACTCACCTTAAGTCACCTCCCCTCTGGGTACTCTGTCTTTCTCTGACACACTCACCCTCTGACTGGAAAATAAAATCGGACCATTCTTTATTTATAAGTCACCCACCCAGATGTGAGCTTCTACAGTCTGGCTTGTCTCTTTCCTTTCTAGAATCAAACTTAAACTCCTAACAGATTACTCTTCATACAGCAATGTGGATGAGTCCAGATGCATTATGCTAAGGGGAAGAATTCAGACGCAAAAGGCCACCCACTGTGATTCCATTTATATGACGTTCGTTCTGCACAAGCAAAACTAAAGGGATGGAAAACAGTGGTTTCTAGGGAACTGGGGCTCGGGGGTGACCAGAAGGAGGCACGAGGGAATTGTGTGAGCTGATGGAATTGTATGTCTCTTGATTATGATGGTGGTTACATGATTCTACGCTTTGTCAAAACTCATAGAACTATACCCTAAAAAGAGTGAATTTTACTGTTTATAAATTATACTTCAATAAACCTGACTCAAAAAAAAAATTACTGGGCTTCCCTGGTGGCGCAGTGGTTGAGAGTCCGCCTGACGATGTAGGGGACACGGGTTCGTGCCCCGGTCCGGGAAGATCCCACATGCCGCGGAGCGGCTGCGCCCGTGAGCCATGGCCGCTGAGCCTGCGCGTCCGGAGCCTGTGCTCCGCAACGGGAGAGGCCACAACAGTGAGAGGCTGGCGTACCACAAAAAAAAAAAAAAAATTACTTACACTTGCCAGTCCTTTCTGGAAGAAGGCAAGGCATAAGGCAAAAACTGACAACTTTTCTAAACTCCTCATCCACCATTGAAAGTGGGAACTGGATCTCTCCATAAAATCAGGTCTGTTAAAGAAGGGGATCCGTGGTTCCCCCAGAAGGTGCCCCATTTTGAAGGGGCTCAGACCATGTGAGACGTTCCTTACTCATCCCTCCATCTGTGTTCATTGGACATTTCCTAGGAGGCAGACTTGGCAGTAGGCAATGCAGAAATGGCTGTGAAACAAGATACAGCCTCTGCCCATGAGGGGTGAATAGTCTAGTGGTCCTGGGGGTGGGATGGGTGAAGGTGGAACTGCAGAGAAGTAAAGAAACAGTAACAAGACAGGGATCATGGAGCTCCTGGGAAGTGGCATTCAACCTCATCCCAGGGAATTGGGAAGCTTCTGAGAGGAAGCAGGCCTGAGTGTGAGTTAGCCATGAAGGACAGTGGGTGTGAGGACACCCATCCCTGGAAAGTACACATGCGAAGGCCCAAAGGACAGAGAAAGGGGGCATATTTTAAAAATTATAAGGAGCTCATTTTGGAGCATTGAGGCTGGGGAATGGGTATACCTTAGTCTTTTCTTCCTTCCTTCCACCAGTCTGAGGACCTGCTCTAAAGAAATATGTGCCACAGAGGAGAGAAAACTGCTGTAACTCAGGGCTCTCAGGTTTAAAACATAATAAATCTTTGCTCAACAAGTGACGAGATTTCAGATTAATTGATCAAAAGCTCCTGGGTACTTGGGCCTCCTAACGTTTCACCTGCTTTTAACCTAGGTCTGTGATACTTTTTACATCAGCAAAAAGGAAAATTAGATGCTAAATTGGAAATTACAACAGCAAATAACAAAACCGTCCCTAGAATTTCTCACTGGATCCCCCTGGTGCTAATTATCTGACCTTGACCACCAAATAGGTCTATTTTTTCAATTTAGAGAGACCGTTCCATGTAATTCAACAGACATTTCCCAGATTCCACTGTTGGGCCAGCTTTGTGAATTACATAGAGAACAAGCTCCGAATTGCCTGGCTATACTTCCCTATCTGTGCTAAAGCACCTATGCTGTCACTATATCCCGTAGTGAGGGATTCCACGCCAGACCGCACATTGAGAAGTGGCTGAAATCAGCTAGAACATCTATCCCCCCAAAGACACTCTGTAGAACTCCCAGAATCCTCTGGGCCAACCAAAGCTGTGTCCACTCTGCCTTTTAGGGCTGCTTCCAAAAGCCCTTCACCCGCACCCACTATGAAGCTGGCCTCATCCATTCCCAGCAGGGGCTTGGCGTCTGACACCACGGCAGAATTAATTTAATCATCTGCACCAAAGCAACTGGCTTGATTTAAATTTTACACCTCTTTCTGACATTCAGCCACTGAATAAATCAAATCCCACTGTCTCGTCGTTACTCTGTTGATGGTGATAACACACTCAAGTATGGCTCCTCCTTTTCCATCTTCTTACGAGATGAGGGTAGAGTGCTACGCGTCATTACATCAAGATGGGCTGGGAAAGCACTGCTTCTTAAATAGTGTCATCCTGGATCCCTTTCTACAGAAGAGAACGCCAGGGCCTCATAAGATTCCCCCACCAAAGCCTCTGAGCCCCACAACGCTGCCTAAACCCCTCTAACCAGACAATCAATGGGAAAGGATGGAGAGTGAAAGGGGTCCTGTCTCCCTGGGAAGGGAAAGGAGGAGAGGCATGTGAGGGGGGGTGTCTACAAATGACTGATTACTGGAAGCCTGGATTTTGTCTTCCAGGGTTACCTGTCAGAAGGGTTGGTAACGAAATGGTACCGCTCACCACGCCTGCTCCTCTCCCCTAACAACTACACCAAAGCCATTGACATGTGGGCCGCTGGCTGCATCCTGGCAGAGATGCTCACGGGGAGGATGCTCTTTGCTGGTAAGCTGCTACCCAGGCACCTTCCTTCTCCTCTGCTGTAGCTCAATAAAAGGGGAAAACAGGGCTTCCCTGGTGGCGCAGTGGTTGAGAGTCCGCCTGCCGATGCAGGGGACACGGGTTCGTGCCCCGGTCCGGGAAGATCCCATATGCCGCGGAGCGGCTGCGCCCGTGAGCCATGGCCGCTGAGCCTGCGCATCCGGAGCCTGTGCTCCGCAACGGGAGAGGCCGCAACAGTGAGAGGCCCGCGTACCGCAAAAAAAAAAAACAAAACGTGAGGGAAACACTTGTTAATCACAGACATGCTAGTCTTTCTCTTTGGCGTTACCTCTGCAGCTTTTATGGCACCTGATTATCAACCATTTCAGGCAAAATACTGGAGAGGCTAAAAAAAAGCCTTTTGAGCACAGAACTTTCAAAATCAATAATCGTGTATATTCGAACATCTTGAGACTGACCCCTGAAAACACCCGTCCTACATTTTCAGCCCCTTCCTCTCCTCTCCCTGCCACTGTGAGAGGTCGGTCTGGAGTGCTCATTTGGAGAGGGGACCCCACAAGTCTCCTAGAGTCTCTGAACTGAGCCTACATGAGCCCACTGCAGGGAGAGGCCAAGGGA